>NC_140100.1:6717138-8196614 GCF_964237585.1 Gallinula chloropus
AAAAGAGGCTGCTGCTCACCCAGTCTGGTGTTTCTCCTGAGCTTGGTACCAATCTGATGGGGTTAAGGGTGCTAGGGTTTCCACTGGTGTGAAGTGTGCATCGTGAGCTGGTACTTCAGGACCTGCATCACACAAATTCTTAGATTAAATCCAAAAGAGGAGGGCAGTGTTGCCTCAGATTCCTTCCCAGCTCTCCACAACCCTTTTCCCTTTCCCTTCTGTCAGACATCAAGCAGATTTTAAATGCCTTTGTGGGTTTTGTCCACACTGATTTGAAGCAATGCAAGTGATGAGCAACGTGCCCTCTATCTGCGGCGCTACTTCCCCCGATGCACCTGCGCTCGGGAGCAGCCTCACTTCTTTCTCCAGCTGGGTGAGTTTTAATTCTGCTTTTTGTCTCAGGGAAATCACAGCACTGTGACAGGAGAGGAAAGGGGTTTGCACTTACATGCTTGGGTAGGATTTTCTTTTTAACCAAGTGGCTGCAAGAAGTTAAATAAAATTCATTGTTTTGAAACATATTCAGGAGCATCATAATATCTGTCTCACAAACGCACACACAACCCCAGTGTCTAACCCAGCCTCCCATGGGATTTCTACCTGTTTTCTGTGCTTTTAACCCCAAACCTTACCTCTCTGCAGTGATGTCCCTTGGCCCTGACCTGGGGCAGCCCATATAAACCCACCTGTCTGCAGAGACTGCACCCATGACACAGATCTTTGCTGAGGAGGACACCTACGAGGCTCACTGTGGCACTGTGGATGCAACCCAGAGAATCCAGGGAGCACAGTGGAGCCCTGCACCCATCTGGGACACCCCTAAATACCCTTCCTCAATCAGAAAAGCTTTACAAATCTTTCACAGCAACTCTGAGCCAGGTTTTAATCCAGATGGCCTGAGGAGAAAGGGTTTGCCTGTGGAGGAGGTGATACAGGGCTAGAGGAATTCTTTCTTTTCCTGCACAGTGTTTATTTAGCAGAAGGTAGGAGAAAACACCACCGGTGAGTCAGATATGTAGTGGGAGTATCCAAGAGCCCACAAAGGATGCAAACCCAACATTTTTTTCCTAATGGTGCTGAAGGGAGGAGTACTGGAGACACAAAAAGACATGCAGACAGCAGGATGTAGCACAAGGTGGGCATTGCTTACGCCCTGCCTGGTCAGGGCTGCCTCCTGCAAGGTGCTGTGTGCTTCATGCTGGGTGCTGAGCAGCAGCCTCGGTGCTGGGTGAAATGGGGCTAAATGAGATGCTGCATCTGTTAGCTCCCTCCCTGGAGCAGCACAGCCTGGAAAGATTGTTCTTTCTACAGTAATGAATTTTTTCATTTTTAAATCAGCTGTGATCCTGTTTACTGTAAACTCCAGTGTGCTGGAAATGTTTCTAGCACAGTTTGTTTAGGTTTCACGGGGATTTTTTTCAAATCACACTTAGCAAGAATGTATTTTCACAGGAAGTTATCCGAAATACAATAAAGACCTAGGAACATCTGATGCCCAGACTCTGCCATTCCCTAAGATATTATATGATCCTCTCATTCTCCATGCAGAAATGCTGTCGCTGTTCTCGAATCCATGCCAGAGACTGCCTGATGTATGATAGCCCATTTTGGAAAGCCTTGAACAAGACCATTTGTTGTGGAGGTAATTTTACAAAAGCAATATCGTTTCATGGGTTGCAGTTAAAATAATTCATAAAATTTACACTGGTGTGTGTGCTTCGAGCTTTAAACCCACTCAGCTAACTTTCTTTCACTTTGGCTTGAAACTTAGACCTCGGTGAAATACATAATGCAAGCCAGGTCTGAATGATTTGCTTTAGTCATTTTTGAATGATCTCATTTTCTCACTTCCCATCAATGCAAACAGAGACCAAAAAAAACCCCCACATACTTTTCAACAGCTAAAAACAACTGAACCATATCTGATATCAAACATGAAACATTTCAGCCCAAAAGGAATATTATTTTGTATTTTTATGAGCAACTATAGCATATACTGCCTGTTGCTGCTGAAAACAAGCTCCATGCATTTTCTAGGGGGTCGGGATCAGCTGATCTTAAATATCTTGCTTTACAACATGCCTGAGAAGCTGCCGGAGACAGTAAAGCTACACAATTTACCTTGTGTTATTACAAAACATTTCAACAAACCCCACAGGACCTGTGTTTACTATCCTGAACTTTATATCATGATTCACACCTAGGATGATATATCTATCATAACATACAGCCAGCGTAACATGCTGCCAAAACCACAGTGGTCACACTTGATCCCAACTTCCTTCCTATATTTTCGCAGGCAGAAACCACAGAGGGAAGGTCTGTGCAATCTGGAATCCTGTCCATAACCCATGGCAGGTTATGTGTGTAACTAGCCTCCTTGCCACATCACCTCTACGTCATGAACACCTGAGCCAGCAGCCTGGACCTTGCATTATCCCAGGCATTAGGGATGGCTGCATTTGACTGCTTCTACAACAACTTCCCCTTCCAGGAATGAGAAGCCTCCTTTTCTCTTTCAACCAGCTGTTGCCTATCAACCTCCTGGATACCAAAACCTTTCCTTCCAAGTGGGAAAAAAAGGTCACCAGGACAAGCCGTGCCAGGAAAAAGGGAGATGGAAAAGGTCTGGATTCAGCCTTTCTCGCCCTACTCAGGTCTTTTGGCTCAGAGCACCCCAGGGATGAACATGCAGGCTGGACGCCCTCCCAGCTGGGTTAGACCTAGAAGAAGGGACATGGTGGCTGGTCTGCATGTGGCTTTGACTTGTCTCAAATAAGGCACAGGAGACTGGAGGGCAGAACCTCAACACAGGTCCAACCAGGGTGTCCAGGGACGCACATGGGAACAGTCCTAGACTTCAGCTGCTGTAGCATCCCAGTAGAGGAAATTTGAAGTATCTGTGACCTGTTCCTGGGTTTGGATGTCTACAGGTTGTTCTTGAAGTAGGGATTGGAGAAGGCAGTTGTAAAACATACTTGCTTTCAGTGGGTCCTGAGCATCCCTTGGGATTGCTGGAGCATCTCAGCAGGGAGCAGATGCTGAGGGACAGACTCTCCTGAAGACGTCCCACTGTTTTGCAGACACTGCCAAAGCGCTGAGCAAACCTTTGATTGTATTTCCAGCACAAACACTGGTTCCTAATAAAATCCTGGATTAAGGGTGAAACTGTCTCCTTTCCCCATTCTGTGCTGCCCTTCCCAGCCGGTTGCATTAGTTAGATATGAGTGTGACAAGGGCTGGAAAACACCAGAGTCACAATCATTGTGCGTCACTTTAAGGACACACCGTCAACTTTAGAAATATACCTGCTATAAAGAGTTTTACTTACTTTCATTACTAGTAATGCCATACAGTATTAAAAGTGAAAGGATTTTAAAAATCCAATTTACTTGTCCTTCAGCTTGGCCAGTGAAAAAAAATCAATGAAGTGAGTCTCACTTTTGTTTAGAGTAATTTTCACTTCCCAGTTCCCTCATGCTAATGTGCTTCTAACGTGCTTACTTTACAGGCAGGAGAGGCTGTGCTTACCTGCTCAGAGAAGAACCTGTGCCCCCTGCACATTGAAAAAATAAAAGGGAAAGAGGAATAAGAAGGCATGAAAAAATGTCTATTGATTTTTTTATAAATAGATGTTTTACAGAAATGAAACAGTTGCTAAATTTAACCAAAGGTCATTCTTCATCAACAAAATAATCATCATGTAAGAGTTTAATGGTTGAATCGAATTCAGTTTATGTTAGCAAGGGATTACTATTATGGAGTAATATTAGATAACATTAAAGGTGTTATTTTTCTTTTCAAAGGTAGGACTTAAAGCCCCTAAACATTAAAAGTAACTTAGAGGAAGTCTGGATCTTTGACAAAGTTTGCATTGGACAAACTAAAAGATAAAAATAGGAACTCTGCAGTTTCTTTGGAAACATTGACTCTAACCTCAAGGTCTTGGTTATGCCTGGGTTATATGCTTGTTTGAGGCTAGAGAGGGAGACACCAAGAGAATGATTTTAGAAAAAGATATATGCATTTTTGGGACCTTTATTTTCCCTGTGGATCAGAGTGGAAAGTAATTTGGTGGCTGTCATCTCTCACCAGTCTCCTTCCACCTGCCCACTGCTCCACCAGCAGACCTGGTCCCATCCTTCCCTACTCAGCATCTGAATCTGCTGGTGCAGAGAGACGCGAACCAGCCACCTGTGTGGGACTCTGCTCTCTGCAGTGCCATGGCCCAGGCGGTGTGACTCTTACATGGGGGTCCCATCCTGGCAGCACCGGTTCAGTGCATCACATTGCCAAGCACAAACTGGGAGCACACAGCCCTGGACCTGCTCATTTTGGGGAGCTGCGCACATGCTAAGGGACCTTGCAGGGTGACCAGCCCAAGCAGTGGGGGACTGGGGGGGGGGGGGGCTTGCAGCTCCCCCCAGGCTCTCCAAGCTGTGTTGGAGCCCATGGTCCCTTCAGCCCATTTAATCCCCAGCATCAGCTGCCCTGGAGCATGACCCTTCCTTGGCAGCACCCAATATCAGGATGGCAGCAGCTGGTTGTACTGAATCCTTTCTGTCCCAATCAGCCACAAGTAGCTTTCCCTCATCATTTCTTTCCATTAGGTGTTTGCTCAGAACCCTGGCTGCTGGCAGCCAGTCCCTTATGGAGATGCCTGTTTGGAGCCACATTCACCGATACGCAGTTGTGGTGCTACAGCTGGCCGATGGCATGGAGCCCACCCCTGGCAGCACACTGGCTCACGGGGTACAATGCAAGGCCTCACTGCTAAATGCTCATCATGATAATTTGATATTTTATGTTTTTTCCTTGTATCCTGGCTGTAATAAATTGGAGTGATGCTATCTCAGGCTTCCTCCATGCTTCTCCTGGAGCTCCTAGCTAAAATTCGGCATTAGCAAAATGTGCCTCTGGAATAAGGCCTCATAAAATATTGTTAGGATTGCTAGGCAACCCGGAGGCATGTTGGGAGCTGAAAGGAGCCTAAGTGGGCGTAGTGAGCCTGCGCCGGAGTCTCAGATGAAAAGGAGAGGGTATTCTTTGTGTCTCCGTGCTAGCAACACTTTGCCTTTGATTTTCTTTTGGAAAGAGGTTGAGACACGCTGCTTCCACAGGCACAGAGGTACGTATCTGTGCGAGTGTCGGTGCGGCGGCCTCTAACCTCAGATTAATCAGCTGGATGAGAAACGCACCTATCCAGGGCTTTCCAATAGCAGTAAAAGTAAAATGATATTTTTATGGCCATGAAAACACCCATATTCCAGCTACTCGCGTCTTCCATGGGCTCCCTTTGCAAGAAAGAGGGGCCATGCTTAGTAATAACTTGTTTCACGTGGCCACCAAGCCATTGCCTCAAGCCCTTCTGCACCCTGCAGTGGTACTTAATGCAAACCGACTCTGGAAGGAAGGGAAACAAATAAAAAGTATACAATTTATTGGCAGGGTCTAACAGGAGTAATCGGCTATTTGCAGATACATGCACAAGAATAAAAAGAAAATTGAACTAGGCTTGCAAGAACAAGGGCAGGTATTACTGGAGGTGTAAAGAGGGGAGGTTTACTGCTGATTTCATTAGCTAAGAGGATCAGGTGAGCTTCTGGTTTACCCCTTCCTGCCTCCAGCTAAAGCAGGAGATGCTGCCCTTCATGAGACAACACAAACCTGCATCTCATCCCTCCAGGAACATCTTGGCTTGCCCAAAGGGCTTTAGCCAAGTGGGCTCCAGCCCTTCCTTGGGCAAGCGCTGTGCTTTGCTTCCCCCCAGGCTAAGGCTCCAGTAGGCAGCCCCATGCTGTACTTTCCTTACTGTAAAACCTGGAAAATACACACACCCTGGCAACAACCACAGCACCCACGTGCTGAAGCCGCCCTTATGACTCTGATTTTCACTCTGTCTGTCCAGCTTTGCTAGAGGGAAATCCTGGCAGCAGGTCCTGTGGGAGATGGACGTGCCTCTGCTGAGAAGAGCTGTCAGTGCCAGAGGCTGGCTGTCCAGCCAGGCTGAGCGTGCCATTTGCTTCCCAGTGCTTGATTTAGTGAATAATTTCCTGTTAAAGCAGCTAGTGACCAAGCTAACACATCCATCTGCACAGAGCCTGTCCAGCTCCTCCTGCGAACGGGTGCTCTCACCAAATCCTTTCCAGAGGTCACGAATGGCACCCCACCGATCTCCAGCACCCTTGGGGGGCTGAAGTTCCTTATTTGGACACTGTCAAAACCCACCCTGCTTTCCTGTCGTACCAACACAGGGCTTCGTCTGCTCTGCGCTCAGACTGGGAGTAGTTACTCATGCAAGACAGCTCATCAGCACAAAAAGGGGGTGGGGGGGGTCACTGCAGATTAACAGTGAGAGCAGGAGCTGATGGTCTTGGCTTATCCTTTGCCAACGAAAACATTTCCCAAGGCTCCAGCGCTCCTAGACTCTCCCATATGATACCAGAAGGGACTGTAATAAGCTAGGTATGCATTTCCCAAGACCATTAATGAACATTTCCATGAGGCTGTTGTTGGGATCGGACATCCCACGAGACCTTTCTGCTGGAAGCTGCTCTCAAGTTTGATACTGAAAACCAGAGAACTGATGGGACCAAACCTCAGATTTCTGTAGTGTGACAGGGTTTCCTTGATAACTACGTAGGGCATTTATATGATATAAATACACCTTTTATTTCTTGTGCTCCTTTCTAGCTAGATTTAGGTCAGGAAAACTGCCTGTGAGGTATTTATCCCTTCCTGGCTGGTGACTGGTTGTGCTGTTTTTCTGCTCTGTTCGCATCTCAGGGCTTGTGATACAGATTTCAACACCAAATGGCCCAGGCTGAAGCACTTGACACTGCTGCAACGTTCCTGTGCCCCTCCTGCCAAAGGACGCTGGTGTGTCATGAGGAACATGGCACACATGGGGGGGGGGGGTGTTCTTCTGATTTAGGGCTCCCCCCATTCTGCAATCTCCATCTCCTTTCCCAATTTCACAGGTCAGTTTTAGAGGCATATGACATTGGGCCAAACTTGGGGTTTCTCTTATTTTTCTCAGCAAAGCTCCCTCTTCTGACTGCTCCAGAGAGGAGCTGGTGCTTGGGGTTATTTTAGCAGTTATTTTAATAAAAAAAATGTGGCAGCTAGAAGTGTAAGAGGGATGGGAGCCAGGCACCTTAAGAAATGATAATTGCAGACTTGGAGCAGTGCTAAGAGTTAACAGAGGGATGTTTAATCCAATTCTCAGCTTCTATTTTAGGATCCTTTTAACTTTCCAAATCAAAAAAAAAAAAAAAAAAGAAAAAAGAAAAAAAAGGAAGAAGGAAGAAGGGGGAAAAATGTCCATCACAGTGCAATTTCTTAAGCTTGTCGCAGCCCAAAGGTGAATTTTTATGCGTGTGAGGAGTTGGAAGAAAATCCATTCAGCTGTTTCGGAGGTTTCAGAGCATGAAAGCAACATCTGCTTTAAAAATCAAAAATAAAAGAGATTCCCTCTGCTCATCAGAGTCAAAATGGGTTTTGGTTTCATGCCTCTGCTTTAGTGTGTCTTGAGCTGTCCCCTGGAGAAAGCTGGCCATGTCTGTATTGATTTGGAGGGGGTGAAATTGTGTTGCAAACCCCCCAAAATTAGAGACACCCAGACAGAGCAGAGGGTGGGACACTCATCCTGTGCTCCATCTAGCCCAACACAACACGGGCCAGGGTCCCTAAATTGCCAGTTTAATTCCTTGCACTCGGGTTTCTCCCAGCCTGGTGCCTCAGTTGGGGGGTTTTGGGGGTGTTTTGTTTCTGGTTTGATTTTTGCAGCGCTGTTTGCCGTGTGCAGCACTGCGCTATAGATGGCAGTGCAGGATGGAAATTGCAGATCCCTTCCCTCTTTAATCACAGCCCTGGGCTGCAGTGGCTCCGGCAGCTTGTCCCAGCAGAGGAGACCAACCTCAGATACCTACTTTCTACAAATTTACCTGCGAATTTCACTTAAATTTTCACCATAAATGTGATCCCCAGAATTTACAGTGGGAAAAAGCAACAAGGAAGCTTTCTGCAGGTAACTGATGCTCCTCAGCAAACACACAGATGCTCAAAATCCACTGGCAAACTTAGCCATGATGTCACAGCACAGAAAAATAAGAAGCAAAATCCAACTCATTTCTGCAATAGAAGATACAAAGCTGGCAGGAATAGGGCTGCTACCAAAGAGATCATGATGGGAAGCGAAGAATATCATAAACAATTACAGTAAGATGCTTTTGAAAAATCCCTCCAGGTACCCAGCTGCATCTGTTGATGTTTAAACACCTTCAGAAATCTGGCCACCAGCCCACTGCTCAAGATATCAAGAAGAAAAAAAAAATTAGAGTAAAAGGCACAAGAAAGACTAATTCTTTTTGCCAATGGCAAGATGAAAGGAAAACCCTGACTTCTTTAATGGTTGGGGTAGAGAAAACTGCAAACAATGGATGCTGCGACAGTTGTCCCTCTCTCCCTTTGGAAAATAGAACCAGGTTTGGATTAGGAACCTGCAGATTTGTTATATTTTCCTTTTGTCACCTTTTTTTCCACTTTTTAGTCACCTTCAATGAATGGTCCCACAAAGAGCTCCCCGTCACCTGCGCTGTCCCAGGGCTGGATGGATGAACTGACGTAGCTGTCTCTGACAAGGAGATATGCAGCACTTTTCTCTTACAGGATTTTAATGTGATCTTACACATCAAGAGGATTCAAATGACAAGAATGAATGGCAGTAGCCAACCTCATGGCTTGATATTCTGATGAAACGATGCCCTGGCACATCCATCACACTGTTCTGCTGTCAAGAGAACTCCCAACTCTGGAAGATGAGTGTGTTTTTCTTTTACAGTGTGAAAAAAAAAGCATGAGGGGGAAAAAAAGCATCTGTCCTCAAGCCTAACTGCTACATAAATGTAACTTTGAGCTAAGACACAGCCAGATACACAGGATCTATGGTTTAGCTCCAAACAGGGAGGGCAAAACCGTGCCCTGCTCCATCTGAAGACGTGTGTGTGGAGTAGAAGCACAGACCGGGGACTTTGCAGAGCACAGCAGGCAAGGCAAGCTGGAAGACTGAAAGAAGATTCATTTCTTGCCTGTGGCATATGCAGACTTCTTGTGCCAATCCCTGTGCGTGCACCTTGGAGAAGCAGATGCAGACGTGAGCGAGCGGGAGCAAGGTGTGGAAGCCTGAGCGTGCACGGGAGCACGACGGTGAGGATGTTTGCTGAGCGCGGGGCTGGGGAGATGCAGGGATGCAGATGCTGATGTTGCCCAGGCAACACTCACTTTTGCAAGGTGCCCCTTTGTCTCTCCTGATTTTTAAGTATGGTGCCTCGCTCTAAAATGCAGATTCTCTGAGCTGTAAATAAGACTTATTACATCCTAATGCTCCTTCCCGGTATCTTTTTAGAGCTTGTTACCAGCAGCACTGCTTGTGGGTAGGGTAACGCAGGAAATTAAGTGCAGCTCCAAGGTTTGGCTTGCATGGGGTCTCTGGAGAGAAGCACAGGCAAGACGTGGTGCCTGGGATGGTGGGTGCAAGAGACCCTGAGCTGCACTGCCCACCCTGCAGAACAAACGTACCGGCTGAGAGCAGGACTGAGAGTAAGGATGAGCCTTTGCCAAAAGCCTTGAGTGTGTCCTGCATCAAGTCCTTGTTCCAACTTTCTGAGCCCCTGAGAAACTTGTGGACCCTGTCGCTGTGCACCTCTTTTTGTGTGCAATAACCAGTGTTTGCCCCCTCCAGACTGCTTTGAAACTCGAGTTGATTTTGTCTTCCAGGAAGCACTGGGGACAGCCTGTGTTTTCCCACTGCACCTCATCTCCCAGGACGTAGCACTGTGGGTCACACTAATTACAAGACACTGAGCCCACTGTTACAGAGCAGCACTACCAAGTGCTGGAAAAAGCACAACAAAACCCATCAGAGCAGTAAACTTGAAATGAGGTGGAAGTAATAACTGCTGTGTGGAGGAAGCCCAGATTTGCTAATTGGACATTGCTGAGCTCGGTAAGGTGGTGTGAGGAAAAGAAGACATCACAAATGGGATGAAGTTATCCCTCCTGCTGAAGGGGCAGGCAGGAGGAAGAGTGTTTTTGCAGCTCCCAGCCAAAGAACAGGAGTCACAGCAAGGGTGAAAGCTCTGTGCTGAGCATGGAGAAGGCACAGGAGGAAGCAGGGCGGAAGCGGGTGCGGTGGACATGTGTTTGCACACCAAAGGGTGGGGATGGAGGAACGCAGAGCAAAGGCATGGGCTGTGCTGCCTGGTGTAAAGCCCCGAAATATCCTCTTCACCCCAGCCCAGGTGGCTGCCACAGCCCCCCATGAGTCCAACAGCCCTTGCAGGTGATGTGACCTGCCCTGGACCTGGGGCAGAGTGGGCAGCAGATAAATTGTTTTCACTGTTATGTAGCATTTGGTCGCCCTATTTTGCTACCTTTCCTTTGATGCAAGGAGCCTGTGGGGAATCCGCCTCAGTGGGAGATTGCTTACGTGGTTTCTAACCCATTAGGGCTTTTTATTGGCTCTTGCCTCAGAAAAAGAAAAAAGAAAGGGAAAAAAAAAAAGAGAGAAAAAAAAAACCCCTCAAGAAAAAGTAGTGCAAGGTGTGAAGAATTCACATGGCAGGAAAATATATAAAATGATATTGGCTCTGTCCCCCTTGGCTCCATCCCCCTTGGCTCTGACCTCAATCATCTCACCATGCTGTGCATTTTTTCCTTCTATTATTACACATAATGACAGGGAAATTTTGGCTAGTCCTACGCAGAAAAGCCAGCCTGCTCCTCTCCCCTCCCCAGTGAGAACCATCCTGGCCTGAGCTCACATCGCTCGGCATCTGATTTCAGCCTAGCAGGGTGTTTCAATACCAATAAACATCTTGTTTTCATGTGAAGAGTTGTTTCAGCTACATTCTTTCCCATCTTTTGTGAGCATCCAAGGCTCCGTGTAAAACTTTTTATTGATCACATAAATAGCAGCTCTGCCTCCCCACAGGCCCTGACTTCACAAAGTGTTTTGATATCTGGAGAATGAAAGGTTCAATAGAAAACTAATTCCCTTGTCTTCCCGGGACTGTTAACCCAGGGCTGTTGGTTTCTCCTCTCTTGGGCAGAGTGTGGTCCAGGGAGGAGAGTGGGGGAGCTGGGAGATTAATGTTTGTCTTGTCCTGGGTGTGTTTAAGGCAGTTCACACACAGGCTGGTCTGCAACAAAAGCAAAAGCAAAGCCACTCTACAAAGAGCTGAGAGGTGATCGTTAGAGATTAACTGGTCTGAAAGCTTCCCAAAATACCAAGCAGAGACCTAAACCACACAGCATTGAGCAGGAAGCCTCACAAGCTTTGCTGCTTACAGACACTGGCATCAGCACAGTGAGCAGTCATCAGCACCACTGTCGTGCTGGAAAATTCCAGCTGGGATGGGGTGCCCTGGCCCCACAGTGAGAATCAGTTTCCCTCACCCCTGAAGAAGCTGCCCTGAGCCACCACATCTCATGAGCACGGACAGAGACCTCCCTTTGCACTGCTGAGACATCACAACAGACTGCCATGAAGTCCCTGGCCTGAAACCCAGACAAGATCCTTCCCACCTGTGTCCTGGCTGTCAGACCTGTTGCTCCATCACCTTTTGTGCAAAGGAGTGAGAGCAAACACAAAACCTCTTCAACTGCAGCCACGCAGAGCTCGCGAGGAAGAAGATTAATGAGAGCTTTTGGGGAGCCTCATCAGTCCTTGTTCAGGAATCAGAACTCCCAATCGAAACCTGCCGTGACTCATAGCTATGTGCTGGCACAAATTCGACCTCGTTTGGATAACAAAGGGCAGATCCTGTTCTGAGCTGTGTTATAAAACCTTTGTGACTGTGTGTTTATCACAGGAGGCTAAAAGGGCACCAGCAACTCTGCTGACCTTGCTGCTTGCAGATGGCAGTGCGTGACAGCCCTGGAGCTGACAGGGCTGTGGTGGTGGCTTTTGGAAGAGATGTGATGGCAGAGGCAATGCTTGAACCTAACAGCCTGGTGCTGACCCAACACAAGCCCCAGATCAGCACAGCCCTTGGCTGAAATAAAGCTGCCTTCCTCCGTCCCAGGCTCTGGCTGGTGGTGGCAGCAATGGAGGCACAAATGGAGTGATGGTGAGTTCCCTGTGAGATGGATGGGAGAAAGCATCCTTTTCAGGTATAAAGAATCCCCTCACCTCAGATACTGCACTTCAATTAATGAGAGTGATCTGAACAGCAGCAATCACTTTGAGAGCCACGTGTCTTGGGAGAAGGGAGGTTTGAGGTTATCTGCGTTCAGCTCTTGGGGCCAAAGAGCAGACCTGTTTGTATCTCTTGAGGGCCTAGCAAGTCCTCTGTGAGGACCTGCTATTAAACTGTCCTTGTCCATGGGGGAAAAGGCACAGAAGGCTGGGGTTTGGTGATCAAGACAAAATCCAACACCTCTTTCACCCTAAGTACCTGATCTGGATCTGACCCTGCAACCTTAGATCAGACAACGGTCTTTTTAAAGCCTCTCCCACAGACAGTGACCATAGTGTGTTAGAGGGGTTTGTTTTGGTTTGTTTTGTGTTACCAATTTTTGGTATTTTCAATAGTCTTTCTTACAGGCAAAATTCACTCAGAAATGTAAAGGCCAAGCCTGTTTCCACACCAATGTTTTCCCTTCTCCGCTTCTCACACAACTTTATTTGTAGGTTGGCCATAATGAGAGCTCCACTGCTATTGATTTTTAAAAAAACATATATAACTTTGAAACACTGCAGATATTGCGTGGACTTTGGAACAAGATAAGAAGAGGTAATCACATTCACAGCTTCTCCAGCCCTTTAATTAATCTGGACAACAGACTCTAGCTGTAGCGCTAGAAGAAACTAACTACCTGTGCTGTAGAAGAGACTAAATACCTGTACTGAGGTACTCAAGGTAAAGCAGGAACCCCACAGGGATCTACTTTCTGACATGGTACTTTTGTAATGGACAGGAGAACGGGCATGGCTCTGCTGCTTTGAGACTGACTGCTCTGTGGAATGGGCTGGAAAACAGAGAAACACTGGCTAAACTCCTGCTAGAATAGTGATCAGTGTCCCCTTCCCAGTACAACCTTAAGATGGAGCGAAACAGTTAAACTGTGGGAATGTACCTCCAAGGGACAATAATGGGAGTCAGAAAATGAGAGGGTTACAGTCCAGCCTCCCAGTGACCTGATTTAGGGCAAAATCTTTTATGCTGGAAGAGCACATCACATCCCTGCACATCGGTCCGGGGGTTTGCACTGGGGTCCCAAAATCCCCCTGTTGTCTCCTGGGGATGGCACAGGGAGGATGAGGGGATTGAACCAAGCCTGTGCCCTGAGCTGCAGTCTGCAGAGCCCACTGCTGCCTTCCTCCTCACCCTTAGCTCCAGTGAAATCAATGGGATTAAATGAGCACAAATGAGACGGGAGCTGGCTCCTTCGCTGCTGTGGTAAGTCAGTGTGGAAGCTGGCCTCGATCCATCTATCTAAAGCTCTGTATTGAATCTCAGCTGACAGCTCCAATAATGATAATAGATATGGCCAAAGCTGCTTTGTATTTTCTTTGGAGGAGGCCAGGTTCCTCCTCCCTGCTCGCAGACAGGCTAACCGTGCTGCCAAGCTCTTGTGTCTCAGGCATTTTGAGGGTTCGATAAGCAAATCGCGCTCCTCACACTGCTGAAGCCCAAAGGGATGACAAGGGATGGCCTGGCTACCCTGCACAATTAACCCAAGTCCTTACTGGGGTTTTTGCAGGAATCCCTCTGCAGTCAGAGGGTCATTAGCACCCAGGAACATCTCAGGCTTCACCCTTAATGTCATCTGAAACTTCCCTGGCTTGATATAATAAAAGGAATGGTACTGCTGGGATGTCACAAAAGCATCCTGTGAACCTCATCTCCAGGAGGAGGCTGCTGCTGCAGATCCAGCTGGCTCCCAGCCTGCAGAGCCAAGGACAGGGCATGGGTACAAGGACTGAACATGCAAAGCCAGGCTAAGCTAAACCCAAAGCTCAGGAGCACAAAGTCAAACCACAGCAACAAGAAAAAAAAGAAAATCACACAGGAAAGTTAAAAGCAGCTGGACTTCAGCATGACATTCCCACATATCACTTCCCATACTTTGCCCCTGCAGCCAGCAATGCCAAGCTAACTGTGCCCCAGCACTGCCACCCCAGCTGTGGGGTTTAGCAAGGCTCAGGTTTTACCCATCTCACAGCCCCGCTGAGCTCAGTTCCGCCGGGGACGTGTCGCTAAACAAGCTGGGTCAGATAGCAATAGAATAGCTCAGGGATGTTTATAAAATCAGGGGAGGTGAACCTCCTAGGAGGGGGCATCCCCTGTGCTCGGGGAGCTAAGTCAGCAGGGAATAAATTGGGCTGCCTGCAATAAGTGATGCTTCAGGGAGGCATAAAGCAGGGAAGCAGCTGGGGCACGTGTGTCCGTCCCTGCACGGGGTCTCTGGCACATTCTGTCTTCCCTGTGTTTATGCTGGTGACTGCGAGCTCTCCAGAGCATCATCGGGTTTTATGGGGTGTATGCATTATTAGTGCTTCACAAGTAAATAATGTCATATTTCACTGTTTATTGCTGAAAATGCACAGTAAAAGGCTAAAGCCTGAAAAGTGCAGAAAATAATTTATGTGGGAGGAATGAATTTCCCATCATGTCAAACTGCTGCCAGAATTTATCACAGTGCCCTTCAATTTGGGTCTCTGTCCAATGCTTTAAAGGTCTGTCTTTGTCGTACATTTAGGCTTGGGGAAGCTGAAGGTTATTGGGAAGAGTAGGAATTGCTGCTGGTGTTGGAGTATGAGAGAGGAAAGGGTACGGTGGGGCCTCCAAAGGGCCCTTCCCTCAGTTAATGTGGAAATTTAACAGCACGGTGGTCACTGATGACCACCCCAATGTAGAGATGATGGGGCAGGATGTTCAGCATCAGCTCTGAGAGCTGCTGAACTTCACACTGTTCCTGCAATTCTTCATGAAATACATAAATCAGCACAGAGGTGGATGAGGGCCACCAACCCGACTGTTTGTAATGATCAGCATCTCTTAATTAGGGTCTGATTCTCACTCACAGATGGAAGGATTTCTTGAGTGTGTAAGGATTGAAGGATGACACTGTGAAACTTCAACAAAAGCTTCTGAAACCGCTTCCCCTACTGCTGCTTTTTCCTTGAGATCCCCCTGCGCTGCTGGGCAGGAGCATCAACCTAAGGGAATAATCATGTTTTAAAGCTGCTATTTCTGTCCTTGCCATTTATACATGTCTTGTCAGATTTGCACCTGAATTCACCTCCGAGGCATCGGTACCAGCCAGCTTGGAACTGCAGCCGGAGGCAGCGGAGGCACCGCAGCTCTCTGGTGGGAGCACGCCGAGCTATTTTCCAAAATACACTTCCCTCTAAATTAAAAGAGCTGCAGGAGCAGGCTACAAAGCTGGGAGCGGCGCAAATGTCCTTGCTGTGGAGATAAGCTCTCCACTCCTCAAAGTACCTGCAAGATTTTGTGCTCTGGGGCTGGAGATACCCTCGTTGGCCAAGCCAAGAGCTTCTGTGTACAACCGAGGTGCCTCCTGCCAGGGCTGGGGAGCTGGTATGGGTAAATCACAAAGTAGAGGAGTGCAAAACTGTATAAAAGCACAGAAGGCTCAAACAATTCGAATAGTGTCACATAGACTTGCAACTGGTAAGGCTACATGGGCAAATCAGGCAGTGAGAGATGCTCCTGCGCACAGACCCGAGATCAGAACTCATGTCATCACAAGTCATTTCCTCTCATGAGCTCCTGTGTTCAGATAAGCCAGTTCCAGGAACCCTTGGACCCAGGGGTCAATGCTAATGGGAACTGAAAAGCTCATTTGACGTCTCAGTCTGATTTCCAATCTGCAATGGAGATGGCACAACTTTCTTTTTAATACCATTTTTTTTTTTTGTCCAGAGCATAACTACTTTACCACAACTGTGTTCTAAAAAGGACCTGCTACAGAGTGTTTCAAACAACAGCCTCTATAGCTGAGCTGACCTAGATGCCCATGTAAGATAATTTTAGGGACTGGTTCTCAAAATAATCCCCATTTACTTTTAACAAAGAAAAAAAAAGGCCTGACTTAAAGCTGAAACTTTAGACCCTGAGGAAATGCTATTTAGAAAACAGAAGAAACAGAAGAGAAAAAGAATATGTAAGGATGCACTGACATGTGATATGAATATAACCTTGAGATAATCCTTTTCTAGCATTACAGGTAGCTGGAGAGGAGATCAGGTAGCTGATCAGGGTGGGGATGAGGAAGTAGCAGTTTGGAAACACTCATATTTAGGTGAAATGCATTAACCACCCTGTCTTTATTATTGATACGGCCCTTTCCATGAACCTCTGTGCACAACAGCCCTGATATCAAACACTTATGCATCTTCATCATGAGAGGTGCCCTCTGCTACCACAGTCCACCAAAGAGCGATGAAGAAAGCAAGACCCCCACCCCCAGGACAGACAATGGTAAAACAAGTGATCTATGGTCTGAAAGCATCCTGAGAAAGGATTCGAGTTTCTCTTACTGCAAATACATGAGCCTCACGATCCTTACTAACCAGCATCACTACAACCACAGTGGAGCTGAACCTGCTGAGATACAGTCAGAGCAGGTCAGCCCATGGACAGCTGCAGCAGAGGCAGGGGCAACGACTGGAGACGTTACGTTATTCCTCCTTGAGGCAGCATCTTCTGCGATGCTTTGCATAACAACATCCTTCTGCTCCGGATGAACAGTTTGATTTGTCACTCTTTAAAGGATCCACTGCTCTGAATGAGTCAAGTGTGGTGACTTCACCAGGCTGTGGCTTAGGGATTGCAGAAGTCTGCTTGGGCAATGACGCAAGTGGACATTTCTTGGAATGCCTTTGCTGAAACAATGGCATAACAAAGCAGCATTCACATGCAGCTGTCCATTAAAGTAACCTTCCTCAAACACCCAGGAGAGGACACCTTCTACTGGAAATACATCTCCTCTTCTTTATATTTGTCCAGAGTCATTGTTGCTGCTCCCTTGTGGGATGCAACCTTGTCTTTCACGGCATCACAGTTAAGAAGTCATGTGCAGAGCTTGCAGGATACTTTATTTTTTCTTAACCCCTTTTATGAGGTTAAAGTGAGAGAACCTCAAACAGCCATTTGTAGTGGATTGGGGAAAAGAATGCAGTGCTGGGAGTTAATTAGCTATCCATATATCATAACGCTTTTGTAGCTGTCATCTCTTCACATGAAAAGGAATATAATGATATACTGTAAAGATTATCAAGGAAGACTGGTATGTATCAGGGATATTACTTTAACTGAAAAAACATCAGAAAAATGTCCTAGTTTCTGTGTAGTTCCAAAGCTTGGTATATGGAACAAAACATCCAGGGGAATTAATTACTTTTTTGTTGAGATTTTTTTGTGAGCTTTTTAAATCCCAAGGAAATCTACGTGCAGGAGGGGATCAGTCATCTATACACAGAACTACATAAAGTATCATTAGAGACCCCTCCAAATACATTGATTTTTTTATCCAGCAGCAGCATATCAATATTTTAACTACTGACAACAAGATGTAGCCTTCATTATGAAGTATTTTCCTGTGGGTAACTTAACCACTGTGTATCAGGGAAAATAGATAGTCGCTTCCCCACACCTTCCACCTATGCAGAAAGGGAACTCCTCACAGTGCTCTGGCAGAAGAGAGTCGGTAAGAAATGTAATGTATTGCTCCCTCCTCCCACCAACAACTCCCTTAGCTAGCCCCACTTTACATTTTCTGAGGTGTTTTTTTTTCTTCTTTCTCTTAAACCCATGATGGGAAGACTCCTGAGCTTTCCAGGCCAGGACTCTGTTTATTTCCAGCCTAGGATTTATTTGTAGCTGGGTTATACCCATTTGTCCCTGCGCCAACATCCTAATTTGATTAAATAGCTCTTCTACCTGGCATTTATCTCATAGCAACCACCTTCCAGCCCAGCTATCATTTAGCTAGACTAAATAAACAAAGGGTTTGGGGGGCATGTCTCCAAGGTGGTGGGGACCTCACCTCACCCCTACCCCTTAATTTGGTCCCAGTGAGCTGGTATGTTCAAGCACTGGGCTGGTCCAACTCAGGCACAGAACCAAGCTCCCATCCCAGAAGATCTTGTGGCCAGAACATATAATAATATACTCTCAACCAAAAAGTCACTGAGATTTTCTTCCCCTCCACCTCCTATCTAGTCGGTTTATTCTGAGCATAATTTTGGCATACAAGTGGTTGATGATATTAGCACCTGCTTGAAAATGAGGTCAGACACAGTCTGCACCAAAGGCCCTGAGATCTTCCACTGGTTTGTTTCATTAATTTGTCCTCTTGGAAAAGAGAGCCTTAATTATAAGCTTATTTTTGTTTGTACTTCTACTTACATTACACTAAAGGAATGCATTTCACCCAGCCCAGGGTTAAGTTTGCTCCTAACAGTTCTTCTAGAATATCTTAAATTGCTTATCAACACTGAAACCAAACCCGTTCCACTGCTTGCCAGTTTGGTGCTTCTCCAGTGCAGAGATCTGCTGTCTCCCATATAGAAATTATCTGAGCTCTGCACGACTGGGAGCATTGTTTGTGATCTGTATCTAGAGAGTTTAAAGTACTCCATGACACACCTCCCCAGCGATATTTATATCCCAAGTAGCAGCGCGGAGGCTCTGCCACAACAGGTTCAGCCATGGGAATCTAAAACAAATTCCTCAAAGTACCTCAGGACGATGTTTCTCACGACTGCACTCACAAAAGTGAGTTAGACCTAAAGATTCAGGCTTCTCCAACCTGGCAGTCTTTATGCCCATGCAATCCTTTTCATCACAAACACGTTACCCACTGGCTTCCCTCCCCCAACAGCCCCTTCTGAACTGTTCTCCAACTTCGTGCCTCAGTCATAATTGCTATTCCACAGTGTTTTTCTAACCCAACATCATCTGGTTTCACAGCTTGTGGAAGTAGTACATGTTCTTACATATTCCTGCCTAGCCCCCAGTCATTATTATACAAGAAATTCCTCCTGCTCATCACACCTTGTTCACAACCTGGATTAGGAGCACTCCTTTCATTACACTGCAAATAACAACGTGGTGTTATTTTGCTTCCCTGAAAGCCATTAATCCATTAATCTGAGCTACTTAGGGGCATTAGAAATGGAAAAGCAGCTCAGTTCTCTGAATTTGCTGCAAACTCTGGCTTTTTAAACCCCTCACACTCAGCTTGTGGCTGTCCTGGGAGCATGGTGGCAACACAGGAGTTAGTATGCAGTGCAGCAGCTTAAATGATGAGGGCGAGTGTTGTATGTAAACCATGGGCTGCATGTCATGTGTCACTAGCAGGGTGTTCCCACAGGTCCCCACCCCCATCTGGGCTTGCACCTTCTCACGCACCTAAGCAGAGCGTCACTGATGATGGAAAGGAGTAAGATGCATCTAAAGGACTTCAACAGAGGGGAGGGACAATCGTGATAGCTCAGTGCAGCTGCACCCAGGGATCAAAAACCTTGTCTGGGAAGGGAGACGGAAAGCTGGGGCTTGGCCAGGCAGTTCCCCTTCCCACCACTTCTGAGAGATGTGGTTCTGACTTGGCTGAAGGTAATACCAAGGAGCTGATGTTTCTCCTCCCTCCAAGAGACAGTGGGCAGGAGGAGAAGCCTTCCCCACGGTCTCTTCTGAGTGAGACCTCTCAAACATGACCTCCCGGCTGGCTTGCCATACCCCATAACAGTTTAGGTACACCACAGCCTAGAGCTGAAGGTTCACAGTATTAATACAGGGCAAGTTAGGCCATAAACCCAGCTCTGAGCTGGACTTATATGTGATGTGATAATTGGTCATCCGTTCCTGGGTAACTGCTTTTCCTCTGGCATGGATTAATTGTAGGAGGTGGTGGGTTTGTTTTTTGTTTTGTGGGGTTTTTGGGATTTTTTTTTTTAAAGCTATCAGCTTTCTTTAGGGGGTGGCAAGATTTTCCTGTTCGTTTGAAGTCAATAGGCACAGTCCATTTGGCAGGGATCATAAGACTACAGTGTGAAACCAGCAGCAAGACTTTGCACCTATCAGGCTTTTTCCAGAGCCTGTTCTTACCCTTAAAAATGAACCCAAGAGGGCAAGGAGTGAGCCTTACTGAGGATAGATAGCCCTACAGCGATCTTATTTCATGAATAAACTGTATTAACCTGTTTCCCAACATGGTGAGTCAGGAATGCTTGGTGCCCAGCGAGTTCAAATTTCAAGGCTGTGTCAAAATGTGCAAAGGGGAATCCTGGAAGAACAATCACTGCTGCGACAAGCTCCAGAATAGGAAAGTAGCTATTTAATCACATTACTCTTTCAACATCTCTGAATCAAGCAAGGTAGCACCTGACACAGGCTCGTATAACTATGTCATGAACTTGCCTGTACATGTCAGACTAAAGCATACTGCGTTTATTACAAACTAATCTGCAACTCAGTTGTCTCTGAAGGTCAGAGCAAAAGCCAGGCAAAGGTGAAACAAGATACAAATGCTGCTAAGTCAGATGATGACTTTCAGAAAGTGTCTTGTATCACTGTGTGGACTGTGTCCACCTATCAGTCAACCCAGCATCAATCATGGCTATACCCTTGGAGACATGAGGTGCCCACTTATTTGGACCCAGTGCAGTCAGTAAACTCCCTTTTGAAGACGGCAGCTCCCCCAACAGGGAGGGAATAGCTCATTTTAGAGTTCTGAGTGAAGCCCTGAAGATGCTGCATACATGTCTGTGCAAACCACAGCCTCCTGCCCTAACATTACAAACACCAACAAACACCAGCCAAGCAGCCCCACCATCATATTCTTCTCTTAGCATGTCCGTACTAAGATGCTATTCCTTTTCTGCACTGCTTTTGTTTGAAATAGTGGCAATTTAACTACTAGCAGTTGTGGAATGACAGTATTTCTTTTACAAAACTCCTGCCCATGAGCTAGCAAATGAGATGGGCTTCTACAGCCTTTACAGGTGGCAAACTCCTGCCTGCCTTAGAAGCCGTTTCTGACCCACCACAGGCAGACACCGGCAGCACTCACTCTTCACAACACACATAGAAAGGAAGATATTTTAACCAAAATCCTAAATTCTGCCAAAGTTAATTCCGCTGCCAGAAAAGATCTTGTCATTCAGTGTGTGAATAACCTTTTCATTCCTCTTTCCCTTTCGTAAACCAGCCCTGACACCTGCTTTGGGCTTTACCTTTTCATTGCAACTGGGTTTTATTTATTTTTGTGTAGGAACCCAGGAGTGTTACCAGCCAGTTATTACAGCAGAGAAAGCAGCTGTAATGCCTGGTAACATACGCATTAAGTAATTTGAACCTTAGTCCATTTGGTCAGACTTTTATCTCTCACATGAATTGGGTTTTTCAGACTAGCATACTTGGCTACTGTTGCTTTCCACTCCTCCTCCTTTGTGACAGAAGGACAGCCCCTAAGTCATGTGATTGGACACAAAATATTGCGCACAGTGAAATGCTCCTACTTCCCACAGACCTGAAACAAACAGCTCAAAGCCAGCCAGAGAAATGAACCTTCTTCCCTTCTTCTCTCCAGAGACCTGGGCCCTTTTGCTTATATTCGGTGCCCTCCTGTTAGCGTGAGTAAACGATTCATTATTGGTTCTTTGCTCATGACACTTTCCTGTTCTTGCTGCGGTTCATTTTCATGCAACTAGTCTGCCTAGGAGCAAACAGGTGGATGTGACTCTAGTGAGGGTCTGAGAAGTAGCAGAGGAGTCTAGAGTCTGTATAGACACATGATCTTGCTCCAAGGTTTGGATCATTCCCATGTATTGTTATGATCTTGCTAAGAGCCGATGCAATAATCAAATAATGATAGTGCCCAGCCTTCGTTACCAGCAGGCTTCTGGCTTCTGTTATGGTATCTCCCACAGAAAACAGGCTGTCTCTCTCTGACTGAGGTTGCCCTATGGAGGGGAGCAGGCAGAAGACCCTCCTGCTCAACCTGTGAAGGTGGAGAGCAGCAGAGAAGCACCAGAAAAAGAGTATTTGTAGAATCTCTTCTGTCCTTTGCTCTTTCTGTAATGCTCAGGTAAGATGCTCCATGCACCAGCACCTGGACCAGGAGGGACGCTTGGCAGCAGTTAGAATTGCCACAGCGAAAGCATCCCATGCTCATTCCCACAGCCCACCCTTGCTGTGGGAAGGAGGAAAGCCCAGAGACAGGTCAGGTCTCCACACCTGGCTTTTCTGACAAGCTCCATCAGGCAGAAGGGTACCTCACTGCTTCAGAGGAGCCAGGCTAGTGAGAAAATACTTTTGTCTGCCCTGCTGATGCTGTTCTGTGCTGCAGAGTGTCAGGGCTGGCTGAAAGCCCCCTTCTGCTGGGACATAGAGCATCTCTGCTGCCAGCCCCTGCCAACAAGGCTGGTCTGACAAACTTTGTAGTGTTGACAAGCCCTTAGGCAGAGACAGCATGTTGCTAGCCATAAACCTTAATGATTAATGTGGTCCACACGAGCACAACCCATTTGTCTGCCCTGGCAATGCTCCAACCGTGGCAGTTCAGTAAGCGCTGGAACTTTTAGCCCTGTTTTTAAAACCCTTTCACTCTCTTGTGATTTGGATCACTCAAAAGCCTGTTTGGGGCAGACTCTTAGGAAAAAAAAAAAAATCCCAAACAAACCAACCAAAAACCCCACCCTCATTAACTAAGCCAGGCCCTCATACTTCAGTAACTGTGGCCATCTGAGGCTGCTGGTTACCAGATTCCCACTTGCAATTTTGCTGTGGCAAAAAGGGATGAAGCCCAGATCTCTGTGCTCTGATGTCTGAACTAAACCAGAAATTTCACTGCCCATTAACACAGGGAGGTTGTTCAGATGCTTCTTGTCCATCTAGGGCAATGCTGTTCCAGTTCACACATGAAGGAACATCAGGCATTTCTGGTTCACTTGCATGGTGAGAAGTAGTAATGATTATTCTCAGGCTTCACGCTGAAGAGTCCTCCTCAGCCTGCAGAAAACCGTGTCACAGTCGTGAGAGCGTTAGACTGTGCTTTCCTGGCCATGTTTCAAATGGATTAAGCCCAGCCTATGTTCTTATAGCATTTCTGGGCTTTGTAACCAGCCCAGCCTGGCATTTCCTGCTCCTCTGGCAGCCCCAGCTACCCATAAACATTACAAATGAGAATCCACAAACATTTTATACCTAGCACTGAATCAACCTTTGACAGAAAAGGTTAAACATTGACAAACTGAGCTCTGTGAAACCTTTCTACGCTTGCAAACATCCCATTCCCTTGCTTTTCCCTGCTCTGTGTGGACCATCAGATGTGGTCTGCTTCCGTGCTCTGGTAGGACCTGTGCTGGAGATTGAATTCATTCAGGGTCCCTCAGATTTAGAAAAGTATTACTATTGCAAGGGAGCCCCTCCTTCCCCCAAATCTCAGTCTTGACTGGCTTTTCAGGACAGCATCCTCAAGATGAGGATGAGTGGCTACTGCCACACAGCCCAAAGAGGATCTCTGATGACATCCCACTGCCCAACCTTTGCAGTTCAACATCCCTTCTGCAACAAACTGCCCACTTGGGAAGCTGCAGCTACTAACTGAAAACAAATATTTTGAGGAGCTTTTTCAACACAGCCAAAGACAAGCTTCAAAGGGCTGCAGCCCAGGCCCTTGTTGAGAAACAGAAGGCCCCGAGGTAGAAGTAATAACTTTACAGCTGCCAAAAAGGGTGCTTCAGAGGGAAGAAATCTGCAAAGCTGTCAATAAAATCTAAACAGAAAACCATCAAGACAAGATTTCCTGACGCACCACTGAGCTAACGCCAGGCTAAGGGGAGGGAGAACAATAAATGAAATTAAAGTGCAGCTTGACAAAAAGCCTGTTTGGGACATCACTTCTGGCACTGCTTTGATATCTCTTCAAGAAAAACATGTAAGCTTGGTGTTCTTCTTCCAGCTCTCTTTTCTGCCTCTTCTTTGGTTGACAATGAGCTCCTCTTTTGGCTTTTGCTGAAGTCTTTAAGGTCCTGTTTCCCCCAGAGCACCTTTTCCTTTAGGAGATGGCTGTCTTCCAGGGACCTCACTGAAGCTGCCTGTGGCAGCAGTGCCCCTTACCATGTTTATTAAGTAGTCTTTACAGGGCGGTTTTCTTTTGGGCCACTTTTTGTCCACCTGCTGGATCAACCTCCTCTACTTAGAGCCAAGGTCCAGGTACAGGAGGGCTGGCAGGACCAATGCCATGGGGTGATGTAGCACTCACTTGCCTTTTCTGTCCCACAGATATGGGATCTGGCCATTTGGTTTGTTCAAGAAGTTGGGTATTCCCGGGCCAAAACCTCTGCCTTTCTTTGGGACATGCCTAGAATATCGCAAAGTAAGTGACTGAAGCCTTCCTGGCTCCAGAAGTATCTGCCTTTCCTTATACAGCTGTAGCTCAACAGATACCTGGCGACAAGAAGTTGTCTCCAAATGCCAAGCTCTGCTCTAGCGCACAGGTTGTGCAAAGGCACCAGCATGAGATAAGGGCTCAGCAACACAGAGGATGGGGTCCTGCCTTTACAGCATCGACAAACAAGCACCCATGGGGGTGCTGATTTATAGCTGCCCTTTCCCAGGTCCTGGCAAACAACTCATTCACACATATGGTACCCCTTTCTGCTGCCCTTCATGAAGTTTTTGGAGAGGACAACTCGGAAGGCAGCTCTGAACATCAGTTTACAGATATTCCTTCCAACCTACCATCTCCACTGCATCCTCTCTGAGATTATTTTTATATCACTTCCCACAGGGTTTCTTGGACTTTGACAATGAATGCTTCAAGAAATATGGGAAAGTCTGGGGGTGAGTATGCACCACTGATCACTTTGTAAGGTAAAGCCAGAATCCACACAAAGGGGAGGACAAAAAATTCATTAGGAAAGCTCCATTCTCTCTACCTGCACCCTTGACAACAGGACAAGTGCAGCAATAGGGTGCTCGTGGTGGCTTACATTAAATCCCAATGAAGGCAGGGCTGTGTTGCCATCATGCTATATGGAAATTGCTTTGATCTGTGCTGTGAAAACCATTTTAAAGCAGGTACAGGGCTGCTGCTGTTGCTCTGCTCTGGACATCTGCTGTTATTATAACCTGGGCTACAAACATGCACGTATCCCCTATAATGTATCCACTGGTCGCTATAGTGGCTTTGAAAAATGGAGCCTGGAAAACAGGCAAAGCGCTTAAATCTGCCTAATTGACATCTGTTCCAGGAAACAACTCAGAACTAGCAGCTTAGAAAGACAAAAACAAGGATCAACTTTCATCTCCAAGGATGTTTCAGTGCTGTCAGCCCCAGTCTCCAGACACCCAATTCGAGAGCCTGAAAAGGGTCGAACAAGTTTCCTTCTAATACCGTAATGTGTTTAAGTGCCTGGAAAAACACAGAGAGCCAGGGGAGAAAGGGAAGACACTTGCTTCATTTAGTATCTAGTCCTTTGAGGGACAGAGCCCTGCTCATTTCCCAGTGACTTTAGAAGGTGCTTAGCCCCCTTTATCATTTACAAAACCAGATGGGAGAAGGCCTGGGAGTCCCGGGAGTCCTTTTCCATCTCTAATTTCTACTAACGTGCACGCTGGTGCATCTGCAGAGCAGCATGGCTGGTGATGGCAGAGCCTTTAACACATTTGGTTTCATGGGCATCAGCCAAACCTTGCACTTCAACTACCTGGGGTTGTTTATCTGTCTCCTCTTCTCCCCCTCCCCAGGATTTATGATGGCAGGCAACCTGCCGTGGTTGTCACCGACCCCCAGATCATTAAGACTGTGCTGGTTAAAGAGTGTTACTCCACCTTTACCAACCGGAGGGTAAGACCAGAAGTATCGTGATGTATTGTGGGGTCCAGAAGTGAAGGGCAGCAGGAGATGAGCACGCAGCAGGGCTCCCACTGGGGAGCATTGACTGCGCTATGGGGATTGCTGGAAGTGGCCACTGCATGTCACTGTTCCCCTGCCTTACAGACCGGGGCTGTGTGCCCAGGCTGGCAGGGAAGCTGCTCTGCATCAGACCAGCTCTGCTCTCAACACATATGTATGAACTTGGGTCCATAGGAGCGTGTGGGATCCGTACAGGTCCAGAGCTAGCATGCGTGCCATCAACTGGGATGCAGACTGTGGAGTAGCACAATTAGGTGTGGGTGCACACGTACATATGGGTATGTTGGGATACTTGTTCTGGAGATGGAAACGGCCTCTGACAGCTGGTTTGCTGCAGGAAAGGGGATTGTTTATGTATGAGCTGTCCTGAGAAGCTGTTTGTATGGCCTTTGCCTGCTACCAGTAGTAATGTCCCTGAAATAGCCTGGGCAGGGCTACACACCACATTCCTATCCTTGCACTGAAGCCGCTCTCTTTTCTGGGGTTAACACGTTGCCTTTTTCCCCTCCAGAAAACAGATCTAGCAGGGGTGCTGAAAAACGCTGTCTCATTAGCTGAAGATGAACAGTGGAAAAGGATTCGTACTGTGCTCTCTCCAACCTTCACCAGTGGGAAACTAAAGGAGGTAAAACACAGAAGAGCTGGTACAAAGTAAATCAGAAAGTCAGTAGACAGTGATTCCAGGCTGAGATTGTCACAGGGGTCCAATTTCTTCAGTCAGAGCCTGGCAACTAGGCTGGCCTGTTTAATTTATGCCTAATTTAAAACACAAAAAAAAAGGCTTAAAATAAAAACTTAGCAGAAAGATCTTATTTGTAAATATTCATGAAAATCCCTGTAGTCTTCATAAGCCTGTCTTAAAGGAGTAAAATGTACTGCTCTTAAGTGACCATCTCTGGTTTGTGTTACAGATGTTTCCTATAATAAAGCACTATGGGGAAATTCTGGTGAAAAATGTTCGAAAGAGAGTGGAAAAGGACAGCGATCAGCCTGTAAAGGAGTAAGTAGCTGCTAGGAGCAGCAGGCTAAGCAGCCAACCTTGTTAGAAAGTGCTGTGGTTCATTCATTACTAGCAATGCAGACTGCTTGCTGGGTAAAACAGGCCTCTGAACAGCTCAAAATTTGAAAGAGAAGATTTAAACTAGGATGGTTAGGAAACTTCCTAAAGACAGAGACCCACTGAGAAGCCTTCAAAAGGGAATTGGCAGGGGAAAATGCTCCAGCACAGCTTTCTGGATCCACAGATCCAAGGTAACTCCAGATTTTCCCCACATACGCTCATGATCTCTGCACACCACCTCCTTATACCCCAGGACACTGAGTTTGCTGGTGTTCCAGCCCCACCTATGGCACTGTAGGATGCTTGTCCATCGCTTGCCCCCATTGCCCAGTAGTGTGGCCCTGTGTGGGTCATCCTCATCTGTGCCCTCCATATGGGCTCTGAAACCTGTGCATTCCCCCCCCCCCCCCCGCCCCCAGTTTCAAAGTAGAGCTGTGGAAACAGCAGCTGCACACCATTAGTCACACAGCAGCAAAGATCTCCCCTACACAAACCCCCGTAATGCAGGGGGTTTGGATGCTTTGTACCATTACAGGTACCTGTGCTGGGTTGAACAAGACCATTTTCATGGCATGTTTGAAGCAGTGTGTGTTACCACCCCTCCCCAAGAAGCTAAAACACTCGACAGCCTCATGCTGTCCTTGCACTAACCTGCTCATGTAGCTGCATGCTGGTTTAAAATCCTCAGAAAAGCTGTCCGATTTGAAAACCCATGCAGGCTTGAAAACACCACTCAAAAAAAATATCTACCCCTTTCACTATAAGTGCCTTTTGGTTACCATATATCCAATTTCCTTTTCAAAACCAGGCCAGGAGGTCTTCTGAGAATTTATATTTGAATGTCACATAAGCATTAGGAAAAAATATATTCACTTGCCCCAAATATTTCACCACAGTCTATCTTTTTCATCTTTTTTTCAGCATCTTTGGAAGCTACAGCATGGATGTTGTCACCAGCACTTCGTTTGGTGTGAACATTGACTCCATTAACAACCCCAAAGACCCCTTTGTCAGAGAAATGCAGAAGTTGGTCAAGTTTGACTTTTTTGACCCGCTCTTCATCTTGTCATGTAAATTGCTTTTGTTGAAAACTTCATTCTGGTGTCAGAAAGCAACTTCAGCAGGCATCTCAGACCAGTGCAACATACATGTTAGCTTATCAACTATGGCTTGGATAACTTCCCTAGCTAGGTTGGAAGTCCTAATGGCTCTTGTCTTGTCATTTCCTCATTGTTAGCTTCATGCTACAACTCTGAGAATGAGATGAGTAAAACCTGCCTCCACTTTTGGCATTCACAGTGCAAGTAACATGAAAATTCCAGCCAATATCCAACTAAGTAGTGGGAAACGAATCTAAGGTTGAAAGGCAAGTTCAGTGGTGAAGCTCAAGGAGAGCTGTGCTATTTGAAATGCATTTTCTGGAAGAGAGCACTGAGCAGGGACTGCAGTTAGATGGGATTTCCTAGCAGCACAATAGTTTCAGTGATGGCAATGGACCTTAAATCATTTGCAACCTTACATCAGGTTAGGTACCATGCTAAAACACAGGGAAATACAGCTGATTTTATGAATTTACGCACAAGCTCAAAACTGAGTCTCTGTGATAAAGAAAAGGGACTTGGAAATGTTTGTGTGAGCATAGCAGGGCAGTGATTAGCTTGGGCTGAAAAAAACAACCCAGGATTTGCAGTATTCCTCTTCCAAGTTACATTCTTCTTGTGACACTCTTCAATGCACAGAAGTCACCTGTCCTTAGAAAGCAGCCCTTAGAAAAAGGTGGTGGTGTATGCTTTGGTCATCTCTTAAAGCAAAGATTATATCCAGCTCAGTCATTCCTAGTTAATGGGAGCTTAGGAGAGGGTTGCATCAAGACAAACTGTCCTGAGAAAGGCCAAAACAGGTAAAGGCCAGGCTTTGCCCAGGTGAGGAAATTAAGAGGAAATAATTGCTTGGTAGCATCATTACCTCCTCAGCAACATCCATAGCTATCTTATATGAGGTGGAGTCTGTTAGCAGTGTGTGATTTTATCCTCAATTTGTTTTCCAGTTGTATGCCCATTCATTACTCCTCTGTTGGCCAAGATGAATATAAGCTTCTTCCCCAGAAGTGCTGTAGATTTCTTCTTGAGATCCATCACCAAAATTAAGGAGGACCGTGAAAAGGACACTCAGAATGTAAGTGAGCACCAATTTGCCAGCCATTGTGCTAGAAAACACATGGATGGGAAAGGTTGATGATAAAGGTGAAGCCAAAGCAAAACCCTGAATCTGCTTAAGTGTAAACACTCCATTTTATTACTCTCAGAAAAGCTTTACCTGACCAGTCCTGGCACAGGAAGAAGTGGATTCACACGTTTGTGATCTGAAGCTAAATCCAGATAAAGGCTCAGAATTGCAATAAGCATAGGTTTGCAGAACTTGTGATAAGTCAGAGACTCCCTGAAGAAGATTAGGCAGAGAATAAGACAGAACAGAGTAAACAGCACAAGAGCAGCAATTCCACCTTTCAGGGTTGTACCTCTCACTTTCAAAAACTGAAAGTGTTTCCTGGCAAAAATTCTCCCTTTTAGAGTCCAGATCCCTTACCCAAAATTCATCTGAGACACTGTTCTCACACCCAATGAAAAGGACAGATAGGCTTCAAAAATGAAATGGAAGTGGTGTGTTTTATGACAAGGGATGCTTTCAGTTTAAAAATTGCTCTTAGGCTATGAAATCTGCTGACCTGAGCCCTCCCTGAGGGACCCATCACCAAAGAAACTCTCCTGCTTTTCTTCTTAGGGCAGAACAGATTTTCTGCAGCTGATGATCGAATCCCAGAAGTCAACCAGTCATGGGACCAACGGAGCAAGTCACTCATATAAAAGTAACAACATCTAAATATTCATCACAGGAACAGGGACTGTGGGAATGTTGGAAATATGGGGAGCTGTTTCCCAAAGAAAGGCTTGGTGGGTCACCACCATTTCCACCAACCAGTTCCAGGCAGAGGTCTTTATCCCTTGTTGCCACCACCAGGGCTAAGGAAAGTGTCCCAGGCCCTTTGCCAAGGAGCAGGCCTGCTGTGTCAGTGATTTATACCTGAGAAGCCATCTGGCTCCTCTATAAAATGAGATTTTCCAGACAGATAGCAGAGTAGCTATAAATGTGTTATCAGAAAAAAACCAAAACAAACCTGACTCAGGCACACCCACTATGTCCCTTGCTGAGATCATCAACCAGCACCAGTTCTGCTCATTGCCTCCGTCCTCTCTCCTCACAGCTCTGACCGACATAGAGATCCTGTCACAGGCATTCATCTTCATTTTTGCTGGCTATGAGCCCACCAGCAACACACTTTGTTACCTGGCGTATGAACTGGCCACACATCCTGATGTGCAGCAAAAACTGCTGGAGGAAATCGACACTGTTTTACCCAACAAGGTAAAGGGACATTGAGTGATGGTCAAGACCCTCTGACCCTGCCACCCTTGTTTGGTTAAGACAATGAGAAAACTTTAGCTCCTAACCAACCTCCTCCTGGCATCTTCCAAGCACTCCAAGAGACACACACTGAGACAATTCAACACAGAAGCATTTTCTTTTGGCAGCTGAGACCTCACCGGCCACCCCACTGCACAAGCCCATTTGCCATACTCTGCACCCGCGCACAAGTAGATGGGGATTTCCAGGCATTTCCATCACTCAGGGATGGAAAATGAAACTTGCTACACAATTTCTACCTTGCATTTTGTTCTTCAGTGACTCTGAGACATGGTTGGGGCAGCAGGGGTTGGGGATGCTCTAGTCTCAGTCATTTTAGGACAATCCAACCCTCATGCCAGCATACCTGGTCACCTTTCTCCTGTTGTTTCACAGGCTCCTCTCACGTATGAGGCGATGATGCAACTGGAGTATCTTGACATGACAGTGAATGAAACCCTTCGTCTCTTCCCCCTTGGAGGACGGCTTGAGAGAGCCTGCAAGAAAGATGTAGAAATAAATGGAGTGACCATTCCCAAGGGAGCTATAGTTATCATCCCACCCTATACCCTGCACCGCAACCCAGAGTACTGGCCAAACCCAGAAGAGTTCAGACCAGAAAGGTATGTAAAACATAACAAAAGGAGAGGAATATCACACTGCTTTTTCCTCATGTAGTAATTAAGTATTAATCTTTGATTAGCTTTCTAATTGTGTTCTTCCTATCTTCTTACAAATGACACTGATGAGAAATTGCAGGCTCATGGGAATGTTGTTTTATGAAGAAAATAAGCTTTGTGCTGGTTTCAAACCGCGTAATCTTATTGGGAGAATAAGAATGATACCTCACAGCATCTTGCACACAGTTTTGAAGCTTGCTGACAGAGCAGGTAGCCGGCGAGTTTTGGTACCTGCTAGCTATCGCTCCATAGGATCTTCATTGCTCAACCCGCTTCCTTCTCACAGGCTTTGCCACAAAACACACCAGAGGCACCTTTCCTCTCTTTTTGTTTTCCCAAGGAATTGATAACTTTTGCCTCCTTGGTAATTTTTATTATTGGCATCTAGCTCTCATTCCCTTCAAGACCAAAGATGTAGGGTGCTCCTAACAAAGACAACTTGTAGTTTCTCTCTAACTAATTACAACAGATGGGAAAAATCAGTGAGATTTTTGGAAAAGCATGTAGATTTTCCCATGGTTCTCAACTTCTACTGGTCTGAATGGACAGAACTGAACTCAAAACCCTGCCTGTGATGAGGGTTGTGACAGCACTTGGTTGCTGGGGGGTGCCAATACCTTAGTGAAAAGCCAAATGAGCCTCTGTAGGGCACCAGCAAGAGATGTCTAAGTGATGCCAAGAGATGTCTAAGTGATGCAGATATGCAGGTTTTTGGGTTTTTGCCACCTTCATTTCTTTTCCCCAACCATGTCATTATCCAGGTTCAGTAAGGAAAATAAAGACACTATAGACCCATACACCTACCTGCCCTTTGGGGCTGGGCCCAGGAACTGCATTGGGATGCGGTTTGCTCTCCTGACTCTGAAAGTTGGCATCACTGCTCTACTGCAACATTTCACCTTCCAGGTCTGCAAAGAAACTCAGGTGAGGAGCATGGTACCTTTTGAAAGCCCCATGTGAAAGGCCAGGTGCCCAGGTTCTCCCCCTGGGTGCTAACACCAGATGCTTTGCACTTCTAGGGGAGATGTACTTAGTGAAGCTTTGTCCAAACCATGGTCAAACTTCTTTCCTTTAATCTCCACTTATTTTGTCTATCTCCAAGCATGTTTTCCCTCCTCTTGTTGCAGGTCCCTCTCAAGCTGAAATCAATGGGACTCTTAACACCAGAGAAACCAATTATTCTGAAGTTAGTTCCCCGGACCAACACCACAGCTGCAAAGGCGTAAAACCCAGCTGCATCTGCAACCAGCCTCCAGCACCTAAAAAGCACTGTGCTAACAAAGGGATCACACATTGCAGGGGATTGCTTCTGCATGTACAGACACAGGAGAGCAGCTCTAGTTAATTCTGCAAGCAATTACTACATATTTACTAATAAACATAGCTGTCAGAAAAGTAATGTGGCTCACTGGGCAGTGACAATATACAGTCCCCTTAATTTTGATTGCTGAAAACAAGAAATAAATCCAAATGAGAAGCTGATCATCTACTCACTTCTAAGGGGACTTCTCCATCTGTGGAGAAGGAATTACTGTCAAATTCAAGAGAAACAAGGTGTGATGGAAATTCAGATTGCCAGACCTTGCTGGGCAGGGAAGGGTGACGTTCTCGGTGTATCGATGCTTGAAATTTTGTATGTTATAATTGAGCTGACTGGTGTGAGACTATATCCTAGTTACCAAACCTCTCCTGTGCCATGTGTTAATTAAACTAAAGCGTGTACAAATACTGTCATTAAAAATGTTTGAGAGCTACTCTGTGTTGTGTATAGCGGCTGATCACTTCCTATTTAAAAACCTTATTCAGCCTCAACCCTTGAAATTATCCATGTACATTGCTTTCCACTTAATTTAATGAATCTGATCCTTCATTTAATGTGATCAAACCCTCCCATTTGTACAGTATTTTACAAACACTATAACTCCCACCTCTTAGTTTGATTAAGAGGGTGCCTTCAGTTCAGCACTGGCCAACCATCTTCTGCACAGAAGCAACAGAAGACAGACTGCAGAGAGCAGCAGGAGCAGCCCCACAGGAGGTGGTGGCAGCCCTGTGGGAGGTCCACTGCTCCTGGAGAAGTTATCTGGCCATGGCTTTTTGTTGAGCCTTACCTCCCACCAGAGCCAGGGATAGGGTGTATGCTCACTCATCAGGGGATGTTAGCCTGCTGAGAGCTGCTTTGCTCTTGGACTGCTACAGAGCAGCCTAGGGCTTGTGCCCTGTGGGCTGGTCTTGTCATCAGCATGCTGCTTTTGAACGTCTTAGGCCATCCCTGACCATATAAAACAGGCAATATCAAAGCAGGTGGGAAGTGCTCCTGGATCTGAATTTCACAGTCCAGTTCACCCCTGTATATTGTACTGGCCCTTAACACCTGCAAACCAAGAAGGATGCTAGTGGAATGGGAAAGGTTTTTAGAAGAGCTGTAAACCAGATCAAGTAATCCCTTGACTTTCTCTCAGCATCCTTCAATCCAAGACTACATTTTCCAAATAACAGTCTATAATTTTCTCCTGTGGCCACATACTTTTCTCTTTAGTTTAAGAGACAGAAACCACAACATGATCCAAATGCTGCAATCCAACATAGTACAAATTTATTCAAGAACTCACATCCGTTCTTTAACAACAATTGCAGTTCAGGAATTAGGGAGTGGTCAGCCAACAGGGCAGCAGATTCCTGATCCCTGGAAACTCCCAAATCAAAGCTGCCCATTTTCCAGGAAAATACAGCAACATTCACCATGCTGTAATTCAAGAGTTAGCAGCTTGCACTGTCCCAAAAGGTAGATAAAACAATTATAGTGCTCCCTTCTGATTCATCATCTGTGAAAAATTGTTTGGGTTTTGCTAAGTACACAGAAAGGCGTCGTTAGGAGTGCTGCCAGTGAGGCTCTTCCTCTATTTAAACTGTTGCTCATCTCTTACTGAGGGTTCAAAGCCTTCACTGGAAGAGCTGGACCTGTCTTACTGTTGCTATGCTGCAGAACCAGCTTGTATGGGGAGAGCACAGTTTCCCTACACGGACAGACTAGTTAAAAAATGCATTTTCCCCCCCACCCCCCCCAGACTAATAGTGCCAGGCACAGGTAAGGAAGGGGAAGAAAAAGGAAACTGTTGTGAAAGCAGCAAGTCACAGGCCAAACTGCAGCTTTGACACAATGAAAAGTCATTTTGGTATCTCATGAACAAATTCAAGTGCCTTTGTGTGGTGCTCAGAACCCGAAAGAGTTAACCCAGCCACATCCCAAGACAGACAGTCCCTGCCCAGCGCGTGGCATCTCCAGGAATGAAGTCATTAGTGGAACTGTACAGATCATTCTTCCAAATGTGAAGAATGTGACTAATTCTCCAGCTTCAGCCAATTATGACCTGCCAGGACTATCATAACAGCCCATAAATAATGTGTAACAAAATCATGGTAATGAGTCTTCTAGAAGAATTAGATCCTCTGTGTCTTAACTCCGTAAAATTATTTTGCTTCAGGGCTGCCTCCATCATTTCTAGCACTTTCCATTGCCTTGCTGGCCACCCCTCAGAAACGGTTAGGACTTGGCCAGGATTCTGCTGGTCCTGGTCATTGTCAGATTTGTTTTCACTGGTTTGATCATTTCCTCTTTACACCAGACATATCACTGTTTAACTCGACTTTCAAATGTTTTCACTCCTAAAACATATTTACTTTATCCAGACCTTGCTGATTCCTTGAACTGTTTCAACACATACTTGGCAGGCCTGGGACATTGCATTGTCCCAAGAGAGCTGGGTTTTTGTCAAAGGAAAGAGCATCCAAACACATAGCAACTTAGAAGTTAATTTAGGGAATACTTCTGTCTCACTTCCTCCCCCTAAAATCCTCCCAAACCCTAAGTAAGAGAGAAAAAGGGAACCAAGATAATCAATGTTACAGCAGCATTTAAAAAAGAAAGGGCTTCTTGAAGATTTTTTTCAGCTGTGTCTCAGAGAAGTTGTTGTCAAAGGGTTGCCTCCACCACTCTCCACACTCACAACCTGGTACAACACCAGCCCTGGCTGATCACTTGGAAAGACCTCTCTAAGTACGCAGAAATACACTCCCCTCAATCCAGAAAGGCTTGCTGGGAACTTTCCAAAGGAGATACGTACCCTGTGATATGAGAACTGTTATTGCGTCAGTGCTGATGAAAGACAAAGGTGGTTGTAAGTGCAGAGATTGGCTTTCTGTTTCATAGCCACAGCAAAGTGGCCATCGATGTGACAGTAATTTACCTAAATGATGTAATATGTCCATCTGATTGTGGGAATCAAATGGATTTTTATGAAAAACAGGTTTCCTGCATACAGCAGAGGAATATTTCATGTGCTTCACCAAGTCAGTTATTAGCTGTTTCAATACTAGGCTGAGCCCTGACAGATAGAAGAATGGCCTGACTATTACTAAACCAAGTGTCCCTAAAGTATTGAAGCCTTTTGCAACCACACCTTGCCTTTAAAGTGGAAAATAAAACATTTCCAGGCATATTTCACCTGAAAGGAAGAACAGGCAGCATTGCTCCTTTTACCTTGCTCTCTACAGAGGCATGGTTTCTCTATTGGTGCCCTGGCACAAGTTGCTTTCAAGTTAGAAATTGCACAAATGAAAAAGGCAGCATGTAGAATTTGTTTAGTTCTCAGTCCCTCCTTCCTCTCTCCATCTCCCTAGAAATAGTAACTGGCCAGCATGGGGAACTACCAGGGTATGAGAGATAGCTGGGAAACGTGGAAAACCTGTAGCTGAATTTGTGCACTGACATCACCTTTATATATCTGCTGTAATGGAGAGAATTAGGCATATTGAATCGCTCTCCATACAGACGTGGAATTTCAAAAACCCTTACTGTTGCATAAATGTTGACAGGGTATTTTATTTACTGCATCATTAAAGGTTAAAGAGACTCATTCTCCAGAGGATTCATTTTTTCAGCCCTTAATATCAATTAAAGCTCATTTCAGCTCTACCCTAATGATTAACATAAGATATGGGAAAAGCTCTAACTGAGCATTTCTGTTCATTACTTTACTTCTCTTGTATTGCTAGGGCATTTCATAGGTACTGATGCAGTTTTATATCACCCATGACACAGTTCATTTTCCCCTCAGGTTTCCTTTTTTTGTTACTGAACATTTGAAGACCTTGCAAAAGAGCACAAAGCGATGCCATGGATCAAAGTCTTTCATTTAACCAGTTCATGGCTGATGATCAGTAACATTCTCTATGGGCTTTCCAACACAGCCTAGACATAAGTTTATTTTGTTATGTAGCCTTTGCATATCATATATAATACATAACCATACTCTGATATATTTGTGCAGTCAGAATTTTGCAATTGGGAGTGAGGAGGACAACAACTATTCAAGGGAAAATAAAAAACCTTGCCTGCCACTTACAAACCAAAGCCAGTCCAGTACAGCTGGATGCATTTACCAGTCTTTGCTTGGCAAAGGACTAGTTCCATCAGCACACCGTGGAGCACCCAAAAAAACAGGTTATAGTCCATCTCCTGGACTGTGCCAGGGCTTTGTGCAGCCCAACTGAGAAGGCAGAGCTGCCACACCACCCTGGGGCTCTCCAGCTGGTTTTGGTCTGGAATCACAGGTAACAGGATTGGAAAAATACTTCTGGAAACTAGACTGCACAGACCAACCGCCAGCATGGTGAGCAGGGGCTTACGCTAACTTGCCCCAAGCTTGTCTAACCTTTTCAGAACTTGTCTACTTGTATCCTAATATTAGGGTATTTATTGTTAACAAACACTAATCTGGGATCGATCTGTATCCAAAGGTCACGACAAAAGCCAGAGGGAAGGTGAGGAGCAACACAGATGCTCCTAAGAAGGTCAGTTGCTGCCATTCAGGCTACTCTCTGGTGTAACCACACATCAATCAGCCCACCAGTAGCCTTAGCAACATCCATGGAAGAACGCAGATGCCTGATGCTCCCAATACTTATAACAGACCCCAGTAGAAATCAACAGGACATAAAAGTGAGGGACATGCTTTTGCATATTCCCCTTGCCAGGAAACAAAGCATTTTTCCATGTGGGCTGTTGCACACTTATGGGCTGCCACATGTAGCTCTGGCTCAGGACTCCATACTGAGTTACCTGCATCATCTCAGTCAGGTCACTGAACCCACCACTCCTGGTTTTAGATGCCACCTGTGGTCCTGAAAAAGATTTCTCCATTCCCCTCTTGAATACTTGTATTTAGCTTCCAGTGCCTGGGATTCGTTTGGCTGGGAGGGAGGGAAACAACTCTCTCAAGTGGAAGAGCTACCTAACAAAGTTTTAATGGAAGATATTATTTCTGTTCCTTGCATTACATTAAAAGCCAGCCAGGAAATGAAAGCCCTGGAGGGCTGGGCATGTTGGAACCTCAGAAAGACCATCTTTTCTTTGGGGAGTTCACAGTCTTAATGTTGCCCTAAGAAACAGAACGTGCAGCAAACACAGACAGCTTGTGCTAGGACAGACTTAGCAAGCACGTGTGTGTGTGTATATATATATATATATGAAGACATATACACAAGAAGGGCAGAGGGAAGGACTCTTCCAAGCCAGGGACAATGGGCAACAGATCCAGCCCTGGCAAGGCAGTAATCACCACCCCAAGTCAAACATTTCCAAACCCTGTTTTAAGCCAGCAAGAGGAAAACTTCAAAATGTCAAAGCACCAATCTTCAGAGGGACTCATTAGGTCCTCATGTGGGAGTGATGAAGTTCATGCAGTGCTTTCAAAAGGCAGAAAGCTGCAATGGTACCAATGGCATCCAACAAGGAGCCATCACAGGGAAGTGGTGGGACCCACTGCTGTGCTAACCCAGTGCTCAGGACAGCAAGAACAATAAGAAATTGAAACACACAATCACAAAACCCAGTACACAACAACTTCTGGCACTGCTTTGGTCTGTTTATTACAAAGCCGTGTCGGCTTTGTGTTGGGTTTTCTGCCTTCTCTCCGCTTGCTGGCAGCAGCTCTAGAGATCTTTGGCATTTTGCTGAAAGTTTCAGATATTGGTTTCTTTTGGAGCACCTGCTCCTTTGCAAGATGATAGAAGCTACCTCCAGGCTCCCTCCCTGAATGTGCTGCAGCTGCACAGCTTATTATTTGCCACATTTACTTAATAAACTCCAAAATGCTTGGGGTTTAGGCCTCGCCTCCGCCTTTCTCTGTATTGGGTCCAGGTAGACTTAGCGGCCCAGCTGGCGGTTTGGCCCCAGGGGAACACTCCCTTTCTCTAACTCACCCCTGAAGCCACAAGCAAGGAAAATAAACCCATCGATCAGCCTCTCCTTTCCTCACTCTTCATATTCATAGATGAAAGAACAATGCAGGAATGAACATCAGGCCCAGCAGCACTCGGCTGAACACGCGTCTGAGCACAGCCCGTGTGTGCCTCTGTACCAGGGCAGCAATTGCCTGGGCAGACTAATCTCCAAAGTCCTAAGCTTTTCCTGACAAATAGCTGCTGAAATTGTTGTCCATTTGAGTATTCATCTTTCATTTGTAATTTCATTTTAAATCCATTTTTGCAGGGTTTGCTGGACTTCAACCAAAATTGCTTTCAGAAATATGGGAAATCCGAGGGTGAATATTTTTCCCAGGCAAGCCTTATCTCCCTGCAGCCTCTAACGCACAGCCAACCACCCAAGTCAGAGGGCATGATCCTCAGGAAGGCTCCATCAGAAGAAGCAGTCTTAAATGCCCATTATATACCTATTAACCTGGCCTGCCAGGTGAGAACCCCAAGCAGCTTGTGTCTGATGCCTTTCACTGGAAATCAGTAATTAAAAAAACATCTGGTTTTGAGGCAAGCAAGATACCAAAGAATTTCTAACTCAGGTGGTTTCTTAGTTGGTGTTTTGTGGAAGAGGGTGTGCGTGGCTACACACAGGGGAGAGGGGCAGCAAGGCAGGGAGCAGCAGCTAAGCCAGCTAGAGAAGATCTGCAGCTTCAAACGCATTGCGAGCGGTAGGTGGGCTTTTTGAGTAAGGAGAAAATTCATTAACTTGTTGTCAAAGATCACGTAGCATTTAACGAAATCCTTAAGTAAAAGATGCTAAACATTTCTTAGGCCTCCTGGATCTTTCCTTGAAGATCAGCAAAGAAATGTGAAGGAACTGCTCTACTTTTAGTACCATGCTGTGAGATTAGATGCCATCCTGCTATACGTTCTTTTTTTATAGCCCACTTTCTATTTTTATTCCTGTTCTACTGTGGAAGTGTTTGCTAATAATGTATGATAGGATGCTTTGTCATGAAAAAACCCTGTATCATTTATCTGTTTCTGAAAAGAAATTCTCAGTACAAATCTAATAAGGAAAAAAAAATCCTATTCTAGCTCCTGTTGGAGGAAAGGGATTGATTTATGGAGAGAGATGAAAAGCACTAAGTATGTATTGCTTGGCAAAATGAGGAATTGTAGAGAACTGTCTTTATGCATTTGAAGGGTGTAAACATCAAAGAGGCAGAGGAGCTATTTAGAGAATTAGGAGGAGGCACATCTAGGAGACAAGAGCTGAAATTAAATGAACATCGTTAACTTAAAAATCATACTTCTGCCTGCAAATCTATTTCCTGGTATTATTACTTGTAGCACTCTGATGAGTATAAATGAAGCTTATGGAAAAAAATATCTAATATATTTTTCATATCTGATAGCAGACCTTACTGTAAAGTTCAGAAAGCAGAGATGCAGCAGCTATTCCTGAAAATCTGGAAGACAGACAAGCATTGTTCAAAGCTCTCTCTCCTGTCACCAACAAGGGGTGACCAGTATAACTGGTTACTTCCCCCCAACTCCTTGCTCTGATTGCCACCTGCTACCTGGGATCTGACTCATTGGATCTGTGTGGGTGTAACAGCTTTTACCCCAGCAGACGGGTAAGTTCCCAATCATTAATAATCCTCCTGAAGAAAGAGCAGCAGCCTTGCTCATGCCCCTCAGGAAGCCCATGCACGGTTCTATGGGATGTGCCAACTTGCCTGCCTGGGATTCAGTTAATTGCCCACTGCCCTGCGCTAAAGCATCAGGGGCAGGGAAAAGCTCCATGGGAAAGAGGTAACTTTGCTCTCTTTAACTACACTTCAAAAAGCTGCTGAACGTCACAGGGCCCGATGGCATACAGGGATCTCAAGGACAAAGTTCTGCTCTCTGTTAAATCAGGCTTTGCGAGGTGCCTGTGCCCATCACAGGAGCAGGACGGCGGCAGGGCCATGCCGGGCTGTCTCGGCTGGGCCCTCCATCGCTGCAGAAGCAGAGCGTGCCGGCGCCGCGGGGGTCTGTGCATCCATATGCATGTGCTCGGGTAATTGGAAATGTCATGCAGCTGGAGGCTCGCAGCTGAAAAATATCATTTGGTTCCATACCTCCCTTCTGATTCCTACCAGCCAGCCTGGGATAACGAGACCTACCCCTCTCTATGCCTTCATTCCTCAAGATGCATTTTTATAGCTGACCAATGCTGATGGTGCCAGGGGAGGAGAACAAGGGAGGGCTGCCTGCTCTCAGCCTCCTCAGAGAAACCCTCAAATCCTTCCAGAATTACAGATTCCTTTTATGTTTTGTTTTTTATTCCCCCTGGATTTTCTGTCTAAGGGGAATACTGGACTCTGCTCTTGCATTAGCCATGAAAAAGAAGTAGAGAAGAGGCTTTCTGTGTTCTCTTGCTACCTTCACCAGCAGAAAAAGAGGTAAAACCCAGGGGAATAGAAGCAACTAAATCGCTAAGTCAGAGCACAGAGGCCATGCAGGCTGTGACTTTCCAAATGGCCTGATCCCTTCAGTCAGAAACCGATTCATCATTAAACACAGTATTTCATGTGGGTAAATAAAAGAAAAAGAGGAAGGAAAATTATTGCAATAAGCTTCTGATAATAGCCAAGATTCACAACTGAATGTGTGATATTTTAGCAGAAAGCACATATTAATGTATAATAATGTGATGCCTGTGAGTGACAGGTCCTGATTTATATTTGTGACATTTCCAGCCCTAAAACATCATAGGAACATTGTAATGAAAAATGTTCTGAAGTAAATAGGGAAGGAGGAACCTCTGTGTGTAAGGGAATTGCGCTGATTCCCAAGCCTCTGGTTGGAGGCACCAGGGTTCTGCACTTGTTCACATCCAAAACCGTCAGATCCTGAAGGAGACAGGTTTCTGATGTAGTCAGCTCTGTGCAAAGCCTGCACAGCAGCCTGAGGAGAGCTTATCTACACCACAGGCCAGTGACTGGGGTGCTCAAGCACAGGACCAAAACTGGGAAGGGGACAGGGATGGCTGGAGCAGGCTGTCCCCATCCTTCCCTAGGCACCACCACAAGCACCCCACTCCTGCTCTGTACCACTCACAATAACCTCACCCCTATAAAGCACAAGTCACAAACCCACCATTTTTAATCCTTAAAAAAAGCAAGGCCTTACCATGCTGGCCTTCAGTGGAAAGGCCACCTTCTTCAGGCAGGTGATGGGCATCCATGCTCAGGTAGGTGCATGTCATGGAGACCTGCACTCTTTTAGCTGAGCTTAGGGAGAGGGCTGCTGGTGCAGGCTGAGCTTAAATGGGCTCTGGGCCCATGGGAGGGGTAGAGAGTCCAGGTGAAGCTGGTCAGGGACATTAAGACCTTTCAGTGCCTGGGCAGGTTCATGCTCTGCCCTCCATCAGCTGGAGGAAAGCTCTGCCTGACAGCTTAGGGCCTGTCTAGTTGAGGTTTGAGTATTTCTAAATTTGGTGCATGGGAAGGAACCAGAAATTATGAAAGCCAATTTCAAGCCTCAAAACTAAATCTTTGTTATCTTTTCTACCCTTTTTCCCCAGTGTGTTTGGCTCTGGCAGCCCACATGTGGCACTAGCACTTCAGAACAGGCACTGAGAAAATGAGCAACCCCAGCTACCCCTGTGTTGGGGTAAGGAGTCGGTAACTAGTTCATTTTGAAGTTATTTTTTTTCTCTTTTCCTCTTAGCAGAAAGAGGAAAAAAATATTAAAGTAACAGTTCAGCTTTCAGGTTGGGCAGGATCTCTCTGATCATCCCTACCCAGGCTTCGCTCGCTGCTCGCGTTTAGCTAGAGAAGAGCCCGCCATCAGGAGGCAGCAGAGTGGAATCAGCACCTGCAAGATCAAAATTAGGTCCATCTAATAGATAGCAGGTAGGACAGTCTGTAATGGAGCAGTGGTTTGGCAGCAGCTCCTACTGCAGGGGTTGCCACAGGTGTAGGGAAATTCAAGACGGTCAAACAAAGTGAGGAGCATCCAACACTCTGAGTGTTTTCATGCTGGGCTTCCTCTGTCCTTTCACCTCCCCTTAACACGAGTACAACATTTTTGCTGCAGGCTTTCATAAACTGCAGCAATAACTGGAGCAGAAAGGTAGTAACCCGGACGAGGCCCACTGTGTAGCTGCATTGCCTGCAGGAGAGCTGAAGAAGAAATCAGCCTGCTGTGCGTTTCCTGATGCCGCAGGCTACCGCAGAAGATGCACCATGCCAGGGCATGTGGCTTTGTAAGTGAGAGATGAGTCCATTTATTTCGGGAGTGAATTTGGCCTGGGGCTGGTGCTATTTAGGATAAAGTTGGACTCAGTGACCTGTGGAAAGCACTTGTTCAGCACCTGGTTCAGTTAAGAGCCCAATTTGCAAACAGTAAAATCTGGATGCTCTACCAACCAGAACATGTCCAAACACTGTCAGAGTTTTCTGTCGAGGTTAGGGTTTTCCTGTCTCTTAATGAAATGGACTTTTGTTCTCAGGGCATTGTATCCATTTCACAACTCATTTCTCTGTCTTCTAGTTGTATGTCCTTTCCTTAGTCCTTGTTTCGAAAGAGTGAGTGTGAACATCCTCTGCAAAATCTCTGAAGCTCTTCTGGTTGGCTATTAAAGCAAAGGTGCAAGAAAGATGCTCAGATATGAGGAGATCACAATGGAACAAGGGAAGTCTGGGTATGGAAGCACCCAGCAAAGAGCTGGAAGAAGGCGGCATGAAGGACTGCCTTGTGCTGCTGGACCCTGTGCTAACAGGTCATGGACATCACAGAACATCACATGCAGGGCACACAGACCAAAAAAACCCACAGGACACGCTAAAGTATTATCAAAATGAAGGGCAGGCTGATGAATGAAGCCATTACAGGTGATGGGATGCAGAGACACAAAGCAGAGGAGTTGAAGTCTTGCTTAATGACTCGTGTGGGTGTGTAGGAGAAGAGGAAGAAACAAAACATCCCAATCACTGTCAGCTCCTAATGGGTACAAAATGCTGATCTGAAACCCAGAAGAAGGTCAGTGGTCCCAGGAGATTGCAAGAAGGAGCCAGCAGCCAGTGTCCCTTGTCCTCTGCATCACTACAACTAACCCTGAACCATCTGCACACACATCTTGGTGCTTTAGAGCACATGAGGCTGTCAGTGAGCAGGAGCAGGTTTATTTCACAAGTCCACATTTGACCACTGCACTGTTCTGAGCTGAGGTTTGCTGCATTACCAGGGCCATGCTGCAGCATGAGTTGCTGCCCAGGACATGTATGATGGGAAGTTTGGAAAGTCACTTGCCTCTGTGGATGTGCCCACCTCTGCTGACCCTGAAATTCACAGACTGACATAATTGTGGGGGTTCAAAGGGACCTCCAGAGCTCATCAGGTCTAACCCCCCACCAAAGCAGGGTCCCTAGGACAAGTCGCACAGGTTGGTATCCAGATGGGTCTTGAATATCTCCGGAGAAGGAGACTCTGGGGACACCCCCTGGGCAGCCTGTCCCAGGGCTCTGTCACCCTCACCGGGAAGTTCTTCTGCAGGTTGGTGTGGAATTCCCTGTGCTCCAACTTGAGGCCATCACCCCTTGTCCTGTCCCCACAGACCACTCCATTTCCCAAACTTCAAATGTTTATAAACATTGATCAGATCCCTGTTGTGAGTTGGGAATGTGTGGTAGGACTGTCCCTGGTGGCTTCATTCTCAAACACCTGTGCTCAGAAATCTTTGCAGGAGTCAGTCTGTGGCACTGCTGTGGGTGGCTGCTGCCTTTCCCTGCTGAGGGGGTGAGTTGCTGGCAGTTGACAATAAACTCTACAGGCTTAAACAGGAGTCAGGAAAGTAAGAAGCTGGGTCCTCATCTAAAAGTGGCATCACAAAAGGCTTCATCATCACCAGAGTCCTGGAAGGAGGGCAGCAGATCTGCAATTGTTCACTTAACTGGAGTGTAGAGAGCACGGCCGCTCCTTGGCAATGCGGACGTACGTCTGCGTGAGAGATTCTTGCAGGAGCAGTAATTATAGACAGACGTGTCTCTGAACTGAAGGAAGGAAAGGAACAAGTACGTATGACACCACCTGGGGTGCATCAATCAGAGCAGACTGGTGGAAGATAACAGGCTGGATAAACTCTTCACAGGAGCTGCCAGCTATTTATCCAAATTGCGTTTTTCAGCACTGTTGAGAGACACTCCCCCTTCTTTTAAAGGACAGATGAAAGCAGGATTCCTGTGATGTCTTTTCCCCTCATCCCTTATTCCACCTCCCCTCCCACCTGGGAACACTCTCTCTTTGGGAGCCCAGCAGCTCCCGAGTTGCCAACCCACCTAACACAAACCAGGCTCTTCCCTCAGGAGCAAATTTACTGGTTTGGAAATATTCTGGCCTCAGCTTTGCAACGATGAGCTAATTTGAGCTCCCAACACAACTGTTTGCCTTTTAAACCCTACTCCAGTTATGTATAAATCCAGGGGTTGGATTTATCCCGCTCTGGGGGGAAGAAGTTATGGGGAATATGGTCTTCTCACCTTCCTCTTCATTGGGTAACAGAGCTGTGCTGCATTCATCCGTCCCTTCCACCAAGATCGTTTCACCAACTGATTTAATTATGTGAAGCTTATGCAGGAGTTACAGAAGGATTATCTGGGTTTTATCATGGTTATTATGGAAAATGATTATATTGTTACAATTACAGAGTTAGAAAAAAGTAAAGAAGAATCACAGGAAACTTGGCAAGAGCTCATTAGCAGTGTGGTGCAGTCTGCAGGAGCTAATTAAAAATGCCTATACCTCATAATAACCATTTATCTCATCACAGCCTCCATTCCTGACTTCTCTTTCTCTGGATAGAGTGAGAGGGAAGGATCTCCTCTCACTGCTGCTCTGCACACAGCAATACATACCGAGCACAGCGTAATGCAAATGGGTTTTTTTCCGGGATATGAAGTCACCAGCTCTGTCCTTGCCTCCTTGAGCTGCAGGCTGGCTGTCCTTGCCATGCACACAGTAGATGGGATCTCCCAGAGTCACTCCAAGAAGTATCTCAGCCAACCGTGACAGGCTGAACGTGGAGACTGATGGAGACTGTAATCCTGGAGGAGATGCTAGTTAGGACACATGAAGACAGTATTAAACCAGCATAACCCCACAAGCATTTACATTTACTGGGCTCAAAGTCTTACAGAAGTCACTGGTACCTCTCGTGTCTCTGTTCCAGTGATACGTTGCTCTGAATTGCTTACTAGGAGGGTAGGGTTTTCTCAGGCAACATCTGTATCTCTTTGGTGGGATTGCTCCTTCTGCATGCCTTCAAAGAAAACAAAGCAAAAAATAAATGGCACAGCTCCCAGTTGATCTGTGTTATCTGGGAAGAGGAAATCAAGGTGAAGTTCAGTTTGTCAACCGGGGTGTGAATGCTGACAGGCGATGGTTTGTAACAGGCAGACATTAGCTGTAGTATCGCCTGACAAGTCATTCCTCACCTGGATGGGTGCAGATGGATATTCTTGAGATGACATTTGATGAACTTGTTTTATTTCAGAGTTTGAATTGAAGGGGTTTGTAGGAAAAACAGAGAAATAAATCCCCAAAGCCACAGTGGCTGTGATACCATTTTCTGTTCTCTCCATGGCACTGACCCACCTGGAAGAGACCAGAGCTGAGGCAGAGCCAGCCTGCCTCACTCTACAGAGAGAGGAGGGTACTTATATTTCTTAATCCATCCCAAAATATCAGTCTCTTGGAAGCAAATTCCTTGTCATGTTTAATCTCTGCACACATTTTCAGTGGAGTGGATGCTGAATAACGAAATCCCTGAGCCTGCTGGAGCTGAAGTCAGGTGTAAGATCATCCTCAGCAGTGCTGAGATAATTCATCTCTTGATAGCACCAACCAAGCCTGGGGTCTGTTGGCCTCCAGTGCACCTTGTCTGACCCTCAGTCCTACAAAACACCACTCCTCTGTGCAAGAGTTCACAATCTCTTGGCCAGCTAAAGGCTCTCCTCTTTGATACCAGTTGGCCACAGTTTTACCATGTTTCTTTGACCAGGTAGAGTTGATGTGTATAACCTCAGGCAGAAGTCAGAACTATTTTGCCCCAGACCATATATTTTTTTGGTGTTCTATTCTAAGGAGAACCTCTATTAGCGCTCCTATACTTCCACTACTACTATTACTACTACCACCACTACTACTAATACTACTACTACTATTATTACTACTACTACTACTACCACCACCATCACCACCACCACTAATTATTATTATTATTATTATTATTATTATTATTATTATTATTATTATTATTATTATTATTATTATTATTATTATTATTATTATTATTACTGCATGTGAACACATATGGTCAGATGAGCAGTGCTTGCTCTTAACCAGCATGTACAGCCTGGCCTCCTTGGCAGCTGGGAACACTTCTCAAAACCGATGAATTAAAGCTCACCACTATGCCTGTTGGGCAGTCCTGTCTGACACTCAGAAAAGAAAGCCACGAACTGAAAATCCTGGCACTTCCTCCAGAAACATCACCCTCCTTCTGAAAACAATATGAGAAAAATCAGGACTTTGTTCCTGCAACTTCTGCACACTTTCCCCTTCTTGGCTTTCGCTGCCAAGCTCCATCCTCAGATGCATTCCTGCCTGAAATTGTGTTGTATCAGCCTGTCTCCCAGACGTCCTCTGCTTTCTTTCAACCAGTCCAGCTGCTGCCTCAGATGGGGAAATCTCTTTTTGCAACAACAGCCATCAGTAAAAGTCTTGGTCGGTGAAACAACCCATGACTCACTTCCATAGCTTTTCCAGGAGATGCTGGAGACAGAAGTGGGCCCTTGAACTGAACTGAGATTTCCCAACACAGAAAAGAGTTCACAGAATCACAGATTCACAAGGTTGGAAAAGATCTTTGAGATCACAGAGTCCAACCGTTCCTGTCCTTGACTAAACCATATCCCTGAGCACCTCATCTACCCATCTTTTAAATACATCCAGGGTTGGTGACTCAACCCCCTCCCTGGACAGCCTGTTCCAGTGCCTGATAACCCTTTCGGTGAAGAACTTTTTCCTAATGACTAATATGAACCCACTCCGGTGCAGCTTGAGGCCATCCCCTCTCATCCTGTCACCTGCCACTTGGATGTTGAAGAGCTGTTATATTGTTTTGGTGGCCAAACATGAGTCATTTCTAAACTTGGATCATGCTTTTCTCTCCCTGAAATCAAATTATTGACTAAACCAAACCAAAACAAAAAGTTCTTGGTGGAATCAAGCTGGGTCAGCTTTCCTGACATGAGGACAGTTATGAGGAGCATGATAAGCTCCCCTTTGAGTTCACCTGTCCAAAATACCTGGGACCAGACTGAGAAGAGGCAGGAGAGAGTGTATCCCATCAGACCCTGTCCTCTGAGAACGGCACTGGGAATCAAACAGGGATGCAAAATCTCACCTGAAAAAAAACAAACAAAAGTCTGATGAAAAATCTAAATTTCTTTGTGGTAAATGACTAAAAGAGTAATTAAATTAAGTTGTTTCAGAATTAGCAGAGATAAACACAGTGGTATAAACTATGGGACAGGCTAAGACAGGCAACCATTCAGTGCATGTAGCATGAGGTGTCTTGACATACACCTACAGTGGAAATCAGCTAAAAGGAAGAAAGAGAGAACACTGAGCAGCAAGGAATGAGGAGTCAGAAAAGAGGGAGGGGGATTAATCAGCATTAGTGCTGCTTTCAATCACCGGGTTCCCTATAGAAATTAAATTGCTTGACTCATAGCAAGTTCCCCATTATCAATACATGGTGTTGTTTTCATTCCTCACTTCCCTGGGCAGGTGGCAGTGATGTCCTTGTGCTGCAGCTTTGCCTACAGCACAAAGGGGTTAATTTGCTCTCGCTCCCCATCTCTTTAAATATAACTCATAAATTTGATTGTTTCTTGTTTTTTATTACAATAGCTGTAGCTCTTCTGGAGAAAACACACCTCTCACCAATGCACTACAGGTTTCCAAAGTGAAGTCCTAAGCCTCCCTCAGCAAATATAATGGTCACACGTTTTAAACCTTACGATGAGGGCAATAAGCTATTATTGGCCACAGCATAAAAGCAAAATACAAGCCCTCACAACCCAGAGCCAGCAGCTCCAAAATATGGATGTAACAACAAACACACACATATATATACACACGTAATCCTTTGCACATCTGTCATATATGTTACATGCATATGGTATTTTCCTACATATAAATATGTACATACACATGTAGTTGAAGTGCCCACAAATGATATCTAAGAAAAACAAATCTCTGTTTTTCACTTCCACCTTTAATTCCACCTGAGCTCATTACTTCTTTTACTGCTGTAATGAATAAAGTAATAATTTTCCCTAGAAGCTGTGCTGTGTATTTGCTGCTGGAGCACCTGACCGGCACATCAATGGAGCACTGGGACAGACATCAGGAGTGGTTAGAACCAGGTAGAAGAGTAGAATGTTCCTCTCTACTCCAAATTAGGAAGAAACCCTGACGTTTTAGGAGATTTACATTGATTTTCATGCTGTAAGCCAGACCAAACTGGAGCTGAGGTGAGGCTGAAAGCATCTGGAGGTCTTCATGAAGCCAGCGCTCAGCACGAGTTGGAAACTTGGCCTCGTGTCCCTGAAAAAGCCAAAAATAGTTTGTCCATTAGGACTGCCTGACCTCCATGCTCCCTTCTAACTGTGCAGTTTATCTGATGGGCTTCAGGGGATTTCCTCTGATTATTGCAAAAGTCTCTGGAGATGCATTCAAAAGGATCCTGAATGCCTGTAAAACCTCTCCCTGTGAAGCCAGCCCGTGGAGAAACCTCACGGAGGAGATGTAAATCTTGGGAGGTTTTATAGCAGCTCTTCTAACATCTGTAATTCCAGCATCAGCAAACACTTTACATGTTGCTCTGGGAGCAGGATGTAGAGAACGGAACCACTTAATATCTGCAGCTCTACATAACTACCAAAAAAATGTAATCCCAAACAGCTTTCCTAATTTGGACTGCATTAGAAAAAAGAAAAGTAATTTTATTTTTACATATATATGTATATGGAAAGTAACAGCGTTTCACTCACGTGGTCATTTTCCACTGGCTGGTCACGGATAAACTCTCAATCACATCCAGACCCCGCTGTGCTAGAGTAGTTAACTATTCCTGTTGGCTCTCTTCCAGTGGTTCTCCTTCCTAAAAAGAAGAAAAATATTATCCAGTTCTGGATGCAAAGGGGTGTTTGGTTTAAGACCAGAGCTGCAAAACGAGTTTTACTGGGTGGTAACAGAGGCAGCAGAACGTAGGTGGAAAAATGGGGGCTTAGGTACATGGTGGAATTTTTATTTCACACCTACTTTTGGTCAGAATAAAAACTCAGACCACTTCTTTAGCTGCAGCAGGGTGATAGGTTTGTAGCCCATCCTACAAACCCCAAATGTGTTTTGTATAATGCATCCCATGGCAATGAAAGGAATCAATACAGAGATGTCTCTGCATGTGCGTGTTTTATATTAAGACTTAGTTGATGACTTCTCGTCATTTGAAAGAAATGTTCAGCCTCAGTGCTTGAAATTATCCAGCTGCAGCATTTTCTACTCAATCCAATCTCCAGTTAATTTGATCCTTCATTTATCTTGAACAAAGCCTCCTAATAAAAACATTTGTATTACAAATGATACACTTGATCAATGGGATTGCTTTAGGCAAGTATTTGATAATTTGAACACTAGCTATAAAAAGGTCTCATTTAATCAATGTGGCTGGCCAAAATTTGGAGTGAGAGAAAGCCCCAAACCTGTACATCACTAAACAATCCAGACTGTAATTAAATACCAGGTTATTTAGATGTTCTCACCAACATTATTGTTAGAACTGGCTAGTGTAATCTGTGTGATATTAGCCCTAATTATTTTCAGTAACATGATTAATTATTTAGTTCACTCTAAGTGACAAGAATGGAATGAACCAAAATAAGATGCTGGCCAGGCAGGGAACTATGAATTTTCTTTCAATCCTGTAATTCCTTTGGCCAAATCAATGAGAGAAATACACAGATGGAAAAAGCCAATGAACATACACATGAACAGGATCCAGGTCCCACGCAGACCAGTAGATGATATTAGACCATTTGCAGGGGCTGGGAATCTGCCCTCGGGAACATTTAGCTCTGCTGCGCTTCTGAGATGGCTTTTCAAACATAGGAAAGCTTCAAGGTCATGGGCTGCTTTGCTACGGGTGGTATGTTCTGCCCCCAGGCTTGGGTCTGAAGTAGGAAACATTATCCCTTGGCAGCCAAAGTGGATTTCTGCTCTATTGCATCTGCTGCTATCCCTGGATGCTTTGAGAAGCAATCACGGTGCTTGGAATTTTAGCCCGTGTTTATTTTCATTAACGGTGGTATTAATCAAAATTTCCCTCTGGTCTCCACGGACCGCTCAGGGATGCTCTTGGAAAGCAAAGACAAAGTCCCTGTCAGGATTCCTGGCGTTTGGTATTATTACATGTGAAGAGTGAAATCTGCGCTCAGATCTGTGCACGAACACACCGAAAAACTTCTGGTAGCTCCAGCATCCCTCCTGCACCTTCACCGAAGGGCTTTATTTTGACACAGCTACCAGCAGATGTATTATGAACAAAGCCAAATAAATCTGGAAGGTCTTAAAAATGTTCACAGTATACATCAGGCTATTTTCTTTTGTTTCTTCAACTCTTTTAAATCAGCATTTTTAGGACTTCATTTAAAATGGAAGACCAGGAAGCAGCGTGATGAGTGCTCTCTCCTGTCACATCACGCGCCGAGTTGTACAACACAACAGCCTCAAATCTCTTTCAATCCATCACTTATTTCCCTCTAGAAAACTTTCCCCCCCCGCCTTTCCCCCCCTGTATTGTCTTCGACTGTTATTTATTTATTTGGTTAGTTGACTTCAAGGGACATCTCTCCTGGCTGGATAAAGACATTTTACAAACAAATGCATGGAAACATTTTTGATAACTCTGCAGAACCAGGCAGCGCGCTGGGTCCCCGTGGGCAGGTAATGCTTTGTGTCATTCAGCAGCCACCGCTCTGCTCGATTAAGGAGCCGCGTTTTTCACAGCCGGCGCGGCTGCTACAACAACAGGCCCCAAGCAGCGGCGAGGACCATAGCGGGAGGAATTAAAGGGCTGCTGGAGGTTCCACAGGGCTCTGAGAACTCCCCTGGGGAGGATAAAAAAGAATTAGAAAGGGCTTTTATTGACGAGGATATGTTGCTCGTGCTTTGATACGCACACAAAGGAGAGTAATTGTAAGTATGGGGAGGAAGGTTCTCCGTGGCTGAAGCTATCATTTGTACCCTGAGGAGAGTTAAAAAACCTCTCAGCTAAGAACTTGGGTAGACACTGTACCTCTTGTAGCATTTTACAAGCCACCCCAAAAGGCCCAAGGCCCAAATAAGGGTTACTGAATAGGCAGAAAGGGTTTATAAAGCAGCAGGAGATAGTGAATAACCCCCCCCCACCCTGTTTCAAAGAGCTCCACGTCTCCCTCAGCACCCCAGGACACCGAGAGGAAAGATGTGCATCATCACCAGGAAAAAAAGAACCACCTTTGAGTGAGTCTGTGGCTGCTGAAGGAGAGGCAAACACAGTGGAGGCACGCACTCAGCATCTGGAGTGGAGAGCATCTGCTTCAAGACACCCCAACACTTACTTTGAGTGAGAAATCTCCGCTCTAGCTGTAATACTTCACAAGCGAGACATATCAAGTGAATGGAATCCACACAAATGAGGTCGTTAGCATAACCGAATACGCTCTTCATTCCTTCAAGAATGAAAAATATGAGTAATTCCCTGGCAAGGCCCAATTACAGCCTGCCAGCACTAGCACATGGGTTATATCTATTATGAAATAATAAGATAACATTAATAAGATTCCCAGAAAGAACATTACACAGCCAATCTCCCAACCTCATACAACCGGTCTAACCATTCAGGTTGTCTCCTGCCTGTGCAGCTCAACACTTGCCAGGCCTTTCTTGTCATCTTCAGTGGGAAAAGTTCAGGTCTACATGCTTTTAAGCAGGAAGCTCCAAGAGGGAAACAGGGCGAGAGCTCTGGGAGCACTGAGAAACACCAGGTAGTTGCTCTCTTTAAAGGAGTTTCAGTATCAGACATAAGTGTGAGAGCTCTGACTAACCATCATACCACTCGTGAAATGTTACTGTAGATACAGAGCAATGCTGGCAGCTGTATATTGGGTCATTAACCTGAGTGCACAAGCACGGCTCAGACACGTGCGGGTGGTGCTCCCAGCCTCTTGCTTTGAGACCAGTTATAATAACAATATCTCGAATTGTTTGATATTGTTATCCTCCTCTTTTAACCCATTTCCTTGAGTCCTGAGGCTCAAGACCCTGTGTGCGCACACAGCTTCCAGACCTGCTTCATGGAGGTTTCAGCACAGGCAAGGGACTGGGATCGTGGTCTTTCAGATACCATCACCCCCTTGTCCAGATACATATGGAGGCAAACCTAGGAAAAAAAAAACAACCCCAAAAAAACCCCAAATGAAAGTTGAGCATAGCATCACACGCAGTGCAAGAGTACAGCTGTGATCACCGCCACAGAAATTTAGCAAGATGCATCTCAGACACTGGCAAGGAGCATCCAGCTCACCAGGACCAAGGACACGTTGGTACCAGCAGTCAGACACTGCAAGTTTGGCAGGTGGCTAAATTGGCTCCGTAGCTTCGCCGGTCCTTGTCGGGAAGGGAAGATGCTGAGTCTCAGCACAGAGGGCTGTAATGAGGATTAATAAGGCGTGTGAAGATGCTCTGTAATTGTCTGGCTGGCTGTTTCCTTTGCACCTTATGTTATCATTTATGCTCGTGCAAAGTGGCTGTAAAATGCTCCAGGTCCGATTCAATATAACGTGCAGGCTCTTGGTACAGGTGTAAATTGCTCTGTGATGTTCAGGGCAATGTCTAAAGGCAAACTAATCTGATCATCTCTGTTGTCTGGTTTTTTTTTTTTTTTTTTTTTCCTTCTGTAAACTCTTCCTCAGCCAATTGAACATTTTTATAAGCTACAAAATATCAGGCATTTCATGCATGAACTTACTCCCCAGAAACACAATTTGCAGTGCCCAAGGAGGGCTGGAGCTGCATCAAGATGCCACAGCTGGACCAGCAGCACTATGGTCCTGTGGGGCTGGCCACTGCCCACAGATGTAAGACCAAGCAGAGGAATGTTCACACCATAAACCTTGGGGGCTGGTACTCAGTGATGGTGAGGCTGAACCCAGGAGAAGCCAGGAAAAATGAGATAATGACACAATTTTGGAGAGAATGAGCAAAACCCCAGCGTCTGACCTTGCCCGGGCATAGGGAAAAACAATGCAGACCTATGGCAGCTGTAAAATGAGCCTGAACAAAAAAGTATCAGCTGATATTACAGGGAATAACCCTTAAGAGGTGGAAGGCTTTGATAGATGCACTCTTACAGGTAGCTTCAATCCCTGGCAGCTGCAAGGCTTCAATAATGAATGTCAGGCTGCTGGCCAGCTGTGAGGGGAATAAACATCTATTTGCCTTCAGTGGGAGTAGCATCAGTTTGACATATGACATTCAAATGATATGAACTTTAAAAGAGTGGTTAAATGACTGCTGTTTGACTTGAAACCTTGAATCCACCGAAGCAGCATCGCAGCCGTTTACCTTGGCTCTGTGGGGGATTGAATTGCTGGGCTTAAAAATGAAAGATCAAAGTGTTTCTGCAAACTCAGTCCACAGTATGTTGTGTGTCCAGCTGACAGCGTACGTGTGCCTGAATGATTAGAGGGGTAAAGACAGGTCCTCCTGTTCAAGCAGCGTTGTGTCCTTTGACACCGCAGACGACTGCTGCTGGCACAGGCAGGAGTGAGGAGCCACAGAGGTGTGTCTGTGGCAGACAGATGGGGAGATGGGGAGGGAGGGCGGTGAACTTTGGGGCTGAGGGGTGGAATGGGGTGAGAAAAGAGGAGTCTTTCAACCTGGTCCTGTCCCATGGTCTGGCACCCCTCCTGGCATCTTTTACCTCCTCCACACTGGTAGGCTTCTCTTCGTGTCTCCTCTACATTTTGCCTTGCAGGATGCCACCCAAGCCTGCACCATGTCCATCACCAGCTTGTTTTTTGAGTTGTCCAATAAATGAATGCTGCAAAGAATTCACCTCCCTGGTTTAGGAGACCTTGCTATGCACTTGCTGCATTAGCCTGTCAGCTTAATACCAGCAGTCATAACACTTTCATAACCTACCTGCTCAGGGGCTGTTGCTTGCAATCCTCACACTGAAACAAGAGCTCAGGACCAAAGCTGCTGCAGGAAAAAAATAGTAAAACCACTGCTTCCTGACCTTTGGGCAGACTCTGTGGGCTGATTATTCCATCGATTTTAACTGAATCAAGCATTCAATAAGGGTGTCTGGAGGCTCCTCTCTCTTCAGTGGCAGATCTGGTACAGCACCAGCAGCAATGGGGTCAGGGTCAGGGTAGCTCCAAGGGTCTTGCAAATTGTGGCAGGCATGACCGCTCTGGTGGTCTGGGACTGGCCCAGGGACCTCCCCTCACCAGCTCACACAGCGATGGGTGAGGACTGTGAGCAAGTGAAGTACTCAAGCATGTGTTAAGCCCAGCAACCATACTGCTTCAATGAGTGAGAACCATGTTAAAAGCAAGTGGGTGCTCTTGCTTGAAACAAGCCTAAATAATTGAAGCACACATGAATGAGGCCAGATTTGAATGATGCAACTCAATGGTGGACTATCCTTACAGAAGGAGCCATTGCTAAGCCAAAACTGTGTTGGTGTTAGGAAGCAGGGCTGTGCTATGAGAGGGATGTGCAACACAGTTGATGCTGAAGGTCCAATATTCATCTTGTATGGTTTTTAGAGTGACTGGAGGACTTGCTTCAAGTTGTCAGCAGCTGGAGCATATTAGGTGAGCTTCCGAATCACAGCTGCTTTAGCGTCACCCAAATGGAAACCCACTTGCTCAGTCTGTGACCTTGCTGTGGTCTGAAGCAAAGCATGACAGAAGCTGGATGGACACTGAAGTTCACTATTGTCAAACTGTAAATAACTTTAACATCAATTGTATGTGCAGGTAAACTGAGGCATGGGGCTGTTGAAGAGCATAGCTGTGTTTCCCTCTGGTTACAGGGGAGTGGTGCATGCTCATTACCTCTAGAAATTGGACTAGAAAGGATTGACACAGAACACCCCCCAAATCACTGCTGGGTCAAGAATAAAGCCGAGACAGAGAGTCCCATGTACTGTGCCTGCCAGAAAGTTCACAGCATCTGAGCCATTTCTCACTGCAAGGTCCCACCCAACCCCTCCACAAAGCCAAAATCCAACGGCAAACCTCCCTCCAAGACAAATGGGAACCGATGAAGGCGCACACCTTCTGCTCTTAAGCTGCTCAGCAAAATGAAGACAAAATTTGGCACACCTCCACATTCTTTGTCCCTTCCCAGAGCCCTGCACAGGTGCTGGGAGTTAAAGCCATGCTGTATGCTCACCGGTGGATCTCTGTGGGTATGTCGGTGCTGCCGGTCGCAGCAGCCTGCTCACCCGCTCCATCGGCGCGGGGTGCCAGCAGATGAAGATGCCTTTGAACAGAGATGAGAGGGGCTGAAATCCTTTGACACCTGCAAGTGAACTGTCTATTACCAAAATGTTAAGCAGCTTTGTGAGAGAGATTATCCTGAAGGATGTTTTCCATAGTGTTGACATTTGTCTGTGAGTGATTAATTCCAACACAGGCGTTGGAGTGAGGAGGCAAAAACCCTTCCCTTGCTGCCACCAGGCAAGCTACAGCCTTCACTCTAACAGGGTTATTAATTCATCCCTGACCCCGGACACTGCGTGTGGCTTCGTCACCCTCATCTTCTGGGTCACCTCTCAAGGCAGAGACCTGATTCTCCATGCCCCTTTTTGTGATCCACTGTGATGGTGCAGTCACTTTTTGGCTGCTTGTTCTCCAGGGGTCTGACTGCTTCTATATTTTGTTGCTCTCCCCTGAGATGTGCCATCACAGCCAAACACAGTGCCATGGCTTTAAAAAAGGGGACAGGAACCGCTGAAAACAAACCCCATGGCTTTTGTACACTGCAGGTTACGGAGGCAGAAGGGGAAGCTGTGGCTGCCCGAGCTGCTGGGAATTTTCTAACCCTCTCACCCAGCTCATCGGTGACTCTCTAGAGAAGCAGCCTTATGCTTCCCTTTGCACTTCCAGGCAAGGGTGTCTCTCAGTGGGGCATTTAATCTGCTGCAGAAAGGTTATTATGCGTCTTTTGGGGCTTTCCACTGATTTCTCAAAAATGTAGAAAGAAAATAGAAAAAATAAATTATGATACATATCTAAGGATTAAAAAAATAAACATAAATCTGCTGTCAAGTGACTCAAGTTCCTCAGCCCAATTTTGCAATGGAAAACACCCCACACCATCAATGGCTCTGCTCAGCCATTTATTTTGGACTGGGATGTGCATGTGGTGACTAGGCGAGAGCATGGAGACCACTGTGCACCCTGCGTGAGGTCAGCTGGGTGCAGCATGGAGCAGATGCTGGAATCAAACCCCTCTGCTTTCACAGAAAAGAGAAAAGTTGGCTGAGACTAGGAAGAACACACCCTCAGTCATTTGTGGCGCTACAATGCGTCAGGAAACACCGAAAGAGGACTTCTCTCTCCAATCTGTGGCACTGATTTTTGAGGCAGAGGGATCCTTTGAGGCTCCCACCAAAGTGAGGAAGCCCAGCTATGAGAGGTGATGAGACCCCATTGTTGTCTTGCCAATGGCTTATGAGACCTACAGATGGATTTACATATGTGTAGAAGAAGTTACAGAAAAAGAGACTGGCATCAGTTGGTTACAGAAGGGGTGAGTTTTTTATTGCAGTTAGCCTTCCCGTAGCAGTTTCTGAAGGCATAAAGTGAAACGTGAGCATAGAGGTCTTGTAGAACCTACACAGAGGACAAAGTCTAGCAAGCCTTTTCAGCTCTCAATAGACAAAGAAAGCCACCACCTTTCTCCCAGACTGGGGTTCTCCAGAACATCTGACAGCTCCCAGTGCTGCAACCCCCACCATTCTTAATTCAGTTATGTTGGTCTTACAAGGGCCTAATACAAAGCAAACACTAAAAGATGTCACTGCAGTAGTATAGATAGTGCTTGTGTTGACATTCCCTTCCATGGGAGATTCCTGCATGGGAGAGTAAGCAAACCATCAAGAAACACACGTGGAACACTTCTCTCCCATTCTGCAACTCTCCGGTCATTACGGGCAACTGCTTCTCTCTGGGCTCCTCCAGTTAACTCATCTGCAATCTGAATAGTGCAAAAGCCATCTAAAATCAAAAGAAAATCTAAATAAATCAGCATCAGAAAATTTGCTTCAGGCGTTCATTCCTGCAAGGATGTGACCACTTTAACACTTGTCAGGATCATAGCAAGCAGCTGTGGAAATAGCCCTGGACAACTCTGCATTCCCAGGAGAATAAAACCAGAAGACATGCAGTCACCCAGCAGGCAGTAGGAACATGGCAGCATTACTTAACTATGTGCAATTTGCTCTCCCTATCTTGATTTAAATTATACTGCCAGAAGAGACTGACAGTGTCTGGAATCAAATTGCTTAGAAAAGTGCCTCTTCAGAGGGAGAGAAAAAAAATGCCCAAATAACTCAAGTGCAAATGGCCTTGCAAAATGCCTATTGTGATTGGGGACAGCGGGATCTGGGGCTCCTGTTCATTAGGATAATGCTCATGTAATTACACTGGGCCAAATCTCTTACGCCCTGTTGTGAAATTGGGGGGGTTGCACCGCTGACATTTCTGCAGCACACACATCAATCCGGGTCTCATCTGGAGGGCTGGAGGAGGCACCGTCAAATGAGTGTCTCTGAACTGCTCACTTCTCCTTATCAGCATGGGCTCTGGGAACCATCTTCAGGACGATGGGGTCCTTAGGTTGCATGAAGCCTTTTGTGTCCAGGACTAGTGGGATCTTCAGCAGGAGAAAAACAAACAAACAAAAAACTCCATTCAGCCATGTAAGCTGGGATAAACGACAGTAATGATGCTGACAGGACCCCGACAGCTCCTACACAACTCAGCCACCCCTTGTTTTCAACACATTTCCTAACGTAAACGTGTAGTTACAGCAGGACTATCACTATTGCTCATGCAAACCAGCTATGGCCTGGGGTTTGATAGCCCTCAGCTCCTGAGTAAGCTGGTTACTGAATTCTGGCTTTGACAGGGCGCGGTCGGAAGAACTCAGAGCGCTGATCGACGGTGTGAACATGGAGGGAAAAGCAGCTGAAAATCCACCCAGGGAGCGGCAGCTAAGGAGGGGCATGCAGTGCCATTTTTGTTTAATGCTGAAGTGTGTCAGTGTGAAGGGGAGCTAGATCGTAATGGGAGCTGGAGGAGCAATAAGCTCTCTGGAAGAACGAAACTAAGATTGCTGCTCAGACTAAGTACCAAGGAAAAAGCATCCTCACACAGAAAAGCCACGGGCTCCCTTGGGGTGGGCTGGAAATCTCTGTAAAAAGAACATTTTTAAACTGGTGGTGGAAGGAGGCATCTTGCAGGAGAGGGAAGTGTTTTACTCATTCTCCTCCATCAGCTCGATGCCGCTCACATGCCAGCTCTCCTTCTCCCCATCAGGACAAGGGCAATACACCCCTAGCCTGCAAGTGACATTAAAATCTCCGTATCCCAGTAAGATTTGTTTCAGGAAATTTAAGCAACATGGCTTGGAGCCCAATGTGCCATCAGTGGAGGAGTGAGAGGAGGCTGCAACTTCCACATACATATTCCACAGGGATGTTCCAGCATGAATTGCCCCCCCTCCCACTCTCATCTAATGTACATGACATCCTCTGTAGAAAAAAAAGGGCTGAAAGAGCCTCATAAACCTATGGGCACCAATAATACAATACATATTTAACTTGTCTCCTTTTAATTAAAGGCAGTTATAAAAAGAATCAATTTTATGGATTGCAGAGGACTAGAAAAATGTCATTAGACTTGGGGGAGGGTGGATAGGTCACTGCATTGTTAATGGACTATTACAGTCTTTCACCTCCAGGTTACTAGTTGAGTTGCAATCTGAATCTGCAGAGATTCCAGCTGAGCACCCGTGCCAAGTAATAATTTAATAAGGATTTTTCTGTTTCTTACAACAAATGTCCTTCGAACACACTCGCTGCCCCCTCTGCTCTGGTTTCCCAAGCTCGCCTCGCGAATGACACACGTTAACGGCAGCGCCTTTTGCAGCAGTCACTGCAGAGAGCTAGGCCGGGGCTGGGAGCCGACACCAAGCGCAGTGCTACCGGCCTCTGAGTCACAGGGACCTGCCATGTTTTCCAGAGGCCTTGCTTGACATACAATTTCCAACAGCCACTGCGTTTACTTTATGTCAAACAGCCCCATCCTTGCAGGGCCTTTCCCACCAGTACCTCACGCGGCATTCAGGGGGATCCTGCATGGCCTCCAAGGAAAGGCTCACCAATTCATGTTTAGCTCAGGTGGTGCTTGCTTAGGAATTATGACCCTTTGGAGGCTGCCTAGTGGTTTGTAAGAGATGTGTTTTGATGTCCTGGGTTCTATCATGGAGAATAGCCATGTTTGTGTTGTGAAGCATGGTTTAGGAGCGGGCTGGAAGGGCTGGGGGGGAACATTCCCTTTCTTCTCTCTGGAGCAAGGCCTTCCTGAGCTGGGTCGAGGTACACCAGCAGTGCACTGGGGGAAGTGAGGACCCTGCGACTTTGGTGCACGGAAAGAAAGGCAGAGGACTTCAGGGATTTCAGCCTGACTTATTCCACCAACATTAAATTTGCCTCTGTAGAGGCTTAAAAAAATGTATCAGTAACTTGTGCTGAACCGTTTAAATTAACGGAGAAAATTTAAATACGGTTATTCCCATATGCCTCTCTAATCCACAGTGAAATAGTCCTCCCTGATCTCTCAGTGAAGCAGTAAAACTGAAGTGTGCAGACAAGGTTCAGTGGTCCTGAAGGTAGCAGTGTCTGAATTCCTTGGGGAAGAGAGGGATTTAATGTGCACATGAGACAGTTCCCTGTTTGTCCTGAGATGTAGGCAAAAGAGAGGATGCAGGACTGGCTCAGGGGGACTAAAGGGCTGATAAGAAAACACACCACCCCATAAACTCACCGGAGTGTCTTTGCAGGTTCTGAATGAGAAGTTTTGCAACAGGACGACCACAGCCACTTTCATGGTGAGTAAAGCAAACCTCATTCCTATGCAGTTCCTGGGGCCAGCCCCAAACGGCAGGAAGGCGTAGGGGTCAATGGACTCTTTGCTGTCTTTACTGAACCTGATTACAACAAAAACATGAAGTTAGAAAGACTGTTCCGGGATGCATCGTCAGCTCTCAGATCTGAAGTGATGAAGGGTTTGGAAAGTGATTCAGTGATGTAACTTAAGAGACAATTAATTAATATGGCTTTAATATAAGGAGAATTTGCGTGTTGTGAGAATAGAAAGTATTTCCAAAAGCTTTTAGTGTTCCTGTGTGTATCAGAAGAACCCAGCTAAGCCCCTTATTCCTGCCTCAATAGATACTTTATGCTTCTGCTTTTATTCTGCTGCTTGGAGTTGGTTGTGCATCTCCAGGTACATCAGGTGAACAGGGAATACCTGAAATATGCTAATGGATTTCATAACCACTTTTTTTTCAGAACTCCCTCGCAGCTCAAACACTGAACCCAGATTTCAAACCCTAAAACACACAGGTCTACAGCTTCACGTCTTTCCTTTAGATCAAAGGACTGAGTGAACACAAAGATGTTCTCCCCCTGCGTGACTAAAGGCAGGGTTGCTTTTGAGACATGCCAGCCATTCCTCTCCTCATCATGAAAAACAGGGAAGAACAATCAGCTTCACAGAGAAATTTGCCACTGAGCATTTTCAGTAATACTTCTTAGTGATCAGTTAGTTTTCATGTCAGAAAGCTTTTCATTCACGGTGCATGAGGTCTAGGTACAAACCCCAGCCATGCTAAATCAGCAGTGAAGTATCTCACTACTGAGACACCAGCACATCCCTCTGATGAACTCCCAGCAAGAGAAGCGATTGCTAAAGAGCTCCCGTCCAGTTACTCATGCCTAGTTTGTCACCCAGAGCAGGGTTGGAGCTACTGAAGTAACTGGTGTAACATGTCTATTCAACACAAGGTGGCTGTTGGGGTCCATGGGGGATTCCAGTAGCACCCATCTCTCTCTGTAACTTCTGCCTGATACTGGTGCCACATTTTGTTCTGAAGGTCACCACATCTCCACACCAGGGTTGGCTTGCAGGGGCATTTCAACTCCTGGCACAAGAGCACAGGTCTGATCCGGTTCTCTCTGGGCCAGCCCTCAAGGTCTTTGTGGCCAGCTGGAGACTAGCAGGCCCAGGGTCTCCCAGGACTGTCTGGGGCTATTGCCTCATTTCACAGGGTCTGACACAGACTGCTAAGCAAGGATTGTTTCATAACTCGAGTTGAAAAATTAAGTTTTACTTCCTAGTCATCTTTGCCCTTCCACTGCTGATTTGCACGGCATTGTGCCAGTCACCCAATGGCTCTTGTTTTAATATCTGGCCATAAACCCCTCAGTGTTACAGCTGCTGGGAGCTGCTCTCACTGTTGCTCCCTTCAATGCAGTTAATTAAATTCCATGCACAGTTTATGGATGTAGATCATAAAACTCCCCTCACGGTAATGCTGGGACTAGATGTCAGACAATGATAAATGCCTAATTTAAATGTTATAATCATGCATTCTCCACTTTTGCTGCCATTTCCACTCCTGGGGCTGAAGTTGAGTGTGCAGCTATTCCCCCTGCCTGCCCCTCACCTCTCAGGCCTGAACTCGTCCGGCTCTGGCCAGTACTGCGAGTCACGATGCAGCACGTAGGCTGGGATCATCACCACCATGCCCTTTGGAATAGTCACACCGTTGATCTCCACTGTCTTCTTGCAGACCCTCTCAATCCGGCCCCCAGGGGGGAAGAGCCGGAGGGATTCATTCACCACCATATCGAGATACTCCATCTGCATGATGGCGTTGTACGTGGGAGTAGCCTGGGGAGGGGAATCAGGATGGCTACAAACACGGGACTTCAAACACCACTGCAACCTCCCCCAGCACTTCCCCTTGAGGCATCAGGGGCCAGAGGAGGGGGAATCTCAGTGCCAGCACATCCTCCACTCTTGTTTCCAACCTGGCTTTTGGCTCAGGGTCCACAAGGCACAGGTGGGAACAACCCCAGCAGCTCCCCACCCTCCTTTACCTTGTTGGGCAGGTTTGCATCAATCTCAGCCTGAAGTCGCTGCTGCACATCGGGGTGGGTGGCCAGGTTGTAGGCTAGGTAGCTGAGGGTGGAGCTGGTGGTCTCATACCCAGCAAAGACAAAGATAAGAGCCTGGGCCAGAATCTCCTCATCACTTAATGCTGAAAAGAGGCACAAAGGCACATTCAAGAAGCCGAAACCTCAGTGATTAACTCTTGGGAATTCAGGATCCCACTCATTAGGCTAGGCAATGCTGTTCATAACTACTTAACACTTGGTAAAGGAAACATCCAGGCAATCCTCTGGTACCACAAAGGGATGGACAGAAAACTGCTGTCAGGATCAGCAGAGTTACATCACTGTCTTTAAGAGCAGAATCAAGGTATGTGCAGACTTCACAAAGTCTCTGCTGTCTTCTGAGACCATGGGCCAAAACATTATATGGGTACATGCCAGGAGAAGTTAGAGACAAAGGGATGTCCAGCAGCTCCTCTAAGCCATGAGGTGATTAGTAGCCCTCTAAGGCAATAAGGACAATGCAGGATTCAGAGCTGGTACTGCAGTAGTGCCCAGGCACTGCCAGGACGCAGCCATACAAATACCTCATCCTGGCACCTCAAAGGTTTACAAGCATCCTGCCATGACTGAGGCTGATGGAATGTGGCTATGCCTTGGCCGAGCCATTATTTTCTAAGCCTAAGAGTTTGCCTGGGATGAGGAACAGGGATGAGCTCATGGATGAGCAAGGTAGGCGCAGCATATTTGCTCTGCGTACTTTATGAAATACAGCCAACATTGCTGGCCTTCAGAGAGGATAAAATAAGAAAGGGAGTGAGGAGATATTCACTGTTTGCTGTTTGTTCCACACACAGACCTCAGGATTTAGCCCAGGAAATGGGATATAATAAAATATGGCTGGTAGGTGATAAGCACCACTGCGCCCCCCCCCCACCAAGGCCTTGAATCTGGGACTAATGAATAAAATCTTCTCCCACTTCCTTCCTTTAACCGCACGAGGAACTGCTGAGAGGAAGACAGATCTCAAGACATACATTTGTCCAAGTCGGTCTCAGCAGACTTGGAGCTGTCATGTGAGCTCTGCGAGTCAACCATGAGTTGCAGGAAATCAACCCGGTTCTGGGGAGAAACAGAGGCAGTTAGAGACCTTCTGGGTGGGGAGGTACCAAACCTTGACCAGCACAAGCGCCTTGCTGAGATGCCCGCTCCATTCACAGCCCCAGCAGCAGGCTCACAGCTTCAGGGCACTTCGACGTTCAGACTGGAGACCCTCTATGAACACAGATACTTTCTCCACATGGAAGCCCAAGCAGGGGATGTTTCTGTCCCTCCCCCATTTTGATGAGCTGGGAGCTGTTATGGACAGTAGATGCTATACCACAGCTTCTGAAGATGCCACCGGGTCCCTCCTGCACTCAGGAAAACAGCACCTGGGATGGACTCACCGTGCTGTTACCCTTTTCTCTTTCCTTCTTCATTTTTATGAAGACACCATTGAAGAAATCCATGACGCTTGAGGGTAACAGAGTCACATTCATCTTTTCCAGCACAGGGATAACAAAGGGGAACAACACTAAAAGGACATAAAAGAACAACACCTTTTAGCTCAAAGAGCCCCAAGACACTAAAAAGTGTCACAAAGCACAGAAAGGATGGGGGGGTATGCCTGGACTCTGATCCCCAAAGTTGCTTTTTGTTGCCTTCAGCTCTCTTTTAACCTAACCATGGCTGGCCTGCAATAGCACTTGAGAATCTCCACATACCACTAAACGGCCACAAGGCCACCCTAAGTGCAGGTCTCTGACAGAGCAGCTGTCCACATCTCTGCAAACAGGGTCTCTGCTTGTTGGAGGGTGCTACGGGCTCTATGAATCCTGGCTTCCCTGGGGAACGGTTTCTACAGATTTTCTAGGGTGAATCTAATCCTGCAAAGTGCTGAGCAACAAGGACTCAAAGCTACTAAGGGAGCTACCAGGAAAAGCAGGTCATCACCACTTCTGACATGGATTTGGGGCTGTATGAGAGGAGGTATGTCATACCTAAGAACACAAACACGGGGTTTAGGAAACTGAATTTGAGAAATTTCTTAATGTTGGTGACAAAGGGGTCATTGGGGTTGCTCATGGAGTCAATATTCACACTGAAAGAAGTGCTGGCCACCACATCCATGCTGTAGGCTCCAAAAATGCTAGGTAGAGAAGAAGACAGTGAATGAGATCAACTCAACCAGACTAATGAATAGAAACCCATCTAGGAACAATCCTGGAGAGAGCGAATCTCTTTTTATCAAGGACTCAGTGCAGAGTCCTAACATAGTAGGTCCTGTCCTGATTTGACAGTAACCACCATTGCATTTCCCCAATCATCCCCCAGTTTTTCTCAGTGCCAACGCCATAGGCTGTAGTTGGAAAGCACTGCACTACAGTCTGGGGTAACAAAGACTGTATTCTGATTTCTGCCTGTAAAATAGAGTGTAAAAATGACATCAAACAATACCACATGTTGAGGGGCATCTGGAACAGGCCCTACACCTTCTTTGAAATGCATCTCGAAGAAAATGACGCAGGGAACAGAGCAGAGTTACTCTGAGCAGAGCACTGCAAGCCCACCACTGAGGAACATATCATGTCTGTAACCACCAAGTAATTTGCCACCACAGCTGAGAAGGGATCTATGCTACAGCCTGGAAAAGGCTTTCCAGAATGGTCTCCTCCCCACACTGAATACAAACTCTCCCCTGTAAGCCCCACACAGTTACTCACTCCTTCATGGTCACGAACTCATCATTAGCCACTTTTTTCTCAATGTTTTTCACTAATTTTTCGCCATAGTGATTAATGATGGGGAACATCTGAAATGCAAACAAAGCAAAAGGCACTGCTGACTCTTTCACCTCCTCCAAACAAGGCTGGGCAATTCTGCTCTGCCACCTGCAACTTGCCAAGTCTTTAGCTTGTGGAGGATGGGCAGGCAAGGGGAGGTGCCCTTTTCAAGCCTCATCATTGCTTTCTCTTATTTTCATAACCAACCCACAGGACTACGACTGAGCAAGGTTTTCCTCCCAAAATCCACATGTAGCTCCCAGCCGGGAGTGAATATGGCTCCTGCACATATGGGAAATGAGCACCCATGGTCTGAGTGATGGACTTAGCAAGAAGAAAACACAGGTAATAGGGCCAATGGCCTCAGCTTGCAGTACCCTGCATGCCATTTCATCCCCTTCTCCTGGCTCCCTCCCCGTGATGGTGGACAGCCACCGTGTTTCTGACTGCACCTAATGACCAAGATCACAATGGATGAGGCCTTGACAAATGGGGTATCTTCCCCATTTGAGGGGAAAGTCTGTATTCAGAAACATCCCAGTCCTCCTCCAGCTATTAATGCGAAGTACCAGTGGCCTCTGCTTTACCTCCTTCAGCTTCCCACTGGTGAAGGTTGGAGACAGAACTGTACGAATCCTTTTCCACTTCTCATCTTCAGCTATGTTGAGGGCTGACTCCAGGATCCCATTCAGACCGAAGTTCTGCACAGGGAGAACATTACAGCAAAAGTGACACAGTTATACAGGGAGATGGGTGAAGGTTTCCTGCCCCCTTCAATATGCAGAAATGCAAAAAACACCCACCACAGGATGTTGACTTGGCCCCTGATGTCATATCAGCTCTACCTCAACCAGCAAACAGAAATGGAAACAAAAGTGTAGGATTCATAAATGGCATCAGCCCTAGGGTTCATCCAGGCTGATGTCCCAATGTCCCAGCCAGAGTAGCCACTACACCTCCCTAGCAGAGTTTGGCTGTTGGTACCACCAATAAACTGGGACATGAGAGAGAGCAACTGCTTGCTGAATGGCTCAGAGAAGGAGAATAGAAACCAAGAAGAAACTCTTTCTTGCTGTACTGGAGAGCGATGCATGGAACTAGATACCTACCCGGCGATTGGTAAAAATAGTGTAACAATCCTTCACCAGGATGTTTTTGATGAGGATGGGGTCCAAAATGGCCAGCACAGGCTGCCTGCCATCGTAAATCCTAAACCAAGAGAAACCCACAGTCAGTCCATTGCTCATGGTCAGTTGGAGCAAAATCAGACTGCTATGTCAGTGGCCAGAGCTGCGTGCATTGACTGCCAGAGCCCAAAGGGTTCGGGCCAGCTGAGTCCCCTCTGACAAAACAGCTGAAGGGATGAGGCTGAAACTGTTTTATTATGTAGTAAAACAGGAGAAAGGGAAAGAAAGTGCCAAACACAGACCGTGTGAGCATTTCTAGCAGTTGTCTATGGTATTTGAGAGTTGCCAGTGCAATGTGGGTTTAGATAAAAGGCAGCTTTTGCCATGACATTGATCCCCTGCGCTCGGGCTCTCTAGATTCTGTTTCCACAACTGGTAGCAGGAGCCAATAAATCCACACTGAGTAGCCTACCTGTGGGGTAAAGAGATCTCCCTGTCTGGCCTACGAGGCAATGAGAGGGGAAAGACTCACCCGTCTCCTCTATTTTCCAATCAACAGAGACAGAAAAACTTAAAAGCCACAGTGTGGGCTAAAGGGCAGGGAGCCTTGGGCCACAGCTGAGGGAAGCAGCTGCCTTCAAGAGGCTTGAGAATGTTTAATCTTTTGGAGAAAAAAAAAAAACCAAAACCCAAACCAACCCCAAAAAGCACTAGGTTTCATGAAGCCTCCTTGGATTTTATTTTCTTTTCTTTTTTTTGAGCAACAATTTTGCTTCGGTTTGAGAGGTTCTCCAGAGAAGCACGATAAGAGGCCCCGCACAAACCCAGCGCTGTGTAGGGAGCGGGGAGGCAGGTTGAAAGGTAGCTCATGGCCCGGCTCTGGGAGCAGCAGGGAGCGAGATGAAAAACACCGTGGCAGCCTGCAGCTCGCTTTCTGCCCAAGACAGACAGAAAAGCAGCTTCAAAGGCGTTGAGGCTCGGTTTGACACCAAGCAGTGGAGTTTTTCTGGGCAGGCTGTGGGGTTGGGAAGTGATTGGTGCCTTCCCTCAGTCATGCATCTGGAGCTGAGAGATAAAGGGATGGCCGTGCTGATTTGGCGGGTGTTGGAGGACGAGGGGCAGCTCCCCGGGCTCTCTGCGGTGCGAGCGTACCCAGCCCCAAGGTCACTAACACGGCTGTTTAGTTTTTAATGCTCCCAAACAGGGAAAAAAAGAAAAAAAAGAAAAAAGAAAAAAAGGTTATTTTCAAAGCTGATGCAAACAAACGCCCCTCCAAACTGGCTGCCATCATCCCCACGCTGTACTGAAATCCCAGCAGGAGAGAAGCCTGGGAGAGAGAGATGGCTGGAGATACCTCCAGCGGTGAACCTGGACTTTCCCAAGCTGTCACTGCTGGGATTACAGACATGGTGGCAACGTATCTTCTGCCATCCTATTTTTGGGGCCGTGGAGCACCTCGAAACAGGCAGTATTGTTCCGCAGAAAGAAACTCACCCCCAGATTTTGCCGTATTTTTCAAAGCACATCTGATCAAAATTCAGGACTCCCTGCAAAAGAAGAAAGGAGACATGAACAGTTTGCCAGTGAAGAGCGATCAAAGCAGGTCACAGCCAGCAGCGTGGAGCATCCCACAGACCCATTGTAAGCGGCAGAGGTTGGGGGGTGTGTGCTAGCTCTTCAGAGTCACACAGACACTTAGGGGACATTTGCACCAGGGGGAAAAAAGAGAGCAGGGAGGGGGAAAAAAAGAAGCACTTTGAACTTCCACTAGCCAACATGAGCTAAAAATGTAATGAAGAGAAGGTACGGCAGGGTCCACAGCTTTAGTGTGAGCAGAGTTAGCAGGCAGAGCTAGATCCCAGGGTGTCCTTTCATCTTCAGCTCAACAAGTTAAAGCTGTTACTGCCTTGTCCTCATGAGATCTTCCACTGCAGCCATTGAACCAGAGCGATGATGCCTTTTCTTGTTTTGCTTTGTTTCCATTAAGGTTTTAACCGATACTACATGTAAGGATGAAACTTGTGGGACACATAACACTCACCATGCATCAACTAAACCATTAGTAAGAGACCACACGCATGCTGTAAGCCCAGCAAACACAAGCTACGACACCTCTTGCATTGAAGTGAACACATTTTGTTCTGTGTTTGCGGGTACCTGGGACCAGCTACTACACAGTTACTTGGTAACTTGGTAATATTTGAGTTTTATTTAGAAATCTATTCACCTGGCTCAGTCTCAGGCTGGGCCAACAGCAAGTGGCCAGAGGGGGCATTGCTGGGTCTAATTCAGCCTCTTCATGGGACGCCACAAAGAAACATGCAGTTCCCAGAAATTATCAATATCTTGGGCATCTCTCCAATATTTTTTTTTCTTTATTTCCAACAGAACTTCAGCTGCTGCTGGAGGGAGGAGGAGGGGCGGGGAGAGGCAGGTAGAAATCCATGGAGAAACTAGCAACTTAAATAGCAGGGTAGCTGAAAAATGCAGCACAACTCGCTCAGGTCAACCAGACTCTAAAGGTAATTGTTCTGCTCTCTGGGTGTCCCAAGAGCTTCCTACCTGAAAGCACCATCTCCACCTGACTGAATCGAGGGCAGAAGAAAGAGATGCCCCAAGGATGGGTAAAACAGGACCAGATACAAGTAAGAATCAAAGGTAGCTATGGAGCAGTGGCTGCCAGTACTCACGTGCCGGTACTCCAGGAACGTTCCCAAAAACGGCAGAGGCTGGGGCCCGGGAATGCCCAGCTTCTTGAAGGTCCGGTAGGGCCATAGCCCATAGCTGCCAATCAAAGAGCATGTGAGATGCATTTATGGGATGAAGAGAGAAGCTTCTTCATCCTGAGTACAGCGAACAGCTGAAAGAGCTGGTTCCTGACACCCAGAGAAAGATGAAGTTATGGACCACCAGCAACAGACCCGTGGAGGACACTCTCTTCCTGCAATAAATGCAGGATCATGTGGGGCACAAGGCACATTTGGGGTACATTTTGGTACAAACAAGGGCTGAAAGCAGCTGTAGCTCAGCCTGGGCAAACACAGCCTACCTAAATCCCTTGGGTCTTTGCTCAGGGGCCTCATCGTGTTCCCCAGATCAGAGATCTGTGATTCGGGAGGCCAAAGGCAGGAGTCAGAGGGATTAAGTTCCCAAACTGAGACCTGCCCGCCCTGTTGTTTGTCTTTGCAAAGACCTGAAGTGATGCTCAGGTGATGGAGCCGCAGCAGCACAGCAGCTGAGTGGGGACGTAAATTCTAACAGCAAGAATTACTGTCTAGCTCTCCACAGCTCCCCTGAGCGACATAAGCAAAAGGGCAATTTTCCCAGCATAACTGTTCAGACAGGGGCTTCTGCTGGCGCCAGCACACGGGCAAAAATAAACACCACCCGCTGCCCTGCTCCCAGAGCCTAGCCCAGCCAAGGACACTGTGCGTGTCCCTTCGCAGCCAACCACAGCTTGTTGCAGTTAAAAACCACAGAAGTCACTTTTCCTTTGTATCTGCTGAGAAAAGCCAAAAAAAAAAATCAAGGAGTTCCTTTTTATTTCCCTCCCCTGCCCTCAGCCCTGCTTTCTGCTTCCCTTCTGGCTGGCACAGGCAGGGTATGGGGAGCCCCCGTGAGAGGGAAGAGAGTTTTTTTAACACAAATTCGTGAGCACTACATAGCGAGGGTGACAGCCCCGGCCCCTCCTCCAGCCCTGTCACCCTGGGGCATCAGCCTCTACTTACAGGACCACGAGGCTGAGGAAAACGATGAGGAGCAGCCAAGTGACAGAAGAAAAGTTTGGCAGGAGATCCATGGAGTGTCCCAGCCTTCCCTGCGAGCAGCAGTCTCCCACGAAGCCGCAGCCTTTACCGGTCTTACTTCCGTGGCCCTTCGCTGCTGTGTGGTCACGAGGCAGGGAAGGAGGAGTTGTCTAGTTTGCTCGGGTGCTCAGACTTTAACCCTTGGGCAGGTTTCCTCCTCAATTGGGGTGTCAATAAGATACCCAGCCTGACGCATCTGCAGATCTGAACCTGCTGAAGGGACAGTTTTTACAAGGGGAAAAGATAGCAAAGGGCATCAACTTCCTTAAGCCCTCGGTGCCTCTCGCTCCAAGGCTGTGGGTGGGTGTGGGTTTGGCAGGCTGCTGAACCATACGCTGCTGGCCGGGAGTGGCTTTGCTGGATTTATCACTTTTACTGAGGGATGTAAACAGCAGAGTCAAGGAACTGCTACTGTCTGTTCTCTCCCACTCCACGCCCCGAACACACCCCCCCCATTCCCCTCCTGGGGGGATCTGGCTGCACAGATCACCATGTATCTTCCCTTGTGCCTCCCCCTCCCATCCCTATTTATCCTGTCCTCCCATGGCTCCTACTTAGGGTCTGGGAGGGAAGGGGCTGGAGGAGACAGGCCTGCCAAAGAACAGCCTAGGGCTGTTGGGGATCCGTTACCCCAGGCAGAGCTCTCCGCACCTCAGGCTTGATGGGGACCCCTCATGCACATCATGTTCCATGCACCAGGAATCACTCTTCTGCCTCAGGCATGCTCAGCCTTGAAGAAACCCAAGTGCTTCTGCAATTGTCTGCCCACCAGTGTAGGCAGATCACGTGTGGCCATGCCCACAGCCCAGCAGCGGTTTTTGTCTCTGCCCAACCATATATTTTGCCTCATAAAACACATGCAGAGGGTGCCAAGCCACCAGCAGGACCAGGGGTCACCTCCCCACCCATGCAGAAATGCCGAGCTGCAGCATTGCCATTTTTAGTAGGACACTATCTCAGACACCCCCAGCTTTGCTGGCTGCGTTGCGCTCGATGATTCATGTAATCAGCAGCTGTCAGTAATCAATGAGCTGGTTCATGAAGGCTTGGGCCTGATTCCTGCTTCCCCAGGCTGCGCTGAAGAGCTGAACCCTGGCTGTGCACTGTGACAGGAACCTCATTCTCCATTTCATGGGGTCTTCTTGGATTTCCAATGACCTCTGCCAGGAGCCATCAGGATTTCTCAGCAGGAAGCGAGTTGTGGTTTGGTATTTTCCCCCTCTCAGAGAGAAACTAAGGCAAAGGCAGACTCCAGAGGAGAATGAGGATGTCAGCTATTCCACCCCACCCCCAATGAATAAACTATGAAGGACCTTTGCACACAAGGAAATTGCTCGTTGGGCCAAAACAGTTTTGAAGCCACATCCTCTGGATATGCAGGTGGCCAGTGAACTTCTGCAAACTCCTTCTTTACGCCATTTTTGGTTTGGTTTGGTTTCATATGTACCTCAGAGCGCCCTTATCTCCCTGGTTCCACTGGTATGAGAAAGTCATAGCTGATAACATTTCCACCTTCCACCAAAATTACCACTGCAGGTCAGAGGCAAGTGGTGCAATCCTGAACACTCATCTTTGCATAATTTTGTACAAAATTAAGGTGATGCTGTTATACATACACAGCCCTTTGCACCGGATGCGACAGCAGGACCGTGTACTTACAGAGGTTTGCTTTTTCCACATGAACATCGCTGAAATGCCACTCAGGAGGGATACAGTGGAGGGGGAGACTCTCCAGGTTGTGTTTCCTGGCAACACTTAAAGGGTTTTGGCATTGTGGGCAAGCAAACCACACAGCACGGCTGTGGGTGAGGCTGCCGTGGCACCCCAGCACCTTGTCCAAGAGAAAGGGAGAAGGCTGCCCAAGTTTGGGCTGGGATCCCTACACAGCTCTCACCTGTGCAAGGCTGGAGACCCAGGGAAAACATCCTGCGATGCTGAGAGAGGGAGTGATGGGTGCCCCCTCCCTGTGCTCATGCAGTGGTTGTGCTAAAACAGATGAAAAACAGCAGCAGCAGCAACAGGCTGTGAGTAGACATCAATACTTCTAATTTTACCTGTTCCACAAAATCATCACTTTTCCCCCCTCTCTCATTTCAGTTAATAGCTTGTTTAATAGGAACCATCTCCAAGAGAGCTGTTATCCCCCCCGTGGTAACATCCCATCACTGGCCAGGGACCTTTTCAGGCACTGGACTACAGCACTGTGACATATCAGGACATAGGGATGGTTGAGAGCCCTAGCAAGGTTTCCAGGGTTAATTATTTGTACATGGAGGGCCCAGAAAGGTCCAAAAGAAACCTCTTCCTCCAGGTCATGAGCAGACATGGCCTTAACCCCTCTGACATCGTGTGTAGAAGCCCTGATGATATGCTCAGTGCTGTAAAAAGACTATATATTCTTACAGTGGAGAGGAGCGACTCAGTGTCACCCCTGCTTCCCCAAGGAGGGGTCTCCTGTAGTAGTCCTGGATGCTACTGAAGCCACAGCCCCATGTGCCCCCCCACGCTTGTCCACTAGCCACCACATGGTCACTGTGGTGGCTCCTGGCACGCTTATTCCTGCCACCCCATCCCAGCAACAGTCCTGGTCCAACATTAGCTCACACACTACTCACCACTCCTTGTTGCAGCAGTGGAAAGGTGCTTGGCTTTCACACTGCTTGCCCGGGGTTTGTGCTACAGTCGCCCTGGAGGACAGCACCCTTCTGCTGCACCCAGCACCCTTCTGCTGCGCCCAGCACCCTTCTGCTGTGCCCAGCACCCTTCTGCTGTGCCCAGCACCCTGCGCTCCGCTCCTCTCCACAGTGAGGGGACAGGTGGCCAGGCACAGCAGGTCTGTGGGGAGTCAAAAGCTGATGGTCACCATGTTTAATACAAACAGAAGGCGATCTGAGCTGTGATATCTGGCTGTGGTCACGGGTAGTGTCATAGCTGTAAAAATGAGACAACACATCTTAAAGCAAGCAGGGAATGGGGCGTAGATGATATTAAACCTCCTGCAGAACTTCAGAGGAGCAACGCTCACAGATGATAACTTCTTCTGTTTGGAAAAACTTCTAAACTGCAAACCCTTCCCTGGAGGAGAGGAGATTTTTACCACTGTTTGGGTGGTGAGATTGAAAGAAGCCAAGGGAAGAGGGGCCCTGCATGGACACAGCCCTGGTAGAAGATGACCTGCTGCATCTCAGGCTTTTTTTTATTAGCAGCTATGTTGTAGACCCAAAGTTTTATTCTTTCCTCCACATGCATGGAAAAACCCACACTGTAGCACACAACAGGCTTCTAAGGGACACAGCAAAACTCCAGCCTTGTTGAAAGACAGGCTTTTATTCGCTGATTGTCCCATCCAACAATTCTCTTCTTATGCTCCTCTCGCCCCATAAACAGGATCACGAGCTGTTTATTTCGGGCTCTTCCTTACAAACCTTGCTCTCAAATGAGCCTCTTGAAAGGGCTAAATTGGGAAGCACCAGATGTACGACTTCCTCGAAAAGCTCCAGCAGCTGGGGAATGACCCAGGGCTGGCACCAATCCCTGCCTTCCTTCTCACCAAGCCCCAAGCCCCACAGATTCACGGCTGGGTATTTCTGGACCTCTGCAGAGCAAAACCCACCACGTTGCTCCTTTCATCCTGTAACGCTGCTGAATGCTCCTGAAGCGTCAGCAGCTGAAAACCATCTCCCTTTCACTCCTCTGTAATTTCTGAGCAAGGACAGAAAATTGTAAGGCACAGCCAGCGTTAGAGCATCAACCCAATTACAGGCAGCGCTCCCCGCGCACTCGGACACCAGCTCCTCCAAGGACAGCCTCTCCCTTGCTGGTCTCACACTGTACCAGAGAACCTCTCTGTCCTTTCAGAGCTCCCAGCTGGTAGCTGAACCTCACTTGATGTAGCAGCCAGCGCTTTCCAGAAAGCGAAGTGGCATTGCCACATTTGCAATAGCCTCCATTTCTGCCACGCCACTTCCAAAGCAGAAGCCAGGCCAGACAAAAAAAGCAGCAGAAACCACAGGATGACCCTGCAGACATCAGCTGTAAACATGCGACACAGAGCCCTTTCTACCACAATCCCCTTACCTCCAAACCCACCAGATCTCGTGAGGACACACATTAAAAACAGCCCCGTGGTTGTAACACATGTTTTAGAGCCAGGATCTCTGCTGGGCCAGCCCCTGTGATGCTTAGAGTGACATCGCTGCCCAAGGGCACAGTTTGGCCCGTCACTTCCATCTCTGCTGTTGTCTTTTCTGGGGCACATCCTGCTCATGGACTAAGAGCAGGGATGAAGTGTTTGGATTGTGATTCATTCACCATCCCTGGATGTGAGCCACCTCCGAGCATGTCCAGGCACAGTCCCTTCCCAGAAACCCAGCAGGTAGGGCTGGAGGCTTCTCACACAGCCTCACCAGGGAGGATTCTCTATAGCAACTAAAGCCAGGCATGTGCCTGGCTGGATTAACCCTTGCTTGCTTCATAAAATGGGCTTTGGGCAAAGCAGGCATCTTTTCTCACCTCTTTGATTTCTTCTCTGGTGCAGAGGCAGCTATGGATCAATGAAAAGTGTCTTCACCCATCACCCTGGATGGTTTTTGCTGGATGGAGGACTGAAATGCGGAATCCTTCCTCTGCCAGTTCCCTTTCCATGGTGAGAGGTAAAACATTTCTGAAGTTCTATCAGGTTACATGAGGCTTAATCCCCAAGGATACAGTCTCCCAGCAGATTAAGTCACAGTCTCATAAATCAATCTGAAAACTTGCCCTGCTTCATCCCAAATTTTCCGAGTTTGGCTTCTCTGATGACTTCAAATCGCTCCTCCCCTGCCCCCCACCCCTGGGGTGTTTATACCAATCAGATGCACTTGTACATAAATAAAAAATAACCCAAAATAATAATAAGAAAGTTTGTATTTACAAGTTGAGTCTTGTACTCTTGGAATTAAAGTCTAATTAGGTCAGTCATGTTCCCCTGGTAGGGTATGAATGATAGTGCTGGAAAACAGACAATTTATAGAGACCCAAAAATAACTCATCCTGCTGTTCCACAAGAAAGATGTGTTTTCTTTGCCCTGCGCTGAAGACATTTGCAATCGAGGCCTCTTGGGCACATGGACACCAGTCACACAAACCGTGACTTGGTCCCACCGGCAAAGCTGGGCTGTGCCTCCACTTCCTCTCACCAAAGGAGGGACATTAATCCTCCCCAATCTGACAGGGCTGTGGTGAGGTCACCTGTGTTTGTAAGGCATTTTATCACTGTTGGCACCAGGCCCCAGGCTGTATCACACACAGATATGCTGTTTTCAGACTTGCCTTTCAGCCTTATCTGCACCGGCTGTTTAGTGTCCAAAGTGCAAGTGTCTGCATGAACTGGGGTTACCAAGGATCAGGGTGAAGAACAAGGAACCCATGGATGGCGTCACCGCTGCGCACTGCAGCTCTGTCAGCGCCGTGTCCGAACCAAATTTGCACTAAAGCCCTCAAGTTGCACAATGTGGGCAAGTACCTTTGAATGGCATCGTGGGTGTTGGCTGCTTCCTCCTCAGCCCCATCACTGTCACGCACTGTTCCTCTGCAGCTTCCTAACTTCACCATACATGGGTGCAGATTCTCTGCCTGTGCCAATGATTCCACAAGGAATTTGCCTTGTATAGCTTTGCAGAACAGCTTCGCACAGCAGACTCATCTGATTTAGGGTTAACCTTTCTCCGTAGTGAACTGGGATGAACACGCCAGCTGCCTACCTACTGAAGGTCTCTTCTGGCCTGGGAAGCCTTGGCTTAGAGGGATGTGCCCTGTATTTCCAAGAAAACAAAAGAGCAAAACAAAAGAACTCACTCCAGTTCTTGGGGCACAGTGGAAGGGGATGAAAACCCAAGAAAAACCGTGTGTTTAAATACAGTTCCTTTTCATTTTGTGGGAAACGCAGGTTTGAAATGAAAATTATTGGTGAGGCAAGAGGCCAGGAGGCAGGCTTTAAAAAATTAAATAAATAAAAAGGAGCAAGAAGAAAAATAAATATCCTTGGAGCAAAAACACAGAAGGAAGAAGAGGAAACCAACAGGACAAACAGCAGGAAAAGGAGTCAGCGATGGAAGCCCAGACTACTCGATTGAGCCAAGGCACTGCTCGTGCTGTCCGGGGCAGGGCGGGAAGCCAGTCTGTTTGCTCTGGTATTGTTTAGGCTACAAATGCCATGGCAGATTTCCCATCCACTCCCATGTTTATGCCCACGCTCTACTCTCAACCACAAAAACATGTGTGATGGAAAAGTGTCCTGAGAAGCGTAAGGGCTGGAAGCAGGAGGATGATACACTTCAGAGCCCAACGACCTCAGGAAAGCATTCCTGCATTGCATGGCAACCGTGCAGAATAATGTCTCATCCACAGAATGCTACGGCATGAGGATGTTCATCTTCAGAATGGGTACACTGATACCTCTGGGTTATTATAAGCAACCTGCCACAGGGGGCTGCCTGTATTTATACAACGCTGCATTATTTATAATATCCCTTTCAGGAGCAGGAAAATTTGAGTTAGCAGTTTGACTTCTCCCCCACCACCACTCCTGACTTGGAAAACACTGATTTCTTGCCCTCATTTCTCCCACCAGACCTGTAGCCAACCTGACTGTGTTCATCACTTCTCTCAGCCAGATGCTCAGCTGGTGAAAAGCACCAACAACCACCCTGGAATTAACAGGGCTGTCCTGGTTTCCACCCCTCGGGATCTGGTCCAGACTCCCCAACACCCACACGTTTCTGGGAAGTGATTATTGCCGCTACAATGCTGCAGGAAAGGACAAACATTATTTGTGAGGAGACAGAACAGTGCCCTGTGGGTTTCCATTTCTGAATGGGCTTTGACTCGCCCATATTAAGGACCTGAATGAAGTTTATCACCACAAAAATAACAAAATATTTAAGGCTGATCAAATTTTGGGTGGGAACTATTTGAAAATGTCATCGCAGCTGAAGAGCAGCAGATTGTAAGATTTGACAGTCCAGAACTAAGAGCAAGGAATTTCATCCCATGTTACGTTTTCACCATCCTGAGCTATTAACTGATGAGTATGCTGCAAGGCACCCAGAAAGTTATTCAAAGCTAAAAACAGTGAAAGAGGCTGGAAAATATACACACGCCCCCAAACCCAATAAAGGTACCAAGGACACGAACGTTTCCAAAAGGGTTCTTTTAATTAGAAGCAAGTTTGCAAAAGAAGAAGTAACTTTCTCATATAAAATTGTGGAGTGGTGAAGGTGAGGCTAACAAGAGGTGTGGAACAAAAATCCAGGGCAAATCCCCGAGGAGACACCGAAGTAAAAGCAACATCTGATAACTGTAGTACACTGAAGGGAAACTCAAACACAGCTGTGTAAGGTGGTCCTACCCCTAAATTGATATCAGATACCAAACCAGAGGGAGGACTGCATCCCAAGAGTAGCAAAGCAACCAGCTACAAACTCACCATCATATCATGTTCTTGCATGGTTCTGCAACCCGAGAGCGCCCATTGCACTGTGACCGATCCCAGCACTGCCCGGGAGCTTAACGACACTGAAGGGTGGGTGCTGGTGGCACTTCCCAGGTGTCCCACCTGCAGAACACCACCACGTCGCATTAGCAGAAAGGTTTCATATTCCTAGATCTGGAGAATTGGACATAAATGGGAAAACACTTGGATATAAAGCTCTGCAGCCCCATTCCGGTCTCTATATCCAGCAGTTCAAGCCCCAAGAAAGTGCACAGTGATCAAACAGCATCAAAATTATGGATTTCCTGCCAAGTCTTGTGGCTCCAAGACCATTTAACGTGGGCAGGTGGCAACTTTGGGAAGATAAAACTCTGAGTCAAGTCCCAGTGGTATTTCCCTCCTTTTCCCAAACATCTCACCTGTCCCACGTGTCACATGTGTGCTTATTGGTTGTGGCTCTCTACTACCGGGGGCAGCAAACTTTACACCTTCACACAGCACAAGCCAACTTTGTCTGGAAGGGCCTGGAGGGGTGATGTGGGGGAGAAGAAACAGAATACAGAAATACAAAGAACTGAGGGGACTTGTCAGGTGAGGCCATTGAAGGCCTGTACCCAGCCCAGCGTGTTCAGTCTTGGGGTGAGCGTGTTCCTAATTCAAGGTGGCTTTTCAATGAAGAGCTGTCAATAGATACTGTACAACCACATTGTGATGCATGTGTGGCTTTGTGCAAACACCACAGGGACAGACCTCTCCCTCCGTGACCGCCAGCAATGCCACGATGTTGTAGGGACTCCATGTACACTGGCAAAAACCCTATGAAAAATAACTTAAGAGATGTGATGGAACTAGCAGGAGCTCCAGGTCAAGTGAAGCCCTTTGCAGCACAACCTGTCCATCTAGCAACTGTTCTGCAACGGCTTTTCCTCTGCAATGTAATGTGCCCTTTTGGCTGCTACTGATAAAGGAGACCACTAAAGATAGGTTTTGGGATCATCTTCAGTCTTACATGTCACTGGTTTCTGGGCCATCAAGATTTCTAATAGCCCTGCCAAAGGTTATCTATCTTGTATTTTTTGGTTTATTTATTTTTTTTTAAAGTTTGCAGACAAGTTCCTTTTCTGAAAGGATTTTTCTGAAAGAAGTGTCCCTGCTGTCTGAAAACAGCAAGTGGGAGAAGACATCAGCACTCTATGTAGAAACAGCTATTTTGCCTCCCTTTTTGGAGAGCAGATTGGATAGTCTTTGGATAACCCAATGGATTTCTTGAAGGAAGCAATGACAAGGATAATAGATGTAGCCCCATGTCAAGACCTCCTTGGATATTTATTCTAAATAATTGCTACAGCGGCTTCTGGCAGAGACCTGGGTATAAGCAGGAAAAATGAGATACTGGCCCATCTGCAAAGCATCACTGGTTTTAACACTCACACTGAAGAGGGGAAGAAAAGCACTTTTGGGTAATGGATTAGTTCCTTTTTCTGGGTGAGTTTTTTTCCTTCTCTCCAGTAATGCCAACTGCTTCCAAAAGCAGCGTGGCTGGCCACAGCGTGATTCCTTTAGGAAATGCTGACGAAACCCTTTGCTTTCTGTGCTCACTTCTCCCCACGAAGGGTTTTCTCCCGGGTGGGGGGGAAGCCCTTGCTACCGATGAAGGTAAAACAGTGCCCTCTCCTGTCCCTTCTCACTGATGCCGCTCGCACCCGAGCAGCGCTGAAGGTGGGAATGGAAAATACCCCACCCAAGGGTGTGGGGGTGTGGTGGGGGACACCACGAACTTTTTGGGGATTCAAACACACCAGATCCTTCCCTCACATGGTTTAGGGTAGGGACATCCTGAGGTTCAGTGTTGGTGGGAGTGCCGGGTGCATCGATGGTGGTGGTGGCTGGTGTCACCTCAGCCCTGGGAGGGGAGTGACGACTTGGGCACTTCTTTCCTGCAGGAACGTGGATATTTCCATGGCTACTGCATGAAAAACGAGTGTCTATTAAACTGTTCCCTAAAATGCCTCCCTTGGTCATTTCATGAAGTTGTTTTTATTTTTTAGTAACAGCCACCAAGAGACCTGAGAAACATGGGAAAGTAAATAAATAAATACAAATAAAATATCCTAAGAAGGCATTTTAAATATAAGCCTTCATTTTTCAAGACTGTTCTAAACAGGAAGATGGAAACAGAAGTGGATTTGATGGGTGAAGTTACTGTAACATGACAACTACTGTTTAAAAGTCGTATTTCAAGGCTATGATTCCCAAAGATTACAGCTATGAAAGAGAGCTTTCTTGCTAACTGATGGAGTGTTTCCTTCCAGATAGAACAATTTACCTGATATCTGAGGTAAATAAAACCTACCCATTAATCATATCTTACAAGTACAGCATGCTAACAAGAAGGCACAGGCATCATGCACGTAGCTATATGGGACCCTGGGCAGAGAACACGTATCATACGCTCAGCTTAGGGGTGAGCCGGGCACTTCCCTGCTCTGCAAACGCCCAAGTAAAACAAACCCATGTGTAAGAACAGCCAACTCCTCAGCAAAACAAAGCACAGAGTGACGGCGGGGAGGACTGGAATGGAACAGAAATACCTTTGCTCAGGTCCTGAAGCGATCACACCTAACCTGTTATTTCAGCAGTGGTCAGAGAAAGGGCTGTACAGCCAACTAGGAAGCCCTTGGCAAGTGTAGGCTTTTTAGTCAGGGGTGGCTCTGGGAGAAAAGGAATAGTCTCTTCTCCTCGCTTGGTACAGATGGTGCTGCCACCCATGCTGTCCTTCGGTGGAGCAGTGGCCAGAGAGTCCATTTCCTTCATTCCCCATGGTTTCCTTGCTTCTTTTTTTCTGCTCAGCCCCAGGGTGAAATGAGACCAATTCAGGTCTGGAAATATTCAAGAGATTTGGAGCTACTCACACTAACCTTCCCTTTGGAGCAAGCTCTTCGGGGTTTGACCTACTCTGGACTAATCTACCTCCCTCAGCCCTTAGTGGTCCCTGAAAGGCTCCTCCTGTAGCACTACCTCTCATACCTGTTGGATAAGCACCATTAAAACTCCAACAGCAATCGTATCGCTATGTCACACGTATATAAACTGAGGTGGTTAAAATAAGCCATCTGATGCAGGAAATAACAAAGGAGAAAGTCACACAGATCATTCTGACTAAGAAACAAAAAAGTCAGGCTGCAAACAAATTTTTCTCAGTTCAGTAATTAAAGCAAAGTCCATATGGCTTAAGAGAACAGTCAAAGTGCACAGAAGGCAGTGGGGGTTTGTCTGCTTCGCGTTCTTTTTCACAATAAACTCCACGCCATCCTCTCTGGAGCCCCTTCTCCATCCCACACACATCCTTTCCAGGTGCAGAGAGGGGGATGGCTCGCAGAGTTTTGGCTCAAGCCCGTATCTTTGCACATCCCTTGGCATCTAATGAGCTGTGGATCATTATCCCAAACTCAAAAGCCCTTAACCACACCCACTGGAGTTTTTGGTTTTGAACTTTTTCTTTCTGGAGCCTTTGGAGAAAAACAGCAATCCAGTGCCAAAGCTATCCAGAATCTGTACGCACCCAGAGCAGCAGTGCAGAGAGTAAACGCAGTTCTGAGATCGTTTGCCCTGTCCAAGAGGCACTGAAAGGGGACAGCAAGGCTGAGCTTGCCCTTGGACCTCACCTCTTCAGGTGAGGTGCCACCAGGCTACTTCTAACCGCCCCCATGGGTAGGAACAGGCAGCCACCATGATCAGCACCAGAATGATGTCAACAACCTGCCTTGAGGACACCACCCGGCAGGGCCACAGCTGTCCCACAAGCCTCCAGAGAGGACAGGGACAATCTGCAGTAGTAACAGTGCCCACACGTGCCCTGATGGAACGTTAGCAAACGTCAGGATACCGATTCTCCTGTCTGACCTGGGAGGAAATACCAGACACCAGAGCGGCAAAGACTTGCCAACCTCCAAACTCACCTGTCAAACTCTTGTGGTGAAAGGTCTGGTGGATCCTGGCTAGGTCCAAGAGCTGAACTTGGATTCTTTAAACCCCTGACAACTTCCTTGTGAGCAAACAACTTGCTGCTGAACATGACAGACTCAGGAAAAGGACAGAAAAGAAGAAAACGAAAAGGGAGCTATACAAAAGGATGGAAAATTAACCATAAATTCCCTCTCTGCTTTCCAAAGGCTGCAGCTTAAGGTGCACAAAGCAGCCTGTAAATGTGCACAAGGTAATTCATGACCCTAATGCCTGAAAAAACCTGGTTAGCGTTATTTGGAGACACTTTGTTGCTTCTCCCAGATATGAAGCTGAAGAATCAATAAAAGGCACCTGTGGACACCACAACTCACCCAGTCCGTGTGATGTGTCATTGTGCTAAAAAAAAATAAACTCAAACCAACCCAGCTTCCATGTTCTTTTTCACAGACCAGTAAGCAGCACCGCAGAGCCTGGGTGAGAAAGGATGCTCAACTTCTATTGGCAGGGTAGGATAACTTTGATGATCAAAACTCTCATCAATTAGTAGGCTCTCTATCCTGTCACTGCAATCTTAATTGAAAAATTCCTCCAGCTTGCTGAGTTGTCTCCTTTGACTTTTTTAAAAAAATGACCGATTTAAATGGCACATGCAGTCCACAAGGGAGAATTAGAGCCACACCAAAAATAAACTGACCTTGCATCTGAATTCTTCCCACTTGCTTCACCCACCACTGCCTACAATGCTCTTTTGAGCCATCTTCTCTTCTAAAGGCCCTGGAGCTGGAATATTTAAAGAATGGAGCAGGTCCCATTTGAACAGGAAAGAAAAGCAGGTCAGCAATTTGGTACAAACACACCAGTAGTGAGCCTAGAGCAGACACAGTGACACATCTGAGCCTAAGTTGATCGGCCAGTGCTCTTCATGTGGGGAGCAGCAATGAGGAAAGGAGAGAGGAGGTGTCTGCTTTTGATGTAAAAATTTGTCCCTTTTCTATATTTTCCTACTTGACCTCAATGACAGGGAAAATTAAAAAAAAAACCAAACAACAAACCCAAAGAGCAGAGAAAAAGGAAGAAAAAGGAGCCTGGGAGGTTTTATGTTTTCTCTTCAAATCACATCACAAAAGTCACTCGTTGCATCTAGGGAATTCACCTCCTTGTGTGGGAATGGGGGGGACAGGAGGAGGGGCGAGAAAGAAAGAGGAAAGAGAAGGGCATGGGAGCTGCTTCCTGAAGCAGTGTTACAAAAAGCAGTTAAAAAACCCCTACTATTCACAAGTGGTTAAAATCATCACTTTTCAGAATTCCTTTTTTTTTTTTTTAAACAAAGGTTCAACTAGTTCAGCTCCATGTTTTTAGAGTTGATTGTCTTCAGAAAAAAAAAAAACAACCCACCAGCCTTGTTCGTGTTCCCATCCCTTTCTACCCTGATAGAGAAGTTACCCACAGTTCACCACACCGGTCACACACACACACAGTCACTGCGACGGGTCCCTCCGAGTGCCGCCGGCGGTTCGGCTGTATCCTCCAACCCCGTCTCAGACGAAGGAGGAGAACCCTGTCACGGGAGTCCGGGAGCCGGGCGCGGGCTGTCCCGTTGGGGTGTACACCCCTCCTGAGCTCTGTGTTGTGATGACAGTCTGGAAATAGGGTTCTGTCTCGCTGGCGGCGCACTCCTCGTATCTATAGGATGTGGGGTGCTTCACTCCTTTCTGCTGCCGCTTCCAGGAGTTGTAGTACGTGGGGTCGCTCATGTAGTGGTTCACAAAGGAGTGCTTCGGCAACTCGTCTTCGTAATCCGAGTCGGTGGCCTGGAGCATCAGGGGGAAAAACATGAACTAAGTAAAATCAGCCATTAGCATCTACGATTTAGCCTGTTCCACTCTAGAAGAAATCAGAGACTGGTTTAATATCACCAGCTGACAAAAGCTGTAATTTTAGGGTAGGGTGGTTTGCTGTCCAAGTGTGACACATGCTGGGCTGCAGAAAAGCACCGTCCTCTGGTTCAGCCAGGCTTTGCTGCTAGAGGGAGAGTCCCCTGATAAATACTGGCAATGACAGATGCAGAGAAATCCCTTCCCATTCACTGCAGAATGCTGCAGTGGGAGCAAGGAGGTCTTATTTTGAGACAAGAGGCAGGGAAGTGTAGAGATGTCATAGGGAAGCCAACAGCTTTCAATCGCATAATCAACAAGCCTGCAATTACAACTGCAGTTGAGAATATCTCTTCTCCTGATGCAAGGACAGAAGGAATGTCTTGCCTGCAAAGGCACTGAGGTCAGCCAGATGCGCTGCTGTTTGTGGTGGTCAGACCAGGCCACCAGCAGAGTACTCCCAGTTTGGCTTGTGAGGCCCATTAAGCATTGAAAATCAGTTATAGCACTGGCAGGGAATTAGGTAACATATATTTTTTCATGGCAACTCTGTATATTCCAGTTGATTACTGGTGGTACAGCAAGGTGCACAACCAGCAGTGACAGAAGAAAGAGAATGCAAAATCTGGAAAAGAAGAACTGCCAAGCAGGAGGGGTTGTGTTCTTGGGATGGCTCAGGCACAGCCCTGTGTTCAGAGTGGATCTTACCCCTTAAAACATTCATGCCTTGTGCCTGGATAGCTTCAAAGCTCCCATCAATATTAAGCAGGAGCTCTATTGAGATGTAACCAGATAAGCCAGATAAGCTTTGTGCATCTGCCCCTCCTCTGAAGCACTGCTGCTGTGACACAGCTGGAGGAATCACAGGGGCCTCATACATCTCCTCTGAGTACAGAGACCATGGCAAAGCCTTGGCCACGGGATCCAAGTGTACATTTTCCTTCTGTTCCCACTGATGTTCCCACCAATAACAGCCACATCCCATACAGCATACAAACATTTACCCAGTCATTCCCATATGTCATGTCTGGTCCAAAATCTCTGTTTTAAGCATGCTAAGGCCTTTGCCCCCCCTCTTCCCTCAAAAATCTGCAGAACTGATTCTAAAGGCAATTAAATATCAAAGTAGAAGCTGCCTAAGAAATACGAGAGAGAGATGGGCAAGCGCAGCTCGTAACTGTTAGTTGCTGCAATTAGTTTCAAAAGGTTGGTATCATTCTGATCTATGACACCACACAGCAAACACATCCTTCTTGATCCTGCCTGCCACACAACTAGTCTCTCCTCCTCTAAAGCTCCTTTTTAATGGCCTCCAAAGAACAATCCTCAAATGCCTTGCGAACCATCGTTTGAAAAGGGCACCGTATCCATCATCCCACTTCTTTGTTCAGGTAGCTGCTTCTATACTATTTCATGCCCATTTTCCAGCATAGAGGGTGATGGACAGAGCCAAGAAATTTTTCCTAGAGTTTTCCCAAAAGTCAGAGCAAATCAGCTCTTTGCAGCATTGCAAGAGTTCCCCTCAACTGTTGCCTGTGCTTTTGCTCTGTCAGAGTTATGTACTGCTTGATTATTTTAAGAATGCAAAGCTTCAGGTGCCCCGACATGAAATTAATATTACAGCAAAACCCTACCTGCGTTTCATATTGATTCCAGGAGGAATTCAGCAAGTCTCTACTAGAAAAATGCTCCTTTGCGCTGGCTGCCAGCCTTGGGTAGCCAACAGCCCAACACTCCAAAGACCTTCCTGAATGGGTGGGTTTGCAGCATGCTGGAAATATCCCCAGATTTGGACCCCTTCACAGCCAGTGGGTGCAGAGAACAGCTCCAGAGTCTTGGCATGGCTGCAGGCAACATCCTGCCAGTGCTGCCCTGTCTTTTTTCCTAGGGGGCTCCAACAAAAGTGTCCCTGATGACGGTGGATGTGCCACCATGGCAGAGCATGGCAGCAGGTGACAATAGCTCAGGCAGCCTGGTCTTCAGCAGCAGAAACAACTGAGTTTACCTGAAGCCCAAGCAATCCCCAAACCTGGGTGTTCTCTGCTCTTATTGAGAATCAAGGTGCTGCACTTTGCACCTTTCTCCATCTCCAAATGTTCTGCTGCAACTCCATCCTCTAATGTTAAGGTAAAAACTGCCTGAGAAGCTGGGTGATGATGTGGGCATCCAGAATAAAAGTCTCTACGTCCTGAGCAGAAGCAGGTGGTTATGGATCACTCACCAGAGGCAGCACCTAAAGGTGTGAACTCCTCCAGCAATCATGGATGTGCTGTCTCCACTGAAGGCACAACTCTACCACTGCCCATGTCATGTCTTTGGACTCTTTCCCCAATTCACTGACTGAGTCTTACTGACTTGGACATGTTCAGCCACCCCCAGAAGAAACAAGCCCTTGCTGAAAAGATGGTTCACAGCTGAGCTGAAGTGTCATAAGAAGAAGAAACCCCACAAACTTCTAGTGTTTCCTTACTGCTTTTCCTGATGTTCACACAGACATATACAAAGAGAACTAAGAAGAAATGCTAAGAAGCTGTATCCAGAAGACTGACTTCATAGGTATTACAATACTGATTCCTGTCCATTGCTAGCAGAAAAATACTCACCCACAAAACTAATATAATTTCTGTACCTAAGCCAAGTTCTTTGAGATTGCCAGAAGTCAACATAATAAAAAGGAGAAAGGCTGGGAACAGTTTTACACGGGCTGCTGCCATCTGAAATACAGTGTCACTTGGACTTGCCATGAACAGAAAGAGGGAATTTAAATGATACTATCCCCTGATAATCTGTCCACTAATTAGTCCATTATACCAACTGAAAGGGAACGCTAATTCAGTGTAAATAAGGCCAGAGCCATTTGGAAGCGACCTTCATGAAACATATATAGCTGCACTACAGCCTTTCACCATCATTAGCACCGATGCTGGAAAGGATAACCTGCTTGTTAGTGGCAATACAATGTGTTTTCTTTGCGTTTCCTTCAGAAGAGGCAGGAACTGACTATTCCATCTCCATGTTTCTGAAGTATTTTCTAAGGTCTGCTCTGATCAAGGTACTAATAATCACCCTTACCCGCAAGGAATCCTTTAAATTGAGTCCCACATCCCTCTGTGCCCTGATGAAAATCAAGGAATAGCAAGATAAACCTGTTTTGCATGACAATACAGACAGCTTATACTAGAGGATTACTTTTTAGTGGTTTTTAAACTATTGAGTAAATAGAAATGCTGCAGGGCTTTTTGCTTTGTTTTCAGTTTTCTTCCTTCCCTGTGACTGTGGCTTTGTTACCTTGGAAACCTCCATAGGCTGGGGCGTGATTGGGTGTGCAGTGACATTACAGACTGTCAACCGAAGGGGCATGGAAGCCTATGAAACAACAAACAAACACAGACAACGAGAGGCTATTTAATTATTTTACTGATAGCCTGAAATGCATGAGGGCTGTTCAGAGGCAAGGCAGCAGCCAGAGTTGGCCATCTCCATCAGTGGGAAATTTGAAAATAGTTCCAATTATTTTCTTCCTTCCTTTCCCCCCCCCCCACCTAAAGTGACTGCATAAGAAACAACCTAATGAGATTATTTCTAAAAACGTAGATGGCAGCAGTTTCTTTTGGTTGACATGAACTGAACGTGCTGTAAGAAGAGACAAGGTAACCTAGCAGGCAAACAGATTTCACCGGATACGGGAACCTTTGCTTATTTAAAGTGTCACCTGCAGCTCGTTTCCACGTGGTGCCCAACGTGTCAAACTCAGTGGAGAGCTTTATCGGAAGCAAGTTAAAACATATTCCCTATTAAGTGCTAAGTGGAAATTTATAATCTCTTCCTACAGAGGTGAGAAAGTGAAAGTCAATTAGACTGCAGAGAGCAGCCAGGAAGACCAGAGCATCACCACCATCAGCACTGACTGATAGCATGTGCGGTCTGTGAGAATATTATCTCTGGAAAACCGTTTTTGGGAGACCACAAGGATAGGTGAGAGCAAACACCACCCTCTCCTGCTCTCCTGTAAAACTGCTCTTCTACGGCCGGATGACACCTCAGATCTGTCATCGAACTTTGGTACATGGTGAAGATCAGATTTCCTCAGATTATCCGTCCAGAGCCTCGTCCACTTGACTCATTATCATCTAAGGGCCTATTATTATTAATCATTTGGAAATTACACTCTTAGCACTCTTATGCTCCATACCTGCCAATTAAACTACTTTAACCTCATTAACGGTACTGGTGCTTGGCTTTCGTGGCATGGAGGAAGTTAACCACTTGATTTATGAATATTCAGGGTACCGCTTGGTCTGCTTGATTTTCTGTTTGTTTCTCTCTTGCTCCCCTCATCAGAGAGGCCTGGAGGAAGGCTCCCAGGCAGCCGTGCTGCAGTGTAGTACAGTCACACAGCCCGAGAGTTTCTCTCAGACTTCTTCATGTTCAGTAAGCCACATGAGACTCGAAGCCAGCGAGCTTCCTTCTTTTCCATATAAAATCTCGACACCTCAGGCAACAGGGCTAAGACTAAGCAGCAACAAGATGACATGTGGGTTGAAAGCAAAAGCACAGGTTTTGGCCCTGCCTGCCTTTATGTGCATCGTATGAAAAAGAATTTGAGATCCACACAAAGATGTATTAGAGAAAAACAGCATCAGTGTCCCCTTCGCTGCAGAGAATCCAACCTACATAGAGCTCTTGTATAAAAAGATACCTTTAACTCTTCATATGATGGGAAACATTCCTGCTTGCTAAGAGAGATGGAAATTCTGAAATTCTCGGAAAACAGAGATGTCTGTTAAGATCTCCTTTGAGAATAGCAACGAAAAGAACAGGAAAGACAAACAGGAAGAGCTAATAGGTACATGAATACTTGAAAAGCAAGTGGTCAAACATCTATACCCACCTCTGCCCCAACTCAGTCTCACCTCCTGTCTGTACCAGCCAATGTAAACAGCATTTTCAGGCTGATCAAAAGGCAGCATCTCCTATTGCTACCTCTACTGGGAGCCTATTAACATTTCATGCCTAAAAGCACTCCCCACCGCAAAAAAACCAACAAGCATCAAAGACATTATACAGAAGGGCTGCATATCTAAGCCCCAGGGTAAAAACAGGAGGCACATTTTGTTCACATACTCCCGTGCACACACAGATTCCCAAAAACACCAGCATCTCAATTGAGACCTTCGGGCTCGACTGCAACACACAGTAAATAAATAATATTAATAATAGCCTGGGAAAAATATATAAATCATTTCCTTCTACGCTGTACAAACAGAGCACAGAGAAGGCAGTAATGACACCCTGCGAGGAGACTTTTGAGCATTACCAGGAAATACCACACGGGGCATTGAAATTAATGTCAAAAGGTGCCAGCGCTAAATTCCTGATCATGCTCAGCAAACTGTTTTAATGACAGGTTTAATGCTGGGTTGTTACAGTGACATGACCAAAGCACTATGGGTTTAATCTGGAGGGTAACGCTTGTGCATTGCATAGACAGCAGCTTGAGCTGCACCAAGGAAAGCCGCCCGCGCGGCAGGTCGGCCACAGGGCAGTACGAAGCAGCAGGCTGTCCCTGGTAATTAGCAGGAGGTGAGAGCTAGGTAGCCAGGAAAAGCAGCTGTAGCTGCAGGTGCAGAAAAGCTACAGATGAAAACCGTCATCTTCTTTCACTACTTGCTGCTTTTGATTTATTCTTGCTAGAAGGGTCAGGCTTAGAGTGGTTTGGCCCACTGCTCGCTTCTTGTGCTGTCAGATAAGGTTTGTCAGGATCTCAGCTGACAACACATGGCTTTAGAGGCAGATTTACCTTTCTGGATGTCCCTTAAAGTCTGTCTATTCACCCTGACCACTGTTGGGCTTTTGCAGACCACAAGGTCTTTCTTTCTTCTTAAAGGGGATGTGAGACACCAGATGGAGCACTGCCAGGTGGATAATGCTGGCATACACCCACCTTCCCTGGAAAACAGTCTAAAGGCAACCCAAGCAGAAGTCTCTTGAGTCAGAGTAATGCTGAGGACTGGGGTGTCGAGAATGCTGGGCTCTTGTGGGCATGGCTAGGTGCTCCCTGGCAGTTTACTCATGCCTCAACTTACTCCTTCTGTACCAGAGGCAGCAGCAATCATCACACAAGACCACTCTTCTGAATCTTGCTAATTGCTGTAGGTGTCTAGAAAAGGCACTGTGAAAACTTCAAACCACATCCCATACTTCAGCCAGTGCAATGCTCCAAAGCATGTCCCACCTTCAACCTCACCCAGACAGCAGCTGTAGCCTGCTGGTTATTTTGCAGCATATATACATTTTCTTCAAAGAGCTCCAAGTTTGTAGCCCACAGGCAGAAGGGGATGTGCAGCCCCTTCCAGAGAGGTCAGCACACACCAGCTGATGGACTGCACTGGCATTTCTATGTAACACTGGAAAACTGAATATCTGCCAGCGCCAGGTTTGGAGCATGCCCTGGCTGGGTCCTGCTTGTCATTCTTTCCTCTGACATTTTAATTTGAAGATATGATTGAACAGCCAGGTGAACTGGGCATTTTAGTCTCTAAGACAGACAAACATTGACAATACAGTATAATGCAGGTATGGGATTGGGGCTTCAAAGACTTTCAGCGGGGAAAGGAACATCTGCAGTGACTGGGCAACATTTGCAAGGTGAAGGGAAACCCTTACCTCTGACTCCGACACTTCTAAGGGCTTCTCATTCAGGCCCAAGCCCTCGGTCAGCACAGCTCCATTGTACTTGTTGCAGATATCCTCATCAGAGTAGTGCAGGCCCCCTGGGCTTGGGCGAGGAGGAGACCTAGGAAATAGAAAGGTTGAGTATATGGGATGTTGTAATTTCTCCAAAAGAACACAATTAAATCATGCTCAGAAGTTCAGAATCACAGCCTGGGGCACTGAAGTCCTCCCTAGATTCTCCAGAGAAGTCTCCTCTGCTAGTTGCTTGAAGCTAGAGAAAAGCCTTTTCCAAGAGCATGGTGTTCCCAGCCTCTTACCTGGTTCCATTCTTCTTGGAGAAGGTGCTCTTGATGTTCAGGTGTCTGCTGTTGAGCTCCAGAGCAGTGAAGCCTCCATTATCCAGGGTGACCGACTCTTCCACATTGGAGATAGTTTTACCTGGAGTCAGGCAATGACAGATTCAGCTGAAACAAAGGCACTTTTACCCCCAAAACACCTGTAAGAGCTAACTTTTCCTTCTTTGTGTTTTATGGCATCAATAATTGTTTGAAAATCTCTTTATCTTTCTTACTGGCAAAAGGGTACAGTCAGAGTGAAGGAGAGGAGCTCATCAGGAGTGTAAATGGGCAGAAGGAGCCAAAAGAAGGGAAACTAGGGGTCACAGGTGGATGCATTTCATTTGGAGGTATCTGAAATAGCACAGATGATCTGTGCTCCTAAAGTGCTTATTCTTATCTTTTGGCTATAAATAGAAAGCAGGTGACTAATTCAGATGGCCACTTGAAGATGTCCTAAATCAGGTGCTGTGAATCCCATTCATGCTGACTGAAGCAAAGCAAGAGAAAGTAAAACTAAAAAAGGCAGAAAAAGAGGTGAAGGAGAAAAAAATAAAGGCAGAAAAAAAGCAAGAGAAAGGGCAAATGGATACCAAATGGGAAAAACCTGTCAGAGCTGTAATGAGGGTACGATGTAGATGTGAGAAATCCTCGGACAATGTAAGGCAGGGAAAAGGACAGGGGACTGGAAGAAGAGTGAAAATACAGCAAAGTATATTATTTCTTCTGATCAAATACAGAAAGAGCTTATTCTCTCCCATGCTCATTCTTTGTAATCCCAAAGGTGTGAGCTCAGCTCCCATCCTGGGAGAAGGACCAGTTGCATATTGGCACTTGGCAGCAGACAGGTGCTTTATCCCCGGCTTCAATGCCAGCGCTACGTTAAGGCTCAGTGTGAACACTGATATCTGACAGCACGGGTCAGACCTGTCTTTTCATGTCTGTCCCCCAAACATCCAGCAAAACTAAGAAGATGAGAGATGTCCTATGAGCTAGGCATACAAATATGTAATAGCATTAACTTGGTAAAATGCCACAGTATTCATACATCTTGTATCTCCTGGGACTGAAATCTGATTTTCTAACACTTGTTAGAAGTGAATTATAAAGAAAGAAAAGATCTTTGCTTTGGGACTGAATTACTAACTACTGCCTGGAAGACTCCTTCATTACATTAATCCCTAAGAGCGGGTAGTGCAAAGACCCATCCACCTGATCCTACTCATTAATGTGTCTTTTTTGACACCTCCTGGCATCACAGCAGTTTCTTGCTGGAGGTGGAGGAGGCTATCAGAGCCTCACACATGTGAACAACCCTTCCAGGACTTGAACATGGAAAGAGAAGAAAAGTCAAAACCAATATTCAGAGCTCAAGAAGTAGCCGTTTTGCAAGGGGACTATTTTCACATTCCTAGCTTCAGAGCGGGTAGCTCTGGTTTCCTTTCAGAAAGAAGACTGGTAAAAGTCACAACTCAAGGCAAATTCAAACCTTGACACTCATTATGCATTAAAGCCTTAGAGATCCAGATAACCAAGACACCTCCTTAGCTGCTTGGCTCCCAGCCCAGCAACTGCAGCTTGGCTTAAGGCATGAATGTGAGATGCAGGGCACTCTATTTAATATAAAGGGCTTGTGATATAGTCTTCACACATGCAGACCTAGAATATTTGCATTGGTTACTGTCATGGAAAAGTGGGATCTTTCTCCTTCTCCCTATCTTGGTCTTCTGCCAGGCATTTGACCCAGACTCCTTGGCCTTTGCTGCAGTTGCTGGGACTTCCAAGATGCTGTCCCATGGTTAGCATGCAAAAACCTGGTAAGATCAAATGCTCTTTGTCCAGTGTGGCCATAGGCAAAAGCTCTTTCTACTAAACCAGGTGGCAAAAAGATCTGAGTCTTCTGCCAAACAAAGTATCTACAGATTTCATGCTGTCAAAATCAAGGGTTCAAAGGAAAAGACATTTCTAATTCCCACAGCTCTTCAGAATGTGTGCACAGCACGGAGCTGATGGCTTACCTGTACTGCAGTTCTTGTACTTCTTGCTCTGGCCATGCAGGACCAATGCAAACACCACCAGGAGGATGAGGATCAGACTTGAGAGTGCCATCACCAGCAGAAACCACCACTCCTCATAGAAAGGGGCTTCTGTTTGTGCTGAAAGAGCAAAACACAAATAACAATTCCTCTTTACATGCCTTCAAAATTTTCTCCTCCACAGTGAACCATGCATTTATAGCAGTCTTCAGGGGCAAGGGGTTTTCAAAGGAGGTAGCATAGTCTACTCTGCAGTCAGACTGCTTGCTGACACTCCTAATATGGCAAAGAGAACAGGAGCATATCACAGGTCCAAGATCTCCACAAGCATCTTTCACATTCCCAGAGCAGTTCTCCAGAAGTTTTCACCAGATGAGGGTTTCTTCCCACAGCTCTGCACCCCTACATTTCTTGACTACTGGGGCTTGCTTAGTACTGCCTGGGTCAAAGGAACCACTAACATATCCATCATGACCCATGATTATTCCACTTTTTGAAGAGGCTTGCCTCACCAAAATGCTGCTCAGTGGCTCTTTGAAAATACAGCTTGTGCCAGGGAACAAAGTACACTCACTTCAGTGTCTTTCTGTACCTCCATTAACTCCCACTTTCACCATTCACTGCTACTCTCTATCTTTTCCTCATCACCTTAGCCAAGCCTGATACACAGCACATGGGTGTTGATTCAGTTGCCTGGATTTTGTGCAATCTCAAGTCATTTCACCCCATTTGATCTCAATTGGAGACACAAAATGATACTAACTTCCCCTTTCTAGAGTTCTCTTGCCGGTCTGGGTTTAAAGTAATAACTATTGTTATTTTCTCATGGTGATATTCTCTTTGTCAGCATCCCTCAGCTTGTGAAAAAGAACGATGCTGCTGTTGGAGCCCAAGTCAGCAGTTGTACATAATTTCCCTGTAGTCCATAAGGTAGAACACCTGGCAGGAACAGACGATGCCAGGAGACCAACTTCAGCCAAACCCCTTGTTATCACTGAACCCAGGCACTCTCTTTCCCCAACTATCCCGAGCTCTGGATCTAAGCACAAGCCCATTGTAAGCCCGGTGATACAAGCTCAAATTTGTTCCAGATCACTGGGTGTTCTGCAGCAGTGAAAAGTAGCCATGGCTTTTCTTTGCTAGAGGGCCAGTCCAGGCCAATAAAGTCCTGAAGGCAAACTGCACAAGCCATGCTGGGCTGAGCAGATTCAGTGCAATTTATACCTCCCTGTGCTAGCTGAAGTGGCCAGCCTAAAATGCTTTGTACTTTTACTACTGTGAATCTCAACAGAAACCTCTTACTTTCATGCAGCAATTTGAGATGAACACTGAAGCATCAAAAGGAGGTGAATTAAATAGTTCTGTTCAAGTGGAGAACTTACAAACAAGCGGTTTATTTGTAAAAAGCATCACAAGGAGCTGCATGCCCAGCTTCAGAGAAATAATGTCTTCCAGGAAAGGAAAGACTGACATGATTACTGACCCTTTACATTGTGTTATAGCCTCTGTGAAACCACAGATAGGAAAAACACTGACTCTTGGTGTTTGAAGTGGGTTGTCTATGCCCTTGTCCTGAAGGAGAAAAGCAAGGGTAGCACTCACACTGAAATCCATAGACAGCTCTCACAGGCTAAGTGGTTAATTGTGTAAGGGCAAACGCGGCCGTGATGGCGATAGCAGCATTTACTACTCTTGCCTGCTGGGTAACTGTTGAATGGTGTTTATGCTTTTCACTGGAGGAGCAAAGAGATAAAAGCCACTCCAGATACTGGAGCATTGCCAGGTTCTCAGGACTCTCCGGAACTTTGAATCACAAAGCCGCTTTATCAGTTTCTTTTATTCCGCTTGTCTGTCTTTGCTGACACAGCAAGGATGAAACCTATTGCTCAGAAGCAACCTGGAGTACAGCTGCCTCTGCAAGGGTAAGAGAAGACCTGAGCAAAGCTTTCACAAGGGCAGGCTCTCCCACTGCACAACAGGCCATTGAACCTGAGCTGCTCAGGCATGGCAAGACAAGTAGAATTTGCTTCTTCAGGTACTGAAGTTCCTTCAGAAAAGCAGACTGACAGGCTGCTCAAAGGGATTTGTTTAGGGATCTGTTTCAGCCATAGTCCTGTTTACTGTGAATAAGCAGAAGAGAACAGGGAGGGTGGGAAGAGCTTGAGAGCATCATCAATGAGCTGTTCTAATGAAGGGGAACTGGAGGCATCACATCATACTGGAACTGCCAGCACAGAGGATATCAGGAATAATTTTATGAAACTACATTTCTATATTTTTGAGACAAAATAACACAGGACAGGTATATCAGAGAACCCCAGGAAAAAAAAAAAAAGGAAGCAGAGTAAACAAAACTACAGACTAGGAAAGGAGAAAAAGGAAACAAGTTGTAGACTGTGTAAATTAGTCCGAGGGCAAGAAATGCTACATATAAACACTTCTGAAATTCCTGAAGAGGCTCTTTGTCAAACTTAAAAATGGCACACATGCATTTTTCCTCTTGAGACTGAAGCATACTGTAATAAAAACCCTTCATTCACCGCTATATACCTCTGGTATTAGCCTGAAACAAGTGGAAGCAAGCTGCACTTGATTATTTCTTGCAACTAGAGAACCCCAGTTGTTTATTTTTCCCTCTCCCTCCCAGCCCAAGAAATTCCATTGGAAAAGATATTAAAAGAAATAAAGCATGATTACCTGATACAGCCACAGAGGGGACACTTGGCTCTCCGTAGCCAAATTCATTGACAGCCACCACCCGAAATTCATAGGTGACACCCTGTTTGAGTTTGTCCAGGCCGACTGTGTAGGAGGTAGCACTGCGAGGGATGTCCTTCACAAACATATCCCACAGTCCTTCATCTAGGAAAGCAGCAAGGAGAGAAATGGCGTGAACTGTGCAGCTTGGCACTTCCTCCTGCTCACTGAAAAACATCATCATTAATTGTGTGTCGCAGCCACACGCTTACCTGAAGGCTGCTTGGTGATATGCACACACCAGTCAGAATGCCCTGCAAGACTCCATCTGTAAAGGCATTTACTCTTGATGGGGTCTCAGAAGAGCCCAGATGGAAGAGGCCTTCTCTCAAACTCGCAGCAGCACCCATAGTGACCTGAGCTGGCTGGAGCAGCTGCCAGACACCTGGGTCCCCCCCCAATCAGGTAAGGTCACCTCATCAGCACACCTGCTATTCGACAGAGCAAGTAAACCCAAAGCAGCCTGCTACATTAATGATCCTTAATCAGGTTTTGCCTGCTTTTTACATTGCAAGACTGGCCTGACCATGATCACACACCCTGATGTCGGGTTTGGGTCTTGGTGAGGAATACCGTGGCCTTGCGTGACCTGGGGCCTGGTGGACCGGTGTCACTGGAGTGCTGCTTGCTCCACAATATCAATAGTGCTATGTCCCTCACACGTGCTGGCCTGCAGCGTGGCAGAGCCCACAGAGCGAGGCAGCCGGCACCACACTTCCTTTTTAAACAGCAATGAGGCTTTCTTTGTATTATAAACCTCAGGAAGTTGTTAGCAACACGGTGCCATTCCAATTAGAGCATTTCAGTAGGGTAATCTCAGTTCTCAGGAGCCATACTGGCACTGATCCTGGCGCGCATCCTGACCAGGCACCGTTTTGGTCCTTGATCTATACCCGAAATCTCGTACTCACTTGACTCCATTGGAAAGAACCTTCAACAAGATGGACTGTGTTACCAGTGAGAACAATACTAACTATAATTAAAAATGTCAGTCAATTATTTTGAGTGCAGGCATTGACCATTAATCTAAGCAGACATCTTTAGGGTAACAATTGGTGCCCAGCCGTTTTGCTCACAAAATGGAGTTGCTGTCTATGCGTGGGGCCAAACTCTCCGCCAGCGCAGTCCTTATAGATCTGACCTCACAAGTATCCCACCGGGCTTTTAGTTATCACAGCTGTTTGAGCAATGTCTATTTTTCTCTGCATGTCCCACAGCAATGGGAACACGATGATAACCTCTGCATAGATACGACTCCAGCACAGGAGCTGCCTGCTTTGAAAGCAAGCCCTCTGCACTGTGAGATTCGAGCATCAGCGTGACTTCTGTAGCTTGAGGTGTTATCAAGGTAACAATAAAGCAGGAGCCAGCAGCACTACCCTCAGCGACTTGTTCTGCTGCTGCAATGTAAGGCTGGAATCTGTTCTCATTTACCTTTGCATTTACCTGGCTGTAAACTAATTGAAGGCACCGCAGCAATTCCAGAGCTACGCTGGTGTAACAGAGCAAAATTTGGCCCTTGGCCTACTTCTGTGCAACGGGGAATAGCAGGAAAGATGGATTGATTAACACTGCAGGTGCATTTCCATGTGAATGTTTTAACTTTGGCATCAGTAAATATTGGCTCGGTAATTTGTACCATGCTGCACGTCTAGCAACACACACAATGACTAACAACCCCCAAACTACATCTTTTCTGAGCATGAGGATTGGCAGTCTCAGTGGATGCAGAAAGCAGGCTGAGATGTATTGTGCCGACTACATTTGAGAAATACAGAAGAACAATAAAAATAGGTAATTTTTCTGTCATGCTTAAAATTCAGACCGATACATTATTCACCGGCATGATCAGAGTATAATGAAGTTATCATAATGTAGCATTGTTATGTATTAGTTGGATATTACAATGGCTATAAAACAAGAGATAAAATATTGACTTCCCTTTTACAGGGCAATAGAAGGCAAGATTATTTCTACAACGTAAACTTACAATGTAATAAAAAGGGAGCTTGGGATTTAGGGTGGAGTGAGGGATGCATTTTCAAAGTTAGATTGTTGCAACCACTGATACTAAGAAGATGCATCTCAGACTATAAAATATTGCCATAATTGCTAGAATTGCCTGAGCTTTCATAAACACATTTGTAAACAGCAATAAGAGAATTTGAGCCCATTGTGAATTGTCTGAAAAGCAATTTGTTTGCATTGAAAGCCACTTAAATGGGGGAAGAAAAGGCAACAATAAAAATGAATGTTCAACACTCCTTGCAACAAAGACACCTGTTCACACACGCACCTTCTCACTCACTTTCACAAACCTGTCAGGGTTCATGATGCAAGATATCCCACAGCGCAAGAAATGTAAATTTAACCACTCTCTAAAGCTTACAAGAAGCTGGGAAAACTACCCTTGGGAAGTCAATGTTGCATTTGCATTGCATTTCCACCTCTGCTTCCCCTTGGCTATGGTGATGATGGTGTGGGGCAGCAAAGACTGCTGGTGGATGTTTCTTCAGAGGGGTTCCTGTCCACAGGGACTCAGAGATACTCTGCCTGGTGACCATATCTATCTTTTCTGGCACATTCTGCTTTGATTCATAGAAAAAATCTTTGCCCAAACTTTTTTCTGGGGCAGGAAACAGGCCCTGGCCAAGATGGGACCCAGCATGTGATCCTTGAGATCTCAGAGAAGTGCTGATGTAACTGCAGTGGTCAGAAATCAACAGGGGGGCAGCCTGGGAAGGGGGACATTCTTACCCCAAGCCACTACTATGCACAGGATAGCCTGGGGCTTCCCAAGCTCTGGCAACAAGGTTTTTTATTCCAGAGGCTCAATTAATTTATCTTCTCTCCATCTGGAATATTCAAGCCCTTCTTTGTAGGCAAAGATCACAATCAGATATTTCCAAACTATTTCAATGGCGAATGTTGGGATTAAATATTGAACACACACTTGTGAATTCATTCACTACATCTCTTCCCCAACCCCTCAAAACTAGGTTTGCTCTAAATGTTAGAAGTTCAGCTAAAAGAGAATTCATTAGAAGGTCACCTGTGATAGCAAACACTGGCCTTTAAGTTCAGTAGAAAATCATTAGTACACTGTATACAGTATTTCCCACTCAGTTTAGGGAGGAAAGATGCACATGCCATGGTTGGGATATCAACTGGGTATTAACTCATAGAAACCACCAAGAAAAGCCAAGTTTCCAAGGCTGGACTCTGGTGAAGAGGCGCAAGGCTCAGCCAGCCCCAGCCTCTCCTGGTTATTGACTGAGAGGCAGCGTGGCTGGCAGCACGTGGGCAGCTCACAAATGCTTCTTCTTCCATAACATCTGTCCCTTTCCTCATTTCTTATTGCCTTTCACTGGGCAGTCACCTTTTTAAAAAAGGCCCAAAAGTCTGATGGAAAAGGGAAGGGTCCTCAAAAAATGATTTTTGCTTTGCTCCCTGCCCCTGGAAAGAAACACTTCTGCCTCAGCCCTATTTCCTGCTGATGAGGGACTTGGTTCTTATTCCCCAGCCTTGATTCCTCCATCCAATTTGGGAGTGAGACACGTGCGTGGGGGGAAGATCTGAAAGACAGGGAAAGGTGAAACCACGCCTGACCTAACACCATGTTCAGACTATCCCAGAGACCTTCCCAGCCAGGAGCCAGCCATCCCGTGTCAGCAAGGAGCAGCACAGCAGGTTGCAGCCATACACAGCACCCACAGGCCAGCCTGGCTTCACAGGCAATTAATCAAGGTCTCCACGCTGAATAAAACCATCAGTCAGTAATGGAGGCTCCTGGCTCTGCTAGCTCAGGCCACTAACAAACAACTGTCGGGCTGCAGCTTGGGAGATGGAAAGCTGTCAGTCAGTCAGGTCTGAAACACCAGCCTTCCTCTCTCAGAGTAAGAGGAGAGCTGTGCTGTAAAACTTCCTCCTAATTACACATTAGGAGGTTTATGAGGGGAGAAGCAGCTGAGAGTTAAGGACCGGCTGAATGTGGGTAGTGTTCCTCCTACAGAGGACAAAATTAAAATGGGGATGTATTTGTCCGAGGCAAAGGGCTGGATTATCATGCAAAGTAGTGAAAGGACAAGAATGGGAAGTGAAGGCTGACAAACTGTCAGCCTTGGCATGTCGTTCTCGAGCAGAAGCGAACCAAAGGCCCCATGGCAGATGCCGGCAATGCAGCTGCACCCTTCACTTTGAATTTACTGACTTCTGCTGGTTTGTGTCCATGTTTGACACTGCACTCCCTCATTTGTTTAAAAATAAATAGAAAAGGAAGAAAAACATAAAAACATTACTCGAGACACCAGAAAGGAAACTAAAGTGAGATCTGCCCTTGGGGTGTTGGAAGTGAAAAATCAGCATTTATGGGAAGGACCAGCCCCTCCCCAAGTAGATGGGTTCTTCCCCAAAACATCTGCTGCCTTTATGGAACTGATCATCTGGGGGAGCAAAATAAAACACTTTACTTGTCTCTGTCCTAAACTCACATTCTGTGGCTGATCTGTGGTTTAACTGGCCTGTTCGTGCCAGCCAGAGCCCCAGAAATTTTATTATTAGAAACATGTTAACATACAATTCTCTCCCACTGGGCTGAAGTCATCCCTGCTCAGGAAAAGCAAAGAAAGTCCCAAATGCATGATGGTGAGAGGAAGCAGAAGAGGAAAGCTGTTGGCTTGTCCTAGGTGGGAGGCTGCTCCTGAGGCAACACAAGCCATGAAGCAGACTGACCGAACACCTACGTGGTTGCCCTGAAGCAGAAGATGACTGGCAGGCCAACACACACATGACAGTCTCGTGCTGGCAGCTATGTATCCACGTGTTCTCCTGGCAGCGTGGGTCCCTTGGGCAGAAACACCCCTTTTTAGACAGGGAACAACCAGGGAGGGAGGTCTGTGTGGGACTGCTTGGTATGTTACAGGCCACATGCCCGCCGTTAAAGGACAATGCAGAGAGAGGAGCCTTGGATGTGGCATGGGGTTGGGAAAAGGGGTGAAACCAGGTTCTTCACTCCTTCCAGCAGCACTGGGAACCTCACCATTGTTGTGCCATTTGTGTCTTTTCTGCTGTACGTAAAAACTGAGGATACAATCTGACGCCCAGTCCTTAGCCAGCCTAGCTGATGTCTAGGGAGTGCTTATGATGGCCGTGACAGAGGCCACTTAATTGCATTTCTTGTAATGCACAAGGAGCTAAACTGGAATCCATTTCTCTAGGGACAGAGAAGTTGAAGGAAAAGAAAAACACTTCTGTTTCTGTAATGTCTTCCTCTAGCACAGATCACTCTGGAAAAAATATCGGTTCGCCTGCTCCATCCCTGTGGCTGAGCATATTCAAAATGCAGAGGAGGCAGTCAGCCTGGTCACCTTCCATAAATCCAGGAGAGAAACGGGGAGATCAAATGAACAATCTCAGCTGCCTGCTGCCACCATTGCTAAACCCAGCAGGGCAGCCAGAGCCCTGGGAGACACAACGGGACATCGAAAAATTCAAAGGGAAGTGACAAAAGGAGGTAGGGTTTGCTGTTTCTGACAGAAAGCCACCCTCCTACTCTGATGGAAGAGTCTTGGCAGGGAGCTACAGCAGGGAAAATGAGATGATACAGCATTTAATGTTTGAGGTAATGAGGCCTATAATAGATGACACTTGAGATGTGAAACACTAAGGTAGTGGTATTGCATTTAAATATTGGCAACAAGCTAAAGCTTTTCATCTGTCTGTTCAATGCCCCTTTTTTGATCTCAGAAGGATGAATATCTTTTCCTTCCTTGATTTTATGTGAAGGGCACAAGTCAGCTGCTCTCCTCTTGGACAACAACTCCTTAAAAACAAAGGTTGCCCCAATCCACGCTCTACTACCCATATAAATCAACATGCAGAAGCAAATTCTTAGAATAATATTAAAACAGAAGCTGCTCTGAATGACCAGCCCTGACAGGAGGAATTAGTCCCCTGCTTTTGTTAAGCTCGTAATTCAGATTTCAAACTCCTCCATGCAGAGATGAGGAAGAAAAGCGGCACAGAAAGGAAGCCGATGCTCGGGTGAAGTAAGCAAACGTTCCAATTAGCCTGTCTCCTCTCCTGGATCACATTTCACGCTTCCTACAGCTGCAACCAGAACGAAGGATGAGAATCCAGCATACAAATGCCTAATTCATTTGCTACAGCAGCATGAATAGGATTAAAATAATCTGAAGAGGAATTAAATGCCTCAACAGTCAGGTTGCAAGAGCAGGAGAATAAGACCTCTTCTGTGTGTTTCCAGGATCAGTGGAGTGGGGCCAGCAGAAGTGACCCAGGGTTAATGCAGCTCAGACCTGCCTTGGAGGCACTATTTTCTTCCTACTCAATAAGAGTGGGCCACAAATCCTACATCCTTAGCCATGAACTGTAAAATGTGTGTTCACATCCAACAGTGTGACAAGCCTGGGAACATCAGATGAGTTTGCAATGTCACCTCTCACATGAGCTGAATTTCCAGCTTGCAGACAATCTGAACGTGGGCTGCAGGTTTCTCTCTAAAATACTCTTACTCAAAAAAACCCTGTTTGGGAAAATGTAAGCTGGTAAGTGAACTTCAGTGAACATGCTATCTAAACAATGCTGTTCAAATAAGACAGAGTGTTTCCTGCCTATACAGAAATAAGGGCAGAAATCAATAAGCCAAGGTAAGTTAAATAGAAACACAGCAGTGGCATGCCTCTAATTAAAAAAGTATAATCTTGATCGCTCTGGGAAACCCCAGTGCTTTGAGAAGGTGCACATTTCCCTTGACTGTTTTGAAAACAATTGTCAAGTTAAATGACAGAAAGCAGGAAGAAAGTTTAGGGTCCCAGCACTACCTCACTGCAGAGCAAATTCTGTCAGATGCAGGTATGGAAATCTGCATCTTCAGTGGTGACCACAGAAAGTGGACAACAATTTTGTTACTGGTCTGGTTAAATAGAATTAAAATAACTGGTTTTAAATGCACCCTTATATTCAAGACACATCCAAGGAACAGGATCCTTTATGCAATCAAAGAGATAAGCATTCATTTAATCAATACATAATCAAGCAACGTGCAAGCACCTAGAAGTAAAAAAGGAAAGAACAAGCAGCCAACACGGATATGTCAAGTATAAATCATGTCTAATTTCCTTCAGTGACAGGGTAGCAGACCTTGTCAATAGAGGAGAAAGAGCAGACATCATCTATCCTGACTTTAGCAAAGCTTTTGACATCATGACATTCAAATACGGCCTGTGTGAAACGAGTATCTGGTAGATGCATCTTCAGCTGGAAAAATGTATTTAGTAAATGGTTATCAACATTCAACATCAGAGTGAAGGGAAATGATCAAGTGAGATTACACAGGGGTCTGACAGCTCTCCCCAGTTACCACGAAGTGTGTGCTTACTGAATCTGCAAGGGGAACCAAGGTGGGAAAGACTGTGGACTGGAGCATACACCTACTTTTAGAATGACCTTGCCCAGCTGGGGAAATAGTCTGGAAAAAGCAGAAAGCAGCTTCAGTAAGATGCAAATCCCAGAAGCAAAGCAGTTCTGGGAGAGCACCAAAACCCCCTGCGGTGATGAGAAGATTCCTTTTCCCCTCGGTACACTGCCTGCAGAACAAACTGGGAAAAGCAATGTGTTTGTGCTGCTAACATCTTGGCCCTGTTATTAAGTGTAAAACAGTAATTAGCTGCTGTGTTCTGGTGCAGAAGGTGGCAGATTTCTCTATCTGTGGTCCTCAAAAATACCATTTGCAAGTACTACTTAGTCCTTGCGCATGAAAGAAGCTGTAAGCATTTAAGTGAGTTTTAATTATTAACTATATTAGCTCATCAGTGGGATGATTTACCAGTGATGTAGCACAGTGAAAGCCAGAGCACTCAGAGTAATTTTCTGTGACTATTCCTAAACCGGAGAAAATCTGCTAAACCACATAATAAACAAGCAATGGTTTAATACCGGCTGGTGATCGGGTTCTCTCACAAAGTGCCATTACCTCACTGGAACGACAGACAACCTCTCCATTACAGGATGGCTTTCAGCATGGATTAGAGAAAGGGAACTCGTGACATTGAGCTCTCTTGGCTTACCTGAGGGTCGCGCCTCTATAATGTAGCCAGTTGTGGGTTTTTCTCCTGAATCTCCCTCAATCCATTGTAGCATCAGCCCAGAGGCAGATTTTGTCACCAGAAATTCCTGAGGGGAGCCAGGAGACCCTGAAGGATGAAATGAGAACAGCAAATGGCGGTGGTGTCAGAGATAGACTGCAGCATTCATTTCTTCTACTGATATAGGGGAAAAAGATATCTAGAAGTATTGGTCAGTGTATATGCAACATAAACCAGCTCAACGGGCTATTGACCTAACTATTTCACTAGCTGTAGTGCCAGCAGTTACACATAGATGGCTGAGTTTTAAAGGTACCTGTGTTAAGGAGGAAAGAGAAAAACCCACTCTTATTTTAACCATTAGCATATCTGCAGCATTTGCACATTGCCACTGCTATTTCTGTCTTCAGAGGTGAAACCAGCCTCTGAGTTTCAGGAGGAGGTTCGTGAGGACAGCTGCGTGCCCACTCAATCGGTAGGATGCCACGGCCATGTTAAGATTCCTGCTCTACACTGGGGCATGAGAATCAGACTGCAGATCCACAGTGCTGCTGCCCCAGATAATAGCTAAGGGAGGTACTGTGCTAAAAGGAAAGTTCTCTGGCACCCAAAAGGGTGGAACTGACACATGTGGTTCTGCTTGAGAGAGCAAATGTTTCCCTGAGATGAAAAAGAAGCAAAATTCAGAACTGTGACAATTGCAGTTACTGTTTTGTGATTTACTGGACAGGCTGGTATCACTGGAGGGCTATTGCCTTGTTAGAGTATCTGTTCATCAAAATTGCTGATCAAGTAAGAAACCCAACTGTTCTGGTACAGACACTGAACCAAGCTGGGAATGCCGACCTTCAGCCAGTTGCTCCTCTTGACATGTCAGGAAATTCACAGACACTCCCAGTGCATAAGCCCAAGTGTCAGGAGAGAGTAATTCTAAATTCTTCCTGGTTTTACATCCAGAAACCTCTAATGGTTTCAGCAGAGTCATACCAGCTCTGACTCAAGCAGTTGCAGCTCTGAAATCCCTGGCTAGCCCATTTGTGTTACAATTTATTCAACAATGGTTTGCTTATTCGCATCAGACTTTGAGATTTCAGAAAAAAATAGGAAACATGTTTTGCATGGACAGTTGCTAAACCCACTGAATCATGTCCTGAGTTCCTGCAACTCAACTTCTCCTTGGCTTGGAAATTCATGTGAAACCCTGAGTGCACTATTCCCTGCTGTCAGACCATGTTTGTGTAACTGATCTGGCTTGTGACACGGCTTTACGGTTCCACTTACCTTCTGCTGGCCCAGCTGTGACATTGGCTTGCAGCTCAGGTCCATAGGCGATGGTTCGGGCTTGCACTCTGAATAAATAAGTCATGCCCTTGGTGAGATCTCGGACCTTCAACCAGCGTTGCCAGTTCCCTTTAATGTCCACAGTCACCACCTTACTCACCCCTGGAACAGCCACGCAGACAAAAAATAATAAAATAAGAGAAGGTTACAATGCAAAAAAAGAAATCAAGTGGAGCTTATTACATCTAGATGGTAAGTGAAATTATCTAACAGTTTGCTAAGAAAGTATTTCTTACAATTAGCAGGAGTTTAAGTAGTGATAATAGCCAATTTTCAGCACTGATAAGTATAATTAGAGTTTAAGCTTGATAAGTGGGTACTGACAAGAAAAAAACCTTACAACACAACTGGGAAATTACCAAGAGACTACACACAACTTCCCTAATTACTCTGGGAAGAAAGGAGGAGGTAAATGAAGAGGACTGAATGTTGCAGATTGATTCCTAAGCAAGCGTTTCTCAACTGCTCCTTTGCCAAGTGACCTGCAACATTGCCTGGAGGAGGAAACAAGGGCCGGACAGGTTCTTTCCTTTCATCTCCTCCTGTCATTTCCACTATTACCAAATGAAGGACAAATATCTCACAGGTAATTTCTGGGTGATAATGCCACTGCAACTGGGGATGCAATCAAAGCACGATAAGCTTGGACAAAGCCGATGTCATGACTTGTCTTTCACTCTTCTCACTCTCTAATGGTTTTTCTTACAGGGATGAATTAAAAGCAGCGCTGTTTCTTTCATCAAAGTTCATAGCTGGCTTCATGTTTAGGCTCTGCATAGAGGGCAGAGTGGCAATGAGTGCTTTGAAAACAAAATAATCTAGTTTGCACTGCAATTTTCGAAGTAAACAGAAAGAATTTGATTGATCCAACATTTTACAGAACTGAAAGTTCAAATTTACAGAGTCCTTTTGGCATTTTTCTGCTTCTGTAGGTGTACATAACACATTTCAAACCAGGATGATAGGAAGTAGGAGAACACTTTTCCCACTAGACAAGGCTGCTTGCTAGTTTATCTTTCTAGAAAAATGCAGAAGGAAGATGTTTTTCAATCCTGATGCTTATTTTATGCAAATCAAGATGATGCTTTCAGGTTTTATCTGTTAAATAAAGAATAATGTCCAAGCAATTTCAGTTCAAAGTTTTCTCCCAGATACAATTTATAACACAGGGAATCTTTCTGTGGTTAACGAGGAAGCAGTAAAAGTGCTCCCTCCTTCCCTAGGTGTGCTATTTCATTTCTCCACGACAAATCAGGAAGCATTTGTCACTTGGAAGTTATGTTCCAAAAAAAGGGAAATGTTAAAAAAGGCTCCAGGGCAATTTTGTTGTCTATGATTGTGTAAAACATAACACTATAAAGCTTAAACAATAAAAGGTCAAACAGGGAGGAGAACGTGCTAAAGAACAGAGCACAGTTAGAAAGTTCTGCAAAACACACAGGTTTTAAGTGGTGGCTTGTGGGTGGGAAGGCAGGAGGTGTCACAACGGTGAGGATGCTCATCAGGAATGGATGTAAAGTCAAAAGACTCCGGGAAAAAGGCTGCAGGGGGTCTTGGTCCATACATGTTGTTGCCCTTATAGTGCTGGTAGGGAGGAACGTGAGACCTGGGGCTGGAAGGACCCTCTGGGATTGTGGGGTCTGGCGGCTGCCATTCCCACAAACTTTGCTGCCTGCATTCAGCATCATTACATGCTCCATCTTCAGTTGAGTTCAGCTTCACCTTGCTCTCTGAATAAAGCAGCATGGCTTTTCTATCAGAGGAAAATGATGACTTCGAGGGAGGGATTACTTACCATGGCAGGAGAATAAATATGTTTGCTGAAAGAAAAATGTTGGCACAAGAGCAAATGGGTAGAAACAGGAAAATAAATTTAGGCAAAAATTTAGAATCTGAGGAAAAGCTCTTCATAACCTCCCTGCTCACATCAGAAATCTTCTACAGGGGAAGGAGAGACAAACTGGAGTTTGGAGATAGCAGAGGTGGGGAAGAGAAGAAATGCAAACAAAGATTCCGAGGATGTTAAGTCAAATGTATGCAGAGAAAACACAATCTGACACTTCCATATTTTCAGGGGAGAACAAAAATGTATTCTTAAACCTTGTGTAGGAATGAATAAAAGGCAGGAAATGCCCAAACAGCCCGAAACCTCCTGCACAGCCTGTGTACATTGCTCAGTCAGAATTAGAAATGCTTTCTGCATTGGGTCTTTGTGTTCGGACCTGCCAGCTGTAAAGGCTGAAAGTGCTTTTATTCTCATGTTTTCATTCCTGAATATAACTTTCTCAGTGCATGAGACATGGATATTCAGACAATACAGATCTTTATTCCTTATGGAAAAAGCAAATACAAGTGATTGATATCCTTATTTCTTTGGAAAAGAGTTTAAAATGGATTGGCGATGGCTGAAATTGCTCTCCCTGCTGTCACACTGCCAAAGTTGGACATCCTATTGAACTATTGGCGATCTACCAGGAACATAAAAATATTAATAAGACCATCCACAAACTTTGTAATCTTTTCTAATTCACCTCTGGAATTAATTTATATCTGTTTTTGGAGAAATTGCCAAATCCTTCTCTGTTGTAGTTCTTCTCCAAATTAATGAAACATTTGTGGCCATCACATTGTTGTGGTTTAGCTTAAATCTAGTGCTGGGTTAAAAATGCTGCTTGAAAACTCCACATAAACAGCCACAACTAAATCTCTATCACAGTTATTCTCCCCTGTCAAAAGTGGCAGTGGTACCAGTGATGACTAGCACATTTGATGCCCGGGCAATCTTTGCGATAACAGAAGTGACACATGATGTGATAAGCAACACAAATGTGTCTGACGACTATTCTGGGATGGAGCCTACTCAGCAATTTCAAAGTGCAATGCAGGGAGACAATCAGGCACTCTCAGGCTGAATTTCCTCTTCGCCTATACCAGGTAACGACGGCAGTAAAATGACTTTTCACATCACACAGAATACAGTTTGTGCAAGAAAATGAGAGAGGACAGACAAAAGCTATATTCCACAATATTATAGTTTGCTGAACAGTTTTGGCAAAAGCAGAATTGTTTTACTTACCCTCTGCCACCTGGCTTCTCTTGGAAAACGGCAGAGAGCAAGTAGGAAATTGGGCAGAGATAAAAGATGCTACAGCGCTTTTCTGTCATTTCTCCATGAATATGTATGATTTGAGGTCTTTCTTACCCTGGACGGGAGCCAAAGGCTCATAGACTACTCGATAACCCTGCAGGACTCCATTTGCTGCTGTCGGCTCGCCCCACGACACATTGAGTGTAGTGCAAGTGATTTCAGAGAACGCCAAGAAGCTGGGAGCACTGGGTGCTGAAAGGATTACAAATAGATTAAATTGCAGCAGGAGCAGTCAATCGGATATACATATATAAACTAAAGCACTGGTTTATTTGCCCAGCCTAAATCTAAAGGAAACAAGCTGAGAATGGGATTTGTCAAATGCATCCAAATGTCCGGTGATCAATCAGAAATCCAGTCCCTCCTAAGAAAAGCAGCCACGGAGCTGCAAAGCCAAACCTCTAAAGCAAGCAAGGAGGTTGGAGGCAGAAGGAAAGGACCCTCACAAGGGCACTACGTCACCATACAGCCCACATGCACAGTTCCTCTTCACAGCCACCACCCAGGGCATTGCCACCGCCCTGTGCTGGAGTGCTCCCACCTGGGTCACGTCCAGCACAAAGACCTCCCTATCTGACTGGTGGAGTTAGAAAAAGCACAGTCATCCTCTCTCAGGTCTGTGCGGGTCAGCTGCAGGCACTGGAGACAAGTCCCTTCACTAGGTATGACAGGAGAGGCCAGAAACCGGCTCCATCTGCCAGTCCATTCTTGTTTTCACTGTTATTGCTCCCATTCCCACACGATCCACTTATTCAATCTCTTTTTACCCCTTCAAGGCTGTTACAATGTCATGACCCATCCCAAAGCTAAAACACCAGTGCCCTCCTGCATCCACCCATCCCCCTCAGCCTCTGCCTGCTACGTGCCAGCCATCACCAAGCCTGTGCTCTGAGAAAAGACAACAGTTCCATACCAGCCTGGTGCGTCCTGCCCTGCGAGGGGCTGCTCCGGGGGCCGTCCCCGGCCGCGTTGAAAGCGGAGATGCAGACCATGTACCGCGTGTGGCTGGTCAGGTTTTTGAGCCGCACAGTTGTCTCCGGGAGGAAAAGGACTTTCACTTTCTCCGTGTCATTTTGGATGTCACTCTCCCAGTAATAAATCTGTTGAGACAGTGAGATGTTTTAGTATATCCTACACCTAGAGAATATCTGGGTGCTGCGGCTATAAAAGAATGGGAAGATGGTGTGGTCTTGCTCTGGACTCCTCTTAAATGGGATACTAGTGCTGTTCACCTCATGCCCAATCTTTTCCTTTGCCAAATTCCCCTGAGTCCAGCGACTGTGTAGCTGAGTACATCACTCAAAGATAGAGCACGGGCTGAAGAATATGGCCTAACGACAGCAGATACGAGCTGCCAGAGTTCAGCAATGAGAGGTCAGTTTTTAAATTCTCCCTGAAATGCTAGCTGCCTGTCAGCACTGGCATCCTGATACGAGGGTCCATAATTCACCTCCACATGCTCACAATGGTTTTACCATCCGTGTTCACAGGACAGCCAAGCAAAAGCCTTCCTGAAGAGGGTAATAAAGACTTTCCCTAAAGTTCCTTGAGGTACTTTACCCCATTCTTTCCTTACATAATTTTTACCCTGATGCCATAAAAATCAGGCTTCAGAGAAGTCATTTCCAAGAGGAAAAGTGGTGCCAGCCCTACTTATTGGACAGGCCTGGCAGCGAGAGCATTACAACAGGCCAAAGCAAGCCAGAAAGTTGAGAGAATGAGCCAAGGCAAGACTCCACCTTGGCTCCACGAGCTGAGCTGCTAGAGCCATCTATATATGTACAAAAGGAAAAGAACATGAATTGATATATAAGGATGCCTGTTCCTGCCAAGAAGGGATGCCAGATTATTCACACTGGCTTGGCTTTTCTTTGCTTATGGACCTAAATTCATGGAGAGAGGCAGAGCCAGACACTAAATGCAAGCCAAGCTCCAGTGTTTGTAGACTTGCCCATTTCCACCCTCTGAGGGTCCGTTCTCATGCTGGAGAAGTTAAACATCATGCCTCTGCAACGTGCTCATCTCCTCTGAACCAAATGCAATTAATACTATGATTTAATTTTGCTGAAGTTAAGGAAATGAAACAATTCTTCCAAAATCTGACCTGGCTCACGCTTCTAGCTAGTAGAAAGCTGTGTTTTTCCTAATGGCTTGCAACATTTGACAGATAGAAAGCTCAGTTAATTTTCTCAAATACATTCCTTGCCCCAAGCTCTTATGTGACTTTTGCTTTTTGGAGCAGATATGTTGCCTGCATAAGTGGAGCTGCCTCCTTATCTGCACACTCTGTTCCCCCACGCTCTCCTCCTCCACAAATAGCAACATACTTTTCCCTTTCTCTCCCCCCCCAGTCTCATTCTCTTTCTTTTGATTTTGGGACTTAGTGCTGTTCCCATACTGCAGTCTGAACGCTGTTTTAATTTGCCTTATGCAGTGAGGGCAACTATAGTTTGTAGAGCTATCTCACAACTAATAGCAATGCCAAGCAAGATAAATGAAACCAGCAGAAATAGGAGGATTGCCTTGTAGCCTTGAATATTCCCATTTTGGCTGTCGGCAGGAGGGGGGTCCCAGGTGAGCTCCAGCTGGCTTGCAGAAAGGGAGTTTACTTGGATGTTCTGTGGGGCCAGTGCCGGTGCTAGAGAGAGAGGAGGACAGAAGAATTAATAGTGACAAACAGAACTAGTTCATATCCAGGTTGCAATTTTCCATTTGTGGAAAGACCCAGGGCAGACCCTGTTTATGCCACGAGTCAGCTCACAGAGTCAGCCCTGGAGATACCTGTATCACGGGGAAGTTTCAGCACACATGGACTGAGGAGCAACCAAGCCTCTGAGGTGGCTCTGCTCTGTCCCACCACACACACTGGGTTAGACACTGAATTCACACTGTCCTGTCAGCAGCTTTGGAAAAATAAAGGAGAATTTAATCCTCATCCTCCAGCAATGTTTGGGGCAGCGACACTGCGCTCCTCCTCACCGACTGCTCCTGGAAGTCACTGGGAGCATGGCAGCCCCCTCACCACTGTGAGCCTGGCCTCCCGCCCAGTATCAAGTCTTTCTCAGCCTGTTTGCAAGGCTGCAAGACTCAGGGCCGCAGTGCTGTCTAACATTGCCTCCAAAAGCTGTCAGACACTAATCAATTCAATTAATATTTTATGTATGACAAAATGACTTTCAGTTTGCTACTTGTTCGCACTGCTTTGATTATACCTTCACATATACATACTCCTGATGGCATTTCTTCTTTGCATTGTGCTGTGCTAGAAAACTAATCTTGGAGTGCACCTGGGTCACACCATCCTTCCCTTTGTCAGGATCCAACTTGGTGCAGGTGGGTTTTCTTCCCCAGCGGCTAGCAAGGATGTTCTGCCTTCCTGACCTGCTGTCTCTGCCTCCGGCAGGTCTTAACAAACTGGCACATGTTCTGTTTACAGAAAAGGTGCCGAAGCATGTCCTGTTCAAACTCCAGAAGAAGGAAGAGAAAGGCAGGGCAAAGGCTGTGCTTCTCCTTTCTCTGTGTTCAAGGTGCTGCAGCCTTCACCCAGATCACCTGAGAAAGCTGCTCTCTTCTCTCTGTCCCTTTACGGGCCATAAATAGAAGCCATAAAACATTCACTACTCGAGGTAGATAGCCCCAGTTATCTGTTTCTCTGGAGACTTCTTTCTTTAGAGAGAATGACCTTCATAAGTCACACTTTTCTACCAATCCTCCCTCCCTCCCAAGTTATAAAATAAAATAGTAATTAACACCCACTCAGCCTGACACCAACTATTTATTTTGTTCTAACTGTGTGGTTTCCATATTATCACTGCCCACCCTGCCGTTAATGGAAATGTTAATAACCAGCGCCAGGTTGTTGTGACAGATGCTTGGGCTCATTATCAGAAATTCTTATTTACCGCTCCATTAAACGACAGAATCGCACAAAAAAACAATTCAATCAAAACTAACTGGAGGAATTTTAACAGCCACATTAATAATCCAAAACATAAATAAAGTTAATGTCTTTTGCATGTTTGCCATCGGCAACTCTATTGCAAAATTATTGCTGTACAATTAAAACATGAAAGGCAAAATTGAAAGTAGCCTTTATCCCAGTGCTTGGTTAAAACTATTTGTTTATTGTAATTTTTGTTTCCTTTATGCTGGATGGAGCGAACGCAGGAGGTGACAGTGACCATCAGTAACACAGAGCTTGTTCCCAGGGATGTGCTCATCTAACTGCTGCCCCGTGCTCTGCACTCTGTAAAGGAGCGAAGGGAGCAGCTCTGCAGCCGGCTGGGCTGGCTGTGTTCAGCTGTTCTCTCAAGGACCAAAAAATATCTGGATTTGGAGCCTATCATAGCACATATCAGTGTATGAGCCCAAGCTGATCACACAGTACTAAACCTGAAAATACAGCTTGGAGATTTGCAGCTGATGACGTGCTCAGGGAAACAGGAATATGTACAATCACAGAAGAAAATGGACCACTTTAGCAATGTGTTTGCTTTCTAGGTAGTGACACTACTGTCTGTCCCGAGCTGACAGCTTCAAAGTGCTCCCAATACCCAGGTCTGGAGTAGCATCTACAGTAGCATTTTTCTTTGGATCCTGTGTGCCAGCCTGCAACAATTGCCACTTCCAAGATGTGACCATTAGAAGAAGTGGTGTGTGCAGCCTGCTGCCAGAAAAACACCACTTTTCCTCAAACCCTTTCTGGAGCATGTCTAAGAAACACAATGGTTAAAAACTGCCAGTGATCAGTCTCCACTGACACTCTCACTGCTGGAGCTGCTGTGCTTTTGCTGGCATGGAGAGGGAAAATTTGATGGGAGGGAAAAAAAAAAGACCAGAAAAAGATGATGTGGAAAAAGACGTTTCTCTTCACTGCCCCAGAGCCTCCACGAAATGCAAATTGTTTGGTTTTGTGCCCTGTAAGTCTGTCCCTCTGTTCAACTTTCAAAGGCTGATGTGTCCCTCCTCTTCTAAGCACAGATTTCTTGTTGACAGCAAGGGACAGCAGAAAAGCGCTGCGGATGCTTGATGTGGCTCTCTGCAGACAGCACGTTACATTAAGGGTGAAACGGAATACTTCAAAAGGGAGGAAACACATCCCTGAAGACTCTACCTGTTTGAAACCCCAAACCATTCCCTGAACGTGTGGACAGCCCGTGCCAATAAAAGCAAGTGCATTTTAAAGGTGATTTCAAAAGCCTTTTACCTTCTAGGAATGCAGTTCAAGATTACTGAGCTCTGAATTTTTTTCATGGCTGTTGAAATCACGAATACTTAAAAAGCGAGGTTAAAGCTGCACACCTCACACTGCTTTAGGTGTCAGTGACATTATCAACCATTGCAGGAGTGACACAGACCCCTGAGGGTCCAAGCTCAGCTTCTGGCAGGTGGAAAGCATTTCATTTTCCCTGACAAAACCACGTATGCTTTCATGAAGTTTAATTCTGTGCACGTATCCCGCCTTGGAGTCTCATGCAGATATTTGTAAACATTTCTTTTTCTCATCTGATTTCAATTCATCTTTGAGACTGTCTCCTCAAAGTCTCTCAGCTAAGAAGGAAGGAGAAAGGCTGAGCAGGTTGTATAGTAATTAGTAAATAAGGAGGACAACTATGGACCAGGATGATGATAGTAAGATGGTGTAAAGGTAACAAATCTATCTGGAAATGCAGTAAGAGAGTCAAAATGAGCCCATGAATAAACTTACACATCTAAATCCACATTTAAACATACCACTGTCCTCATCTGCCAGTCATACTGAGCAGCTTCTGCTCATGCTGCAGTCCATTTGAGCTTGCAGATGGTGATAGCCTTTCCAGAGAAGGTGCCTCGATTCCCCTGCAGCCTGCCTGCACCGGAGCTCTGTGCATTGCAGAGTGTTCACCTTCGTTTTTCTCACTTCTTGCTTGGGATATTTGCTCTCTGGGCTGTGTATCTCCGAGAGCTTTTCATCAATAAGAAACCACCAGTTCCTTTTCTTAGTGACAGTTGCCACGATGCTCTGTAGCACAGGTAGGCTACAAATCCTCGTGATTCATTGGGTAAACTTAATAACTGTTTTTATGAAGCATTCCTTGCTGCTTTTACATCTGCTCCAATTTCTGGGTAGTAAAGGATTTCCCCTCTACTGATTTTCTAATTGTTTCTATAATGCCAGTATTATGTCAGGAAATTTCACAGACAAGCCTGGGACAAGACTCCCTGAAACTCAAGCCATTTAAATAAACATGCAGGCAAAAACGAGGAGAAAAATGCAGTGGCAGAGACTGAAGATTTTCTGTGCATCAGCTTGATCCCACAGTTCCAAACATTCCCTAGCAAATGTCTGTTTTGTAAAGACCTCTGATCCTTTTCTATCTAAGCAAGCGTTTTCCCCCCAGTTCATCAAAGCCTGCTTCTGTCAGCATGCCTGCTTTCATTCCCTAGTAATCAATATATTTGCATTTTGGTGTTAGCACCTAGAGGCCAGGCTCTCATTGCACAACGTGTTGCATAAACACAGAAGAAAGAGACAGCTCCAGGCCTAAAAAGCCTCTAATCTGTATGTCTACACCTAACCGAGGGTTGGTTGCCGCATGTTCTGATGTATTGGCTGTAATCTTACCTACCTAGTGAGTAATGAGGAGGGAGAAGACACAGGAATACTCAGTGCAGCATTGCTGACAGTTAAGGCACACACACACGGCACCACCAAAGCTTGCACTCTGGTTCCTGGCACACAAGGTCACAGGAAACAGAGCCGGTACGGATTTGGAGAGGGCTCAGACAGGCCACGCTCCTGCACCCCGCTGGGATCAGCTCAGCAGGTCAGATACTTGTGTAATCTTGACCACTGACCTCTCTGCAGGTTTCCCCACTGTCCCCATACAACCTCTACCAGCGTATCCCTATTTTAATATCCCTTAAAATAACTGAGGTTATTATTTTTTAACGTCTAGCCTCCACCATCCTTGCTGTATTGGGTGCCTGCAGCGGCACGGAGAACAGATTGTTTCTTCTCCCAATGCAGCCACTGCCCTCAAGTTATGGCGTAGATAAGCAACAGTTAAGTGGATTATAAAAGCCAAACGCAACAAACCAAACAGAAGGTCACGAGATAAAACAGCGAGACTCATCTGCAGAGTGGGCAAAGAGAAACACAAGAGGTTTCCTTGCAGCATGGGCGTAGAGAAGGAACTCTCAAGAAAAACCAGAGAGGTGATCTGCAGAGGTTTGCAGTCACTCCTTCCACCAAGGCAGAGCAGCAAGAGAGAAAAACGTTCAGTGTTTATTGGCCATTTTTCTTACAGTGCCTGTGAAAGGGAGGTGGGAGCGAGGAATGCTTCCCCTGTGCAGCAGTACCTCCATGCCATAAGGAATGCTGCGTGAGCGATGCTGATTAGTTCAATAACAATTAGTTAATTGTGCTTCAAAAACAGCTACTGCAAAGCTGCTTTCCGCTGTGACAAAGCGGTGTGAGCTATATTTAGAATGTAAAAGATGCTTCCCACCAATTTCTGGCTGTTTTAAGCTAGGCTGCATTTTGAGATGGAAGTACATGCTTTTTCCAGGGACTGTGCTTTTGGGGGTTACTCAGATGTCTCTGAGCTACAGAAGGACAGCCAGACCCTCATACGAAAGCCATGGGTCTTAACCCCTCCAACACAACTCCGTTTGCTGCCACGGGACCTGAGCACTCCAACCCCCTGATTCAGGCATGACAATTTGGCCCCAAACCCTAGTGCTCTGCCAGTTATTAAATACAGCAGGCTCATGTCACTCTGCAACTTGAAATGAGTCTCAGAGACCAGCAGCCTGGTCTCCCCCATCTTTCAAAAGCCCAACCTCCTACTGGGGATGTGTAAAGCAGCTGGAGACAGCCAGGTTTTAATAGGGAATAATCCTTTTTTTCCTCCCCCCAGGGATGTTGATACACGTGTTGATTTACGTGGCTGCACAGATCAGTGCAAGAGAAATAGAAACATTTCCTAATGTACAAGAGACCAACGGAAGTCAATACGAGAACAACATCTCTTTCACCCTCCTGAGCACTGATGAAGAGGGAGCACAATCTAATCGATGCAAAAATAGAAAGATAAACAAGAAAGCCTACTTTGGTGGAGAGGAAGAGGTGGAGAGGAGATAAGAGAATAGCTGTCAGGATGGGGACTTTGGGAATCTAGCATTGCTTTACTCTGTGCCATATTATCTGGGTAGGCAAACACTTGGCCCCCTCCCTGTACACAGTACAGTAGCTGTGTTTTGCCACATCACATGTTTAAGGGTATTAAAGTAATGAAAAAGCGTAAATAAAAGCAGCTGCAAACGATACCCAAATGTAACATCCCCAGATTCTTTGCTTAGCACTGGGAAGCTTCCCAACACTGACTAGGCATGTCTTCAGCCATCTGCAGAGATAGGAGAGGGAGGCGGGGGTGGAAGGAGGAAACAGTGGAGAGATGACATTCACTGCACATATCAGAAAAAACATTGAAATGAAACAAGGTCTAGAAACAGAGTACCCTTTCCATGGATCCAGAGCCTAGGAGGTTATCTGCCAGTGCCATTTTTTTCAACTGAGGAGGCAATCATGTTCTGAGGAAAACTCCACAGATATGACTTATTCATGAAGAACCTTCATAATCTGGCAAGTGACTCAAGCAGAAGTAATTCTCATCCTGTCCCTCTCCATCGTTTTTAGTGGTGGTGAAAACACTGTTGCTATGATTACTAATCTTTTAATATGAGGTTCAGGTTTTTCAACAAGCCACATGCAATCCAGGATGGGACAGAAACAACCTGAGTGATGCAGAAAAACTTATTGTGATTGTACCATGATGTCTAAAGCCAAGCCAAATCTCATGGAGCAGTACTGTGAAACAGTTAGAGCCTGGAAACAAAAACTACATGCTTTTCTTTTGCTGAAGCCCACAGTTCTACTTAGTTAATACAAACCTAAAATAGGCTATCACATTGCATACAGAGTTTATCCATCAAGGGACCGAGAACGCCTGGCCCACAAGTAAAGCCCTTACAGAACTGCCAGGCTGCTTCTGGAAAGGGCACACAGGTGGTTAAAACAAGAAGGGGGAAAACCAATAAAACGAGCTGTGTCCTCTATTTTCTTTTGTGTCAACAAGGATATGATCACACCCAGGCAAGGCAGCCTGTCAGTCAGCAGAGACGGACCCACGAACAGGAACAGCAAGAGCCTGACAAGCATTAGGTATGCGCAAACAAGCACACAGGCATAAACCTACAAGCTCAAATCCCCTCTTGCTTACATCAATGCAAATGAGGGGTAGCTCCACTAAAGCTAGGAGAGCTCACCCAGTGTGAGAGTTGACTAACTGAGAGCAGTGTCAGCTCTGATGAGCACAGGATTCGCACCCCCCCCACTCCCCAGGAGGTACTGAAGGTTGTTCAAGGGTGCGAGGGATGGTGAAGAACTGCTGACTGTTTGATACTCCGACCTGATCCTCCCTTGTGTGCACTGGGAGGAACGGGAGCAGCACCAGGTGGGAAAGTACCACTCACAACTCTCAGAAAAAAGCCTCCCCATTCAGACAGAGGGAAAATTACCTACTTCAGACTATTTCTCTGGGCTCTCTGGTTCCCAGGACTCCACCTCCCCCATTTATAGTCATGTTCCACTCATTATAATTTGTTAATTCCACACTCTACTATTATAATACCACAAGTTCATGGCAGCCGACAAAAGCACCCACTTAATGTTCACTAATGGTAACAGCAGCACCTACCAAAGCCTAATAAGCACCGACAACTCCTTATGCTCCACTAAAGTCAAGAGAGCGTATCAAATAATTAGGGTGAATCTCCACTGGGTTTGCCATATACCAAATGTTAAAAGCTGTATCAGGGGAAAAGTCAAACTGAGCAGGAGAGATCTGCCACTGTGATAACCTTTTGCTGTAGCCTTTGATGCAAGTTTGGGTACCTGACCCCCCATGAGGGATTAATTTAGGATTTTCTGATTGCAATGGCCAGGGAACCCCAGGGAGCTCACCGAGGAGGGCTGTGATCTTGTACTCCTGGGAGAGAGAGATAAAATTTACATTTTCTTGACTCTTGAGTGAGAATTTTCTCTTTCTTTGTTGATTTTGCAGTAAGAGCATCCCTAAGTTCATCATTGTGGTCCTATACCCCATATCATCTTGGTGTCCGGCTTTCTGTGGCCAAAATGTTTCAGAATATTACTAATTCATGCTTTCATAAGAAAAAAATCACAACTTTTTTTTGGTTTTGCTCTACAACAGGCAACCTGAAATGCCTCCAGTTCCATGATTGACGATGGATACAGCAAACAGATGTCAGAAAAGAAAACCAACTGTGTTTCTCTACAGCTGGCTTCACAGCAAAGCTGTACAGAGGAGGCAAAGCCACAGGAGTTGAGACCCATATGAAAATACTTACAACGTTTTGCTCACATATCCCAGGATGACTGGAAACAAGCAGAGCAGGACTGCACAATTAGAGAAAACAGGAATTTGGCTGCAGATATAACCCTTTCGTTAAAAATACTCAAACTCCAGCCTGCGTCTGCTTGAATGTGAGTTATCAGCCAGGGGCTTCCCCACTTCTTTACCAGAGCAATTTATGGTCCGTTTTACTTTACTACTGATTGCTCATGTTTTTGAAAGGAAGGTTAATTCCTTTGCTTTTAATGGAGTAGCTCTGCTGTTAGTTCAGTAAGGCTCTGCATACATGATCAGGCTTCTCATCCCTCCTCCCTCTGTGTGCTGTGCAGGGATGTCCCTGCACTCAGTTCTTCACAGGCCATATAGCACTGCAGCAGAACAGCTAATTCCTCCTACCCCTCCCACCGCTCCTTGCACCAACCACGGGACAACGGCAGGAGTCCCGATGATGAGTTGGAGTACGGATAGTCTGCCTGTCCTGGGCTACAGTCTGCACTGCAAATCTACATCAAATCTTTGGGTTTGCAAGGTGGAAGTTCATCATCTGAGCAAAACGTCACATGGCAATTGCTGTCCAACACCACCCACACCAGCAGTAGCAGTGGCAGAGATAAGCAAGCTCAGCTGATCAAAAGTTGATAACATTTTTGCTGGGACAGAAACATCTTTCCTACATGGAGACCTGATAAAAAGAGGCAATTAAACCAGAGCTAAGCAGGAGCTGCAGCACTGTATAAAGCATTGTGCTGTACCAAAGGCTGCTTATGACCAATATTAACAACTTAATGAGCTGTTAATGAGGCACACATTCAGCTTTTACTTGCAAGATGAAAACATTGCAAATCATTTTAGGGAGCTTCTGGATTGTCAATGGAGAATTAAAGATGTCAAATAAGCCCATCAAATCTATGTCTCAATCTGGACACTGCTTTCCAGTGCATTCTCTTAAAATTCCTTTTCCTATATGGGAGAATAACTTGCTTTGACAGCAGTACGATTCTCACTTAGGCTTTGCTTCCTTCTGCCTTGACATTAGATTTCAGTCTCTAGAGAGCTGCAGGGATGTCTTTTTGACATGTTGACATTAAGGACACTTCTCCCACAGACTCACACTGGCACAGTTACTTTCTGTCTTACCATTATGGAGCAGCTACTGAGCTGAGCTACCAAATTTGGAAGTTTAATTATGAAACCTTTGTGCTCATCAGTAAACAGATTAAGAACGTAAAACTACCCTTGAAAAATAGCCAGTTTGTGTAGGAAAGGGAGCCAAGGTTTATATAGAAAATTCATATCCATAATTCCCCAGCAGTGCAGCAATACCAGTAACACACAAGCAATGACTAATGCTCTAATGTAGGCACACTTTAGTTTGTTATTTTTTACTATCCTGTCACAGCCCCGCCGGATTAGATAATGCAGCCGAGCGCTATCTATACTGCTATTACCACCAGCGGAGCTGCATTGATGGGAACAACAAATCCAAATTGGACTTGCTGCAGACAAACCCCAAGTGGAAACCTTGTACAGACTGAGTCTGAAGGAGTTTAAAATCCACCAAGAAATACTGACAGGATGTACCCAGTGGCTGCTCCAACTCTCAGGAATGGAATGCTGTTGGGATACAGGCGTAATAGTTTCCAGTCATGCAAGAGAAACTGAAAAGAGGTTTCTTTCCCACTGTAAACAGGAAACATCTCACAACATTTTTTTCCCTTCCTCATTTTCCTATAGTTTCTCCTTTCTTGCTTTGCTCTGATTTGAATTTCTCTTTCAGTGCATTGTTGGAGAACACGGTTTGGATCTTAATCTGTGAGCTGGGAGGAGACCTCCTTCCTAGGGAGAAAGGCACTGGGGACAGGATGAAAACCCAATGTCATTCCTGGAGCAGGGCATTCCCAGGACAGCTGATTCATGACATTTAACAACTCTGTAGATTCTTTAAATGTAAGGGTGGGGAGGAGGAAACCCAATGTATCAAACACCCTGCCATGCCCCAATAGTAGCCTTATGCTGATGTTCAGAAGTGTCAACAATGAAAAAGCAAGTACCTCGGCATTTCAAAGGCTTGGTGCTTTTAAGCTGCCAAGAAAAGCCAATCCCTTTGTTTAAAGTTTGAGCGAGTGAAACCAATAATTTATTTATTATACTACTTTCCAATAGCTTCCCTCCATCCCCTTTTGTTTATCAAGGGAAGATACTGTCCCTAGGCTGACAGGTTTTAGTCTGTGAAATGTGAAATAGCCATGATAATCCTTCTCTTCCCTCCTCCAGTGGCGTCTGGGATGGAAATGCCCACCCAGTTCTTCTAGCTGTGCCAGCAGCAACACACTCCCTATCTGCATACGCACAGTCAGTCACCGAGAGACACGGCCCACGTGTCCCAAACAGATAGGAGAAAACAGCCAAGGGGGCCACAGCAGACTGATCGAAGCTGCCAGCTCTAATGCGCTGAAATGTTGTCATTCCTCTTGTAGGCTGTTAACAAGGAGGCACAGGGGACTTCTTTGCACAGCATCTTCTCAGCTATGTTCAGGGCAGGGAAGGAGATAAAGCTTCTGTGCTATAAGAGAAAAGGGGGCCCAAGGTAACGCTGAGTGACTCCCTTCTCCAGAAAGTGACCTCTGATGGGGAAGTGACACCACGTACTTTGTATGAACACATGAAAAGAGTGAGGCCCATAGAGGCGGATGAAAGCACTTGGGGACAAGCTGCCTTGTTCTGAGAATCTTCTCTGGCATTAGTGTGAGAGACAAAGAACTGTTGCCCAAACACAGATAGCCAGAGAAGGGTCCAGAGCTCTGTGCTAGAAGCAGCCTATAAAGGGGAGCCAGGTGCCTAGAGTCATGTCTTTGCTTCTTTATGAGGCTTCTTTCCCCTTAGCACGGTGCCTTCTCTGTATTTTGTCTTCTTTTTCCCAAACCTAAACAACTATTTTTGGTCTCTGAGCTTTCCAGGTGGTTTCTACTCCTTGCCTGGAAACTGCTGGAGATGGTCAGGCAGCTTTGATTTACTGGCAGAGCAGAGCTTCTCTCCACGTGTCACCTACAACCGGACAAAACGAAAGTTGGGAACTCCGAGAACACCTGTGGAGATGCAGGCAGAGGGCAGATGAAAATAGCTGCGGATTACAGAGGGAAAATTGCTTTGGCATCTGCAAACTTCTCACCAAGAGGTAAATTTAAGCTTTTGAAGATGGAAAGAAAAGAGAGGTGAGAAGCAGTCATCATCCTGTCCTGCTACCATTCATTTGCAAGGGGCAGTTTCACTTTGAAAAAACTCATGTGGCCAGGAAACCTGCTTTTGTAAAAGATGATGCTGGCAACCACGGCAGCATTTCAATGTAGGACTTCTTAGAAGTCTCTGTCTTCCAGCTCTTTGCACTCCTCCTCTCTCCCACTGCAGAACCATCTCTCAGATATCATTATTAAAAAGAACAGCAGCAACAACAAACTAGCTTCATCATTCTTAGGGATTCTGAAGGCCACCAATGTCACCATGAGTTATAATGACACACATCACTCCCCTCCTCACACAAACGGATTTAGAACCTGTTTAAAAGCTACTGTCTCTGGGTGCACTTCACCCCTTCTGCTCCCTCCTCTCCACACACACACGCGCTCTCCTCCAGCAGCAGCTGCTGGAAGAAATTATGAATTCCATTATTTTTCATCCAGAACAGCTTTGCAGTATATGGGAGAAGCACTGAGGCTGCAGGCTCGTTAGCACAGGATTTGTATTGCCGCCTTCCATTTTATCCACCTTCCCAAATTAGGTGAAGCACGCCTGCCCCAAACCTGTGATTTCTGTTTAATTAAAATGCAGGTAGTGGAGTCACCTGAACTCCAGAGCCCACCAGACAATCAGATAGTGACAGTGACCCGGTAGAATAATGCTCTTGATATAGTGGCTGCTCTAAGAGAGTCTTAATTTCAGTCGAGCAGAACAGCACCTCTGGTAGCAGCTGCATTTAGGGCTGGGATGAATATCACTACCCAGCCTCTCGCTGAACACTCACTGCCTTCCCAATCAAAGCCGGCATCCCTGACAGCTGAACTGTTAAATGAATTAACAAGGCGAGAAGGGGGTTTGCCGACGGGGCTGCGACTCCCTTCCTAATTTCTGCAAGTGGCAGCTTTCAATTTTTCTGTCATTTGTCGGGAGATGCACTCGCTTCTCTAATGAGCAGGGCAGAGCTGCAGCCAGCTCTAAAAAGGCAACGTTACGAGGATGGTCTGGTCTGCGGAGGAGAGGGATCCAGATGCTTGAGGCAGGTGGGGGAAGGATGCTGGCTCAGTTCAGACCGAACAGGCAGCGCATCCTTCCCGGCTACACGGAGCGCAAGGACTCCCAGCCCGCTCTCCTGGCACAGGGAAGAGTTGCTCTTCGCATCAGTGAGTTTTGCAAACATCCAGGCAGAACTCAAATGGAGTTTTTGCTGGGGCTTTGATCTTACGGGATACTGGAACAAGATGCTCCACCTGTAGGAAAAAAACCCCCAAGGCCACTTGTGCCCCGCTCCCTTATTTCCCAGGCAAGTCAGAATACAGAGGTCTCCTTACTTGTGTCAGGCCTGCTGCCTACCAGCAGATTGTTCTCTCCCAGAACTTTCCCGTGCCCATCATTCAGAGCCAAGTGAGAGCTGAGGGCCTGGGCTGCCCGAGGAGGCTGTCGGCTGGGCTACAGCTCAACAGTGCTCCAGGGCTCAAGAGTAACTCCCTGTTTGTGTGCTTTTCACTCGTTTGATTGGCAAAACTGCTGGAAGGTTGGTTTTAATGGCCCCCTTTCCCCCCCCCCCCAAGTTTGTCAAGGGGCTCTCCACTGCCTACTTGACCTTTTATTGTAAAAATCCAGACACAATCATAGGAAATTCTTCAAATCTAACAGGGAAGAGTGCAAGACAGAGGAGGGATTTACAGACACTCCTCTTATGCACTGCTCATCTGGCTGCACCAGACATGGAAGCTGAACAGCACATCATCTGTCAGTATGATCGCCTGGTGCCTCACACTGTTTGAAACACCCACCAGGACTCCACAGAAGTGGGTATTTTCACTGAATTGGCCCAAACCTCACACATTTTCCCCAAGGCACAGCCTGTATATTTCTTTTTTTACAACTGTGAGGGAAATGCTCTGGCACCTACCAGAGTTACTGCAGCCCTTAGGGCAGAACGGGGGACTGTTTAACAAGTACTGAGACCTAAGTTATCTGGGGCCTTCAGATGAGGACTGGTCCCCTTCAGACGTTTTGTGTTCAGTGCTCTGCTTGTGTTGCCAGCGTTTGTTGTTTACTGGGAAGGTTTTCTCTGGTTTTAACATGGACACCCCATTGGTGAAGCTAAGCAGACCCATTTTTTTCCAGCTTCCTTCTTAACTGTTTTTACCATGGTTAAGAACATCAAGCAAATACCAACAACAAAAACTTGTATTTCCCCCGCACACTTTAACTCAAAGGTGTCACAAATCAATTTAAAACTTAAATTGCAATACCAGCTCCAATCACTTTACTCACAGGATAAATCACAGCCAGTTCTGGAGGTGGAAGAGGCAGTTATATAACAAAGTGTAATAACTTCACACAACAAGAGTGAAAATCGGCAGGAAGATCCTACATTCATCATTTCTACTGCATGAACCTGGATTGTCCCCAACCAGAGGTAAATCCAGTACCTCTAAAAAAACTACTTGAGTCACAGTATACCAGCCTTGCCTACTGGTGAAAGAAGGTCTCCTGGATAACTCCTTTTCTTTTCAAGTTTGGCTTCTTCCAGTGCCCTGTTCCCTGGCTGAGTTACAATAATGAAGACCTGGGCTATGGGATTAAAAGACATGATATAACAGCATTTCCTTGTTTTCCCCAGCTGATTTTCTGTGCCATGTACACGTGTATAAATGCATCTGCTGGCTCCATTTGCTGCAGTGAGACATTTAGCTCTGAAACGAAAATGTAGTTTGAAGCCAGATACAGTTGGCTCCACTTGGGGTTTTCTTTGCTGCAGTTGCAGAAGTAAGTTGGAGCAGCAGCAAAATAAAAAAAAAAAAGTAAATATTGCCAGCTGTCTCTCCAGAACCACACTGCTCTGATTAATTTATGATGTTTTCAGAGAAAGATAGCGAATGTTGCACCATATTTGAAATGAAAAGGTTAAGTAGAGTTGAAAAAAAATAGGCAATAGCATTTGAAAAAGAAGTGCTTTGCTTAGTTTTGAGCAATAGAGTATTTAATGAATAATAATAGAATGAATTAGTGCTGGGTTTGATAGCTTCTACATCCTAGCCTTGAGACAGAAGAACAAAACAGCAATCAGATTCGTTCATGGTGGCAGACTGAACACCAGGAGGGTGCGTGTGTCGCCTGGTCTTGTTCTAAGCTTCAGAAGATGCTGCTGCAGAAATTGATACCATAACTAACAACTATTTCGGCACCAGCCTCTCTCCAGCTGGGGTCACCATAAATATGGCACTGCCATGGTGGCTGTGAGGAAGACATCAGCTATTCCTCCTGCGCTCCTCAGCCAGAGTTACTGAGGACATCAGACTCGGCTGTGGGTTATCTGGGCTCTGCAAAGTCACCTGTTTCACAAAGCATCCAAAGAAGTGTCTAGGTAACTGTCTCGCCCTGATTTCCACTTGCAGCCTTCCAAAGAAGGGATTTTAAAATGATCAGCAAGTTACATTTCACAAACACAGCCTGGATTCAGGAACACACAGTAAGTAAGGGCATGAACGGTGCTGCATCCCTCAGCTTCTGCAGGGGATGGATGCAGCTACAGAGTCTGCATGGTCCTCAGAGCAACCATCACCTGGGCTTCCAAACCTAACCTTAAACTGCACACAGTGTCTTCTTACCTTCAAGAGCATAAAAATAGAGCAAGGTGCAGTGCACAGGCAAGTTCTCTACACAGAGAGCTACAAACCAAAAGAACCAGCTTCCCAAGTCTCCCTTGTTTTGTAGTTTTGTTGCTTTTCCCTTGTGGCTTTCCTGTGCTCCACTTTTCAGTTCTTTATCTTGAGTCAATTTTTCCCTCAAGCTAATTTGGTATGAACAGTCATCTTCCTGCAACTCCAAAAACTCTTTCCTTTCTTTCAAATGCCTTTTCTCCTCTTATATGTATAGACCAACTGGCTTTCAAATGGCAAGAAACTGTCAGTGCCAGCATATTCCAGGAGAGGCGGCTCCAACAAACTGCTAGTGATCACAACTGGGGATTTTTTCAAAGAATCCCTTTCCTGGACAAATATTATTTAGAGAACAGTAAACCATGCTGGTACTTTTAAAAAACAACAACTAATTTTTGTTTTACCTACCTGCTTCACCCACAAAGACTTCCACTGGTGTGCTGGTAGGGCTCTCACCAATTATATTATAGGCTGTCATTAGCACTTCATATCTCTTGTATTTCTTCAACTCTGAAAAAGTAAAATATTATATTATATATAAATATTTATGCTATATTGCAGATATTTTTTAGATTCCATCACCTCTTTACCACCAGACTTCTCTCTTGTGAAACACAGCATTAGAAAGTACAGTTGTGCAATGTCTAATTCCATCCCTTCCTTAACTCCCACATCACAGCAGGATTTGCATAATTATGAAAGATTGTTGTGATGAAATGGCAGGGTTTTCCAGTGTTTCCTCACAATGTTGCTTCAGTAAAAGGAATTATTCCTGACAGGTAACTAGATAGAGGAACATCTCTAGGTCATTCAGAAAAAGGCAGGACTTTGTTTTGAAATTTCGACATATGGCTCCTTTTCATCACTACTGGTAGGAAAGAACATGGCTTCAAGCCTTTGCCTAGTTCTTGGAAATTCTATCCCAGGAGTCATTTAGCAACTGCCCTGCTTGAGCATGTCACTGCTGAGCAGAGGGCAGATGACCGGCAGTGGGGAATCGGGAGTTACATCGGAAGGGATGCTTGGGTATCTTGCTCCTTCAAAGTAACCACAGCCTGAACATCAATCACAAAGAGAGTCTGGAGTCCATTTGTGGCCACCAGGCAACCAATTTCTTTGCTGACATATAGAAACTACTCTGACAGATGAGGTAGGAGAACGAGAGCAGTGAATGAAAAAAAAACCAACTTGAAAACCCAGTGCTATGAGGGTAATTAACAGATGCAAATGAGGGTGGAATAGAATCATGTCAACGTCATTAGGGGAGGCAGTGCCTGAACAATTTTAGATTTTCGCATTTTCAGGATGAAAGAATCAATCCTAACAGAAATATTTATCATCTGAAATATTTAACAGTGAAATCAGAGAATGATCAATAACATAAATTGCTGTATGTAAATGAACACCGGATTGATTAAGACACGCATGGCCAGGGGTCCAAATTTTTCCCTTTGTCAATCGTTTTCTCTGCTGTCCAGGAATCACACAGTACCTTTAACTCTATGGCTGACAGTAGGCCATCGATTTGGGAAGGTTCGATAAGCCTAATTGTAGAGGTTCATCTAGTTTCAGCTTCATGGAAGTGTTTACAACTGTTGTGCCCCTATATCTGACCAGCATTGTTCCTTGGTCTCAGGAGTAATTGCAAACGGTATCTGATAGAACATGAACTTTTTGACATGGTACCACTAAACTCAGGCAGACTGGAGAACAGGTAGGGAGCAAATCAGCAGTAATGATGCTAAGTTCATAAACAAACAAAAGACAGTAAGATATACAGGGTATAATACTGGGCAGCTTGTACAGGGAAACTTTAATTGCTGCCATGAAAAGCCATAAGGGAGATTTTAGTGTTAACTGGATGTGGAAGAAAATGGAACACATGAGAGTTCATGCATGCAAGTTTCAGTGGGGATAGGGCTTCATTTTTTTTTTTAGCCCATCACAATCTGTGACTCAAAAGCCTTGGGCAAAACCTATCTAGTGAACCATCATCACCACAAAGCAACTTGCCTTTTAACTCTGTCGAATGCTATTTTATTCATTTCCAATTGAAAACACCTCTGGAGATGCACATATATTCATTGGTCTCTCTCTAAACTGGCCTCCTATTCCATGGAATGTCTGAGCATCGCAATGCTTGAATCATAGGGCTAATGATGTGATACAGCTGAAGTCAGATGGACTGCAAAATATGTAGCAAGCTGTCATGGTTTAACCCCAGCTGGCAACTAAGCACCACACGACCGCTCACTGACTCCCCTCACTGGAAGGGTCTAAGTGAGAAAACTCATGGACTGAGCTAAAGACAGTTTAACAGGTAAAGCAAAAGCTGTGCATGCAAGTAAAACAAAACAAGAATTCATTCCCCACTGCCCATGGGCAGGCAGGTGTTCAGCCTCCCCAGGAGAGCAGGGTTCCATCACAGGTAACAGTGACTCTGGAAGACAAATGCCATCACTCTGAACATCCCTTCCCTTCCTCCTTCTTCCCCCAGTTTTACATGCTGAGCGTGACGCCATACAGTATGGAATATCTGTTTGGTCACTGGGGTCAGCTGTCCCACCTTGGGCACCCCCAGCCTACTCACTGGTAGGGTGGGGTGAGAAGAGGAAAAGGCCTTGACTCTGTGTAAGCACTGCTCAGCAATAACAGAAACATCTCTCTATTATCAACGCTTTTAAGCACAAATACAAAACACAGACCCCTAATAGTTACTGTGAAGAAAATTAAGTCTATTCCAGCCAAAACCAGCACACAAGTGAATCAAAATTCATCTAGCATCAGCAATACTGGCTGGTTACAGTCAATAATGTTTTACCTTCCCAGCAGCCACATTTTTACAACAGCTACCTACTTGCATCATCAACATCTCTTGATATAGGGAAAGCAAAGGCTTAAAGAAAAAGAAACTCAAGAAAGCAGATTCATTAATCTGTGTTGATTTCTGCTAGATCTGCTGAGGAGAGCCATAGGAGTTTGCCTATAGTGTATTTTGAACCATTACAAAGAATCTCATCTAAAGGCAATGTGCACTTACGTGTTAATTCATACGTCGTTAATGCAGAGCTGCTGTTCACTGTCTTGAAGCTGCTTTGGGCTATTCAGAGTAAGCAAAGCAGAAAGCTTGTTACAGTGCAAGGAAGTAGTTACTGCAAATGATGTACAGCAGAGACAGAGGCAAATGATGCAGCACACACATCCACAGTTTGAGCTTTAGGACTATACCTTGAAGGGCAGTAAAATCACATCACTCTCGTAACACATCAAAAGCATCTCACTCACACATGAGGCTGTTTCATTTCCTCCTCAAACAGAGAATCTCACAAATACACAACACAGAAATGTTCTAACTCCTAGATTAAATAGAACAAATGAGTAAAAAGGAAAATTTCTTGGGGGGGAAACTCTTCACACTGTATTAGATTCTTGTTTCTCAACAAGCAAAACTCAAAACCTGAAGAGCTGTAGGGTAAGGACCTGGAACACATGCCACAAGAGGTAAACACTTACAAAAGGACAGGCCCTGTTTCTTTAAATGTGTGTTAGATTTCCCAGTTCCACTTATAGAATTCAACATTCCTACTGTGAGCAAACCATAATAACATGCTAAACCAGCATGAAATGGGTCATTGAGGAACAAAGGTGTACTAAGGTGAGAAATATCATATTATAAGGAGAAACTGGGATACTTCTCTTCAAATACACTTGTCTCCACCCCTTTTTCCTCTCTGTTGATTCCCTGGAGAGGTACTGCATGCTTTTTTCCTACTACACAGCTGTTAGGAACATAGCTGCAGGGTCAGACAAGAAGAGGGAATAGAGGAAACCAGTAGGTTTTACAGCTCCCTGCCTTGAGAGACCAGAGAGCATCCAAAGTCAATGTTTTATGATAATACATAGCCATTCATTCAGCTTCTGTCCCTTGCACATGCCTTACCCTATAGGAGCTTTACATCTCTACTCTGTCCTGGTTACATCTCTGGACAGTTGAGAAGTCTCATTAAGCAATGATGATATAAGTGAGGTCAGAGTTAGGTACTTATGTCATATTTAAAACATCTACTCCTTCAACACATCCCCCAAAATCACTCTTTCTTTTGTAGGAAACACTTTTATGGGTTCAGAGAAACATGGGGGATGATGTAAGGTATTAAAGTAGTCTCAACTCAACTTTATTCTGCTGCTCTTTCAGTGACTATTACTGTATTCTGAATATTCCAATGACATCAAAAAGGACAAAAGCTGGTCCCTCTGTGAGCATGTCTCATTGCTGGACTGTATGTCAGGCTACCCAGTGCTCACATCTTTGCCTCCCATCATCTTATTCTGCCTATTCTTCCCCCTGATTTCCTTCCTAGCCTTTGTCTAAAAATCCTTTTCATTGTTCTATTATTTCTCTCCCTCTCCACTTTCTTGCCATGTGAGCCAAACCCCACAGTGACTAGCATGGCAAGCATGCACCTTAAAATTCTTGCTCATATTTCCTGTTTTCTTCCAAAATTGGTGCAAATGTTTTGAAATTGTTAAAATTCTATTTATAATTTCTCCTCACTTGTTTTCTTATACTGCAAAAAGAAACCCAAAATGTCAATTACATAAACTACCACAAAACAGCAAGAAACATGTAAAAATGTTCCCAGCTGAGGAAAATGAAGTCCCCCTCTTTTTTGTCTGATGACAAAATGAAGTATACCAGGGTAATCACGAAATGGAGGTAGCAGAAAGCAGGAAATCAGATGATACAGGGGGGAGACAACATCAATTCAAGCATGCTGACATAGATTAGCATGTATCATTACAAGCAATGCTGACCGGAGTTATTAGCATCTTTCAGCATCTTCACCCTGATTGTGTAAAAGCTGAATTATCCCCAGCACTCCTAGACACAATTGCATGTTATTTCCACAGGGCAAGAAGGCATACAGTGTCTGGTATGACAATGTATTACCATCCTGGGATAATATAGGGTCCAAAACACAGGCTTACGTGTGAGCTCTGCTCTTAAAGCTGAAGGGTTCTGGATGGTTTTGGATTCCGTTCCAGATGCAGTGTCATAATCCAGCTCCCGGTAGTAGATCCGGTATCCCAACAGCAAGCCGTTGAGACTCTCAACTTTGGGTGGCTGAAAAACATTGACATTAGGAACAGGCTTGGTGAAATGTGCATTGCAACTGAGACCCGTCACAACAGGCAGGACCTGACACCGCGAAGAGTCACTGCTTTCTGGTCAGTGTAGCCATTCAATTATGTAGAGGGTTAAAGGCTGTGTAATTTGACAAACACAAGTCAAAGGTAACTTCGATGCTTTCTCAGATGCAGCAATTACAAAAGGCCCTTAAAAATCAACATGCGATGCACTATGCTAAGAGCTAAACGCCTTTCCTTCTTGGTCCACAGCAACTTGCTTGTGATGAAGGATATAAGCCAACATATCCCTGAAAACGCACCCTGCTGGCCACTACTGGTGGCACAGCAAACCAGTATTTCACTTCTGAGGTGAAAAGAAAGAAACTATTTTGTGGAAAGCAGAATTTCTTCTGTGCTCTTCATCTTTGGGAACTGTTCACAGAGCGTTCTTCACTCGGCGTTATTTTACTGACAGACTGATGAGATAATAACAAAGCATTGGTGCATTCTGGCTTTAATTAGGAAGATTAAAATAGGTCTAACAGCATTTAGAGAGGAGTCGAGGTATGATGCTCTCTGGTGTGTTGCATCGGTCCAGTCCCAGGCGAGCCCGGGTCTCCTCTGCAACAGCTTGGAGCAGTACGATATATAGAGTCATGGGCCTGTGCAAATATGAGGCTGGGTTTTGTCCCTCTGCAACATGTTGGAAGGTGCTCAAAGACATATTGCCTCAGCAAGGGTTCTTCAGCAGCCCCTCACATCTTCCTTCAGATACAGAGACACAGCCAGTACACCGAAAAGGAGGTTTTTGTCTGAATGGTTTGCTTAAAGGAAGACAAGCAGAGGGATTCTTTGTGTTTGGGAAAAAAATTTACTTTCATGAGTCTAATACAGGCTAAGAACTGCAGAGAAGAAAAGATGCCCTGAGCCATTTATCTTCTAAAGATTCTTGTACTGAAATTTAAGGGGCTGAAAGTATAAATGAAAAGGATTTTAATGATGATCTCGCCTTTAATCCAGAGAAATCCCTAGCAGTCTCAGGAACTCTACTAAGGAAAAACCTTCTGTCCATTGTGGAAAAATTAACCGCTGGTGTGAAATACTCTCACAACAGAAGGTAACACCACATGTCATTTTAATGAAGAAAGTGAGAATATTTTTACAGGAAAGGAGGGAGATATTTGGTAATAACCTATATTCTGCTTCCAGAAATGACAAGAATTTTCCATTGCTTCATTATGGTGGCAAGAGAAGAGAGGGCTGTCCTGCCTCATGCAAGGGGCTTGGCTTTGGGTAAGGGCTGAAGGAATGAAGTAGAAAGACTGCAGTTTATGGAAGCATAAAAAAAAGGAAATTATGTGAACCAGAGTTTAAACACACTACACAGCTACCAGGAAAAGGAGCAGAAACTGCTCCAGCAAGAAGCCGCCTTCTTTTGCAGTTGTCCTGCCCAGAGCCTGCTGAAAGCAATTCAGATAATCCCAAGGTCTTTCTGTACTTGCTCTGCATGGTTGGAGAGCCTCATTCATCATTGTTTCATGCTCATTATTGTGCTCCATCCATTGGAGAAGCTCTGACCACCTATCACTATTATTTAGCATTTACATTTCAGAATGATCTAGCAACACAAGATCATGAGGGACCTCAAGAATCATCAGGACTAGACCCTCAAGACTGCAAAAAACAACTTCTTAAAATTCTTTTCACAAACAGAGCAAGCTACACCAGAAAATAAGCTAATTTTTCTGCTTCCCAGTATTCCTATTGGAAAGCTTTTCCAAACCTCACTACTTGGGCAGTTCAAAACCTTCATCTAATTTCTAATCTAAATAATTCATAGCTAGTTTATAAGCATTTGTTCCTGTGCTAACATTGCCTTTTGGGTTAAATTGTTCTTCTCCCTGTGGGGTGTTTACTCCCGTGGTGGATTTTAAGAAGGGCAATCATATTTCCTCTCAGACTTCATTTTACAAGGCAAACAAATCAACCTCTTGTACAACAGCCTCTCCCAGTCTCAGACTGATCCCCTGGTTCAAGGGACTGAGCAAATACACCAAGTTAAGTGATGGCCTTCTCAAGGGCTGCCCGATGACACCATTGCTTGTGGACCAGCTGAAATGTTCTCCTCTGCAAGATGGAGAAGATGAGATATGGTTTACTGGCAATTACTAGTACATCTATCATGATCTTCTTCCCCCCCACCCCCCATCTTCTTCTGACTTTACTCTTTTGTTTTCTATATTACACTGAAGTTGCTTCACTTGACTCTGTCCTGGCAGGGAGGAGTCACAATGCAAAGCATGAGGATTGCCTTCTCCAGAGACAGGAAGGGAGGGACTGTCCCACCAAGATACATCTTGAGTGTGTCACCACAAAGGAGGTGAAAGAGAACAAAGACTATCTAGCATGGAAATAAGCTTCACACAATGAAAAAAAAAAACTGTGAACATTACACGGGTTTGAATTTCATTTAATTATTATCTAGAAGGAAGGTGCTCTCGGAAAAACTCATTGTCTTTCCCTATTTTAACTATAAATAAAATATCCTACAGAATCTTAAAAGGAAAACACTACTGAAGCTGAAAAAGAAACTGTTACTCCCTACTCTGCCACACAGCTACCTAACAGATAAAGTTTAATTCCTCATTGTGGTACAACAGTGATTTGTTGATAGCAAGGATTGTTTTCTTACACTTTCATGTGGTTCTGCATACTTTTTTCTTCCTTTAAATTTAGGACAGGAGAGCTCAGAAAATAAATGGCTTGAAAACTGTCTTTCTCCTTGCCATGGAAATGATGATTCTTTCCTGAAAAGGGTACTCTGCTAAAAGGTCAGGTCTTCCCTTTCCTATCTGTCTTTCATGGACAAAACTCTGCTTTTGATGTAATGGATTATTTAGGATTTTGTAGGAAGGCCTGAGGGATCTGCTGAAATAGGTAAAATGATTATGAGTGGCAGCCCATAATGTTGTACAGAAGTAAGAGAAACATTTTTGTGCTGTTTAAAAATAAAAAAAAAGGCTAAAATGGAAGTTCGAAGCAGAACAGTGCATGATCCTGATGTTAACTGTAACATCCTCCAGAACATTTGAAATAACCTTGCATTATTGATACAACAGACCTCAATGGAAATTACTTATTTTCTTCCTACTTCAAATTTAAAAATAATGGACTGATTGGACCAAGCAGCTAAAAGCACAGATAGTGCATCTAGAGTTTGTTTTGTGAATTATTAACACAGCTCAAAGTTAAAAATTTAGCTTTGCTTGGAAATCTACTCTCCCATTTAGCTTGACTGCTGTTTTCAGTTTACATTATTTCTTAGACACTGCTGTGAAACTTCCTCTTAATTGGAGGCTATTGTGAGGCTTGAAGATTTTTGTTTATTTGAAAAATATAGTACGGCTGAATTACCAGGACCTATTAATATACATATAGTAATGACATATAATCGCCCACAACTCCCTTGAGATGGCTCTGGCACAACAACCCCATTTCATTTTCATGAAATAAAAAGCATCCAATTACCTAAACAACCACCTATTTCACATTAACTACACACCAATAATCAGTCAATTGAGGGAATATTTATTTCTGCGGTACATCATGCCTCACATCCTCTTTGTCCTCTCTTTGTGTACCTTGTTTTCTTCACTGTGGGCTTTACTTGTAAGAGGGGCGGTAGATTTACATCTCTCCATAATTCCTTTGGTTAAAACCGTTCAACATGTCTTCTATTTGTTCAACATGGTGTAAGCAATGATGCTGCTTAGTATTATGCTGCGTGAACTCAGGCCAGCAACCCAGCAGTACAGCCAGGCATATTTTTAAAGTGCTGCAGCACAGCAATAAACAGACCCTCATACATATATTTTTTTTCCAAAAATGCAAGGAGCCCCATCTGTACTGTAAATGTGTATGTACATTTGTCACTATAATGCAATCTGTCCAAAGTTATCCTTATTATGTGTGTGGGACATTGTCTCGGGAGCAGGGTGAACAGAGGCTTTCCAGGATAGGTTATGGATAACGTGCAGTACCCCACTGGGTTCCCTCTATTAATGCTCACTCCGCAAAAAGAAGCCTCAGGCACTGGGTCACAAAATGTTCCAGCATCTCCCAGGTGGCCAGTATTGAAAGATAAAGGAAGGCAGAGGAAATGCCTATATAAAACGCAGAGTTGGCACAAATACTTTCACATCCAACGCAGAGGTATTACGGAGGGCTCAAACTTCCTTCCTTTTCTCTGAAGAAATCTCAATTTTTAGCCCTCAAAGAGCCAAAAAGAGCAACTTCCTCAAAGGTATGAGCAGGATTTCAGGCACAGCACATGCTTCTGATTATTTCAGCAGCTGAAGGAGGCTGTATGTGATGTGAATGAAAGCGAGCTTTTGATTACCTGATCTTAACCAGTGCTCTGCTGAACGTTTTCAATGTAAAGATGCAAGTCTGTGGATATCAATGAAAGGACAGGAGAATCTGTACAACAATCTTGGGCATCACTACAGAAACTCCTTTACCTCCCAAGCATTCCTCATGGGGCACAAAGTAAAGGCAACTGCCAGAAATTTCCATCCATCACTAAAATACATGCCTAGATCAGGACGTGAGGAAGTAGCTGCAGTCCTTCAACTTTACTACAATACTTTCAAGCTCAGGAGAACTTCCCTGACGATGTACCATTAAGGTCAAAAAGTCAAAGAAACAAAAAAATTGTTCCAGAAACATCAACATTTTTCATTTTACCTACCTGCCACTGCACAAGGACAGATGAAGTCGTGTGGGGAGTTACTAACACAGAACTCGGTGGTTCACCTGGAACTAAACCAGAAAAAAAGTTAACCAGAGCAGTTATAGAAAGAGGGTGGGAAGCAGGCAGCCTATTCATCACACCCTCTTTCTCTGCTGCTGAAGAACATCTTCTATCCCAGTTACTGCACGGCTGGGTCTCAAAAGCAAAGATGAACATCGCAGCCCAGGCAGAATCCAGCCGCTTCTCGTACATCCCTCGCTCTACCCGTGGCCTTGGCAACTTGAGCAGGATTAAAAGAAAAGCTGAGGCCATAAATCTGAAGGAAGCTGCAGCGTGCCAGCTGCTTGCAAACAACTGGGTACACATCTGAAAGGAAGTTAAACCAGCTGTGCACGTGCCCCCAAACTGCTCCCAAAATATTCCATGATATTTTTGCCACAGTTGGGGCAAGCCCATGTTGTTTTTAGGAGTCTGTGTCATGCAGTCATAGCTTATTTTAGTTAGGAAAGCTTGATTTATGGCCAGTTAACCCATTCCTGTGCCCATGGCCTATAGCACACACACCCCCACACTATAGCAGCTCAAAAAGAAGAAGTGAAGGCTTATCAGGAGCTGACAGCTCTCCACAGCGCAATGCTCTAGTGGCAGCACCAGGTTTGCTCAGCAGAATAAATGTTCGGTTTGTTAAGGAGGTGAGAAGCTTTCACAGCGTTTCCCCCGCTGTATTGTGAGGAGGCCAAGCACAACTCTGGATTCACTGTAGCTAAATTCAAAGAGAATTGAAAATTAACTTTTAAATTCCAAAACAGTGAGTCAGTGCTGCCTCATTAGTACCGGCTGCAGCCTGCACTGATACAGCAGCCGCTGTTCAGGAAGGTGGAGAGCCAGGATGTCTTTAAAAGGCTGTTAGCCACGTTATTTGAGTATTATGTGGCTTCTTGTTTAACTTAGGATACTCCTGAGCCCTGTCCTCTGTTTTTCTGATTTCAAGATCACATTCTTTAAACATTCCTTTGCAAACTGTTTGCTATTTTTTTATCTCAAGGTCATATTTATTTAGTCATTCCTTGAGCTATATAAAATACTGGCTAATTCCTAGCACTGTATATATGTCTATCCCAGTACTCCCAGGCTAAGGGAAAATACTGATGCTTTTTCAGACTTTGCAGTGTTCCTTTCTCCGTTCAAGACATGAGAGCTACTTCTGCATTCAGGCATTGACTTTATACAATCAAGGAATTAGAAGCTGATCTCTAAGGCTAAAAATAAAAGCCTTGTCAATGTCATTCACAGTTTATTAGCCCTGATCTGCAGGATTAAATGCTCACGTTTCCAGGAGCTTCCTACTCTTTCTTACTTATACCTCAGCAATTTTGCCATATTGCAGAGTGATGTAGATTGTGAGTGAAAACAATTGAAGAAACTTTTTCAAATGTATGCATGGTTCTACATTTATTTTTAATGATCTCTTGTAAATTATTCAATTTCTGCAAAGATAATGGTTAGTGCAGAATTTGGAAGCCAATCAAACGGAGTTTAATTCCATTTTGAGACTCCTGGAAGTATGATTCATTATCAGAGGGCACAGCAGGACACTTAAGGCTGTCTGTTATTAATTCAGCCACATCTCATTACTACCTGTATCAATCTCCTATGAACAAAACTGCATTGGCTGTTGAATTTTCACTGCACAGTCCCAGTGGAGAACATACTGCAGCAGGCCCAGCAAACCCAGGAGCACTGGGGAGTGCCCATGCTCCAGTGTGCCTCTCCTCCTCACTCACCATCCTGCAGAGTTGTGACTGCCTCGGTCTCCGCACTGAAGTCACTGTCTCCGATGTCATTGGTTGCTTTCACTCGCAGTTTGTAAGAGGTGAACGGGTTCAAGCTGTGGAATGCAAAAAATAAGGCTGAAGGGATGAAATCTCCTCACATCATCACAACATGCCTCTGAACAAGCCTGGACAGAGAACCTGCCCATTGGCATCCACTCACTGAGCAGTTTTTATCTCTCCTCCACATTGCCTTTTCTTTGCAGCCTGCCCCAGCTTCCTCAGGACATGGGGACATTGGCATCTTGTTGCCATCAGCATCTTGCTGCCAGCAGCATCTCCTTGGATTCCCACTGGCCTGAGTTCCTGAATACACTCACGGATTCATAAATGAATCCAGTGGCAGAAAACAGCCATGAAGTGCAGCTCACAGAGCAGCCTACGACTGGGGCTTGCTGGACAGGACAAGATGTGCTACTCTGAGTTCTGCATGGCTACCCAAAACCTGCCTTTCTACGTGCTTTGCCGGGTATAGCCTCAAACTCTGTGGGGCAGCTCATCCTCCCTGCTCGGATGGGGATGACAGGCAGAGAGGAGGCAGGGAACATGCCCAGGGTCAGCCAGTGCACGGCAGGCACTGGAATTCAGAGCACCAGCCTTCTGACTAATCCTCTAGACCATCCCGTATGATCAATGCCTTTTATTCCTACTGAATTTCAAATTAATGCTATTACCTGGATTATTTAATAAAGACAGTAACAACAGGTTCCCTGCAGCTCTTTTATCTACGCAGTGCTTTAAGATATGCAAAGAGTGATTTCCAGCTGACATAACCTTTGCAAAGATTCCTCTGTCTTGGCTTGGCAGGGAGAAGGCGTGGGGGAAGCTGCTTTCCCAGTCACATGCAGAGGCTAGAAAGGCAGAGCTGTAAATTACGGGGGATTTAGCTAATTAATTGGTAGTGTCTAGCCATCAGCTGGCAGATATAACACTGACTACAAACCCAAGTAAAGTAACTTGTAAGGAATGGTAAAACATCAAGGGATAATGCATTCTGATGGGCAGCACTCTCCCACCATGCTTATACTGCTATTCCAGACTTTCACAGGAAAGAGCTTTTAGCAAGGGGGGGGAGGAAACCTTTTCCAGTTGTGCCACCCTATTACAAGTCCATTACTTACCTAAAACAACCTGAATAATTTGAATCATCTTTCTTGATCTTTTGTTTTTACTAGTGCCAATGTAAAGTCTAAATGAAGGTTTCCTTGATTTTTACAGGTTTTGACTGGAAAGCTACAAGGTATAAATCAGGGTGGGTGTAACACCTCCAAGGTCAACAAATCAGACCTATATTTGTACTGTAATTGTCAAGTTTTCTTTTTCTGCACAGTTAGAGAAAAGGATAGCAATGTATCTGTGTCTTCTGGCACATGACCAGTGAGCTGCCATATAACAGCCATTGAGGTTTTTATAACAGGCCTGAATAACCTGCCTCTGAATGCTTCAGATACTTGATTCTCCAAAAGCTCACGGCCTTTTAGAAATAATCTGATTTGTACTAGCTGGTCAATAGAGAAAATGGACTGCAAAACAAGTACCTTCTCATAGACATTCAATTGCTTTTGCAGATGTTACAAGGACTTTAATTACAACAGCATCGCTGAGGATATAATGAAGCCTGAATAACAAAGTTTAAACATTCTGATGCTATCTATAAACTTCAGTATGGAAAATACAGATAAAAATGGTCCCCATTTCATCTGGAAAAGCTTATATAGAGATAATTGCAATGCAGCATTGAGAGTGGATTTTAACATCAGTCACTACTGAAAAGATTTTTAACTAGTTGTATTTTACAGAACAGTGTGTGGCTACATATGGTTTAGCCTGAGTTGTGTTATCTACCACGCTGAGCTTTCAGGAAGGACTTCAAAAAGATGCACTGCAATCCAACTTTAATTAGATTTATTGCGTGACCTTCAGCAAATCTCTCAACCGCTGTTCATAATGCCACCTCTAAAACGGGAGCAGTGACCTCACTTAACCTCTCTCCCCCAAAAAGACTGTGAAGCTGAGTAATGCTTGTTTTGGCTTCCTAACTGTTGGGAGTAGAAGCGTGGGATTTTCTATGCCTGCCTGGGATTATTTGGTACCTTTCAATAATGCAGGATGTTGCCTCGTGGCTGATGGAGGAGGAGTAGGTTTGCCAGTCTCCATGTGGCAGTTCTCGCACTTGGACTGTAAAATATCGTATTGGTGAAGACCCATCACTTCCAGGGACCCACTTCAACAGCAGACTCCGTGACGACACATCACTCTGGGGGGTCATCAGCTGCCTGGGAGGCGCTGGTCGATCTGCAATTACACCGCAATTTGGTACTGCTTTGAGAGGAAACTCAAGATAACATAAAATGTGAGAGCCTGATCAGATTTTCATAGTGGTAATACCACAGGAGATTGAACACTTGGATTTGCCCCATGAAGTGTACAAGCCATCCCATTCCTTAACCTTCTAGTGCAAAAAGCAGCAGTAAAACTGATTCTTATCCCCTCGCGTAAAAGGTCACCACTGAATACACACTTTCCTAGCAACAGACCTCAAACTTGAGCATATCTCAGCCTGGCAGGTTAAGGAAGAGTCACTACAACCATCAGCCAAGAAAACTAAGGCAGCCTTCAGTGAAACTCGTCTGTGTTTCCAACTGCAATTGCTCTTTTGTTAGAATTTACCTGTAAACTACTTCACTTTTTAACCTGTGCTTATTACTTGGTACCACGGGACTACATTCTCTCTGTGCCACACAGCATCCTCTTCCACCAGCTGCGCCCCAGTCGAGCCATGAACAGGAGGAATGGATGAAGCTGGAACAGGCTTGTGTGTAGCAGACTCCAAGTGCACGACTTACAGCTAATACTGAATTCCTGCACCAGCTCGCTCTGGCAGGGAACTGGGAACCATCAACAGCTCCCGCTGCTGTTTCCAAACCCCAGCTTGGAGACAGTGCAATGCTGGAGTGTGAGAACCTGCTGCAGTTCGTTTCCACACCTCCCCTCTCTTCTCTCATACCCACTACCCTTGACCCTGCAAAGTCAAACCAGCCAGTGCCAAGGCTGAGGGAGATCTCTCCAGAGCAATTAACCGTAGAGCGTTTAGATGCGGCAGGGAATGGTAATGCAGGTGTAAGCACGCCAGTCCCCACAGTTTGAATATAGATCTCCTTTCCCGTCACTGTGTCTCCGCACTCCATCGATTTCAATAGAGAAACTCTATAGAGTGAGGAATAATTGTTTAATTGTTTATCATGAAGATTATTGATTCTGATTAAAATGTGTGGCATGTAATAAAGCAGAAATTGATTGGAGACACTGCAGTGACTTGCTTTTGAGAAGCAATTCAATTCAACTTCATCAGCACTTGTTTCCATAAACACACCTCTGCCTGCCCGATTCCTCCAGGTCTGTACAGAGAGCATCTCGTTTCCCTCCCATCCCCTAAAACCATTTCCTATACGTTTTGGCATTTCTCTGCAGCATACTCTTGCTGACATCAGTGCCCAAAGATTTGTAAGCTATTAGCTGGAGGAAGCCCTCGGTGCCAGCGGCCTGCAAGCTGGAGTACAATGCAAAAGGTCAATGCCTGACACTGACAGGCTGAGGCAGGTATTTGGGGTTATTCTATCAGAGGAAGTGAGTGTCATGCAGGGATTTAATACTCTCTGCTGATAAGCTTTAACCAGCTCAGAGTTTTGGGCAGGTCAGGTCTTGCAGTCAGTCTCCCATGATTGGGTTTCCTTCCGCTGCTAATGGGACATCTTAAAATCTCCTTTATTACAAGAGATACTTCCTGACTGTTTGTACAAACCTGTTAGGATAAAGAGTTTATTTATGGGAGTTTAGCCACAAGCTAACGCTAAGGTGAGCTGTTTGTGCAGGAATGGAAGGCTGAGTCATCATGACTCAGTGGAGCACTTTTAATTTCTCCCTACGTTTACATTTTCTGACTCGGTTCTGCCCTGATCACTGGTGTTGGCTGCACTGAAGGGTACCACACCCCAAGGTAGACTTAAAGCACTACATAAGAACCTCTGGACAATACAGCTACGATACAGCTTGGGGTCTGTAAATCTCACATGTACCAGTTTAAAGTGTGAAGATTTATATTGGGATTAGCCAAGGAATTTAAAAGGACAAGAATGAACAATGTTGTGAAATTTCAAGGGATTTTTTTGTGCCCATTGCCTATCTCAGTGTAAAGGACTACGAGGATATTAAATGCCTTTTTATTAATGAAAATTAAATATCTTTTTACCCTCGAGTATTTATTGTCATGTATACAAGTTTCAGGTTTATTGTTTGTTTGTGGCACTGGACAAAAAATCTTTATCACTCCTCCTATCAATCTTGCTAATGTGAGATTACACATTTTTCTCTCTACATTTTACATAGGGGATCACTTCAGCTAACTCTCACAGTGCCTTGGGACCTGGTTCCACAGCACGCATAGAGACACAGCAGAGTCATCCGTCAAAGAGAGAAAGGGTTCATTTTACACTGCCTTGCCTATTCAAGATAACCCTAAAGCATCGATAGCAACGAGGGATCATTGTTCCTGCAGCGGAGCTGGGAGTTCTGCCTTGAGCTATTGTGAAACCAGCAACAGCTTGTGCACAGCCTGGGAAATCTGAGCTCATTTTATTGAAAAGGAGAAGCCCTGAGCTTTGAGTATTCACTTATTTGGTATGTTGGGGTTTTTTAGAAATTCCACATGTTGGACTTTAAACTTCCACTTTGACAGCAATCAGACAGGGATGGAAGAAACCTTGAGCTGATAAATCTCTTTGATGGACAGTATCTTTAGTAGAGGCACTTTAAGTTTCCTAATACAGCCCTAGAGGTTCTTTCTCTGAGGACTGCACTGTTAGGTACTCAGAAGGCTGCACATGACCTGGAGAACTATGCCAGTGGGAATTTTAACACCAACCAGGCAGGCCAGAAAGTAGTTGAAATGCACCCCACCAGTCCTCACTGCTGGTGGCTGCACAGCAGGTCAATGTCCTCTCTTTTTAGGATTGTTACAGGAAAATAATAAAGATGACATTGTGGGCAAAGATCATGGGAAATCCCTGCTCCTGCACTAAATGATTTGCAAGGTGTAGAAAGGACTTAAAAGGAGAGATTGCTTAGTAGGCTCATTTTAAGAGCTAAAAGTAAATATAATTGGCTGTATTATACTGCAGGACTTGGGCAAGAGGCAAGACCAGGCTCGTGGTAACAATATTCAAGGATTTCTATGAAGGTCTGCCCTAGTTACCTGAAGTGTGCTGCTCTCTGAACTGTATTTTTTTTATAAGGTTCTAATTTTTGAGGGAGAAGTTTTCTTAAAGAAAATATCCAGGCAGCACAATGGGCCAGAGTGGCACGTGGCACAACATCCAGCGATGCACTAAGGAGTGATGGTGGTAAAGTCACCCTGGCTAGTTTTGTTTCTTCCATTTTAACAGGCCAGACACATGCTTTGCAGTGGGCCACAGGATGTTGTCCAAGACTAGAGGAAAACCCACACTCCTATTCTTCACCAAGATAGTCTCCTTTAGCTCTGAAACAAAAATAAGATTTTCATGCACCAGTGGAAAAATATATTTTTTCTCACTGGTAGCTCTAGAGATCTAAGAGTGGAGAACTGAGCAGTTACTTGAGCCAAAGCATTGGAAACAAGTAATGATGCAGAGCAAATTCTGTAATGCCTTATATGTCTTCCACATTTTGATATGTTTGGTATCTAAGCATCTGGTTTCATTTATACACATGTAACTCCTGCTTTCTTCAAGTAGCTTCCCTACAGAACTGAATTTGATTGGGGATTCAGAATGCAAACAACCATTTTGTGGCTGATGCAAGAAGCAGAAAAATTCTGGGCAATCCAGATGCAAACACTCTGCTTGAGTGTGTGGCAGCAAAAGGCCTGAGTAATTACTAACACATTAGGTCAGGACTGAGGTACAATGGAGGAGCCATGTGGAGAAATCCTGCAACATCACCACCTCTTATTTTGCGTTCCCTAATCAATATAATTCATCCATCACTTACTTTCTTAAGATTGCAAACTTTCTAGAAAACGAGAGCGCTGAAAAAAAGGTCTGCCTGCAGAAGGAGGCTGCATATGGCCAATATAGCAGTTGATGGAAAAATCAATCTCCAACAGCTCTGCAGATTAGAAGAACTGTGTCTCATAAAAGTCTGTCTTGCTCACCAGGTTTCTCAAATCATGATGTTGCTATGGTTTGGGGCAGGTTTATGGGGTAGGAAGGAGGAGGTGTACAAGCTGTAGCCCGTTATTAAAATTCCCCTAAGTGCAGCGCAGGCTCCAAGGCATGCAACACAAAGTACCACAACCTGTGGCTGCAAGCATTACCTCTTTTTTCTGTTGTGATCACTGTGGCTTCCAGAGGCTCCCCCCAGCCCTGCCTGGTTTTGGCAGATGTCCGGAAGATGTACGCTGACTCAGGGGTGAGATCCGTAGCAGTGAACTGCCTGACGGTCGAGCCAACCTCCACTGTTGTGAACTTGTTAGGGCTGCTGCTGGCCAGACGGTAGGCAATCTGATAACCTGAAATCACAGCATCAGCAAGAGAGGGGGAAGAAGGGTTAGGTGGTTGTTTTTTTTCCTACCAGAGGCAAAAGAGCACAGAAACTATTAGTTTATCACAATTATTTGTTTACCTGAGACCAGAACAAAGTAACTTGCTTCCTTTAGTGCTATAAAAGCTCTGCTGGATGAAGCCCTCCCACCGTGAGGAGCCATACCTCATGAGGAAATCATACACTGTGGCATAACTGAATATTATTGGTCATTAAATTCATTTCACTTCCCTTCTCTTACACCAACAAGATACAAACCCAGTTTCATCTTTCCTGAGCGCACCGGTACCTTTTCAGAAAGTCAAAGGGATCTCACCTGGTTGAGCCAGTTCAAGACAACACTGTTTCAGCTTTCCACCCAAGCACACAGGAGCATACGGATGCACACACGCTCACATGCAGTTTGGCCCTCTCACAGTTTCAGCATGGGGTCAAACTAAAGGTTTTTCAGCTGCAGAGCAGCTGGATTGCTCAAACTGTGCAGCCTTCACACGACCCAAAGAAAGGTTTTGCTCCTGCTTTTTGCACTTGCCTTCCTCTCAGCTCTCCCACTCCCCTCAAACTCTATGGCAAGTGCCAGAACTGCCAATAAAAACATCCTTCCACTGTAATTCAACATTGCTGCCCCTGCTCACAGCCCAAGGAAGAAGCCTGCAAGCTGTGAGGTTCTGCTTCAACCGTGCAGCACTTAATAATCAATTTTGTTGATGCCTGTAAGTGATAACCCCCATTCCAACCTGCCTGACAATTAGGAGCTCACAGTTTAGCCTCTATTATTAATGATCCAACTGTGCAAAGGAGGGCTTCCAGAGTTCACACGCACCACTAGCAACAACTGTCCCCCAAAGAGGATCTGCCAAATGTTCAAATCCGTTCTGTAAACCCAGCAATTGAATCAGGCTCTCACTTCTGGAGCTCGACAGTAACTTTCAGTCCAGCTGCTGACTTCCAAAATCAATTAATACTCGAACTGGTGTGGGGCTTTACTGCCCAAACTGAATACAGTTGCATGATTAAATGCTTCATGGAGTTGCACAGGGCAGAGGGCAGCCAACAAATCCAAATCAAACCAGCTGAAAACAAAAGTGTTGTGACATGATCCTGCCAACCCTCTGCTCATCTTCTGAATGACAAAGGGGTCTGCAGCACCTGAGACCATCTCTTTCTCTTGGAATTAATATCCCAGCTAGAGTTTGAACTCCCACCACATTTTGGCTGTAACAAGACCAAGGGGAGCCAAACCTGCGTGCTTCATTTGTGTAGGTCAGTGCATGAAAACTGAGGTTTTATCTTACCTGTGGCCATTAGACAAAATCAATGATGTTTATCTCCCATGAATATGCAACAATTGCCACATGCCCACTCACAGAAAAGGCGCAGAGTTCCTGCACTCTTTGAGCAAATGCCATACTTGTGTGTGGCACATGCTGTCATGAACACGGGAATTTAATTGGGATGCAGATGGTATTAATTTTGGTGTGCTGATTCTCACAGTGCTGCTGCTGATGCCCCAGCATTCCCTTGTCCTTTTTGCTTCAGCAGCTGCTAGGGCATGTGGCACGACAGCCATGGCTGCCTCATGTGGAACAAACCGGGTGGCCCAAACACCTCGAAGAGTGACTTGGCACTTCTCAGCACCCATGGATTCGGTCTGAGCTCCCACATGCTGTGCTTGCAAACAGGTTTGGGTACAGACTCAATTCATTTGAGGGTCTTCACGTACTCTGGGCACCCATCTTTGAAAATGGGCACAGGCAGCGAAAGGCTCTGGGCACCTGCATGGGCTCAACTCCTGCTGCCTGGGGCACCCTCACACACCACGGCAGTTGGTCTGTCTGGGATATTCCTACAGTAATGTTTTCAGAGTTGGGTGAAGAGCATTTGACTGCTAAATAAAAATTGCCCTGGCTTTCAGAGCTGCTGCACATGCTTCCATCCCAGAGAATTTGTAATCCCCCCCCACAGATTAGCTTCTTTTGAACATGACACCAGCTCCCCGGTTACTGGCCCAATATATTTCAACTAAGTTTTTTGTACCTTTTAAAGTCTGCAGAAAGACAAATAGCAATGAGCACAAGGGATGGATATACTACAATCTTTTTGTTTATATAGACCCAAAGGATGTGGGACTGAAAACCCCGGTGCAGGATCTCAATAACGGGGAGGGGGGAATAGTCAAAGAAACACACTGAGGGATGTTTTACAGCAGCAGCAGCAAAGATGAAGGAAGAAGCAACTAAGATGGCTAGAGAAGTTTGATAAAGGGACATAATGTAAAGAATAAGACCTGAAGGGAAACAGAGAATATTAAAAGAATAGAAAAGTTGACTTATCTCATTATTAAAAGATAAGTATGATATCTGGGACATATCCTTGTCGAGCAATTTCCTCTCTTTTCTAGACCTTTGTAAAATATAAAGTACAGTGAAAATGTAAGGAGGGAACAGAAAGATAACTATTTACTGCTAAATGGTGGTACTCATGCTGGAAAACCAATTACAAACATGCTCAGATTAGGCAAAGGAACCCATACATATCTAGGCCATTGTAATAACTTACAGAAGAGTGGATTCTTGGCTAGTGTAAAAACTAATTTAGCCACAAGAACGAAGAAATCACTTGTCACAGGCTGCCTCTCCTGACAGGCTCTGCAAACTGCCTTTCAATGCAACCCTGTGAAAAACAGTATCAGCTCTCCCTGTCCTCTCCTACATCTGTCGAGTTGGCTGACAGTCTGGGTAAATATCTGTTTTCCCGTGTATCTCAGGCAGAGTTTACACAACCAGAGCCATCACCTTTACATATTTCCTCAGAAACTCAGCACTTCCCTTGATCTGATTCAAAGGTACACAACCAAACTCTGCACCTGAACTCAGCTCACTTATTGCAAAAACCACCTGAGATATGTCCCGTATCTTAATTTTGATCCTTTATATCGCCTCCTACTAGAGAGTTTGGGACAGGCAGGATACATGCTGACATAAAAAGCATCGCTTGTCTTTTTTCCCAGTGACACAGAAGAGGCAGTATTTAAACCACAGCTTGGATAATAATTAGGGCTAACGCAAGATCAAAAAGATAAAATTATTAAGTTGATGAATTTCAGCAACAAGGGATGGGAGACGACAGGAAATGTTAAGTGAAATCAAACGAGGCAAATCAATAGAGGTAAATGGAAAGTGTTCAAAAAAAATTAATGTATGCTCCAGGGCTATAAGAGGCAATAACTGCAATTGCTTCAGTGGAGAAATGAGGAAGCTGCCTTCCCTTACTAGAACATGACAATAAGGTGTCACAGATATCTTAGATTTAAAAAAAAATATTAAAATAATCAAAGGTTACAAACGAAAGTAAAATCTTTAAAAGGATCAGAGCAACCTTTTTTGGGTAATGAATATCTTCCAGAATATGAAGTATGGGGATGGTCAATAAGAATTCATACTGTTTTCTTAATTTTTCTTTCTTTTTTTGCTCCCCCTATATCATTAGGTCCCAAATCTCTTCTGCAATTGCGAGTTCTGCGCTTCACTGGGCCAAGACAGCATCACAAAAAGCCCCGAAAGATCAACTCTTCAGGAGTTTATTTATTCATTGAAACGAGGCTTATTTTTACATTAGCATCTTTTTAAATATTTTTTGCACAACTGCGGGCGGTTTCGGGAGCCTGAACTCCATGAACGGCAACAGTCTGAACCGCCTGTTCAATGTGAGGTCACTGCAACACCACCAGTGGATTCCCCAAAGCAAACAGGCAGGAAGATGACAACACGCCATGAATATCAAAAAGCTTTCAAGCTCATCACCATACAAAGCCCTTCAGAACTGACAGCACCCGTTCAAGGCAGGCCACGGCGCGGCAGAGATACAAACACTTATTAATTTGTCACAGAACTTAGGGAAAGCCAAATGATATTGGGAGGTTACGGTCTGCCTACTGGAGCAGCAATCCAGTTTGTTGATTTTACTGCTTATCTGTTTAAGGGCCAGCGGGTGTGCAAATGCAGTCTAGGATCAAAATATGAATTTGCAAACATGGATTACATCCAATTTTGATTCTAATTCTCAGTGGAGTTCTTAGACTCTTTTGCAATAAGCTTCAGGTAAACGCTAAATACAAGAATACCATGAGGAATACTAACCAGGGCCTGGAAGCATGTTGGATGAGCTCTCATTTTCAGGGGAAGCTCAGAGCTAGAAGTGCACACATGCACATTAACACATCAATTTTCTTTAATAGTATTTGAAGGAGTCATGTTGGGTGCTAGCTGAGCTGAGTGCAGAGAAGAAGACTGAGCGAAGCCTCAGACGGTTCACACAACATTCCCAAAAGGAGAAATGGAAATATCTAGCAGTCTTCCACAGTAAAATATTTAAACAAACAAACAAGTGGTTTTCCCTCTTGGTGCCTGCCAGTGTTTCATCCTTGTAATCTCTCTATGAAATGCTAGAACATGTTTTGATATAGATTACAAAAATGTTAGCTGCAAAGGTGCTTGTATACTCAGAGGACAAAGCCAGCAGAGCAGGAACATTAGTTCAAAGGCTCTGAATATGAGTTGCTCTTGCAGAGCAACTGTTTTCCCTTTCCAACCTCACTAGTGAATAGAAGGGCACAGCGCAAAATTATGTTAACTTACTTATTTCCAAGAATTCTACTCAAGTGCACTTGGCTGTGGTGGTGACAGTGGTGTTTTGAAAGTTCATTACAGTAATGAGACTTAGAAAGTGTACAGGGAAAAAAACCCAACCCCACAACTTGCAACCTTTACTTAGAATGCAATACATCGTTTTTTATCTATTTTTGAAGCTCTCCTGACTTCATAGGAAAGATCACAGAAGCACCCAGCATGAGCAATTTTTACTTTTTCTCTCTGATATTGGCAGCTAACTCTTCCTCCATGAACCTCCATGTTTCTACTATTAAAAAAAAAAAGGAAAAAAAAAAAGGAAAAAAATAAAGGAGTGGGAACTGTTGAATAAAGACAATGGACTTCAAAGAGGTGGACTGGGGGAACTGGCAGGTAATGTCCCCCTGGGAAGGAATTCTAAGGGAAAAAAGAATTCAGGTTAGCTGACAGTTTTAAAAGGGACAAAAAAAGAGGTACAACTATCCCAGTGCAGACAAAAGATGTTAAGAGGCCAATGTGTTTGCATTCAGAGCTCACTAATGACCTGAAAATCAAAACTGAATTGGACAAAGGTTGAAACAGGACACACGTCTAAGGGGATGTATAAATAGACAGCACAAGCAGTAGAGACAATATCATCACGGCTAAAGTGCAAAGTGAGTTAGAGCTTAAAGGGCATCAAAGGCAGTGAGAAAAATTTTATAAATACATTAGGAATTTGAGAGATGGAAGGAGAACAGGTCAACTACTGGGAAGAAAAGATGAGCACAAGACAGGGGAGACAGAAAAGAATGGAAGGTTGATACCTCCGCTGCTTCATTTTCACACACACACACACACACACCAAAAAGTTGATGCTGGCTAGATACCCAACACAAATTAAAAGTGACAACAATATAAGTAGGGATGTAGGCTAGAATAGAGAACAAGTTAACGAATATTTAGTTAAGCTAAATGTAATCAAGTCAGAAAGGCCTGATGAAATTTGCCCTGCAGTGCTTATATAGCTAGCTGGAGCCATCTCTGAATAATTAGTCATTATCTTCAAGAACTTGTGGAGGACAGGTGACATCTCAGAATATTACAGAAGGGCAAACAGAGTAAGTACCCTATTTTTTAAAACAGGGAAAGAAAAAACAGAGGAATTATGGACAAATCAAGCTAAAGTTCAATACCCAGAAAGATCCTTGAAAAAAAATATGAGTCAATATATAAGCATCCATGAAGATAATAAAGTGCCAAGAACAGCCAATATGTATTTGTCTGGAGCAAATAATAAATATCAAATAATCTATTTTCCATTTTGACAGTGTAATTGGCCAGGTGGGAAGAGTAGATATGATCCACATTGACTTTAAGTGAGGCTTTAATATTGTTGCACACAGCCCTGTCAAAAGCAAACAAGTGAAACAGAATCTTAAGAAAAATACTACACAGTTTGATTTGAACACTTTAAAAAAAAGTAAAATGTTGTTATCAGTAGTTTGCTAACAAACTCGGAGAACATATTAACTTAGGTCTCCTGAGAATAAGTCATGAGTCTAGTTCTGTTCATTAATGACCTGGCTGATAGAATTGCCAGTCTACTTGCTAACCTTAAAAATAAAACCAAATTGTGAGTGGCTGGGAGCCCTTTGGAGCACAAGAGTGTAATTTAAAGTGATCTTGATAATGAGGAGAGATGGTTTGGAATCAGTAAGATGAAATTCAATAAAGGCACCTGTGAATTATCACACTTACAAAGAAAAAAGCTTAATGTACATAAAAAAGAGGGACTGACTGATCTAGAAGTATACTGCAGAAAAAGGGCAGGAATGAATAGTAGGTCACAGACCTATTTAGTTACATCAACGTTGCAAAAAAAGCCATGTCAGGACAGTATGAACTATCCTGCAATGTGAATGGACTACGCAAGGCATGGAGACAACAGTCTACAAGCCAACCATGGCAAGCCTTCTTTTCAGGACCCCCTTCCCCTTCACTTCCAAACATGCATTGCACAGAGCACTCTGCAGAGACAAAATAAAAGAGAGCTCCTACTCCACTGAGTTTGCAACTTCAGCAAATACGGCTGACAAAGTGCAGCAACATGAGATGCTGGAACACAGTTGGGAGAGCAAAATCTCTTTTGTACTTTCTCATCATTTCTATCAAATGATTTTTTTTCTCCTTAACCACATCCTGTGATTCAAATCCCAATCTCTACTGAGAGCAAGTTCTAGGACACAAAGTTCCTTAAAAAGAGCAACAAATCAAACCCACAAGACAACCTTCCTTGAGCTGCAGAGAAACCCTGCGTGGATTTGCCTCTGACAGCTAACTGCTGCCAAGCTTCACGCAGACTCTTTCTCATGATCAGAAAATCCCTACAGCGTCTGCCTTTGGATCCCATTTGATGATTTTCCTGCATTTTCAGGTGTCAGGAACACTTTGGAAAAGAACACACCTGAGCAAACACTTTGAGTTCTTGACTCAAGATTTAAACACAATGCAAGACCTGTCCCTTACTTAAGGGGATGCCACCAACTCAGCAGCATTTGAGGTAGGCACCCTCCACCCAGCAACAAAAGCTTCGGGAAACATTGCTAAAAGACTGCACGCAAGCCTGAATGGTGGCAGTGAATCTGGAAGCAGAAAGACCTGATAGACTGAAAACTAAACAAACCCCAAAAGCTTTTATTTCTGTTTTCAGACTTGAGAGACAAATATTTACTTGCCAGCTAGAACAACTATAAAACATTTAGCAGAGGACACAAAATTGCTGGGTAGCTATTAGCAGCTTAAATTTTAGGGGTTAGAACGGATTCTTACATGGTAAAAGTCTTCACATTTAAAGTGTAAGTAGCAACTGGTGTATGCATTGCAAAGGGAACCCAAGAGTTATGAGAACAGGAAGGTAAGAAAGTTTTCCACAAACTCCTGTTGCGCCTCCCTGCCTCTGTTTCCCTAAATGCAAAGCCAAATACGAGGTAATACCTTGCAACCTGTCAGACAGCATTACCCAAAGGAAGCAATATAATGGAAGCACACATGACACTGAAGTGTCTCTTATGTGTGGTTTCTAATCCAGCGTGCAAGGGGAAGGAAAACCCAACAGCTTGCTCTGGTCTCCAGCCCTCTCTTCCCAGCTCTGGGTTTGCTGCTCCCTCTTACCCAGAATAATTCCATTGGGCTCCTCCGGCGGCTGCCAAACAATCCGCACAGATGTCAGCCTCACCTCGGGGAACACCAGCCTCACGGGCGGCCCGGGGGCTGGAAAGCAAAACAGAGATCATGACAGCAGAGGAATCACAAGTTTTCTGCTCCCCTCACAGAGAAGACAGCCCAAGTTGTATCTCCCCAATAATGAAGAGGTGTTTAGGAGTGCTTACGTATGTACACAATACACTTTTACCCTGAGCAATCCTGTCCATGGGCAAAGGTCACCAGCACCCACAGACACCACGCCACACAGGACCAGTGCACCTACAGTGTTTTACTGCACCTGTGAATGTGTTTAGCAGGACGCTCTGACAAAAGAGCTCTGATATTTGCTGGAGTTATCACCCAGCAGAGCCTCTGTGAGGAGTCCCTGTGAGGGGGCCACGTCACCGCTAGAAAATTGATTACCCGCTATGAAGCCAGTCACTGAGCTGCCGTTATGTGTCAGCTTAATCTGTTCCATACCTGTTGGAACTGAATAATATTTCCTCTTTGTGTCATCAGCACCAGCTTTGAACTGCCTTTCCATTTTACATGTGCATTTTGAACACTTAGGTCTGAGCAGGAGAACCTGAGGCAGGTGAGATGCACATTAATAGAGACGGTTGGTGGTTGCACTGACCATCCCAGGTTCACGAGGTGAGGAGATGCTAATTTGTACATTAGCAGCTGCAAAATTTCCCCTTCAGCACAAATTTCACCTGCATTACCCCTGATGATACTTTTAATTAAGTTGAGCCCAGAGGAGACACAACATATTTATGTCAGGGGTACGGAGATGGAAGAACAATTTGTATCATTTGCCAACATGCACTTAAGGAGGGAACTGCTATAATGGGGTTATCTAAAACAAACAGTTTTAAGCCTTTCTCATTATAGTCCAATATGTACATTTCAGTGAGCGCCTTTTCTCTCCCTGCAGAGTTCTGCTAACAGTAATTTCTCTTTGTTTCCTTTCAAAGAAAAAACTACTCCTCACAAAGACAATGTGCTGAGAAAACAGCTGAAAGGATGGCAGGGAGGTGCTGTCCCTGTGTCTGTCCCCATATGCTTTTACTTCTTCCCTGCACTCCACAGAAAATTACTTAAACCACAAGTCTGAATGTGCTTTCAGCCCAACCAAATTACCTTAATGAAGTTGCTTGTAGAAACCAATGTTTATTCCATTACTATTGAAAAGATTTTGATGAAAAAAGAGACTTTTTTTTTTAAATCTTCATTGGGAGTAATAAACAGAAGCCTCTCACACTGATATTAACCTTCATTTAATACTGAAAAGGTAATGAAACTAAAAGTAACTTTAGCATCTGCAAAGTATTGTATTTGAAGGGTTGAACTAAATTTTTATGAAGCTCCTTCAGCAGGAATGCTCCCACCACACCAATGGGTTGCCCCTGCATGGGGTGAGGGGCTCGCCCGGGTTCCTTAACACATCAAACTGCACTTGGGAGTCCTTGAGCTCGTGGGAATCACTGGAGGCAGCTGCAAAAGGAAGCTGGTATCATCATCTTCCAGGGTCAGTGCCTTACTCTTTTGGGAACAAACTGACAATGGATAACTGAAGCTGCTTCTCTCTTCCAGTCCAATCTGAGATTTGTTTATTGCTTTCAATTGCAGTGGTCTACTTACTTTTTAAAAACATGATTGAACTTCAGTAGGAATATGTAACTGGGAATATATAACTGGGAATCTAAGAGTTGTCATCTTAAAAATTGTCTACATTGAGCTTCCGAGGACAATTGTAGATTTTTTTCCTGTCTTCAGCTGAAGAGAAAGCAGAAACTAGGGACTGATTTTGTGTGGCTTTGCCAAATCCTTAGCCCATAACCAATGGAACAGTGCTGAGTTATACTAGGTAGGGATTATGTCCTTCAGGTTCAAAGTTGAGAAAAAAAATTAAATTGAAATACCCTTATGGTATTTGGCTACACCCACATCACCAAAAGAAAGTGGTGTTAATAGGCTGGATTAAATAAGGTAATTATTTTGTTAGTCTGCAAGCTTACCATCATCCTTGGTTCTTTCTATAACTGCAGGAGAGCTGGGGACTCCATCTCCAATGCGGGTGAATGCCAACACCTGGATCTCATAGAGCACGTATTTCCGCAAGCCAGACAGCAGGAAAGACTGAGTGTGGTTGCCTCTTACTATTTGGCTCTTTGGTTCAGAGTCTAAATCTCTTGCTTTGAAAAGTATCTGCAGAATAAATATATATAAAATACAGAAAGAAAAAGGTCGTTACATAAGGACTGGAAAAAGGGGTACACATTTTAGATGCCTTCTTTTCACAAAACATAAAATGAGATTACATTAATTGATCACTGCTTTCAAAAACTTTACCTTCTCCAGCTGCCTTTGGAATAATATAAATATCCAGCAGATGAATAATAAATAACAAATGCAAAAACATATCCAGGTAATGCATTAAAAATGAAGTAAGCATGAAACTCCAGCTGCATACCTTGTAACCCAGGACAAGACCGTTCTGCTCAGACTCAGGGACTGCGGTCCATGTCAGAAGGATCTGGGTTGAACTCACAGCTTCAGCAGAGACATTCTCAGGAGGAGCAGAAGGAACTGGAATCACACAGCAGCACCGAAAAGCAGAAATTGTTAAGGTGTACTAGGTCATTTTGCTCCATCCCCCTGTCTGCTTGGGACTGTTCCAGGATCTCTTCGAACAGCATCCAAATGTAAAAGGACTGGAACAAGTTCTAGACAATTCTGTGTTCTTTTGTAATCGTTCTACAACTTCCTTACATTTCAGCCTGCTTCACAATCCCTTCACAGTTCATGTCAGAAGCCACAACATTTGTTAAGAGCTAAACATTAAATAGAAATCACTGCCCTCAGACAGATGGGAAATACAGACAGACATGAATACGTTTCAGGTTCTACACACTTGCAGCAATTAGAATCACGCTTCAGTTGCTGGACTTGTACAGAAGTCTATCTCCTACTATTTCTTTCCTATACATTTTCTTTCCCTATGCCAAAAGCTAGAAATCTTTATGAATGGGAGTTTATCTTATGGTACAATCTGTTCTAACAAGAAGTTTTACGCCACCCTGGCTTCCTATATTATCTGAAAGGAAATTATAGCGTCTTGTCTACAGTTAGTAATAATTTCAACCACTGGATTGCATTCCCAGTTCAGTAAGAAGTTCTTTAACCTCTAAGCCTTTTGATTATGTGATAGTGCTCAACATTTGCAATACATCAATTATAGATGGATACATTAATACAAGGTGTATTTTCAGGGACAGATAAGGTGTAAATGAAAGATATGCCTATTTCATTTATGTTGCAAAATTGGCACTTAGGAAACTAGAAACATCATTAGAACTGATGGCACAGGAACACTGTAATTTTCTCTGACTTGAGAGAAGAGCAAACTTGCATTTTCTCATGCCATTAAAACTGTAACTGCTCCAGAACAACCATACAACTGCAAGCTTTTGTAGGCAAGCTTAATAGCATGCCACATTATGCAAGCAGAATTTGAGGCTATTTTTAAGAGTTCATTTTTTTTTGCTGCCCCTTTGCATGTCTTTTTCCTGTGGCATTTCCAACATCTGAAGGGTAAACCCTTTCCTAAAGCATGATACACCTGTCAGACCTCAAGAGAACATTTACTAAGTTGTGTTACACAAGCACTTATGGACAGTAAGGCTTGATTAGGTACTGAAAATATTGCAAAAAGGAGCACAAATCTCTGCCAAAAGTGATGCTTTCCTGGCTGTCCGAATGAAAGAACAGATCTGCTGTTTTGAAGGCGAGCTCCTGAAGCTCCTAGCAACGTGAACGAGATAATGAGTATGACACCAGAATTAATATAAATTGAAAAAAACCCAATGCACCGCCCCCCACCCTTGTGCACTCAAGGTTAACCGCAGAGATAGTAATTTCTGAAACAATTTCCCTGTTACCAATTATTTGGGACATGAGAAACAGAGCATCATCTCACAACACTGCAGCAGACTAAAATCCAATTTTTTTTCCCCTCCAATGCTGAAGTGCCTGTTTGGTTTTTTTTTTTATAAAAAAATATCTTCTCCTAGATTTATCCCCCACAAGGATATAATTATGTTAAAGGAAAATAGATTGCCAGGAGCCATGAATGTCTTTGGATAGCTGCCATAACTTTATCTGTAGATCTTCACAAAGAGCTACTCCCACATGAATCACTTCTGGAGTGAGAAAGGGTGGAGGTGGGTCGCAGGAAACCAGAGTATGTAGAGGAAAGAAGCCCTTTCCAGCCAGATTTATTTTTATTTTATCTGGTTTGAAGCCTTTCAAGACAGAAGAAGTTTCTTTATTTTACAAATATTCCTTTCCCTCTTTGATGGGCAGCCATGAGATTTCCTGAATACACAAAAGGTGGAGGCTGTGCCCGGGCTGGCCCTGCGTGCATGAGTGCCTTGAGGTGTGTGTATGATCATGCTGCTGGCAGGGGGATGCGAAACCTAACGAAGGAGAGAATGGTCTCTCTGAAGATTTATTAGCTCAGACTCCTCTTAATTCCCAGTGACAGCCAGAGCAGCTAAATGTCCCCAACTTGCTGCAAAGGAATTTAAGCCCAATGCCTAAATGGCAAAAATACCTCTGTTCCCTGAGTGCACTTTAATTTTCCAGTTCTCATGTTAGTGTTGAGAATTTTTTTCTAGTGTGGATGTATGAAAATTCAGGACCTGCAGGTGATCTTATGGATCTTACCCTTGCCAGTCTTTTATCTAGTAACAGAGTTTGATCGACCCTTTACAATTAATTGAAATATAACCTTCATTTCTCTGACCCCTCTCCTCTCAGGATATCCTGATTCCAAGAAATTATAGTTTGCTGAGACTAATTAGTGGCTTGAGTGAGACATATAGATCCCTCCTTCCTCTAACGCAGCTTTCCTTAACTATTGCACCGAAGACTTTGTTATAAGCTCCAAAGCTGAGTTCTCATTAGTAACCCACAAGAAGAGTGCACAAGCCAAGCAAGAGTGTCCAAAAAAATCTCAGAGTTTTAATGAAATGAACCGGAAATACTGAAACTAAATGATGAGCTCATCCAGCAAACTGCCAGCTGCACGCTGTACTTCAGAAGATCAAACGTAGGAAATTACAGAGTTACTGGCACTTTGCACTGCAACTTCAAGAAGAGCTCAAGTTTTTAAGGTTATCTGTGTTGGCATCTAAGACCATGCATCCTCTTTCTACATCTGACATAGCCATATTTGATATATAGCAAATGATGCTGTTTCATGTCTCTAACTAGGCCAAAAGCAGCTTTTAATAAGCTAGCCTATATTCTGGCTTTCTAAGAAAGCTAGATAGGGGGGTGCAGTGGTTCTCTCCACTTCTGCAGCTCATTTTAGCTGAACATCCATCCCCGTTTTTTACAGTAAAAATTAAGCTGGCATATTGTATGTCTGATGGTAATTAAAAAGTGCAAATTTAGAGCAAGGTTCATGGCAAAAGTAGCATAACTGCAGTACACAACCATTTTGCCTATAAAATTAGATACCTCAGGCCAAATTCTCAGCTTGTATAAACTGACAAATCCCTGCAGTGACATTGGACCACATCTGAATTATCAAGCGATGCTCTATCACGCCACAGTAACTGCCTCATGAAGGTCAGCCTCTAAAACGTCAGGAGATTGATCCTTGCCATAGATATATGGCCACACTTCTATAGCAGTTGATTTTGTAAGACAAGTATACACATTAATGTAGCTGAATATTAGGAGCCCAAAAAATATTAAGGCCCTGGGTTAGGTGTATTTGATATGAACGGTTTGAAAATAAAGGTTTCTATCTAAAAGGAAGAAGGCCTGTCAAGGTTGTTAGAGGTCTTCATATTTTCTTCCTTTCTCTGTATTGCACCAACCATCACTGTCAATTTATTGAGTGGAAACTGAGCTGGTTACTCTGCAGTTATTTTACACTGTAAAATTTAATGAGTTATTTAATTTCTAACATTATAAAAAGATTTTGGATTGATAAAACCCGTCCATCTTAAAAATCCTAATTCATGCCCCTCCATCTTCAGCTGCTTGGATCCCTATCCCAGATTTCCATTTCAGGATTTCCCAATTGTTTTTCAAGCCTGGGTTACCAAAACCTACAGCATTATTATTTAACTTCTCATAATTTCTTTGGTTTCAAGATGTTTTAGATTCAAGAGCTTCAGAAACAGGAGAGTACCTGTAATGGCATGCTCCTTTATTGTTAGCATGTGTGCTCAGCTATTAGTGATATGATCAAACATCCTAGAATAAAGCAAAATGCTCAAGTACAACTTTATTTTCAATAAAGATTTTGGACTCCAGTGGCTGCACTGTCACTAGCTACCATGAGCTGATTCAGTGCCCGGGTTCTAACTTCTTAGGACCCCTGGGTGGTGTAAAGCAGAGAACCATGGATTCTGCCAATGAACCACCACATGGTCTTGGCCAAGCCACCTCTGGGCAGCTGTGAGGGATGTTTACAATCTGCAGCACCAGGCAAAACCAACTTTAAGACTCTGCGTCTACTAAGTGGATAAAGAATTATTTAGGACACCTGCCCTCGAAGTACTTTGAGAACATAAGTGATAAAATACAATTTTTCTTATAGTTCAGAACACAGAGCTAAAAATGCTTTGACCTTTCTCTCTGCTTTATTTTCCCCATTCATTTGACTGTGCATATGGGTTAATTGCGGATTCCCTGAAGTTCTCTAGTGCAGCTTGCCACTATGCCAGCGCTTCTTGTATATTCTAAATCTGAGAAGATACAGCCAAAAGTCTGAGCCCTGACTTGCTCTATTCAAGAAATCAGATGTTAGTATCAAAGAAAACACATGAAAAAAACCAAATGAGTCCTTATGGCCTAGATCACAGCTTTGTGTTATTTTGATCCCAGTTTCTGTGTTCCTCCTACAATCAGTTTCAAGTCAACCTTCTTTTAATACTGCGAGAGAAAATGCCAAATACACACATAACCTCTGATCTTTAGATGCTGAGCAAGAGCACTGTAATCCTAAGGTTTTATGAAATCACTTAATCTTAGTATTTACTACATTTCAAAAGAAGTGTTTGAAGAGCAGCAGAAAGGAGAAAGTGGAGAATGCAGTATCTTTTTGTTATGATACAGAACACTTCAGAACTATTTTGTCTGGGTCATGCTATCTCTAACTCCAGCACAAGCACGCCTTGTTTAAAATACCTCCAGCAATAGCTTTCCAATTACTGCTACCCAAAAACTTAAATGGAGGGGGATGACTTTGTTTAGCCATCTCCTTGGTTAGTTCAAATGACAGTTATTTGAACCAGCAGACCAAATCCTGCTGTGTAGATCACATCCCTCCTTCACGCCAAGGAATGCTGCATGGTGCAGAGCACGCACACATGTGCACTGGGTGGCTGTATGTGTAGGGTATTCATGGAATTAAATTCCAAAACATTTTAAGTTAAGAGGTATAGAAAAAAAAAAAGTAAAAAGAAAAAATATCAGTGGGGAACCTTGCATAAACACAGGACACAAAGAGATTTTATTATTACTCTTTTAAAGCATTTAAGTAATCCATTTTGTTATTCACCTGCAATATACATTTTAATTTATCAGGTGCAGGAAGGGTAGGCTTGGAAATAGGTTTGGTGGAGTTTAACAGTGAGAGAGCAGCTTTTCAACATCCATCTTTACTGTTTCTATTAAGCAAACAATAATTTACTGTTGCCTGAGATTGAGAGTTTGCTTCTGATACTTGAAGTCTCTATGTTAGTACGGCCAATTCAGCCAGACAATGCTGTACTTGTGCTCTAGTCTATAAGCAGGTTATGTCTATACGCAGGTTATGTTTATATAGCCTTGTACCAACAGTTTTAGAAAGCAGCTCTGAAAATGTGTCATCAAAAGCTCTGTTAATTATTTAATTTCTATATGGGTAATCAGTTCTTTAAAATAACTTCGGCCCTTTTAGAAATATTTGGTACTTGAAATAAAACTTCAGAAAACTGTGGCTGTGAGAAAATCTGCCCCAGCCTAGAAGAGAGGGAAAGGGGAGAGGGTTTAGGAATGGGGAGAGGCTGCTTTCTTTACTTTAAATAATTAACCTGCAGATTTATGCATGAAGGCAGGGCAGGAATAAAATAAATAAACTAATCCCCCAAATATCTGTATGTCTTTTTGCCTTCAGTACAGATTGTGGGTTTATTCCCTTCGTTTTAGATTTAATGAATCAACAAGCAAAAAACTAAACCCCAAACCCACCAACACAACTGAAGAAAAGGGCAGAAAATGCTGAAGTTCTCAGATGTCTCCTTCACAGGAGACATGGTGCTTTGACTCACCGGACTCCCGTGTACGACCTCTCACTACTTCACTCCACGGTCCTGCCCCGATGGCATTGAAAGCCTGGATCTGCAGTTCATACTCTGTCCATTCCTCCAGATCTTCAATCGTGCACTCTCTCTCCAATCGATCATTAACAACCTTCGTCAGGGTGGAAGACTGCAGATCCACACGCCAGAACTTTATCCTGTATCCTACTGACTCTGGGTTGCCATTATACTGTGTGTCGGGGAGGGGCTGGAAAGTGATAGAAAGAAAAGCACAATATTCCTGGACAGAACACATTGCCAGCACTTTCCAAACTATATACCAAGGCTGCCTAAACTTATATAAGGCCATAGGAAGGCAAAAATGCTCAGGAGGTTATTTTTTTTTGGATTTATTTGTGTTTCATGATCTGTCTTGCTTGAAAATGTCTTTTAATTTTTACCTTAATTTCGAACCCACCAGATATGCTCCCAGAACTATGCCATTTGCTGTGGGTGTATCAACAGAGACGATACGAGCACAATATATTTCAGAGCTTTGTGATTAATTATGGAAATGAATGATAAATTGCTGAAGCATGTGACAAATTCATTTATCGTACTTTTTTTTACTTTTTTTACTGACTCTCTGCCTACTCATTTATCAGCAGAGATTTATTCTAGTATTCTAACTCCCCAAGCAATTTCAGAGATTAAAATATGAAATAATTAGCCTACTTCATGAAGTTTAGAGTTTTTCCCCTTAAAACTAACTAGATGATGCCACGGATGGCTGAGATTCAGTTCTGAATCACTGGGAAAGTTTGATACACATTAACATTTCACAGCTTAGAAGTCTGTATCCCGCAGGCAAGCAGGGCTAGATCTGTGACCCTTATTCTGTAGGAAGGAAGGAATTCCCAGCTCCCAGGGGGACACAGATTCACCTGCAGGTCTTGGGAAAAAAATAAAAAAAGGGGATTAAACACTTTCAAATACTGATGTTATTAAGCATGAAAAAGGTGTATGAGGTCATTTTTAGCTGTGGCTGTCACTCCTCCTGAACCCTGCACAGTTTGAGTCATGAAAAGCAGGCTTCCAGGTAGCACAGCAAAGAAACACAATCTTGAAAACATTTTAAAATCTCTTAAAACAACCCTGAGTCAATTTTGGTGTAAGATATGCATGGTACAACCACAAGTGAGTTATGTGGGTCCTAGCAAATGAAGTGCAATGGCTTTTCTGTGGATACTGAGGTGATGCCTTCAAGTTTGATTTTTTGGTCTTTCAAAGTTCAGAATTAAAGGCAGAATCCTGCTGAGAAAAAGGAGTAATTCCTTTCTGATGGGAGGAAAAACTCTCTTGTTTGTAGCCTGATTTTGACTTCCAGCCACAATGAGTTTATGCATGGAAAAGCTAACATTTGGGCAAAAAGAAACCTGTGCTTCATCAACTTCACACCACAGTAACCCCAGTGGAAAATTCTGCCTAACAGGGGAGAAGAAAAACCATTCTGGAGCAGGTTAATTGCCAAGTAAATCCCAATGTGGCAACTCTGCAGGTAACTGAGGCAGTCAAAGGGGCACAACAATGTCATCAATCACCGCATCTTCGCAATTACTCATTTCTTTCTATGTTTTATCATGTAATTCCATACCCTTCCACATAAATATAACCTTCCTTACAGGACTGTGACATGCAAACTTTTCCTTTGAACCACAGCAGTTCAGTACCCATGGGACAATTGCCAACAGCCGCTGTGCACCTTCCGGGGACTGCTTTGTACAAAGCAAACAACTGAGCCCTCAGAAACTGCAAATTGGCTCAAGCATTATATTCCTGTCCCACATGTTGACCCAGACTGTGGAACTAGAGAGTCTCAAAAGCCAAGGTTTTACACACAGGCATATATTCCCCTGATGAAGTGGCAGAAGTAGTGGCAGTAGGCAATTTAAGTGATTAATAAGGCACTTAAGGTAAGTCTCAGATTTCTGACTATTCTGAAAAAGGAAATAATTTTGCTGTTACCCCTTACACTGAATGCAAGGAAAAGGCATTCCTGAGTGCTGGCCTGCTCCCCTGGGGAAGCAGCTGCATCCCAAGCACCAGCACTTGGTTCCCCACTGGCCCCGTTCCCCCTCGCCAGCTCACCACCCATCGTAGCCACAAGCTGGTCTCGCTGGCCGTGCGCACAGTGACGCTCCCAGGGGCAACGTCTGGCGGAGCCTGCAGCGTCTGGATGACACGGGAGGGCTGGCTGAGAGGGCTGGGACCCACCACGTTCACCTGCCTCATCCGGAACCTGGAGCGGAGGGAAGATGCAGTGCAGGCTGTAACAGCTCAGTGAATGGTACATCTCTTTCCAGAACAGGAAAAAGATGGAAAAATACAAATTAGGTCTTTCAAAATGTTCCACAAAGGTCGTTGCGTGCAGGTCCCCTTTGTATTTGCTGCTGAATGCTTTATGGTAACTGCTTTCAGATCCTCTCAGGTATTAAAAAAAAATGAAAACGAGATTAGCTTAGGGTCTATTAGAAACTTAGGCATTTGTGTGAGAAATTTATGTTAATTATACCAAGCCTGATGAGCTTATGCTGGCAGTAAGTGATTTTCTCTTGCGATGCTTGTACAATACATTCAGAAAGGTATTAAAATATCAAACTTCAGATATTCTCATTCCCTGTCAATATAAAAAATATACTAGTGATAACATTTCCCCTCAATTACTGCTTGAAAGAAGCTGATTTATCCCTGTGCTGCATTTTCAGCCTTCCTGCACAAGAAAGATTAAGTTATTTAATATGGATATGCATCTTTAAAAAATACCCTGTCTGCTCGAAACCATCTCTTCCACAATAGAAATCCCTACTGGGTCACAAAAGATTTAGGGAAATCTCTTTTTCAGGAAACACAAAATAATTAAGACGTGCTGTACATTTCAGATACTCTCTCGCATCAGAAGCCATTAGAGATACCCAGTGCTTGCACATAAATACATGACCTGTTCATACTAAACACTTAATTTGTGGACCTAACGACTGAGCTTGGGAAAAGGTTGAGCTAGTCACCATAGCAGGGTTTATTTATCTGCTCTCATCTCCCCAGAAAATGCATTAAAGGAAATATTAAGCAAATATTGTCCTTGATTTCACTCTCAAGCATTGGCACAAAATATAGAAAAGAAGCTGGCTGCTAAAGATGTGGTCTGATAATTAGCTCTGATGTATTTCTTCAGTGGCAATGACTAAAGCTGACCAGAGGACCACAAATCCATTTGGCAACAGCTTTCTAGGTTTCAAAAAATTATATAAAATTGCTCTACATTGAAATAAAACAAAAAAAACCCCTGTTATCTGTGCATGCATGAGAGAAAAAACCCCAAACCTAGTCAAAATTCAAGGAGCTGCTTCAGTGTACAAACTATGATGAAAAAAATCAGAGAACAGCAAGTGTGAAAGATCCCAACATAACTGGGATCAGTCCAGAATTTAACTGGTATCAGAGAAATGAGATGTAACAGAAGATAAATCAGAAAGTTTAACAACAGACGAAAAACCCAACCGCCCCAAACTCCTCATATACTCCCTATTCTTTTATCCCCAAATTACTTCTCCATATACCAGATAGGTGTGCAAGTGAACATGGTGCAACCTGCACTTTACCATTCACTTCTGCCTTGTCAGCATTAAGGATCCACATGTATGAGAATCAAATCATCTCAATCCAAAAGATAATTTCCTTAAACCTCTGCACTAGAAATCTCAGCTCATGCCCCAAAATTTTGAAAGAGCTTTTAGTGCAATGTTTAGCTCTTGAGGATGAGGTCTAAAACACTTCAGTGGGAGAAATTCAGTATGTTTCTAGGCTTCTGATGAAGGGAAGCAAATTAGCATACCAGCACTGAATTGGTTGTAAATTATACAAGCTTTACTTGGTTGCACCTACTATTAGCTCACAACAGTACATGGATGAGCTAATAGGCCCTTCAGCCAGCACAAAATGGACAAGTTTGTAGTTAGCTGATGTAACACTTGCCACTGTATCTCCTTGCAACTGGCCTTTACATTAGCAAGCTGTTTCATGGAAGTATTTTTCATTAGGATTGAGTACCTCAAATTCTCAAATCTTGTCTATACTGAAGCAACGCATCACTTGAATTGAATTGATCTAAAAATCAATCTCGTTTAACTGGGGTGCACCCATGATGTAGATTCACTTCAATCAGTTTAAGCATTGCATATATTTATTAAGCTTAACTTGGCAAACAGTAAATTCTTATAAACAAAGGTTTCATCTAACTGATGTTACCAAATTAAGCTAAATCGATAAAACGATGTCTAAATTGATGTAAATATGTAATTACAAGTTTGCACCAGTTTAACTACAATTGATTTGTCACTGACTGATGCTACACTGGTGCACCTTTCAGATGAGGGAAGTCACCGCTACTCACAGGCATTTCACTGTGTGCTTGCATTCCCTTTTTCATGTTAGGAACTCTATCATATGCAAATTACAATTAACAATACCTGATGAGTAATTTTACATATAATCTATTAAAACAGCAAACCTTTTTCTTTTTGTTCAGATTATAACACACAGACAGCTGTTTCCGATTAGGAAAGCTGTTCCATGCTGTTATTTAGTCTTTTATTTCATGCTGCAGCTAATTACCTGCTGTTCTTACCTGTAATGAGTGTAAGGAGTAAGGTTTGGAACCTCCAGCATCTGAGCATCAGGTTCATTCTCTACCTCACGAAGACTCACCCACTCTTCCTCATCACCCAGCACACCAACCTGCACATAGGAAAGGGAAGAAGGAATACAAAGCAGACTATGTTTATAGCATTATATATAATTATATATATCATTTCTTCTTCAGTGAGTGTCATCAGCAGTGGGAGGCCAAATGCTTTTAAATACATAATATCCAGTTAATATTAACTCTTATATGACAAGACACCAGTTATGTGTAAAGTAAAAACACAGACAACTAAGCCAAATTTCCTTCTATATGCTGGGACTTCACTGGGATCCTCTGATAAGATCTGTTCCAGAAAAACACAACGAGAGTGCTAATACCCTGTTGAATCTCACTGCCACAATACAAAAGTATCAAGTAGTCATATAACAAAATGAAAAATAGGCTTGATAATAACTTGCAGGAACTGAGGCGTACTAAGTGAGTCTCAACGGAGGCAAAATGCCATGGAAATGAAGACAGAGAAACAAGAACAAAGCCAGAGAACAAAAGTGGTTTAGCCTCATCTGCTGAGCCATGTTTAGACCAGGCTTTTCCATGTGCAATGATAGAATCACTAGGTTGGAAAAGACCTTTGAGATCATTGAGTTCAACTGTATTTGTATCAACTAATCACAACATGTTGCCCACACAGTCTCTTGGGTACAGCAGCCTTAGGAGGGACAAAATGGTGATGAGAATGGAAAACATTACTCTCCATACAGCTTTTTGGAGATAGACTGAAGATGAATCAGGACTTATAACGAAGTCAACAAGGCACGATAGGAAGGCAAGAGTCTGACCTGGGACCCTGGAAGATGGCACCATCAGTAGGCAGGGTTGTGCACCTAAGAGCCGTGGTGAGATTGTGAAGAAAGACAAAGAAAAGAGGTGGCAAGTGTACAGCAGAGCCTCACTTCAGAGATTCTCAAGTACTGAAACACAGGGGACCTTAGACAAAACTCCCTGATATAATTCCCTAGCACTGTGCACATTTACTCTGGTCTTTCAACCCTACTACAAAGGGCAGCACCTGCAGTCCAATTCCCTCACCCTACCCTGGCAGCCAGAATCACAGGCTGAGGGATATCAGAGGCTATGTAGGCAGCAATTCCCTTCACTGTCTATTTACAGACTTAATATCCACGAAGATGCCTAATCCTTTTTTAACCTACTGACACTATCTACTCCCACAGACTGCTGTGGCAACAAATTCCAGAAGCTCACGACCCACTGTGTAAAGAGCTATTTCCTTTAATCTTTTTAAACAGATCCCTCACGAGCCCTGTATACTAGTTACAGCCATAGACACTGTCAAAACACTTGATAGGCTATGTAGCCCAAAGTATCTTGCATATCCCAAGTACTTCAAATAGAAAATTAGGTTTCATTCACATTTTTTTCCCCCTTCAGGAGAAGCAGCCTGATTTATTTATAGATGTTTTAGTTCTTCGCTCACCCAGGAGTTGATGTGCTGCATATTTATGTTTGTGCATGAAGAAATGACACAAGGAAAATTAGGCCAAAGAAATAAATTCTGCATTGCACTGTGAAAAGAAGCCTCTGTGATCTTCCTAGCAGAGGACAGCTTTCATGGAAGGATGTGGTTGCACAGGTCTGGATAGGTCTTTCAGTCTTGTTGGTTAGCAAGGACACTGCCACACACCAAACAACATATAAAACAGATGTCAGTGCAGATTAAACACTTTTAAAATTCCCAGTCCCAAATGAGGTCCATATTTAGCAAAGTCCATGAATACAGAAGCTTAAAGGAAGCAAGTTGAGACAGGTCTGCATGATAAAAGAGAACAGCCCTAAACTGAACCCAGGAAACAAAGAGGTGATTAAGAGAATTTAAGAAAAACAACCTTCCTTGAACAAAGAAAGGAAGAGGGGGTTGGCTTAAGTCAAGGAAACAGAACACTTTTTATTAAAAGAATTTAGGATGAACACAGTAAAAACCTTATAGTAAATGCTTATTTTTGCAAAACTCCTTGCTCTTAACAGCACTGCCTCAAAGTGCTGCAGTAATTGTATAGCCACAATCCACGGTGCTTTGGAGGCTGCAAATAACCTTCCGTGGTTAGTCATCTTTTTGTATTCTAAGAATTCTAAGAACAGGAAGAGCTTTTTAAAATATTTCTTGCATAGCACAAAAAGAAAAGAAGAAAAAAAGAGAGACCACAGGTTTCAATCGTTATGCAGCAGCAGGCAGGTCATTAATACACATTAAGGACCACATGGTTCAGACCCAGAGGCCCACAGGGCTGTGAACAATTGACATTGACTCAAGCTTGAGAGGTGTCCAAGCCCCCCCCACCCTGGCCTGTTTTGCAGCTAGGCATTTACCAGCTGGCTGCAAAGGTGGTAATATTAAGGATCTTTCACTGATTGAGAAGCAGCAAAAGCTTCTGTGTGCCCAGGGCTATGGCAAGCTCCTGGAAAGCTATCCCAGCAGACAGCTTTCTGGTTGCGAGTGTTCTCTCTGGTAGGAAGGATGGGTGATGCAGATGCCAAGCAAGCCTGGCATATTGGTTGTTCCCAGGCTCTGGAGCCAGCTGGTAAACAGGTGGCCAGTACCTGTACTGGGAGGTGAGGGGGCCCTGGGCAAAGAAGAAGTGCAGACAATTCTGCTTTCAGACTGATTTTCTGCCAACAGTAGTGACAGAGAGCAGCAAAAAATCAACTGCAGGTGTAGTTCTGTGATTCAGCAAAAGATTTTAAGAAAAACAGACTTGTAACTTGTTTTAGTTAGAATAATACCTTGTAACATTCCCAGAATCTGGTGCCAGCATTTGGGAAACTAACTTAAAGGATTAGATCTTCTACTGAAACCAGTAGTATATATTTTAAGAGTTTGCTGCTTTTATTAGGAGATTTTCTGAAGTAAGAGGGCTGAAGACTGGATGGCAGTAGGGTAGCTTTGTGACCAGTCTGAGAAGTTCTGTGTGACTTCTCACTCGTGTGGCCAAGCAACTCCAGGAAAACATTACTCAAAACAAGTTTAATTTATTCAGCAATAATGTCAGAAATGAATCTTGGAAGAGAACATTCAGTGATGGACTTCTATATTTTTAACTTCCACAAGATCTATAGTAGATTCCCAGTTTCAGGGTCTTGAAGGAAAAGGAAATTATTTTTGCTGAAACACTCTGATGTCAGATCAGAGGAAACGTATCAGTTTCATGAATCAGAGTACAAAGGGATTCCCACAGGGCAAAAAGAACTACGGGCAGTGGTAAGGATAAAAGAGTCCTTTGAGGGGCAAGAGAGTCCACTATGAGCTGCTCCACATAAAAGAAAGTTCATTTAGAGGCTTCTTTCTTGTAGCTCTTTTCTGGATAGCAGTGCATGCAAACTTCAGAAAAGGATTATGTTTGTTGACAGATGCACACATATTTATGTCTGCATTGTGTTAGGAGGCAGATGAAAACACCAACTCCTTTTCTGTTACCTTTCTGCATGAAAACTCCTGAAGAAACACACTCTGCATCTGAGCAGTTCTCCATACAACAGGGTCACAATCCCAGGAGGCCCTGGGATGTCACAACAGAACACTTATGTCCACTGAGACCTTCATATGATTCTCAATAACGATCACCCATCACAAGTTAACACATGTTCATTCCCATCTCTCAGCTCTTCCCAAGGGATTGTATTCAATAAGAGGCCACATTAGTTTATTATTACAGAAATCAGACAGCATAAAACAACACTGGAAGTGATGTCAGAACCCTTTACTTGCCTGTGCATTAACTACTTCATTTCTAAAAAGGAAAGCGTGGCATATTTTATAAAGTGACTGATGGAATGCAGTACAGGAGCAAAGTTGCAGAATTTTGACTTAAAAGAACCCAAAACCAATTAAAATTTGGAATGAAAAAATATCTCACTGCGATCTTTCGTAGAAGACAGCAAGGCTTCCAAAATTTTGAACAGTTACAAAGTACTAACGGCAGGAAAGGCAAACACAATGTTTCTGTACATTATAGAGGTACCCTCTGTTCTACTATAGTTCAAGATATGTCAGAGTTTTCATTATAGAGGTCCATAACTCACATTTGAAATCGCTTTGGGAGAAATTCAGTTCACAGGATGTCAGCCCGGGTGCAATTTTTTTTCTTACAAAATCCTTAAATCGATTCAGCCATTTTTGATTTAAAGATTAGCAAAGGCATAAAATTGTCAGAGTTTCAGACACTTTATTTACCAGCTCTGAAGTAACGACGACACCAAGAGAATCACCCCGTACAATGGATGAATTCTATCTGGGTCACTGACTTAACCCACAAAACCAGATAAATTCATGGCTAAAGTTACGATGTCTTTCCCAACTCACAGCTTTACAAGTGAATACAGAGATAATGCTTTAAAGGTCTTACTACTTTGAAACTCTGTTACCACTCACCATGATATTGCTACGAACTCTCACTAAAAAACAGCAGAAAGGCTTCAGCAAAACCTCTCTATATTAGCCCACGTGCTCGTGGCTCTGTGACTTGCAATACCTCTTCATAAGCGGCCTTCAGCCGTTCCACGGGTCTTCTGGTGTCTGCACAATAACATTAATCACCAGACAAACACACCACACTCAGTGAAGTTAGCCCAGCTTTTCTAATCAGCCACTGGGAAGCTTGATGCTGAGCACCTACCAGGGCACAGTCATGATGATGATGTCGTTTATGTACTTCTCCTGACAAAACCCCAGGACAAAAATCCAGCACAAGAAAAATAACCTGAAACTGGATTGCAGTGGGTAGAGAGTGCAAACACAAACCCACGTGAACAACAGCAGGGATTCAGTGCCATTCTTGGTTGCAGATTCCAAGAAAAATATGTCTCTAACATATACTCTCACTGCCTCTGAGAGTGCAGGAGGATTGGAAGGATTTATGGAGATTCTTTGGGGATAAACATGCTACCTGTGAGTGTCAATGCCACAGGACAGTTACTGCTGGTCCTTCTGAACAAGTGTCAGCAGAAGCTTTATACTACACTACACCCTCTTCTCTTCAGATTACATATAGGTAATGGAAAAAACAATGTTAGAAATAGTTTTTAAACAGCACTGGTACTCTTCTGCAGTTCTCTGTTTGGAAGTCTAGTGTCCTTTAGTCCTCTGAGCCTGGATGGGAAGATGGAAAAGAAACGGAATGTTTCTCCAGTAGAAATGCAGAATTGGGATTTTTAACACTTGATATTTCAATATCTACCAACCCTAAAATCTTAAAGACCTGATTCTCCTCTCATATTCACTGATATAACTGAGAATTAGTTCCACAGTGGCTCCTGTGAATTTACACCCCAGCAGAAAAAGCAGAAGCCAAGGCCAGATGTACAAAATTTCACATCAGCTGGAATTCCCAGCTGTGTTTTTCATCTAAATTGTTCGTGAAGTATCCAGGCTTCAAAAATGGCATGTAGCCAAAATGGGATACTGGGAACATTTTCTAGACCTGCCCTTATCAAGGAAGCTTTGTGCTACATAAAGGAACAAAGAAGAAAAGCAGGTTGGTGGCAGCTTGTTTGTGTGAATATAAAACAGTCTGTCTGTAAGGACTCAGATGCTCAGAGCAAAAGGTATATTCCCAGCAGAGGTGGAAAAGAAATGCTACGTAAGGGATGTCCAGTGTAGCACTGTACACAGTGTCCCTCTCTGCACAGAGCTATCACCCAGCTGTACAGAGGGGGACACAGATGAAGATCATGACAGCACCATGGGTTTGTTGGTTGTGCTTTGTCATGAACACACAGACAGCAGAACAGCCCAGAGGGAACAGACCTGTGCAGGGACACTGACCAAGCTCTCCTCCTTCCAGGAGAGGTCATGCTGTACAAGGTCTTGGTAAACAGCAACACATCTTTTCCCAAGCTATTAGCTGTTTTCAGCAACTCTGCACCTTGTTGTGAACTTTCAGAAAGCCTCATGTGCAAAAAGATTTGTGAATGGATTGAGCTGTTGTCCCTTAACCAGTTTGGACAGAATCTTTATTCTCCACTTCAACTGATTCACTGAAATTACACTAGAACATACAGATCAGGTTTTTATAGTTAAGTGTGATCCTAACACTCTGCAATACCACCTGTTTTAAAATTGCCATATGCAAATCCATGCCTTAAATGGCTTCTTGTTTAATGTGAAGGCATGAAGCACTTAACAGGGCTGTTGAAAGCTGTACGTGGGCCAGTACATGAAAGACCCAGAAGAAAAATATTCTCCCTACATTTCTGTTTAGAAAATACTGTTGTAGGTTCTGCCTATTGCCCTTCTACCTAACATAGCCCTAAGGAACAATTATGGTTGTCTATTCTAAAATACAGACGTGGCAACAGCAGTCTGCATCCCAGCACAAACATATCAGAGCCTAGAACAGATGACGTGAAAGGCATAAGTGAACAGTGGGGTTCATGAGTGTCATACCTTGTGTGGCTTTAAAAGGTAGGCAGAAAAACCTGTGAAGTTCAGAGGGCAGGTCACAGCAGTCTAGATCCATGTCAGGATGGAGACATTCCTGCCCTCACCTCTGCTCCCACTACCATGTTCTCATGCCCTCCCCTTGCAGTGTTACTCTTCTGATCACACACAGCCTGTGCAGGAAGATGACCTCTCTGAAACTCATTTGTTCTTGGCTGGATCAAGTCTTGTAGCAGCACCATGTGTGATCATGCCAACTGGTACATGCAGAAGGCAGGAGTAAGATGTCTTGGTAAGAGTGATGAGGATGAGGAGAGAGAATGGGAGCAGGAGAGTGAGGGCTCTGGTTTAGATTGGCTAAAGATGCTATGAAATTGCACTTGAAGAGAGAAAGAGAGTTTGAGTGGAGTGCTGGCAGAAAGGGGCTGTGAAAGAAAGGATTATATGCAGCTGTCATCCTGAAAACAGGATTTGCTGTATCCTGAAGGAGTCCCCAATTTCTCTATATACCTGAAAAGATTTTTGTAAATCATGTGAGCAAGAAATTTTCATTTTTTTCCTAATTAAATCCACTTAGAACAGCAATTCTTGTTCTGCCAAAGCTGAACAGTGAAGTATGGTGCAGAAGAAACTTGCAGGGTAGCTGGGGTGAAAAGAATTTCTGGGACTCCGCAAAGACTTTGGTTGTGCTTTTTCCCTAAATAGAATAAATATTCCTGGATCTGTCAGAACCACCAACCCCTTGACATTTCCAGCAATGCATGAGATGTTCATGAGGGTTTGTGAACCAGAAAGATCTTCCCTTCCCTCCCTGAACACCAAGACCTCTTCAACCACTGTTTGTACCTGGGGCTCTCTGAGGATGCAGGTGAACGTCATGGTAATTATTACAGCAGTTTTAAAGCATTCAAGTTTATTTCACTTCCCTGGTGTTCTGCAACTAACAGATTTAACAAATTCCTAGCAACACCAATGTGGTGCTCCAGCACAAAATTGCTTCTCAGAATGTGCCAAGCCACCATATTATAGGATTTCAGTGTTTAATTCTATAATATGCAATGTGTATGTAAACGGTACAAAATGTACCAACTTGTTCACAACAATCTCATTATCAAGTGAAGTGATTGTATCAACTTGTCTAAGTGGTGACGGTGATTTAAGAAGTCCAACATTTGGTCTTAAAAACAGATTATATTATTTATAAAGATCTGTGGGTGGAAAGGAAAAAAGCAAAGCTCATCTGTCAGGAGAACAAACGAGGAATATATAACTCCTCCAAGGCATAATGACAGCAGAAAGAGGGATATTGTTTAAAGCTGATGAAGAACAGAATTCATCCTATTCCTATCTAGAGGCCTGGATAGAAAATCTCGGTACATTCCATTACAAGACAGAAAAACACACTCAGTCTCATGAATAATGGTGTCTTTACTGCTCAGTGCAATTTGTCCTATACTTCTGACTCTATGAGATAATAATTCTGGGTTTGCATCTGGTTTGAAAATACACCTAACAGAACCTAAACACAGGTTTCAAATCCTTTTTTAAATAAATTGACTTAAACTCTGCTGTGTATATTGCTTATAATGCATCTGGTGTTCTTCTGAACACAGGCAAAGCTGCTTTATAAAATATCCATGTAAATTATTTAAAGGGTAAGCATTCTCACATATATATATATATATATAAAATATCATATTTTTCTTTTGTTCCTGTGAGCAGAAGTTACAGCATTCGTATGACCCTTTTCTTACTGGCTACATCACAGAAATCTCTCAGCTAAGCCCTCCAAGCTCCCCTACATTTCAACCTTCCCAGGAACTCCATAGATACCACCAGGTCATTTGCTGAAGAGCTTTGATCTCAAGTTAAACAAACAGTGCAATCCAAACAGCAATTCACTATTTAGACCCATTCTAACCCCTCAGAAGAGCTTCTTTCATCAGGGACATACCTGGCCTTCAACTATCCACTTGGAGATGGAGGTTTTGCCATCATACCCTGGCCGGAACTGAAGGGTGGCTGAGCGAGGGCTGATGTTGGAAATCACCAGGTTGGATGGAGCACCTGGAAGTTCTGAAGGAACAGAAATGTAAATGAGAGGTGGAAACACTGTGCCTGGGGCCCAGTAGTGCAGGTCAACGTTCAGTGTTTCAGCACATAAACCACCTTGGTAACAGTTATAGCAGTGCAAATAGCTTTGGTTTGGTTTTTTGCTTTTTGGCAGAGTATTACATACAGCATTACTGTTCTGATGCTCTGAACATGCACCACATTTTCACAGATTAAATGAGAAAAAAAAAAGAGCCCATCCACAGATTTACAGCTACTATTTTAGAGAGTTGCATAACTGACAGTGTGGTGGCTCGTGGGGAAGGTACCTCCCAGCTCCAGATCTTCCAGTTGCCAAGTCACCTAACTCCACTGTCCTCCTGTTTCTCCAGAATTAAGTGACAACTTTTACTTCTCAAACTTCACACAACTTTAATATGTTAAACAACATAAAAAAAAATCTCAAATTTGGGGGTAATGTTTGGGGAAGGTTTTGTGATTCCTATATAGAACTATAGTAGATGCCTGAAAAAAGTGGATGAAGCTTTTGTTGCCAATTTAGAAAGCGACCTTCCATGGGGAAAAGTCTGCAGCCCCAATGAGATCTTTGCCTCATGTCAGGCAAGCTTACAGCAACATTTACATTTTTAATATTATCTGAATTACCAGCAAAAGCAAGGAAAGAGATTAAATATAGATTGTTTAGAATAAATTCCCAATAGTACCTGCATTTCGAAGTAATGAAAATCAGTGTTGTAATCAGTAATCATTCATAATGTTGTACTATGTGCAAATGCAACAGGCAGAAACTGGGTGGCTTTTTGGCATGTATTTCATATATGTAGGAATACACAATATTTCTTGATTCTTACTTCACATTTGTGGGAACTATGATCAATAAACTAACCCTGACCAAGTAGAATAATGCTGTTATCTGGCTAACAACAGGGAGCATGGCATTGATCTATTCTGCAGCTTGTCACAATTACCTATGATTAGGGAAAAGAAAGGCAAGAATATTTCAAGACACACAGAAAAGTTCAAAAATACTGGAAAAAGGGAAAAAAATGGATTACCATCAGTGATGTACACTAACCATTCCACTTTGGAAAATTCTATTTGTATAACCTATAAACTAACTGAAACTGCTTGTGTGAGGTAAGAATCAGCTTTTTAGTTTGCTTCCTATACTGGATAAGAATTTTAAATATAAAATGCATAAAGGTGAAACGTGCAGGTGCCCAAATGGTACTCTGACAATGCAGTACAGGACTGCAAATCTCCGCCCAAATTTTTTCAGGCTACAACTTCCAAATCTCTTAAATCAGATTTTAGTTTCCTTAGAGAAATGACCTCTCATAGGTGACATAAGCTATATGACTTATAAATGGAAAAATCTTTCTCTTGCAGCAGCATCCAGACTCTGTTCTTCCACCAAAGCAAAATTTTTTGAATTGATTCAGGCTTCATTCTTATGTTACTTTGTAAATGTCAAGAGATTCTGTATTGTGTCCACTACATTACTTGGTCTGTTCCTTCTGCCATCCCTACAACTTCTTTTGTACGTGTATCAAACATCCGCAGCCTTCTAGTAATTTCAGAATGTGAGTGTGCTCATGGTAACATTTTAATCTCTTCTAAAACTTAAATTATGTGATAAAGAATTCCCATGCTTTAGAAACAAAACCAGTTTTATTGTTACTGAACCACAATAGTTTGTGATCCATGGAACAAAGAAACATGAGGAATCCACCCATTTTAATTTGTTTCATGCAGTTTCACCAACCTGGGGGCACACCAGAAGAGATGGTGGAGGATGTGACCCATCCACTCCCCTTTGCAGTCACAGCTGCCACCTCGATCGTGTAGGTGGTGAGAGACGACAGCCCCGTGATCTTGTACTCCAGGGTCGTGTTGGGCAGTGTGCGGGCCAGGCGAGATTCATTCCTGCCATACACCTCCCAGGAGATCTGGTACCCTGAAAAACAATGGCACAGAAGTCAGGGAGCTGCAGCAGTGGTGTGCTCTGGATTTTCTCCTAAAGCACAGTTATACAATAACCCAGAGAGTTGTTAATTCCAGCTTCTGCAAGATTTGCTCGTGGTCAATGGTGGTATGACTTGTTTCCATCGCTACTCCATTATGGTCACCTTTTATAAGCAGAAAAAAACCCACCTGAGGTAAACACTGGCTAAAATACACTAGTATTTTTCTAATACTATTATTTCTGATAAGCAGTTGCTGTAGGTACCCCTTGGGGTATCATCTGCCCTTCAGATTACAGATGGGGGAGGATAGGGAGTCTCAACAGTCTGCCTCTTTCTCTATGACTACACAGTGCTTGCCACGAAATGGCTAGGAAACCTGGGGATAATCTTGCAGAAGGATGGACTATAATTTTGTGAACTCTACAAACCAAATAGGAAAATGGAAAATTTAACATCTTCTCATCAGCTGGAATACCTAATTAAAAATCTATATGTGCTTAGTAGGGCTACTCCCTTTCCAGGCTGAAGTAACCTTCACTGCTGCATGTCTAGAAATACTTACAAATCTGACAATAACAATCAGGCAGGAACATTGTGGGAATCTTCTAGGAACTGAAAAACCTCTACTCCCCACTGCTTGTTCCTCACACAAATCCTTTAGCAGGGTGAATCATTATCCTTTCTTTCAAAACCATAGTGCAGCCAATGTATTGTCCAAAACTGCTCTCACCCTGACCTCCATATTATTCCTCTATCATAACCAGGCTTTCCTTTTTATAACCATTTGCCTTCCAAGAACTTTTGAAACTTTCTACTGTTGGATTTGCTCAATTTTACCTCCAAATCTGCTTGTCCTCCTCCTGCCCAGTCCCACTTTATTCTCGTTTGAACCCATTTGAACCTTACTGTGCCAGGCTCCGGAGAGCATGTCTGAAAAGTTTGCTTGATTGCAGCTTTCTTTGTGATTTGACTCAGGGGGGGGAAAAAAATACACATAGCTCTTGAATGCCTGTGAAATGGAAGTGAGTGAAAAGGACTAACAGAAAGGAACCCCACTGAGTGAACCATGCACGAGGCAAGCTGGCTAGAGAAACTCCCTACTGGGTTCCTGTTCCTATCATCTAAAATGAGGAATTCAGACCAGTTGGGAAGCTTGAGGGTTTTTTCTTTCTTTCTTTTTTTTTTTTTTTGCAAGCATGATAAGCTGATTAACATATACAAATTGATGTGCCAACATACCTTATGGTATTGATCAACGGGGAAATATCATCTCATGAATTAAAAGCATGGCAAGACAAGTATTTGTGAGAGTTTGAGAGGTGTGAGGTGTTATCCTTCCTCTGGTGCTAACTGCCATTGCTGACAGATTTCCTTTAACTTATTTTTGCATGAAAACAGGCTCAGAGTGCTCACATCATCACTAATTATGTTTCAGGTGAGGGGGCAGTGATAGAGAGAGGTGATACTTCAACCATTCCAGCTACACTGCAACAGCTCCTCTGACTAAGAACAGCCTAGGTGAAGGGGAAAACCTCCTGAATGCTCATGTGGAGCCAGGAAGTGTCCGAGTGGAAATGAAGTCAGTCAATAATTTACCAACAACTCAGGGACATGGTGGTGTTTTGATGCTCTCTGAAAACTCTTGAGAATCATTTACCAGCGATCAAAGTTTATGTAGCAGAGGCAAGATTACAATTGGTATGAAGACTGGACAAAACTTAAGGGCTCTTTTGCATTTATTAACAGAGGGAGAACAGAAAGATGGGGGGTGATTGCCGACTTTCCTGCATACTCAGTGAAGAGCCATGGAGGACCTGCAAACAGAGCATCACAAACACCACTTTCTTCCAAAAGCTTTGAATCCTATGTTTGATTCAGACAGGGCAATGAGATGAATGGGAAAAGGTCCAAACAAAGTGCAGTTGGGCCTCTCCTCACTTCCCAACAGAGGACACAAGAACACAGAATGTCTGTGCACAGCCATGGATGGAGCAGAAGCTGGGCAAGGGCCGTGCCACGGCTCATCTGTCTGCCCAGGAGCTGCCGATGACCCTGCTATACCCGCTTTGATCACTACGCATGGACTAGCAGAGGGAATCAAGGAGTATCACCTCAGAATAAAACAAAATGGGTTGCTCAAAGCAATAAATAGCAATAAATAACAGAAGACAAGCAGAGGACTTTTAATGTTCTCCCTATCCATTTGTTGCTTATGAACAATAGAAAGTTTCATTCTCCATGCATGAGGCATGAAGCAACTGAGATCTCTTCTCTCCCATCTAGATAAGCTTCGGATATATATTGAATGTGGGTGATTATTCATCGAATGTTTTATGTTTTCTCATCTATAGGGATGAGACTCAGCTTTCCTACTCATTAGGCACACAGTCTATGTATTTATTTACTGAAAAAATGTTCACCAGGAAAAATACCCTGAGTTCACATGCAAATTGAAGAAAAGGCAAAGAGGCAGCATTTACTGCTGGATATTTCACTCCCGAAAGTATAGTTAAATTCCAGTCATATAAACAAAAAAGCAAACAGAAAACACATCCATACATACCGAGCAGACACAAAGCCAAGTGTAATCATGCGTAACAAAAACAGATGAAAAAATGCTGAAGGAAAGAAACAACTTCCACTGTACCCCCAAGTAGCACTTAGGCCACAATGACTGACAGATGGGCAGAACTTTAGGACATGTGGTTGGTAAAAATGCACTCTCTGCTTTACAGAGCTGATCACGGCTAGAAACGTGCATGGGGAAGTCCAGCCGGCCTGGGCTAAGAGTGTTTCCTCTGGCTTCAGTGGGAATGGGAATAGGAGAGGTGCCACAGAGCCTTCCCGTATGCTTTGGCACTACACCCTCTCCACAAAATGCTGCCTAACGGAAACTAATGACCAGAGGAGTTTCAGAAATAATTTTCTGTTGATCTGGAGTAAATTCTCTACAAGAGAGCAGTACACCCAATCACAAACTGTCCGTCTACATCCAGGTCCTCATAAATCAACGTTTGCTGAGAGAACGAGGAAGATACTGAAATTTACAGCAAGAGTAATGGGCAATTTCCCCGAGCAGGCTGGCTGCCGGGCACCACCCTCCGTGCTTTCCTCCTCCCAGCCTGGGTGCATGGAACAGAAAGTCCAGCAAAGATATCAATGAGCAGAAATGATGAATGATTGCCTCCCTAAGCACTCCGATCTCCAAGCAGCCCTCTGTAATCCTGTGAAGTACTCAGGGCATGCATAATTTTGCTATTCTTTTCTTCTCCCCAAATACAATTTGCATCCTTAAGGACATTTTCCTTATAAAAGTTGCTGGGTATTTTTACACTGGTGTTTTCTTTATGAATAACAGAGCTTCTTGAGTTATTTCTTTGTGAAACGATTTGTCCCAAATATAACATGGTCCATCATAGTGCTCCACCAAGTCTCAACCCATTCTGGGAGGCAGCAGTTTGTTTCTAGCAAAGCAATTCTGCAACACTAAGCAGAATGCTGCTAACTCGTGCTTAACAAGGATGAGTATTACATCATCTCTCTTAGATAGCTAGGCTTGGATTTAGCTACCTAAATTTAAGCACTCGTGCTTGAAGGCTTTGGCCATCTTCACTGAATCAATACTGCTTTGCTTTCAAAAGTCATTAGTTTCTGTTCTAGAACCACTTAAATCAATGCATATTTCAGGAAGGTTACTGTGGTACAGAGGCATATGATGATCTGCAAAAGGACTCCACACATACTATAAGCAGCAGAGAAGACACATGTGCAAATGGTGCATGTCACAGACCCAGATAAAACACTGACAAATGCAAGTCCTATCAAAATAATTAGACCTGACAAAGTTTAAATGCTCTGGGAAATTGGACTGATATAACATTTCAATGTTCAGGGGCCAGAAAATCAGATTATTTTTTAAAACTCCTAAAATGTATTTTGCTTTTACAAATTACCATACACTATATATAAAAAAAAAATTAAACATTTTGATGTCAATGCTCCCAAAACAAAATATTTTGCTCCATGTGAAATGCTCTTCTCCCTTCCCAACTGTGTAATTTAAAATTTGGGAGCTTTCACGCACTTCAAAACCTTGAAAGCCTTTGTTAAATGGAATGTCCATCCTGTGCTGCTGTAATAGTTTCCCATCTGAAAACAATATTGCCTCTGTTGATAAGAGCTACAGTTTTTCCTCAACTATTTATAGCTTCCTTTATGAAAAATAATGAAGTTGCTGATGTTGGATCTACACTGGCATACAGTAAATAGATAAATAGCTTGTCAAATGGCAAACTCATCAAAGAGAAACAAGAGAGTTCTGAACCCTTGTGATGGTTTATACAAGATTAAGTAATGACATGCAAATTCTGTCACGCAGTCCACAGCCAGACCACTTGATCACAGATGAAGGATACTGCTGATTTCAGGCTTGGTCTTGATTGCAAATCTTAGCAATGCCAATCCAGATTTCGCAGCTGTAAACTCCATGTAGGAACCCCCCACCTTTGGGGCACAGGCCAAACACTGTCTCATAAAGTTTCAGAAATTTAGTAACACAGGTGGAGGTCACAGAAGATTTAACAAGACCAGAAACTCCATGGGGAGCTGATTTCTAACACAGCCTGTCTTTTCAGTGACCACAATCATGAGCTGCCAGTAATTGGACCTGTACTTTCTATATTGTGCCCTAGCTGACATTTCAATTACCCAAAAGAGGGACCAGAAAACCTGTGCTTACAGGAGCCAGTTCTCCCTAAATTCGCTATTATACAAACATGGTTTCACTGCAATGATACATTCCACCCCACACACACACCAAAAAACCAGGCAGCAGATAGCAGCTGATACTTGCCTGTAATGATGCCATTTTTCTCTACAGGTTCTTGCCAGCTGACCTTGAGAGACGTGTCCAGAATCTCAGTGAAACTCAGATGTCCCACCGCTCCTGGCTCTGGCAATCAGAAAAGGAAATCTGTTAACAGGAGAACCCCACATACTTTTGATCTGATTCATGTGGCAAGGTTAGGACTGAAGAAATAAAACACGGAGCCGGGGCCAAGGGAAGCCTGCTGGAAACATCAATGAAAGCTGCAGGGGAGAGGGGAGAACGCAAGGTGTTAAGAAGCACTCTGGCTATCATCACATAAATTATTTTATCCAGTCATCATCCTAACTGTGCAGAGAACTAAAGAGAGTGGCAGCAGGAGACTCGCACGCAAGTTGTTCTCTGCCTCTCTTCTTGATCTAATCTAATTAGAACAATCAAGCTGGCAATCCTGGAAGCAATTGCATTTGCCTTTCTCCCTCAACGACGGTGTGTGGCATTTACCTGTGCTGCTGTGTGTAGCTTATCTGGCCTTGGGTCTGTTGTAATGCTGCCAGCACACCTCTCACCTGGAAAGAGCCTTTTGGCTACGCAAGGTCAAAGCAAGGACAGAGTCACCAAGCCACTGCTTGGATAGATTCTCTCAAAACAACTCTAAAAATGTCCAACATAATGGCAACTGTCTTCTGTAAAATGAATACAAGTGTGTGAAACTTTTAAAGGATTTTTATGATGTAGCTCAAGAGCTCTTAAAAATTTCAGCTCCCTAGTGTGCAATGAAAGAGCATAAAATGGAATGACTGTCAAGAATATGCCATCCTCTCTCAATTTTGATCTTCAAGGAAGACATCCTGACTGATTTTTGATCCAACTGCTGTTCTGTCTTCAATCGATGTACTGGAAAAAGGAGTTTTTGTTCACTTTATATTCACTGTGCTTCTGACATTGGATCCCTGCCCGAGTGTCCTCCAGCTCCACTGACATCAGTTGGCAATTTCTCGTCTGCAATTTCATATTTTGTTTCCTCTTCACTTTAGTCCAGATTCTCATTCCCTCCAGCTATGATTAAACAAAACAAAGCAAAAAAAAAAAGAAAAAAAAGCATCCTGCCAATAGGTTGGCTACAACCACATTTGCAATTCTGCAATCCTAGGGAGGAAAATTTCCAAATCCATAATGCTTGGACTACTAGATATCACAGAACAGAAAGAACGCTGATGTGGTAGTGATCTGAGGAATACCCAACAAGAGCACAGCAATTATGCACTATCTGGGGCCATGTATCTACAGACATGCAATCCTCATACTTGCAAAGCATTGCTCCAATTAGCTCCTGCAGATGCAGTCCAATTTTAATGTCATAATGAAAAACAGGTGCAGGTTACTCCAAGCCAGGACACATTGCTTCTGACTGGATGTCAGATTTTATTTGACCTGTAGTTCATCAGCAAACAGATCTGTTTGCACTATTTTTTTTTTCTAAAGGATTGCTGAACTTTGCTATACAGACAGAAAATTATCACCTGAGAACATGAATGACAGTCCTTTCAAATCTTTTTTCCCACCACATAAATCCCGAATCAACTCAGATTCAAGGAGTTCTCCGCAAAAGATGCATTATACCATCCTGCACTTAACTTCTCAGTCACCGTGAAAACTGGGGAAACCAATTCTGAAGGATCAAAGAAAACATAATCCTGCTCATCTCCACTGCAGAAGCGCCGTGTTGCGTTCAGCTGCATACACCAAGAAATGTTTTAAATTCTTTATAAAATCCCAGCCTTGCTTTCTCTTGTTTTATGCTTCATGGTGGAATTCTCTTGAGTTTAAAATGGCATGTGACCCCAAACCTTCCCCGGGATACTCCCAAGGCCTTTATTAGGCACTTTCTCACCCTTTGTACAAAGTCTTTAAGGCTCATTTCTGAAGCCTTCAGCAGATATTATTAGTCTTTATCCTCTTTCCAGCTGAGAAATTTTAATGAAATCTTAGTAGTCTCATATCTTTGGTTTTCTACTCTTCCATACCGACTGAAATTAATCACAGGTTTCAAGTGTTGTTGGAGAGAGAATAACAGATGGACCTAAGATAGACAACTGAACACATTTACAAACCATCACAGCCCAAATCCTCACTTCCTTAGGAAAACAGGCAAAAAAATGTTACTACCACACAGAGGAACCTAATGTATGTTTCTCTTTCCTCCATACCTTTTGCTTTAACCCCAGACAAACATGTATGAGTTTGCATTAATCGTTCACACAGCTCTCCAGTAGTTGAAGTGCCATCTTTGTGATCTACTCTAAGTCTATGATCTGCTTGTGGGGCAGAGGACTAGCATATGGAGGGGACTAACCACAAAAGGAAAATCCATGGGAAAGTACTTAATTTCTTTCATCATCTTTCAAGAGTATCTCATGAAAAATTGGATTAGCACTTTGAACCTCAGTTCTGTGAATGTTAATGATAATCAGATTTTTCTTTACGGGAACACTGACTAACCTAAAAGATCCCTATTAAGGCAAAGTAGTATTTCTAAAAAACAATACCTTAATAGATCTATTAGACTTTTTTTAGTCCTGATTTGGATCTGAAAATGTGCAGCAGTGTTTATGATGCTCTGTGACAAGAAGATACCGAAATGCTGGCCAGAGCCAAGATCACTGTGGACACTAATTTAATTGTCACCTGCATCCGACACAAGCCAGACTTGTTAGTCCCAAATATGTCTTGAGCAAACACATTGAAGAGGCCACAGAGGCCAAAACATTTTATAAGTTTTAGTTCTCAGTTCCTAAGAAGATCAATTCATCTTTATGTAGATGCCTGAACATGGATTTAAGAGCATAGAGGTTCACAGCCCTCAATGTGTTGTGTGTTAGCTGAACCAGACTATGAACCTTTCGGCTTCTGACCAATATTAACAAATTTGGTCAGGTTTAGTTCATAAAGAAAAAATATGAAATGCATTTCATTTGCCACAGACTAAAACAGCACACGTGGACAACTGGCTGAGGTAATTGTTTGATAGAAGGTAACCTGACAATGGATGACAGACTGATTGCGAACCTGAGATGCAATTCTAAGTGCCTATATTTGAAAATTCTGGCTTTTACACCCAGCCAAGGAAAATGAGAGCATTCAGATTCTCTACCAGTGCTGACTACTCACTGTCTTCAAGAGTGCGCAGGAGCTGAGGTGTGCTTCGTGGTCCATCGCCAGGTGTGGTGAAACACAGAACCGATGTATAGTAAGTTGTGTATTTCTTCAAGTTGGTGATGCAGCCGCTATGAACACCATGAAAATCTGGAGCAATGGTGACCACAGTCACACTCTCTGGAGCATCCACTGGCCATGCTAGAAGCTAGAAAATTCAAACATGGATGAGCTCTCATTAGAAGTTGTGTCTGTTTGGAATCAAAGCATGTTTGTCTGACAAACCCATCTTAATCTGAATGCAAAAAACCAAGCAATGCTGGTAAACTACTGTCAGCTAGGACACTGAACAGATGGATAGAACATGGTTACAGTGATAACAGTGGAGGGGTGTATATAATGCTCACTAGTGGTGGTAGATCCACTGATACCATGAAGGTATCTCAGTGTCTGCTACTGAAGAAAATGCTGGGATTATTGGCAATTATTGTTTGTATGACAAGTCTTTTGCATCTTTCTGGGCTGATCTGGACAGTCTCTGCTACACAAAGGAAGAAAAGTACCTTCAGTCTTACTCTGAGATAAATGCTTTACTTTATTTTGGGGTTCCTTTAAAGATCCCACTGCCTAGGGAGGTTAGTGGGATAAGGGGGAGAGAGAGGAGGGGGAAACTCCCCTTCCCCTCCCACAGCTCCTCAGCATCCCACTGACCTAGCCATGCCACTTGTATTGATTTCAGCCCAAAACATGAATAGATGCCTGAAATTAATGAGTTGTATTTAATGCATTTAGCCAATGTCTAGAGTTTCTGATAATCAGAAAGCACAGTTAGAGGACTGTAAGGAGCAATTTTGTTAGGAGTATTTCGTATTTCAAAAGGTGCACTTTACAACTTCTTGAAATCAATTTCAACGAGATAAAAATGGAAAACGGCTGATGGAATGGTAAGTTTTATTTTCTTTTCTAAATCACCTTTGTGGGTTACAATTGGCATTTATAACTTTGGAGGAGCGAACTTCTCTTTTTTGAGTACATTTCATTGCACGGTCCTCAGGAAACATGTGCAGCAAATAAAAGTGAACAATTCCGTCAGTTAAAGGAAAAAATGGGTTTAATCCTCAAGAAAAGCAAAGGCCTTGCTTTGACTACTAGTGATTTATAAATCATACAAAACCCTGTGCTATAGAAGTTACTGACAGAAATATTCTCACAGAGTACTGCAATTCACAATCCCTTTGAGAAGCAGGAATGGTAAAGCTCTTGCAATCTATGGCAATCAAAGAAAGCCAAGGAAAGAGAAATTTTGATAATTTAAAAGTTGTCACTGTCCACTGACAGATACAAGTTGTGATTTTAGTTATTTCATACCATTGCTAAAGAAACCAAAACATAAATTAGAAGCAGATATGTGATGAGACAAAGGATCTTTTGACTGCAACTCTGTTTGAATAAAACAAAGAATAAAAATCTGAAATATGACTTCTGCAAATCCAACTGAGCTCACCATGCTTGGACTTGCACCAGAAAATTAGAGTGCACTGCAGTCCACTGAGCCCAAAAAGTGCTTTTATTCTCCAGAGTCTGAACAGAAGCCAAATACTAATCCTGTATTGAGGTTGCAGGATATACTCCTGCAGCCCTGTCAGTCACCAAGTCTTTAGAGCTGATTCTATCTCTGGGAAAAACAGATACACCCGTCTACATGTATATAGCACTTCAGCAGTGTAAGTCTGAAATCGTCACTGCTTTTTTGAGCAGCATTATTTTGTAGATGGGAAAACCACTAAAAAAACCCACTCCCATGCATACCTCTGTCTCAGTTTCCCCATCACCTTGAGAAATTCTCAGGGAAGGCTCAAGCCTTCAAAACTTCTAAACTCCACCTACAAACCCTCAATTTACAGCTTCCATTCTGAACTGCACTTCATTCTCAGCTCACCCAACACCTAAAATGACCTTCCTCCTCCCTGCTCATAAAAGATACCTGTCTTCCATCTTCCTGTTCTGTGATTCCTACAAGATTACTCTTTGTTCTTTCCATTAATGTTTTTAAAACCTTCATTTAATATGCTTCTACTGCTGAACCACTGAAGGAGTTTCTATTAAGCAGTCCTTCCTGAAAGACAGAAATAAACCACTCCAGCTACCTTCTTAGCATACACTCCACTGGTCAAAGTACCAACAAGTGCTCTGTTAAGCACTCTTTGCTCTGCGTCCTCTAATAGATATTGGAGTTGCCCCATCGACAGGGACTTATCATGCTAACTCCGTGTCATCAAGCATGATTAATAAATTTTACATTCTTCTATCTCCCAAATCATCACAGTGGGAAAGTTAAGATAAATATTTAGTGTGATGTCTGGGTTCCTAATGAAATGAATGGTAGTTTTGCACTAGAGTAAATAGAAATCTCAAGGTTGATTTTGAAGTGGCACAGCAACATATCTCCTGTGCTGACTTTCCAAATTGTTTGACATTGAACTGCGTTTTGTCTGTGAAAATTCTTCAGGTAAACGACAAAGGTATTAGAACTTCTAGCCCATGAGGTGTTCCTTTTCCAGAACTTACATAAATTAGCAAATGTTTTGTTAGGACCCACAACTGCTCAGTTCTCTCTTCATTTTATTCTTGTGTAAGATACCCCTGAAAATATACAGTCATTTTTGGAGATTCACCAATTATTAGAGTCAATTTCTAATTTTTATATACCAGAAGCACAAAGACAAATATTATTTGAAGTTGCAGAAACCCTGTTTCTATTTACCTTGTATCCTTGGTTAATGCCATTGATGAACTGTTGAGGTGGAGGGTTCCAGAAGAACTGGATTGTTGTGGAGTTCACTGCCTCAACTTGCACATTCTGAGGTGGAGCTGTAGGCACTGCAGAGGGAGAAACAAAACAAAGCAGAACAGAGGAGGGATGAAGGGACACAAGAGAAGGATGAACACAGCACCCATTGACGCCACTCATGAGCCACAAAATAATAACAACCTTGAGAGGAGGATGCACTTGTGAAACAGTAACCAGTAATGGTTTGGAAAGAAGGGTAAGTGGGTTAATTTCTCTTTCTGTGTTGGAGATTCTTTCAAGGGGAGTGGATGAAATGATTTCTGTAGCTTATTATTACACAGATGGGTTTCTCATGAAGACTTGAGACAGAAGCTGGGTAATGACAGGTGAACACATCTCTTTCAATTATCCACGACTGCACAGAGAATGAACAGTTTCAGAAAGAAATTTCTTGAGTCTTTTAATGCTGCACAATTCCCCAGATCAGACAAGCAAACATGGAGTTTGCACAATTAAAACTCTAATTGTGAATTATAATCTGGCGACAGCATCTGTTTATTATTTACTGCTGTTTAAAGAATGAGGACCACATGCAATAAAGATTTTTCTTGGGAATTGGAGATGTTCTTGTTTTATCTTGATAAGATATTCATTCATGTATATTGAATTGATTATATATATTCTGGGCCAATACATCCTCTAATCTGCTAAAAGTTGCGTAAACATTTTATGCCAAGTATTTAATTAGACAGATGTTTTCTCAATACAAAAGAAAACAAGGAATATAAAGGCATACTGCCTTCAGATGACATAAAATAAGACCTAAATATTTTGCCATTTAATATATGGTCTCTTTAAATACCTTCCAGATAATTTCTTCAACTTACTACTTTAGGCTGTCCTTTCTATAGTTCTCAGAGGAAAGAATAATAATAATAGACAGGTCAATTCTAATGACATTACCAAGCTTATAGCAAATTTAAAGAGAAAACTGCTATCTGAGTATTGAAAAAAATGGACTAATACCCTTTGAATCGTATAAAATAAGTTTAATAAAGTTTCACAAATATTACTATTGACAGGCATGTGCATTTGTATTCTATGAAAGAGGAACTATCCACAAGGCATTTTGAAGCCTGGAAAGCTTTGTTCCTTCTGCTTCCAAGGGAAAACTTCTACCAAAGCCCAGTGACCTATGATTCTAAAAAGTATCCACAATCCCCACTGAGAAATGGTGGTTTGCTCCATACTTTTCAAAAACAGGTCACAAACTTTTAAAGCTTCAAAGTACTTTTGGAAGATGAGTCTCTGTATGGCAAAGAAATCAAGGCATTAAGTTCAAAAATGTAAAAACGTTCCTTTTTTACCACCTAAAGATACGTTTGTTTGAGAAAGACATAAGGGGACATTCATTATTCTTAACTGGTGTACAAGCTATGGTGAGACTGCAGCCAACAGGGCAAGGACAGTGTATCCTTATCAAAGACATCCACAACCTAGAAATATCAACGCAGAGAAGTGGAGAAATGCTCAAAGATGTCAGGTCTGAAATGACAAGAACATCTACTTTCATGCCCTGTGTCACTAAAACTCCCTGGTGTCTATCATGGTTTGAAAATTTAGCTCTGCACATTTTTTTTAACCTAAGAAACTGCACATTACTCAGAATTTTCTTGCCCTAATTTAAAACCTGATGTCACCATTTATGAACTATGCATAATTATTGAGTTCTAAAACCAGAATTTATCTGATACTGCTCTAAATTTTCATTAGAATCTGGGCCCTACTTGCTGCCATGTATCATAATTCCCTATATGCTTTTGGAAGGTTAGAATATTATCTTAATGACCTGCAGACATCATAAAGTTTTTGTAGTTAAGAGATTCACCAAATCATCCTGATATACAGTCACATACATTAAAGTCACTCTATAGTCATAAGAAGCCACTTTGGCTACATTCCCCTTCTAAATGTATTTTTTCTTATTCATCATCTTTGATGAAACTGTTTGTTATAAGAGTCCCAAGATGAATTTCAATTTGCTTTTGTGTGCAATACTTTGTATAATTAACAGTTAACGTGAATAAGATTTTTTTAAAAATAAAATTTCTTATTTTCCTGCATATTTGCGTATTCAGATATTGTAACTGCCAGAGATATGTTACTGTGAAAAAAAATTTGATGAGAAGCCTTCAAGTTAGTTTGCTATCAAAAAGTTGTCACATGGATATTGTTGATAGTTTCCTTCTGCCATGAAGGCTAAATCAGCCAAGCATCACCCTTTTCAGTCATTCCTCTGCCCTCTGCTGAACTGCTACATTACAACTCTATTTATATGTGCTACGTTCATTTTGTAACACATTATTGTACAGAAAATCTATACGTAACCCATGTGAAAGCCACACTTGAGGAAATGCAGAACTTGGGCAGCGGTAGAAGAGGCAGCTTTTCCCAGAGGTTAAGAAAGAGTTATGGGTGACCTGAGAATTAACAGTACAGCCACTCCCAGCAGGACACTCCCACTGCCTTTATCATTTTCCCAAAACACTAACATGCACACTACTGCTATGTTTCTGTGGGTGTTATTTTCTTTAGTGGAGGATCCCATAGATGCTGTACAATCAATAGCAAATTTCCAGCAATTTCAATATCACAAGGATTTTACTCCAAGGTAAAAGACTCCAAGATGAGTCTTTTAGATACAATTCAAAATATTGCAATTTTTTTGAAAGGGGAAAAAACCTCCATCAGCAAGCTCCAAGTTTTCATCTGCACACGTCTTCAAAATAATCCAGGCATGCACTTGAGGACAGTGTCCCAGTTCCAGCTAGGACAGAGTTAACTGCCCCAAGCAGCCAGCACAGGTGACCCAGTCTGTTTTCCACACCACCTGACATCATGCCCCATAAAACAACAGTTTTAGAAATGTAGATAACCAAAGGCATTAAGGCATTGGTTATTTCTTCTTTTAAAAGGATTTTTTTCCCTTTCATTAGGATATAATTTCTTGAAACAAGGATAAACCATCATAGCACAAAAAGTACCTGTTATAGTAAGAAAAATGGCTAAAACTATGAACACAAACCGTAAAACCTTCAGAATGTTGGAAATCATGATTTATATTGCAATTCCTCTCTGGACATCCTTATTGAAAAATCAACATCTATCTCAATGAATGCAGTTAAAAGATGGAAAGAATGTGGTCCATCCGATATGCATAAGCCTAATTATACTGTAGAAGACATAATATAGTACTTTTTTATATTTTTCATCAGTAAAATATTGGCATTATAATCTCAAATCTACTTCAAAGTGCCAGTATCAAGTTTTCCTTTTATGTCCTGATATTAAAGGCTTCCTTGGATATCTGATCAGTTTTGCATTTAAAAAAGAAAAGAAGTTTGAGTGAAGCTAAATCAGAATTGACCTCTGGTCACTTCAAAACTCAAATACTTTTCCAAGATCACGGTTAGTAACCGTGACCATCCACATAAAGGATTTTCTAATTTAGTGGTAGATTTTTATCCCCTTCCTGCAAGTTTCTTGTTGACAAGTGTTACAGAATCTACAGATGTGAAATATGTGTTTCAAGAGTAATCTCCAAGTATTTACATGCTCAGGTTTTTAAACCTGTTGTTCATCATGATGGAAAGTATTCCTAAACTGTCTCACAGTGGAGACCCTTCTGGATCTTGGAACTACAGATCAAATTGGTCAGACAAAACCAGCTGTTACTTTCTTCCCAATAAAGTTCACGTGGTTGGAAATCTGTAAAGAGCTCAGCCCCCGGGACTGCAAGTTAATGCACAGCATTCTAAGTAGGAAAGGTCATGGAAGCACTCTAGATAAAAGCCATTAAAAGGGTTCGGCTGACGAGATAATTGAGAGAAGAGAAGGCATTAAGGTTAAGCATGTGTACATGTAATTATTCTGTCTCTAGCTATGTGCAAATAGCATGTAAACCCCACAGAGATTCTGACAGCCAGACTACCGGCCTTTAATACAGATCTTCAGCAGGGGCTTGTAGAAAAGTCTCCTACTGCTCTGGAGCTCTTCACCTTTGAGGTGGCAGCTTCCATGGCTCTAAAATGCAGACTTGAGGAACTGCAGGTTTTGCTTGAACTTTAACGTGCTATGAACTGCAGCAGATGTGCAGAGCAAGTGGTCGCTGTGATTCGACACATGCCAATATTGGAAATTCAGTAGTGTGAGATTTGGCACTTATCAATGGGTTTTCCTTCTTGCAGCTGGGAAATGTCTTCTCTCCCTTCCTTGCATGCCTCTCACAAGGAGAAAATTTTACTTCTTGATTAAGAGCTGGTGGCCAGAGGCCTCACACAGAGGCAAATGCTAATTTCATGATATTTGTGAAATATTAAAAATAAAAAAGCAAGCAATAGTAACACCTAACAGTGATAAAACTGAGACACACAAAATCCTCCCAGAACCACTCTAACCTGCATCCACACAAGAGCAGCTTGGCCCAAAATGGCCATAGAAGCTCCAAGACGGTTGGTAGGCTCCCCAAAGGAAGTGAACAAGGATCTTTACAATGTTTTTGCCGAGAAAGCCTAAGTGAAAACTAAGGGAAATCTCTTTTCATTGAGATAAAATTGAATGTTTGCTGAGGATACTCCTTATTCAGAGGTTCCTTTTTCAAGGTTATTTCCAACAAAGTAGGAAATTTTCAGTTAACTGGGTTTTCACCAGCTCTTTACTTTATGAGAAGAATCTCTTCTTATAAATTTCTCTGATTTACCTCCTACTGCCTAGGAAGAAATCGCTTTGGACCTGGCTGAATGGATTCTTCTTGCTTTTACCCTCTCTTCACACCATCAATACTAACTATTCCGAGGACTCTCCTACTTTTTTATTCAGGAAGGGCCTTTTGCTCAGACTTTCATGGCCTTTCAAGGTGTCTGTGCACAGCACTGAAGGGAAAATAAAACAAAATCGAACTGCATGTTGAGACTTTAGGACATAAGAGAGGCTTTTGGGATATGCATCAAAAGAAAGACCTAGCACTTAAAGTAGAAACAAAAGCGGGTTAATGTCAATGCAAAGAGCCTAGCGAAAGATACATCTCTACTTACAAACCTTGCCTTGCCTAAATCTAAGGAGCGGTGGGACTTTTTCAAAGAGAGAGAAGTTCAGAAGTATTTGTGCTAGTGAGATAAAAGAGACAGATTCAAAGTCAAGAATGGAAGCTTCTGCTTTCACAAATCAACCTGCAGGAAAAGGTAAACACGTCCAACAGTACAGACCAGAGACATCACCACCATCCAGAAATGTTGATACATCTCACAAAGCTCTTCTTATCTGAAAAGGTATTAGGAAACTTCATTTTTTCATATGGCAATGAAGAGTCCTGCAGGACACTGCTTAACTAAGTAAAAATTGCCCTATGCAGACGGCTGGCACAAATCCCCGTGAAAAGTAACATCAAAGTAAGGAACAGTTGGAGAAAGTCTGATGAAGAAAGACCTATATATACAGAGCATCAAAGGATTAGGCTGAATATCACTCTGAAAAGACTTTCAAGATTTAGACACAGTCAAACTGTCTGACCCTAGTGCTAGGGTGTTCAGTGCTTTGCCAGTAAGTCTTTCTGATATTTTATCTAACTGACATTATGTGCTAGTTCCTCTCCAAATGTAGATCTTTCAGCATCTTTTCAGTTTGGCTACATTCTAGAAGTTGGTGATTTTCAAAGAGCCTTGAGTAACCTATTAGTTGTCAGTGGGTAAAGCAATGCCTGAGGACTAATAAGGGATTAATAGACTAGGTTCTGGTATCAATCCACAGCTTATATAGCCAGTCAATATTCCGTATGATGGAGATGCCAATGTGCTGACCTGCTCCTGCCAATGGGTTGATCTGCTCCCAGTGTTCATTTCCTGCCAGGCTTTGACTGCATGGTACGCTTGATTAATATGAAGTATTTCAGGTATTTTTCATCTGCAGACAGACAGGTTCTTGCCAGCACAGCTCACATCATTTAATGCATGTCAGAGTAGAGGCGGCAGCAGTGGTAGAAGGAGAGGGGGGATGGATGGGAGTGTGTGTCTTTGACATTTATCTCTGTTCATATTAAAATCAGAATATGATTTACAAGGCAGTTTTACACTTGGCTTTTTCTTACTCCCACTGGTTTGGTTTAGGAAGGACATTCCAAAGCAAGAAACAGCCATTGGCTTTTCCTGTCATTTTCGAACTACAAGACAGATGAAGGAACAGGGTTGTGGACCATAGAGCACTACATATGGATACGTGACATTAATCCAGTTTCAAATGATACTGATACTAACCACCCTCCCTTCTTTTCAACTTCAATGTAAAAAGGCCTCAAAACTCTTTTCAGAACAGACGGTATGCCTTTGGTGACTTGCACAGTAACCCAGCAAGGCATTCATTAGGAGAACCACAGAGTAGTTATTTACAGCTTTTATTAAATACTGATATAAAATAGATAATAAATATCCAATTTTTCTTTTCTGGCTACATACTGTCAGGCATTGAGGAACGACATAAAGACAAACAGGCCATTGAAGGTTGTTCTGCAGGCTAAACATTTGCTGATTAATATGAATGCAGGACTGACTACACTTAATTTATAACAGAGGATTTATATCCTTATAAATGACAACAGACAGCCAATCAATAAAGGATGATAATAACAGCACATAATATCAAGGGAAATTAGAGTCAATTGCAGAATTTAAGGAAAAGAGTGTGAAGGCCAAACCTGAGTCTAAATAGATGGAAGGTTAAGGTGCGATGATAGCTTCAAATGTGCAAATAAACAAAGTAATGAATTACAAGCATATTCACTACAGAGATTCAAATTCTGTGTGCAGTCCAAATCTCAGCAGAGATTCAGTCTTTAGTGGGATACAAAACATTAATCCTGGCTGCAAGGAGAAGACTTTTAAGAAAAGCATTTCAAGGTCTGCTATAAATACTTCTAGAAAGAGGTTGAGTGTGTCTAGACTCCTCTAAACTCTGAGGCTTTACACGTCCTAAGATAAACTATCGATATCTACCTTCTTTAATTGTCGTGGTTAATTAGTGTTGCATATGAACAATCTTGTTTTAAAGATCTCCCTACACCTAAAACTATATCTAATCATGCTCCAGTGCACTCCTAGTAACTGTTAACAAACACCTATATATTCTTCACTGATTTTAAATTAACTGAAGTACTGTAAAAATACAAGTTTTTAAAATAGTTTAATTGTTTTATCACCAATAAAGTAGAGACCATGTACTGTCCAGTGCTCAGAATCCAGCACAACCCTGCAATTATGGGAATATATGAAGGCTTTAAGGGCCTGGTACTTAATTATCCTACAGATTTTTATACCAATCTAGAGGTGTAAACATGCCTTACACTGGTTGTAAAAAGTAATTACATATCCTTTTGTTGATGTAATTTATACTCTTCTTAAAGCACTTACCAGAAAGGAGTGGAGGAGCTGTAGAATAAAAATCAGGGCTTTAAAGATCATTTTATCTTCCTCTTTGCAAATGTCTGCACCATTCCTGAAATGCTACAAACCACTCTTTCTCCACAGGCAGTATTTCTCTCTCTACAGTTCCCTTACAATTCATTCCATATTTCTAAACCAAGGTGTTCTGTGATTATCAGAAGTAATACAGCTGTTTTACTCAGCTTTTGTCTCCTGCATTGCATATGTGGCATACTGCATACCTTGACGATAATAAACCCAATTCCCTGCCATGTTCTCTTTGACTCTCCTAGCAAAGTAACCTCAACCCCTGTCTGTCACACGTTGTAGAAATTCATTCCACAGGATCCCATCTCTCTTCAGCATTTCTATTTATTTCTTGTGCTGTGGTTGACTCTGACCTGTGAGTGTGGTAACATGTCATCATGAGGCTCAACAAAATTGGATAATTTTTTAATTCACTCACAGCTTTTTCTGCAACAGAGATAACAGCAGAGTCTTGTCTCTACTTAGGCATTTGAAATTTGTACATTTCCTACCCCACGCTATCAAATTTGACTGAAATGACTATTTATTTTACAAGTTATTCTACTATCCAAGAGTGCATCTCCTCCTTAGGAAGCTATACTATAAACCGTGTCTGTTAAGGATATATTGGTCTGATGCACTCACCTCCTTGTAAAGTGTACTCTGTCACAGGTCTGCTGAATGCTCCCAGCCCAGCTCCATTGTAAGATGCCACCTGGATTTCATACTGGGTCCAAATGATCAGGTCTTTCACTAAGCAGTAGTTAATTTCTGCACTGGTGATGTTCTTATATTGGTATTCTCCAGGGAGGCCAGCCAGGCGATACCTACCATATGGAAAGAAAAAATTGCTGGTTAATTAGGTGGTATCATTTATAGGGAATATCCTGAGTAGCAAAAGAGCTTCCTTTGTGAAGAGGCAATATGCAAATTTTTACAGCAGAATTACATAAAGAATAATGAAAGATAATCTGAAACAGCAGACTAACTTGTGATAAGACCATATCACGTTTGACTGCTATAGCATTTGTAATCTGATCTCACCAAGATTACATGCTCATGGCTAAACAAAACGGGTATTTTATCCTGTTTTATGGTTGCAGAAAAATTACAGCTTTTTAAATGTGGCTTGTCTAGTAAAAGCTGTGATTTAGTACAAAAAGTAGCCCAGATGTGATTTTTATCAGGGTGCTGCTGTAAATCAGCTTGAGAAATGTTTTTTTTTTTCCCCCTTTTTCTCAGAAATCTGAAAAGGAAGAGCTCAGAGGGCTCAGACCTTCTAGAGTCTCAGGCATTGCCACCACTGGCTTCCTCCAGGATTTACTTCACAGCATGATTAACATAAGGATGGAATATCATTGAGACTGAAGGATTGGTTAAGCACTGGAATCTGGGAGAAGGACTGTACCAAATATGGATGAGTATTCGGTAAACATCCTGACAAATATTCTCCTGAGACATGGGAAGCTGCAACACTGAATATATTTTCCCATGTAAAAACTGTATTGCAGAAAACAGACCCCCTTTGATGTGTCTCTTTAGGCCAAGAAACTAAGGAAAAACAGCAAATTACAGAAAACAAACCAACCTGGTAAAGCTCTGAATGAGAATAACACTGTGTGCTTTCCTTCCGTTAGGAAAATGATACAATGGATGCTTACAATACGCTCATTACAAAAAAAAAAAAAGAGAAAAAAAACAAAACCAGAGGCTAAGCAAAGGGCACAAGGCATTGCTATTCCATGGAAAAGACAAATACAGAAACATTTGTATTTTTATTCATCACACAACCTTTATGCTCTTTTACTCATCTTTGGCTTCACAGTAATCACCAAAAGCTTATTGACACAAAGCGATTTCATTGACATCTTACAGTCTGATTTTAAATTCATCTAAGTTAAATTGGTGCAATCTCTACAACTAGACAACTTCGTGTATTTCAGCCACAGATTTTGTTCTAAAGTCTTGTAAAGAGATCAAATCCTAATCACTGACAGCCCCTCTATTTTCTGCTGAGGAGCTGCTTGCCTGACCATATTTTGGCATACTTAATAATTGTAATGCTACACTGGTGTGATTCCCTTCATGAAATATAAATGGAAATCAAGAAATATCAGCCCTCAGCTGTGTTTATTGAATGCCTGGATCTTTTTCTACTTTATGCAATTTCTACCTTTTTCTTTTGTCTCCTATGAAAGGTGTATGGTTCCTGGCAAAGCCAATTCTTAGTGCAGCAATGTTTTGTCTCACACCTAGCACACAAGGTGTAGAGCGCTCCTGTGATTTAATCTATTATGCTGTTAGCATGGCAGAGCTCTAAATGCAATACTGCCAGTGAGAAAAAGGGCAAAGGAAGGAGACCAGTTCAGAAATGTCATGTCTTCATGATTTTTCTCACCATGGACTTTGATGTATACTCCGTACGACTTGTGCAGTGCACCTTCACTTTTAAAGATCAGGTGTTCCATCAACTTAGTATCTTGCATGTCTTGAGCATTTGGTCTCTGGGATGCATCGTGGTTTTCATTTCATTATACCCTAGTTCTACAGAAATCAGTGTAGGAAGACTTTTCTTCAGTGCACACTGCTGTCACCACACAATTTACCTTGGAAGAACAGCCTGGTTTATTACCTGGGACAGTTGTGCTTTTACATGATAATCTTAAAATCCTGTCGAATAAATTGTTTCTCTGCTCTGTAGTCAAGACAAAGCATATAGGCATCAAAAACGCTCACAGATTGAGCATAATGAATATGATCACTCTCTATTAAAAAGGAAAGAGATGTTACAGCGAGGACAGGGATCAATTACGCTGATAGCTGTTGTAGAAAATATTTAAGTTAAACATTATTGAAAATGCTATATGCAGAAAACAGAACAGATTGCCAAAAGCAGGAGGCTATGGAATTGCTTTCTCAAAGGACTTCATGCTGAGAGTGGGTAAAACTCATTGGGAATAGCTGAGGAATTAGTAGACCAGTTTGAAGGAAAGAACTGTGCAAACACCACTTGTACACTGTACAAATAGGTACCAAGGCTCCTGACAAAAATCTAGCTACAGGCAGAAGTTAAAGCACCTTTTCCCACCTGTCACTGATAACTGGCACAGCTTTCAAACTGAGTCCAGCTCTTAAAACTGCAGGCACTTGCACCAGTGGCTCACCGCTGTAATAGGCTCTGCACAGATGACAGGGGGATTAACAGACTTCAGCTCTGCCTGCAGAGAGAAGGAACTTTCCAGCACTATTTTGGGAGCTCACCAACCCTCTTCACATCACAAACGCATTTCCATCCAAGGCAGCAAAAGTAGGAGCACAGCATGAACAGGATGTTGGCATTTAAACTGCAGCATTTAGTTATCTTTCAGCAGGTCCAGAGGACACTGTATTAAAAATGTCAGCCACCTGCCTAAAACAGGCTGTAACCACCCCTTGGAAATATGTCAGACATGGTCCAATGCTTGGGAGTTTCCCCACAAAAACTCTAATTAAGATAATGCCTCTCCTACTAAAGGTGTGACCCTAGCTGGCTGCTAGCACTGGAGGACATGTAGGATGCCAAATGAGCAAGTAAGCTGTAGTTGAATTGGGTAGGAGTGAATAACTGAGTCCCAAAAAATTACAAATGGGAAAATGCTCTGAAAAACCTCTCAGTGGAGCAACACCCTTTCCAACACAATAAATCCCGTGTAAGCAGAAAGACTGGATGTACTCGGGATCCCCAGTTACCTGTCTGAATCTGTTTCTCATTAATTAATACAGATGGCTTGATAGAATTGACTGATTTTCAAACCCAAATCAAGGTCAGCAGTGAAGCAATGCCACGAAGCACCTGACCTCTAATTCCCTACCTCCATTTTGTTTTGGCATGAACCTGAAGTTTACTGATTTTATTCTTGCTCCTCCATAGTGCAGGAGCCCTGTTGTGTCTTTGATAAGTTTAATTAAGCTTTCTAGCAGGAAGCTAAGATTGTAATAAGCAAATATACATCTGCAATACATAGGCTGCACTGTACCAACTTCCCACGTGAACGCTTCAACTACTTGGTGCTTTGCTTCCCAGTGAAAATGGGAAAAAACTATCTGGATGTTGAGAGGCTCATCAGAGAGTGAGTCCACTTGGGGAGTTCATCTGGAGTAGCTAATGGAGACCTCAGCTCAGTGACTCGCTACCAAAGACAGTTAGAATTTAAGTACCTGCACCTCTGTGGCTGTTTGAGCAGAGGTGTTTTCTCATCCATAATAAACCAGGACAGCCACAGCATTTGTAAATAATAACTAATATATTTAATGGAATTAGAACTAGTTTTTAATGCATTAAGTCACACCTTTCTGAATTCACTCATGCACACATGGATCTATCTCCAGGGCAGGAAATGACTTACCTTAGGATGTACCCATGAAGGACTCCATTATGTTCACTCTCGGGAGGGGGTTGCCACTGGACCATGATAGACTGATTGGTGCGCCCACTGGCCACTATGTTTTTAGGTGGGGCACTGGGGGGCTCCTCAGGTAGCATCAACCTAGGTACAAAAGAATGTGACAGAGGTGGGTGTTGAAATAAATGGTAGATAACATTTCTATTTCATGCATCCACTTCATGTGTACCGGTATCTTTTATCAAAGTCTGATGACTAGAAAGAAATATAACGCTGATCAAACTGCTGAAGACATGCATGAAATAGTTACAACAAATCAACATAATAGGAAATCAGTTAAGCAAGCAACAAGACAGACAGCTGAGGCAACCTTATTCTCTCTGAATCACCCAGGCTGCTACAACTCTTTAAAAAGATTACAAGCCTGAATGAGTTAGAGCTCAGGTCCAGTGTCTGTGACTCCTTCCAAATTGTTTCTTTCAGCTCTTTCAATATTTTTCATATAAAACTCCTACATTTTGAAAAAGCCATTTAGAGTTCAGCTGTTCTGCAATTCAAGCTCACAGCAAGCATTGGTTCACAGAAGAAGGGGGATGCATTTGAAACTAAATTTGATGAAGCCATCCTTCTATGTCGCATCTGGGAGAATTCCAGAAGTGACATTGCAGTGATTGGGTGAATGCTGTACTCCTTCCCAGACTAACTGCTGTGGCTTAGCACAAGAGCAAAAATAAAGTATTTCCAAGATTCTGCTCAATTCTGCTCTGGCAACATGAGGGTGCCTCTTCCATCCTGTGCTGATATCCAGCATCACCTAAGTGCCATTATCACCAATTACTGACAGCTGCAGAGTACTCTCCAGAGGCCTGGCTAATGCTAACTGCTCCCTTCCCCAATTATTGTGCAAAAGATAACTTTATTTTAGTCATTCACAAACAATCTGCAGGTTTTTTCCTTGCAATAATTCTGGGGTATTGCACCTTTAGTACACAGGCATTTATTTTTCACTGTACCTGCTGGTCTCAGAGCTGTACTGGCCCTTTCCCACCTGGTTAACCGCACACACCCGAAACTGGTAGGTTCTGGCTGGAGTTAGTCCACTCACAGTGACACCAGTCATCTTTGGGTCAAGATTTGATAGGTGAACCTTCCAGGGAGAATCTGTTGGAATAATTTACATGTGAAAAAAAAAAGATAGAAGTGCTTGTTAAAAGCCCTACAGAAGTGAGAAAACACCTCTGGCTGCTCAGAGCTCTTTGTGCTTGTTTTCCTCAGAGGAACTTTGGGAAGAAGTTTCTTTTCAGCAGAAGAAGCCTTCCTGTCAGCCCACACGGTTATGCAGATTGCACATTTGTCTACTGGAAAGTGATGCTGCACATGTCATGGCATAATAAATAAAAACTATATTCATTAACATTTTAATAAAAGAGGAAACAAGCATGATAAAGACAGATGGGCTGTGTATTTCACAACCCATCTGTTTGGCAGGCCATTACGACACCACACCCGTGAGTGGCTCTGGTGGAAGGACTGTAATGAAATTCACAGTCAGTTTGGAATATCTTCCTACCCAGCTTGCAAGCAGGTGTAGAAGCGTGACTCTCTCTGCCAAATCAGCCCTTTGCTGTAAGACCTGAGAAAGCTTCTGCTGCGGATTCTACATGTCTGCAATTTTTTCTAGAGATAGTATTTGGTATTTGGTCTTATAATTTCCTAGGGAGATTCGCTGGTATGAACACCCCTGGCACCATAAACCCCTTGTTGTCAGTTCACATACTTGACATATCGAGCTCCTCTGATGCCCAAATTACATTTTCAAGTTTTCAAAGAGGACAGAAATGAAACATGTTGAAAATGAAATATCCTGACTTCTTTTTTTTCATAACCTGATGTCACATACTCTCCCTGAAGTCATGACCAAAATAGTCAGGGAGAGGTGACATTTGGTCTGTGTTGCAACAGTACAGCAATGGAATCAGCCAATTTAAAGATTTGTTCAGTTTTTAAATAATACCAGCTGTTTTCATGCTCCCTGCTCAAAATTACCAACACTTCTGGAAATTACTGAGGAGCTAGCTGTAGATTTTGGCAACGTATCTGTGCATGTTGCTCATCAGAAGTGCATTGCAGCTCCTGGCAGGTCACCTAGATGTCTGCCTGAAAATGAAGATGAGATGTCCCAAATGAGGAAGTCTGCTAAACTTCACACCAAGATGTAAACCACTAATTTAGTGCCTTTCTGGCAGATTCCTTAGCGAGTCCTCCTGGGTGTGATGCCAGTCGGGCTATAAACACTGCATTTTCGAATGACTCAAAATATATTTATTCCAGTAATGGCTTTCCGAGAACAAAGTCTTTTTTAACAGGAAAACTGACACAGCAAAATACTGGGAATGCTGGAGAGGGAGGGACATTTGCACAGCAGTCAAGTTCTGTCCTTGCCAGTTGTTGATGATTTATGAACAGTCACTTTGGCTGCAAGATCTTGATGGAATTTCTTCTTAGCTGAACTTTGAACTTCTTTTAGAAAGACCTTAGAGATAGCACACACCTATGCTATCCAGAAAAGCACTGGTTAGGAGTTTTTTTGCACTCTAGTTCCTCCTGAATTTTATCAAGCTTCTCTTGAGATTTCACAAACAACTGTTCACCTTGCTACAGCCAGAATGCACAACAACAAATCAAGGCGAGCCAAAGTTAAGGTATGGCTGACTTAGTACATTGCCTGAAGCATCTTCCTGAGGAAAATGGAAGAGCAGGCACCAACAAGAGAGTGAAATACCCTTGTATGAGCTACTTGGGTAGTGGTCCATTTCTTAAAACATTTCATTTGTTTACTGCTAGTGTAAACACCACCTGAGAGTGCTTAACCCAAGCAGCTCAATGTAGTGAGCAGTTTGATTCAACAACAGGGCCTATTAATCTCTTCAGCACCTTGGGGCTTTGCTCTGTTTATATGCTGCATCTGTAGAATACTTTATTTATTCTTTTTCCTCTCCTGGTGGAAGATAAAAGATCTGGCAGGAAGAGAGATTAAACTGAAAACTAATATAAACGAAGCCTATTCATCTCCTGGGCACTCTGATTTGTAAAGGAAAGTGGTTTGGGGAGGATTTGCTCACTCATGGAGCAGTGGATACAGTGAGTGTGGAGAGTATCTTTAAAATTTAAATGTCAAGTCCTTTTTTTTTGACAATCAATAAACTAAACATTTCGGAAGCCTGTTCTCCCTCCTTAAATACACAGCAAACCCCAGGATTGTACAGAAGCTTCTTCTACCGTAGAGAAGAGCAATTCTGACATCAAAAACATGCCATAAAATTTTTAACACTGACTCTCTTCTCCTCCAGGGATGATTGTCACTTCTCTGTCCTGGGAAGCCTGGAGAAGCTCCATGGTGACAAAAGACTTGCCAGGTCAAACTATTAAATAAGCCTCTGTTAGATTGAACAGACTGCTAATCCTTCATTTAACTTAAGATGCCCAGAATGTACTCTGGGCTTTGCTTGCTTGCTCTTCCACTGTAATTGCTACTGTCTGAAAAATTCCATGTTTAGCTGTCTATGGGCTTAAGGATTTGGGGTGTTTTGAATTAACTCTGATTGCCTCTCCAAGTTAATTTATTAGAAACGAAGACTCTCACAAGGCTACTCTCTAGTCTACAGTGTTATTTGAGGGGTTTTAGAAATTGCTTTTGTTCTGTCAAGAATTTTTGGATGCACTTGTGATATGTTTAGTGACACTGGATACTCAAAAAGAGGGTTTTTTTTTCTGTATTTCCCTATCTACCTTACAATTCATTCATTAATTCCACATACCTCAAAAATTATTTCAAATTTGATATTACAGATTATGTCTATTGCTGACAGCTGATTTTTGCAGAGTTGGAGTACACTTCCATCCCCTCCCTTCTCCACGTGACTGCATAGATGGTAGTGCTGGAATTTGCCCATAATGCTGGAGTCTACAAAGTTAATCTTTCAAATCTTCATGACAACAAGATATTGCAAAAAGTTCAAATAAAAATGAAATGGTTCATCCTTTGTTTGGTGGGACTTCAACAAGGTCTACTGATGGCCTGAGAAGTATCTTCTAATATGATCATATATAAATCAGAGTCACAAGTGTAATGAACAACACAGTTTGATATTTTAAAAGATTTTTCAATGGGTTAAATTTTTATCATTTGAATATTCCAATGAAATTCAGGATGACAATTCAGAGCCTTTAAATTAGGTATGTATAGATGCTTTTCATAGGAGCTTTTATCATCTCATTGGCACAACATGATGAATCTGAGCTATATCATTACATCGCACAGCACAGATATCCCAGAATACAATAAAACAAAAATAGGCTTTTATCTTAATGGTACTCAGCAGAATTCTTTAAGTATTAATTAATTTATTCAGTTAAAAGACTATTCAGAATATTTTTTGATTAATCTCTGAAATCTAAATGTCTTTGGAATAAAATAAGCACATCCCCTTCTAACTCCATGAAGATATTTCATTGGAATTCCTAAGTATATCATAACAGGGGCTAAACAGGTCATGAAACAACTAAAAATTATATTAGTGCAAATGACAGCAATGCTTCGTGCTATTTATTTGAAAATCCTATTTCAAATTAAGGTTCATATTCCTGGCTCTGTGTGGGCAGGGATACTTAATGACTGTGTTTCCCTGGAACTGTGTTTTTCAAATTAGATTATAAATTTGCCCCCAAATGTTTAAGGCCATATGTCTCAAGTCACCCACAGATACAGTCTACTGTGAATTCTTGTAATTTGAGAATTATTGCATTGTGCCAAATACATTCATTTTAAAAATTAGGTGACTAGAGTCGTTCATATTTCCAGCAATTTATGTGCACGGTCTGCCACTGTTTTTTTCCTCTAATTAAAATCATGTTTTTATATCTCTTTACTGGATTGATATTAATGAAAAGGAGTTCTAATCCATGCCAGGTGGAGTGACACGCCTCTCTCTAATGCAGCTAGTAATTAGTCCCCTGAAATTTACACTCATTATTTTGAACCCTCTTCAGCTATTTCTCTGCCACAGATACTGTTATTATGGATTCGTTTATGGTATGTGCTTCAAACACACAATGGATCCTCAAGCTATTAGAAAATTATTCAAACCAAAACACCTAAAAACCTGAACAAAACTAAGTGGCACGTGCAACAGCAAAGCAAAACGCGCAGAGGAAACTCCACACAACTAAGACCAAATTCTCTTCTGTGGTGTTGCTAACTGGAAAATAAATGGTAATTCTGATGTCCCTCCCTGACCTTTGGAGGTGTGAAAGCAAACGGGGATCTGGATGTTAAGCACATCGCAGTGCTGCTGACAGCGAAAGAGCTCCACACACAAGCACATGAGCTCACGGAGGGCACACGCCAACGCCTCAGCACTTGCTCTTTCTGTGTCACAAACAGCAGCGACAGAAAACCTGAAAGGAAATTCTCTTTGAAAAGGAAAGAGAGATTCTGCATAGTCGTTTCAGACAAATTCTACCTACACAAGATCAAATGTCAGCTTCACATTCACATACATCACTTGGGATGGGGAAGGAACAAAGGAAATGCGGGGCTTTCCAAAGGAGTAGGAGGTCTGTGGAAACTAAATATTAACCACACACTACTGAGATCAAAATAACTCTAAAAAACAAACACTTCAAGAAAATAGAAAACAAAACAAAACAGTGACAATATGCAGACATTGAAGTCAACTTTCCAAACCAAAGTCACTGCTGATATTGTTCCACTACTCTGTTGACATCAGTAAAGCTGAGCAAAAATATGTCAAATGAAAGAAGAGACCAACAGTGAACAGCTTAAACGCCTTTCTGTTCTACTTCTGTGAGCAACCATTTACACATTGGACATAAAAGCAGAGTAAATAAAGATGAAAACAGAAAAGAAAGGAAGATCTAGAATATTTCTGGGAATTAATGCTCAATTCACAACAAACCTGACCTGCATTTGGTTTCTGCAGCTGCAAGCTTGCTGAAGTGATTTGTGATTATGACACTCTCTCAGTGGTAGATTGCAATGCCATCAGCCAAAATTATTGGATCTATCATGGAGTTAGCAAGGGTTCACAGGATCCTGTGGAGTTCTGAGGGACTGTCTGTATGATTTCTGGAGAGCTATTGTTGAGTTTTGCTGAGCCTTCTACAAATTTCAGTGAATGAATTACAGCATTTTCAAAATGATGGCACATTTACCCCATTCCTATAATAGAACAACTGCAAAGCATCCTTGCTAGAAAGGCACTTGAAGACATTTCAAGCTTCTCCTGTCACTGAGATGCTTCCCCTCTTGGTGACTCTTCCCAATCAATGCAGCCCAGCATAGGACCCAAGTGCACATGTACTGCCAGCTCTGTGTTGTCTCTATGTAAATACAACTCCAGAACCTTTGCATCATGTTCCCAGACTGGGAGTTTATTAGCTTGTCATTGTCAAAGCCACTGGGAAACATGAAACACAAAGGTAACCTTGGGTGAAAGGACAGGTAAGGAAAAGCAAAAAGGCAGTTCCTGGTCTGTAATCCTTAGGAGGGGAAGGAGAGAAGTGAAAATAAAGCTGAAAGTCATGATGATAAGAAGGTACAGAGAAGGTGTGAGTGCAGCACACCGAATTTTCTGAGATATTTATTACAAAAAGATCTGGAGCTTTTGCTCAAAAGAACTGTTTTAAGGACAGCAGTCCTGGGCATAGCTTGGGATTTCTGCTAGGATTAGAAAACTGCACTTTGCTTAACAGATGTCAAGATCATCAGTTCTGGGACCTCCACGTTGAAAACTTATGCACTCCAACCTGCAAAGCTGAAGGGTTGTATGTGATCTGAAGCTCAAGTTTCATCTCATGCTCTCTGTGTTGCAAAACAAACCGCTGCTCTCTAGATAATCAGAAATCAGGACTGCTTCTCATTCAGTTATGCAGTGGCTAATTTCCACATGTCAGAAGAAGTGATGCTCTTAATTTTTTCATCAAGAATCAATTGTTAGGCTTGGATTTCTAGCTCCTAGGGTGATAGAGATTAGAAAGTATTGCCAAGGTGACTGATTTCCATATAACCTCATCTTTCCATCAACTCCTAAAGAGGCATTAGCAATGTCCCTGAATAACCTTGCAAACTGAGAGCCAGAGGATCAGACCTACAGCATGACAAAATTCTAAGAAGAGCTCATTCACAGTGACCAGGGTTTGTAACCCACAAAGCTACATATATAGTTATCTTACACTTAAACACCCTTACCACCTTCCTAAAATAAGGATGTAAAATGATAACCTCAAGAAAGTGAAGAAAATATATGAACCCATATACAGGTAAGATAGTAGTTCCAATGACATCCAAGTTTGTATCTTTGATGGACCATCAGTTCCTTGTATTATCATACTGCTTGAAATTTTGGGTGAAACTGGGGCTCTGAATGCATCAAAATACCTATGAAACCAGAGGAAAAGACAACTATGGGAAGAAATAAAATACGACTACTGCTATTTTATGGATATTAAATTGAAGCACTGAGGAATGAGCCATTGTGCCTCAAGTCTGGCTGGCAATGCTGGAGGTGGAACCAAAGCTTTCCTCACTAACAATTCCACCACCTCGGACCTCTTTTTCTTGTTTAACTCTTTCAACATGTGAATAGTTGAGTGTAAAACCCAGAGCTTCCAATTCGTGCACACTCTCTCTGGTCAGGCCCCACCTGGAGTACTGTGTCCAGTTCTGGGCTCCTTGGTATAAAAAGGACCAGGATCTCCTGGAGAGAGTCCAGAGAAGGGCTACGAAGATGATTAAGGGCCTGGAGCATCTCCCCTATGAGGAAAGGCTGAGTAAGTTGGGACTGTTCAGCCTTGAGAAGAGAAGACTAAGGGGGGACCTAATTAAAGTTTATAATTATCTGAAGCAGGGGATGCAGGGGGAATCAGCCAGCCCCTTTTCAGTGGTCTGTGGGGACAGGACAAGGGGCAATGGCTGCAAGTTGGAGCACAGGAAGTTCCGCACCAACATGGGGAAGAACTTTTTCACAGTGAGGGTGACAGAGCCCTGGGACAGGCTGCCCAGGGAGGTGGTGGAGTCTCCATCACTGGAGATATTCAGGACCTGCCTGGACGCCTATCTAGGTGATATGTCCTAGGGAGCTGCTTTGGCAGGGGGGTTGGACCCGATGATCTCTCGAGGTCCCTTCCAACCCCTATGATTCTATGATTTAGTAAACAAGAGTACCATTTTGCTGGTAGCCCTGGTAAAAGGCAAGTCTGAAAGAAGGCTGAATAATTAAGAAGAACATGAGGTTGAAACATATTTGACTTTACTCACTGTTCTCAGAGAGCTCGACCATGTAGTAGAGAACAGGGCTGTTTCCATCAAAGGGGCGCACCCAGGAGAGCATCACGCTGCGGCTGTATGAGGAATTTAGAGTGGCCAGAAGATTCTGAGGGGAATGAGGCAGCTCACTGTTAAGGAAAAGAGAATGGGAAAAAAGCAGCACAGAAAAATCAATCTACATTTCATTCAGCTACAGTCTTACAGGCAGTTAAAGGCACATGACATAAGATTTGTATGATGATAGATATAAAACTACCAGCAGCTATTGTACAATTAAATAAATAAAAGACTTCTCTTAATTCTTCAGAATCTTATCTTATTTGGAAAAAAAAAAATCATGCTGAAAGTCCCAAGGCTGATGTTTAGAACAGTTAACAGAAATGTTACTAAATGTGGAAAAAAGCCAATCTTCATCCTGTTTTTGATTGAGACAAGTTGGTGAATAAATTTCCCCTCTCACTTTTTTCCCCTTCTTACGATGATGTCCTAGCAATGTGACAGCAGTAATACATATAAACAGTAAAACATATGGGAGATATGATTTAACATAGAATTTTTCATACTCAAGGAAGCAGAAGACATTGACACTATCCATATAGAGCTACTAATCAAAATTACCATATGTATTCTTAGGCTACAGAACAGCTTGATTTACTTGCGGATTCAGGCTTATCCTGTCATGGGTAGAATCTCTCCTTCCTATAATAAGAATTTTTTTGGAAGCACCCAACTAGAAAATGTAGTGAAAATGCCTGCAGAAATCCCATGGAAATACAAAATGAAACATTAAAAACAAAAAATAAAACAGCAGCTCAGTTAAAATGGGTAATTTCTCCACATAAAGGCCATTTGTGGAAAAACATTTCATTTGTACTCATTGCCTTAAAATCGGAGGCTGCGTGGTGCAGTAAGAAAACAAAATTCTGCTACATCCCTTAAATGCTGATCTGTATTAAGTGATGGGAGCCCTTCAGCCATTATATTTGAGCTGATTTCTGCTCCACATCACCCCAGTTCCTAAGGAGAACAAGGACCTCAGACACTGAAGAAAAAGCAAGGAGGACCAGTTTTCACCCATTCAATCTACTGCTGCTCCCTGGGACAGCAGAGGGTAACCCTCCCTTGGAGCAACCAGAGCAGAAAGTCAGAAGGGCACTTCACATGCTTAATTTAAAAATACAGTAATTTCTGGTTGTAATGTATCATGCTACTGAAGGCTTAGTTCTTCAAAAATTGCAACTCCTCAGCTGCTCACAAAAGTAAATACAGACTCTGGCTTTAAGCCAGAACAATAAATATGTCCTGGATTTCGGTTTGTACTGGAAGATTGTGGAGCAGAAGGAGAGACAGACAATAGTTTTATTATTTTTCTGTTAAAACTGTGTATGCCTTTGTTTACATGTTTACGATGGCTACATGCTGTGAAGGTAACACCAAAAAAAGCCACACAAAAAAAAGGTTGTTGGAAGAGCCAAGGAGCAGCAAGAAAAACACACCGACAGTGAGAAGAGAGGAATGGAAAGCACTCACCTGCCTCCTCTCGGCAGGCCAGAAGGGTTGATGCTTCCTCAGGCCAAACCTGAGACTCAAAGGCTCATCTGACTTTAAACACCTAACTAAATTAGCAGCATGGTCACCCCAGGCTCTTTCTGTAGTAAACAGGGAATGGCACCTCAGGGTGTGATTCAGATCTTAACTTCATTAAGTCATTCACTCCATGCCTCAATTCTGAGGTGTTTAGGCTGACCGTGTTCTCACTTAGGCTTGGGCATGCCCCAACCACGCTCCAAGCTCGTGATGCTCAGACAGCTAGGACACAGATTTGGGCAAGAAGAAATGTCAGGCACAGGAAGGAGTTCGTGAGGCCCCAAGAGAAGCACATTTTTGATCACTGCAAAATTTTGGGTGAAGAAATTTTGGGAAGAAAGGGACCTGGAAACAGAGTGGAAGAGCAGCTGGCCTGCAAGCACAATGGCAGAATAATCCTGTGGTTTGAAATGTGTGGAGTGGGGGTTTAAGATAACGGACAGTTACCTGGGGACTACAAAGCTTGCTGCTTAATTTGGAAAGAAATATTTAACTACCACAAACATTAATGATAAATTGTAAGTGGAGGTTTATGTCATAAGCAAACTGTTTGGGATAGTGGTTTTGTGATTAAGCTGGCAAAGGAAATTACTGAAGGAAAGAGAGTGAAATGTCTTGTTGTGACATGGCTCCAGGAGGGCCCAGTCCTCTCTTCATTTACACCAGGCCCAGTGGCGAAGAGCTCAGCAACGGGCTGTGGCTTCAGCTTCTGCCAGCGGATGATGCTCACGCAGGGAGAAGTGTAGAGGGGTGGCTGAGGGGGAGCTCCCAGCAAACTTCTCACCATGTCGCTCCTTTTCTGGGAACTAAACAAACACTCCTGGATTATATTAAGGATAGTTTTACGGTGTGCATTTCCTAACTAATCTCATTTCCTGGTATGTTTAGAAGGAATGAATTAACAGCTCATTTGAGGACAGAGGCTGCACAACTAAGACTTTACTGCTCAATCCTTTGTCTTCGGGTGCAAGTCTCAGATGACTTCTGGAGGAAAGGGGACACTCCCTTTCTTATGGTTTTGAAAGCACAAACTGAGTTCAAACATTTTTTTCCCTTAGGATTTGGGTTTAGTTGCTTATTCTCTTAGCTTGACACAAAATGGTAATTAGTCAGCATTGTGAAGGAAACGGGCACTTTCTGTTCAGACAGAGATTGAGTAGCATGAGCTGCAGCAGCCATACCATCTCCACCAATATCATATTCTTTAGCCATATGTGTCCATACTGAACAGCAACAGATGGTGCTTACAGATTTAAATCCCTCAAGGCAGACATAACAAGTGCCTAAGAAGCACACCTGGACAGAAATAAATATTTTAAACTACAAAGACATTTCAGCACAGAAGTGCACTTCTCTCCTTGTAGTATACAAAAGCAGAGATTAATAAATAGTAATTCTTACTTTTAGCAAGCACTTACACTTTGTCCCCTTCTCATTTGCTACCACATACTGTGTGGAAGGGATGATAAATGAGACCTGTACCAGCATCATGAATATTTACATTCCCAAAAGAGATCATTGCTGCTTTTTTTTCCTCTAAGAGAATTACTTTTCCTTGCTGCTAACATCCAAGAAGTCATTGCAGAGAATGGTAGTTTCAGCCCTGCTCAACTTCTGAAAGTGAATTAGGTTTTAGTACAACAGCACATAGGGCACAGAATGGCCCTCGATCGGATGCTGGAAGTTTAATTCCAGCGTTATCATTTTTCTAGTTTTTATTCACTGAAGCCCCAAAAAGGAAATATATGGAGGCTTTTCAATATAGAATATCTTAAGACCCCACTCTTCTAATGCTGAAGAGTTGCACGGAGGCAAGTTTTCCATAACTTATTTTGTATGATAGCAAAATACGTATATAGACACTTGTAAATCTGTAATTGATAGATAAGCCCTGGGTTAATGGCATGGCCACCAAGATGACCTGAGGGGATTCTGACAAAGCAATTAAAATAGCAGATTTGCAAGAAGAGAACGTGAAGTCATTGTGACAATCTAGGAGAGAAATATTAGCTAGTTGCAGATGATACATGTTCAAAACAGAAACCCTAATGTTTTGAGTCTGCTCATCACTGCCAGAGGGCAGCTGAAAAATTCACTCCGCAAACACATAGAGTGTTTTATGACATTAGCTAAAAGCAGACTATTTGCTGAGGGAAATAAACCAGACATGGTTTGGAGAGATTTCTGAGAAAAATGGTCCAACAGCAGGTAATTAGAGAGACTGTGACTGAAGAGGGGATTACTAAAAAGGCAAGGGAGATTAAATAAGTTTTCTTGTCAGTTTATAAAAAGCCCCATTCCTATTTCATAAATGATTTTCTAAATCAGGTCCACCATATAAGTTTTACTTGGGAGCAGGTGGTTCATCTGCTAGCCCCGATAACATGGTAAGAACTTGAGGTAGGAAGCCTAACAAAGCACTCAGCCCTGATAGCTTTGCTCATAAAAGTTTATAATGTTTTAAATTAAGAAACATATCATCTGTTGCTCAGGACTTTCCAGTTTCTCTTGCAAAATAATCCTTTCCAATTTCTAAACATAGGAAAGATTCTTGCAAGGCATCCATGAGTTTTGAGGCTTTCTGTCTCTCATAGGCCTACAATGAGGTGGATTTTTTGAAATTAAAAGCTTGCCAAGTCCTAGAGTGCTCAGAATTATTTCCCATGTCATTTTGGTGGTCACCACAAGCTCAAATCAACAGACAGCTTGGGAAAGGCTTTCAAATTTTGTGCTTTCTTTTTGCTAAAAACACCTCCATTTCTGATATACCGTCAATGATGAACAGACAGAATTGTATTTCCAAGTGTACTTCCAGGTGGTATTTCTCTTTTGAGTATCAAGTGCATTTACACTCAGCAGTGAACCTTACTTCTTGGATGACATCTCAATAGAGAGCTTGGAAAAATAAATAGGAGCTTTCTTTCTAGTGAGGAAGGAATAATATGGTGAAGTTTTACATCCTTCCTGTTTTCAGTCCCTGCAGAAAGGAAAAGAGTTGGGATATTGGAACCAATGGATATAGGATCCAAATGAAGATAAACTTGTAATGAGACACCATTTTGATTGCATTGGTCTTACTGATTTTTAGTAATCCAGCTATTATTTATATGATATGTTGGGAAGAAATTGTGAGAAGTAGCAATTACAAATACTTTAGTAAAAAGGGTATCAAATCTATGTATAAATGATTGACAAAGGCAATACTGTGCATTCTTGGCTACCCACTGGGTTTTATTGTAAGTGGTTAGCTCCCCTCTCCTGCTTTTGAAGAAGACAGAACAATAATAGTTCTTTCTCTGGTGAAAGAGAACGGAAAGAAGATGAACATGCTGCCAGGAATAAATTGTCTATTTTTGTATTACATTGTCCTCTCCATATTTTTGCATAGAGGAAGAGCCTAAAAGGTTTTACTCTATGTTGTGACATAACAGAGGCTTGTACGGGGCTTTGATTTTCCAACAATGCAGCATTACCATACTCTTCAGTCACATTCATACAACAAAGACACTCTTTAGTATGGACTGCAGACAGGCTGATATTGAGCAGCAGGTATCATCAGGCAGAGACAGTGGTAATTCTGCATATTTTATATGCACTGAGAACCCTCAGGATACTTTGAGCTGGAATCAGCACAGTTTCCCATCACGTGAGTGATACACTGAGATAACTCAGCTTATACAGCTTTAGGAACAAGCGCTTTTCCCTCTCTATATATTTCAGTATGGTATTTACAGGACTATAAAAGTAAGCTAAATGAACCTGGGATGTTTCATAACATGCAATTACTTTCAGGATCAAATCCTATGGCTTGAAGAAATACATAAGAAGCACAAGCTCATCATCAAAAGACCTGACAATGTTTCTGTATTTGCAGTCAAGAAGTTCTGCTAGGGGAAAAAAATAGAAATAAGTAAAAAATTAAAATCTATGTCTTGCAGAAGGGAAACATCACTCGCAAATGTTTTACCTCGTGCAAATCAAATCAAGTGATGTACATGAAGAATAAACATATTTAGAGGGAAGACAAATGAATGAATGGAGTATCTTGACTAGCAATTAGATTCCGTGCCCAAGTACCATCAGTGCAAAATTGATGAGCAAAGTAACCTTTGGCTGCACTTTAGCAAGTTCTTCATTAGTTTTCTGGCTTTCTTTTTCAAATATTTTATTTCTGCATAGACATGCTGAGAAAAATGATCCATCCTGCTTGTACTACCTATGTATACCACGCTGTGTGATCAGCATATGTTCTTCTAGCCAGAAATGGTACCTTGTCCCCCAAGCCCATCTTCCAACAAGGGAAGACGAAGAAATAGTTTTCTTTCCTTTTTCTCCACAGATTAGGAAACCAGACCACTCAGAGATTAAATAACTGAAGGGCACCCTGAAGGTCAATGGTTTTGAATTGAATCTGTTTGAATAGAAATCAGTAACAAACTTATTTGTGCCTTTGGAAATTTCTCTTGATGTGCTTAGAGGTAGAGGAGGGACATGCTGGTTCCTGGGGGAAAAAAGGTGGGGAGACAATTGGAGTTGTCAGATACAGCTAGGTAAACTGCCATATTATGTGTTGGTAGACTTCTCCAGACCATAATTGGTTGAGAGGCCTCCTCTCAACATTTGTCTGAGATTAGTGCTACTCAAGGCAGTGAAGTGTAAGTGCTCATCGATGGGAATGTACATGCCCTGTTTGTTAATGCTCTGCACAAGAGAATTACCTGGGAGAATAGGGAATGCTATAGATCTGTCATTCATATACAAACTAGAATTTAATTTAAGCTTTATTTCAGACATTTCCTTTCCACATATTTTCTTCTTCATTTCACTTCTGTTGTATCATGTATCTCTATTTCTCATAGATTTGTGCTGTTGAGCCAAATGATAATGATGAAAGCTGCAAAGGAATGCAATGGTTTTCGACATTATTGCACTACCTGCAGCACTACTTTGAAATAAAATGTCACAATTCAAGGTATGATTGAGTGACTTAGCAGTTACTGGAGTCCTCTGAAAGAGTGGGTTTGATACGTTTCTTTAATTCTGCCAGGAAAAACAGGTGATAGGTGATCAGCAACAGAACATCAGAGGAAGCAGAGCTACAGGATTAGAGCCAGTCCCAGCGCATGGAGAGCCAGACAACACAACTGGAACAAGCTGGGGTACAAGAAACACAGCCTCAGCGATGGACACAAGATATGCCTCTCCCAGTTGGCATCTAGCCTGTGTTTTATGGAGTATAAAACTGTTCCTCATTGGTCAATGGGGAACTGCAAGTGAATACATCCGCTATGCTGTACTAGGTGCCATAGGGGCATCTTTTGCTACTCAGGACTAAGAAATGGTTAGACTGATGAAGTGTTTAGTAGATATATTTATAACTTTGCTTCAACGTCCAGGGTTTTTGCATTCTTTTCAGTCTTTACTCCATCATTTTCTGCCCTCCATTCAAAAACTGCCTCAGAGAAAAGCAAGTATGGTTATAGAGTAGCAATGTATTTTGAATTGTCTTCTGCTCTTGGATGCAAAACAGCACTAAAATGCACTCCGGGAGGAGAGCTGAGGAGTGCTTAATTAGAGAAAGAATGTATGACCGCTCTCTGAAAATGGGCATCTGATCTAGCCTTGGCACTGTCAGAATAATGCTGTATCAAACAGCCCTCTGCACAGCAAATCTCAGAGGTGAACTCATTACACTGCCAACAGCAGAAGTTGCCGTCTTCTCTGAGAGATCAGGCATGACCAGCAGAAACAGATGCAATTTTAGTTAAATTAAAGCATGCGGCAGTACTCAAATAAATAAATTACAAAAAAGGTCTACATAAAACATTACCTTTTATTCATTTGATCTGCTCCACACATGTACCAAAGTTTCTGCTTTTAGTGATGATAATAAAGTGGAAGCACACCTGACCCCAGTGGAATGATGGAACAGAAAATACGGAACCCCATAATGGCCTTTCTATCATCCTTTTTTCCAGAACTGAACTGCACTTTAAACATTTTCTGGTTTTTATTTTAAAGGTCCTTAGAAATACAGCAAGGCATACATAGTGGCTTCAAACAGACTACCATCTCTTAATCTCTACCCACTGAGCTCCATCATCCGACCAGACGGACACGTGATTCAGACACATGCAGTTACTTGGAAGCCCAAGTAGCGTGGCAGTACATAAAACGTAGGACATTTCAAGGCAATTTAGTTAGGAATGAACCATGCTTTATTTCCCCTAACCCACACCTAACTTCAAATTTACAGACCACCTGGAATGAAATGCTAGAAAAATGCCCAAGGGAATCTGAAACTGAGTATAGTGTATATTTAAGATAGAACACTCACATCACTTCTAGTCGAGCCATTCTGGAGTCGTTTCCTCCAGAAGAGATGACTTCACAGGTGTAGTCTCCAATGTCACCTGACCATGTCTGGCTGATAAGGAGGGTTCCATCTTTCTCTACTGTGATCCTGGAACTGCTGGATGGATTTATTACAACACTGTCCTTCTTCCAAACATACCTGAGTATTAGAATATTTGTTAACAGTTACTCACAAGACCTGCAAACCAGACTTATTTGAACTGTGCAACAAGACAGCAGCTTCTGGAATCACATGTTAAAAATGGTGGGCCTCCACAGTTACTCTCAGGAGCAGAGACTTTTACAAATTCTAGTTTTAGATCAGTGATCAGAATGAGAAATGTAATTGCATGCAAGGTCACTAGAGCTCATCCATAAGACATGCATTTAGCAATACGTCAGAGATGTGTATAGCCCATGGTCTTATAATTAAGCATCTCTACATGAGATTTGTACACTGGTATTTCTCTTTCCAAAGGCCTTTCTGCAGTTCACCCTTTTAGCCCCCTCCAAGCTATTCCCTGCATTTCTTTTCATTTCTGTTGCTTTCACACTACCTGAATTTTCATGGTACATTTATTTTACAAATGGTGAACTTCCTCAAAATACTCTAGCATAAATTATACCATTTTACAGATAAATTCTGTTTTCCTTTACACAGGTAAAGCAGAATATAGCCCCTAGTTATTGAGGTGTTCCCAAGAGCATGGGCACCTCTTGTGTTGCTTTCATGGATCCCAATGTAAACACTTCTGAAATCCTATTCCTTCTCTTTGGCTTTTAGTCTCATTAAGTATCAGCTTCTGACAAGTTGGTTTTATTGATAGTGTATTAACCTTGACAGTAAAATCATGGAAGGCTATATTGAAGTCATGAAGTGGAACATAGCTCATTGTAAATAATACATAAGGCTGAAATGGAAGATGGGATTTATATGATTAATGATACAGTGTACAACCTTATAATGCAGTAATCAGGGGTCTGGTGTTCAAATCTGGGGTCCTGAAACTTTTTGCCTAATGCCATTCATATAGCTTATAAAATTAAGCTGGGATAAACCACACAAACAAGAAGTGACACCACCAACCTGATTGAAATTCTAGGATCATGAGTCGCTTCACATCGCAGAGTGGCTGTGGTTCCTTTGATCACAGTGCTATCCTCAGGAGGGTGAACAATGAAAGTGCGATCTGAAAGGAACACAAGCCATAGTTCAGGTGAAATTACAGCATTTTAACTTGGGTATTCACTCAGAGAGCAGGCAACTGAACATTTGTCATTCAAAGCAAGCAGGCCATTCCTCTTCAAGCCTGTGCTGTGAAGGCTTCCCTCCCTCTAATGTCATTGTGTCAAGAAAAGGTGGTACACAGTGGGGTGCAGAGAAGCAAAAGCAGCAGAGGCCATGAGTCCGAGCTGGCAGTGATCTGAGTAGGAAGAGTACTAAAGCTGTACTAACTCTCACTGGTCTCGTGGTAAGCATCTACATCAAGTCCCTAAAGCCACAGGGCAGCTCGTACGTTTGTAACGCTTTATAAATGAATCCAAATGTACACTGGAAACAACTCACGCTGTTCAGAGCAAAGAAAACAAACACAAAGAAAAATCTGTGCAAAGAAGATGCTTGAAAATTATCCAGAAAAAGGAAAACTTCAATGGCACCTGACAATCTCACCAGATCCAGTAAAGAGGCTAATGAGGAGGAGCTTCTGGTAGTCTGAATTTTCCATATAAGAAAGATATACTGTTTACTCATATGCTTCAGAACATCTTTATTCAAGCACCTCCTGGAGACCCAGAACACAATAATTGCTGTAACTACAGCAACCAGATCTGGTGTGAAAGATCTCTATTATGCTTAACACACAGCAGCAGCAGATAGCATCAGCTGAGGCAGGTAGACAACTAGGATGAGTATAGAAGGTATGTGGATAATGTTAATCAGTCCCAAATCCCTACAGAGATAATCAGTGTCCTCTGAGATATCTCATACATGCACAAGAAGGAATCATCGGCCAAATCAAAAGCTAACTCCAACAGCATGAAATTTCTAGCATTATTCCTGATGTACCTGTATGCCTTCTAGCTTTATATGGTGCTGCTGTTATATAAATATGAGGTTACTTGCACTTTCCCTCCCTCCAACACAGCACAATGAACAGGAAGTATCTTTAATACAAATAATAACCATGCTGTCAAGAATTAATGGAAGGATTTCCTGGATATCATTCAGTTTACAACATCCTGATGTGTTTACCAACAGTATATTATCAAAAAAACACAAATATGATGGCCATATGACACAAGCCCATTACATTTACTGCCAGTGCTGTTTTCAGGTATTCCCAAGTTCAAAAGGAAAAGTTTTGCTGATTTAACTTGCACAGTTTGGGGATTAATAAATGTCAAATATGTACCTCACATCAGCAGCATAATTGAAACAGGAAAGGAGAAAGGGCCACAACACTTCTGTATTTACCCTAATCTTCATTGATTTTATTTATTTTTAGTCCCAACTCAGGGATCATTTTTTCCTACCTGTAGTAGCTAAACCCAATATTTTAACTCAGGAGTAACACAGGGCAAACTGTTGGGTCAGACTCTCTTCCCCAAAAGAAGAAATGAATAAAAAAATAGAGATCAAGGGCAAATGGGGAAGGACAAAATCATTTCATGGGTTGCCCTGTGCCGTGCCGATCTGTAGCATGAGAGACTAGCTGAAGTCTGCTGTACTTTGGTTTGGCTTCCAACAGTGCCCAGGGCCACAAAGAAATAAAAAGGTATGAGGAAAATGATACCCATTGTTAACTGCAGCCACAGCTTTGGTACCAGCATGGGCTGGTCTACACTGCCTTCAGAGTCCTCGAGGCAGAAACCCACTGCCCACGGCCAAATCTGCAAGTTAAAAGGTCTGATGTGCAGTGCAAGATTCACCACGGCAGAACCCAAACAAAACTGTAATTGTGATTGAAATTCTATTTTAATTCGCTTCCTTCCACAAAATATAAACGTTTATATGCACAATTTTACAAACAAAAAGGATATTTGAGATAGGTTTCCTAAAATAGATACATTATTCCTATTAAATCACACAAGTATCTCCATTAACTAGAAAAGCATAATTGCTTATGAAAATTTCCTGAGCATACAACAAAAACTGATTAAGACTTGATTAAAGTTAGACTTTAAACAAAACATTATCCTTACTCCACACTGTCAGCATCACAAAAGCATTCAGAGCTCCTTCAGAGTTGACTGCACAGCAAGTATAATTGCCAGCATCCTGAAGGAACACGGGTGTTATCTGGAGCCCTCCAGATTCAAGAAGAATGAACCGAGGAATCTGAACTGAGCCACTGGCTAAGATCCGGTCTCCTGAAATTCAGAAGGGAAAAACAGCGTGATTAGTGTCACACAGACCTCACAGAGTAATCACTGCAACCCTGGTTCTTCCAAAAGACTATTAGAACCTGTCTGGGCTGCTGGCCCACAACAGCCCCGTGACAAACCCTCTGCTTGCAGAACCAAAGAAATGAAGTATGTGCTAAATGGATCTACAGAATCTCAGCAAGAGGAATGGACAAGAAACCATCGGATCCCAGCTTTTCCACAATGATTTAATAACTGGCTACCTTTCTTCCATGAGATGGCAGGTTTTGGAGCCCCTGACACTTCACAGGTTAGCACTGCACTCATCCCCTCTGTAACGGTGGTATCCTCTGGAGGCTGTATAAATGCTGGTATAATGTCTAGAATCAAAAATTTTAAAAATTCAATGCATCAGCTATCAGAAAGTTCCTTTACCTATTATCATAGACTACTTCACATCCACTTTTATAGAGTTGATCATCGAGAAGGACATGACAATAATGCATGAAAACCTTTCAGCAGTGACAGTAACCTTTCATTATTCATCTCTTAGGAATTGCCTAATTCAGTTTATTACCTACACGGAAAATAAAAATCTATCAGTGCTTGTACATGTACAAGTAAGGTGGCTTGCAGAGAAAGGAAGATAAAGCTCAAAATGAGTGTTTGGGGGGAAGTTGAGAAATCTAGATAAACAAAACTATTTTCTTTCATCTTCATAACAGAGTACTTTAAGATGAAAAGCAACTTGAGAAAGGCATTAACTTTGAGACTTAAATGTCAGCCAAAAGAATTTAGCACCTGAGTCTTGTCCAAGACATTTTCCAAGTTTCCTTCTCTCTTATTTTCCCCCAGTTGCATTTTATTACATTTTTTCTGCAGTTTCCTAGATATATATTGAACTGGGCCTGATCTATTTTCTGAAGCCAGTAGGAATTCTGGTCTGCTTGGGCTAAAAAAAAATCAGCTTCTTGAAGAAGAGTTACAGTATTGCAGAAATGCCTGTTAATAATTGCCTTTAAAGGACTCTACTACAATTTGTAATTCTTCCACGGAGAAGGGAGCACTTAATTTAGAAAGACATTTAATCAGATTTTTTTTTGAAAAAAACCCCAACCCCAAACCCCCTTGAACTTTCTTTTCTCTATGAAATATAGCTGTAGACAAAAGGTAGATAAAATGACACCATGCACAATCATGAAGCAGTAGCTCAAATTCAGAATAGAATTACATTAAAGTAGAATTAAATTATTTACGTATAAAGGAAAGATGAAAGTATTTCACAATTAAACTTTTTTTTTTCTCCTTTTCATTAAGTTTTCCTTTTGTAGCATGAAATAGGAGAGTTCTCCTCAAGCCTCTGATGTCATGGAAAAGTTTTTCTATAGGCTTCAGCAGATTGTATTCAGGCCACAGAGGACATTTTGGGGTAGCTTAGGGCTAGGGCAGCTACACTTGATGAAAATCAAGGTTCTGTGAGTCAAAATAAACAAGCACAGAGTGGCAGAGAAAGCCCATGGATGTAGGGTTACCTACAGAAACAACAAGACAGCTCACTGATCTCGTATCATGGCTCGTTACTCACTAGTCACATCCAGGTAGGTGTAAGTCTGTATCTCCCCAGCTTTATTACTAGCAAAACACTGGAAGATTCCAGCATCCTGAGGACGCAGCCCGTGAATCCGCAGCCCCCCACTAAGCAGGACTTTGTAGCGAGGGTTTTCCAGCTTGCTGAGGGGAACAGAGTCCTTATACCAGACCAAGGTGGGAATGGGAACACCTATAAAACAAAGAAGAATTTCTCTATCAGTCCTTGCAAAACATGTTTTTGGTAGTCCAAATACCCAGCGCTGTTCTGGACATATCCCTGGTTTCCCATCCCTCCACACCAATTAGTTATATTTTTACAAGCTGCTTTTGATAAACGGAGGCTTCATCTTAAATTATCAATGGTAATAACACACTGCAGAACATGTGGGAATCAAACCAGCAAACAGTGAAAGGGGAAATGTTGAGAAAACATGTTATCAAATTACTTTCTTCACCCAATCATATTTCATGCTACTACAAAATAAGATTTAGAGCAATTTCACGTTGGAAGCGAGAATCATGCTACTTAAAGAGCAGTCGTGTGGCAATGCAGCAAGTCTGTAAGACTGTTCCATCCCAAATAAGATTCTTCTGTGCTACTGTAGCTAAGATGTCAAAATAAAAAGGAAATGGCAAATTACACATAAAAAAAATGAACTGCTCACACGGCTGTATTTGAGTTCTAATTTGGCAGCTTAGTTTGAGCTGATGCACAAACAGCATGTTGCCAACAATGGGATAGCTTTAAATTATTAGTATTTTTATTCATTCTCAAGCTTAACCTGTTATTTGAAAAACACCAGACATTAGAAGAAACAAAAATCCTACCCTAGATGTAACAGCCCCAGCTATACTTGTTTTCTTTCATGTGCATGTTCTACAAACACTGACACAGTTACTTCACACACATTTTTCTGCAGTCATATCCCAGGCAGCTGGGATGAAGTGCCTGTAAATTTAGTATATACAAATAGTGTAGGATTCTCTCTTCTTTGAGAGATACCAGGGCTCTGGAACAGTTGTACACAGATGTTCTTGTCCCGCCCCTCATATCAGACAATGTTTTATCTTTATATGACAGAAATCCCTAACTGATCAAATGCTGAGGGCCCTATCTGAAGTGAAGCAGATATTTTATGTGATAGGATAATCACAGGATCACAAGTGTATCAAGCCGATTTAGGTTATCTCAGCCCCAAATACAGCTTTCTCATAATCAGTAGATGTTTCTGAACACAGATCACTTAAAACCTCAGAGGTTCACGTTCCCTTGTAATAAGGTAAGGAACTATGGACTTAAATTCAAGGGTGAGGGGAATTTGCCTGAATAGAGAAAAGCAGGGTATGATGGGAGCATTAAGGATGGGATGTCACTGATGAATTGAGCATCTGCAGACAATGAATTTCACTGCAATGTTGGCAATGACTTAAGGCTCTCAGAGTGAAAGCACTACGGGAGGATCTATATTATCATCATTACCATTTTAAAAATCCTCAAGTTAAATACTGCTGTATTATACTTCCATTCATATCTTCTCTCAGTGTACTTACTCTCTTTATATAGACAAAAGCTATATTAACTCCTGGAAAGAACACACAAAAAATGTATGGAATGATTGAAAAACAACATTCAAATGCTGCTGCTACTTTTATAAACATGTATCATTTACTACAATCACCTCTGATGCTTTTGTTCTGCTGATAAAATAAAATGTACTCATAATCTAGAAGGTAATCATCTCGGGAAGAAATCCACTATGTAGAGTGCATTGTGTGAAAGAGAATAGACATAGTGTAGTAGGTTGCAATAGGCATAATTTAAATTTCATACAACAGCCCATATACAGAATTAGCGTAAATTTCAATGTTCAGAATTCTCGGTGAGAGTGTTATTCATCTCTTGAAAATCCTCCTGGGCAAATACAAATTATCACTGAGTAATGAAGAAACAGATGATGCAAAATGGAATAGTTCTCCTGATGCTGAGAAGCCTGGAAATGTTTAAATAATAGCAACTCCATTTTCCCACACATTAGACTTGATAGGCACCTAGGAAATAATGAAATCCTGCATTCAGTACACTCAAACCTTTAACACTGGTGTCATTCCATAAAACCCATTCTACTAACAGTATTAGCAAACCTTCTAATCCTATAATCACTGTGAGATACACCTCCCTATCACCAACTCAGCTGACAAACGGAATATTACCATCTCTATTTTTCTACATTTCGGTTACGGGTATCTTCCTCTACTCAAAGTTATGAGTCTGAATAATAGGATCTTATCTAAGCACTCTGATGCCTGTCAGCAGCATTCATTTGGGCTTTAGTGATCTTCCCAGAGAGATTTGTCTTCCAAGTTATACACATTTTCTTTTATCTTTTTCCTACCTCTTTGGCAATAAAAATGGTTAAAACCAGCTTCTTTTCTTCTCCCCTGCTCCTACCTCACAGCCTTGCCTCTCCCCACACCCCCAAAGGAATTTTGCTTCTTTTCCTCTCTAAAAACTTCTGCTGAAAAAATTATGAACCGAAGAAAACACTTTAAAGACCTTTTGGATTTACCTTTCTGAGCAGTATCAGTCCTACCTTACCATTTGAGATTACAGAGTGGCCTAAAAGACCAGTAATAATACATAAAATAAGCTTATTTCTCAGCATGTAGGTAGTGCTCTTCATTTTTCACAGATGAGTTAATCTAGTGTTCTGTAGGAAAAGGGAAGGTGGGAAGCTGAGACTCTGGTGTTGGCTTTGCCACTTTCTCTGTAACCTTGGGCAAATAATGTATGCAATCTGAGGCTCAGTTTCCCCATCTGTGGAACAGATGCTTGACTCTCTGCCAAATTTAAATTACTTACGAACCTGGATAAAAGACTCGAAATATTCACTGTGTCATTTTTGTTATTTATTTTTTATAGCCTTCTCTAGATCCCACTGGGCTACTGGGGAATCCCAAAAGCATCTTTCCATCTACTTGTCTAAACAGGTAGAACTAAAGTCCAATTAACTGTGCTCCCTAGACACCGCCACCGCTGCCTGCAGCTCTAAACTTTCTATAAGCAAATAAGAAAAAGCATTTAAAGGAAACCCATTGAAAATGCAGGCAGCATCAGCCCCTGCTGAAAGATATGCGGCAGAGTGTGGTTACTCTGCAGTCTGATACACTGAAACTCCATTACGGGGAAGTGTAAAGCTAGTCTGTGCAAGTTGCAATTTTATTTACAGTTAATCTCTGCTTATACTGTGAAATTAATCTGTCTCTCACACATTCCAAATGCACCAAGACTTGGCAAATGGGCTTTGTGCACAGCACTTGATGGGGCTGGGGGAAATACAATCTGTCTTCCTATTTGTAGTGGAGGTACAGGGCAGCTTTGCAGTTCTTCTGGTGCTTTATTCTAGCTCCCAGCCCGGAGCAGGGAGACAGCGACCTTCGGTTACCCTCTTTTTAAATGCTGGCAATTGCCAGATTTGTGTAATAATGGCTCAAAACTCCTCTGTGTTTAATACTAGTAACTGCCCCTTACAAGTCTGTGTTATAGGTACTTGGCAAAATAGTCCCCACAGAGACAGGTTTCCACACTCCTGCACCACATCCATCAGCAGATCAGATGTATGCTAGAAGGGTTCAGCAGAAATAGATTATTTCCTCTAGTAAGGGTTCCCATGTCTCCAGTAAGACCTCATCTACTGAGAATGGTTATGGGTGCCCTGTTAATCCCCTTGGGAGCTAAACTGCTCAGGGGAAGCATTAGGATAGAAGGATGAGTTAGAAGCCAGCCTCTTCTCTTCCTAATTCCTCCAGGTTTTGGGTGGTTAGTTTTTTAGGGTTTTTTTTTTCATTACATGAAAAACATTTGAGACAGCAGATAGGTTTTTCCAGCGACAGTGAGATAGCTCAGATACATATCAAAGAGTTATACAGGACTGAAAAATAATTAAAAAAAAAATCTCAGAATGGCTTTGTATCTCAATTTCTCTAATAGCATAACATACTTTTAATTCTGCTACTTGAAAAATCTTCTCAGATAAAAAAATCGCAGATACATTTGTCATACCACATGCTGAAACATAAAGTTGGTGGCACAATGCCAGAATAAACGTCTCTCTAGTCACTTTTCCTTCCTTTGAAATTGTCTTGTCTTGGATGCTCAGGCACAAAATGTAAGAACAGCCCAAGGACAAAGTGCTATTTCCACCTTCTCAGCTCCAGTAATCTGTGCTTTAGTTATTTCCGGAGCCAGGGGTTGCAAACACACAGCTCTGTCTAATAGTCCTTACTGGGTTTTTCTTCCATACATTTTCTTTTTTTTTTTTTTTTTTCTAAGCAAATTTTATTTCTGATCTTAACCACTGTCTGGACCAATAACCTCTACAGTTTACTTTCTCTGAAAATTTACTCTCTTTCCTTTATTGTACATCTCTTCACTGAAAAGTTAGCTGGGTGTGTCCTCTGCTTCTTACACTAACCAAGACAGGATTGTCTTCTACTCCCACTCCCAGTGTCACCCACCTTTCACTCACCCCTTTCCCAAAGTGGTCCAGTCACTTAATTTTTTAATCATTCAAAACCCATGGTAGACCTCTAATTACACCACTCCTACTTTTTCGTATCTTTTTTGTTTTATCTACATCCCTGTCTCCAACAGAGTGATCAGAATTGTGGGAACTATTTGTGATGTGGTTGCTGCCCCATGGATTTGTATTGTGGTGTTCCTTACTTTTTCCTCTATTTCTTTCTTGCCAGTACCTAACATTTGGAACCATGACTTGGCACTGAACTGATGTTTGCAGAAGACATACCTTTTCTGCATAGCAATTTCATCTCTGTCAATAATTTCATCTGCCAGTTCATTGTCCAGTGAGTTCAAATCATCAGAACCTTCTGTGACTGTTTTGTAGTCAGATTAATGTTGAGTATCTTGAATAATTTTATATAATCAGTAAATATTATCATCTTACTATTCACACTCTTTTCCAGGGCATTTATAAGTATGTTGAACCGCATGGGTTCCAGCAGAGATTCCCGGGGAACTCTGCTGACAGCAGGTCCTGCTGTGCTTTGTTAAAAAAGCTATTAATTAACCACAAGATCTTGTCTCTTATAACCTAACAGCTTCATCTTTATAAAAGCCTTTTGGTAAGAGACCTCATCAAAGGTTTCTGAAATTCTAAATCAACCAGAGCACCCTCACACACACGCTCACTTATCACCCTAGCACATTTGCAAAGCTTCCCTCTACAAGAGCAGTGTTGACTCTTTCCCACACAGAGCATTAAAAGTTGCTTAAATCATAGTGGAAACAATATAATAATGCAATAGAGAACATCTTTATTGGGTCTGGTCTGGAGAAAGAGTCCACTGAAACAAGCTGCTGGTGAGATTTGGGTGTTTTTTTAGACAAGATTGTGTATTTTTTACCCATGGCATTTTTATGTGTACTGCTTGCTAAACTCTGCATCGGGGAAAATGAGACAACAGAAAGTTCAGTCACTTGCTGAGGCCATGTAGCAATTCGGTGACAGAGACAAACCTGCTCAACATGGGACTACGATGCCTCCTATCTTTCCAGAGTGCTAAAATAGGTGGTGCTTCCAGTTCTCTGGCACCAAATCTCTAAAACCGTTTTGGTTGAGGTGGAATTCTAAACCGCTGAAACCTTTTGTGTTAGTTATTTAAATACCTGCCAATTAAAAACTGCCTTTATTAATCCTGCAGAATTCTTAACTATGTTTAAACATCATTTACTGACATTTCTGTTCAGTATAAAATTTCAGGAGAAAAGTTTCAGGAAAAAAAAGACATTTGAACTGTTGAAAATACTGACTGAATCCATTGCAGATCATGGGTTCCAGGCATTCACCTCAGCTAATTTCCTGGCTCATGACTCAAACATCTGTTATACAGTGACCACTGTGAAGCAAAGGCAGGTTACCAGAGGGGAGGGAGCAGGACTTGCCCTGCCCAAGAAACACAAAGGTTCCAGCACCATTCCTCATGTCGAAAACAAACCACAAAAATTGCCTAATTTTCCCAGGGCAAAAGGGCATCCCTTTCCCCGATACATGAGATTTGCCATAATTCGCAGTAAGGCAGAGCCTTCAAATCACTGTGAGTTTATATAAGATGCTTTCCTCAGTACTGGTGATACATACGTCATTTGTGCAGGTTTCAAGACCTCTGCACACTTACCCATCGCCTGGCACAGGATGTCCACGTCTTTCTCCACTTCAGCCAATATCACGCTCTCGGGCTCAGCCGTGAAGTGTGGTGGCTCTTTAGAAAGGGAAAAGCAAACAAAAGTAAACAAACAAAGCCATGGGAATGCCAAAACTAGGTGCTGATTTAAAGGTACCCATCACATAATCTCTCCATGCGCATTGCATTCAACACAGTATATTACAAACAGACTAGCTTGTCTGAGTTTGTCTCTATATGGAGGCACTTTCTTTTGGTAGTAAAAGCCTCATAAAAAAACTAACAATTTTTTGCTACATTGAGTATGAATTCCAAAGAGTCAAGTCAATGTAAGGTAAGATTTAGGGATTTGCACTGCAAATTAATGCTGAGAGCAGGGGTTACTTTTCATTTTATAGGTCTGAATCATGGAACATCTTAATTCTCTGCTCAGAAGGGCCCTCCCAAGAGCTTTATAAATGTTTGTATTTACAACATAGTATTTTATAGGATAGTTTGCTTCAGTATCTAAACTAAATTCCACCTTGTGAAGGCATGAAGCATGTCAAATAAAGTGCCATAACATGTCAGAAGGCCGATATCAGACGACAAGTGCAGCATAATTAAAAAAACCCCAAACTTCTCCACTATTTTATTTCATAAAAGCAAACAGATTTAATGCTTTAATTGAAGTTATAGTAATAATCATAAAAATCCACACTTTATCATTAGGACTAAAGAAAAGATATTAGACTTTTAATTAAACAAAGACAAGATTCCAGACATTGTAGAGTATGCTGTCATGTAACTCTTCTATGCAGCATAAAATTGAAGAGCATCATGTCAAAGTCCCACAGGCATTAAGGTTGCAGTAATTATCATGGTAACTAAAAACTGTCATAGTCTGCTCAATGCAATTATCATCTGAGTACTGTTTCTAGAAGCATTTTATTTGATTATAACTAGCGTTCTATTGTAGCATAAACAACCCCCCTGGTAAGTTTTAGAAAATACAAAAAAGACCGTATAAGCAGCTCCTGAGAATAAATTACTTATATTTTCATTTTAAGGAAATCAAGTATGGTTGAAAAAAACATAGTAAGCTACAAGAAGATCCAAGGTCATCTGCACTGACCTTTCACATTTCTTCAACATGTCTGAAAAAAAACAAACATGTCTTCTGTATTATTGATAGGACATTAGTGTTTTTCACAAATAAAACGAGAATCACATAATTTTATCCTGCAAAACCTTAATTCTACCACCCATAGTAGAGCAAGTGCTTCTACCATTTCACAGGGATGACAAGACACGCCAGCAGGCACACATCAGTAAGCGCTGGATTAGAATACAGCCCTCCTTTCCCAGCACTCCCTCTCACTGTAATAAAATTCTTGCTTGAGTATACAGAACTGGGGTCTCATCTGAGCACCAATGGACATTATAATTCCATGTTCATTCCAAATAAAGTCAATCAATATTAGTTTTCAAAATCCTGTGCAGAGGAGGAGGTGAGGTTGCAAAATAGCCTGGAATACTCATTTACCCAGCAAAACCAATAAAACAAGCTACCTGATTTATTATATTCTAATAATATACATGTGTTAACATTATTGATCCTCACTGGCTAAATATAAAGCCATTAATAAACATGCATAATAAGTTGTGATTTATTGCCTATGATCTCATGCGTTAATCTAAACAACAAATTGGAAAGCTGAACATTTAATTGAAATTCACTGATGGCACTCAGTGTTTGACACATTTGATCAACTAAGTTGCTGAGTCCCCTGCAATTCATTTAAATCCATGTTTTAACTCTGGGTACACTCTAGCTTCTCATGCCATCCTCCAAGCCTTGCCTGATGTTCCCCTTTGAGCTCCAATTTCTAGAATTTTGTCTTTTTAATTTCCAATCATTTCACCTAGTGTCCCAACTTTTCTATCTTTCTGCTTGACCATCTTTCATTCTAATGGCAACTGAATTTGATTGTGAGGTGAGGGAGAGGTGAATCATGGCCAAAAGCACCATCAAGACAGGTACCCACACATCCAGCCATTCACTTCTGATTCTGGGCTGCTTTTGTGGACGTCTCTTCATGCAGTGAGGTCCAAATGTATTTTCATTCTTTCAGGGAGTTCTTGACTTCCCATCTTCCACCCAACCTTTTATAAGGCCCTCTGATGTTAACGACCAAATTTCTAAACTTGGCAACCTGTAGCTACCAGCTCTCAAACTTTCTCCTGTATCAGCAGCATATTCACACATGTGATAAACTTCCAGTTCTATCTTCAACACTAACACTTGCTGAGCTCAATACTAACAGCTGTTTCAGCAGCTGGAACCAAATGCTACAGTTGGCATAGAGTGGTCCAGAGACTGAGGCAACAATTACCCATAGAAGGGCCAATCTTCCAGAAGCAACTCTACAATTTACTGATTATTAACTACCCTGCTTCCACTGCCTGGAGTTGGAGATAAGCCTGGATGGGAAGACAAGACTAATTCATACAAGAATTCTTGAAGATCTAGAGTAACACACAAAACAGTGCTGTGGCATTCTACCTCTAACATACATGGAAAACTAATCTTGGAGATGAAAGGTATGAGCCACAGTGGTATTCACGTAGATATAATTTTAGGGCTTTGAAGGACATGGCATCTCCATGCAAGATGTGCTGCTTTTCCACAGGCATATGTCTTATGCTAGCAACACACGTGCTCAAAAGGTCATGAGGAGTGAAGGTCCATGGCTTCAATAGAACTCTGGCTGTGGAAGAAATTGCTCTGGCTACCAGTGCTAGACAACTGAAATCTGGGCTCCTCAGAGTCCTGTGTATCATCTGCACATCAGGTGTGTGCCTGAGGGCCTGCAGGCACAGCATAAATTGCAAGTGAAAAATTCAGGGTATCTCGATTTGGGTGCTACACTCCACCTGGTGAATAACTATCAGAAAGAGGCCATAAAAATGCAGCAATATTTATAGGGGTCAGATGGCATTCTGAAGGGACGTTCTGGCTGGCTGTATATATGACTCCATTGCATATTTATAAGGCTTGGTTTGAATCACACAGTATGAATTTGAACATTTATTGTTGTAGGCAATAATCACGTGTTGAAATTTAATATGTGCGGTGAAATTACAATGTCTTCCCAACTATATAACGTGCCAGACACAAGCCCCCAGACATGGCAATTTCTAGAAACAACACTGGTCTGGTGGTATCAGGTCAAACATTAATTTTTTTTTTTTTTTTTAAATTATAGACTGACAATAGTTGGAATAGGAAAGGACCCATTACACCGGGTTCATCCTGCTGGCAGTGCAGCATGCTGTGCAACGACAGGGGTCACATCACGTACTGCACTGGAAGAAACAGATACTGTGGTGTTCGGATATTGTATTGGTGTTTGACTGATCTTAACTAAAAGGTCAAGAACAAGCAAAGGGGGGAAAAGAATATTTGAATATAAATGTGTGCTTTTAATAGTTGTTGAGGGTTTCAGGGTTTCTTTGCTCTACAGACATCACTGGAAAGATAGCCTCTCTGCAAAGCCCCTGGGAGCCTGCAAAATTTGATACTGTTCTAACTTCCCCCACGCAGAGTTACATGGTCACTGATTTTAACATTCAAAAGATAGCAGTCAGCATCCATTACATACCCTTCAAGCTGCATTGGAGATGTGTGACCTAATCCTAGATACACACATGAAAGTCAAAAAGAACTGAGAAAGCCCCAGGGGCTCCTCCAAAGCTGAAATTCCTGCATCACTCAAACTCAGGCCTGCATAGTTAGGGGGAAAATCGAGCCTTAAACATGGAAGCCTTTCTCTAGCATTACCATAAACTAATTTATTTGGTGAATATTCTGAAAAGAAAGGGAACTGGAAACTTGAGAGCCCCTTGTATGTATAAAGTCCACAACTCCAGGCAGCAGATCAGACTGTCCATGCTGGGAGAGAAGCCACATTGTATCTGGAGGTATAACAGGTTCCTTGAAGTGAGGTTTTTCCTTGCATGAATAGCATGTTAAAACAGAAAGAGACTAAAAGGTATGCTTAGTTTCTTGCTACAATCCCTACTGCAGTCTTCAGTCTGTGTTCTAAGGGCAGCAGCACTGGGAGCTCCTGTTTGCAGAACTGAGAGAAGGGTGAATTTCTCCTGAAAGCCAGAGACAGAGCTGGACTTCCCAGAAGTCCCATTACTTCATCGCAGAATGCATCCTGTGTGCATCTGGCACCAAGGCGACAGGTCTGTGTCCATCTCAACAACCTCTGAGGCTCAACAAATCAAAAGTTGTCAACATTTCTCTGATTTGAGCCCAAACTGTATTTTCGACAAGCCCAAAGACATTTCATGTTGAAATTTTCCATAAAACTCTTTCTCATTTCTTACACATGGTGCATGAACAGAGTTACTGCCATCTTTTCATAAGCACAATACATGAACACAACCATCATGGGAAAATTCCTTCTTCTGCTTGCAAGACAGCACTTGCAGTGTTTCAAAGTATCTAAGGTAAAACCATGACAGCTATTGCTCTGATCAGAAGGTACCAGGGAGGCTAGCTGCAGAGGAAAACAACTTCTGTTCTGGCTGCCCTATCTCCAGTCAAAGCAAATTTACCAACAGTGAGCAATGCACAAAGGCAGCCCTTCTGCAGGATGGAGAGGCCTATGGTTCATCACTGGGCTGAGCCGGGTGAGCCCTCTATACTCATGTTACATTTTTTCTGAACCCTACAATCCAATGAAGCTTCATGCTTTATACCTGACATCCTGGGTAGCCTTTATGAGAGACCCCCAACTACAACAGCCTCAATTATCCTATTTCAGAAAGAAATCTATCCAGCTGCAATGTAAAAACTTGCTCTAGGAAATAGAAAGATGGGAATAATATTCATTAATAATATTAATGAAAATTAATGTAGTTGTTCTGGGCACATAACGGCTCCAAAAAGGAGGAGAGCCCTCTGCTGCCAATCTTCATTCTGCTATGTTCCTCTGTCTGGGCCAACAGGACTTCAGCATCTCACCACACCAGGCCAATCTTTAGTTGGTTTCCTCTTTGGCTTGCTAAGTTTATACTTTCTCACCACATCAGGTGTAAAGAGTGGTATGGATTTCACGTAGTGGAAGGGTTCCATTCCTCACTCTCTTGAGCTCCTAAAATTCATAATTTCCCATAGAGCAATCACTTAAAGAACGACTATTGCAATTTGTTGCTAACGGATCTTGCGGAACAGGAGCAAAAGAATTTAAGATTAGCTCAGTTTTCAAATTGGTTTGCTCATGAGAAGACTTCCTAAATTACTTAATCTTCAAACTGTTAGTGGTAAAACAAATGTGCTCTTATCTAATCTGCAACAAATCTTTCCCAAACTGTTACTCTGCCAACTGAGGAACATGCTACACTTTAAAAATTTATAACAACTGCAGCTAATAAAACCAAGGTTTGGAACCACCTCAGTTTATCTTTGCGGGAACAATATGAAGATGTCAGAAAGCTCTTTGCCACATTCAGAAGAAAATTGCAGTGCAGCACAAGACTTTTCTTTTTGCTTATGCAGGACTACTTTATTACATTAGAGATTCAGATTTTTCAAGTATTATTGTGATTTTAATTTACAACCTGAGATGTACTCTCGGAAATATTCAGAAAAAAATTCAGAGGTAATATTGTGGGTCACAAATAATAATTGGAACTCAGTACCTACTTTTGTACTATGTTCCACTGCCTTCTAATAAAGCTCTTGTCCCCATCTGATCCTACACCCAGACTGTATGACTTTCCCTTTGCTGGGAAAGGCAAGGACTGATGTATTTGTAAAAAAGTTTCCATTAACTCAGTATTTGTGGTATCTTTGATGCATCTTTTTATCGTTCTCCCTATTCTACCTGTTAATAGCCAAATATTTTTCTCCATTAATCCACAACAGCTCTCATCACCATACCACTGAGGGTCTGCATTAGATTTACGCTGAACCATTCTGAAAACAAACCTCTTCTATTAATACGATTTCCTTTTTCTGTTAGTCAAGATCTGCTATTAAGTCCACAGTGTGTTATTCTCCCAAGAAGTAGAGCTCATTATCAGGTCACTATCAACATGTGCACTCCACAAATATTTTATGCATGCAAATGGACAAGCGTACTTGATTCTCTGCAAGTGCTACTCCAGTCAGCTATGCGGGATACACCACAAACAACCTGAGGTTTGAAGCTTGTAGGCACTTTCCTCTACAACTCGTCACTTGACTAATTAAGCGCTGGCCAGATCCACCCAAGAATTCTAAGGCTGAATACGAGTTATGCATTAACTACTAATCCTTTGATTTGGTTTCCTGTTTAGAATTAGAGATCCATCCTGCAGTTCAAGAAACTCATAAATAAAGAAATCTATCAGGCTTTGCTGACACATTGAGTAAACACCTGCAACTGAAGTGTCTTGTTCCATCAGAAGGAAATAAAAGTAATTGGTAACCAATTTGTTTCTGCTTTCTTTCATCTGCTTGTTCTTATCTACAGGCCTTTTCATAACTTCATTCCCTGACAGCCCCCTAAAACAGGATAAGAAATAAATAAAACATTTAAAAATAAGAGAGCAGATGAGCTACTAAAGGCAGGCAAGCACTCCTAGTTTAATATGATTCCCCAATGATTGTTTCTCAGTTTTATTGTAACTGTATTTAAGAATCTTTTACATTAACCAAGAGGCTGCTTTAAGTATTGCATTAGGCTGGGTCTGACAGCATAGCAGCAAAGTTAAACTAGTTACAATAAAATCTTATGAATAAGGAAGAGTTTAAACCAAAACCATAAATAAGTGAGATCCATCTCTGCTCCTTAAAGGGAAGGGGAGCTGCGAGGTAATAATTCTAAGAAACAGAGTACAAAGGAAAAGACAAGAACCAAACTTCATCCAGTAGGTAATAAATATAATAGAGACACAGCGCTACAAATGAACCTGGAGCAGAGCTTTGTAGAGAGCAGGGCTGTTTTCTCATTTAGCACGAACTACTATAAATTGTTTTAGCAGAATATAGACCATACAGCAGAGTCTTTAAAATTGTATTTTCAGAAGGTTAAAAGAGTGTAGAGAATCGCGTGCTGAATTCCCTCTGCAATGCACTACAGAAATGCATGTGCATGAATTCTGATCAACGCTGAGGCTTGTATCATTGCCAGAGCAATAACCTCTCCAGGACACTTGCATCGTTATTACTGGGACTATTACATAAAAGCTAGACTTTACACAATTGGCCCTGGCTTAAAACATCTAAAAGTATCTTGTTCTAAAATGTCTCTTTTACTCTAAAAGACCTAAACCCCTCCACACTGTGGGGCAGTGCGCTAGTTTGTGTTATTCTATAAGGACACGGCATACCCAGTAACTACCACTTCCAAACAACAGCCTCCTTGCTGCAGGGAAACTCCCACATAGAGATGATGGGGGAAACAGGCCAGTGAAAGAGCACCAGTGTCCATTTAAAAATATTGAGCCTAAAGTTCCCCTTGGAATCAAAGGTCTAGCACGTAGCACTGATTCTAATGGTATTTTCTTCTCTCTTTTGCTACACTAGTAATGATATCTGCATGCTCATGTGCTCAGGAATGTCCTTGGGCCTTGCAGCAGACAATGCACAGAAGCGCTCCTAAAAGGCTTCTTCTGGAAACACTGGCACTTGACATATTAAAACTAGATGTAAGCAAGCTGGGAGTTAATCAGGATTTAATGCATCTAAGAGCCAAGATGTGGAAGCTGCCCGATTACGGTATAACTACAGTATTTTCCTCACTCCTGATTAAATGTATAGTTTCACAGGGGATTCAGAATCACATCACTGTTAAAAAAAAAAAGAGAAAAAAAATCTATTTGATGAATTTATATTCATGGGGAAGAACGGCTGAATTAATTTGGACGATAACCCTCTTGCACCTCCTTTGTTCTGTTCCCAAAGAAAGGTTCAAATGTAAGGTCAATGAAATATTAAAATATCAATTTTATTTCCTATTATACCTCAGCCCAGAGCCTGTTTTACTAAAAAACACATTGCCTTGAGAATTACCCATTACGGAAAGGAAGGCTTTCGCTCTTGCTGGTTCCGCTGTGCTGTCTCTCAATTTCGCCTCACAGAAGTACATCCCCACATCCACAGCGGTTGGGTTGGTGATAGTGAGTCGTCTCCCAAAACTGCTAATGCCACTGGTTATTTTCACTCCGTTTCTCTTCCAAGTCATGCTTAGTTTCTCAAGAGGTCTGCCAAGGTTTAAAAAAAAAAAAGAAATACAAAAATTAAACATATATATTACCAAATAACTCCCCGCAACACTTCTCTAAGTCTTCCTCTGTCCCTGACATTCACTATTAAGAAGTAACTGCATAGATAACTTCTACATATCAAGACTACAGACTATTCAAGAAACGTTATGCAAGTACAGCTAACTGATAGAGTGAGAGAACTTAAATGCTAATAATTTGATTTCTCTAAGCAAAAGGAGTAAATAGTGCTATGGGAATCAGCTGCATGGGAAATGCTTTCATTACAACTCAATTACCAGAACAATATTAACCATATCAAGAAGATCTCTGCCCTCAGAGGGGAAAGTGAATCAGTTGGACTTCTTATCATCCAAGGACCTCAACTGTTCACTTCCACTGGAATTCAATGATGTTCAAGGCCAACTAGATGGAAACACAGGAGGAATGCTGTGAACTCTGAATTACGGTGCACTGAGCAATAATTAGTGTAAAATGAGAGCATCTGTAATAAATTACTTCATAGGAGACCTTCACTAATTTATTTACTAGGAAGCGCAGACTGTTCAACAATATCACCTTTCATGTCAATAAGCAATGCAGCTGAAATATTATTAACCCTGGACATCTTCCCTAAGATAGCATCTGCTGATTGAACCCCACCATGCTTCATTTCCTTACCGTGTGAGGAACAGACAGGAGAGAAACTCTCCCTACATCCTTATTTGGCCCAAAAAAAAAAAAATCAATGTTTAATTCAGTAATGTTGGACAAACAAGATTATTCATAAGGTTACTTTGAAGTGCAAGCTACGTGTCGCATCCTGCTTCAATCATTAAAATAATAAAAAAATGAAAACAACTTCCTATGTCCTTCCCAGAAAGGACAGTGCATTAGAATTAGTTCCTAAGCCCCCGCTGCTTCTGGGATACCTTGCACTGGCCACACACTCCAGCGTGACTTCGCTGCTCCCTGCTATGACGCTGGTGTTCTGTGGAGGGATGACAATGACGGGAGCCACAGTGTCAGGCGGGTCTATGGCACCTGTGCAGGGAAGAAGGAAACCATGTGAAGACCTGTACATCTGCTGACAGCGAGGGCTGCCACCTCCCAGGCAAAGGATCTTGTCAAGCGACACAGCTGCAAATTTCACTCCTCAACCTCACTGTGGATTTTAATCTCCTCATTAAGGGGAGATCTTCAGCACGATCATCTTCGATGGCTTTCATTATACTGTACAAACAGACTGTTTCAATATACCCAGTTTGGTATCACAGAACTTGCAAAGAGCTACTCCCAGATGGAGTGCAGGGGCCATTCTCAAACAGAGAGCAAATAAATTAAGCATCCTAAAGGTTTTCCATTGTTGAGCACTTTTATTTTTATCAAACACTTGCTGACTTATATTTTTAAGACCTTTTCATGTTTTGTTTAATCTTACCACTTCCATACCATTTCAAAAGAGTCTGCCAATGCTCATGCTAGTTCTTTAAAAAGATTTTACACACTGGGGAACAAATATAAAATTAACAAAGCAGCATATCACAGCAACTTCAATCCCTTTTTCTTATCAGGAAAGTAAATAACCCAAATCTGCTGCTCTTTTGTGAGGCATCATACTGTAAATAATTTAGCTTATGCAACAGTCAGCAGACACTTAAAAAATGGTAAAAAGGCTGCTTGTAAATTTTCTCTGTATACATTTAGTAAGTGAATTAAAATACCCATGTATTCATAGGTACTTTGCTTCAAGCAACTCATTTGGGAAAGAAAAATTAGCTATTTTTTAGCTTGAATAAGAGAGTAATAAAATTTTCTAAAGATACAGAATCCAATAAACAAATTATAGAGAAAAGTAATGAAAACAAAAATGAACTGTTGGAAAAGCAAGCCAGTTCATCAAGTGCTTTCTGCAAAGGCGGCTAACCCATGCCCACGAAGCAGAATGGGAAACTGGCAAAGCCAAGGCACAAAGCCTGACGTTTAAGATAATTCCCCAAAGAACAGAAAATGGATAGAACACACTTTGCTTATCTGACACCCTGCATGCCTAAAGCCTTCTGAATTTCCATTTCACTTGTTGGGCTGACAGAGGTTTTGGTAATGGGGCTCAGACAGATCACAAGGCTGGCAGAACTCTGAATCAATGAATGACAAAATTTTTACCTTTTGATGTGTTTCTAACTGCCAGCAAGTAGTGTGCTATGGGAGGTGAAAGCTTTAGTATAATTGTTAGGAACCCCATTCAAAAATCTAAATAAATTCAAGCATCCAAGAATAGTACTTGTATTAGGAATTTGTAAGCACATAGCTATTTCTTCCCATAAATACTTTCTATTGACCTGATACTGCATATTTATGTGATTCATGTGGGATCTCCAAAAATTTGCATGGGATCTCAAGCTTTTACTAGATTTTACTTCTACTCAACAACATTCCTGGAAATAGGATGCTAACAGGTAGAAAAATCTACTTTCTAAGATTTCCACAGTGATCTTCTAGATATTTATGGCAGGAATTTTCTAGATAGTAATTGATAATTGTAAAAATAGAAAACAAGCAATGATCAAATTACTAACTTGTTACTGATGGGAAGAAATAACCTCAGTATTACTGCTCACCACTAATTCTGCTCAAGATGAACGTTTTCAACAGTAAATGATAAAAGACCAGCAAACAAGTTACTAATTTGGCAATAATAATTTCTCATCTTCATCTAGAAAAGATGGAAACAAGTTATCAGCTCCATGAAAAATGTCTCAACCCCACCAAAACCAGCTGAAGAACAGATGACGGTTTTGTGGTAACCTCTTAGGAGTTCATCATGCATGAACAGCTCTTTGTTCAGTGAGTAAATAAGCACAGGAAATAAAAGTGCATGTTACTCTGCACTCCAGGAAAATGTAAAGACTTCTTGTACTTTCTTACTAGATGTAGCAAGACTCTGAAGAAAGTATGTGCTTGTTTTCATTTTGTGCCATCCCTGAAGCAAATCTATTAAAAGTAGCTACAGATTTTGAGTGGGTGAACTAAACCAGATGTGATCCACAGGGCTCATCAAAATGCTCAGGGCTGTTACCCTGGGTAATATGCCTACAAAGGTCAGCAGCAGATACAACAAACATATACAAAGCACAACATTTCAAAGCGTTATCTAAGCAGTGCCTACACAGCATGCACGTTCCTATTTCAGACTCAAAGACAGTTTAAGTTTCCCTTTGCAACACAAAGAAAGCACTTGCCATAATTCGCTCTGGCCCAATCCTGCCAAGCAAAACTCAGCAGGGACATTCCCGTGGTCCCTTTTGCAGGGGGTGGTTCTCAGCTTCGTTTTGTGGCTGCTTAAAATATCAAAGAAGGAATTTGGTTTTACTTGAGAGTAAAAGTCTCCACAGGGCTGTAACGTGGGGTCTGTGCATCCACCCCACCCTTTCAGAATTTCCTCCTTTAGTAAGAGGTTGGAATGTCAGGGTAGCCAAGCTCCTCATCTAAATAAGGAGTCACTCAGTGATTTTGTTTTGATGATGTGATGCAGCAAATCAGACTTTGGTCTGGCTGTGGAAGGCAGAGCGCTATTCAAACAATCAGATAATGAAAAACTACCCAGACTTTCCAAGCTACTTATCCTGGCTGTCAATAAAGCCACTCCATCCCTCTCCTACCTCCTAATGCAGTATGCTGACATGATTTTACTTGACTGGCGCTACAGTAAAATGCAATGCAGAATGTCACTGTTAGTAAACAGGTATTTTCTTTGAAACTACTTTCTAGAAAACAATTGAATTCTTTTCTCTCATCTTCACTGTTCCTTTTTTACTTTGTCAGAATTTTGCTTGTGCCAGTTTTCTAGGTCTCTGCTGTTTTCATCATCTCTTCCTTTCCTGCCTCAGGCAGCTTCTCTGCATTCATCAGTGGCCATGTCCCCTCCCTGCCATCCCACAGCCCCCTACATATGTGTAACATTACTTAAGAAGTGCTCAATTTTCTTTATTTCAATGACTGAGCATCAGTCTCTCTGATTCACATCCATTAATAGGAAATATGTATTAAAGACACTGAAATGGAAGAGCAATACAAGTGCATATGAGAACACAGTTACAGAGATTGCTAACAGAGGACCACAGTTGCCACCATATTCTGTGTTTTCTGAAAGAAAAGATCTCATTTCCTTTCCATCTGTTTTCTGAGCCGCTTCTCTCCTCTAAGAAAGAGAAGCAACCTTAGGGAAACACAGTGACCCCAGGACTGCAGCTGAGGAATGCCTCACCATTAGACACACCAAGTCTGAAGGGAACTTGTAGGAAGCTGTGGAGACAAGGCTGAAAGACGCTGGAGATCACTTCAGGGATGTGCCCTTGATCTGATTCTAGTCCTTAAGAGATGACTGGACAGAAGGACTACCACAGGAGAGTCCTAATCCAAATAGAGACTTTTCTACCCAGAAGAGCATGCTCTGTTTCATTTTACATTGTACCTGTTTTAGCCACAGTGCTCTCAGTATTTCCAGCCTTCCCTTGGCTTCTAAACCTTCCCATTAAACACCGTCTAAATTATCACTAGTATCTACTAGGGCATAGTAACTGAAATGCCTCCAGGACTGGCCCCAACAAGTCTTTGCAGCTTGATTTTTGTAAGCCAAAGACTGACTCATGGGTGAAGGAAGCTCATCTGGGAGTTGTTTCTGTGGTTCCCATCCCAGGCTGCTCAGAAACAGTTGGTGAGCTGCTGCCATTTACCACCCGAAACATCAAGGTAAATTGGTGTCAGTATCGCTTTTACCATAGTAAAGAGAAGATGGGAGCTCTTCTGTCCCTCTAAACATAACCCCCCCTCCCATCTGTGGAATTCAAGACTGGCAGTTCTGCACAAAGCAGAAGTATGTTGAGGGAAGAGAGGAAAAATGAGTGCACACCTCTTGCATGGTCTATTTGTTTTTATCACCAGTGCACAATGCTGATCTTGGATCACACTCTGCTCTTCCCCCTTCCCTCCTCACATCTGACCAAGAAGAAAACCTGTCCCAGGTGGTCTTTAACACTAATTTTTTAACCCTGATGAGCTGCAGAATTTCTAATCTGTTCTTTAAATGGAAGAAATAGGCAGACTGTCCTACCATCGCTGAAAAGACAGTGTTTTTATCTCTCTATGATACGTCCATGTAAGGAACAGTGAATTTCAAACATTATAATTTATAAAGATCACAAGCATTTTTGAAGTCACTTGGGTGCTTAATTTTCCCAACAGAGATGATATCACACTCAGACCATATGGGTGAAGATAGAAAAGGTGTTTTCCCCTTCAGGAATGCATAAACGTTAGGTTCTCTCCTAGATTAATATTACAGCATGCAAAGTTTATCCATATCCATGTCTACAGTGCAGAATATAAAGTGCATTACTCCATGATGCTCAAATTAATCTCAAAGGGATATGGTGCAAAGTAACCTTAATAAAAGTGAGAGAAAGTATTATTCCTTGAAAAGAAGTAATAGCTTGAGTTCAGGCTGGAGTAAAACAAGTCTTGGTTTTGGGACAACCCTCTAAAGACATTTAACACAAACAAGGTGATTGTGAGCAGGAGGAGGGAGGGTTGCCCAAATAATCCCTCAGATCACCCTATCTAATTGATATGGGGCCGGGACTGGGATGCAGAGTTGACTGCTTGTCATTCCTACCCTTAGTTATAGTTACTACAGCAAATAATTCTCAATGTCCCGTTTCCAATGAAGGAGGAATCCCAAAAGAACCAGTATCTAAAAATGGGTTTACTTTTTCATAGTACGAAATTTATCTATGGGAGAAAAACACTTCACAGAAAAGATCACCAGTACACTACCCTCTGGCTAATGGAGAAATTGAATGCTTTAACAGAACTTTGAAACCATTTATAAGTTATTCTGGGAGAAAAAGATTAGGAAACCTTCACCATAAACTTCCTACAGACGTTCAGACTTGCACCGTATGCAGAAATGCCTTTGCATTTACTGTTCAGGATACTCTCAAAGCTTCATGTTACCAAATTATGGATACCTATATTGGAAGAATTCAGGATAGGAGATAAGAGCCCAATATAAATCACAAAAATATTCTATATAAATGGTACAACATTGTGGCAGCAAGAACGTACAATCTCTGTGTAACATGGAATATAAGTAAAGAGGAGACATGGCAATCACACAGCATCTGAAAATTGCTTGAGGGAAATAAAAAAGACGTACAAATACAAACTATCTAATGGAATAGATTTCACTTTTTCCAGGTACAACCTGCAGGTGATTTGGATTATCAACCCACAACAGATTAATGACCCTTTCTATTCCCAGTACAAGACACACAACAGGAATTGGATCCCGATCAATAATAGATTAATTTCCCTTCCTCTTTGCAGTAAAAGATGCACAACAGGAATTGGAGCCTGATCAACAGTCTAGCAAACACTGACAACCACCTGCGGGCACGAGAGAGGAAGATTATGCAAATACTGGAAAAAAGTTTCCCAATCATAAAACTACCCTACAACATGGCTTGTCTATTTGTTTGAGTGATTATGAACAGGTTATACAATAAAAAGAAAGAATAAAGATAATAAAAGTTTCCTTTTTTCACTTTCATTCCAGCAAGGACTGTACTCATTTTCAAGAGAAGGGAAACGTGTGATGCTGCTGTGCACCACTGTGTGCTGAACAGGTCTCTGCTCAGATTTCTAGATGTAAAGAACAATAACAGCGACTTTCCTGTGAGAAATCTTACTTGTATTTGTTTAGTTTGATGAACAACTTTAAAACTCCAGATGGAGGCTTTTTGAGTCAAAAGTATGCATTTATAAAATAATCAGCAATCTAATGTCATGCAATTGGTGTATGAAGGTGTTTTCAGTACCCAAGGATACCTTCAGACTCCTCCAACATGGACATGTTCACATAATTTTTGGTCTTGCACCTTTGAGAAACTAGACTCTACACTCAAAAAGGTAAATAACATAAAAACTTAGCTTTGCAGATGAAATTTAAAGGGAAAATAACCTAGTTATTTGAATCAATCACAGCGAGTGAATTCTCATATATACAGTCCTCGTCCTGATCTAGACATCATGACACATGAATAAAACACCAGATATGAAAAAGGTTTACAAAACACAGTACAAGCAAAACGAGTGAATGATCTAGGTCAGCTATATTTATTGACTCAATATACTCTTGTCAATGTGACTATGCTTTGTCCACATCAGATCAAGGACATGATTCATTTCCACTGCGAGTAAAGGAAAAAAAAAAGAGTGAATAAAATAGTAAACCCCAGGAAAAAGTACAGCAAGCAGATCACAAATTAAATACCCAGTGTATGAGGAGGGATATGGTAAGGAGAAGCAATTACAAAAGGTTTCATGAGCGACGGAAATCCTGCACTCCTCCCTTCTTATCCACCTCTTCCGGACCCGTGTGACACCCCAGGTGTGTTACAACACTAATCCTAATGCATTTCACTTGGAATAATAAAGTTATTCAAAGTAATTAAGTTACTAAACGTAAAATTTACTCAGTCAAGCTTGCATTTCTGCAAGCAGTTCAAAATGCACTTTCAGGTACCTGCTGGTTGGTTTGAAAAGAATGAAAACGCTCACACTGCTAATTTAAGTACATATATAATACTGCAGACACAGAGCCTTACAGGAGAAAATGGGAACGAATATATTCATTACATAAAATGTGGGAAAGAAAAAATGTGATGTGTTTGGAGCAGAGGACTAGAAAGTTCCTTCTGGGTCAGTTCCCTGACATCCCATCAGGCAACCCCCTTTCTGAATGGGGTAAAATACTGAGTTATCTTAATGCTACTTATCTGGTTGGAAAATTTCCTGGAGCTTTGTTGTTTGACCTGTTAAAACCTCTCCTAATTTCCAGCTTAAATGTATTCATGGCCAATGCAGCCCATTTGTTCTTCTGCCAAAGCTGTCCTTTAGCTTAAATAACTGTTTTCTCCCTCTGTGAGGTTTGCTCCTAAAGTGTTTATAGAAAACAATCATACTCCTTCACAGTCTTAATTTTACTTAGCTAAACAAGCCAAACTTTTCTTGTCTGACAAGTTTGAAAGGATTCACTGAAATGTATACAAACAAAAGAATAGGAGCAAGGGTAAAAAGAAAACCCACAGCTAGCATCACACTATAAATGTTTCCAAATGTTTAAACAAATAACAGCCGTGTTTGTAACAGCTTTTTTTCCCCTTTGTAAAGACTTTCACAGAGACTGCAAGAGCTGTTAGTTTCAGCCCTAAGGAAAGATTAATGGAGAACTCAACTCTATCCACGAGATGACTTATACCCTCTTGTGTGGAGCTACTACAGCAAAGAGGAGCTTTATATATTTTATTAGATAAAATGGAGTCTAAAATATAGGTTGAGAAGCTTCTAAAATCTTCTAGAGATATTTTAGGGTCTATTTCTGGGCATAAGGAAAGACAGGGGTCTGAATATAGTTGATTTACCAACAGAAAATGTATTCCTGTGAACACCAACTGCTGCAGTGCTCAAGGAGAGAGGCACCACAGCCGGGGTGGTTCATGGTGACACAGTCTCTCCAGCTTGTCTCTCACCAGCTCTGTTCTGTAGACTGGGACAGAGATGAAAGATTTGGGTTTTTTTTTCCTGCTTTTGCCCTTTTTCTACAAGCCATTAAGTGCAGGTGACCTAGGAACTGCTATTTGGGGGTAAGCCCTCCACAAAACAGCATTGTTCCCTGACTTTTCTGCTACCTGAGGTGTACAAACACACTTTGTATTTCAGGACTACTTCAAAAATAAATTCCTAGTGTTGTCTCATGTAGCTTTAAGGAAATTAAGCCACTGCTTAGTTACACAGCTCCCTGTGATGATTCAGCAGCTAAATTCAAAAGCGGACCAAATTTCTGCTCCAACACTCTGAAATTCCCTTCTCACAACTCCTCGTGCAAAAAGAGCAATTTGGAAGTTCAGTCTCTGTCACTGACCTGACCTTCCCCCATGCACAGTGAGGGGTTTCTTTCTGCCTAGAAACTTATTATCCAGCACATCATTAGAGCTTTTAACATGAAAAAAATATATAGCCTCAAGCTATTCTAGCTAAAGAACACTCAGGTGGCTTTTCAATTCACCAGATAGCTTTAATATCAGCTATATAAGTGGATAGAGTGTGTAATCTTATTCAACAGCAGTTAAAAGAGGGGGGGAAAAATATCCATGGTCTAGCAGTGGAATCTATTAGCCTCAGAGTCATCTTCAAAGCGATGCGAGAGGCAACAGGTAGAGCAGCTGCTGCAGCCAGACAGCAGGGTGAGCAGTGCCTGTGCAGCCAGCATCCCCAACCTTGGGATTTTAGCAGTATAATTCCAAATATGCCTATGATTAAAAAGATTTTAAAATAACTCATCAGTGGAAATGATTTTTAAGAGGCTGTATATTTTTATGATGTGCTTTAGTGCATCGTAAGAGAAGCATCCTTTTAAATATAAACAGGCGTGCATTTAGGAAGAGGAAATGGGTCTGAGGGATCTGCCCATGGTTGCATGGGTTTCTGCAGCACACAGCAAGAGTCACTTGCTCCCGAGGTCAAAAATGAACTTCTGTGGTCTTACAGCCTTGGCACTCCACCTATCTGGATATTTACAGCTTGCTCCCTTAATAAAGATAAATTAAGGGAATATACCACACATCAGGAATTGGATGTTAAATAAACTAGAACTGTCAGTTAATCATGGTGTCCAGAAATGCAAAATTCAGTGGGGAGAGCAGGGCTGAGAAAATAAATGAAGCAGGAAAGCTGAGCTGGGGACACGGCTGGGTGACACGAATCCGAGAGCCGCTGCAGTTCTCACCAGCAGATTCTGGTTTACTGTCAAGCAGCAGGAAAGAAAGAGAAATGGGAGCCAATAAAATGCTGCCCTCTATTTTCAAATGTATCTTCATAAGAGGCTTCATTTTTGGGTTTATTTTATAAATGCTTTTCTTAACTCCTTACTTTGGCACAAATTAAATCATGTAATTGACAATCTAGTCGCTTCTCCTACTTGTAACAAGCTTAAACACTCTTCTACTTAAAAATAAAATGGTGGCAGCAAAGAAGGAAATAAAAAAAAGAAGAAAGAAAAAAAAAAGCCCAAAACATTCTCATCTATCCTTCTCCAGACTTATATAAAGCATCTCCAGTCACTACGGGAGAAATTATTTAAGAAATGTCTTCAAGAATTTATTTTATGGGGAGATTTAAGAATAAGTATGCTCTGTAGAGTGTAAAACAAATACATACAATTGATGATATGTGAGTTTCTAAGATCTATTTCTTTGTATCCTCTTTTAAAATGAAGGTGACATTGTGGTGCCGCACAGTGAAAGATGATACTTGCAAATTTATACTGATCACCTGAGAAAGCTAAAATTAATAGCAAATTTCAGTTAGGCTCTACATTTTAAAAAAGTTGGAGCTTTCTAGCATCGACTTAGATCCAGGAGAATGCTATTAACCTGGCAAATACAAGAAGATAATAAATATTATTGGATTTCAGGGATTTCCTTAGGCTTGGATATCTACTGTGCCTGGCTGCTTGTTTAAAGATCTTTGATCTTCCCAAAAGATTAGATCAAAGAATTTAAACCTGTCCTCCCTGAGAATAAGCAAAAAGAGGAATCTAAGTGTTCCATGCTTGGCTTTTCCTTCACAAGGAAAGGAAAGGCTTCTGTGGGCATCTGATGCCAGCAAATGTGTACAGGCCACCAAATCACCCGTTGCCACCTAAAAGGAGCATGCGGGGGACACTTGGTTAGAGCCACACAAGTACATTTGCGCAGCTCATGGATAAACAAGGTGTTGATCAAAGCTTTCTCCAGCAAATCCACTCTAAAAACAGGGATTAACATTTGCTACACATAAACAGAATTTGAACTTTAAAAGAAAAAAAATATTAAAAAGCCCCAACCCAATGTAAAAGCTGTTCCTCAGACCCAGGACACTACAGGCACAGAACAATTTATGAAGGCTTAAAGGAGAGCACTTCTATGGATATTTATAATGTTGAACTAAACAGGCAGAGTTCATCTTTGTTGCTGAACTACTATTCAAACCAAAGTGCACTCACTGAGCTGCATTTTAAGCTCAAGGTCAACTCTTGCTGCATTCTATTTCTATATATACACACACGAGAAACATGTTTTGGGATCCAGATTGCTACCTTGCTCCCAAAGGTCTGCTACTTCCAAGTCTTTACATAAAGAGAGCAGATCTGAAAAACAAGAAGATACCCCACAGCCTTCTTCCAACAGCTAACTCAACCAAACATATGGAATGACTTGTCAAAATAATATTTTGAGAAATAGGTTATCAGGGGCCTCAGGTCCACTCCATATGGTCTAAAGTTCTCCATTCCCCTGACCATATCACGCTGCTTTCCTCCCTTTCTCCTATAAAGGGATACAATCCTTAATAAAAGTAGAGTTGTTCAGGTCACAGAGATTCAGAAGCAAATAGAATTTCATTTATACATTTAGAGTACTGCAAAACACAGGAGTGGGGCAAAATCACTCACGCAGCAGAGCTCAGAATCCAAAGAAATATTTTTCTATCAAAAGAAAGAATTTTTCTTCCTCTTTATAGCACAGATGTTCTTCTAAATAAAGTGAGACTTTCCCTTGACAGCCTTTGTGATTATCAATCTTTGGCTATTTTATAATATAAGGTTGCCTCAGACCTCAGCAGGGAGAAAAATACACATTGCTGTATTTCCTCTGTTGCAAGAAGAAAACAACAGTGAAAGCAAAGAATGTTCCAAAAGAGCAAACAATAACGCAGCTAAAGAAAGTCTACAAACTTATTCATTCAAAAATAATTCCACAGATGGATAAGCATTTAATTTTCTGAAGTGAGAATAAACCAGCGTCTCTCTTCTCCGGAAGATGGAATAGGGTTTTGTATCTGCCTATTTATACACAGGACATAAATGCATGCTCAGAGAATGCTGCGAGTACTGTAAAAAGAAATCTAAGGGGAAGTTATTACTCAAGGCTCTTTGTTAGTATTTCTGCAGTATGGGTAGTGTCAGCATTGTTAAAAATAAATTGTTAGTCGTACCTTACTTGGCCGATACAAATGCTGTTTGCATTAACGTACTTATGATTTCCTATCTGCTGCTCCCAGATAAGAGAGGAGTTTAAGAGTACGATGTCTTTTCGATCTCGCATTGACTTCTTCCCCTCTCAGAAAAGGCTGGGTCGCTGTTTGCAGCTGTAGGGATGGTAAACAGCTTCTCCTGCATACCACAAGGACTCGTTGCTTTGATAGTGAGGAACAGAAGCTTATTTCCATGGGGTGTTCTTGTCTCCCAGCTACACCCAAAACTTTGCATTGCACGCTGTTGCTTGTTTAAAATTTCTGTCATCATGATACGAGACGAGGATGGCACAACAGAGTTACAGTTAATAAGGAAAAGTAGGGGAAATAGATGATAGATAAAATTAAGTTGATAAATAAAATGAGAAAATGGCACATTAGGTACCATTGCCCAAAACCTGAATGGATGTATTTTTGAGACAAGTGACATCTATTAGTTTCGTTCAAAAAAATAAATAAATTCACCCCTAGGTTTAAAACATGCTGTCACTTCCCAAAATGTCCTTGGGTTATCAGTATGAAATTAATTGGCAACGTATGATTAGGCAGAACACAGCAACATTGTTTAGATCTAATCAACCCATTTAATTCAGATTTGCCCCGACAATAACACTTAACAATATGAATCTGCTATCGGGATGGTAATGGGCTGTGGTAGTACAGAACCATCGAACCTCAGAAGAACTAAACCAGCAAGAAAGCATTGCAGGGTCCACCTGACAACAAACCACTGCTGCTTGCTTTCTCTCATACACCTACAATCTCCTAAACCAACTTGCATACATAGAATGAAGAAGGATCAATCACTTATATGCACACCTAAAATGCATTTAGATGTGGATTAACATTATACCAAGTGGCTAATCCAAGCCTGGAAGCCAGGGTGGGATGAGCTGGCTGTAGCTAGCACCGGGAACCTGAATTCCACAGGGATGCCCATGAGCTTACAATGCTGAGCCAGTTTTGCCTTGTTCTGCTTCCTGACTACTGCCCAGTTTTTCTGACTGTGGTATGAGTTCAGCAAACTCAGTGCCTCCTTCCCTACCTGCAGGGAAAGAAAATGCTATATGGATAAATCATAGGTAATATCAAAAGCTAGTGGTGACGTACAGGGTACTGAAAACATGCTATGGAGTGTCATAAAAGTGATCTCTCTCATCTACCCTCCCTTCTTTCAGGTGTAATTAAAGTAAGCTGTGCCAGATGGTACAAGATAAACCTGCTTTCTTCTTGGTGTCCAGAGGAGTGAAATGAAGATGGTGAAGGATCTGAAGGGGAAGTCCCTTGGTTTTTACAGCCTGAAGAAGAGGAGGCTGAGGGGAAACCTCATCACAGTCTGTGGCTTCCTGATTAGGTGGAGCGAAGGGGCAGGTGCTGATCTCTCTTTGGTGACCAAGGATAGAACCCGAGGGAACAGCATGAAGCTGGGACAGGAGAGATTTAGACTGGATGTCAGGAAGAGGTTCTGTACTGAGAGGGTGGTTGGGCACCCTCCCAGTACAGAACCTGAGAACAGGCCCCCAGGGAAGGGGTCACAGTGCTGAGCTGGGCTGAGGGCAACATGTGTCTGGACAATGCACTCAGTCCCATGCTCTGACTTGGCTGGGCCTGTGTGGAGCCAGGAGTTGGACTCGATGGTCCTTATGGGTCCCTTCCAGCTCAGAGGATTCTAGGATTCTATGATTTGGCTATTCAGGAGCCAAGGAATTTTGCAACACAGACCAAGTTTAAGACAACAAAATGGGTTACATACCGAACCATAATCTTTGAGAAAACTCAGAAAACACAAGCAGCTTTTCAAAATGAACCATAATCTCTCCCTCCTACTGCCTGCAAAGACTGTAACCTCAAACAAGAAAGCAAAAAAACTCCCACAAACCAACAGCCAAAAAACTCCAAACCCGGTGACATATAAAAAGTACAACTGAAGCATTTTTGACATTTCTCTATCACTCTTAAAAATAGTAATAATCTTGAGCTATTGAACTCGCTGAAAGAAAATAAAAATCGATGCATTTTTACTTAGCACTTTTGAAAAAGAAAAGGATTACTTGGGTTTGAAGCAAAATGCTTTAATGCAGCTTTGTAACAGAGCCCACCATAAGTTATGAACAGAGCTCTTCACAAAAGCATCTACTGCACCCCAGAAGGGTTCCTGGAAGGGAATACAGGCAGGACTGCACTTCCCAGTGGAAACTGGGCTGAGCAGTTACTGGTACCAGTACCATTTCCAGTCTACATTACCTGTAGTGTTCTAGGGCTCTGTAATTCACTGTTCTCCTGTGGTATACATCCAGGGGAGGGACTTAGAACACATCTACCAAGGATTTTATACGTTTAATAAAGCAATTTATTTCAAACAACATGGAAAATGCCTTGGGTTTATGTTTTCATTGCTTCCAGCCTCAATCCAACAATCAATGCACAAATTGAGGGAGAGGCTTTGGTTTTGATTTTTGAGGTGGAGTTTGGGGTTAGGGTTTTTTGTGTGTTTTGGGGTTTTTTTTAGGTTTGTTTTTAAATAACATAAATGGAAAAAGTCACATGCTTCAACTTCCACGCCTATCAAAATGTCTGGAAATGGGAGCTTTTAAGTGCTTCTCTGCATTTCCCATTTTTTGGCTGGTAACGCACTTGAGATTTGTAACCATGGGCAGCATAAAACTGACCAGGACTTCTTATAGACATTAAGAATCTTCTCCAAATCCCTTGAAAGTTGTCTCTGAAAGTGGTACATGGTTGAGCCTTCTCTTAACACAGGCAGGATGGGCATAAAACCATATTTTATACTGAATTGCAGGTATTAGTTCACAGTAATTAATAGTAACAACTAAAGCAATGTGAACAAAAATAGCCTCTTCTAAACAAACCTATGCTTCTTATCTCATACAGGAGAGCTAGAGTAACCAAAACTGCTTTAAAATAAATGCTCTTAAATGCCAGAATTTTTTTCTGTTGTTTCTGACTCCTCTCTATGCATGCAAATGCATAAAATGTAAAAACCCATCAAAGAGGGAGAGAGGAACACTTAAAAAAGCTGATTTAATTCCGCACAAAACCTTTACTCCTACCATTAAAAAGTAAAATTTATTACCACTGGAAAGCATAAGAAGTAGAAAGTGCTCTTGAAAAATAATAACTGCTTCTACCAGCACACCAGAGACCTCTACAGAAGATGTAGGAACCATTATCTCCATTTTACGTGCGGCGGAAATGAGGCAAGGACAAACATGACTGAAGTGAGGCTACAGCAGGCACAAGGCTGACCTGGTTATTATGACCTTTGAACATTTTAGGCTACACTCAAACACAGGATGGAAAACTTTCTTTCTTTTCAGTCTCCAACTGGAAGAAGATGATGCTATACAGTGTCCCTGGGGATCTTGCAAGCTCTGAAGCTGTCTCCCCTTCTCACACTCCCTTTGCAGGTCAGTTCTCAGCTGGAAGATTTGTTAATGTGATATGACAATCTAAATTAAATTCTACTGCAGTGGACAGTCACTCACAGCATCTTCTGGTCAACAGCAGACAGGACAGGGGAAAAGACACTGCATTATCCCAGGTTTCATCACAGGCAATGGCCGTAAGAGAATAAAACAGGCAATTTGCATTTCTTACAGTTATTGTTTCAAGCAGCCTGCAGTCAGTCTCTGGCACATGTCATCACACCAATTTAACTGAGCTTTAGCTATTCCAAGCACTACAAATGAATGTCTAAATCCTAGATCATAGCGTATGTTAAGGCCACTCAAACAGCAGGTTACATTCTAGTGCTAAAAATCTGTTTGCCCAGTCCTTGGTCTCTATGGTAAATTTCTGCAGTATCTCTCTTCTGTACTTTTTCAAAGAGATCAAATGCATATATTCATCATATTTAAAAATAATGTTTTCACAATGAAACCAGCTGAACACCTCAGAACATGGGTTCAGTTGGTGTGTAATTCTGCTGTTAGCAAGCACTTGGACTTGCTGCCTGCCCTGCCCTGAGTTGAGCCAGCAAAGGATCCCAGGGCAGCAGGGACATGCTGGTTTCAAGCTCTGAACTGAGTCCTCCCAGGATGCAAACCATCAGCATCTCCTTTGCCTTCCTATTTTTCCTATGAACAAAGGCAAAGTCAGTGTCAAATACTCAAAATCAACTCCTAGCTGCTATTTAATTCTAGAGAGCAGTTGGAGGAGCATCATCCCCAGCTGGAACGTGGGCCAGTGCTGCCAAAAGGCCAGCAGCACTTGGGTCCAGGGTACACCAACAGGCTCTGCAGTCTCTTCCCCTCTCCTGGGTATCAGTTCTGAGACGGTGCAGCTGCATGACCTTGGATCAGGCTGCTGGGAAAACAGCTAACTCGTGAGAGCTGTGTGAGAAAGAGCTGTGTGACAAACCTCACCCAGAGCCTCCCCCACTGAGAGAGGAGCTGCATTTAACTCAGGAGTTTGGTGCTGGCCCGAGCTATGCTGTAGGTGTGCTTGTGCCCAGCCTTGTATCTGACCTCCTGGCTTTAGTCTTCGTGGATTTGTCTTGTGATGACTGGAAGATTGGGCATTGCTCTTCAGCCAGGGTAGGACTGTGTCCCTTGTCAGGAGGACCTTGCTGCTGCCCTGCTGTCACCCTTGGCTCCTGATGCTCTTGCAGACCAGCTTGCCCTTGCTGCTCCCTGGCAGCAGCACTCAAACAGCACGCTCAGGGTTTGACACTTGTACCTGGTAGCCAGGCAGGCTAATGTATTTCTTAAAATCTGAGACCTCATTAATTTGTTGCCCAGATGCAGCCCAACCTGTAACCACCTGGATTAGAAACTCAAAAAGATATGCACAGGTCATGAAAGGAAATACAGCAGCACCAAAACAAATACATTAAAATAAGTACCCGCTACGGGACCCCTGAAAAAGCCCAACCCTTGGTGGCCACTGGTGAGCAGTATCTTCAGCCTCAAAAAGCATCCTTCTGGAAACTAAAAAAATTAAAAATGATCAGGCTAAAAATGATTCAATTTATTTTTCAGCCTCTGTCTGTCATTATGATCGATGACAGACAACACACCAAAAGGGTTAAATGAGGTGCTGGGTAAACCACTGTTGCTCAGCTTATTTTTGAGTGTATTGCTGTCAAAAGCTGGATGAGCACACTGGATAATAACAGGCTAGGTGGACAGTGCTGCCGGCGTCTCTCCTGTGAACTACATGTACTAGTGACAGTCGATGCTTCAAAGATAATTTATATTAGGGATGTCTCCTGGATAGGAATTCAATTTTTTTTTTATTTGCACATAAAAATGGCTTCTGAACACATAACTTGGGATGAGTTTGCTTCTCCCTAATCACTTGATTACCACAACCAAAAGTTGGAACTGGGACAAGAGTACTTACAGAGCTTAAAGGACAGATGTCATCCCATTTCTGAGAGGATGTTAAGGGGTATTTGAGAAGGGATATGACTTTCTCTTTAGAAAGAATGAAAAATAAATTGAATTTTCTCTTTGTAACCTTTATGAATCACAGCTTCCCATTAGTCTGTGGCGACAGATTCTTGTATTTCCCAGAGCAAAATACAATTTTCCTTGAGGAAGGGGAAGAAAAAGAGAAGGGCAATCAAAATGTTTTTATTCTTTCAGTTCTTTCAAGGACTACTTTCTAAGGAAGCAACTTGATGAATACATCCATACAGCTGCCCTTTCCCAGGTGTCTTGCACCTACAGATGCATTTGTAGGATGAGATAAGTTCCTTAGGCCATGGGAAAGAAAAGGGATATGTTACTAGTTAGCACATTACTCTCTGACATATCTGTGAAGACTTGATTCAGCAATACATTAAAAAACCTATTCCTTCTAATGGAGGAACATTAATTTGATCTAGATGCCCTCCAGCTCTCTCCAGACATTCTTCTGGCCCACCAAGTTATTCCACTGCTCACGGACAGAGTTCACTCTGAGCTGACTCTGAACAGATACATGTGTACCTCTGTGCACATTTGAACACCACTAGGGTGAGTTTTTATCTTGGCCAATGACTAAGAAAATCAGAGAGTAAGCAATACCCCGAGTGCTGGGGATGCACAGGATGAGCTGCCAAGCTTCATAAAAGCTCCTCACCTTCATGAATAGCCCTGGTTTGAGTTGGGGGGAGCAGGGAAGAGAAAGTATCTTTAAAAGACATATTATTAACTTACTAACTTTTATAATGAAGGCTAGAATCCTAAACTCTTCTCATAAGATTACAGGAAGGCTTCCAAAAATGAAAGGGCACGTTCAACATAGCACAAATATATATTACCATTATTTGATGATCAGCTTCAGGTTAAACCTGTCTGCCTTCAGACTGGAGATTAATAGTGATAGCTTCTTTTAATGACTGTAGAAATGCCACAGTGCCTGCCAATAACAACTTGAGCAATGAACAGGTTGCTATAGAATGTATTGTTTATGCACCACTGACTGCAATCTCTATACAGAAAATTTAATAGACCCTTTTTTCCCTCTCAGCAAGCTTATGTGGTTGGGGATTTAGAACTGCATTATTCCTTATGACCTGACTTATTTATCATGTCAATCATAGTAATGATGTGTCAAAATTATCACAATTCTGAAGCTTTCCCTTTATCATCATTTTGAGAGGGTTCTTTCTCAGCATTATAAGCACATACGACAGAAGACACATCAGAGGCACAGATTTCGTGCACGGCTCTAACAAAATCACAGGGTTAAATAGCTACTCCTAGAGCCAAAGCACCATGGAATAACTTCTTCCATTTTTCTAATTCAGTTCTTGTAACAACAGCTAGACACAGAGCTGCAGCTGCAATTAAGGAGAAAAGACGGGGAATAAAACTGAACAGAGTCAATTGCCAAAGGTCAAATTAAGATGCTGGAATTTGCAGGTCCTGACCCACCTAACAGCATGCAGTTGGCCTTCTGATACCACCAGTCAGATCTGAAATTACAACTGTAGCAATTAGTGAGACTGAAGAATTAGACAAGCAAGTTACTCAATGGCGAGATGGGAGATTGTCCTTCCCCATCTAAACAAAAAGCTTTGTCAAGGACTCAAGTCAGGGAAGGGGAAATAATGCAGATGGAGGGATTAAGCCCTTGCTGAAACAGAAGTTTCAGACAAGTGTGCATGCAAGGTCACAGCCTGGCTGGTGAAGGTGACTGTCTCGGCAGCTCAGAGCGGGTTTCTGAACAACATATTGGACTGCATCAGCACCAGGCTATTGACTCAGAGAAATTAAAGGATGAGAAATAGTTAACAACAGGAATTCTGTCAGAGGTACAACATATATTCTTTTGGTTCAATTTTCTAGAGCCTGAGGTCTGAAAGAGATGGAAGCCTCTTTGAAAGGGTCTGGACAGCATTCTAAATTTCATGTACCATAAGTTTCTCTCAGTCACACAAGATTAATTCACCATTTATTCTGCAGGCTAGGAAGAACTCGGGAAGCAGGTAGTGTGTGCTGTCCTGGAGGGGAGACACAGCAAAGCCCTGTTCCCTCTGGGGCTTGTAACTGTGACTGAAACCATTTGTAAATGTAGTTATGGTCAAAGAGAGTTTTAACAAGTTTGAATGCACACCTAACATCGTTACATCCTGAAATATGGATTGTCTAACCAGTAGCCTGTGTTGCAGTGTAATTTTTGCTACAACAGCTGTCTGAAATGATACTAAAACCAAGCTAACTCTAGACAGGTTGAAAAATACCTGTCAAGTACAGTTCTGGCAGCATCAACATAGTGTCCAACCTACGGATCAGCAAACATACGTAGCTTAATAAAGTCTAATAAAACAGAAACAGCTTGTTCTGTGGAAGCTCTGATGGAGCTGCAGAACGCTTGCTGCTGGATTACAAGGGTGAGCATGTCTCAGGGGAACCCTGGAAACAATAAAAAAGAAATGACGAGGCTCTCCACCAGGTAGAGCTAAGACAGACAGGTCCACAAAATAAACTGACAACAGCCTGCAAAAATTGCTTAGTTAGAAGTAAAGCTGTAGGAACAGTTGCGTATTGGAAGATTTAAGGTAAGCATATAACCTAATGTTAACTCAAAAACAATTAAAAGCAAGCAGTCCTAAGCAAAATCTAAAAAAACCCACCCCAACCCCCCAAATCTTTATCTCTAAAGAAGTTAAGATTTAGGTTGGAATAGAATGAAGACTTCACAATTCAATATGTGTAGAGTATTTGCTGGTATTTTGAGGCTCTTCCTTCAGAAAATTTACAGTGTAAAGGCATTCCCATGTTGCAGATGCACTGGACTTTTAAGCCTCAAACACAATCGATCCTCATTGGACACTTCCTTGAATATTTGGGCTTTTAACCCCCCCAACAATAACCAATGCAGGCCTGACCACCAACTTAGCTACCACATCTGGTCACCCGTGTACTAACAAAATGCTTGATGTAGTCATTATTTCACTGTCTAGAACAGGAAAGGAAATCTTAGAACTACATTTCTAACTCCAAATTAAAAGATAGATTTTCAAACCTGCATTTACAAAACTCTATTGATCCTCATGTGCAGACACACAACCCTGTACAGAAGCTAAGATTTGCTCTTTGTCTCCATACAGGAACTGCACGACTAAAAGTAGGTATAATGGGCCAGTATATTTTCATAATGATTTATTTAAATTCAGGAGGCAAAATAATTTATTATACCTTGTTATTTGGTGCATATCTGTATCTGTATTTAAATTCAGTCATATTAAGCCCCTCTTTTACAAAAAAGCTGTTGTGAAGAAGTGAAGGAAAAGTTTACTGAATTAGTAATGCCTGACAGAAATGACATTTTTCCAGAAAATGAGACGAAGCTCATGAGAACTAGTACTTGCTTGGAGTTTTCAGACTAAAAATCACAGCTTTTCACTAGAGAAGAGTTCCTACAGGGAAAAGCTGGTGAAGACCCACAAGACTACCTGCTGCAGAAAGGGTCACCTTTGAAATGAAGACAGCGGAATCGTTAAAGGCAGGGCATGAGACCACAGGTCTTATCTTCAGGTATAAATCTAACTTCCAACCAAAGGTTCGTGGGTTACAAGAAATAAAAATGAAGTCAAGATAGAGTTCAAAGAGACTAGACCCGCCTATGGTAGTTATTTCTTCTCCTATGGCCAAAAGAGTTTGAGAATTGCTGTTGCAATTATATTAAGCATATATATGCACACACATACATCTATGAAACCACATTTCAGAGATCATATTAAACCATAATATTGTGGCTAAGAAAATATCAGCTGGCTGAACAAAACAGAAATGCATTTTAACCTGTTCTGTGGTGCTTCACAATACCCCTCCCTCCTCCTTTTCTTTGGGAGACTTCCAATTATTTGACAACAAGCTTCAGGACACATAAGGTAGTAACTGTACCTGTGATAGCGTTAAGATCAATTTTCATGACTGGTGCTGTGATTAGCTTTCATTCATCCCTTGAGACAGCCTTTTCTAAAGGGGAAGTGTTTGCAATACAAGTTTTATTATGTACATTTGTGCTTTCTTGATCAAAAAGAGCAGCTGGAGAATTAAATTCTCACATACCTCAATCTTTTAAAACTAAATTCTGTAAATTGAGACTATAGTCTATTTCAATACCTTAATTGAGAACCGAGGAAGTTTAAACATATACCTGAATCTACCTAAATAAAAGGTAAAAACAGTCTTTCCAACAATGGAATCTGTAGCACAAATTTAATGTAATTCCTTTCCTGCCATTGGAGGGCCCTCAGATGTACTCTGGTGTCTTTTGTTTCAAGATCTGCTCCTATGATGCCCTTCCAATTAATCACTCAAAGACTGAAGTCCTTTGGTGTTGTTTTCAATATAAAATAGCTCAGCAAAATACAACGCCCTGTTATTTACAGCCGGTCAGATCAAATTACTGCATACTTTCATATGGGTTCAGATTAAGAAATCTGCCATCAAAAGACATGCTCCAATATCTCTGGAAACAACTCTACAATATTCTCTCCATTTAGTGCTACAGTCATCTGCAGTTAAACTGAGCACAACAAAAGCAAGTGGCAGCAAGGGTGCCACATCCACCTCTCCAGTTCTCATCCTAGTCCAAACTATACTCTGGAACGCTCCCAAGTATGGGAGCATAGAGGTCTAGGAACGTACGCCAAATGAAGGTCTAAGAACTTTGCTGAGTCCCTGTAGCACCAGGAAAGGCAAACAAGATGTGTTCTGTTTCTTAGGAATTTCAGTGGATAACAAAAGTATGAAAGTATTTAATGAGATGAAAATATATATATGAAATTTATAAAATCAATAAAGCTTGACACCTTCCTTACCATATTGAGGCTGAATTGGGTTTCATGGTGGTTTAAACAATATAAACCCTCTTTAAATAAAATGATAACATCATCTTGAGTGGCTTAAATTCTACAAAAGTGAAGAAATTAGCCAATCCAACTGTACGGATCATTTCTCAACGTTCCATTTAGCTTTTAATTACCCAACAGACTGTAATAGCTGCTTTGGAGCTATTACACTCCATCGTGTCAATTTGGCTGCTACAAATGCACAGCACAAAGTCCTCAAGCTAAAAATCATTATGAAATTATTGTTGAAAAAGATTGTTGGGCATGTGCAATAGCTAGCTTTTGAACTTCTATGTTTTACAATTTCTCTTTTTTATAAATAGCTGGAGCAATTAGATCCTGTTATGGAGCTATTCAAAACCTTTCAGTTCTGAGATGCAAAGCATTTCTTGAGTTATAGAACTGTTAAAATTCAGTTAAATTGGCAAAGTTCTGTTTGCAGTCTGTCATAGCCTCATATTTTCTCTTTACTTCTGTATATAATCTATTCAAGTCATATTTTTTACATAATGTTCCAACAGATAAAACACCAGAAAATATTTTAGAAAGCAAATGCAAGAAAGCCTTGAAAAAAAATCAGGTCTGCACTAGAAGCTACACAATGCATGATGAGCAAAATTCAAAGCATTAAGTAGCACACCTAGCCTTTCCTGGGCGCTAGATTAAACAGGGAATTAAAGGATTTAAGAATGGGTGAATGCAAAGGTAGATGAAGCTTCATGTAAATCACCAGCCTAAAAATGACTAGGAAATTGTATTGGTGTGATTTGCAGAGAACGGGCAATTAAATGATTTAGGGATTTGAGAGAAAGTAAGCTGTATCTAGATGAGGCATGTTCTTAGTTGTGCTCCCCAAATAATGGAAATTCCAGCTCAGGGCACAGAACAGACTCAAACTGGAATGGAGTCTTGTCAAGGTCACAGACCAGGACTTCACAGAACAACAGTTCATCGAACAAAATGAAACAGATTGTCACTGTCTCCAAGATCTTGCAGTGCAAGTATAAGACAGAAGTCCTCCTCCCAAAGATGATACAGCCAAACAAGAAAGCAGAAGGAAATTACTCAACTCTGTTTGACAGCATATTAACTTGCTGGATCATGCTCAAAGTTTCTTGTAGGCACAGAAACACTTCCAGAAGGCATTTTGTAGTACTAATGAGGCAGATTCACAGGATTTAGGGTTTTTTCTTGAGTATAAATCAGGAACAGCATAGGAATTGGCACAGGTGGGACTCTCTGAATACAGAACAAGAAGGTACAAGGCTGGCAAACGACTGCCTGGAGCCAGGAGCTGGTGTCTCCTTGCTGCCTCTGGGATGGAAAAGGTCATAAACCACCTTAGAAAAGGGGAAGGGGGAGGCAAACTCTAGGACACAAAACATGAGTGTAGAAGTCAAAGAAATAACCGAGATTAGCTTTCTTAGTCTTTAGACCTGAAAAAAATGCAGTGTAATAATTGACATATGAGTTGTTAAGTGTTTGGGAAAAGAGTTTTAGATTTAGTGGAAAGGCTGTATTATCACAGGACTATTAGAAGTAAGAGGAATTTGTAAATAATAGACACCATAAATATGAGGGATCTAGAAAGATGACAGAGTAAATAATTTCTAGGCAATGACAACCTTTGGGACAAGCAGCATGTTTACATTCTCTGGGGATTCGGAAAAGAATGAGAGGAAGAGGTGTGGCAGGATCTGTAAGAATTGCTATGGCAAAATCAATCTGAGTTTTCAAAAGTGGATGACAAATGGTTGATAAATATCAAAGAGATTAAGAGGAAGGCCAAAAAAGATACCCCAAGAAAGCTGAAATAGGGATGAGGTAGGAGCTTTCTAAAGGAGTGATTAGATTGATAAGAAATCAAGCAAGGATGGTGACAAAGCAGCAGAAGTGGTAAAGATTTCAAGGAAGATACGTGCTAAAGCAACAGAGAGATTACCACTCCTTTTCTTATTTGAACTGGTGCTAAGCACTAATAGTAAAAGATCGGGTAAAATGAGCGTTAAACTATTAAATTTTGCATAAAACTAATGAAATTAAAGATCTCAGGTAAACTGTGTACTTACAATACTAGGAAGCTGACAAAATTCCCCTTTATTATTTCAGTATTTGAGTACAAATACCCAAGAGAAGCAGAAATGCTTTACAAAAGAAAGTCCATGGGAAGGGCAGAAACACAAGACCTCAATTTTGAAATGGATGCAAAAACAACCAGCAATCAGAGGTGAAACCTGACTAGGGTGACACCAGGAAACATACTGATATACTTTCATTATACCACACTGAAATAAATTAAGCCATCGAAAGTTTTCATTCCTATAGCCCTGTATTTTAATGACACTGACTGGCTGTACACTATACCCACAGACTGCACACAAAGTCGGTTCACCAGAAGACAGGCAAGGCCTCTGCAGGCCGAGAACAATTTGGGCAGCTGCAACTCCGCTTGAAAACCAGTGTTTTTATAAGAGGTCATGATGAGACACTGTTGACGGGGTGTAAAGTAGCAATAGCTGTTTTTTGTTTTGTCTTTAAAAACGTAAAAAACCCCTAATCCTGCAATTCTGCACATCATTTGCTGAACAGAGTGCTGCACACTCCACAGAAACCTGCTGACGCAGCACAGTGCCAAGGAGCCAGGCGCACACCGCGCGCAGTATTTCCTTGTTACAACACAAGCAGGAACAGTTCTTCCACTGCTGCTTTTCCAAAAAAACCCAACCCAACAACATTTTTTGATAGCTTTTCAGCTTCCAAATGACTTGTATTCATTTTTACCAAATTTCCTGTGCTATTTTGTTTTCAAAGAAATCACAGAATCACAAAGTCAGTAAGTTGGAAGAGACCTTTGAGATCGAGTCCAACTGCACCTGTTCTCTACTAAACCATATCCCTAAGCACCTTGTCTACCTGTCTTTTAAATACATCCAGGGATGGTGACTCACCCCCCTCCCTAGACAACCTGTTCCAGTGCCAGGTAACACTTTAAGTGAAATATTTTTTCCTAATGTCTAATCTGAACCTGCCCCAGTGCAGCTTGAGGCCATTCCCCCTCATCCTATTATCTGTCACTTGGGCAAAGTGACTAATTTTACCTCCTAGCTCACATGAGGTACAATACAGAGTTTGGGATGTACATCTGAGGGGTATACTAAGTAACAGAGCAGAGTTAACGTCACCTCTTATTAACAGTAAATATGATGGAACATGAAAAACTATAATTACATCTCAGAATATAAGAAGAATCAGCATTTTGATTATCAGGCATGAAAAGGCACACAACTTAATACAGTGGACAAATATACACAGTAAGATTATACTGAATAGAGATGTGTTTTGAGTAACCAACACAGCGTCCAGTGCTTTTCTAAGCCTCTATGCTCTTTAGGTGAAAGTTAATTTGAAAAGGTTACTGTCAACATCGAAAACCACATCCTTGCTCAAAAAAGGCTCTTTAATATTTACCTATCTTCATTTAAGCTACAGGGTGTGCAGACTGTTTTTTGTGATTAAACCACACTTTCCCCATTCTTCCGTCGAAGCATAAAACAATACTCTTCCCTCGCCACTGTTACGGCCCTATGTCTGGCACCTGATGCTCTCAGAGTTGACAGTATACTGATGTGTAGATGAGATTTTCTCCCTGAGGTGCTCAGAAGAGTCTTACACATTTTTATTCTCAGTACGAAGCTGAAGCCACAACTTCCAATTGATGTACCCTGGGAGGGAAGAGAATCTGCTTCTCACTCTCACAACCAACTCAGGTCACTGTTTCAACTGGCTAATTTGGGGGTTTTGGCTAGCAATCATAAATGCCTGACATTTCTTTCCTACATTAACACTTTTACAAATGCCCTACACATTATCTTTATTTTGACTTTAACAAAAAGCAAACCAACAAGTTTCTTTGTTTGCAGACTAGTTCAGTAGTTACTAACCATTCACAAATATGAAAAAAGACCTAGTTCATCCCTTCAAAATATAGTGAAGTTATTTCAAAAGATTTGGATAGGTACCATAGAAGACCACATTTCAGAAACTTTTGATCTAAATAAAACCTTTCAATAAGAACACTGAAGGCGTAATAAACCTTACCAGTTTCCATCTAACTGCCCTGTAGAAAATCCAGCAGAACTGTACAGCACAGGGACACACAGAGATTCAGATTTTTTTCAGAATGAGTATGGAATCCATAGCCTGGATACTTTGGGATCCAAGAAGTACAATCCAAGACAGCAAATTGCATCTCATGATACAATTCTGATTGTATTTTCCACAAAATTACTCGCTCTAGTATTAACAATCAGTACATATTATGCAGCTAGTTAAAAGCCCACATGAAAGTTCAGTGAGATGTAGAATCCTTTTTTACTTCCCCCCTTAATCTATTGTGCAATTTGTTATGAAACACAAGACTGAAAAGATAATTACAGAAGTACCTGTACCATACAGAACAGAAAGTAAAATGCTCCCTACATGTAATCTTGTAGCACAATTAGGGCAATTCTGGATTACAAGTGATATGCAAACCACACAATAAATAATGCACATAGTTTTTAGATTAGCACTGCTGACAGCATTTAACTTCAGCACTGTTGCAAGACTTTGATCTAACATCAATATAACTGACTGAAAACCTCTTGCTTAATTGCCATCTATAGAAGAATCTAATTTGACCGAGAAATATTAAAATAGTTTTAATGGCTAACATAAAGCTTCATAAAAACAATCACTGCCGGTTCAAGGACACAATCAATAGCCTTTAGTTTGAAAAATATTGTGGTTACAATTATAACTAGACTGGTGTTCAATCCATCCTCTCTCCTTTTTCATAAAAATCAGTATCTTGAAGAATGTTCCTATGGCACTACATGCACTGTAATTTTTCACTCTTTCTCTAAATCTCAGAAAATGTGCTGTAGATGGCCCCAGGAGCAAACACAGCAAAGATGAAGTAAAACTCGAAAAGGAGCTGTCTAGTTTAATCTATGAATGTTCACAGCAAGGGCTTCGTGTAGAAATTTGTAATCAGGATTTCCACAAATGATGGTGGCAAGGTTTCATTGGAACTGGTGTTCTTGTCAGCTGCAGAGCCTGTCACAGCAACCTGCAAGCACTTGCTGCTTCTCTGATTTGAGAATCCCCAAGCATTATGTTTCTCCCCAGTGCCCAAACACACATACTACATCTTTCTGTTTAGAAACCACCCCAGCTTAATAGCCACGCATTTGTTATGCTCTGTGGGGAGAAGTGCAATATACACTCAAACAAGCTTCTGTAGATTCAAAATGCTAACCAAGACCCTACCAAATTAAATCCATCCAGGATACGTGTTAGCATGTCAATTAGGAGCAAACTCTTTGCATCGGTGATGGATTGGTGAGGGATGAGGGCAACGCCTGGGAAGGAACACCAGTTGTCAGAGTTTCTAACTAAGATGACTCCACTCTAGGTATACAACTAGCAGAGAGACTTGTCTTGTTTCTTAAGCACACGTGTGGAATAAAGATACCTCAGAAGCAGGAAAAGCTCTCCTCTAGCAACCCCTTCCCTCTAATCTTTCACTTAATTGTATACCATTACTCCAATGTAGTTAGTTTTACAAGGAATGGGATGGAATTGTCAGAAATTCATAGAAAATGTCAGGGAGTCCAGGACACTTCAGTCACTCCCAAAAAAAAAGGAAATGGTGACCTGCACTTATCCACGGTCACCTAACAGAATCACATCCTGACGCTGATTCTCGTCCTCAGTATTAGAGGAGACACATACACACAGCTTCAAAGGCTACCTTTCCCTGCAATTGACAGACCTCAAACTACTGCTAGTTCAAAAACATTATCTATCAAATGAGAAAGTAACTCAGATAAGGGCAATCAAGTTAAACTGGTATGAGAAAAGATGAGAATCAGTTCCTTGCTGCCCTCCTTACATCCACAAACCCTTCAGGCAGTTTTCAGCCTAGTTTTCAGTGATGTTTTCTCACCTTTTATTCTTTCCATTCTCATATTTGCCTGGTATATAACCTGTATATGAACAACATGTTCAGAAGCATCATCTCAAAGCACAGTCCCCACAGGGAGTTATTTGCACACTTGTACCCAGAGCATCAGCCCGGTCTCTAAGGTAACTTGCCCCACCGCTGTGAGAGCCTTCAAAGTTTGAATTAATGGTAAATAGTACTAAGACATTATCATCACACTAAATGTGAGGGATTCTCAACAATGACAGGGACCCCATGTGACCGAGGCACCCACAGCCCTCACGGTATGTGCTGTACCGGAGCACCTGGCCCCACTGGTACCACCACTGGTGTGAGCAGCACATCTCTATGCTTTCCCTAGCAAAGAGCTACATCAGAGAACTGTCACTTTGTGGGGATCATGACATATTAAAATGGGTCACTTATCTGCATAATCTAGAGCTCAAGGAGTAAACATTTACAACATCTCTTTAAAAGCATTTAAAAATTGCTTGCAAATCAAAACACAAACACTTCAACAGCACATATATGTTCTTCTTTATCCAATAATTTATATTTTTTTTACAATTCCAACTTTGGGTGATATGTGTAGGGAGAAGGGGAGGATGGAAGACAGAGATTGGTTTTATATCAACAATTCCCATTAACATTGATGGGGACTGCACCCATAAAAACTAGTCACTGATGCTTTTCTTTAGTCATTAGGTAATTTCAGCATTTTATTCTTCTGGTTTATGTTCTCTGCCCTATAATTTCCAACGTAGTGTTTAGATTCTGCCAAAATGTTTCATTGTGTGCTAGCTGTCTCATGCAAGTAAATAGCACTACGATGAACTGAAAAATAACTATTTCTCCCATAATTGGTTGGTACCAGTCAATGTAGTCCAGCAACAGAAAAAATGAGCAAAGTGCACTGAAAAAATTAGTTGATTCAAATACTTCCTGAAGATATAGGTATTCTACTACACATTCTCATTACCAGCAAAATACTGAGGAAAGAGTATGATTTCTGTGTTACCAAAAATAGCTGTCCCCAGCTTGAAAACTAAGGGACTAAGATCTGTATGTACATTATTTCTTTCTGGTAAGAGGAAATAAAGCAAGATCTGTTTTTTCCTATCTCTCTCTCGGATCAGGTTGTGGACTCTTATGGACAGCATGCTGGATATAGTACTCACAGTTGACTTGAATGTCCATTATAAAATACTTTGTCTGCACTGAAATCTGTGAACACCATTCATTTCACCTTTATTTACAAATATATTTCATAAGAATTTGACGCTCTGATTAACCATTTCTATAAGAACAAATAGCACACTGTGTCATATGCCAGGGGCTACTGAATCGGGAAAGAGGAGGAGAACTGCTCCTTCCAATGTTCCTCAAGACAGGAACACAAAACCAGCAAAGTAATACATTAAAAATGCAGACATCACTGTTGTAACAGGATTGGTACATCTAGTCTTCAAGCATATTATCCAGATGGAGTCACAATCACTGCTGATAATCAACAGAACAATGCGGATCAACTTTGATCTGTTAAGTTTTTCTTCCTTTCTCCTTTACTTTATTACAACATTGTTCCCTAATGATGATTTAATAGAAACTATTTGACACAGGTCTTAAAGTCTATAAAATAATTATGTTTGTGTTGTATATAGGAGTTAAACCAGTTAAGTGAGCAGAGCATGGGACTGGGAATTACAAAATGTGATTTTTAACCTTGTTTCTGCCCCTGATTCTAACCAAGTGGTCTTAAGCTAATCACTTTTATCTTTCTGTGCATCAGCTTCCTCATTCTGATATCGGAATTAATGACATGCACCTTGGTAAAGACTTTTGAGGAATACTGATGAAAAGCATTAGATATGAATCAGGCCTTATTATTAATAACAGTAAATTGCTTTGGGATCTTTGGCTGATAAGTGCTATTTAAATTCAAAGAAAATATTAGTACTTTAATTGCTTCATCTTTCAGATCTACCCCAGTTTTACTTACTCACACACTGACGGGTAAATTGAACTCAAATTACTTCACAGCAGATACACAAAGTTATAAGTGTAAAAAAAGATACCTTCACATTATTACTGTTGCAGCTTCCGAGGCTTTAGAACATCTATTTTGTGCTGCTGAAGATCTCACATGGCAAACATCCAAATGCTATGCTGCTGTTGGGATATTCATTATTAATGGAATCTTCTCCGCAAATACTGAAATCCTCAAATTCCATCAAAAGTCAAACTTCAACCCTTCCATTTATGCACCATTTTATCAAAGTCACTACACTGTGATGAAACTGCTATTGTTTTGAAATGATATACTGAACAAAATGTCATTATCAAGTAGTTTCACTGACTGAGTAGAGAACAGAGCCATAGTCTATTAATGTATTGCCATTGATTTATTCACTAATGTGCCCTATATTTTCATCTGCAAAAGCCTTTGTAAAATCCACAGTGTCTATTAGTGCAATTACCCAACAGAACTACTCTGCAGGGCACAGCTCATTATGTTTCTTTTTTTGCTTTTAGTGCTGAATGTTGCCAACAACATCCGGGCTACAGGAGAACAGACTCCAGCATGTGATGACAATAAGAAAACAAGCTCAGCATTGGCTTCTGTCCACTCTGAATGGGAGCTTCACCCACTGTCTTCATAACAGACTGTGGACAAAACAACTGTAAATTGATATTATCTTCTCAGCAGTACCCCGTGATAAAGAGAAAATGGGCACAACTTGAGATACAAGAAATTCTGCTTAAACATAAGAAACTTTATTATTTTCTTTTAATTGAAAGAGGGAGCAAACACTGGGAAAGCTGGCCCAGAGAGGCTGTGGCCTCTCCATCCTTGGAGATGCTCAAAACCCAGCTGGATATGGCCCATAGCAACCTGCTTTAGGTGACCTGCTTTAGCAGGGGCTTGGACTCCAGAGGAGCTTTCCAGCCTCATCTGACCTGTGATTCTGTGATTATTAATTCCTCTCCGATCACCAGGCTGTGGATGTATGACCTATATTCACTACTGGAAATTAAAGAGAGCAGCTGCAAACACTTAGAAACCTGACTGCTTGTAAGAATACATCCCCTTGTAAAACACTGCAGAGCAAACTTTATTTTTCCCTGTTTCCCTTCCTCCACCTGAGCGAAGCAAAGCGTAAACACGGCTCTTTTTAGCCATCCTAGTTCCGGCAAGACATCAACGACAGACTTAATTACTAATCAGTTTGTATCCAAAATTATCAGACCAAATGCAGAGTGCTATATCACTCACACAGTTTAATACTCAGTTTAATACGTCCAGAACCAAATTTTTTGTATTTCAGAAACACCTCTTTTCCTCAAAATTCTCTAGCCGAGAGCATCACCTTACCACAGTGTTCCCCCTTCCAGGAACATTATTTCTTCATTATAACCCAGATTCCAGGCTGAAAACAAGAAGAGGAAACCTCAGTGCTTGCCTGAGCCTCTATTAATTATTGAGGAATCCCTGCCTGCCCCAGTGCCATGTTCAGACAGCTTGTCTTCCCACTTCTCAGAAGCAATGAGAACTCCATGGGAAAACAGTAACACGTTTTTGTTTGGTTTAATAACAAAACAAATCAATTAGATTAGCAATGATAGCCTTGGGCCCCGGCACTTCTGGGGAATTAACAAGCACCCAGCGTCAATGGCCTAAAGCAAAACTCCTCCAGGAGGTAGGCATCTAAACCAGTAGCCTGATTTTCAGTTGTATTTGCTTCCCAATGGAAAAGACAGTGAGAATAACTAAGCAGAGAAATTTGGATAAAAGAAAATACTTTTTCCCCCTCTCAAACAATAATTAGGTCCCTTTATGTCATATATCAATATTGTGACACCTGACTAAGCAGCTGTATTTTCTATTCTGCAGAAGTTCTACATTTCAATAGAATTTATTTTGGAGTTCAGGACTTGTACATTTTTTATACTTCAAAGTGTTGCTACAAGAAACTAGCAAATCAAATGTGGATAGCGTGCTGTTTGGGGCTTCAACTTTATACCATAGAGAAGAAGTTAAGGAGTACTAACATCCATTTCATTTTGCAAAACTGATTTTAAAAACATGCATATGTGGAAAAAAGAATAATGATTTCCAATATCCTGTGTAGAAGGATATGAACAGTGAAAAGTGCATTATTTAAAAAACAAAAGGGCTATCTTTCAGCCACAGTCAGGCACTGTAAATATTTCAGCTAGTTATGTAATTGGGTTAATTTTAAATACTATTTACTGACAAAAACCTGCATTTAAAGTATATTGTGCAGAATAACTACCATTTTTTTTCATCACAACAGAAAATGACTCAAAAACCATGAGGGATTTTCGGTTTTGGTCGTGATGCTGGAAAATGCCATCTTCTCTCCCAGACAAAAAAAAACGCAAAAAGGTATTAAAAAAAAGAAAGAAAGAAGTAGAACACATAATATATCTTCCCCCTGGATAAAAGGACTGTTATGAAACACCCAAAAGCTTCCATCAAGGAGAAAGAACAATGTATGTTATCTCTTGAAAATCTAAGTTCCTCGGCAGCACTTTATCTGAACCCAACAGTTAAATCCCAAATAGTACCTTGAATAATAATTTATTTCTTTTTCATCCTATTAAGAGACAGTTAAATCATGCAATGTTATAAAAATCTAAGAGGTTTTTTTTTTTTTTTATTCAGAAATAAAAGGTTTGTGAGCTATACCTGGAAAGCTTGTACTCTGAAGACATGGCTAAGTGTCTTGGTGCCTGCTAAATACTGGTGTGCCCAGGTACTGTGACAGGCAGGACAACTCTCACACAAGAGCACTAAACATAATGAACTGTGGAATAAAATGCCTTTTCCTTTTGAGTTCTTGGCTTTTAGTAGATTAAGTGAAAAATCTTAACATGGATTTTATCCTGTTCTGCTTTAGTGGGTATTTTTTTTAGTGGCATTTAATAATTTTCTGCAAGAAGCTAGCAGTGAGGAAGACTGGTGTGCAGGGGATGTCTGTGATGGAGTACCCAGTGGTGTTTTCTTTTTGATTGTGGTTTGTTGCTGAGGTTTTATGGTGGGGTTTGGTTGTTTTTTTAAACTCCAATTGGCTTTAAAGGGGAGGCTTCATGGCTGGGATGCCATGGATTGCACCATAACAGAAAGCACAGTCAAAAGTCAGCAATTCCTCACATGCTTCTAGACGAAAGGGTTCGGTTTGCAGCAGGCAGAAGTGTTAATATCCTGTGCACATTTCTCAACTTTTAGATGTTATCAACCATGAATGTGAGAAGCAAGAACACAGACTAACCTCGTAGGAATAGCCAAAATGCTGGCTATAGGGACAAAATTGAAAATTCCCCAACACTTTTTCCTCCAAACACAAACACAGCTGATACGTTTTCTCAGGAGATGAGCCTACTATTAACATCAACTTTTGTACGAGTGTCAGCTCTGCCTTTTTAGCACTTTTAGACTTCAGTCTCAGTGACAGACATATCTTTCACCGTTTCTAATCTTGAAAGCATTGCAGAATTAAGTTAAATGTGATGGTAAGCAGCATTATTTACAGCGTCGGCTTTCTAAGGTGCTCTAAGAACATCAGCTTTCAAAAAACAGCTAAAAAGCGTTTTTACCTTAGCTCAGAAACAGCAAAAAAGGTATTTTGGAAGCTTTTTTTTTTGGAGAACTAGAATTGTGGCAGACTGAAGTCACACCAGAAAACATATTCTGGGGTGCAGCTGTCTCTGTCCAACCTGTGCATCTGTCTAGCACGTCAAGACCTAATGAGAACAGGCATATGTTTTCACCATTACTTGTTACAACCCTCCTGCCCTCCCGCTCACCTGCTCATCCCTGGGAAGAGCCTCTCTGTTGCTATTGTACAAGCCCTGGCTCACTGGTGGCACTCTTTCCCCCTCCAAGCATTTTTCAAAATAGCTTTTTTCTGCTATGGCCATCCTGCCACCCTAACCAGCTGTTCGGAAATGATCAAAATGGGCCAATTATTATTCCAACCAAGAAATATTCTTCCACCAGGAACAAAAAATCACACACATATTGGGGCTCAGAGCACACACGGAAAATTACGTTCATTAAAAATCTTTTCATAATGACATCCTTACTATCAAAAGGCTCAGGGATGATTGACCTTGGCATCCAGGATTAAGCCAGCATTATTTTTCTTGATTACCAGCAGCAGAATAGTGAGGAAATTATAAAGCCATTGAGAGGATTAATACAACCCTGATCTCTCTCTCCTGGCTCTTTATCTCAAGCGATTAAAGTTCTCTAGAAAAAAAAATAAGAAAAAAAAGTCATGTAGCATACGCCTGCTGCCATGGAGAGATACAGTATCAGCTCCATGCATCAGCTCCCTGTGACAGCCAGGGCAAAGGTTAATTATGCATTCTGTATATAGTTTTAATCACTTTAATCAGATCACCGCTCTGCTCCATCTCGGGCTGTAACTTTCTAAAAGCAAGAGAAGCACTTGGAGCATGACAACGTTTGTTTTAAACCAGGGGAGGGGAGGAAGAGGAGGAAACACGCTACATTAACCATCAACAAAAAAGACTTTAGGAAACCTATGGACCGAACAAGGTGACTAAGCCCAGCCTTTTATGTGAGCAGGGGCAGAAGAGTACTGAGCAGTCAAACAGGGGACGTAAGGTCCTTTTCCAATTTAGGGATATACCCAGTGAGCTTTCCGAGACTCTGGCACAAAGCGCGTTCCCGACACACAGCCTTCACGCTTCTCTCCACCTTCATCTCTGCTGCTTTCAGAGCCTGACTCTGGCAAAGGCAAAGAAAAACAAGTGGAATAATCACTCAGCAACAGGAAAAGCTGCAGTAAAAGAGACGGAACCAACTGGTTGGAAGTCACAGGAGTCATAGCTCTCTGCTGTGACGTGGGAACAAAGGACCACTCCTTTTAAAACTTCTGCTGGGATTATTATAAGCCCTATTCAATGTTTTGTGCTTACAGTTTATACAGACAAATCTCATTTATGGGCATTTGGGTTGAGAACAAAGAGTTTCATGGGGCTGTTTTTTTAATTAAGGAGCATTGGCCCTGAGGATGAAGAGAGGAAGTGCCATCCTTGGACTGAAGTGGGAGGAGAAGTCGGCTTTTGTTCCCTTAAAGCATACAGAGACATTCTTATATTCTACTGAAATGTTTTCAGGAAGGATGTCCTAAGGAGAGCATCCAGGCTTCTCACCAGCACCCAATGTTTGCTACAACATAAAAGGTGACAAACATGGATGGGTTCTAATTTGTAATACTATGACGTCTAAGCCAAACTTATCCTCTTTACAAGGCTCTTTCATATCACCAGACATCGTTTTCATACAAGGGCACATTTTCCCTGCCAGATACAGTTTTCAGGGTACTTTATTTTTATATCTGAAAGCAGAACACCACCAACACCATTTAGCACCAAACAAACTACTTTTTACAAAAACATATCAAATATTTGGCAATTATTGTGGACTCAAAGCTTCTGTAGTGTTTTATAGAGCAAGGAGAACCCTTAATAATAATTTATTTCCCTTTACTTCATAGCAGCCCATCAATTCTTCTCTCAATAATGTTTTGCATATACCTGGCTATTAACAGGAGACTTTAGAAGTGTGTAAAGATAATTTATTAATTTTATTTTTAAATCCGGCCATCTGGAGCTATGAACACGTTTAGTGAATTACATAATGAGACCAATATCTAACAAAATCCTCCCACGCCTGCCCAGATAAGAACTCTGTCATCCAATAAACCAACCCATCTTTAATCCTAAATCTGTCATGTTCTGTTGGTCCCAGTTTTTTCCCAGCTAATTTTGCTGCATGAAAAAGCCCACACTTGAATTCCTTTTACTTCTACTTTTTCTTCATAATCAAGGACTTACCCATTTTAACCTGAAAACACCTGGTATGATCCAAAAAATCAACAAAAAAAATCACAGGTTTTGGGGATCAGGAAACAGGAAGGAGACACTGGACAAGTTTCCTTATGCCTATTTTTAAAGGCAGTTCAAGATCTTCAACCTCAAAACTTCACAGAAATGCCTAGTTCTGGGCGTGGTCTCATTGGAACTACATCTTCCTGCAGACTTATGAAGCATCCAGGTACCAAAGGTAACATGAGACAAGCCATGACTCCTCACTGTCTCACCAAGTTTGAAAATGGATATTGAAAAGAATAGATCGCCTTGTACCAGCACGTTTTTGCTACAGCAGAAGTTGTCACTGTAGGCAGGAAGTTCTGGGGTTCTTCTACACCTATGTATTTCTGAAGCCAAAAACCTCAATGGAAGTTCAAAAAAATAATTTTTCTGACATTAGTTAATAAAACATTTGTACTTCCAACAAAAACAGTATGATGAGAGCATTGGTCATGTCCAATGGCTGGTGAAGTTTATCTCCAGAGTGTGGGGCAGCTGGCAGAAAGATAACAGGAGAATTTCAGGGTTCTGTCAAAACTGGAGTTAATAAGGGCAGGGTCAATTCCAAATGTCACCATCTCTCTATGCAAGCAGCATTATTGCAGTTCTAAGATAAAAACGCTCCCAGCTCAAAGATTTTGCAACCTGATATTATCACTATCAGAAAAATCACTTTAGAGCTTAGCAAGTAATGAAACACCTTTCAAAAGCAACTTAAGAAGAGGGGAGGTAATAGAAGGGAAAACAACTTTGCTTCTGAGGAAAGATGCCGTTTTCAATAAATAAAACAGACGGCAGAACAAACCAAACCCTACTGCACAGAGAATGACCTTTAAGGGAGCCTAACCTTAGTTCAGTGTAAAGGAAATTAAAGTCAGTGGTACTGATGCAGACAGAGTCAAGAGCATCTTGTGCTGGCAGCAAGAATTCCCGTTGCTGCTTTTCTTCTGACCTTTTGCGTCTAGTAGAAGAGAGCAAAGAGAAGGGAGACCATCTGGATTTCCTGTCGACAAGATGTCTGTTAACGTACATCATGACCCAGCTAGTAAATAAAGGAACCTTGTGATAGTTGAGGTAAGAAAAACCCCGCACTGCTTATACTATCTCACCAGGTGAAGTAGTAACTCTGCATATGCTCCTCATTCTCAATAATCTGCTCGTTGTCTCTAGGGGAAATCAGATTTAACATTTATTTGCCCTTTGGTTACTAGAGGAGCAGACTAACTGCAGACTGCCCTTTCCCCCAAGTCATTAGAAAAGTGGCCTTTCTAAGCTTGTTTCTCTAAGAAACTTGTTCTTTCATGTCTTGATTTGACACTTGTCCAAAATGCTGTTTGTCCATCAACACAGCTGAGGAAGCTAACTCTGACAGAAGAGAAGACCCTTACCTCCCACCAGCTCACTGCCTGTTGCAGTTTACTCTCTCCCTCGAAATACAGGTGCTCTAAAAATTTCCTGCTCTTACACCAATGGCTGCTCCCTCCACACTTCAGTCTGTGTGAAACTCTACTGTGGTTGATCTCCAATAGATCCTTTCCATGAATAATTTCAGAATCTCCTGAGAAGCGAAAGCTGTGAGAAGAAAGAGGAATTTCTGGAGTATCGTAAAGATAGGTGTGATCAGTAAGACTGCCAAGTCAACAACTAAAGAAACACACAACTGGCATGTTTCAAGTGGTCCAAGAACAATCTGAAACTTGTTCAGTTCTTTAAATACGTCAAAAAATCTCTGTCCAACTAGGCCACAGGCTGCACAGTGACTGGATACACAACTTGTCAATAGCACTCAAAGCCTTAGAGGAGTTTCAAATAGTTTAAATTACACAGTTTTGTACATTCTTGCAGATAAGTGTATACCTTTGTTTTGGAACTCCTATTTTACTCTGTGATTTCCTGTTCTCTCCAGTCTCCTAATCACAAAAGTCATCTTTTGTGGAATGTGTTTCTGTAATACTGGAGATATGGCCATGGCCTAATCTTCACATTTTTAGTACTCCACACAGCATTCCACGAATGCAACAAATTCCCAGTTTTAAACAAGTGCTCTGTGAGACTTTTGTGAAGCTGTGCAAGGAAACCCGATGCTGATCATTATCTGCCCTGCTGCACTCTGTAAGCTTGTACAACTACATTAAAGCAAACTGTTATTTCTTCTAACCATGGAAATGCCTGACTCAAAAAAAATCCCACTCTTCAGAAGAGCATCATTTCTCCCTCCTGCCCTGCACTGGGCTGGCTTTGGCAACCAGAATGTTTCCAAAGAGTTTTCCCTGCAAAAAGGTGCTTATTCATCTCACCAGACAAGATAACAAAGGGAAATATTGTAAGTACAGCTAATTCTTGTCTCTGGAAGAGGAAGGTAGTGTTCATGGAGGATCCTGCCAGATGCAACATAACCCAGCAGCTCTAGATAACATACAGGACTGAATTAAGAGTATTAACATGCAGGGTCCTTAGGGAGCATCATATATTTCCCTCAAACACACCTATCATTGTGGATTTTCTTAATTTAAAAATGAAATACAGCAGACAACACCAGTAATAATTACCTTTATGATAATGCCATAACCCTTTTTACTGCTCCGAAAGTCAAATATATTTATTAAATCTGCATAAATTACAATACTATTAAACTCTAATTTACGCAATACTGTGTAAATGAGAGACTGGTCAGGCCTTTATACTGGTGTGTTCTAGCAGATAGGATGCAATTTATATTTGTACAGTGGCTGCACTATCAGTTTATTTCATAACTTAAGTTTCAAAATATACGAAGCCATTAATTGAGTATCACCAACACTATAAAATCAGCCTTCTGTAAAGCAAATGTGGATGAAGCAACCTTATCTCTTGCAGCTTAAATAAAGTTCAGTTTTCTTAAGGAGACAGTTTTAATCTCATTTGACTGAAAATTTTGTTCAACAGTATTTAATAAACCCACTGCTACCAAGAGACACATACACTATGTGAAAATGATACCATTTATAGGGGTAAGTTATATGGCACATTTATCAAAATCAGTGATTGGTGACAGGCTTGTTTACTGCTCATTAATAAAAAAATAGAGGTATCACTCCTGCTGGGTACTACTAAGGTTTCTTGTTTACGTTTCCTTCCAATTACTTTAATTGACCTATAACTCACCAGATTTCTGGGCATTTATTCTGAACTTTGCAGAGAATGCAGCAGTGATCCTTCAGCGTGGCAGCTAAATATGTCAGGATTAGCATTCTGCTAAATATTCAAAGTGAAATTACACTAGTGCTGTAAGCTGGGGGTTTACGAGAGGTTTTGTGCAATTTGTGGATTCTGATCAGACTGGGGACAATATAACGGGTAAGTAAAGGTCTGTCACAAATCTGTATTTAGCTCTGCTAAGCTGAAAATGAAAATCCTACCAAACCTAAAAGTCTGGTTTGAGAAAGAAATATGTGACAAGTTGGGTATATATCTATAGGCTTTTCTCATTTGAAATCAAGCAAAATACAGTAATTTAAAGTAATTCCACTTGGTAGCAGGAAGACACCACCAGGGGATACGTAGATTAGTAGTTTGATCATGCAGAAGTGCTTTTCCCTCCCTGCTTTCTAGAAAGGCTCTCATAGCATGGGAACTTACACATTAATTCTAGAAATTTGCCCCTGATTGTGAGACATAAACACCCAATACACACTTGGACAAGCAGCTACAGAAGAGACTCTGCCTTGAAAGACCAAACTCATTTTAAGCCCAGTGAGGAAAAATACTCTCAGTACTAGATCTTGCATAGAGCACTACAGAGCTCTGAGGCAACAGCCACAAAGCTCAATGCACGGTACTTGTATGACAGCTCTTGGCTACAAACCTCCTCCAAAACTGCCCTAGCAAACGCCTACATCACACACTGCAAACCCTGGGCAAATTAGTAGTTGCCTCAAATCTTTTTTCAAGGCAGATTTCTCCTTTTACATAGCGACGGAATAAACACAAACTCTTCTAATTCAGTAATCAGGACAGATAATTACATCCCCTTAATTGTTTTCTTTTTCCAGCTTAGGTTCATGTTGATGGGAGATGGTAAAATTAGTCCACGAGCCATCTGAAGTTTGCCGCTTGCTGATTAAAGCCTTAATTGATTCAGAATGTTTTACAAATCAATCTCTGAATTACTTCAGGATCATGGTGGCATATTGTAAAAAAGCATTCACACACACACCCCCCTTGTGAATGAGAATCACATTCCCATAAATCCCTAACTCCAGAAGCAATTCAGTTATGTAGTTTTCAAAACTTGCTGGTAAAACCAGAGGAAAATGAGAATTACTTACAATAGTCACCTGCTGTGACTGACAGAAGATTTGTACTGTTTCCTGAGCTTATGTTGTAATTTCTGAATGGATTGCATGAGATACATGAAGAAAAATAACTGTTCCCATCTTCTGCGAAGCTCATAAAACCGCAGCCGACAACCTGGTGGAAGCGACGCATTCAAACCCTACGTGTTTCTGATTCAGTGCATGCCTGTCCTCAATCAGGATCAGCACTTCTCATGGAGATTTTATACCCATCACGCAGTTTTGGTGAACTCTGCATGTTTCTGCAGACTAATACCCAGGATTCCTTTCTGGAACACAGATTTTAAAGTTCCCGTGGCGATCCAGGATGAAAAGGAGAGATATCTTACATTGTTCTTAAGGGCTCATCAAAAGGAACAAGTCTGGCTCTGAAGACAAGCTCCCTCCTTTCATATTGCTGAATTTGCAGAAGACAGAGTAAGTGTAAGACAACTTTGATGCAAGCCTCTCTTCCTTTTGAATTGATTGTTCAATTCAGCTCACCTTTCCCTCATTCTAACCACAAGCCCACTACAGATAGGGATGAGGAGACCACTTAAAACACACCACTGTACCCGTAAAAAAGAAACAGGGGAGCTTCTGCCATGTATTTCAAAAACTGACAGATTTCACAAAACGTTCTATTCTTTACAAAACACATGGTCTGTAGTAACTGTATCCCTCTCTCCCTGCTTTCTTTTAATACCTATGTCTGAAAACCATACTAGGATGCTACAGTGAGCTAAACTACAGAGCCTTTTCATAATAGGGCAGTGGTTTTCCAGAGACCATTGCTTCCAGAGTCAGGCAGGTTTGCTGCTTGCACTCATTCCCAAAACCTCCTGTAAATCACATTGCTTATGCTGCACCGCGAAGGTTAAATTTACTTTGGAAAATTCTTATTAATAGAAAGGACTGACAAACTTCTACATCACAACTATTACTTAGGTAAATCATATTCACATCTTATGAATATTTACAAACTACCCCCCCCAGTTAAGGGTAAGCGTTTATGACAAATGTAATATCTTTAGCATTAACACACAAATGAGTTTTGTGCTTCCTGTTCCACTGATATACCACATCATGAAGCGCGTGTAAATACTGTATTAAGACACTAAGAAAGTCATCAAGGTTGCTTGTGACATTATGAGGTGAAACTGAAATGAAGTACCGGATCCACACAGAACTGAACCAGGATAACAGACTCATTAAACCCAGTGTTTTAAAGACTGCAATGGAGTCCTGTCAGCTGACTTCATAAACCTCTACTTTAATCACCCAGTATCCTTTTCAAGAAAATAGCCTTATTGCTTTAAAAGTAGCAAAATACAGCTCTGTAAAGGAGTTGCCTTAAAGAAACAGTGCTTGCAAAGGCTTGGAGGTAAACAGCCTGGTCACTATTCACAGTAAACTCAGAACTTGTATGTTTTATTTTTCATAACTTGGAAATATTTTGACAAAATTAAATGCACCTCCTCCTGTATCTGCAGTGAAAGAATGAACCAAGAAAAACACTATCTACCTGCATCTGCTCACCATAAACTCCCGATAAACCATGGTATTTCATCCCTCTCCTTGGTGAGCACATATGCTATGGTGTCTCGTACTGCCACGCTATTAAAAGTGTGTCACTTCTTCCATTACAAACACCCTTTGACAGCATTTGTAACAATCTTTTTTTAAAAAAAAAATCATCTGTGAAATTGTAAAATTACACTGCCTTTTCCATCTTTAAGCTATGAAAAAAAGCCCTCAGCAATTAGCCTAGCTGACTATTTCTGTGTCTCTGGTAATGGCAAGGTATCAGGGCCATTACAAGCTACAAGAAAAGGGTGTGACAATTCCAAATTCATTCTTTCCAAATAAATTCTGCATTATACTCAAGACAGAACTTGAGCAGTCACTATCAAGTCCAAAAAGGTCTGCCAGACTCCATAATATTTCTCCTCATTAGGCTATGAAGTGCAAATTGCCCTCTTCATCAAAGAACATATCAGATCTGTCAGCCACCGTTTAATCAAAGGCAGTCTTCCTCTCCCCATCACATCCAGTGCAAGTCTTCATGCTTGCAGATGCCATGGCCAATACCACATAGTTTTCAAAGGATCCCAGGCCCTCAAAGTTGTCACACGTCATACCAATCACATAAGAAGACTAATCAGCAGTCCTTTCTGCAAAGCAAAGACACAACTAGTAATACAAATTCTTTCAAGATGCTTTTCATTTTAAACAGCTTGCCACATTTATTGCGCTTCTATTTCATACAAGACACTTCTTGAAGACTTAAAATTTGCATGGTGTCTTGGGGGGAGGAACATAATATTGTCATGTTCTAATTCCTTGTTTCTTTCAATAGGATAAAAATCCTCTTCTTAAACTTTTAATTCCTCAGAACTTCTTGGGTATTGTCTATTTGTGTTACAAGGTGGAACTCGTCCTTCCACAGTTTAAAGGGAAGTGCTGAGCATCTGCTTAGACCACCTATCCCTTAGAAATATGCGTGTTGCATCGATGAGCACCAATAATAAACAGTTGAGTACTTTTTTAGAATAGCCTTTTAAAAGAATTGCATGGTACAAATGTTTTTGTCAACGAGGCAACAGACCAGTTCCTAAGCCAAAATGGTGAGACAGAAGTGTTACTGTAGTGGAATAAGCAGAATTCTCTCTCAAATTTACCAGGGGAATATCTGTAAGTGAAATAATATTTATTTAGATGAAGAATCAATAGGCAACGAACCAGCTAACCTAACAATAACCACAGAACTCAGGTAAGCAGAAATATTGTCTGAAGAGGAAAAAGCTCCTTAAATGATTACACAAATTATTCCTGTCACACCAAAGGTAATAAACAATAATGCAAAATAAATTTATCTAAATCTTCCCAATAAATCCCATGGTGTTTTACAGTTTAAGAGCAGATTAGATAGGTCAGCATGAAGTTTGAGATCAATACAACAGCGTGCTGAAGTATAAGCAACCATACAAAATGCTGCTATTTGAAAGCATGAAATCAGTCAGAAAGCGATGAGCCTGTAAGCACAATATGAACAAGAACACAGTCCCTTGGGCTTGAAGTTCACAGGCTTTTTAGATGTATGTGGAAGTTTTCTGCACTTGTATTAAAATATAAATGTGAGTAAGCAGAGCTCAAACCCAAGATGTTTATTTACCTGTTTTCCCTGCCTTTATCTTTGTTTGCATCCTAAGTTTCCACTTTAAACTGTGGAACAAAATGAACCTTAGATCCTTCAGTTAAAAAAAAGAACAGATTCCCAGATAACCTTTGCTTTGTCAGAGAAAGTTCAGCAAATGAAATTAAGCTGCTCTGTGGTAATTCTTGGCCTTTTTCCAGGGTGATGCGGAAAGGAACATTTGTCACAATCACTTACGATTGGAAAAGAACAGGGGAAGATCAGTGTTAATGACGCGACATGGCACGGCACAGGGGACTGCGCAGACCTGCCACCGCCCCGCGATGACAGTGACAGGCCGGAGGTAACATCAGACATAAAGAGGAGCAGGATGCAGAAAGATCTCTGCATGGAGGGATTCGCAGCCTAAAGAGGCAGATATTTAGTTCCACCTCCTTGGATACAACAGGTCCACTTGAAATATTTTGCTTCTTGGGGATTTTTTGCTTGGCTGATTGATTGGTTGGGGGGGGTCGGATAAGCGCAGCGTGCTTGTGAGATGCTCTTTTTATGCAATTATCCTCAGCATATTCACTTTCCACTTTCATGGGCCTTTTTAGCTAGCTTTTACAGACCTGATTTAATATTCATAATCACCTTGAAAAGGCCATCTGCAATTTTAATCACTCACTACCAATTACTTTCTTTAATAGCTGTGACAGTATCACTCAGAGTGATCTGATAAACCCACAAGGATAGATGAAGGCAGCACTGGGCGCTGCAGAAGATACAACACTGCTGGCTTTTCAAGCCTTTGCTCTCTTTACTAAGTCACGTTTACGAGCACACACTGCTTTGCAGAGCAGATCGAAATACAACCAACATGGAGTAAATTGAGAACCTGTTCTTTTTATCCCTGTTCTTAGCGCGTGAGGGACAAGTGGGGAATAAAAACACCCAACCTCTCCATACACAATGCTCTTGCCTTCTCTTCTTCACACAACAGACTGTCTACTGGGGTATTTTCCCTACACACAACAGCAGTAAGCTACTTGTTCTCAGCTTGTGAATATATTTAACATCAAATATAGCTGGACAAAACTTTAAGGACAATTTTACACAGAGCATCTTCCTGTATGCTGTGTCCCTTTATTTTTATCACACAAAGCTTACAGTCCTTTAAAGATCCACGACATAACAGCAAAGTTCTCCCAGATCACAAGAGCTGAACTTTGTTCCCACATTCCATAGCTAAAAAGATACAGATATATCCACCATAAAAAGGCAGTTTTGGATTAGGATTATTTTTCAGGGAATTGAAATGTAGGCAACAGTCTGCACATGAAAAGAAACCAGCATTTCTATCGCCTTATAGCAGAGCCTGAAGGGAACAAGAGAATCAGAACTTGGATTACTCCAAGGTCTACTCGCTCCCCAGATGCAAATGACAACATCTGAAACAGAATAGTACAAAGCTGAAGGATAACAAACATCCTTGATCAGCAATTCACATCTCATGCTACAATCACGTGTAGCCCAGGTTACAGTCGGGTTTGAGTAACTCTTCCAATTACAAATGGGGTAGGAAGGCCCAATTACTCTATTTCACTTCAAAATTCATAGCAAGTCCTTACTAAACTCTAAAAAGGTTTTCAGTAGTAAGATTTTTTGTTAAAATTTGGAGCAAAAATTGTTTAGCTGATTTAAACAAGCCAAACATAATCAGACAGTGTGTCAATAAGTAGCTTTCAGCTTCTCTCCTGAACAAAACAGCAGCAACAATCAAATTAAATGCCTTGGCATAGTGTGCCTGTACACCAAGGTAGTTTTAAAGTTTCAGAGATGACCTTGCATCTGGCATGTCCTGACTCTCCAATACTTCTGTAGCAGCTGTAATCACAAGTTTTTAATATTTTTTTGTTTGTATGCTGGCTATTGTGTGCACTTTTGGCATTACTTAGGCAAATCACATCTGTCTGGCAGAACAAAGACAGAAACATGTGAGGGGTTTCTGTTCTTTTCCAATTTGTCTGTGACGTATATTGAGAAGAAATTAAAACCATCTTTAATGTGATTTCTTTCAAAAATTAAACCCTCAAGCAACCGTGTGCTTGTGGAAGCCTGAGATGGAGATTAGTTTTTGTACCTACACTGAAGGGGGTTCTGCCATGCAGACTTCTTGCATGTGGCATACAAACTTTAGGACCTACTGAGGCTTTTGCAGTAACTGAGTAAGAGCAAAAGTTATTCTATTTATGATTCTTTATCTACATAGCTTATTTAGCTATGTATATAAGATATTAATGCATCATAAATAGAGATATCTATACAAGACATTTTAAGCTTGAGGGACGCCATAGCAATTTAAACAATGCCATCAAAAGTCCCCATATTACTTATTTTCCAAACTGAAGAGTGAATCCTACTCCTATGAATAAAGAAATCCCCACATGCTGTAAGTTTATCCAGTTCATAAGAAAGAAGACTCTTCCTATTTACCTAATCAAGAGCTCTGTATCTTTTTACCCTCTTTTTCACAGACCAGCCAGGACAACCTGGCTCAGAACAGTGCAAAGCTGTCACGGGTGTGTATTACATGAATGTTTTCCTCTAAGTGTGACTTTTAAATTTTTCTTTTTCGTTTTGAATAGCATGTTTAAGCTAAAGCTCCCTTCAGGAAGTTACAGATTCTTAGTTTTTTAGTAAAAAGCACCTTCAGTATGGTTTAGCTGCTTTAAATAAATTAAAATTACACTTTAAATACATCCAACTGTGTAAAGATGGGAAACAAAATGAAAGATTTCAAGTCAGCTACTTAGAATACTCCAGGAGCACGGCACAGCGGAACGGGACTCTGAAGAGATCAAAAGGTAATCTTCAAAAGGGGTAAATTGATATGCGAGTCTCCAGTAGCTATTCTTTTTAAACCTTCAGAATTATGATACTTAAATAAACTGAAAAGCAAAGCCCCTTAGAAATGCCTACAAATCACTAGACTTCAGTCTCCTCTGGAAGTTTTTAGAAAGTGTGGGTTCTCTTGGGCACACACAAAAACACTGCTAAAGGAAAAGCTGTTTGCCAGCCCGATTGTCCCAGGAGCGGCCAACACAGGATGCTACTTAAATAAATCTCCCCAGTTTTACTATTTGTACTACTATTATCATATAATTTGTCATATCTAAGTACCAGATATTAATTTTTAAATATTATAAATACATATTAAAAAGGTTTTCAAAGATCCCAAGTACTATTTAAACTTGCAAATATGGATAGGTACTACTACTCTCACATCACCAATCAGAACTAATCACAAGCACAAGGTATTTAAACAAGGGTGAGAAGGTTAGTTCACTTATATGCAATGAAATACTAAAGAGAAATACTTTCATGGTAGACTCTGTTGGAATCAGGCTGTGCTATCAACGTGACCATTTTGCCCATGAAAGATGATTCAGTCTTCAGTAACCAACATCATCTTTTTATGTCTGATCAAAACAATGTTTATTTCAGCAGCTTCCTTTCATCTTATTCCACGCTCGAGTATTAGTACAAGACTGACTGAAGGAAAACACTGATCAAAAATGATACTTTTTTAATAAATTCTACAGGATTATTTAAAAAGAAATGTTGGTGAATTAGTGAGAGCAAAGTCTGTCTGTTCAACTAGCAATGCTTTCCGGTCCAGAAAAGTTTTCTGGCATTTCTCTTACGTTGGTCTTCCAACAAATCATCACAGTTTGTTCAAGATGGCATTTTCCTGGATGGCATGTATAATTGATGTATGTCACATTTTATAAAACGGTTGCAAGGTAAATTCAATTTTCTCTTTTCCTTGTTTGTGTCCTCTAAGAATCTCTTATCTCCACATATCAATTACAGAGCAGTGACAGAGATAGGATACAAATCACTCCGATGAATGTAATAGCAAAAGTGATTAGAGATAGGGAGAGATTAATTGCATGTGTCAGATATAAATAAAGGGTTTAGGAGACAATCCAGCTTTTTGAGTGTGTGCATTCCAGACCTCTTACAGAAACAAAACACCAAACCTTATAAACAGACAGGCGTAACAAGAAGCTATGTTAAATTAATAAGTTAGATTACAGAAACTTTAGCATTTGCCATTTTTGCTGAGCAGAATGCATAATGCATGTACATATGCTGAAGGAACACATGCTCAGCTTGGGTGTGGTGTCCTTAGCTTCCCCAGCTAGCCACGGGTCCCCATCACACCACAGTTGTACTGTTGCAGTACCATGTACTTAAATCAGAGGAGACACTAGTTGCCTGGGACAGGCCACAGGAAATGCCAAAGGGCAGCATATGTGGCTGTAAGCATTATCCAAAACGGTCCCAAGGAAGAAGAAATAGGAGATCAACCAATAGTTTTGCTATTTATCACAAAGAACACTGACAGAATATTTGGGTAAAGCTAAGGAAAAGCTCAGGTTGCCAGAGAGGTTTCTCATCATTATTCCTGCAGTTTAGCCATCCATCATTTTAACCACAGGTTTCCCTCTATATCAATAGAGTTAAAAGTGAGGAAAGTTTTCCTTTATGGAGAAGAAAGGTAGAGAATTACAGAAAAGATCTGGCTGAAGCTTAAAAAAACCTACCAACAATGAAATCTGGAGTCCAAGAATGCTGATAATTCCTGAACATCATCTGTTATTTCTTTGCAATGAATATAAAATGATTCTACAATGCACTACAGTATCCCTTTTGCAGCAGATAATAGGGGAAAACATTCAGAATATCAGCCTCCACTGAAATTCCTAGCTCTGGATAATGCTTAAACTAACATTTGTTCCAATATATCAAAACCAAATCTTTAACTCAATTTAGTCCTTTTTGTTAGAGTTACAGTTGTTACTAAAATGCATTTGACTGAAATATATACATTTATATAAAACCCCCAAAGCGTGGTAAAGTTGTACTCAATCTGTTCTCAAAGTAATAATAAACAAAGATCCCCATTTAAAAATCTATGCCCTTTAGTATCGGAGCTACAACTGAAGAAAAAGCATTAGGACAGACAGTATTTTACCAGGGTATTAAAGATGGCATTTACACAGTTTTAAATCCAGAAGACTTCCACGGTCTCCTTCAAATTATCATTTTGGATAACAAAAGAATGTTAAGTGACCATCAAAGCACAAGGCACAAGCACTCCAGGTACCCTTCCTGGAAATTCTGCTTCACAAAGAGAAAGCAAAGCCTGTGTGGAAAAAGGGAGAGGAAAGAAACGTCCTTAGGTCAGTGACTTCAACCCAGGGCACAGAGGGCTGAGCACCCTGGACTGCCCCGGTGTTTGGCCAGGACCTCAGGCAATCATGCACAGTCATGGCCAAGAACTGCAATTTCATTGCATCCCATCTTGCTGCTTCTCCCACCAACAAAAAAAAAAAAAAAAAAGGGAAAAAAAGCATCATTGAAGTACTAATTTCACCTCAACAGCACTGACCCAGAGAAGCTAAGCGAGATAAATTCCCCCAGCATGAACTAAAACCATTTTGACAAGTTTATAGAGCTTGCGTGAATTTGACCTCAGAATAGAAATATCTATTCCCTGGGGGCACCAGCCCATTCCCAGTGTTTTTCCTGCCTACACCTGAAAGCTGGAACTAGCTATGAAAAATTCATGCAGCACTGCGCCTCAAACATATCCATGAAGGATCCTCAACATCTGCTGACTTGAACAAACCTTGATAGTTAATATGAAAAATTATGTTAGTGGAACGCTCTCTTCCAGAGAGGAAAACGTCTGCTGAGAATCTTCTGAAAACTTAACAAACCTGACAGAAGGATGTCAAAAGTAATACTCTACCCAAGACACTGATAGTAATATGGCATTTTTTCCCCCACTTTCTTTTCTAACGATGTAAAGAGTATTTCATTTTTACAGATGCCGAAAGTGACCTAAACATCTTGTGCTATCAGGAGAGCCTTTCTTCATAATGGGAAAGCAAACAAAAACTTTCAGTGCAAAATCAGTACTCCGTGAGTCTGAAATTGGACTCTTCCTTTCTATAAAATTTATGTTTTGATACATTAAATTGAAGAACAGAATAGGCACTGACCGGCCAAACAGGGTCTATTTAGCCTCAAGTCAGTGTCTGCTGTAATAGAACAAAATTCTTTGTGTTGAGAGTGGAAGCTGGGCAGAACAACATGGCACCTTTGTATTTTAAATTAATTGCAACACAACCAAGCCAGGAGTTTAATTTTCAGTCCCCAACTTTTTTTTTAAAAAAAACTTTTTTTACTTTTTTGGTAAGCATTGCCAATGCTCAAGGGAAAAATTTATCTTCGTTAAATGATAATTGGCTTTATTATCTTTGACTCTTCAGAAATGCTGGCTGGCAAGGTTTTAAAAATTTTCATCAATCTTGTTTTCTGTTTTTACAAAGCCTGCATCAGTAAAAGACGTCAGTCTGCAGAACACTCTGTATCTCCTAGTGTTATGAATAGGTCTTGAGACTATCTAATTTACTAATAAATCTATTGAAGCGACATGCATCTCAATATTTCACAGCTTAACAAGAAGGTCCAGAAGCAAGGCCCTGAATTGCAGTTCCAGATGATTAGCGCTGCAAAACCAATTGAAGCAGGAGTACCTAAGCTGTCAGAACAGCTTATGCGTACCCACCTTTTGCAAACTTGCCATTTAAATCATTTACTGGGGGACACTTTCTCCAATCCTTCATAAAATACTTCGACTAAGGTCTGAAATAGCAGTGCACGCTGTTAAAAGTTTCTAAGACCTGGGCCAGCGCAGGTAACTTCTACAGCATTGCACTGAAGTTAATAATAGAAAAATCTCAGCAGGCCTTTTCAAACTTCTTCTAAAGTGGCACCAGAGTCTTGTCATTTTGTCATGTAATAAAGTAACAAGGACATGCATTGCGTACGTTGTGGTGAATACCTCAGCCATCTCCTTACAGCAATAAAAGTAATAAAAGGCTCCCTATGAATCTCATTTTTCTCCCTGCTAAAACACACCACTTATTAAACTCTTGACTTCTATACTAGAAATCCTTACAGTTTCATTAAGAAGCTCTTAACACCCCCAGTTCCCCCTACCCCTGAGAAACATTTTCACAAGTACATGGCACAGCCCACAGCAACGTACCATGTCTCAGTCTCTTTATTTAAGTTCCATCCTTGCTGTAGGCTTGGAGGCAAAGTTTCAGAAAAATTTAGCTGATAAACAGAGTATGGCCATTGAGGAAATGAGAGTTTTACAGTGGCCTTCCTGTATTGAACACCGAGATCTTTAAGTGTCCTGCCAGCAGTGGGAAGATGAGAAACATGGCATTTTATCCCCTCAACCAGGCAGAGTCTTTAGGAAGACATCTGACCATCTGGGCTGCAGTGTGTCTATCTGCGGGAGAAGGGACACAAAAGAAAAAGCCTGAAGCATTAAGGATAAGCTATTATCATCAAATCTGTTGTTGAATAGACAGAACCAGGAAAGGACATTAGGGATTTGCCACTTGTTCTTATTGAAAAGTGGTATTTAGGGCTAAGAAGCTCTGTGACAGTTCAGTCAAATATTAACTCTCACACCTCTAGTAAAGTTAGGAAGTTCCAGCAATGGAGTTCATACTGAAAAACAGTAATAGGGAATTTTCAACAGGGAGTAAGTGATGTATTTGAGCCAAAAAGCTAACTGAGTTTTGTGGCTATTTCTGTTGCTAAACTGTTGGCTTTCAGACTTTCCAATTTTCCTAGCCAAAATTTTGTGTTATTTCTGTCAAAGCAGGGACATATAGTAAAAAAAATTAAAAAAATTTTTTTTTAAAAAATCATTAGCTTAGTATATTATACAGTTCAACTGATTTGAAGACAAATTAAATTTAGGACTAATTTATGACCTCTCATACTAATTTCAGATGTGACGTTACTCCTAATACTCTGCCTGTTGAACATCATTTTTATTTCACCAGAGCCTGTCACCTCAGAGATGATCTAATCGTCTTGAAATCAGTGGATACATGTCCACTTGAAAGAAATGACCACTATTTTCAAGCACAGTCAGACTGGACCTCCTCCTGGGACCTGGATTTTCAAACTAAGACACATGCACACTCAGAGGGCAGGCATGCTGAACACTGAGGTTTGACCACACTAGGGATTTGGGTTAGGAAAAATACAGCTCAATGTTTGCATCTTCTTCTAGTGTGGCCATATGTATTGGCTAATACATCTTCAGTGCAAAGTGTATTTAAGGGACAAACCAGCATGGTAGCACACACAGGGTAGGTACCTGAAAATGCCAAGGCATCCTAAAGATCTATGGATTTTCCTACACCCAGACTTCCTCACTCCTATGTTTTCAGTGGGTGACCAACCTCTGGACGTAGAGAACAAGCAAACCTAGGCACAGCAGCAGCAACACCAACAAGGAAGAAGGCTTTCTTCTCAACTTCTGAAATGCACTACATTTGTAATCAAGAGGCAATGGGTGCACATAAGACTTCACACTGCCTGGGGCTCAATGAGCTGTAAGTCAGACTGACAAGAAATGAAATGTCTTTACCTTTAATGCTCAAAGCCCTGCTAGAGTCTCCATTCTGATGGGGACCTTTAGAGTGTATTTTGAAACATGTGCAACATCCTCAAATCTTTGTATTCCACACCTATCAAACAGTAACTGAAAGACAGTTTAGTGTATTTTCCAGATGTCGCTCAAACTCCACTTGCTTTCAGCCACAATTCAAGGGATTAACTTTAAACTGCAACGTAAGGCCCCAGAGCTCAGGGCTATACCTCTTTCCTACTGCATTTCGGACCAGAACAGGACAGCTTAAAGCTTTCTCAGCTCTTTGCCTTATTCTGCAAACGTGCTTCTCTACAGGCTGGAGCAGGTCTGACACCAATATCCTTCAAGGAATAACAAGCTATGCATCTCTAACACTGTTGTCAGGGGATGACTGCCCTGGGAATCATCCATTATTTTTTTTTTTCCTTTTGCCCTCAATGCAAGTGGTGATATGCATGCTGAGTCATGTAGCAAGGTTGTACTCAATAATTAATATATAGTCTGCTCACACCAAGACTGGATATTCCACTTTACTCATGGTTTATTTGATTTTGATTAAAGTGTTTTTAAATCTTAAATATGTCCTAATGAAAAATGACACATGTCATCACTCAACATCTGATAAAGATTCATCCAGTGACGATTTAGTGACACCTTTGGATGTGCCTTTCAGAATATGTCCAAACATTTGCTGAAATTCTTTATTACTCTTCCAAAATACTCATTTTTCTGGAAACATTCTCTGCATATTGTTTCAGGACTCTATTTTTGCTTATTATTTTCTATTCCTGGACAAAAACCATTTATTCACTTGTACCAAATGTATCATATGTTTTTTCCTCAGATCAAAGTTCAGAATAACCATGCTAATCTAATTTTCTTTACAGACACTGTAATGCCTTTTGGCCAGTGTGCCTTTCTTCTAAACTCACATATAACATTCATAATCCTGGATATCAAGAGGACAATTTAAAAACCTCATTGGTTAATATTCATTTTAACAAGCAAATCCGTTTTGTTTTTATCCATTTAATCTTTCCTATTTTTAACATTCCAGGCAGACTTTGCATTCACAGTATCAAGTCTGTATGCATTTTGAAGTGTTTTCTTTTCCATATGCCCGTATTACCTTCTGTTTTGCATAGCACTTGTTATGCATGCATGATCACAGACTATTTCTAGCATTAATTAAGATATGAAATTAAAGTGGGAAGTACATTATTGGTCACGTAATACAAACAATACAAATTTGCTTAAAAAATGAAATTACTAAAGTGTTAGCAAACCTCTTTATACTGTCAGAAATAATAATGTTTACAATCTACGTGTCACAGTACAGCCAGAATTCACAAGTGGATTTGAAATATTATTTCCACTTCAGACAGATACACACACAACCCTGAGAAGTTCGTTTAGTTTATAAATGTAGCTGGAAGAAAACACAGGTCGGTTTCTTCTGCTGTTTGTTCCACCACACAGCTCCCGACCTTGGTCACCTTTAATCCCACTACAAGACTTCCATCCTTTGTGTGAGGACAGCTGTCCTTGAAATCTGATTAGGAATTTTAGCAGGAAAATCAGATTTTCTTATAAATTAACATTCCGGAGGAAAATGATGTTTTTTATGAACTTCTGACAAACACAAACGTGTTTCCAAAAGCAGGTAGCCAGATTTCCTGCCCAGGCAGCCAGACTCCTAAGTTTTGCTATTGTCAGGAAATGAGCCGTAGGGACTGTCTCAAATCTAACGGTATCCAAGATCAAGAGATCTCAGGCATCTGATCACGCGATTGATCTAGAGCTGAGAGTCTTGCGTCCTCTAGAAGCCCAAACCATCAGAGCAGCCTGTCAGCAAAGCTGCCAGCGTCATCAACAATTTACCCAGCCATCTCTCCCTTGTCTCTATACAATCAAAAATAGAAACCTCCACGTTCACTCAGCAGGCTGACATGCTCCCGGTCTCGCTGCTACATGAAGAACACCTTTACTGAATGCCCTCAGTAAAGGAGTCAAACCATTCCACGCTGTTGGAATACTAATTTTTCACACGAACACATTTACTAGATGTTTTACAATAGTTTATGTGTGCATATTTTTGCTGTCATCTTTCTGGACCCATTGCTCTGCTGCTTTTCCCTCCCTTTGCTGTGAAACCTCCTCATACAACCCCTCTGTAACGGGAGGTGTTAATACAATTTGCACAACGTAAAATAATAAGTAATAACAATGAAATTCATGTTCCCTGGGACTCTGTGATAACTCCAGGTAAAAATAATGCCATAGACTGGAAATAGACTCATTAATAAAATTGCATACGGAAGAGTGACTTGTTTACTTACGCACAATGGAAAACAATACATTATAACCCCCTGCATTAAAAAGAAATTATGATCACAACTTCACAACAAACAGCGAGGGATATCATTGTGTACCTGCCTTGCACAAAATAAACCAACAGACAAAAGGCTCCAATGATGATTTGTAGAGGCCATATACTCTCTTAGGTCCCTCTAACTGCACAAGGAGTTCAACATGCTCCAAACCAAGCAGGAAAAGTTAACCTTCTTGAAAGATCCAATCCTTTGTGCAAGGCCCCTTTTATTACAGCAGACTTTTGTGGATACTGCCTGCAACCTCAGCACAATAGCATATTATCCAGAATTTGGATACTTACTTGTTACGCTGAGATGAATAAATGGACTCGTCTTGTTCTCCCCATTCTTTTCATTGACTGCCTGGACATAGTAGCCTCCTGCATCTGTCACTGATGTTGCAAGAATGACCAGTTGGTTCTCCAGTGTGATGGCTCTATTTAGGAAAGAGAAAAAGTACCTTGAAACCAGAAGAATGGTATCCACTAGGCAAAAACTGTACAACAGACTTAACAGACTGATACGATGTTCATTAGTCATCTAAATCAAGATGTTGGGGAATCAAACCCAGCCTGATTTCAAGCACATTCACACATAATACTTAAGATTTCTAATGCCTCTGGGCCTTCTCCCTCTTTAGATTGTGTACAGCGGCATGCAGAAAGCTACAACATATGAAACTAGAACAGTTTAAATGGCAATAAGAAGTTACACAAGAGATGGCAAATGACAACAGAGACCGATAGCCTGCAAATTGCATCGTTAGGGGCTGAGGACAGTCCTGGCAAACATCAGTACCCTGCAAAGTCAGCTTTATTGAAAACCTCCTCAGCAAGTGAAAGCATGTCTATTAAAGACTGGCACTCAGGGAATAACACCACCTAGTTAGTGGGAAAAGAAGTTAAAAAATCAAAGGCAGCAGCACCTCGGAAGGTAAACTTTCTGCATTCATGGCATCACTAATTATCACAACATCCCAGACAAGAGAATCGGCAAGTTAGAGCTTAATTGATATACACAGATGATCTGTGTGTAGGTAGGGAGGGAAGAGTTTTTATTTAACCTAGAGCCGGTAGGAACACACAACCCTGTAGTTAGCACCAGTGGAGGCCTGAAGGAGTCAATAAATGTCACTGTATAACACAAGTTTATTCTTGCTTAGGGCTGTTACATAACGATGTCTCTATAAACCCCCTTGCAGGGAGCGTTACCCCTTGGCACCGCAACAGGGTTGATTACTTCACATTTTACACGTACTAGGTCTTTTCTTGACTATAGAAAATAAAGGTTTAATCTAGAGACAACATGTAAAAATTGAAAGGCTTAACTGAACAGGACACAGGAGGCTGAAAAACCAGGTAAGAATAGAAGAACACGTAAAGTTCCAGAGAAAGCCCGGTGAGCAGAGCGCTGACACTAATGCAGACTGGGACAGGCACAGGAAATCTGAATGCAAGACTGGGAGCAAGAAACTCCTACCTTCACTTATATTACTTGATGAGAAGCCCCACTGAGTTCAGCTGTGCTATTAGTCATATCCTTGAGCATGAGGTTGAAACAACATATAAAATTATTATATTGGATGAAACAAGTTCATACATCAACAGGCCTTGAAAAGAGTCAGTGTACGAATACTTTGGCTTAGCACTAATCGATCAACAATGAACACTCAGGCATTTCTTCCTCCTCTTTCTGCACGGTGTGGGTAACATTAATGATTCACAACTATTTTGCTTTGAAAAAGCATTTAAAGCAATAAGGAAAATCACACATTCCTTCTGCAGCACACTATTTTGTATATGTAGGAAGGGACATTGAAAATGCCAGTGTGCTTCGTTCAGACCACTTCCATTTTCAGAACACTGAGCTTCTATAAAGCTATCAGTAAATACCAATAAATGCCAATCTCCTGAAAAAATATAAGGCTATATTTTCAGTTTTGACTGCACATCAGTTAATAATCCCATTTATGTTACCCTTATTGACTGTTTTTATGATAAAAATTGTTCAAAAACCAAAACCAGAGTATGAATTTTTCCCTTATTCAATTAACCTGTACTAGCCTAATTGACTTAGAAAATTAATCAAAAAATCCTGTGATAGATTTGCAGAATGGAGATACAAAATGCAATTAATGTGATATTTGATAAACCAAATACAGATAAAATTCCAATGCAGCACTAATAATTGAATATTAAAGGCAATGACTTCTACATTCATTGCTACTTTAGTTCTAAAGACAGCAGCTTTAGAAAGATGTTTGAAAAAACTGAAATATATTTCAGTCTGCTCTGATACCAGCTGCAACCATACCCAAAGTTTTGAAGGTGATCCCTGAGTATTAGTGAGATACAAACTACTACTATTTGTGTTAAACTGGCTGAAAGTTCTGACAATTAAGCCATTAGAGTAATTATATTGTCATCAAGAGCAAAGGGAATTATATGATGTATTTCTTAAGAAAACGGTTTGGATTTTTTTTTTAATAATACACAAATATTTATAGGAATGTGAGCAAAATATAACATTTGTACAAGAAATGCATGTAAATTTTAAAGATTGAATGAAATTAAGTGCATTTGAATCTAAAATGATCAGTGCAGAAGGACTAAACATAAATGCCATGTTGAAAAGAGTGTGAAAAGAATTAGAAGACAAAAAAACCTACCAAAGACAATTCTTTGGGGTCATCAATTACACAGTCAAATTAAAGTTAAATTAAAAGTCCCAAAATGAGTTATTGATATCTTAATAATTCTGTGGAAAACGGCATGTTTCAATTTCATTGACTAAAGACAGGTAGAGAACAAGTCATGAGCCTTCACAGGCTGCAGACTCTGGGAGCTTTATTTAGATCAAGTATGAGCCTTGTGCATCACGAAAATCAATTAGTTACGTTTTAAGGACTCATTAATTCCAATGCTTCTAAACCATCTGAAGATTCATGCCCCAGCCCTTACCAGGGTCACAGCCACTTTTTGCATAACAGCTGCACAGAGGGCCCTGAAATTGGCTTACCATGTTTTCCTGGGTTTATCGTTTGTTTTCATTGTCTGATATAACTTTTAAATTATGACAGCATCACTCTAATGTTCCAAGGAAAATCCGATTCCCGGCTGCTCAGTTTACCAGTGCATTTGAGGAAGATGACTACAGCAGATGGAGTGGGCCCATCAGTAATTCATCCCCAGTGCAGAATTAATGGAAACTATAAATATTGGGGTTTTTTTAAAGCAATATCGAATTGAACTCAATCTAACATTTTCAAGATGGAAGTGAGCAGCAAGTAAACTAAACAGACTGATCCTCTGGGATTCCTTAAGCAGAGGGAAAGGAATATTTTAAATTACATGTTATAATAGGGGAACTTTTACAATTTCTCTGGAGCTTAGTGGAAGCCTGTAGGGACTGGCAGCCAGCGAACAAAGCTGCCTACTGCTCGCAGATGTGTGTCAGGTGGATTCGGTATTATGATGTCCCACAAGCTTGGTGATACTGTTACGTCAAAAGCAACCAGAGATGAGAACAGGTTGATGTGAAAGTGAATGTGAGTTGGGCTATGTTCACCCCAAGTTATGTTTATGATCTGCTGCCTAGTCTATGGCCATGGTCCAACAGGATAGGAAAAAGCAGCAATGATGGAGACAAGTCTTTATATACCCCAGTTCTTTCAAGGGTCTACATGTAAACGGCCACCAAATTAGATTTTTATCACTTCCCTTTGTTGCAGCAAGAAGTTAACTCTTAGATACATTCAGGGCATGTTAATTGCAGTCCTCTAAATTGTCCAAATACTGTAAAAGGTCTGGTGCAAGTAATCCCTGAGTTTGATCTAAAGCTTATGGAAGTTATTCTGTTAGCATCAGTGGAACATGACTCAGGCCTTTAGAGGTAAAGAGAATTTTCCAAAGGGGATACCATTATTAAGGCATTTAAGACAAAGTTTTTGGAGTTAAATAAATTTTTCCTGTGATGAAAATTGCATCATTTATTAAAATGTGTCAAGTGAACTCTGCAGTACCCTAAAATACGTGGATTTCCATTAATAATATTTATATGTGAAAATACAAAAAAATCTACTGCACGACTGGGTAATTCCCACAAGTCAGATATTTGTTAGGTTATTAGTCTACCAGATTACACAATAAATAGATAATACTAGGTTATAAAAACATCATAAAATGAAAATCATAGAGTAACCTGATTAGGCTTTCTCTTAGAAGGCTGCCATCTGCTCATGAACCAGTGTGCGATATTTTCGTACAAAGACCTTCATAAAGCCTCTTTTCCAACATTATCTCCAGCTAATACAAATATCAATCCCTCTTTACAAGATATTTTTTACTACAAAACCTCTGTTCCCCTTTTAAAAACTTCTGTCCACATTACAGAGCAAGCTCGGATCATTCTCCGTGAGCCAGACACACACAGTAACGGTGATGTTAATAGAAAAGGGAGAGATTATGGAGTAGTAACAACATAATTACTGGAAGACTTCCCCCATGGATTTCCCCTTTTGGAAAAACATACAGATACGCTGCAGTTAAAACCACAGCTGTTCAAGTGAAATCCTGACTCGGAGTAGCACACGCATGGCTTAACAGAGCGAGCGTTTCACCACCCATGTGTCTTCTAATTCTGATGGGGAATTATTAATCTAAATTATTTAAATACACGTCTTCTGCAAACACTCCATGTTTTTCAGGACTCAAGCAGAGATTAGTGTATGTGCTTCAGAACAACACGACCATAGCAACAAAGCACTGAGGGCTGGGACTGGATGCCAGATTCACAAAATTCAGGTTCCAGGTATATAGTTACCACAATCCAACTGTCTATTAATAACAACTGCATACTTAAGCAGCTGCTGAATATTAAGTATAAGTACACAAATTAATGCATTGATTTTACAATCAATGCTAGCTGATAGTATTGCTTCTCTAGCTATGCCATGGCAAGGCATGCTGCTGGGAAGCAACTGGGATGTCTAGTCACAGGAGCTCCCCAAGGCTACACAGGAATAACCAGGACAGTCCTAATTTCACAAATACTTTTCAACCTCTGCCTAGCAATGAAGGAAGATTAGCTATTGACAGGATTAGGAGATACATTTCCAGTAGACAATGAGGGAAGCTGCAGAATTCCCATGTTTTAAAACCTGGCTTCCCTATTCTCCGGCACTAGTTTTGAAGCTCGAGATGTCAGCCTGTAGACACTATTCCCTGCATTTGTTAATGAACACATTACAAAAAACCTGTTGTATGTAAAGCAAGAGTAAGACTGAAGCAGATGTGGGTGGAAAACCATTTTTGACAAGTCATCAGCGATCCACTACCTGACTGGAAACTTGTATCGGGCAGAAACCCACAGGGTCTATCTTTGACCTGGCATTATTTAATTTTTTCATTGCTGTTTGTTGACTGAATATAAATTTCACTTCCTAAATCTGCAGATAAAGTCTCAAAGGGTGTGAAGGGCAGAATTCCAAATCCAGAAGACCTGCTCAAGCCTATCCACAAGACTGAGGTTTGCAGTTTGACAACAAATTTTAAAAAATCGGATTTGAGAAGGAATAGCTGACTGCAAATCAGGCAAACCTCACACAGGGGTGAGCAAACAGCAGTATCATTGGAAAATTTAAGAAATAATCCTGTTCCTCACTCAGTATGGCCTCCATTTGGGTCTGGTGATTGGATTTAAAACACGTGAGCTAGTAAAGAAAAATCAACTTCAAAGTTATATCAGAACCATCCATTCCCTCCTCGTCCAAACATCTAACCTCAAAGAGTAAATGTAGAAAATGTGACATGCACAAGAATACTGAACGAACCAAAAAGACATTACAAGTGTCTTTGTATACGTACAGGACTATTAGGAGAAAGTACCACAGTTTTAAGCAGACCCATCAAATATTGAGTCTTGTTATAAAAATCTTAGCAGTTCGCCCTCGGAAAAGCTTATTTTAGACTTCAGAGATAAGCTCCCAGAAAGGGGACTCAGATGAATTATCCCAAATATATATTTAAAATCTTACTCATATCAAGCAATTACTGGTCTAGAAATTAAAAAAACCCACAAAACCCAAGTGAGAGACAACGTTACCAATCCAGAAGCGAGCAATTAATTACAGTAATAAACTAAAGAATAATAGGCATAAGAGTTAAAACGTTCCTTTTCTTCCCCCAGGTTTTCAGTAGCTTCAATCCTTATTTAAGTATTTATATTAAAATATATATATATATAACTTATTATAATACAATTCTACTCCTTTGGGGTTTTGGGTTTTTTTATTATTACATTTTAAGCAACGAGACTTCGTACAGCCGATGTAAGTACCTATGTGTGCTTAAATCCCAGCTCTTGGGTGTTATCTTACTGACCCACGCTGATGTCTGCCTGGATGTGCTGCAACAGCAGTTCTAAACTAAAAGAAAAATCCAGACTTTCAGGACAAAATATACATCTCAGTCAAGAAGACTTGCAATAAAATAAGACAATTTTCTCCAGTCTCCTCCTCTTACAAAACTCTTACTGCATTCAAGATATTTGTAAACAGAGTATCTATTTTCTTTCTCTCTCCAGTTTATCATATAATCAACACATTGAACTCCACTTGCGACATCACTATCTGTTGCTATGGTCGTAGCTAGCAACCAGGGGAAAGAAGAATAGTGGATTTTTTTTTCTTTTTTTTTTTTTTTTTAAATCTAAATGGGTTATTTAAACAAAACATTGCAGTTAAAAAGTATCATAGGTTGTTGATCTACTCAGCTGGCTGACTTCACTGACGGCAAGCACAAGGACTATTTGTAATCATTTGGGATTTTATAGTTCAATTTTCAGATACAGACAGACACGAATATTGCTCCACTTTATGATATTTCTCCTGAATTTATTATTCAAGGTGCTGTGTGTTTTTTAAACACTAATTTTTTTTCCTTTTCCTTCACTGTGCAAAGAAAACTTCTGCTATTAAATTATCTCTTCACTTCTGATAAAACATGTCAGCATAATGGCACGTGGTATTGCAGCTTGTAGTCAAGGATTAAAGGGCTTCCCGTGGAATTTTGTAGCCATACGGTTACTTCCCTGAGATAGGTTTGTGTTTCCTCTGCAGTGTACGAGGCACAGCTGGGAACTGCACCAACTCTACAACACACGAGCAGCAGCACAGCCCTGTCACAGGGCAATGCAGTGAAGACAAAATTGATTATATGACAGTGACAAAGAAGAAAACTTCAACTACTTAACAACATATGTAACAGATATATTTAGACATGCCACAACCGTGCCTACTCAGATGCTCCCAACTGCTGTTTACTCCTGTTCCTGAATCTGCCTCAGCACCACCTCCGCCATTTTGTTCCTCGTTCCACACACCCCCTGTTTGAAGCCATCTCCAATTTCACACAGGTGTAGTTGAGGACAAGATTTGGCACAGCTGGTGTGTGTAAACACACCAAGTCTCAGGACTCCACACAGTTTGGAGATAAAATTTCAAACCTTGGACAGATCAACACAAATCTCTAACACGTTTGGTGAGTTTTCTCACTTGAAACAAGTCCTTCTTAAGCGTCTCAATACACGCACACCAGGATATTTAAAACCAATATATCAAGTACACAGAACACTGACAGACATCATCTGGTCATAACCACGAAACCTAATGGCAGCTGCCTACTTGTGAAGATGACACAGCCCTCCCCCTGCCACAGCAGGCCTCAGGAGGACAGCACCTGCAATGGTTGGTTATTATCACATGAAGTGAAGGCTTTGTTTGTCTTCAGGTACAAGCATCATACAAACACTACACCCAAACTTCACAGAAGTACCTAACTGGCTGCTCAACTCCCTTAAGTGGCCCAAAATACAAGTATGTTGAAATAAACGTGAATGCTTCAAGGAATAGGAAAATTTGTACTGCCATAACTTAGTACATATCTCCTCTGAGGAATAGTAGGGAACGTTACACTCCAGAACTAACAGTGTAGTAGTCTATTAATTTTTAGACTCATTACTTCTTTTAATAGTACCAAATCTTTAAACAAGGAGCAGGGATATGGGAAAAAGTAGGTAGTGTCCCAAGCACCAAGCTGCAGAGGGTACTGAGAACAACAGAAACGGACACCAACAGAGCAGTTCAAGTTTTACTATGAAGGATAACCAAAGATTTAGTGGCTATTTAGTTAATGCTATCTATGTACAGTGCAGCAGTTTGTGTTACTGCTGCAAATTCATTGTAAAATGTTATTATGCAGTATCTTCAGTTTGCTGCCCACATCAAAATAGGGATTTTGTGTAGTTATTTCTACTCACACGCCATTAAGACGTATAGCATTGCTACACAACACAAATTGAGCTTGGCCCAGAGCCAAATATGTGCAGGTTTTACCAGGGATACAGAGCCTTGGGTGAGTTGTTTAGCCTTTTGGTCTTGTATGCTTTGCCAAGAGTGGAAAAGGATAACACATGTATGTATTTCTTTTTATGTTGAAAAATTTATCTGGAGGCTTTAATAGTTAATACCTCTAGCACTCAAAAGATGTAGAGGATTATGTAAGTGCTAAATCTTAATACTCTTTACTTTCCCCCCTTTGTGCTTCAGTTTGACTGTCAGGCATTTTGTTACGACTTTTTTTTGCTTTTTGACTGCTTTAACGTCCCCTGAATTATACACACCGGGCAGGTGAGCATTGCTTTCCAAACACCAGTCTTCTCATAACTCATGGTATTGCACTCCTCCCTTCAGCAGAATCCTCTCATACTGAGCGCAGATACATTTAGTGACAGACAAGTCTAATGCAGATTGTAAAATCCTGGTCATTATTGAAAATAATACAGTGAAAGAAATTTTAAGTCAGGCAATTTCAGCTTTTTTTTTAATGCCATTAATACAAATATTCCAAAGCACTTCAACTTAGTGACAATAAAACATAAAGAAAACACTGGTTAAAAAAACCAAACAGGCAGAAACTTAAAAGCGAGCAGCAACTCCCTGTTTCTGTCATAAATAGGCCACGCAGTGACATAAAAGCAAAGCCAGGTTGGATACAATCAACCATATGTTAAACACTCGTATAAAGACAAACACTGGAAACTGGAATAAAAAGAAAGCTGTGTATGATCACAGCAGCATTTGGTGTTACTGATTCCATCCAAATATGATTTCCTGTCAATATTGTGTGAAAGAGAGCACAGTAAACAACTAGGAAATACTGCTCTATCAATAGCAGTTTATCTGGTCAGTTAGGTCTGTGCTATACATTACTAGTCAAAAATAATACAAGCTGAAAATCTTTCAGAGAAAGAAAGAGAAATAGCCCTTTCTGATAAATGAGACAAACTGAAGCTGTTGCATAGCAAAGCCACAGGAGCCTAAAAGGTGGAAAGCGGAGTTTTGAGAGGGTTTATGTAAGAGACTGGGAAGATAAACGCAATTATATCTAAACTGAACCACGTGATCATCACTTTCTCAGTCTAAGTAATATTACCAATATTAAAATCTATGTAACCTCAATGTGAATAGCAGCATCTTTTAAAGTGTGCTGAAAGACAACCTTTAGACATTCAGAAGTATAGCTCCCTTTTGGGATCCCTTTGTATGTTGTATTTGAAACCCAGATGCAGCCCTTGACTGCAAACCCCATGAAAAGCACTTCAGTGGGCAACTGAAATGTAAGTAACGGATGATTAAAGGAGCAACAGACCATCTAGATTATTTTGCTCTCAACTTGGGTGGTGTTGCCAAAACCAGGAAGATAGGTAACCTATCAGCTCCACTTATTTGTAAATCACTTGAAATCAATAGACGGGTGTGTTTGCATGACTTACTGCTTATTTGACTTCTGAGTCTAATGACACAAATTTCTTTGCAGTGGAGCACTGACATATATTCAAGCCTTCTGGTTGTAAAGCTTAAGGAAGTCAGGAGGCCAAAGCTTATGTAGTAAATCTTGCCAGTCTCTGGTAGAATGACAGCAACTTCTACTTTAGAAATAGTCCCAGAGGTAACATAGAAGGCAAAGAATTTCAACTCCCTTCCTTCTGATACCAAAGCTAGAAGCACCATGAGTTCCCTCTAATGAAGAGCAATAGAGGGTTCACATCTGAGAGACTGCCTTGTTTACATGTGCTGGATGATCCATAAACACTATGCCTATTGAGCAGGCAAATGAAACCCTGAAGTGTCAGTAGATGCAGTTTGGTTTCTTTGATTTTATGGCTACAATACGCTTTGCAGAGCGTTTTTATTTTCAGTGCTGAAGAAACACTTAGCTATGAGTTACACAGCAAAAGAACTCACAAATCCTAGCGAAGACGCATGCGCATTACCAGCCCAGCTTATATTCCTGGGGTTGTGAACAGAATGCTCAACATCTTGCCGATGCAAGTAATTCTACATAATAGTGAGACCAGAACAGAAAACCTCTGATGCCCCCAAAGTCTTTTCTGCAATCTGTCTTCCCATATTTATCTCCTTCCTTGCAGACATTTCTGCTGCAGAGGTTTTAGGGATTTGCTACTGCAACGCAGCAAAATGCTGCTCCCTGCGATTCCCCTCATCTGGAGAAGAGGTGCTATTACCGAGTTAATGGACAGTAGACACAACAGTTCCATCACCTTCAGTTACTGACTCTTTTTATCCACTTCACCCTGTAATGAGGATCTCTACTTGCTCACATTTACGTAACGGCAGCATCAGCTATCCCCTAATCCTGCTACACATTAAAATGGAAAGATAGATGCAAGAAAACATTAAAATGCCCTTATCGCTTGGCTGCAGGGGTATAAACTTAAAATAGGAGATTGTTTTTTCCATTGAAAACAAGCAAATAAATACATTTACTTAATTTTCTCCTTAAATAATCCCTACAAGTTTTGAAAGGATACTTTGATTATTACTGTAAAGATAAACAATGAAATACTCCATTATATCTTACCTAGGTTAGATAGAAACAAATTCAATCCCTTCCTGGACATGTTTTTCCCAGGTGCATTAACACACTTCTTTACATTCAAGAACCACCTTTTATTACAAGCTGAGTGCGTAGGGAACGGGGAGATAGGGAAAGAAAACAGAATGCTAATGAGAAAGAAAAATACAACCCCCGACAGCCAATCCCTTTAATTAGATGGACGTCTGTGTTTTTTAACTTCCAAGTTCTTAATCTTGTCGTTACCAAACTCAGAAGATGGAAAACAGAAACAACGCTCAAATAAACCTTGGAGGCTACTCAGCTACAGGAAATGTTAGAATTAACCTTTTCTCTCCTGAAATGAAAATACAGTACTAAAGAATGGCAAAAAAGGGTCATAAGAGAGCCAGAGCAATGAGGCCAGTGAGAGTGACACACAGACTTCAGAATGAAACACAGAAAACAGAGCTAATGATCAGGAGATACAGAACAAGACAGTTGCACAGGACAGTTAGCTTAACTTCTTGCTTTCTTCCTTATATTCTTAACCCCCAAACAGCTACCACATTTATTTGGTTGACTTGCAGCTCTTCCTGAATCACATCCAACAAAAAATTACCATCTGCAACAAGTCTTGTTAGCTTTTTAATAATTAGAACAGAAAGACAGCTTCTTGCAGGTTTGTAGCACTTAATAAGACAAATGCTCATTTGCTGATAAGAATCTTTACACAGAGGGCAGAAATAAGCTCACATAGCAGCCTTGTTTTGAGGTAGCAAAAGCACAATGTGCAAGTGCTTAATATTTAACCCAGAACAGAAGCTGAACATGTACCCAGGGATTGTAACTCATCTTAAAGCTAAAAACAATTAAGCAGGATTGCGGGCTCACGGTTACGCCATAAACCTGAGTCTACACTTCAGCTCAACACACTCTGAAAAGTTAGAGACACCGCTGGGAAAGAGAAAGTCATGGCACGGCTTCATTCTAATTGAGCACTTCTGTGTGAGAATGAGCAGAAGAGAGGGCACACATCCACACTAAAACACACAGATTTGCATCTCGGGAGATGTCTTAGAGCTGCTTCTTGATTGATCCCTCCGTTAACTGAAGTACTGAAGTTCCTCCTTCAGCTCATTCAACAGCCTGAGTTTTTGAAGTAGATACTTTAAACTCTTTTCCCCCGTGCCTCAAACGAGCCAGTAGCGCCTACACGAAGGTAGGGATTGTTATAATCATAGAATCAAGTTTTAAAACCTAATGATACTGCTCTACAGATAATTTCAGCGTTCTCAGTTCAGATGGCTTCACCCAAAAGGTCAGGAATACAACACATACCTCTTCTTCCCTCTTTCTTTATTCTTCACTACATAGTGACAACTGCAAAGGAATATTTGAGAAGGGAACACAAGTTACCTCCCAGGAGCAGAAGCAGCACCAACACCGCTAACTCAATGGCTTCGCTCCTAAAGCAGCAGAGAGGCTGTCAGCTTCAGGAAACTCCTCATTCCAACAGCACTGGAAACAGAAGGGAAAAACTCTCCGCCAAAGTCAAACGCTTCAGTAATGGGATTATTTTCTACATTCCTACTGCAGAATCTCTGACACCTTGTGGATGTATCAAAATAGTATTTTTTGGTAATCTCCGTAGCACAACAGCATTAAGATAAAGAAATACAATTCTCTTTTTCCCATGCAAACCAGCCAGAATTTAACCGAGGTGGCTGAGCCACCTGTAACCCTACTTGTCCACCCCATCACCATCTTCCACAGTACACGCTTTCTGCCTGTGACACAGCAAGGACTCTGTGAACATGCAGCCCATGATGCTCAACATCACACGTCCCAACCCTGAGACAAGCTGCCAGTGAACCCTCTTACAGGATCCTGCAGCAATAAGCAAAGGAACACGTGAAGATGGATGAGCAAACCCCAAAGTTCTGAATTTCAATACTTTATAGCTTTAAAACATATTTCAATCACTTAATGTGGATTTAAAATACGTCCTTGGGACTGATTTCAACAAAGTATGTGCTTTAAGGAAAAAAGGACATGAAACATTTGCTGAAGCAGAATAGTAAATCTACATGTCTAATGTCTCACATTTTTACTATTTTCTCCAAGCTTCTACTTGTCAAAACAACAAATGCTAACTTATGTGTGTCTGTTGTTCAACTGAAATTACCTGACAGGGTACGATGGTGTGGAAACCAACCAGTCAGTGTTAAACAACCGCTGCTCTATTGCTCCACACAGGCGCAAGCAGAGCCTGCACTGCAAAGCAGCACCTCTCACTAGGAAGATACAGGCGCCATTTTGAGTTTCAGAACTAACAAGGCATTTTCTCTCACACACAAGTTGCATCTTACATCCCTAAATCTTAAAGCCACCACCACAAAAAAAAGAAAATTTAAAAACTAACCAGAACTCTTACCTTCTTGAACATCTGACACTACACCCCCTGCCTCCTTTGCCACAAAAAATGTGGGAACTTCTATCTGTACCCTCTGCTCAGTGGGGTTGATTTTGTCTCACAGACTCAAAAATATTTTGCAGCCACCAAGCAGAGGCAGACATGGACAAACAGAACAAACAATACTACATGAGCTTCAGTCTTTGGGGAGGAACCTGTGTAAAGATGTCCACACAGTGTCAGATCCCATTTATTTCTTCGTAGATATACTACTTTGCACAGCACTGCATTGAGTCTTGTCAATAATAATTTGTCTTTTCATGACAAATTCCAGTGCTCCCATCATGTCAGAGCAGAAAAATCCAGAACTGAAATCCATGCTAACAATTTTTTAATGTCTGGGTATGCCTCCCCATAAAGTTCTACCCTTATATATAAAGATATATAGTTTCTCTATATAACTCTCTCTGTATTCTGTATATATAGAATAGATATACAGGAAAATAACTCTATCTATAGATCACATCTGTAGATATCCTGTATCTATAATGATAGATCTGTACTATATTCTATATATACAAGATAAGTTTCTCTTTGGAGGTTTGAGTTACAGAATTGAAGGTATAGTTAATTAAAAAAGACACCACTCAAATAATATTTTACTCTAGTCTTCTTATTTGTGTCTTCACAGTGACTGCGTTTCATTCTTTAAGTAGTCAGTTGCTTCAAGAGCTCTAGGGAGAAGAAAAACATATAACTGTGGAGGATATGTCTGCACTCATATTTAAGCTTTAAGCTTTGCTTCCAACAGCCTAATAAGGAGCAGGGAAGGGGAAGGTTAAAAACTTTGCATTTCATCTCTGCCAAAACAGCAAAGGAAAAATGAGATTGCTGAATAGCTGACAATGACTGCAGAATCAACACAGCAGTGATCTGCCTATAAGCTGCAAAGGGCAAAACCAAGGCATCTGCTTAAAAGCTTATACCAACTGTGGGATAAAAAGAGTAAGGAAGCCACAATAAAACGTAATTATTACAGGAGCTATAATTATGGCATTATTCTTTGGCATATTCAATGTTGTGCACATTAAATGTTGTACACTGTGAATATTTAATGATTATATGCTTACTCAGAGCCCTTAATGTCCTTAAAATACAGGTATTTTTCATGTATTACAAAGAAATTACACGTAATTTTTTCCTAAGGATCAATCCGAAGCTGAAATAGATGGACAACATTCTATGAGTCTTCTGCAAATTTAAATCTCAAAGCTTTGGAAACTGTACATGCTTACAGCCACTGCATGTCAATTTTCAGTACTTTTTGAAACACTAATCCACCAGCTTGACCTTGTGAAAATAAAGAGCAACGTTTGACTGGTCAGCTGTGGCTGCGTTCTGTATTATCTCCTGTAAGAATTATGGATGAATAGCTACCTCCAATCACACTGGTTCCAGTCAGTCTCTAAGAAATTTGAAAAACTCTGGTTACACACAAACATTCTTGAGTAGTAACAAGCAAGAGACAGATTTCTGCAATAAGAAATAGGAGGAAGCATGATTCACTAAGTGCCGGCATGAAATATGGTAGTTTCTACTAACCTACTTTTGTATAAACCATGCAGCCAGTAACCACACAAAGAAGACAGATTTTAGTATGCAATGTGGTATAACGGGCCAGACATACAGTTTTCAGTGTGGTACGAAGATATAGCTGAAAAATTACTAGGCTTTTCTAGTATGCATTCAGGCTTTGGTACAGTAAATATTGGCAATGGATTTATTATACTCTCTGCATTGCATCCTTACCTGAATGGAGAGCACTGCAGCTTGATGTACATGGGGTTTATACTAAAAAAACCCTGACATTTTAAAACAGCTTATTTAATTTTGTCAACAGTTTGAGCTGCTGTAAGATTGCTAATGGCTGTGCTCAAAATTTGACTTTTCAAACACTAACCTTCCAATCATGCAGTAAATTCTGGCACACCAGACTTTCTTACAACTTCTGAGCCAGTACCAAAAGCCTTGCTGAAATTAAGATGCGTGACATCTGCTGCTCCACTCACACCTACTGAGCCCGTTACCAAACCTCAGAAGAGTTCAGCACAATCCATTTCTGACACATACATATATTGGTTGTCAAATGACCTTTCTTTTTTGTTTAGGAGATCAGAACACATTTCTTTGGTTGCTTCTTACAGTATTTTTCCCAAGAATGAGAAGTAAGCTGACTGACATTTAATTTCCAGGTTTCTTTTTCCCCTTCCTAAAAATAGGCATGACATTTCCTGGTGTTTTGCATCCCAAGCTCACATTCTGCATTCATTCCCTGGGATAACTGCTCACAGTTCCAAACTGTTCAGTAGGTTCTCTACATAACCTAGATAAACTTCACCTGGCCAGTTAATTAAGAAGTATTTAAGGTATGACATCAAGTAAGATGACTTGTTATATATGTAATAAAGATGAAATGTTGCTTGATTTCATGGTTTTAATTATTACTTATGCTCTATCATTCTAGCTAGGTGGAGAGTACTTCTGATCCTCAAGATATGGTTTGTAGCTTTGAAAGGAGATTGAGCTAAAACGAAAATTAATATGAACTAAATTAAGCCTCCCAACACATGCCTTACGCTTTATAAGCTGAAGCTAAACCATAAGGCTGCCCCTGCCTCCGTGGCTTTTGTGTCTGTGAGCAATCCAGTGAAGTGGGCTCTGAGCATTTGCTGCTTGTTCTCGGCTGCCTCTGTTCACAGTTCTCCATCCGGATGAGTCTAGTGAATCCAGACAAGCCCCAAGGTAAACCTTTGACCCTGAGTGCTCTTGAGAAAGGAATTTAGATACCAGAGTAGAGCTACTAAAACCATGAAATTCCTTCATCCCATGCTTCCTAACACACCAGATCAGGACAAGGGAATGAAGAATGTTAAACTCAGTGAATTTTCTGCAAGCCTTGGGTGATGCCAGCAGATGAAAACACACCAAGCCTGTGTCTGGAAGCCAGACTCTCTTCCCCTGGTCTAGAAGGTGTGGGCAAGGAGAGAGAAACATGAAGAGAATTTGTGATAGCTTTGTACAGTTGCAATACAAGAGGGGAACATGACAAAGAAAGTGCTTCTGCCTGGGGTTTCTTGACCACCAGTTTCTTGCTCTCAAACTAAAAATACTCAGTTGATGTTCTCCTTTGGAGTTCTGAAAACTGTTAAAACATTCACCAACCTCCACTGCAGCTATATGTAGAGAAGTACCTCAGCAAAGAGAGGTAGCATAGAAGCAACACAGCCCCACACAATGCCTGGGTAATATCTATAAGGAGGCCATTTACACCAATGTAGTCTTTTGTAGAGTTTCTTCACATGACTTTCAAGAAAGTTTCAAGTGCACTGGGGCCAAGAATGGGAATTCTTCTGTGTTAAGGAAAGGATGCTGAGTGTGGCACTGGAGAGAAATCTTATTTGCAGTAAGTCCTAGTCAACTCAGCTATCTGGGGTCACTGAAGTGGCATTTTTGTTTGGTGGATAGAGTTTTGCAACACAATGAGTTGTTGCACATTTTCTTAAAGTAATATTGGTAGTAGTTGAGGCTGGCCCAATACTTGGTCTTCTACCACTTGATATTTAAATGCTTGCAGATAATTGGGGAATATTTTGCATATTACTGAGGAATGTGTGGACTGTTCATAAAATATGTATTACCTGGTGCAGTGTGTGTACCATTCACAAAAGTTTAACAACGCTAAACATTTCCTTAAGAGGTACAAGAATTGTACTACATATTTTTGTGTTTATGAGCACCTATACACTCTCCTTGTAAATATATTTGTAAATAAAAAAAAGGAAATAGAATGGAAAAGCAATTTTTCTAATCATACCTTTGACAAAGTAATGGCATCATTATCCTTCATACAATACACAACTGTAGAATATTGCACTTTCAATTATGTATCTTCAGTGTTTGTTTCTGTAAAACATTTTCTTATACCTGACTAAATTGCATAAATGGTATTTTGGAACTCTAAAAAAAATCAGCTAATTCGAGAATGTAGCGCTCTCAAAATATCTCTGTTATCAGGGCTTGCCAGGAAGTAGATGTAGAAAGGGAGAACTAATTCGTAGATTATGCAGTACACTGATATGAAATCCATTTGATTAAAAATATAGAAAAACTATTTTTTTTCACTGAGCCATACATTTGATTTGTCTCCTTCCCCCAATTCTGAAACTAAGAGATCCAACTTGTTGCTTCATTCAAGCCTCTTTTATGCCTCCAAGTCTAATGAAAAAAATTGATAGTCACCTAAAATACCCGTTTGTCACCATGCAGCATACCACTGCTACTCAGAACTTCAAAGCGTCAGGACAGACCAAATTGGGATCCTTCTTTTTCAAAAGCACTGGCTCCGTGAGATAAGAAAATCTTCATTAGCTGCTTGCTTTATGGAGTCAATGAATCAATTAAGCAATTCTAAATCCATGCAATGAAGGGCAGTAATATGAATGTATACAGTAGCTAACTAGCTGTTGTAAAACTTGTAAAACTTTCCATGGTTTAGATAGTGCTGATAGTAGAACCAGTTGCACGATAACTTTGTTTACTGCAGACTTTGCAGTTTGACTTCTACTGAATAGCAAAGGCGTCCGGCCATAATCCAGACTGCTTGCTTTGTCCTTCTAGATGTTTTCAGAAAGAAGGTTTTGCATGAGTGTTTTTTTTAACTTTCAATGAAGTATTTCACAGATGAGAAAAATTCAAATGATGTATGGTAAACATTTGCATTCCACAGAAAGCATCTCATGTGATAAGCCTGTTCTTAGTTTCATAAGTGGAAGCATTCCAATTCACTTTCTGGTGTTTGCAATCGAGCTGCTGAAAAGATAGTACTCAAAGATTCTTACTGTGGGAAATAAATTTAAATAGTTCATTTTCTGGAAGGGCTCAAATAAGTTTTCTTATGCATTTATTCTTTAAAATTACTTAGCTTAATACAGTCAATGCCACTGTTCTGTTGTTCCCCTTTTAAATTTATTTTTAGCACCAACATACAAGCAAAATGTTCTGATTTAAAAACCACAGGCTGGTTTAACTCGGAATTAAGAAAATGCGGCATTAATGGGGGTAAATGGAAAGATATTATTTTTAAGTCACACACATAAAATAGGCAGAAGAAAAACAGGTTGCATTAGATAAGTCTGAATTTAGCTGTGATACAGCAGTAGTATTTTGGAATACATATTGGCTTTAGTAAATATCACAGTATAGCAGAATTATTAGAAATCTCAAGGTTAATTACCGGCTCCATCCAAAGCTGACTCTGTGGATACTGCAGGAGTTACTACACCCAATGAGAGTGACACCCCATCGAGAAAAAAATACACCTCTGCAAACTTTTCCCTCAAAAGAGCCATTACTCTCGATTAAAGATACATATTTCATTAGAAAACCCAAGGTCAGAGTGTTCTCACCTAGCTCCTGACACAACGCTGTCACCAAGTTCACAAAAAAGCCATCATTGGGAATTTTCCATGGGAAAGGAATTAACCTGTTTGCTACAGAGTACTCCAGGGAAAGTCTCTTCTCTGTTTTTCTCTAATGTGGAAGAGTAAGTATTTTATCCCTGAATCATGAACCTAAGTTTAGCATCTAACAGTCATAATTATTCTTAAAATTGGAGTGAGAAAATATTATACATAAAAGCTGACAGCAATACATGTATCTCTGTATTCTACATGTGATCGTAGGAATTCATCTAATCCTTCAGTGAAAACAGACAGAAAATGGAAAATTGCAATACGTTTCTTGTCAAATAGGGAAAATACCAATTACATCTTCTATGATTAAAGCCAAATTTTGGTTCTGCTAACCAGCACTGGCCCAACTTCATTTAACCACTTGATAGACAGGCAAAATCCAGACAATTCAGAGTGTCATAAATAGATATCAAGCCTGACAAGCCCATGAGCACACCATTTAGTATTTTCTTTAGGAATACATATTGCCTTAATGTCTTCATTTTACACTTACTTTGCTCTTTCTGCTTCAACTTTTACTCTTTTTCAGCAGAATTTCTGAGGATTTTTTTAACTGTGGAAATGATTGCTGCAAAAGTTGTGGACTACAGGAGTTCAGGACAAACACCCTTCCTACCTGGCATTAAACAGGTCTGCAGCTACAAGCAAACATCTGCGTGATTGTCTCTCAGCTTATTAAAAACATTGAAACATTCCCCAAATCTCCACCCAGTATCATCTTCTCAAAAACCAGCACTGCAAGCACACAGCAAGTTATATACAACTTGTTTTCTGCCAGTAAAAAAGGAAGTTGTGGCGGTATATGAAAACCAGGGAACTAAATGAGGATTTAAACAGGACTTTTCAATGCAAATACAACAAAGTGGAAATGCTGTAGAAGTCAGAAAAGTCCTAAATCCTGACAGAAAGAGGCAAAAGACCACCCGTATCCACATGCAGCCACTGCGATCGTTATTGGAGGTGCTGAGAGGAATTCAATTTCAGGACTGGAAGCAGAAATATCAGGCATGAGAGGGGATTTCTGCAGAGACTCAAGTAACTGCTTTGGCTTACAGATATTGATCAGAGCATGCAGATGAAAGGCAAACACATAGCTGGTCTTACAGACAAGCCAGAATGTTATTACTGTAACAAAATCAAGCTATCTGCCTTTCCCCCTTTTTAATTAGATACTTCAAAAGTACGGAGTGTAGAGATTCTCATCATTTCCCCCAATAACTGGAAGTAAATTCTCTCTTCAGTTTAAATGCAGGATTAAGCTCACTGCTGAATCAGCTCACCCTGCCTCTGGAAAAGCTCATACTGCTACAAATTTAGGAACTACTTCTTATAGATGCAGAGTTAGTCAGAATAAATCCTCACAGCTCCCTCAGCTGCCAGGCCTTTAAGCTGTTGCTTTTAAGGGACACAAGCAATGAACTGCTGTAAGTCCAGCCTTCCACACTCTTCTAACATCTATTTTCTTTGTTACTTTTATTTTGGAAGTGAATGTGCCAGAACAATCCTGCCAGGAAGCTCCAAAGGCTTATCTGTCCTCTGAAAATGTCTGAAAAGCAGGCATTCCTGCTTGAATTGGTCAGACTGGAACTGGAAGTATAGATAAATATCCTATAATAGAAAAGGACAGGGCTGTGAAACTAGGGATGGGGGGCATTATTTCACCTATCCCCTCCTGCTCCATATGGAAAGACATTAACAGATTTGGGCTTTTTTTTGCATGTGTATTTATGCCTTAGAATCACAGAAGCAAAGAACTTTCCGGTGCACTGTTACTGCAGACAATTAATGTCCAAATATGCAATGTATCTGCCATAAACAGCCTCTCTCAGCAGATTCTGAAGCTGCTTAGGTACTGTGCCATTTCATTCATCAGTCTTTGCCTGAGGCACAGCAGATGAACTTACCTAAATTGCTGCCAGGGTTCCTAGATCATCCTTTGGCTTCCTAGTAGGGTTCAGACTCTACAGTCCCCACCCTGCTCACCACAGCCATTCATATAACATCCCACTGTATGCACTTCACAGATAGCCGGCACTCACTAGCGGGTATGTAAATTACATCTCCAAAGACAAGGTGCAAGAAGAGAACATGACTTATTATAGGCAATAATGGGGAAGAAGATATGGCAAAGGAGACTGAGTAAACATTATTCTTTCCAAAATTGATTATAAACTATTGTTGCTTTATGGCAGAATTTGACAGGAATTCTGAGAATGTTGTCAGATAATTAAAGACAGATGTTACAATTCCTGACTTCAAAGGAAATCAAGAACCAAACCTGATGATGATTGTATCATATATGAGAAACAAGGGGCTATATTCTGCACTCTTACTGATGCTCTATTAAAATCAAAAACTTTGACTGAGGAAGGAGTATTCAAAGGTTTCAAAGGGTTGTGGTTTCAAAGTATCTGCTTATCAAAGGTATGTTTCAATGCACTGCAATGAATGAACAAATAAGCTGCATAAGCTTCAGATATTTCAAGCACATATTCAACTCAAAGATTATACCCTTCTCATTTTTAATTTTAATTCAAAACAACATTGATTTTTCTTCTTAAACACATGGCAACACCCTACAGATCCAGAATACTTAGACATGAGAGTGCAGTTGCTGAAGTTATGGCACTCCCACCTTTGCCTAGATCCTGGGGAACCTCAAGTACAACAATATACTATTCCCTACTTTCTGTTAAAAATCACATCTTATTGTTTCATATCATAACCATACATTATATGGCCATTTAATTAAAATTTCATTTCAGAAACTAAAACAGCATCTAGAGATCTAAATTCTTTAAATAAGCAATCCAGTAAGACTGGAAGGCTAAGACATCTTGGGAAGGAGTATCAGAAACCCTAATAGCCACTATAAAATTTCCAATTCCAAGTAATAAAAATAATCTGCAATTAACTAGGTTAGGGGGAAAAAAAAAGAAAAAAATCCACCTAAAAGAATGAGAAACGTCCAGATGCTTAAGGGAAAAACCTTTCTTCTCTACACAGCAGATGAATGTGAGATGGCTTTTGACATCAGCTCTGTCTACTTAAAAAGTTCTTTTTGTACTGAACCTGCCAAACAGCTCTCACTGATGAGTTATGTCACTGGAATGTGGTATTTTGATGATGCGTGATAAAAAGTCATCACCCTATTTGATAGCATGATAAGGAAAATATCTCAAGCAACACTGCAAAGCAGCTCACTTAGAAAACTACAGAAGGAGCAAGGAGGTCTCATACGGAAAAAAACCCAACAACCCCAACCTGTGTTTTTATTTATTTTTACACATTATGTCTCAGGAGTGTTAGAGCAATCACCTTCTGGCACAGACTAAGAGCTATTATTGAGTTCCCAGACATCAAATACTTAGTGAATTCCAACACAAACAAACACTACTACCAAGTGACCATACTTTACCCATCTGAGAGTTACTACTGAGGTGTTGTCAAAATTGCCAGTACTGTGTAATATTCTTCCAGAACAGGAATAAGAGTTGCAGCTTCTAAAAATTTTTAGTATACTGCACTGAAACCATCAAAATCACCAGATGAACACCAGTTTTGATACCTACATAAACAGCCGATGTTATCCCCACTTTTTGCCCCTCCTGATCATTTATCATCCTGGAGACGATAACACAGAAGACAGATTTGACTACACAAGAGCAGGGATTTATTACAGGATCATTTTAAAGAACTGCAGTCCTAATGCAGTTCACTGCTCTGACCTAAGATGGACAAGCTGGCAGTCCGAACATCTGTACTTTTTCTGTTCGAAACCTATTTCACCGATGGATGTCAAACCGCATTGCAAGACAGATTGGATGTTTATTTTATAAAGTCAATATCCAGGATAACTTCGGGCAGAATAGAAAAGAAAGGGAGGAGGGAGAAACATTAATAATTTGTTAATTTAATATTACACCAAGGTATTCTATTAAAGTGTCATGTACTAGAAGTACCTCTTCAAAAGGGATGCCAAAGCCTGCAGTGTCAAGGAAGTTAAGCCTACAAAACAGATACCTTAACCTAAAAGCATTTAGCTACTTTGTATTCCTGCCTGCTAATGTCTCCTGTGAATTGTTTTTAGCGGTAAAATTTTGTCTATAATGTGCAAGCATTGCAGCACTTTGAAGTAATGAAACCCAATGGACCCTTCAATCTTATTCTGTTTATGTTATATAATTATAAACTCATTATTTTTATATAAAATGCTATTCTAATCTAAAAAGGATGCTAGAAGATATGGCAAACATATCTGTTAGCACTGCAAACTAAACATATATCTGTCAACCACACTCTGATGACATCTGCTCTGTTTGGAATGGAAAGATATGTCTTTCATGACTGAATAAAAAAAAAAATCAAAATTAAGCTGAAAATGAAGCTGAGCTTTTTTTTTTTTTTTGTGGCCTCTGTTTCATCCTCACTAGCAATGACCACTCAGATGATGCCTAAACCCCCTCACTTACAGCTGTGCAATGGCACCGACTACAAAGTGTGCCACAAACAGCACTAGCATGACCACCAAGCCACCATTTCACCACTCCTGATAATTCTTCGCATCCCAGTCCCGAACAGAGAACTCACACTGACAGCTCTGGCTACAGTCAGCCCTTTTAGCAATTTTAATGTTAAAGCCCATTACTTTGCATGTATTCAAATTATATTTTCAAATGTACGTTATTTCTCACTTAGATTTTACTATATGCTGCTTATAGGCATTTCCTATAACATTCCCCATGTTATTTCAACCAAATTAGTGAACAAAACTCTAAGGACTGTGTTTAGTCCCTTTTATCTCTCCTCATTATAGTCACTATTAGAAGAACAGCTTTATATCACTGGGATTTCTTATCAATTGTGTAATTTTGCCAGAAGAATGACTATGACAGCCACCACCACAGTCATTACTATGGTAGTTAAGCATCAAGAAGAGAATCTCAGTATGCTCTAGGTTTGTATTGCATAACAAAACAGATAATGCACAGAATATGCATGCATAGCAGTGTATTCACTGCTTCACAGATAACTGCATCAATGGTACAAGACATATCAGCACTAGGAAATCTATTTTCAAGGCAGCTGAATTCCTGAATGCAAAATCCTTACTCGTTCATGCAAGGAGAAAACAGTTTTTGTTGTGAATTTTTCAAGAAACTGAAAGCTACTCGTGATGAAGCTGAGGAACAAATTATATGTGCAAGATAACACCGCAAAAGCATGGAACTTTAATTACATGTACACTGTCTTCAACACTGATTTATTATTTTTTGTTGACACTAAGTTTTGTGAGACAAGACTGTATCTCACTGGAAGCATATTGTCCCTTGTACCCTGAACTGACATCCTATTACCCAGCAATGTAATTTTTCTATTCAAACATGCTGTCAAAACACACTGATAGGCAGGTCTCGATGAAGAAATAAGGAAAACAATTCCATTGTTGATAAATAAAGTATTTCTCTATATTACTATTATTTTTTACCTTAAAGCTTTTTCCTTTGAAGAATTTTCAAGCCATTTCTTTTTATGACATGTAGAGTCCTGCTTCCAAGTAGCGTCTACACTTCAGTTAATATAGAGTAATCCTGTTATACGATACAAACCTGTATTCTCCAGAGTTTCTGAGTAACAGCTTTTCTGTTTGGACTCCAAAAGATATTATATTTCCTGTGGTACTCTTCTCACTTCCAGCTGCTTTGACAATGATAGTATTTACAACTGGGAAAAAATGGTTAATAAAATTACAAGTATCTGCTAAAGAGGGATTCAGACAGTAACGTTCTGTCATCTTGGCCTCCCTCTGATGTGGAAGAGTCATCCTTCTTGTGAAGCCAAAGTCCTGAGGGAAGTCAAGCTCCACATTTCCAATTCTGCCTGGCTTTCACGTTCACTCTTTATACTGCAGATACAATTCTTTTTTAAGACAGCGTGTGAATCAAGTGCAGGAGAGGACATATGTGATCAGAAAGAATTGCCTCACCTCTCAAAACTTAATTAATCAAATTTCCATTTTTATATCATGTCCCCAGGTCCCTTTAATAATGACTGAGCATTTGAAGGTAAAAGCTGCACTTACTCCAAAAGCATGGCAATGTTGGAATGGTAAGATCAGTTTTCTGCTGCCGGTGTCACGCGTAATTGTGTTCTGAAGATTATGGTATGAAGCAATTTGCAATAAAGAATGTATGTGTGGGACAAAGCAAAATTAGCCTTTAATGCCTTTAATCCCAGACAAATATAATTCATGGTGTAGTAAGGATATGAGATGCACACACATATGTCACTGTGCCTGTTAAAGGTTCTGGTTTTAAATACATAGTTCTAGCAACGGGTCTGCGATCTGAAGGGAATATCATGCTGACAGCGCATTGCCTGCCTCATAGGCAAAACCAGCAGGTAGGAGAGATCTCAGACCTAAGAACACATATCCTCAGTCTGTCCCAAACAGCTTCAGACAATGATACACAACTAAATCTGGACAGAACCTTTATTTGTTTCCATTTGGACTTTGGGCCTTGCAAAGAAAGTCTAAAATAGGCAAAAGAACAGGGGGAGATCTTGGGATCGAATTTTAGCTTTCAGTCACTGAATGAGAAGACTGAACCATATTGGTACACATAACAAACATGTTTATGTATATGCAATATTGATATATAAAAATAGGTTGGGCCATAACAACTGGATTTTACACATTTGTCTCAATATGTTTTTTATTAAATACAAATAACAATAAATACCCCAAATGCCAATGTTTGGTACGTATTACTGGATATCTAAACTTGATATTTAAAAGCAAATGGCCTTACTGCAATTACTAATCATCACCATGGGTCCAAATTTCCCTTTTTCTTCTTTGATATTTACAACAGCAGATAAAATAATTAGAATTTGGAAAACTGTGTGTCCTAGTGGCTTTACTGCTCCTGCATATAGTTTCTGCTCGTAAATTCAAATTAAAAAAAAACCCAACCCATGAAAAACATGTTTTTCAATCCTAAACACCACTTGTCACCCTGCATTTTATTCCAAACCAGTCCCATTGTCCCACAAACAATATCAGAAGTCCAGTTTATATTCCAGCCCTTTTTAAATTCAGATTATATTTTGTGTGACCTCTCTACACAGCTTAGCACTCAAGAAGATTTCTGAACAAGCCCAGTCAGTCTCTGGAGAATGCTTACTTTAGCAGTTTCAAACCCTAGGAAAGAGTAAGTTAAAGTGACTTGCCTACCGACGTTGCTATATACCTTCCAAAGTGTCTTTTGCTCTGTGCTTTTTTCTGCTCCTGTAATCAGCATCCTTGCAGTGATCACATCACTGTCAATCAGGAAGAAAATATTAACTGGGGAAAAGCACGTCTATTTAGACGTCCTTAGTTTCATCAACTCTCTAGAGTTTAATTATGAATAATATTAACGTATAGGCAGAGATTTATTCACTGTGTGAATAATACATACAGATAACAAAAGAGGAGAGAATCAATAGTCAACTAAATTACAAGGGTCAGACGCACATGTTCAAGAAAGGTAAAAAAATAAAAGATTTACTTAGTCTTACTTACTCTTCAGAGATAGCTTCTGAATAAATTCATACTTTCACTAAAAGGAGTATAATTTATTTAGAACTGGGTGGAAAGGTAAAAGACACAATCCAGCTTTTAACTGACAGCTCATCAGAACACACTACTGAAGACTACAATGTATTCTCAAAAAGGCTTTAAGGATAAGAAGAAAAGGATTTTAAAGGTTAAAATAAATATTTGTAGATATGACAGTACCCCCTCAAGAGTTCCTGTTTACACATTCAGGGATATTTTGTCAGCAGAGAAAAGCATATTGAATAAATACCTCCCTTTACACACACACGATTTTACAGATGGGGAATGAAGGAGCAAGTGGCCAACGCTCTTGCCCATGTACAGATCTCAAACCAGATCGACATATCACAATGAGCACTTAATAAGTACACCCAGAGCATTAAGTGGTATGTTCCTTGCAATAAAGTCACTGGTGTGCACAAAAGGACTCTGACATACAGTATCAACTCAGACAAAGATTTACAATAACAGAAAAACATGGTGACTGCGTTTTTAAGGTTCCTGTGCATTATTCAATTAAAAACCCAACAAAGTTACATATATCACATGTGAAATAACATTAGTCCTACAAGTAAAGCTCTAGAAAAATGTTTAAGCTCTGGCTTCTATCTCCTGAGAAATCACGATCATACTTAGATGATCTTCCTCAGTGTTCACAATTCTGACATCAGCTCCTCTTCCCACCCCAGTATCTCGTCTTTCAGAGCACAAGCTAAAGAAAAGATGCTCCTCTTTGTGATCTGCATTAGATTTGTGACCATTTAACAACAAAAATTAGAATTTCTGTGAAACACCACCCTGCGCTCTGTACTGCCCAAGCTGCTCCTAGCTCTTCTGCACCAAATTTTGAACTTCAAAAAAAAATCAGTCTAAACTGGGACAGAAGGCCCAGAAGATAGAGAAATAATTCTCTCTCCTACAATGTTGCCAACGGGAAGCAACAGCTAACTTTCAAAATTCAATGATCGCATTTAAAGACCTGATAACTTTTTTGGGGGGTATTTTTGTGCAAAAGGGAACTGGAAGAAAGCATAGTTAAACTCCTGGGTCAGACGTTTCCAGTCTTTTCTCATTATGAATTAGGTGAAGGCAGTTTGCAGAAAGAACTGATTCTGAAAAAGCTTTCATCAGCTGCACTGGGACAAGCTGTTTGCATTTCAAAAAAACATTTTTCTTCATCCCTGCAGCACCAGCTCTCTAATCTCAAATCTTTAAAATAAAACATCCAAGGAACGGGAGGACATGCCGTTTGCAGGTAATGATATTTGGACTGTATGTCTAAGATAGATCAGATTACTGAAGCGTGAATTCACAAAGCATTCAAACTGAGATGGATGAAAAATTAGTTTGCATATTTTATATTACCGATGTACGTGAAATACTACAGAGGTAAAGCTGATCTTATTACACACTGACAGTATTTTCTGTAGATGGAAAGTTCTGGTTAGCTTGTTCGTTCAATGCACGACACCAGTCTCCACAAACTGAGCGTTTCCTCTGTCACTGAAAAATGTAGTGATTTGTCAGTGACATCAATCTCTGAACATACATCAACGTTATATCTTTTATAAAGGCATTAGAAGCCTAAAAGGAGCCAACACCCACAAGAACTCTTGAAGTAATGTCATTAAACTACATAGGTTGTTTTGAGAATTAAGTTCTTACTCTATTAATTGTCAAGGAATATTTTTGTTCTTTGACCTACAGAAAATGAGCAACAAAGATTTACTTTAAGGTTTTCTCCTCTGGATTTCACATTTGATTGTTATAATTTTGTAAGAAAATAATGAAAAATACCATTATGCCCTAAAATGCTGTAAAAAAACAAACAAAAAAGACAAAAATGTCCTTCTCCTGAGCTTAAAGAGATATTCAATTTCTATACTACTATAAATGTAATTACATCATAAAGTTTGAGAATCCATTCCTAAACATAAAGGCTGAAAACTAAAAATTGTTGTAGCCATCCCATGCTAGCAAGCAAATGGGCAGAAAGAATCCCCAAACTCAACAGCTGATCTACCTCTAATTGAAAATAATTCAATCATTTCAGTAGAGCAAAGATCGCCACATTAATGTGTCAGAACACTCTGTATTCCTTTGAATGAATCAAATTCAGACATCTGTCATTTGATCAATACTGTCAGGAGACTGACCCAGTTCCAGCTTGGTGGAAACAGGGGATTCCTCTTTTTAAAAAAAAAAAAGAAAAAAAAAAGATTTTCCTTTTTTTTTTTCTTTCAAAGGAAGCAAGGAAAATAATAGTCCAAAATCTTAATGTGGCATTTCTTTTTGTTACATCCCGTATATTCAATGATTATACTAAAGACCATTTTATTAATAACTCAGCTTCTTTAGCAAGACTTCCATTTTTTAAATAGATTAAATTAATTCTCTTTTCACCCTAAGACTTCTACATTGTCTCGACCTGAAAAAATTTAATGCAGATTCATAAAGCTGGCTGGATACTAAGCTACTCTCGGAGCTCACAACACTGCAAAGAATTGTGTTCCTGTGGCTCCACTGAGTCCACTAAAGACAGAAGAGCTTGCAAACTCATCTATAAAAATCCCCTCTCCTTGCTCATCCCTGAAATTGTTCAGTGTTTTTCAGCTCCAAACAGCAGACAAAATATAATCCAGTCCCTCCAGGAGAAAAGTCAATCTTTACAATTTTCTCAGTTTAAGAAACCTTCAATATCAATGAGTGCAGTACTGAGATTTACTGTATCACAAAGTTCCAAAGCAACAATTTCATATCTATCCATTTACTCCTCCTAAAAGTTTAGGATATTAAATGCTACATTATCTTTTTGCACTTAAATTTTAACTCCTTTCAAGTTTGGAGTGTTTTATCACTAATTATCATTGTATCTGCTTGGCAAACGGATTTCTAAAGCTTCCTTTAGTCACTGACAGGGCAATACGAAAAAATTGCTGAAAGAAAACACATTTTTTCTAATTCAAAGAAAACTCCGCTGTTAAGGAAGCTCACCTTTAGTCCTCCAAACCCAACTATTACAACAACCTTTCATTCCTGTCTTGAAAACAGGAAATGCTACACAAAGTCCAGAGATGCTCCCAAACACAAACACCAAGCAAACCCTTCTTGTCTGCAGCACTGGCTGTTTGTACTCAGACATAGAAGAGAGTGAGACAATATCACAGATTCATGGAATCGTAGGGGTTGGAAGGGACCTCCAGAGCTCATCAAGTCCAACACCCTGACAAAGCAGGGTCCCTGGGACAGGTCACACAGGTTGGCATCCATATGGGCCTGGAATATCTCCAGAGAAGGAGACTCTACACCCCTCTGGGCATCCTGTCCCAGGGCTCTGTCACCATCACCGTGAAGAAGTTCTACCACAAATTGGTGTGGAATTTCCTGTACTCCAACTTAAGGCCATCACCACTTGTCCTGTCCCCACAGACACTGAGAAAAGGCTGCCCATTTCCCTCTGTCTCCCACATTTTAGGTATTTATAAACACTGATCAGATGATCGCTTCTCAGTCTTTTCTCAAGGCTGAACAGCCCTGGTTCATTCAGCCTTTCCTCACAGGAGAGATGCTCCAGGCCCTTAATAGGTGAGTTTTATTACTGTACTTCCTGTGACAATGCTGAAACATGACATACACTTCAAGTTGTTGCTTTCTCTAACAGTAGAACACGACACAAACTTTCAAAACCCAACAGGACCACAAACTTTCATGCTTAAGTGTAGCTGCTGGATCATTTCGTTCCAAACTCCTTTCAGATCCTGATATATTAGCGCCAGAGTATTTCAGCTGTTTTTGTTCACCCTCCTGAGCCTTCTGGGCTGCTGGTGTCTAATTTTTTGACCACTCTAATATCTAGCTTTCAAAAATCTCCATTTTTTTCACCATTTGATGAAAGACAGCTTTCACTTAGGATGTACAGAGAAAAAAAGAAACTACCTTAAAATAGAATAGTCCAAGCCCAGGTAGCAGTTAAAAGGGTGTAATCAGTTCTATAAGCAGGGGACCTAACAAAGCCTTGTCTCATCTCAGGTTGTACCATCAGCCTGAGGTCCCACGTGGATTCTCTAATGTCTAAAAAGGACTGTAGCTTTTCTCACTCTGGATGCGTTATTGGTCTCTTGCTTCCATCCAGCTTCACATTAGCATTAAAACTTTTTAGAATTCAAGACATCTCTCCCTCTGTCAACTTTCATTGAAATCAGCCATGAGCTTCCAGGGGGATTCTGGAGGCCAAGAGCAGACAGCGCCAGGGACAGAAGGATGTAGAACTGGGTGAAACCAAATGGAGACGACAGGCAACAGGAGGGGAAGTAAGAAATTGGAGGGACGATAATGGTGGTGAAGATTGTTATTGCTTCTCAGTGTTCTTTTGATTGTAAAACCCAGTTGAACATTCATCTGTTTCACTGCAAATGCAAATCAATTTACTTAGGTTTCCAGTTTTTTAGATAAAACAGCTTCTCCTTATTCAATGCTTTCATGGAAGAAACACATTAAAGGGAAGTGGAAAGAGATGGTAGCTTGCTACCTCTCTTTCTGTTCAATGCATCTTTCCATCCTACATTTAGTTTGCAATTCAGTACACTACCTCCTTTGGCCTGATTTATTTTTATATAAAAAGTAATTAGATTATGTCAGGATTGAATACAGCGCTTTTCGCTACTGGTTTATTTCCTACACATCTACAGCTGTTAGTAAGAGTTAAAAAGAGATCTTCAGGATTATCTGCTGGAGACATCCCACATCATAAAGTCATCTCTTACAGTTTGCCAAGCTGACACATACGTACATGATTTTGGTCAGTCACAGCCTTGATGAGGCTTCACTGAATGACAAGAGGTGAGATGACTGGCTCCCACACCAGTGAACCATCAAACCTCTTTCATGCACCATTCAGTCTCCCTAAATTCCATTCAGATAATACTGCTGCTGCCTGGTCAGTTCATTTTCATATCATTTCCCACTTCACTGTACCACTCCTACTTTGTTCCACCATCTGAATATTTCAGTTCTACATATTTTTCTTCCCCACTGAGTTGTCTCTAGAATTACCCCATCTTGTTTCTTTGGCTGTACATTGCTTTCACGTTTTCATACCACTCCTCCAGATCTTGGTCTTTTGAATCATTTCAGTTCCCTCTCTACATGTTCCACCTTTGTATTGTGAGATACTCTTCCCCTCGCCCCTTGTGCATTTCTTCATTCTGGAAGATTAGGGATTGACTGACCTCCAATGTAAGTGGTAATACTCAGCAGGACTGAAAGTCAACGTGCCAGGTAAATGAGATCACTCAAGTGCTGTGGGCACACCTGGGGAAGAGTCCTACCTAAAAAATCATGGCCAACAATGTCATTACTTTCTCATCACACACGGCAGTTTTCACACAGCCTATTGTAAATCACCTTGTTAGATACGTTCGGTACGGAACAGAATGTTTACTTGGGAGACATAAGCCTCTGCATGTCTGCAACTTGCTGTAGCCAAGAGGAGAAAGAGATTAGGAGCAATAAAATCATAAAAACTGGCTACCAAATAAATAGGAGACATAGCAACCCATCTCTGAAGAGGAAGCTGGTGACGGCTCCCTGTGCCGCAATTCGCTTTCAAAGTCACAAAACCCCTTTTGAACCTCTTGTATTCCCCTGACTAATGCCATCATTATTTCAACACTGGCTGTTCAGAGCGAAACAGGTGCTATCTTGTCAAACGAGACTCTCCCGCTTTCATCATCCCAGAGTTATTCACTGTGTATTGTTACCGCTGACAAGGTTTTGGGTTGCCTGGATACCAGGTCATGCTGATATAACTGCTAGTGATCTCTGCATAACCAAACTTTTTTGGTGAGAAGCAAGAGAGGGGAGGAACGGAGTGGAAAAGAATTGGTTTATTCCCGTATGTCAGCCTCCCAGCAAAAGAAGTTCCATGAGGTTCCCTCTGAGGGCTGCAGAGAAAGGGCTGCTGGAATGCATCCTGCACCCAAATAAAATGATTCACTCTATAATAAACTAGCATTTCTAGTCTCAGTTCTAAAAGCTTTTCTTCCTCACTACTTACAGCACTGTGCTAGATTCCTAAATAGAAAGATTAATCTGTGCTAAATTACCTGATGTGGGTTTAACATTATTTTGACAGAAAAGTAGAACAGTTTGCCCAAGGAAGCAAAAAACACCACATCCACCCCCCTCAGTTACAAATACCACGAGCTGCCAGCACCATCCAATTCAAATAAATGCTTGTAGTTACCTCCAAAAAGTAGCCAAATTCAGTTAAATCATATTTTTTGTTCTGGATTTTCTTTCTATCTCTCACAACAGATGGCTTTCAGAAACAAATGTTTTTCAGCCACATGCTTGCCTAAACTTTCCTAGGAACTTTTTCTGTAAACATGAGATGTGCAGAAAGATTGTTATAGAAGGGGGTTTATTTTATGCCAGCTGCTTTTTTTGGGGTTTTGTAGCAATGAAGTTTTATTTATAAAGCAATATTTCTGCATTGAGATGCTGGAGGTTCAGCTTGTTCTTGTCCCGGGCCAGGAAGGTTTTGACAACGTCATTTTAGACAAAAGCCTGACCTCACCTTTCCTGCACAGAAACCTGTGACTAGATTCCCTAAAACAACTGTTTTTTCAAATGGTTCAGAATTTCAAGACACCAGTCGTAAATTTCCAAACTTCTGAAGACATAAACAACAGAGAAATCCATCTTACTCTATCAATGGAGGCAGATAAAAAGGTTTCGCCTAAATAATACACTTTGGCAGCTGGCTCAGGCATCTATCAGTTGAAATACAGAAGCTGACTGAAACGTTCCTCGAGCCTTTAATGTTTTAAGCTAATGTTATATGGAAGCCACTATCTATCATAACCAAGTTCAAAACAAGGCAGGCTTGGCCAACTAACATGCTTTTTCTTGGATGATGCCCTGATGATTTTGGGCAGGCAGAGTGTGAGGAAGTCATGAAAACCACCTGTCTTAAATGAGGAAAAAGATGTTCAGCCATGCACTTAGTTAATCTAGTCTGTTAATTAAAAAAAATCTTCTTAGTACCTTCAAGAAAGTAATTACTAAGCACAGCAGTTAAAAAATATGGATTAATACTCTTGACCACAACTGGCAAAAAAAAAAAAAGATGCAAAATCGTTGAGGTAGTAAACAAGAATTAAAAACATGTTTTGATTTCCAAGCAAGCAAGGAAACTTCTTTAAAGTCCTGGGTATCATAAAAAAATTAAATTTACAACAGATATAAAAAGGAGGCCTGAAGGAAGAAGGGAGGGAGGAAGTGGAAGGGAGAGAAAAGAAGAGCAAGCACTGGCATGTTGTGGAAAGGACAGACACTGAGAATGAAATGATAAAACACATTAGTTAAAATAGACATGGGTTTAAATGCATTAAAATGAAGAAATTGCAAGGAATTTAGTGGACTATTTTACGAAGCTCAATCCATACTGAATGGATAACCGTTTCCAAAAAAACAATTTTATTCTTATTTCTTCAACTAAACATTGTATCACTTTCATTCAGAGAGAAATGTAAAAACACAGGAGTTTGTGTCTGCTGCTGTGTGTAGGGTGTCATGAATCACATGGAAGGAGCTCATTCAACTTCCTCCTCCTAAGGGTGCTACACAGTTGGAAAACTGAAAGCCTACTTAGGGAAACCAGTGATGATGCAACTTCAGAATGCAGCTGTACATATTTTCAGACTTGGAATTAAATGGGAGGAAAAAATATTTAAGGAAATATACACATCAAGTGACTTCCTGCCCCACGTCTGAGATTTTCTGAATATGGACCCATGACTCAAGTACAGCCATAAAATTCCCTGAGCCCCTGATGAGCAATGCTAATAGGCATGCAACTTGCAACACTTTTTAACATGTATTTTTAATTTAATCCATTAGAACCACAAAGGAATAATGTATTAAAGTGATAAGTCTGTACATTCAGTAAATAAATATCAAAGTGAAAGTCATGAAAGCTTTATGAAAAAAAATGTAGTCAGAAAAGAAAAAAAAGAGAGAGAAATTTAAAGCCCTTGGAGGAATACATCACAGAAAAAATAAATTGATCTACTAAATTAATTAAGTAAATTGATTGTAAAAATTTACTACCCTATGCAGTATAGAATAAGTCTCACAGGAGGTAAGTTAGCAGAGTCAATCTGAGCCTTTCAACCATGAGAAACTTGTAAAGCACCTCATAAACTCTTTCAATAATATTGTGGGGAAAAAAAGAAAAACTTTCTATACATGCTAAATTCCTCAAGCAATAACTTACAAAGTACCTTCCCACATTGCTTTTTGCTAAGCATTCCCAGCTTGTCTATTTTTCTTGAAACCAAAATAACAACATATAGAATTCACTCAATGCACATTTATTTAATTATGCCCATGGTATATATAGATTCCAATATAAAAGTATCTGCTTGTTCTTCTTTTAGCTGACTTGTTGGGCCTTTTATTCATTAAAAATAACTAAATTCATAACTTTAGAAGCTCATCAGTTTGGGGAAGCAACCACCTTCCTAAATTTCCTGTCCCAACCTTTTGACAGAAGAACTGCCTATGAATAATAACCTGTTCCTCTAAATCACAAAGCCATGAATCATAGAACCAGCTATTTCTAGAGCAACCAAGAGACCATCTAGATAAATCCTCCAGTTTACAGCACGACAGCAATACCTAGATTATTCCAAAGAGAAATTTGTCTTATCATACTTACAAAAATTACCTGTAAAGGATATGTCAAAAGCTCTTCTCACAGAGAAGTATTGGTGCCCATATTTTTTTTCAGTTCGAAAAAAAATCTACTTAACTTAAATCTTCCTTACAATAAATTATGATTTTTTCCTTATTCTATCTCCTTTCCCCACCAGCTATACAGAAAAACTGATCATCATCCATTTAATAATCTGATATGTGCTAGAAAATGTCATCGTGTTCCTTCCTAATCTTCTAAAACTAAACAAATCCCATTCCTTCATCTTTTCATCATTTGCCAGCTCTTCTGGGAGAACTGCTTACTCCTCAGTGACAGCGTCTCACATCTTTGAGGAGATTTGATCTTTTTCCAGTTAACTCGGCAACAGACACGACGAAAGAGTTTCTAAATTCATAAAGAACTGGTTTGTGATCATGAAAAGCACTTCATTCAATGCTTCTAAGAGATATGCTAATTAACAGAGATAACCAGTCTTAATCAAACTAATTACATTACAGATTAAAGGTATTTGGAATTTAACACAGCTGCTTCTATGTATCTACATTATATTGTGGTGACCTTAAACAGCAACCTGGAATAAATACGCTTCTTTAAAGAATTAACACAGAAATTAACTGTAAAATTTAAAAGATGAGAAATAAATAAGACTACATCATAGTTTTTAGGATTTCTGCTCTTGTTTAGAACTTGGGGGTGGCGAGGTGGGGAGAACCAACAAACCAGAACTGTCAGCTCTGGTAAAGACCAAGCTGCTTCTCAGAATCACTGCCTTGAATTTCAGCTGGTTGTCACTGACTCACAGCCTGCGTGTCGGGCCAGTGCAATGGCTCACAGACCCGGGGGAGCTGCAGGCGCTGCCAGGAATACAGAGCCCATGTTACTCGGGGAGCTGCACAGCCTGGCTATCAGCACTACCTGCCACCACAGCATCCAGGTACTGTGCAGCTTCAGTACGATGGACGATGAGATCATTTCACAGGAAGATGGAGGCTGTTTACTCTACCTGAAAGGACTGAGTTCATTTATGGCAGCACAACTGCTGCATTCCTTATGCCGCTCTGAAGGCTTCAGAGCACACACTGAGACCGACTTGACAAAGGCAGATGAACAACACACAAGTTCTTTGCTCAGTTGAGGGGCATGACACCCTCTTCACAGCTCTCACTGTCCATCTAGAGGGTTTGCACTTGAATGCAGCACTTCCTTCTCACAAAACATCTGACATCTCTCAAACTGCCCTGCATAATTTTTTATAGGAGAGCTGGTCCAACAAGGTGATTCTTAATTGTAGAGTGCATGAAATCACCATCTGTGCTGGGAGAGGTATTTTATTTATCAACTTTGTTGCAAAAACCTCACTACTCTTAGATTGCAACCTCTTTTTAACCTTCTGTACCAGAGCTTTACGTGAGACCATCTGACTAAGGCCTGAGGTGCAGAATGACAAAACTAGGGCCTATAAAACATTCTCCTTCACCACTTTCTTGTTCTGCATTATGTTTTGTTTGTTTTCTCATTTCCACAATAATAAATCCCATGACAGGATCCCAGTGTCACTGGTGCCAAGAGGTTTCCACGCTAAAGAAACGTAGGAATATAAAGCTGTTAAATGTCTATAGAAGCTGGAAGGAAAACAATGTAGCAATTTCATTTTAATTGCTACCAGCACATTGTCTCATAAGGTCAATTTGAAATGCATATATTTAAACTAATTAAGCAACTTACTTGTAAACATTGTATTTGTTGGTTTTTGCATTCAGAGAATATGAACTGCAAATGGTAAGGAAACTACAGCTTCTCTGCATCACGCAAATTAATACACACACAGACCCACCCATGGAAGAACAACTGCGAGAGAAAGGAACAGTGGCACAATCCTTTCTGCACATTGCAATTACACCTGTAAACAAAGCAAAACCATCTAACATTTCTCAGGATTCCTGATGTAGCTCTGGTATTAGCACTGAAATGAGGCAATAAAGGTTATTTCTGATGCCAGTGAATACTGAGGCTATCGACTTTTACCCCTACCTATGCCTTAAGATGCATGTTGCACACTGCTGTGGTGTAGGATGCAGGCACTCTTATGATGATGCTCTCTTCTCTCCTAAAGACAACATTCAAAATATTTTAAAGGCATTGCAAGTAATCAGTACCAATGTGCTCCACCCTTTCCCACATATAATCACTGCTTACAATGACACGTATGAGGATAATTATTGTTTATTTAGCTGTTTCTACTTTGTATCAAAAAAACAATATTCCCAATTCTGAAAGAAAAGCAGCAAACACTTCCATTCTGTCTCTGTTGCTCTTTTCCTACCCTCCCAAACCATCAGGATATCAGGTTCTTGTCTAAACCAGAGAAAATCCTGAAATGGATGCCCCACCTTGCAGCACTTCTCTTCAAACATAAGAAATTGGACGATGGCTTAGTCTAGTCACATAATACAATTTATTGATTTGAATTAGAACTGGATGACTGGTGTGATAACTCCTTATCTCAATATTATTAATATACACATATATTTGTCAGTTCAGGCTTCACTTTCTTTGTACTCTGTGAGGCCACAGGATGCTTTAAAACATTCGATTCAGTATGAGCGCTATACTAGGAGATGCCCATTCTTTCCATAGGCAAGTTTAGCATCTTTAGGCACTAATCACAGGTTACATGTAACAGTATAAAATGTACCCATTCAAACTTTAAGTCCTTAGGTCTACCTCCTCCTGTTCCTTGTGAGATGTGCAAAAGTATAAGCTGGTTGTAACACAGGACACGAACATGTGAAGAGGCAAATTAAATGCCCGATTAAAGAAGTTAGAAACTTCACTATTTGTTCTCATCCTCTTCTCTAATTATTTTCTTAATTGCTCACTTGTTCAAGTCAGCTTGGTAACAGAATACATCTTCACCAGCTGTAAAAGGATGTTATGCTTCTACATATACATGCAAACACTTGGATTTAGATTTCTTAATATATTTTTAGATTTATTTCCTCCTGAGATCTGAATCACTTCCCTCAAACCAGGCATCTAGTGCCAGGAGAGGTGGCTTGGGATACAACACTCCACATGGTAGAGTACACACGACACAAGCCATAATGGAGACCTACATCCTTCTGGAGCTGGAGGCAAGTGGCACAGTACAGATAGTCTAAAATGGCACTAGACACTACCTTCAGGCACAGTGACTCAAGGTATGAGTCAGTTCAACACTGTCAACAAGACCAGGGAAGCTGGAAATAAATGGCAAGAGACAAATAACTGGAGAACTGATGGCTGCTTAGAGGATATTGTTCTATGTGTCAGATAGGTATGCATAGGCTCCCTCAATCACTGTGGTAGGTCCAAGACTTAGAAAGTATAGAAGGGATTCCACCAGTAGCAGAGAATGGCATTAGGCTTCCATAATTTCTAAGTTTTATTCTTTAATTCAGTTTTTCCTGTAAACCTGTGCTAGACACACTTGTTGGGTCTTAACAACAAGCAACAGGATTAATCCAAATCCTATTTCCATGTATATGTTCTTTTAACAGGCAGGTAAATTTGTGAAGTCTATTGCAAAGCATCAACTGAATTGTTTTCCTAGCTCAGAGATTGTTTTCATTCTATCCTTTCACTTGTTGAAAAAGGCCTCTGGCTTGAACATCCTCGTGAGCTAAGCAATCTGTTCAGAGTTACTTGCTAACAAAGCTAAGAATTTACCTCTGTTTTTTTCTTGCTGCTGTTGATATGGAATCAGGATGGGAATTGAGTTTATAAGAGAATGCTGGAACATACACAAGTCACCTGAAGTTAAAATGGAACCAAACAGCTACAGGCAGCAATAAGAGGATGCAAAATACTACATGCTAGAGATGCTCCTGCACTCATTTAGTGCAGTTGGCAAGTACTTGGGGAGTGTGATGGCCCCTCTGGAGCTAGGTTGAACACCACTTCTCCTTCCCTGCCTCCCAGGCAGAGATTATTAAACCACAGGTCAGCTCTCTACTTACACAATGACGATTCCAACTTATTAGCTCCAATCTTTCCCTGCGGTTTAAAACCAGGACAGCAGACTTTGCCCTTAGGCACTTGGGGAACATTCTTACAGTCAGCTCTGCTCTAGGATGGCAGCCTCCAGCTGCACAGGGACACCGATACCAAACAGCATAGTAACCTCTTAAATCACATCAACCTCTTGAAAGTGAACATAAGTCTGAGTCAGTTGAGGAGTCAGTGTTTGCTCTCTTCTGTCCAGGCAGGACACTGAAGCATCTGTCTTCCTCCAAGAGTCATGTTTGCTTGGAAAAATTACTCCAAAGAAAGGTCAGATGTAAACTTCAGCATCACGGATATTTCATAAAAACAACAAATAAAAACATTTCTATTTTAATAGAGAATAATTATTCTGGCCAACTGTCCCTCTTGTATACAAGTCCTGACTTTTGAAGGACAAGGAAGAGGGAAGGGGAGATTTCCTATGAGACTCAGTTGATGTAATATTACCCCATTACTTCAGTCAATTTTGCTGCCGATGATTTTATTATTGGTGACTAGATGTAACTGCTATAATACACTAACTGCTATAATATACTAACTACTATAACATACTGACCTTTTGTTGATAGAAGGATTCATGTACAGAACATATTTTTTCATTATCTGACATCATTACTAATGACCTGCACTGTTACCCTTTAGTCAGCTAAAGCAACTCTATGAACGTTATTTTTCTTCTATTAACCTGATTAATAAAGGGTTCTAAATGGGAAACTGCTAAGCTGCCTCAACTTCTAGACACAGTTGAAAGCATTCAATACCTCACAGGAGTGGCCTACAGCAAACAGCTACCAGATAAAGATTCGTAGGTGCTCTACAATTGCTTAAAACTAGGAAGCATTAATCTTAGAACTGGACTGGAACTGAAGTACCTGGAGCAAAAACCAAAGTGTTTCTGCAAGATGTAATAGCATGCAATGAACACAGACTCATCAACTACTACTTCACTGAAAACAACCAGTGAAAAACTAATTTTATTTTTTTTTTCCCTTATACTGAGTGACAACGAGCTTGTGATGAAAAAACTACCGTCTTTCCCACAGGTTATGAGTGCTGTTAAAGGAAAACTAACATAAAAATATGTGCTTTAATTACTACAACTGATTATGGTCAAATTAATCAGTTTTAAAAGTTTACAAAAAGTCAGGAACTTTTAGTTCACATTACAAAAGCACTCAAGTTCTACTAGAAGCTTATTAGTACTATCTTCTGAAGAATATCAGTATCAAAACACTCCAAAAGAAGGGGCAAATGATATATTTTCTGGCCACACCATGGAAGCGTTATCTTCACACTATTTGCCACTGTTAGGCTGGTGATACTAAGCACGAAGACAGCAAGGACTAAAGGCATAAATAACTGATATAGTTGACCACTGTGGTTTTGGATTCCTGTTTAACACAAGCTGTATTCTGAACCAGATTTCTTTTCTCATGTTAAAAAGTACCTTGGTCATGAATAGACCCTCAAGACAGCACAAAATCTATTCAAGGTTACTCCAGGCCTATGCCATTATCAGTTATTCTCCTGTTAGATGTTACTACAACTTGAGAATTATTGTGTGAGGGAGGTATTCAACACACCATCCAGTTCACATGCATCATCATTCTCCTCAGAATCCATGTCAGGGCTCTGTCCTTAACCTGCCTGCAATCCCTGCAGCTGTCTCCTCCTCTTCCAATCCTATTTAACAAATACTTCGAAAACCTTCTTAGTACCGGTATTTTATCTCCACAATCTTTTATTCAGACCAGCTAAAAGACACAGTTTTCAAGTGATATTTATATACTTGTGATTTCTATCATCTTATTGTAGGAGATGACAGGTTGACTGCAAGATGTGAAATTTATCTACATAAAGCCCTTTGTGAAGATGCATAGGAAGGTGAATCTCAGTTACAAAGTAAATTAAAACATATTGCATTTGAGCACAACAGAATCGTGACTGAACATGTCAGAATATGCAAAGGATAAAGCAAACCTGTCATCATGACAACTGCAAGCTTCAAAGGTGCTTCTTTTCATTTCATCACATTAACTACCAGAAAATGAGTACGAGAGAAGAAATTCTCTAAACAGTAGTACTCTTAGGAGCTGATAAAATTTAAATCAAGTAGATTGTACCAAAATGACCTCTAAACTTAGAGAAAATGGTTCCCTTCACTTATGGCTTATGCACATCCTGTAACACCTGCTAACATCTTCTACGTGTCAGCCTGCTTCAGAGCACAACATTTCTGGCTGCATTAAGGAGGGATTCTGCTTCCCAAACATATCAAATACTGCTCATAAACACTAATACAGAACAAATGTGTAGTTAATAAATTTTACAACAACCTTTAGCTTCTATTTGAAGCTTTCTAACAAGCACAGCCCTCCTCATACAGTCCTGGTTTTGTTCTTCCTCTGGAAGGGAAGTATGTTCACTTTTGGATTCAGGATGGCTGGTAAGATACTGAGATGAAAGCATTTCAACAGATTTCTCAAAAGTCAGAGAGCACTGCATTGGAATGCTGCTGGTTCTGGCATCCAGGCAAACTGATGAGCAGAACGCTGGGCACTGGTGACTGTGTTCAGGAACCAGCAATAAATGGAGGGCAAATTAGGTCACAGAATGGGGCATCCCGAAGGGTGCGGAGAAGCCACTGGAAGACCAGCAGCCCTTGTTTATGTCATGGTGTTAATCTGTTTGCAATGTGAAATGCAGTTAAACAAACAGCTCTTGAGGGAAGGTTTCTGGAGGTCTGCCCTGTATCTCCAGCCACACACGCTATCTCAAGCAATTCCTCAACTACAGACTTTTGAGATGCTTTTTGTGTGTGTGTTTTCAGTGAGTCAACAAGATCAGCAACAAATGGAATGACATGACCACAGAAGAGAAGTTTCAGGAAAGACACTACTTTTTTTTAAAAGATAAAAAATAAATAAAAGCTTACATTGTGTAGCTGCTATTAACTTGGTCTACAGAAAACTCGCAGCTGTTTTTCTGCTATGGACCAACTCAGTGCAAACATTGAAGGATGCAGCTCCACGGATCAAAGCACATTTGGGGGAAATGGGGTGTCTGACAGGAAAGCTGGAACATCACTAGTCCAGTATCACATTGATGAGGAGTCTTATAAAGATACTCTGTTGCTCTTTCAACTTAGCCGGGGAAAAAAGCAGCTCAGGAAAGCAAAAAATCTTTACAAAGTTCTACAGCAAAACAAAAATATGCCAGGGAACTCCCTGCAGAGCAGAGGTCTTGGCCATTTCTTCCGAGCTGATTACTGTAAATATGATCTAATACACGGGAAGACCTACTAAAACAGAGGCCACCTCATGGATCATGATTAAAAAACAGGCAGAGGAAGATGAAGATAAAATATGTGGAAGATCAAGGAAAACCAAATAAAGGAAAAGAGACATGTAAGAATCAATAAGGAAGTAACAGGGATTAATATCAAAAGGCTGAAAGAAAACATGGAGACTATTAAAAAAAATGATCAGCACTACAAATTAATCCTAGTATTTCTCGTTGCACTTTTCAGTATTTTCCATTTCTTTAAGTCTTTCTAGCACATCATCTTTCATGCTAATTCTGGGCTTTTCTCCTTAAATGCCAATGAAGCCTTGCAAACAGGTTTTCATCTGTTTAACTGGCAGAGAAATACATCTCTCATCTCACTTAAGTGGTTGCTTACTTTCAGTTCTTTATTCCTTTATTCCTGTGACACTCTCCTTCAAGGACTTTCCTGTATTAGAAGACACCAAATGACAACTAATTTAGAGCACTTATCGCGTCCGTACCAGCTAGCTACTCTCTGGATTCCTGAGTAGGAATAGTGTTGCTCTCAACAAAGGCAGACCCACCATTTTTGGTGCAACAGGAAGAATGTGTTATTTAATAAATCACAATTCTTCCCAAGAGATTAAAAATAAGCACGAAAAATCAGTTGAGGTGGCAAATTACTAAAGATTTTTATTGGAAGGGTCTGGGTATTTTTCTCAGTAGTATAATACTGTGTGACAATTTGAATCTGACTATAATGCAAACACTTACAATGATTAAAGTATTTAGATGAAAATTTTCCCTAATTTATCAGACATTTTTGACATGAAGAGAAGGCGTACAAATCTTCTGCATCCAGTGTTTAAGGGAAAAAATGGGAAGGTATTTCAGAGTTTTCATTTCCTACTCACCAGACTAGTTAACTGTTAACGTTTTCAATGGCTGTTGGCATAAATTAAAGCCACATTTCACCTTACAGTTCTAAACCCAGATATTACCCTTTTTGCTACTGTAAAACAACACACGATTTACTGTGTTCCCTGTTTAGTGATTCTGATTACACATTAGATCTGTTCAAGGAAACAAACAGCAGTCAGATAAAATCAATGCAGCAACAAGATTCCCTTTTAAATGAAAAGCATCTGAACTCCCTTTTGCCATGCAAACAGTCATTGAGTGGTACTTTTTCTCAATGTGTATTTATGATGCAAGCCAAAATGAAAAAAATCAATGCCCTTTCAATAGAAGGAACATCAGCGTCTCTGTAACCACAGAAAAGGACCCATTCCTGTTCCTTATCACAGCCATGCCACTCCTTTAAAGCTTAAAAAACACATTCCCTGGAACGTCAGTCAAAAGAGGAAACCTCTTTAATGACCCTTCACTAGGAAAGAGGTTATAAAGCTTTTAACAAACAGTTCTTGTATTCTAGTCACAGATTCAGAAAATCTCCTAGGATATTGATTGGAGGGTTCTATCAGAAGCCAAGAATAAGTATGTAAACATAAAAAACCCCATATCAGAAAAATTCACTGGAAACGTTACATCTGTTTTTTTAACCTGTGACTTCTTTGGGTTTGATCATACAATTAATACTTGTTTCTTATTAAATAATATTTTTACTAAGATCAATTTTAAGGACAAATGAGATATTAGAGATTTTGAGAAGGGCAGAAATAAAGCATCAGTATAGAGCGTAAAAACACTAAGGGAAGGGTTAATTTGCACTAGCAGAGGAAGCCAAATAAGAGGTGACACTTGGGCTATAATACCATCTTCAGGCTGTGGAAAAAAACAGAATATATTTTCTCATAGCCCTAAGAAGAGCTTACAGCTGAAATGTCTTCTCTAATCTTATTGTTTATTTATAATCTGCATTTATTATCCTCTTTGCTTTTATTTTGCAGCTAACACGCTCCTGCAGGACCCTCCTTGTCTCCAGATGCTGATCAGTAGAGATTCTTTTCTGCTAAATGTCTTCTGGATCTAAAGTCTTTTTCATACTGGGATTTAGTAATCATAACCTTTCACATCTTCATTGCTAGTGTAAGCTACTCCTCACAGGAACAAGTAGCGAGGACACAGGAGTTTGATGTCCTGCAAGCCCATGCTATGGAATTTTTTGTATGAGATTTTGTAAATGTACTTTATTGTAGTATTCTGGTTGGGAAGTAAAATGGAAAATTTATAGTTCATTCCACTCCCTTTCTTAATGTTGTGTAAGTACATTCTAAAGCAGACTTAATTTAATGTTTTATGAAATTGGATTTTGACTGCTGTAATTTCAGATACTTAATTGCAATTACAAGCTCTCTTTTTAATGAATCTGTAATTCAGTAGGTCCTGAAAAATAAAAAGGTAAATATAATATCATTGCCCAGAATATTTACCTAATAGTATCTTAGATATCTCTGCTGTTTACCATAGAAGATAATCATCAGGCATGGGAGTATTAGAGCATTCAATAAACTCCTCGTAAGAGAAGTGGCATTTCATTTAGCTTCCTATTGTCATCTCTTCTTCCACGACTGAAGAAGGAAGTTTCAACAGTCAATACATCCATAGCTGACATCCAAATAATCCAGGCAACCAACTGCTAGAGTTTGGAACATCTTCAACAGAGGAAGAAGCTGATGAACTGTGTTTTAACCCAAGAAAATATTCCATGCTCACCATGGCTATTCAGTGCCTTTTTTGATGATTCATGAGTTATCGCTATGGATTGATGCATAGCTAATCCCCCTCCTGAGTGCCTTTATAAAACATTAATCCTTAATCAGCTCAACGCAGTGATGATAGAGCAGATTGTGAAAATGCTTCAGCCAGTGTACAGTAGAGGAAGAAAGTTCAAGAAATTTCTTCCACTTGTATTAGCAAAGGCTTAGCATTTTTGCCAACACAGTAAATTCAGTCAGAGATTTAAAGGCATTTTTGTATCAGCAAAAGCCATGATGTAGAAGTAGTTATATCAGTCAGTATCTGTATATGCATGGGTGAATCCTAACCCTAAAAAAAGGTTAGGTTTTAGTGATTAAAGGACAAGTTATTTCAGGGGACAGTTATGAGCATTCCCTACTACTAACACAGAGTTGTATCTGTTAGGGGATGTTGTCTGCATAACACCCAGGAAACCTTTTCTAACTTAGTCCTTTATGAAGCAGCCTAGAAGATAAGATGAAAGAAATAGGAGAAACATGCATCACCCTCTTTCTGAATCAAGTTTAGAGAGTCAGATGAATACCCTGAAAGATCATACAAAAAGTTTTTACTTTTTTTTTTTTTCCTTCCAGAACTCCTGGACTCAAACACTCTTCCTCTGCCAGAGGAAGATCATTAAATATCTGGCCAAGTTTGTTTTTTTTTTTTTTTCCTTTTTGAAAGGGCTTCCATTTTTGCAACAAAACCTCAGCCTGCATTTACCTTTTCTAATATCTCCAGGTGTTTGCTTCAGTCCTTCAGCATTCCATCAAATTTAGTATAATCTGTGAATGTTACCACATTATATTTATTATCTTTCCTAGACAATTTCTACAAATATTAAATAGGAAAGACATTTTCCTAGATCTGTGCTGTCACATTGAAATGGCTCACTGTTTATATTAAATTTGCTTCCAATTTTTTTACTAAGTCTACATTTCTAGAGAAAAAAAAATTAATTATGTTGAGAATATGCTACCTTCCTGCTTTGTAATGCACAGGGTACATACAAACATTTTGGTCTGTAATACTCCTTATAGAGTCTGTGCTAAAGAAATCCTGCTTACAATTACATGAAGTCATATTACAATTCTAATAAAATTTAGTAACAGCAAAAGAATAGTAAATTTATGGAAGCAGACAAAATCAGCAGCTTCAAAAGAGGATCAGACAAACTCATGGACAGTAAGTCTGTAACCAGATACTAAAAGAAATGGACAGGAATGAACCCCCCAGCATCCCTATTCCAGAAATTCTGGATGCTGGAGGAGACCAAGGGAAAACAGCTGGATGCTCTCTCTAAAGAGCATCTCATTTTGCTCATGGCAAGACAGCAAACTGGGCTTGATGAACCATTAGCCTGAGCCAATAGGGCATTTCTTATGTTCTAATGGAAAACCTAATTTATCTTTTCTAAAAGCCAATTAGACACCATAAAAGACAGATATTATTATCAAGTTCGGACAATCTGTAAATGGAGATTCGAAGTTAGTAGCAGTTAGAGAAATGTAACTCATGCTAATTGAATGCTAATTATATGCACAATTATTTTGGATTATACTGAGCATAAGAGACAGTGCCTTAGAAGTTAGTGCTCAGTGGAAGTCCATCATTTGTAAATTTGGAGAAAGTAAAATGATTGGATGTCCCTATATAATTTTCCATACATTTTTCTTATGTCCTTTATGTTGCATCATTCAAGATCGTGTACAAAACCTCCCTCTAATAATCTATATAGCAAGGACAATTACAGCAGAGATGCAGAGGTGGAGATCTGGCCCCTTTTTACCTAATAGGGCTGTAGTGCACAAAATGATGTAGTAATTCCTGGTTGAATGGGGAGATGGCTCCATCGTCCATCCAGTTCATAGAAATTTCTTGAATACATAGTAAAGTTCCCAACTCATCATTCAGAGAAGCAGAGTAAGATCTGTGAAACCAAAGGGTCAAAATAACTGTAACTTCTACAGTTCCACAAACAGCCTCAGTGTGGTCCAGATAAAAGTGCTGGGCATGAGAAGCCTTAGAGCAGCAACTTGGATCATGGAGTTGTGGGGAAGGAAAGGCAAAAGGAATGAACGAAAAACAATTATTTAAATTATTTCTACAGTTCATGGCTTTGTATTTGTGATCTGTACTACTTGATTGAAGCCATTTTAAAGGGTATTTTCTCATCTTTGTCTTCACTAAATTCGTTTGCCTGACAATTTCAATGGGATTTCACCCAAGAAAGTATCTTTTTGCTATTTTTGCCTTTTTTTTTTCTTAATTTAAAATGGAAAATATCAGGTCAATCTCTAAGACAGATATCCTGGAATTAATGTTGCATATATCAATTTAGCAACTTTTTCTAAATTTCATTGATCTGCCTTTGTATCTACGTAAAAAAGAAAAGATGTAAAGGTTTTATTAAAAAGAAAAAATCCTCAGATCACAGAATATGACATTAACATAATAGAAAAATAGTTACTGAAGTGTTTGACACTACAGAGGAGGCCAGAGAACAGAAGAAACAGATGTTTCAGAGCATATTAATACTAAACATTTCAGACATTTTCAAACTGTTGCCTTCTCATTTCTGTTCACCTGGAAGCAATAGTAGAAGCAACAAATTCATGTACTATGGTTTCAAGAATCACATTTTCTTACTGGTTAGAGGAAAACCTACATAATAAGCAGCAGCAGATGAATGTGGCTACTGTTTTGTCTCCTAGCACCCACTGTCTTGGAGTTGGTCCAAGGGAATTTTAGGGGAGGTCATTTACCTGGTACAGCCTTTGTCCAGGGTAAAAAAAAATAAAAATAATGCAGTGACAGCAACATGTGCTGTGTTCCCTGTACCAGTTGTTTCAGTGAGTGCCAACATCAGGCAACAGGGTCAGAAATAGAGGAGAGAAAAATTTATGTAGCCTTTCCACATTATTTCCGAAGTCTCTTATTAGCTGAATCTGCATACATAGAAACAAAGCTCTGGCAGAAACAAATCAGTAAATGACACTCCAAAGAATTAAAGTAGGGTGCATTTTCCATTTTTTGCTGCTACAGTGCCAACTGAGCCATTCAGCTCCTCTGCCCAGGACTGATGTCCTCTAACGAGATTGCTATTCGAGTCATTCTTTTTAGTTTTTTAACAACTGGAATTACACTGGCAGTCAGAGGGGGCTTTGGATTTTACTAGGCTCTGAAAGATTTATTAAAAACTAACATTCACAGATAAGGACCAATGAGCTGATCCTTTAACACACATGGAATACATTACCAGGTAAAACTTGTATTTCATCCACGTTGCTGTGTGGGCTCCACCTCCCCATCTATCTAATTCTGCTGTATTTGTTCTAAACATAGAACACTTACTCCTTTCTAAATAAGCATTTCTATTTCAAATCTAACAATGGATCCATAACTGACTGAGTTTGAATTTGCTCCTAAGATACTTTAAAGCTTTTGCATCATCCAATACCTTGCAACAGAGCCAGCTATTAGTCCAAAACCTTTCATCAGAGCCACCAGTTCGTACTGAGGAAACATCTTTTCACGCAATTCAGTGGCACATCAGTGAAGACTGTAACAGCTTGTGATTCTCAGTCCATTTTTATCGAACAGTTGAAATACAGCAAAGTAGGTCAGCGTCATCCCCCTGTAAGGTTTACCAGTAAGTTCCCTAAGTGAAAGTTCAAAGAGGAGATCAAAGCCACACCTAGACCGACACACTCAAGGATCCCTCTAGCATGTGCTTCCTCCTGAAAAATTCTTGTTAGGTTCCACAGGAGCTTAAAGCCTTCACAAATGAAACAGGAACGTTTCCTTGTTGTTATACTTTACAGCTCCTTGAAACAACGCTGTTATTCTCTCCAAAGACTATAATTGAAAGTTATAAGTTATAAAAACTGATTTATTCTTGCTGAAGGACTATTTAAAATGATCAGAACTAACTGAAATTTAAAGTTTAAAAGCCACATCAATAGTTCTATCCTCAACATTTATTTAAAAGAGGTTTCGAACAGAGCAATATGATATAATTTAAAAATGAATTCAACAGTTGTTTTTACTCCCTCAGAGAGCAGTTATTGCCTGTCATATAATTAAGTGAATATGCCAGTGACAGAATACACAAAGCAGCAGGGAGCATAGGAAAAAAACGAAGCTTCTTGTAGTCCATGAGCCTTTCAGCTCACCACAGTGAGGAAAAACCTGTCTAACACATTATGAAAAGAGAATTAAAAATATGATCAGAAAAACAAGAAATTGCCAAGGAAATGCTCACCCATTTCATACTGGGTGTGAATCAATCAAGATGATGCTCAGTGAATTTTATGACACATTACAAAATGTAACGCTTTATCTCACATAAACATTTGCTTAAAATCAATAAAAGTTAGCTAAAAATAATAATATGCCTTGAATAGCCATGTTGAATGAAAGATGCTCACGTAGCTTCAATCCACACTGAAGATTATTCAAAGCAGCCTAGTGTCTATGTACAACTGTATACACCTTTGACATTTTTTGGTCTTCAATTTTGAGACCCTCTATGCTAAATAAAAGGCAATAGGAGTTTCTTCCTCATGTCCAGACAGGAACAAAGTGAATACACAGTTTGGATTGTTGAATTTTGCTTTTGAAACACGTATCCTTATAAGTTATTGTTCTAAATACCCAGATTCCTCAAAACAAGAAATGTTTAATGTTGCAACTACAAAGCCAGGAGTCTTCGCCATGAGATACCACACTGACTTCAGCAAGCTGTATTCTGTACACCATAGCATCCAATAACACTCCCAGGAACGTTTATTAGCCTGTCTCATCTCCACTGTCACTGATCCAGCAACACAATAATCTCTTCTTAAGCGATACCATCAGAGCCCATTGACTGTGTTCAGAATAAAACCACAGTGTTAGACTGAAACACGGTAGCCAAAAATATTTTCATATAAAGTGGTTTGAAAACACTTTATAAAACAAGAATCTTCTTTTAAAAAAGGACTTACCCACACATTCAGGTATTGCCTCATTAAGTTTCCAAAGATATTCAATCTACTCACATAATAATAGTGTTCAATATTTCTTTTTTCTTCATACATGACAAAGGCATCAAAGGCCAAAATTCAGACTGCTTTTGAGGAGGAAAGTTGATCCTCAGGGAAGTATTACCTTCCTTCAAAACCTTCTACATTCTGTGTGGTAAGAGGCTACTTGCCTTAAACACTGAGGGTAGGCACATATATCACATTACTGGCCTGTCCTCAGTCTATGAAAATTGTGAAAGATGGACCAAGCAGTCCCGATTTCACATTGGTAGACTCTTGGCAGAAACGCTTCTCTGAACACCAAGTGATCTCTAACCAAGATTCATGAGCACTATGGAAAACAGTTCCTGAAAGGAACAAAAAGAGGGGGGAAAAAAAGAGGTTTAAAATAACATGAAATAATTTATCACGATAACCCACATCCAGGTTAGAATGATAGCACTGCTGTGCAGGCACTGCCTGTTCCCTTCCCTTCTGGCCATTTCACCTATTTAAATTCCTTTAAGCCCAGGACAAGCTTCTTCCAGTAGTGAAGGACACTGATTGACCGAGTGATCTACCCAGTAGAGTCAGTTAATAAATTTCCAGAGCTGCTGGCAGCCCTGTGACCACAGACTGAGTCAGTCAAGGGAAGGCTGTGCTCACGGGCATCTAGAGGAGCTGTGGAGGAGCCAGCTGCAGGTTTTTCTCACTGTCTTCCACTTCAAGGGGACTTTACTGGGGATATTTCTCCCACGGTGATTTTGCTATGGCATTGTTTATTCCCATGTTCTGTAAATTAATTTACTGTTGGGTTTTTTTTTTAAGTCTATTGTTGAAAATTCTGAAGAAGTTTCATGAGAAATGCCTTCAGAAGCTTGGATTAAAATGGCAGAAGCTAAAAATGAAACCCCAGCTTAAAAATCAGCATGTGAGCAAAGTCAGTAATTTATTAACTGCTTCTCAAGAACAGCAGCAATTCCTCATGGTCTTGCCAGGGGAGATGAGCACAGTCACAGAATATTAAACTCTGACACCAAACTAACTGGGACACCAAAGTCACTGATGCTCTCTGCATGTGGCCATATCCTACTGTTGAGGCATCTCAAACCAAGAATATATAGGGAATAAGCATATGGTTTATGACAGAAATTAAGGTGTGTTTCCTCAGAGGGGTGAGCTGCTGCTACATCACCTGTGATGAATTCCACCATTCAGAATCCAGAACTAATGAACAAGTTTTGGTCCCATGTCTCCTCCTTTTGCAACGCTCCACATGCCATAAGAATTTTCTGGAAGCTTTGAATTACCATGGAATTCTTCTTGGGGATTTTTTTTGTACCATTGATTAAAGATAATCACGAAAAGAAAACTATGGCTACTAATTGTTGAAGTTGTAGTGGAATATATTGAGATGATTATCAACTTAATGAAGCTGGCATTGAAATACATTTTCCTGATCTGCTTACTCTGTGTACTGTCTCTTCTAACTGGATAATACGCTGTTTTTACTCAGCCTCAGTAAATAACAGACTGATCTCTCTTGTTTGCAAATGACAGCAAACAGTTCCAGGAAAAATAATAAAACAAACAAGCACAACATGCAATGCAAGTATCAACCATTTCAGCCTCAGAAAACAAGCTTTATAGAGAAATGTTTGTTTCAGCACACTTAAACCTGATGCCAATTTGTAATTACAAATCTAATTCTGAACTGTTTACTAATTAAAATAATATGGGGTGCAAATTTCATATGAAAATAGGTTTTTTTTCTCAAGTGCAAATGCAAAGAGAGTGATTTACAAAGCCAAGGTTTGTGCACCTTCTGAGGGAAAACTAAACCGATCCGTCAGAACAGCCCACCCTTCCTCTAAGTTCACGAAAGGTTATGGTCCCTGAACGGGTTTTGCAATGTATTCATTCTTATTCTGTCTTTATTTACTATGTGTATTGAGAATAACCTTTCCCCACTGAATGATCATAGAGGGAAAACTGGTCAGTGTTGACTTCCTATCCACAGACAGACATAACTATTCAAAACTTCACCTGTGAATACCCACTCTTTTCCTTCATGGTCATATTCCAGCTTCACTTCTAATCTTCGTAACATAAATGCTCCTTTCCAGGCTCTGGATATTTGCAGCACGCATCTTAAACCAAATTTGATCTCTTGATGGACATAAGATCATCCCTGCAAGAAAAAAAAACCCAGCTACGGGCCAGAGCCCTCAGTCTAGGCTATCATTTGAAGGTTCCTAGCACGAAGATTAAGTGTGAATATAAGGATTTCAGGTTTTCAGAGTTCAGCAGCAGGCTACAAACTTGTATGTGGACACAGCCAGGCTGGTACTTGAAGTTCTGCCACAATAAGCAAATTAACTAGTACTAATTGGGTTTTAAACATACTAGAAGTAGCATATGTGACTCTTCTGTGGCAAATGATCTATCAGTAACAGAGACGATTAAAAATCCTAGTGTTGTTGGAATTTGTACAGTATATATGGAAGAAATTAACCTTTGAGCTCCACAGACAATCAGCCTGTAGCTGTTTATGGTCCAACTCTAATAGTACTCATGTTCTAAATGTTGTACACGTGTTAACTAATTAATCTCAGAGAATGTGAAGTAGATTTAGTATTAGCATAAACCCTGAAGCATGAGTTTTCATTACCTTTACCTTTGTTATAGCTTTCCTAAAGCCAAATGGTAACAGTAACAGAATGATCCAGAGGAAGAGGAGGTGGATACCTGCACTTCACTGGAAAACCTTCCAGGAGCTGCAACATCCCCAAGCTTCAGTTCAAACACACAAATCATTGTTTGTGTAAGGAACATCTAGCCAACAGAACTGATGGTAAAACCCCCAAACAAAACCAAACCCCAGACATTTCCATTATGTCTTTCATGGTTCTAACACTGTGCCCAATAAAGCTTTTCTAATGCCCTTGCAAACAGCTGCAAATTCTCTTCCAGATGCCAGGAGGACAACTAAGATGCACAAAGTACAAGATGTTATACAATTATCTTTCCATGATGGAAAAATATTGGGCCATTTTGCTTGCCATTCCCTGGAATACTTCTGTTTCTGTATCCTGTACAGATATGACCAATTATAGCTGATAATTCTATATATGTAAATAGTTATCTGTGATGGCATTATAATATTTCTTGCCATTATTTAAGGCACCTAATACTATCTTCACTATTAACAGCACTACCTGAAGGACAGGTGTTCACATTATAAATTATGGGAATTAAAGTAGAGATTTCAAGTGATCCCATTCACTCCTGCTCAGTGGAGTGGGAAAATAGTTTGATCATTAAAACATGTAGTTGGAAGTGTTACCTAAAAACCACAGGCACATAGTTTCAGTCTCTCAAATCTTTGACAAATCTATAGAGATGTCATTACAGAAATAAATCATCTTAATATAAAAGCAGTGGCCTGAATTTTATGAAATTAATTTCAGTTTTAAGCAGTTGATATTTATAACACAATTATTTTCATCTTAGAACCTTGAAGGGAAGTAAAGAGATTTGTAAAAACTGTGTATTAAGTCAAACAAAGCTTAACTAAACCGTGCTTTTTGAATCTTCAAGCACTCATCAGATCCTAACAATATTTCTCCAAATAAATGCAGTAAGTTCATCATGGGTTTAAAGTTTAGCACTGTTCCATTAAAACACTACACAAGGTCCTTCTTGTTAGCACAGTAAGCAAAATGATTCAAATGTCTAAGCATCCCAAGAATATCACAAAAGTTTCCCTGAGAATCTGAGTTTTCACAGTAAAAAAATAAACTTAACATCTACTATACCTTTATTAATTTTCTTAAGTTCTATCAACAAAGGAGTGGATGAAGGAGAACTACAAAATGCTGCATTAGACCTTTTAATTTTAGAAAACTGTAGAAAAAGATGCAAAGTAATGAGATAGATTCAAATTCTGACTGAGGTAAACAGAAACATGACATACAGAGGGTCAATTCAGAGATTGGCAGAGTTAATTCTGGACAATCCTGATGTTTCCATAATTGGCTAATGGTGAATGATTAAATTGTAATATTGCAAAACTGCAGGCCACAAAGCAGTGTTTATCTCCTCATGACAATTGAGCACGGAAGGTTGAAAGGAAAAACAAGCATTTAATAATGTAAAACACTGTGGGCCTTTGGAAAGAAGAGCATAAGCCATTCACATACCAAGCTGGCTTAGAACAACGCTGATACAAATTAGCAGATAACTAAACCTTCTCTTCATGTTTGTTCTGGTTTGAGCTATTCTAGCAAGGTTTCCATTTTCACTCTCTTCATTGCCACTGATTCTTCTCACTGAAATTAAAACGCCACTGACAGCACAGAACTGAGCCTGACTTGCATCACTGGGGCTCTTCACTCCGTGTAGATGCACCTTGCTGCTAGAACCTGACTGCTCTACAGACTATTTCCCTCCCTGGCCTCTGCATACCTTCCTTCCATTTGGGGCTAGCATAGCACAAGGCAACATAATTTATGCTAGTTAAAAGATTAAAGTACAAATTGCTTCTTAAGTGTGACTATATTAAAGGAGTAGAGAACTGTTGGAACAGACAGTAAATGTCAAAGTGAGAGGGTGTACCTTCAAAGCTCACCCAATGCACCATACTTAAAAATGTAAATTTAAAAAACTTATTAAAATACTAGATTTTATATTAGCATTTATAAAGCGCAAGTTCAGAGTCCTTTTCATAATTCTGGCAAATCCCTTTTGCAGTTTAATAAAAGAAGATATTCAACATTTGCATGTAAGGACCCAATGGACATCTTTTTTTCCCCATGGTCCACACGTGAGTAAAAAATGCAACCCTTTGGAAAGTGCTTTGATGTTAGGAAGGGTTTATTATTATGTTATTTCAGAGGCATAGAGGAAGTATTAGGGAATGAAAAAATTTAAAGTATTAGCAAATTGTGTGGCTTCTAACTGGGCAGCTCAGACCTCTTTTCATGATGTTTGACTATTTTACATCATGCATATGCTCTTTATATTATTTACATATTAAAAATGCAGCAAATACAGTGTGCCATCTTTGTTTTTGGTGTAAGCCAATCTGTGCTATCAAAAGAATAGAAGAGTATTGCATCTGATGAACTGGTGTATTTTACTATAGAAATTATTATAATTCCCACCTATCAGTAATAGAATGGATTAAGTGAATATCCCACTGGGTTCAGCTGGCTTTGGAGAAGATGACTGCAGTCCCAGAGACCACCCAAAAAAGGGGAACTCTAAAAGGTGCCCTGAATCAGAAATTTTCCTACTGATTAAATAATTTGACATAAATAATTGAAAGCATTAAGAAGGATGTTCATACTCTTTATTCATCCAGTATTATTTCTGTGGGCTGCATGAGAGAAAGCAAGGTGTATTTTGCACACTCGTTTTTTTTCATTTCATGCTTGGTATTGTTCTCTACTCTGGAATTGCTTCCTGAATAAAAGTGCCTTCCCAAAGAGACAAGAGGATGCCAACTGAAATTTTACCTTTATGAATCTTGACTAGTGAACCTTCAGCACCATAAACTTTTTTTATTTAGTGGAATTAACACTGACAGCTATGGATTAGAAGCTATCAGGCATTAAAACACTAACCCGCCACTTCTCTTTATTTCATCAAAACAGAAAGATTTTGCTAACTCCCTGTTTTTATTAAATTATCAGTTACATATTAGCTTATTTCTTGTGCTGGAATTTTTAGGTCATCAACATACACTAAAAACCTATTTGCAGGATCTCTGCAAGGTATTTTCACTTCTGCTACTGAAAGGTTTCTTAAAAATAATTTACTCTTTGGCTAATGCTGCTGAAACTGGGTCCAATCAACATCAGTTGTAGGACCCAACACAGCAGTTGCACACTATTCCCCACTCTTACTATGCACCCTCAGCCATTCGCTATTGGGCATTTAGCATCCCCTCGCTGCAGTGTGGTTTTAACTATATGTAGGTATGCAGACAAATCAATCTCTGAAAACATGACTTGATTTGCTCATAATTGCACTAAATGTGAATAAATTATTGATAAAGAAGTGACAAAGATAGGTATTTAATTTAGAAAGTGGGTTTTGCAATAAATACTGCAACAGTGAATTGCGTGATCTAAGAGGAGTTCCTGTGAAAGCACCAACTACAGAAAGGAGCAGGAGATGAGGGTTTTCCAGGTGCTCCCAGTAACCTCCACACACTTTACATTTAGAACAGAAAAATAAATGGAGGAAATAAGACCTTGGAAAGCAAAAACTCTGAGATAGGTCACCAAGGGACAATATTGTTGCTGACACCCTTAAATGTGGTGCTTCCACCTATGTTTTGCCCCCTCAAAGCAGGTCATTTTTCCATTCTATCAGAGTCCTAGTTAAAAGAACAGTAAGGAGACTTGATTGAAACATCCAATATTGACTGCATACATCAGAGATTACTATTGACATTTTCTCTCTCCTTGATCATAACATTTCTGCTAACTTGTGAAATATATGAATAAAAATAGAAACAAATTAAAATGAAACGAACATGGAATTTAGAAGTGTACTTGGAGTTTGTGGCTGCAATATCTGTTGAGTAAACAAAAGATACAGCTAACAACAGCCATTGAAATGTGTAAGCATCCCAATAAACTGCTTCTTGTTGCTGCTAAGGCCAGTTTCAGTTCCCATGGAAACAGGTGATGGATTGCCAAAAATGAGATTTGATGTTTTAAAATAATCAGTGATTTCAGCTGGTGATTATTACAAAAGTATTGCACTCTTCCTCCAGTGAAGAGGTATTATGCTGGGAGTAGGAAAAGAATGCATGGCAGCTGGCAGACAGCAACAGAGTTGTTAAAATTCTTGCAAATGGTATTGGTTGGTGAATGACAACAGCAAATGCTGTTTCTTGAGAAATCATTCAGCAAAATCTAGCAAAACTCTAGCCTTTGAGGTTTTGAAGAAAAATACATAAAACTTTGTTGTACAGATCCTTGCTTCAGTGCTTTCAAGTGCTTCTCCCAGATGAGGTCTCCTTTATACCTCTATTTTGTGAATTCAAGTAGCCAAGAGCACATAAGATGGGAATAGCTAGATAGATACTCACCCTGCTTTTTGAGCTATGAATTTATTTGCAAATTACACATTAGGTTCCAATCCTACAAATAAGCCACCACAAAGTGCTGGCAATAGTCTGTTTTCCAGTGATCGGAGGGTAGGTCCAGAGGTGACACTTATCTGGGAGGGATCAGTGTCAATATAGGGATTGTAGTGGGAGCCTGGATTGAGAGGATTTTGTGGAGAAGAAAGTCAAGAAGAGCGAGACGGCTCATGGAACTGGCATGATGGCTTCTCTGATCTCTTGGAAAGCTGGCTCTTGTTCCTATGGGGCTTCCGGATACAATGGTGACAGAAGCACAAGCCACGCTCTCAGGACATTCTCTCTCCCTCTGCCACGTGAGTGAAAGCTGAAGATCACCAGTCCCAGATCACAGTTTTCCAACTCCTTTTCATCCACCCTCTGTTTTCCTTCCTCCATCAGGGCTAAACAACACAATCCACCTCGCTCTGTATCCACCATCTTCACACATGTGCCTGTCTTGACCCAAGTATGGTTTTCTTAATTTCCACCTATCAATCAAGTGAAAAAGGGGGAAAATTCCTCCAGCATTTCCCTTTCTTATTCTTTCTCCTTGCCACCACAATGATATCAAGTAGGCTGGTATATTCTACTCTTTTCTCATTCTAGTGACAGGAGTTCAGAGGGAAAAGGAAAGACAACAAAGCTGAACAAGCAAGTGATGACTGCGGTCACCCAGTAAAGAGATGCCTTGTTCATCTCTGTCTAGAATCAGTCCTGACATGTAAACCAACACATTCTTCCAATGTATAACAATAGCCACAGGCATATATTGTGAAATAAAAGGTAGTGTTAACATGTGTCAGACAAACAGACTGTTTTTTCTCACTTCTAATTGCAAGATACCTTTACAAAGTTTCTCCAGAGCCAAAAAACACCCTTCTCAGATCAGACAATCCCATGAAACCTCAGACATGGCACGTACAATTTATTTAAATTCATTTGGAATCTGTTAGATGAAGGCCAAGCACAAAACAGCTAAAGATTTCACTCACAACTAAGGATCAGAGATAAGCCATAGGCAGGCTGCCAGCTTCTTCCTTTCTCTGCAGCATTAATTAACGTAAGGTCTGCTTCACATTTCCTTCCATGTACCAAATTCTTTAAATTCAAGTTGAATACTGTTAACAAAGTAGACTTGATGCAAATCAACCACAAAAGCCACAATACATCCCCAGAGTGCAGAGTTCTGTGGGGTTTTTTTTTTTTTTACTTCCTGAATCACACAACAGTTTGCAACATGAAAGTAAATGTGCCAAAATGATAGACTTCAAAATCATCCTGCATAAATCCCTATTATGAAATTACAAACTTGTATGTCTTAACACCTTTGCATAGCATATAAAAATCCACTAGAATCAGGAGGAAAGACAGCATTTGTCCGTCTCTGCAGAGAAAGTATTTAATAATCCTTTGTAGGAACAGCCAAAAGTACTGACAGATACATTTTACTTCAGTCAGCTTTGATTAATAAAAGTTAATTGGTAAACATAAGACATTACCTTCTGCTATATTTGATAAGTCACAAGTATTTTGCATCTATTTCCATAAAAATAGAGATATGTGAGGGGTCCGAAAAGATAAATTCTTCCCAGGGATTTGTGAACAATCACCACTTTTTAAGCATAAAGCAATCATTTTCTTTTGCCTATTTGCTCTTAAGAATGACTGAAACACTTTTAAATAGTCTTATCTTGGCTGCATATTAAATTTTCTCCATTTGTAGACAGAGTAGTTCAAAGATGGAAAGGAAAATGTTTTTCCACAAAGGCACATTAGTTGTTACAGGATTATAACTCGTGATTTGTCCCTAATATCATCATTAGTTCTGATTAGGAAAGGCAGCAGATGCAAGAATTGAGCCCCAAAGTACAATGACAGCTAAGTCTTCATTTTTACCCACCTCTTAATTATATATGGTTTTTAAAAAATAGTGTAGGAGTTCACTTTCAAGAAGAAATGCTGTTAGCACTTTTTTTCATAGTCCATATTTTCTGTCTCAAAGTACATTTGCCCCTAGAAAGCCACAAAATCACAAATCAATTTCTACTGCAAGCTGCCCTAAGTAAATCATCCTTAAAAAGCAAAAAGGTTTCCTTCTAGTGATACTTCCTTTTGTTCTGCCAATTCCAAATCTGTGAATAATAAATGTGCGGCACATCAAATTATTTGGTTCTTTAAACGTGGTCATCTTAGGAAAAACAATATCCAAGAGTCAGATTTTTCAGCTGTTGAAGATTGTACTGAAAGATATGAGCAGCTGAGGCCCATTAAAACACAACATTAGTTCCAAGCATCCACTTTTTCTAGCACAAAATATGGATTCTACAGTGATCGTAACAGCAGCAACTTCCCCTGGCTTATGAAAAAAATATATAGTAAAAAACCCTCTGTGGTTTGTGGTCCAAATTTGTAATGAAACATATTGGTCAAATCCCAAAATGAGCCTCGCATCTCATCACTCGGCACATCTCTCTTGGGAGGAATCCACTTCCAAATGAGCCTTGCTAACAGGATTTTGGCAGCAAGTTTTTCTACTCTCCCTTTCCCACCCCACGATGGGCTGTGTTGCTCCTACATTTGGCACATTCACGGTCCCCAAATATGACTGTCTTCCCCTGCCTTCATCTAACCAACACACGAGATTACACCCTGAAAGTTCGGAGGTCTGATTGAATTACTTTCTGAAACATATGGTTAAAACTGGTGGCAAACAAATTAGAACAGAGAGAAAAGCAGCAAGGTTGAATCTAGACAAGTTAAACAGCTTTAGAAAATAATCCTGGGATTCACTTACCCTGAGGTGTTAACGTTTTCCTCTGCTGAACACAGTAGACAATAATACTCAAAACAGTCCACTGACAGCATTCAGGATACTCAAATTGAGAACTTGAGATGATGGGAGATTTCCCTACAGTCTTTCATATGCACATGGGCCTTGGGGATAACAGCAACATTTTATGTAAGATGATTCCTAGTGTTGCCTGGTCCTTCAAAGCAAAATTAGTCAATGCAGAAGTCTGGCTCAAAAAATGAGTAACAGGGTACTAAGAAAATTCTGTTTAAAGAAAGAACTTAATTCTACAAAACAATGTTCTTTCTCAGTACTGACTTGAAAATTAACATGGAGCTTGTAAAAGGTGCAGACAGATAAAAGCAGCTTTTAGGCTTTTTGTCATGTCTCTTACTGCTGAGAGGTGTCACTCCGTAATGTTACCAGACTTAAAAGATCCAAAAACTTCATTTTAAATAAGAAATAAAAGCATTGCTCAGCTAATACACTGCAGAGTTGACAGTTTCTGAATTTATTATTCACTAATGCTAAGCATCTCAATTTTAATTAAATTATTATCCGGTGTATGTGAAAAGTAATTATGTGCAACTAACATTAAGTTGTATGACAGGCTAGTGTTCATAGAGAAATTGCTGGCTATGGAGCTGCTCATATAAAAATGAAGTGGTGTTTGTTTTAAAGTGAAGAATATATACATGGCACATTAAGTGAGCTGCTATCATCAAGGCAAAACCTCATCTAATGTTAATACCAGGTCAAAGGACAATGTATCTGCAGATGCTTTAATTTTTCTCATCTTTTAAAGCCTGCTTAGCTACAGCTACTTTTTATTGTTATTCTGAGACTATCATTAATATATTTACAATTTTACCTTAAGAAATGGCTAGTAAATCTGCACCACCTTAGCTTACTTGCAAGGTATTAGGAGTGTTACAAACCACAGCGAGTCACATTTGACAGTTGCCTGTGCCGAACATATTTTCATTCCACAATCCATCAGCACATTCGGTCTCTATGAGTTACCAATGACCACACACATTCAGATGCATAATGAATTGTCCTTACAGAAAAAAAAAAAGATATTAAACTCATGTATACCTAAAGGCAATGCAATTCATCTTCCCTGTCTAGTGGGATGAAGTGCATTTGTGAAGTGTTTTGGCTCATTAACAGTTAACTAAGTGACAGAACGTCCACCCAGCTGAAAGGGACAACCCAGAAGTGCCTTTTTATGGCAAAAAATGAACTCTCCTGATTTGTGTCAGACATAATTCCACTAACAAAAGACATGAGTTAATATTCATCTGACTGCAGCTTACTAGCGGAAAAAATAATTTCCCTGTAATACAGTGACAGTGATAATGTCTTTACAGTAAAAGTTTCCTTCTTAAAGAATCAACCAGCAATAAATGAACTGATGGCTTGAGTGAACCTTTTCAGTGAAAAAGTCCTTCAGTTAGAAAAAGGTAAAAAGAAACCCCTCTAAGAGTACTAAGAATTTAATTTCTCAATACAACAACTGAAAGGCAATTGTGGACCTTGACGGTGCTACTGTCCTTTGTGCCTCTCCAAGGTACTGTACATGCCTCGTGTAAAGAAAGTTAAATGCGCTCTGCTTTTAAGTCTGATGAAGTACACCCAGGCAAGGCAGCTGAAGACTTGACATCTCAGAGTAGCAATTTCTTTTGATGCAGTTACCTTTAGAGAGGCTATTGTTTTCTGAGAGATGTGAGGGGAAACAGGAGAAATCATCCCATCAGTCAAGACCCAGGATAACAGTGCAGTTGTAATTCCACATTAGTCTACTGGTGTGTTTAGAAAACATTAATCTGTGTAGGTATAACCTGAACTCTTTTCCAAAACTTCCTGGGAATTTTCACCTAAGGTAAGAATATGCTTATATCCTCTTGCTGTTCATCTCTCTGCTTCCCCACTTCATCCTTTTCTAACCTGATCACAGCTTCTTTCTAATGATCTAGTAACACCCCTTTCAAATATCAAGCTGAGGCTTTTGTGACACATAATGCATAAAAGCCAAAATGAATTTACATGCCCACTGTGCAAAGGGGGGGGAGAGAAAATTTTAAAACTTAAATTATTAAATACATACCATCATGTCGCACTAGCTCTGCTGCAGATTTGTTAGTTGCCTTGAGTCATAAACTAGAACAACAACCCCAAGAGTATAGGCAGGCCATTTGCTTTGCATTCATATATTACACAGGGATTTGTTGACTTTCCATGCCCACTCATTTAGAGGGAACTTGTCATGCTATTCTTGTTTTTATCCGGGGGCTTTAACAAAATATTACGGCACCAACACCATTAAAATGGGAATTAATACATAGTTATTTGCTGCAAAATTCCACCATGAGTTACACTACTGGTTAAATTAAACAGAATGAACAATTTGAAAAAAATTGCCTATGGCTCAAAGAAAACTTTCTCTCAGAAGCTATCACAGCCATGCATACTCATAGAGTAGGATTACCACTTTGAATAAAGGTGAAATGAAAGCTATCCACTTAATTTCTGTATTTCTTCATGGCCTAAAAAATTAGCACTTTTCAGCTTAATGATTGGTAAGACAAAGAGGAAATTACAGGTTTGTTACACCCAGTCATCAGAATTCAAGAATATCTGCTGTGGTAAGAGCCTCCCTGCAGTCCTGTGTCCAGCTCTGGGGTCCTCAACATAAGGAAGACATGGATATGTTGGAGAAAGTCCAGACTTGGCCATAAAGATGATGTGAGGGCTGGAGCATCTCTGCTATGGAAACAGTCTGAGAGTGTAGGGGTGTTTCAGCTGGAGAAGAGAAGGTTCCAGGGAGACCTCAGAACAACTTCCAGTGCCAAAAAATGCTCCAGGAAAGCTGGAGAGAGGCTGCTACCAAGGACAGGGAGGAACAAGACATGGAGGAATGGGTCTAAGCTGAAGGAGGGGAGATGTAGGTGGGCACTACAGGAAAGGAAATTCTTCACTATGAGGGTGATGAGGCACTGGTACAGGTTGCCCAGAGAAGTTGTGGATTCCCCCTTCCTGGAAACATTCATGGTCAGGTTGGACAACACTGAGAGCAACCTGATCTAGCTGAAGATGTCTCTGCTCACTGCAGCGTGGATTGAATTAAATGATCCTTCAAGTTTCCCTTCCAAACTAAACTGTTCTGTGATTCTGTGATGTTAGAACTGGCAACTGTATTAACATGTTTAAATAATTATTAGAAAGCACAGAACAAATTAGCAGCCTTATTTGCCATAATCTATCTTTAAAATAATGCATACAATGATACCAGATATGCTTGACAATTCAGCAATTCTGCTACCTTGGCTCCCCAGAAATATACTCTTGGAATGCTGAATAGCTGGCAGGACTCCTCCCCATGAAAGTTCTGAATACTGATAAACAGTGAAAGAGAGAGACAGCCACAGTTACTACCTTAAACCTGCCAGGTAAACCCTACTGCAGAGCCAATTAAATGACATTCCTTGAAAGATCTTAAGAATATTTTTTTTTCTTCTCAAAACTACTGCTTACTTTTGATCTTCCATGTTTCTCACATAAAGACAACTCAGCACACTGTTTCCACAACAGTGAAAGGAATTCATTCTAGTGGTAACAGTAGTCCTGTATAGCATAAACACAATGCAGTGGTGAGTATGTGGACATTAAGGCTCTGCAGGAGTAAGAGTTGACTTGACCAACTATTTAAATTAATTTTTTTCTGAAAAGTTGCTACAGATAAACAACTGGGCAATGCCAACTTCATCTGTATTCAACAGGCATTGATGACAAATTATCATCAGGTACCACAACTACCACTCCAGTGCTCATTGTTAACACTGCTTATGTCCTCAGTCTGCCTACACTGAAGCAATGTCACTCTTAAAAATCATTGTTATAGCTGACAGATTAGCTGATTGATTTGGCTAAATAATTGTTAGCTTGTTTAAAAGGATTAAAAAAGCTTTACATTGATTTAGCAATATAAGGTACTTTCAATCTGTTTAAAGAGCATCCATACAAGGTGGCTGTATCAATTTAACTGATCAGTTTAGCTGGAGATTGATGCATCAATCTAACCAGATCACCTGCTAAACCGATCAGTTTAACTGGTACAACTCTTTGTGTACAGAAAACACGACGTTAAATGCACAACTTGCTCTACAGAAACAGAGGCCCCATAAGATATTTTTACATTCTCACAGTTTTATAAGCAGCTTCTCCCTGTCTCAGGCTTTCTGTATTTTTAGGGCTGCCATATTTACTTCCAGAATTTCACAGACAGCGATATGTGAGTGGATGGTATATGGTTTTTCCAATACTTTGGGGGAGCAGCAGACATACTGCACACAGAGTGCACAGATGATTGGTAAGCGTACCATAAATCTGTCACTTCCTGAACTTATCAGGCTTACTGTGCCACATACATCAAACTTCCAAGGAGCTTTGCACTTTCAGCATGTGTACTTCTATCACAAAAGTGTTCAGGAATACCTACACAGAAATTCCTACACGCCCTCAAGTTCCTTTCAGCCCAAAATTTCTGACCAGGAAAACATGCACATGTTTGACCCCTGCTATAGAACAGAGCTTTACAGTCCCCCATTCGTAAGCATTACTGTGATGCTACGTTACATTACAAATAACAGAAGATTTCACCCTAACAATCCCAACAGGGTAGGAGTAAAGCATAGCATATGAAAAATCAGGATTTTATAGTAACAAATGCACAACATGCAATTTTGCAAATCTGTAAGAAAACTTACACCAATCTCATGTTCAAACACTGGCTTTTGGCCTAGGTCAGTCTGCTCTGCTCCCTCACAACAGCTCCCAAGAATCTGTCGGATACCTGGGTAACAAGGCTTTTTCACCATCTGCACATTTTTGATTTGTGTATTCTCAGCATTGACAAAAGAAAATTTGTAATGCAGCAGGAGTGGAGGAAGTAGATTCTTAATGGTTAATAACTCAGGATTTGTCACTTAGCTCTCTTCAAGAGATTGCCCAGAAACCCATTGTTTCATCTTCCAGCTTGTTTCCCATCAAATTACTATTAAATTATTCATAAATTATTACATAGTTGCCTCACATCCCTGCAATGCTAATTTTAACAGTTTCAAAGAGGCTGTAATACTAGCTTTCAGGTTTAAAAAATGCATATAAGCAGCAGTAAAATATACAGTAGAGATTAATAAAATTAAAATCCAAGGAGATTTTTCCCTTTCTAATATAAACTCTAAAGACTCACCACCCCTTCTGGAACTCAGCAATACCCCATTACCATCAGTCACCAGCACATCTATCCCTTTGAACACATGGAAGTGCAATACACAGATAAAAATAACCACCAACATCACTCTTGGCATTTCAATGGTTTCCTAATAAATAGGCAAGTAAATAAAAAATATTTTTATCTACATTTATTGATGTTACAGCTAACCCCCTTTAGTCTCTAAATAAAACTAACTGTGCAGGTAAAATCACAGGATGGTTTCCTAACTGTTTCAGGAAAGGATAAATGAGCACAACTTGAGATAATAACTAATCAAAGTGCAAGTAGTTTGCCATTAGTGGGTAAGCTTCTAATTAGTCAAAAAGAAATAAAACTGTCACTGTAGGCTAAAAAGATAAGGAAAAAATAAGCAATATTTAGAATTTTATCATGAGGGAACGAGTATTAAGCATAACTATGTTAAAAAAAATAAATCAGACTCGTATATTAAAAAAGACCAATCTCAGTATTCATTAAGTTAGTCCACTCAAGTAAACGTAATTGAGAGATGAGCATTTACTTTTCCAAAATGTATCATGAAAATGAATAGCGTGAAGCAAGTGCAGACATTCCACATATCTCGTCCCTTACGCCGCACCAGGCCCATTAAAACCACATGAATTATTTTGTCAAACTGCTTAGGAAGTTCAGAGATGGTCTTAAAATAGTCATTTATCTCAAACTTAGTATGAACAAGGCTACTTTATTCTCTTTAAACCTTAATTAGTGTACTTAAAATGTAAGTTGTGTTATCAAATATAATTCATCATATTTTCGGGTGGAGGTATTTTGAGCTTTGAAGTGACTTACATTCTGCTGCTTGGGATAATCTTGTGCCCGTCTCTAAACCATGTCACTTGGGGTCTCGGGTAGCTCAGTATCTGTAGGAGGTTCAGAACTGCAGCTTGTCCTTCAGTCACAGTTTTTCTCTGGTTTGTGTCCATGAAACTTCCCATGTCTGCAAAGAAAAAAGGATTCCACTAAGTCCTGGAAGTTCTTGTGTCTCTCAATTCCTTTCAGGGGACAGAGAAATAACTGTGTTTTATAATAGTCTTTGTTGTAATTAGCCAATATGATGCTACAGAGCACGAGACAGTTTTGATTAAGACAGATTTGGACAGACCTAAGGCATAAGGCAAATCCAAGTGCTATAGTGCACAGAGACAGCACATCAGTCAGGGGTACAGCATAGGCTCAACGTCCCTCAGTTAACTGAGAGCTGCAGTTTAATGGAGGGATGTTTGGGGTTTCTTTTAAAGAAATGCATTCCTTTAGATTTCACAGGCAAGTAGTGTATAGAATATTATCTTTTTTTTTTTTTTAATGAAAATTTGAATGGAAGAGAGAAAACTACAGTTGCAGAACATCTGAAGGTTTTATTTCATAGCCAAGTCCATGTATACATGGAGTCCTTGTAAGAAATCAAACATTTTCTTCTTGGAGGGGTTTTTTTTTGGTGTTTTTTTCCTTTTGCATCCCATTCCTAGCCATTAAAATAAACAGGGCTGTAGACTCCTATGTATTCATCCTCCAAAGAACTTCTATGCATTTTAATTTGCTTTACACCAAGAAGCTGACGCACACAGAGAGAACTATCCTGGTTTCTGCCACTGAATTCTGGTGTGGTGCTTGTTTTTTAAGGACCACAGGGTTCTTTACAAGTTCTCTGCTGCAGAGAAGGAGGCAAAGAACACTGAAGCACAGAAGACTACTCTCAGGTCTGTGGATGGCAGGAGATGAGAAGAGACAGAACAAGAGCAGAAATTAAAAACACATGGTATTTTAAAGAAGCTTTAATCATCTTTGTGATTTTCAAGTTATTTATTCAGACATAATCAGCATTGTACTTCCTCTGTTGCTCCATATTTCTTACAACTGTAATCAGATCATCTACTTGAAAAGAAGTTTCAAACTGCGTAGGTGGATCTAATTAACTTCGCTGTCATATGATTATTTTAGTCTTCACAACCCAAGAGTTTTTAAGCCCATTCTGTAATTAAGATTTACTCAGCAGTTTTCTTAAAAATATCTGTTCCCCTTCAGTTAAGTAATACGTTAGCATGTGTTGAGAATATTTTTTTTAATTATTTAACAAGTTCCCTGCTACTTCAGAGATTGGGGACATGGAAAATACCTCAGAACATTCTCAGTGCACATTATAATTGTGCCTTTCCATTTTTCACTAAAATTTTGAGTTTAAGTGCATTGTGAAACTTCCTCTATTCAGCAGCAAAAATACTTCATTTCCTGTGAACCCCTCCTAGCTGAAGAACCAACACAGTTCCCTGTAACCCCATACCTTAAGCAACCCCTCAGAATGCTGCTCTCTGCTATGGTTTGCAATAACCAAAATGACCTGCATTATATCCACCCAGATTAAATCAATTAACTTAAATAAAAAATGTTAAAATACAGAAAACAATCACATGGTATGAGGAGCCACCCTGTGCAGAGGATATTCAGAACTTGTAGAAGACTTGAATTTGTAGAAATGAGTCTGAGAGGTTTCACTACAGAAACCCTGTATGTCACTACAGGTTCAACACCAAAGGTCTCCCAAGTCATAACAGATTTGCTTTGCTATGTTTCAACTTCCCTATCAGTGAAAATAAATAAATATACATTCTATACAGTTTAACACACACAGAGAAGTCTTCAAAGAGCACCTTTCTGCCCTGCTCAGCAACACAGAACTACAAACGGGGGGAGGGGGGGGGGGGGAGTGGGGGGGGTGGGGGGGTGTGAATTAAAAGCAAAGCAAAGCAAATAGTTACACTCTTTCCTTTCTGGAGAACAACCGAAGTCACACACCCAAAAAGCCTGGAGAAACAAAACTCTTCACTGCAAATCTTTCCCTCATTCAGAGGGGAATAAAGCTGTCTTTTCAAGAGACAAAATTCTTTAGCAGCAGTATCAAGGTAAAGTATTCCTGTGCCTCCTGCTCACTATCATTCCCAGAAGTACTTCCTCGGGAATTGCTCCTCCACGATGCCCATACAAGTGCCTGTACAGCTGCGGAGGCAATCAGACAGTGGGAAAGAAATAGTTTAACAAACTCTACAAAGTAATTGTTGCTTTTTCTTTTAAATTTTGGAGAAGTTTCCCCATCCACAGCTGCACAGACAAGTTTCCTACCAAGCCTAAAGGGATAGCGTGCTATGTGCAATACAAGAGTGGGAAAAATTAGTGGGATGGAGGAGAAAATGGGCAGGTTTCCCCGGTACTGCTACCAAAGGTTGCATCCCCTGAAACCACAACTGTGGCTGCAACTCCAGAGGCATCTAGACTGATGTAATGGCTCACTGGTGCAGAAAGAGAAGCAGCTCACCTCACCTTCCCTTGCTCACCTTGTTGGAGGTCCCCCACTCCACTCAGTTACACTTGCTCACACCAGCTTTCACTAGGATCCTCTGCGACCTGAGATAACTCACTAAAACACTAGAAGAACCATCAGAAAAGCATTTGCAAGGGTCTGGCATGTATCAGAGTGAGCACAAGATTAGTAAGAGGAGTATACATAGGGACATAAGGGCTGGTAGAGGGCAGGGAGGGAAAACCCCACTTTAGCAGCTGTGGATTCTTCTATTAGCTCCCAACAACGCCACTGAGAGATCAAACATCACATTTCTGGTACTACTGACACTACAGATACAATACCGGTACTGTACTACAGTAACTACCTAAGCATGATACCAAAATCTACAAAGCATCCTTTGCAACACAGAAATTCCATGTAATTTCCCTCATGACATACTAATGAAGTTGAATCAGTTCCTTGGAATTCTTCACCATATGGTTTTCTTTCAGATGTCCTCCACTGCCCTCCGGGCTTGTTTTGTTTTGATTGACTATTTGTTTTGTGCTGCATCCCTTCCTTAATCCCTGGTATTGAGGGGAAGGTGTAACAGCTCTCTCATGCTACAGCTACCTCCAAAGGATCTGGGTTTGATGGCTTTGAAGGGCTCAAAGCTTGCTCCAAAAACTTAACCTTGTGCTGCTTTGAAGTGGTTCCCAGAAGATAACTGGAGTCAGAATGAAGCTTCTTGGGAAGCAATAATTATTTTAAAATTTATTAAATATGATATCAAAAAGCTTTCCAGATTCTCAAATGTCACTGATGTGCTGGCTTTTTAGCCACAGAAAGAATCTGTTAGCCAACGGACCACAGAATAACTTCTGTCCAAACTTACATGCCACTTGAACCTCAGACCTTCTTTGCAGCAATGCCCCCATTCTGTTTCGCACAACACACTGATAAGAGCCAGCATCAGACCTCTGCAGGGCTGGGATGATGTACCTGTAAGACAAAATGCAGAATTAGAGCGCACTTCTTCCTAAGTGCAGGTCAATGCTACTTGATGTGGCATTTCTTATTTCTCATCTAGTATTTCACACACTGACTCAAATACTTATCATGGGTTTTCATTAGAACTTCCTTCTGATCTAACCTCCCGTCTTTGGCTACAACACTGTTTGTACTATATAGAAGTAAAAAATATTTGAAGCAAATAAAATATCTTTCATTCTTAAGACCTACATTTGGTAAATATGAATCAGTTCTTCACAAGTTCCCTTGAAATACAGGCTTAAATGTTTTCCTTCGTTTTACCCACACTCATCCATAAGGCAAAGATGCCTGCTATTCTGTTCAGAGGTGGCAGGAGAGGACTACAATCTAAATGTAGGCATTAGAAAGACTTGCAAGAAACAAAGTGGTCCAACAGGAAAAAAAAAAAAAGATGTTTACTACACTGTGTGACCACTGGAACTCAGAAGAACACCGTGAAAGCCACAGTGCACCGCGCACTGTATTTGCTCTGTCCTTCACTGTACTTAAAGTCACTTAGCCCACTAATGCCCACCTTCCTCACTCGACTATATCTGATTACTCAACATGAAAATGAGCTGATAGGCACAGTTTAAATGTGAATAAAACACATGAATAATATAGATAATCCTGCATTAAACAAACATTAATCAAAGCACATATTCCCCCGGTCACCTTCTGGAGATATTAGGGTAGGATTAATGAAAGTCTTTATGAAAAGATAAGGAAAAATAAAACTGCTGAATTTTAATCTTCAAAATTTAATACCACTACAGGAAAGTATCTCTCCTTATACTCACACATACTATACACACCCACGTATAGAGCTTAATATCTGAACAGGACCAGACAGCAAAAAAACCCGAAGGAGGTAGAAGAAATCTAGTTTAAGTGATAAATTAAGACTATAATCACTTCATTATAATTACAATCAAATACACTGTAACAAATAGGTCAGACGACCAAATACAGTGAATTAAAAGAGAGTCCAAAATCATGGACAAATTTTAGCTGTCTCTGGTGATTCTTAAGAGACCCAGGTGTCCTAAGTATGACTCATGAGGCACTCCTGCTGTCAGCAGCCGGTGTGCTAAGCTGGCTCCTCCTGGCCTCCTTTGGGGCAACCTGCAAGTTTGCTTCAGGGATTATGGCAATTTGCACTGGGAAGATAAGGAAGACTGGAAACAGCACTACATTTGGGACTGACAGTAAGCCCAACAATCTGCACACAAATACTTGCTGGCCAGTGGGTAAGTAACTCTGATTTAGCCATGTCACCTCCTGCCTGATAAGTATGCCATAGGAAAGACAGTGAGAGCACAGGTGAAAATAACAAGGCCTAAGAGAGGGATCAATAGGACAGTAAGGCTTCCCTAGGTCCATACAGAGTAATTTCCTTTTCTGCCAGGCAGATGAATGTTGCAAAATATCATTACTACACACACACAAAAGATTCTGACAAATAAATATTGACAATTCATTTTTACAGTTCATTTTACCAAATAGTTTACAGCTTAACCAGCTTTTCTTCCTCCCATAAAAATTTAGTATTGTACTTGGCTAACGTTTATTCCTTTGTCTATTAAATGGAGCCAAAATTAAAGGTTTCTCTCTGGTATTCATCTGTGCTAAGACAGGAATGCAGAGCTGGTTTTTCTACTGCTAGGACAAAACAAATCAATTAGATCAGAAGCATCCTACTTCGGTTTTCCTTTCTGGCTTATTAATGTTTCATCAGGAAACATTCTTAATATGTTGCCTGAAGAAAAGAAAATCTTGTCAAGTTTACAGTGAAAACCCATCTACCTTGGAAGCCCCAAGGGAGCCCAAACCGACTGAGCAGTTGGCTTCTCAGTGGACCTCCTGGGTAGCAATGAGCAGGTAAAGCAAGGATGGAAGAATTAAAACTAAAAAGGAAATGCAGCACACTGTAATGCTTACATTATTTGTGACTTAACTTGAAAATTACAAACCTGAGAAAGACATAGATAGATATTAATGGAATTTCTAATTCTGTATTTATGATTTTAAACAGCCTTTATGCACTTTGTATGGCTGATTTGTTTTTTTTAAATAAACTTTTCTGTTGACCTAATGGTCAAAGTACCACTTTTTGTGCTAGGCTTCCACCATTCTACTTATTTTCTGATATGAAAGAAGAGAAGATATGAAAGAAGAATTTCTGATATGAAAGAAGAATTTAGTGCTTTCTAAATTCTAAATAAGACATTCTTCCACAGAATAAATTTATATCAAAGGTTAATGTAATTTTTTACCATGACAAGACACGATTTTGCTATAATTTTGTCTACACTCTTTTCCACAACAGAAGTTCTTCTCGTTGTATAGATACCAGGAAGCTACTTAATGCTTTTGGGGATCTGTGAAAGTACTTTGAAAAATCAGACCAGACACTTTCTCTATTTTGAATGGTACAGCCAAGCAAAAACTGGCTGTTTAGAAAGTTTTCATAGAACAACATAAAGCATCAAGCATAAGAGAAAGCTTCATGGGAAGTTTTCCAGAGCACACTGTGCTCCATCACCAGGGAGCTTAAGGATGAAGTGGTATCAAACACTTAAGAAGAAATGCTACTTAATGCTTTCTTAAAGCTTCCCAGAATTTCACTCCTAATTTCAAATGTACACCTTCATTTTAATTTTAAACACTCTAAGAGTTAGAGGTGAACTTACAGGCTGCAGGTATGTACAGAATGAAAACCAAATTTATTAGTCATATAACTTATTATCTGTTCAAATTTTTTAACAAGGGACTCATGTATCAACTGATCTAACTACTTTTATAAAGAAAAATATTAAGACATGTCCAATATTAAAGACACCAATGTAATAATCAGATACTTTTAAGTAGTTTGAGAGAAAAACATACTGGTGTTTAGACATAACTGTAGTGGCTTGAATTCAAAATAAGTTAATACCTTCAGGCCACAAAAGCAAATATGGAAGACACACATGGGCCAGAACTTATTTCAAAACAAAACAAAGGAAAAAATACCCAATGAAAACCAAAGTCAACCTCATTGCCTGAACCTTAAAGACTCTTAACTTCTACACACAACCAAAATTGCTATCACAGTCAGCAATATTGATTTGTTTTCATTACGTGTCTCAGATCACAAAGAATTTATAAGGTTGTTTTATAAATTCTTAATTCAAACTAGTGTATGCACAGTCACTATAAAAGCCAGGCTCTGCACATCATCAGCATCGTTATACAAAGAAAAGCTGTTCATTCAGGGTCACCAGTGTCAAAATGCAAAGACTCCAATTAGTTCTTTACTCACTTGGTGTGTTATAATAAGCTTTGAATATTTTCAGCCCATTACAATACAGACATTACTTTAACTGAGACACATTAAGTAATATCAATTACCAAAAATCTTTGATTGATGATTCAAATTGCAGTAGAAGTCACTTCCCCAGGAAAGATTCATGCATTTAAACAGAGTATTTACCCAAGAGAACTGCACAGCAAACTATTATGGGGTCAAAGCTTAAATTTTGCAACTGGAATTTTTATGTCTAAGCATATCTTTTCCTTGCTTTCATTCATCCTAATGCACCTATGCCATATAATCCTTTTTGGAAGCTTAAAGCTTTGCATTTCTATAGAATCAAAATCCCGTTTGGCTTATCTCTGACTGTGGTATGGCAGCACTAGTAGGGCTGCAACTTCCAAATTACTGTTTTTTATCTATGTTATTTTGTTGTTACAAACTAGTGGTTTCCTATGTTCTCAATCATCTCTGCAGCAGATGTTTTAATTAGAAACAAACAAACAAGAAATAGCAAAATTCATAAATATTGCTGGTATCATGACCTGATGTTCACTAGGCTAAATTAAGTCCCATGGTAAGAGACAGGACCCTGTGTACAGATATGCACACACAGAGCTTGGGAGAGCTGTTCCAGTACACTGGTTCTAACTTCCCCTGCAACACACAGTGAAATCATGGTTTTGCAACAGGACATTCACTTATTTAAGAAATAGCACAGCATTCTAATGAGCTTCAGTGTGTCACACATCCTTATTAGAGTTTCTCCTAGCATCATGAAATATAAGTCCCTGGGTGCCTAGCACAGCTACAAAGCTTGAGTTCTAACCTTTGAGTTTTGTTGAGTCCACGTCAGTGTGCTTTGTCCTCCCACACCATCCCTTTGTAGGGCTGCTGTCAGCTCCTTCTACTGAGAAACTACAATGGACTCTGCCATTGTTGATCAAAACAAGTGGCATTTACACCAAGTGATGCTCAAACCTCCTGTGATTGTGTTAGAGATTTTTTTTTTTTGTTTTCTAGAAAGTATTCACAAATCTCTTCTATAAATTCAATGACAGTCCAGTACGTGTGTGTGGCTCATTCCAAGGTATCAGCATATCTCAGGGCTTGAAAACAGCAACAATTAATAGATGCAATTACTCAGGACTAAATGGTCTCAACTAAATCAGAAGCCTCTAGTTCCTAGGGAAGTTCACATAGAACTGTATGCTTGGTTGGAATCATAGTTGCTGAATATGTGCTAAATGACCCATAAGAGGTTTAAAACTCAGTTTAAAAGGTTGGTTTTTTCTCTATGCTATTCTATAAAAGTAAAAAATACAGAAAATAGAAATAATGTTAAATTAGTTTGGAAAATCTCTGAGAAAAGTTAATTATGGCCTACACTGTGTAACAATATAGAACTTTGTATCTTTATTTGCATTTCTATACTAATCTATACTGTGATTTTTGTCTACAGCAACGGAGCACAACTTTTCCCTACTTTAAGCAATTGTAATTACAAAAGTACAAGTGCTCCATCTGTCACACACGCACCCCTTCTAGCTTCTGAATTCATTAGGTAACTTCAACAAAATCTGAAAGCAGCAAATACGTTGCATAAATATGAAATTTCTATAAGGTTATAGAAATTGCCAGTTGCACAGGGGAGAGACAGTTAACACTCCCATTGAAGAAAAGCAGACAAAACTTGGCTGTTTTACACTGGGATATTTGGCCAACCATCTGCTGCCTATTATCAAAAACATACGTCCCATTAGCCACAGCAGTTTTTTGCTCTTGCTTATGGGATGTCTTGGGGAACAGGGAGGGAGTCAGTGAGGTTCTGTGACCAAAGCACACAATCACAGGAGAACAGTTTCATCTATAAGATTAATTTTCATGGTGTCACAAGTGAAACCAAAAGCTTCATGTGCAATTTAAGATAGACTGTTCTGGATGCTATTGAAAAGAACATTGAGCTTGGCTTTGTTCAAGGATAAGTAGCATTTCATATGTAACATTTAGCTAAAGAATGTGCCTGCTCTTTAGTACAAGTATGTGTAAGCAAAACAGCATTTAAATATCGTTTTTAGCAAAGGAGATTCATAGAGATCTTATATGTTTACAAACAACCTGTCTTCTTTCATGATAAAAAGACATGTCAACGTATCAGGATCTGCAAAGGTGTTTTTGAGGGACTGGGGTTTTTGGTGGCCACTGTTTGTTTTGGAGTTCTTTGCAATTACACTTAGAGAAGATTATGATATAGTTTTTATTTACTTATATTCACTGGAGTAGGTGGTTATTTCACTGTCGTTGCGTAACCATTTAAATTCCAAGGGCCAGCTGCCTTCGGCAAGGCACGTAAGGACGAGTCGATTCCCTTCCAAATGTATCTGGGGCAAGCCTGGTTCAGTTTTGAAGTATGGTGCAACATCATCTGAAATACAGAGAGAGAAAAAAGGTTTAAGTATTGGAGTAGAGCATAAACCACCAATATTGAGCTCATTTCTTCTCAAAATGGCAAACATAAAACAAGACATAACATGACTGAGTAGTCTTAACTCAGCTTCATCTTTAGAGACAGAATTCACAAGATCTTGATAACGTTAGTTCTAGGTACTTTCTTAGAAGTGCCCACTCAGACAAGCGTTTGTCCATGTTAACTACTTATGCACATCAGAATTTCAGCATTGTCTACTGTGGCAGGCAGTGAACAGCCCTTTTGGGTTTTTTCTTTTTCACCCTTCTCCTCTGTGGGAATTAAATTCACTTAAAGCATTTTTAACGTCTTGAATAGAAACCAGAAGAGTAATCTTGGATAGAAATGATTATCACAGCAAGAGAAGTTCCGGAGTAAATGAAGAATTTTGATAAAAAAATAAGAGTTTAGAAAAAAGCACCTCACAAAATTGCAAGATTAACTTGTTTTTCAACATTATTGCCAAACAAAATGCGTTGAATTATATTACCTGCAACCACTAACAGATTTTAAATTAGAGTATTTCAATGATGTTCAAGGGTCACATGGAGTCTCAAACTCTTGTTCTCCCATGGATCACTAACACTCAAAATACTGCAAGCAGCAGAATTCTCAACTGGTAAATCCCTAAAGCTCCACTCAAATACAGATTTATCACAAGTTGACAATGGTTGGAGACCCGCCCCGTCACCCCTGGAAGATGAAGGTTTTCACACTTCACCCATCATACTTCTACTTGTAATTATGTAGGAACTACAGACATAGTCTTACCAATTTACAAATACATTCTGTGATACACAAATACATACAAAGAGATTTAATACAAAGCATGGGAATAATATTTAATCGGTAGAAGTTACTGCACTGTGCTTTTTCGGAGTGCAATGTGTGTCCGTGTGTTTTCTATAGAAAATACAACCAGAAAAGAGCACATACGAAAATGTTGTCCCAGGGCAACTAACTGTTCAGATAAAGTGCTAACCCCTCTTTTAGAACTTGCTTTAGATTAAGCTCAGGTGGCTTTATGCTTGCTATGTTAAGAGTTTAAGCTATCTTTTACAATTTATGATAGGACCTCATGCACTATTTAAAGCTGTCGGAAATTTTTTAATCCACACACATACTATGGTCACATACTATGATCTCTACTAGTTGGTAGGCAAAAGACAGCCAGCACACACTAGGGAGAAGAACGAGCTCAAGGCAAGGGGTGTTGGTGGCTTTCAAGGTGCCCTCATGTTCCATCGAAGATTGGGATGGTGGTGGGTACACAGCTTGCCCCAGTGATGTCACCCTCTCTAAGCCCTTATCTTTTGCTGTGCCTCTTATCAGGGAATTTGTATTACTTAGCAGAGCACAGACCCGTTATCGGCCTAACGCTACAGTCCCAGGGTAGCAGCTGCACTTCAGGGGAGGTGGTCAAGGAGTCACAGGCTGACTCTTGCCAAACTATTTGCTACAATCACCCGTAAAGTTCAGCATCAGCTGCATACACATTTGATGATTTGCATTCACAAATTGTTCCCCTAGTTTTTAGAGTTTAACTTCAGAGAGATACAGTGATTTCTGCAGAGAAATGCACATTATCTTAAAGCAATACTTACAAATTATTACACAAGATCCAGCCTAACAAACTGAATAAAAAAATGTATTTTGAGATGAGGCACTTTACTGATTTGTAGCATTTTAAAAAATTTGTTTTTCAAGTGAACTGATTAATGGCTACTACAGATCAGTAATATTTTCTTTAAATTGGATGTACAGGAAGCTATGAAAATTCAACATATGAGAAAACAGGAACAGTTCCAAGCTGGCAGACAGTCCCAGGCAAGCCAAGGATGCTTTCTGCACTCACTCTGCTACACAACTGAGATTATATTCTGAAAAGCTGCTTTCTTGTTTATAAATATTGTGAAAAAGTCTTATCTCAATTCCCATTTTCTCCTAACTAGTGAAATCAACCAATATTTTTAAACTTTATAGAGTTAATTTAAGTTAGAGTAACACGATGTTGGTGTGAAGTATGGTTATTTTATCCAGAGCAAAAAGCAATTTTTTTTACAAGGATATTTCTAACCAAGTGAGGAAATGTTAAATCCTTTCAGAGGCTTTGTGTGTATTTTGGGGAGTCTCCCAAAGGAGTTATGAGACAGACATTCAACCCATGCAAGATTAAGGGTCTCAGGGTCCCTCTGGAGATGAAAAAGCCATGGCAGGGAGCTGTACTGGTATCTAGAGAACGGATTGTGACTAAAGTCTGAGTCCTCAGCACAGATCCCAACTGGTAAATTGGAATAATTAGTACCGAGCCCCCTGAAAACAATTATATTAACCTGTCGGTACAGAGAGGCTCATGAAATGACCTTGTTACGCTGCTCCTTCCTGAGGGAAGCTGAGCCATTCAGGGGGATTACACTGAAACTGGGATCTGCACTACAAACCTCTACCAGAGTAATTTGTTGATCCTGTTTTTCAGTGATTTAAAGACTCAAGCAGCATAACAGCCTTCATTACTTCATTCTGAATTATCCACTTACTCCCTCTAACTTACATCTTTCCAAGACCAAAAGACTGATTTGCAAGACAGAGTGCTGCCCACAAGTCTGTCACTCAGCCCTTCCCAGGGATGCTGTAACCCACTCAGCTACCTCCCATTTCAAATATCACAATCAAGCTGGTATTACATGAAAACGATTCTCAAAATTCAATCCAATTCCGGTAGAAGCTAAAATTTAATAGACCTCTGGGAATATTTTTATAAAGAATATAGCATGCTTTATAAATTACCCCAGGTCTCTGAAAGATTTACTTAAACCCTTGAAGTAATTTTATCTTCTAATCTTTCATCCCTGACTTTCTCATCAATCACATACCATCAGTTTATCAAATTCAATTATGTAATCAGAACTCACTAAATATTCACTGAAAGCAGAAGTGAAAATAAAATACTGAGCAAAGATTCCATGAAAAGAGGCAGCAGTAAAGCTTTGATGACTTTGGCATATCTGTGACACAGTGCTGTCACCCCTCAGACATGCAGGCTAAACAGTGCTGTATCCTAAGCTTTACATCTTAACCTGTAATGGAAACCAGACTTATACTGGACCTGCAAGGACAAGTTTTGTTGTTACACAGCAACCCAGGGAAACAGCAAAATTGGCAAGAAAAATAAAAGGAAACTGTAGGAAAAGAGGAACCAGCTAAGGAAGGTCATTTAATAGGTATTAGACACTTGCACCTTATTAATAAAATACAAAAAAGGCTCACTGTAAGGCAAAACTTGGCAAATCAAGTGTTTAGAAGCCATGAGAGCATCTCAGGTTTTATTATCTTGAAGGATGCAGCAAAAAACCTACTAAAACCAAACAGGGAGAATAAAATACTAGAATTGAAATTCTTAGCTAAACTGGGTTTCCACGTACAATAAAAATCAAGTATTCCTGCTTTCTGTGGCTTTCTTCTAAATGTGAAAATTTGTTAATACTGCCAGCCTGCTTTGCTCTTCAGGTCACACTGATTTTAAAATAATAATAACAACAATAACAACAACAACAATAATTAAAAATTTTCCTGAGTTGCAAGGACAAGAAACAATGAGGTACCGATCTGCTGGCACAGATATACAGCTTCTACACTTCTTCTGTGATCTGCTTACAGAACTCACTAACATCCTGTCTAGTATCCTTAAAACAATGATGATCACTCATTTTAATATAAATATTAAGGAAAAAAAAAGGGTTCAACATGCCAAAATTATCTGGGAATTTGCTCTAAAATACATCTGCCTTGCTTTTGTACATCACTAACCAGCAAGTCCCATGGTACTGCCAGGTTAGCCTGTCTATTCTCTTTTGTTGGTGCATGCAAGGCTTCAATGGATTTTATCTCAAAATACAGTTTCAGGAGCTAGTTCAACAATGCCCATCCACTTCTGCTTGGATTAATCCTGGCATTTCAATATTACAATGGTGCTGTATGCAACCGTTACCTACTCTGGACTTCTCCCCAGCCCTAGCAGATGAGATGTAGCACAGAAAAACCTGGAGCTCACTCAGTCTGTTCTCCCCAAAAGTTGACGTTTAGGCCTGAATTTACAAGCAGAGTCTGCAAGAGGTGAAGGCCAGCCATACAGCTCTGTATTGAAAGGCATGAAAACAGAAATTCAAAGAGATGCTACTCATTAGTTAACTAGGGGAACCAAATCTCATAAGGATAGCATGAGTGAACATGACTTCAGACAGTTCAGAGTAGCATCTCAGGGAGCACAAACATCCCCTCCAATAGAGATATCAACCAAGTTTCACTAATGATTCATAGCCCTCTAACAGCTTAGATTTGTAAAACACATAAACCAAAGTCAGATTAAACAGATCTTTCAATTACTACAACGTGCTGCAAGATCTTGAAAGAAGTCCTGAAGTCCTATCCCTCAGGAATTCATGTATTTGAGTTAAAGATGCAATTCGATCTTCAACACCTCTACCCTGCTGAGAAAAGGAAAGTTCCCATCCTCAGAGAAGTATCACATCACCTTCCTCAGTGAAAAACACTGCAATAACCCGGTTAAAATCTCCAGAAACATCAGATATCAAGAGTTACAGGTAAAATCACATGCTCACATCTGCAAAAACCAGTTACTGAAGTCCTGAGCACCCTCAGAGGAATAATAGTATAGCAAATACAGAGAACGGGTTAAGAGACCCTCAGTCTTACTGGTATTCGTCTCTGTTAAGTTTCTCTACTTTTAAGTCATCTTTAGGTGAGCCAATGCTGAATATTAAAAGTAGATTAACCTGCTCATAAATCAATGAGTCTGTGTGAACACAGCTCAATCACTAATATCATTTGAGCAGCTGTCTCTCCATCACTCCAGTCCATCCAACAGATAAAATACTGCAAATAAATTATGACTCAGATACATTTTTCAATAAACCCAAACAAAAATAGAATTGACTTATTATAAAAGCACACCTATATTGATTTTAGCTTATTAGTCTCTAGTCAAAGCACGATGCTCATCACCCTTTCTTCACGTGCACATCTAAAGCCACAATCGACTGACAGAAAGATAAAGAACTGAACGTCTCTGAGGAATTTTCCAGGAAAATGAGACTAGGTAAATAAATTACACATAGAGCTGAATGGTAAGTCCAGAAGAGCAACAATATCAGAATGCTTTTACTCTCATTGTTTCCAAGGAAAAGGGATGTGAGCCACCTTCAGGTAGGTTAATGATAACTGCCATATACAGAGTATTTGAAAAGCTCTGTAGAGGGGACTGAAAGCAGAGCACAAAAGTATAGGTAAATTAAAAAGGAAGCTAGAGTTAGGAAGCCCAAATTAAAGGCAGGAAGAATCTTTTCAGTTATCTCAAGTACAATTATGGACAGCAGAATGCCATCAAGCACATATTCAAGTTCAGCTGTGACAGTCACAAGCTGATGCATCAGACTGAGCACATAGAGTTAAGTATGAGCTACCCTGCACTGATTGACAGCTGATAACTGAGACCTTCTGGGAACCAGGGCTGTTTTCTTCTTATTCCCATCCTGACTGTACAAAAGATTCTTCTATTTTTCCTTTTGAAAAGGACCTTTTAATCTTACTATCTTTTTTCCCCTGATAGGCACGCATACATGTGCTAGCTCTGGATGCAAGTTGTATTCTCTTGTGGAAATGAACTTCAATAGCTGATATGGCATAAGAATTTGGAATTATTACATAGTAAATCCTGGGAAACATACCAGGAAGTTAGATTGGACTTAGATATATTTGAATCAATCTTCTTTTAAATTCAAGCCTTCGAGGCTGCATCGGTGAGATGCCATGAAAGTCAGTGTATGATCTATTCATAAACTGTCAACAATGTCAAACATACATTAGAGCATTCAGTCACTTTAACTGTATTGATTTGCAGGAAGACTATTCTACCCCAAATATTGGATATTTGAGATTCAAATTTTCATAGTTGAAAGTGTGACATAAATCACAAAGTACAACAATTAAATTTAAATTGCATTTTACCATCTCATTCTAAGCCTGGATTTGAAAGGACTGATGCATCATGGAGAATATTTCATTAAAATATCAGGTTGTTTTTCAAATATACTGCCGTAGTTACGAGTTTTCACACAATGGTATAAAGCATTCCCTTAAAGTGGTTTTCCTGAACTTTTATCAAAAGACCGTATCTGACTTTAGACCAGAATAATATCAAAGCAAATGCATTTAAATCAGTCTTTCTCCCTCAATTTCATAAGTAAATGAGCCCACCCTACCCATATTTGTCCACCTATAAATAAAGAAGATAACCTGCTTGTTGGATGCTTCTGCTGTAATCTCTAAATGCAAATACAGGATGAGCTGAGGTTGATGGATAGTGCTTTTAAAGGTTTAATTGGGGATGGAATTAAATTGTTTTAGGACTCAGCAAGTTCTGAAAGGAAACCTACATATTTCTCCAATAAGTGACATTTATTTCTTTTAAATGCACAGTCATTGGGAGACAAGATTTCAATGGGTAACTCTTTTCATCTTGAATAGGTCAAGTAACTAATTGGCAAGTCATTTATTGGGTAATTGCCAATCATATATTTGATTTGGATGGAAGAAATATTGAACTTAAGATTGCATACCTGTTGCATGCTATCCCAGGAGAAAACCTAGGCATTCTTTAATGTATAGTTATGATTAGCTTTCAACACTTTGAAAGTACAGAAGTCCCAAGTGGCAAGAATGAGTATTTCACGCTGATATTTAAGAGATTTAATTTTTTTTTTTTTTTTTTTTTAAATTGAAGCATCAGGTCTCTATTTTAGAATTACTTACATGGCACTGCAGGTCCCATTTTGCTTCCAAGCTCCTCATTTCTTTATACAAATAGATCAAATGTTTCTCTCAAACCTTGACTCATATGCAGTATTGTTTAAAGGAACAAACATGATAATTAATTTCCTTGGAAACTTCTACACTTCTAAGACACGCACCATGAAATTACTTACTACAGATAAACTTGTTTTAGTACATCCAACCTTGCTACTTTTTTTAAGGCACAAATATTTCCTCTTATACCACTTCTACTTCTTCCATTTGTCCCTGCAAACAGCTTTAGATGAACTACAAAAATGGATTTGCATGTGTTGTGGTTTAACCCCAGTGAGTAACTGAGCACCAGGCAGCTGCTTGCTCAATTCTTCCACCTCCAAGGGGATGGGGACCAGAATGAAAAAAACCACAGGTGTGGAGATAAACAATTTAAAGGATAACAAAGGAAGATGATAATAGTAACACTAATAATACAAACCCCCTAAGTGATTCCCAAATGCAATTGCTCACCAAATGCAGAATAAAACCAAACCTGAAGCCCAGCCTGTTTCGGAGCAGCAATGGCATGTCCCAGCTCACTTCCCCAGTCCCATCTGGAGCCTGACACTCTCTGGCAGGGAATAGCCCCTTCTCCAGCTGGGGCCAGCTGCCCTGGCTGTGCTCTTCCAGCTCCTCGTGCCCCAGTAGGGCCCTGGGGAGCTGAAAGGTCCTTGGTTTAGTGTGGCCACTGTAACTGCCCAGTGACAGCTAAAAATGTCAGGGTGCTACCAACATCACTCTCACACTAAAACCAAAGCACAGCACTATACCTGCTACTAGGAAGAAAAGTAACTTTTATCCTAGTTGAACCCAGGACAGCACATTATGCTGAGACAACAGAAAAAACCTAGAGCCACTTTTTTACAATAAAAAAGAAAGTCTAACTATCACCAGTTGCTTAACCCACTCCTGGCATTTATTACATCTACTACCTAGCACTATCATCTACTTAAAAACAATTCATTCAGTCACTACAGGATCCCTTCTCGAAGTAGAATTCCCTTTTCACAAGAGATTCCTTGAGTTTTATTAGAAACACTCAGAACTGAACTGCAACGGAGAAGGTCCACAGAAAGACAAAAGGGTTTTAGGGAACCTCAACTCTAACGGAAGAGATGACAGTGGTCAGTAACATCACTCCATTTAAAATCCTACCTAAAACTCTCTTGGTTATCTCCAAATACCCTGAGAAAGATTTTCCTGCATGCAATTATATCATTCATGTCTTAAAATTGATTTCTTTAGCAGACCAGCCAAGGAGAAAAAAATGAGCTGATACCATTTTAAGTGAGCCTCAAGCAACTCCTGATGCATTAACCTGAAGTCCCGCTAAGGTTTCCTTTTCTAGTTTAATTTCTACACTTTGTGTTTAATTTCACCTTCTGACCTCCTGTAATATTACAGTTGAGTCAGGGAGAAGAAAAAATATTGGGATTTTGTATATCATCAAGCAATCACAATTCATAGTTTCATGGATTCATAGAATATTTACTTAAGATTAGAAATCAAGAAAGTGCAGGTGATGTTCTTCAGTTATACTTACGGTAGTTTATCCTCCAAAAAGGCTGTAGAATTATTTTTGGAAATATTCATGATGATATCTTTTAGAAAGTTACAAATATACCAAGCAAAAAAGTAAGGGTATCATACAAAGTAAGCAAATAAAAGAGAACCCATTAACAAGGAAAACCAAAACAAAGCTTCCAAAGAAACCTACAAGCTCCCCGGGCTGAATTTGTATCAAAGCATAACCTCCATCCTTTTCATATTCTTTTCCTATCTAGTGATGTTTACAGAGACTCGCAAAGCTCTGAAGGAAATAAGTTACTGTTTAAGTCTCAGCACACAGCAGGTGGAAAGTAAAACCACCTTACACAGAGAGAGTCCAAATGTAGCAGGGCTTCCTTCATTATCCTAACTGTAAAGGAAGCTACTGGGGCTGGTACATAATCTATAATCTACAATCTCCAACCACTGTAAGGCCAGCATGATCCCAACGATGTCTTCATTGATACATATATATATATTTCTACTAATAGTCCATCTGACACCAGGATGAAGGCAGGATGAAACCCTCCAGAACATTTAACAGAACAGAAAAGATAAAAACATAGATGTGCTTTCCACAAGTTTGTCCTTGGTATAAGAGGCACCCTCAGTAGGTTATTCTCTACAAGATAAATTAAATCAAAGGGTAAACAGCTGACAAGTGCACCAGAACTGAAACACAAGTGCAGCGGGAGGAAACAATGGCACAGCAAAGGCACCGCCAGGCTTGAAAGCCATGTAAAGCCACCTATTTGTTATTTCAAGGAGAAAATTATTTCTAGATAGCAAAGCAACTATGAATATCCACAAAAGATATAAACACACATCTCTTTTGATGAAGGGGACCAAAGGGGATATGATTCATGTAGAAACTTTTGTTAGAAAACAACAGCCACTCCTTAGCACTATTGTTATTTTGTTTACATGTAACTTGTCATTTTCCTTTTTTGCCCTTTAAACTCAATAAACGTAAATAGGTTTATCAACAGGGTAAGGCCTGCCTCAAGGAGTCAATGCAAAGGATCACAACACTGCTATTGATCCAAGGGCAGCAGGCACACGACTGCACACTATATCGAACACGCACGGGATAGTCCATGTCCTTATCTGTTGCCGAGCTCAGACAAAAATGCAGAGTCCAAAGGTCACAGAACTCGACAGAAATACTCCCATTGTCTTAAGCAAATCCAGTAACAGGCCCCTGGTTAGTTCTTGAGTCAGTAACAAAGCACAGAGCAATCCTTGCAGAGCTCTCAGACTCTTGCTGCATGATTTGTATAGTCAACTGAATCACACACCCTACATGCGAACCACGAGACAACCTTTGCATGCCTTCCTGCAGAAGAGCAGGTGCTAATTAAGGGCCAGATCAAAGGCTCTTTGAAAGCCTGACATAAATTGGCTACCTTAATTTTCCCTAATATCATCACTTATTTCTGTGTCTTTCATACTAAACCCTTTCAGAGCTATCCAAGTGGAATTCTTGCATCACCTCAGGGATAACACACGTATCTGGAGACTATAGAATTATTTCCAGCAGTACTGACGAAACACATAATTTCTTCCTGTCAGAAGTTGGAAGAAACGTATCACCGTTCTTGAAAACATAACTCAGCTTGACGTATCTGAAGGCAAAAAAAGGAGTTAGTTTATTAATCTGGATATTTTATTTAATTTTCTTTGGGTTATAAATAAGCAGCAAGTTAATACTGTTTTCAACTTTTGACAGTTCTAATGTTAATTACATGTACTGGATTTTATAAATCAATACTTCTTACATAAAGCGTTATTTAACTTGCCAAGTGTAGCAATAGATCAATGCTTTTACTGTTCTTGGTAACATTGATGGATGACAAACATCAAAAGGATACGTAAAGGAAAAATAAAAGATTTATTTCTAAGTCAGACAGGGTTAAACCGCAGTTAGGCAGAGAGGGAACTTAAATAGTGTTTTGAAAATAACGTCCTAACTCTATTAAGGTTTGTGAGGTTTCTTCTTCTTCTGGGTTTTTGCAGGTTTGGGGGTTTTGGCTTTTTTTTTGATTGTTTGTTTGGGGGCGTTTGGTCAAGGCCCAAAGCTATGGTAAGCAGATTGCTCCTCTACTAAACTCTTACTTCACTCTGTACATCCTGAAGGTCTAGCACCTCCTGAGTTCTAAGTGTATTTGTACTCAAGTACCACATTCCTGTGTTCAGCACACAGTACCTCAATCTAAACACACAAGGTGATAAAAACCGCGTAGTTCATAATCACATTGTCATCTGCAAACGGGCTTAAAATTGTAAGATTATACAAGTAAAATTTTGATTTTAAATCAAAGACTGCATTCACTGCACTTTGATCTGCAATAAAAGAAACCACTCAGTTAAAAGTCATTCTGAGCGCCAAACATTTTGAAGGCATATCCAGCATTGAAAATACTCATTATTTGTTCATGCCATTTGAAAAACATTAAATATGTTAAAATTAGAGAACTCCAAAGAACTGAAAGCCATTAATCTGTATGCAATAACTGCAAATCAATTAAATATAGATATAAAACAATTATCATAAGCAATTATATAAACACAATGTATAATTGTATACCGAAATGGAAGGGAAACTTGTTTCCTTCTCATATAGAGTTCTCAGGACAGAAATAATGTTTATCCAATATATTACATCCAAATCACAGAACAGACAAAAAAGTCCTTTTACATAAAAAAAATATGATCAGCAAGAGCTTTTTAAAGCTACAAAAGGTTAAGGAATGTAAGCTTAAGGAGTTATTCTTTGGAAGTAATTCACAGCATCATTATATCTTCGCGCAATTTATCAGACTAGAAAAATCAAAAGACACCTCTGTGTCATATCACCACAACATGAAATTAAGCACAAGTAGGTGCTACTTCATTAGCTCTGTTAGTCTGGACAACACAAGAGGGACAAAAAGCAACAAGTACTCAAGTACTGACTGCTGTCTACTAGTCAGGTGAGTATGTTTATGAAACAATTAACAAAAAGGAATGACCATTAATAAACTTTTCCTCAAGCCCAGCTGGAAAAATTCTATTTAACCAAATATTTTCAACTAAAAAAAAAAAAAAAGAAACCACTCAGTTTACTACCTGAGGCAAGTATTGGACGACAGTGCAATTCCTTTAATGAGACTGTCAATTAATGCAAGAAAAGAGACTGTCTGCAGAGTATGAGTATTTTGTCTCAAACAACCAGACAACAGACTTCCCAAAAATCGTTCTTCTAAATTGTTAAAGGGAGCATGGGTTAAAGAAAAAACAAAGACAGACCAACCACTTTAAGCAAATCTTGATTTTGTAAGTTAGGTAGAAGTTTGTTCAAGCCCTCAGTCACCTTAAAGAGGTATTATTCATGCAACTTATCAGTTCAACCTGAAACCAAGAGTCAAAAGACAGTCAGAAGGCAGTCCATGGGTTGTCCCAGAGAGACAACTCTGAACACTTGCAGAGAAACAAGATAAAGCTTTGCCCCTTCTCACTGGGGCATAACATAAAAGTTGTCAGAGAAGAAAGCAGCCACCACACTCCCACATCACACTTATTATAGCCTATCGCAATCCTACTCTCAACTCAATCCACCTCACAAGCACCTGATCATTTCTGCTGGAGCCAAATCAAATAAATCCGACAGTCCTGCTAAATCCTGCTTAGCAGAGTTAACAAATGAAGAGCAAACCTGCACCCCTTGCTTTGAACCCAAACGACCTGACATTAATGAAGATGTACATTCAAAAGGAATACAGAATAAGCCTGAACCTCGGTTCACAAGAGCTCCTGCATGGCAGCAGAGGTAAGCCCTGGGCGGGTTTACGAGTTCTGTACAATTGCTCACTGGGGGAAACAATCTGCTGACTGAATTCTCCACAGGATTTCACAAGTCCCTCCAGTCATCTGTTTCTGCTGTATACATTCACATACATCATCAAGCTGACAATTTAGAAAGTGGACCAGATGGATGTATAACCCAAAACAGTGTTGTTTGTTAAATCTAAAAGCTATTAATCAAAATAATTTCCTTTATTAAACTCCGTGGGAGAAAGGGACAAATATAGTTGAGGTATTACACATTCGCCAGGCGTGTACCACAGGACAATGCAGACTGAAGTTATTTTCACCAGGCTCCACCAGAGAAAAATGTTGATAACAGAAACGTTCTTCCTAAAAAAAGCAGATTATTGCAGGACAAAGAAAGGAAAGGGCATCTCACTGCTTTCCTTGAGTAGATAAGGCATGTTATTCTTTTGTCCCCCAGAGGACATAATTACATTCTCTGAAAGGACTGGCAACATCAAGTTATTTTTAAACAAAGAGCAGTTCTTTGTTTAACATGAGCGCTAACTTGTTTTAGGAAAGCCATGGGTGAGACCAGATCAACAAAGTCAGCTTCACCTTTCACCAGGCACTGAATGCCAACCCAGCTGGAAAACAGCCTGGGCCATGTGAGGTTCCAGACTCCCAAGAATATTTCCCACTCTCCCTCTTCCACTCGGCAATTCCTCACAAGTTGAGCCATAGGACTACAACACAGCAACGGGTGCTTTCTGTTCTTCCACCCTAAAGCTTTCCCATAAAATAATTTATCTAAAGCACATAGAACAACATTCCACTTCCAACAACAGAAACAACCTGTACAAATGACAGAGTCCTCCAGAAATACCCGGGAAATGGTTTCTTCAATATCAAAAGGCCCTTTACAAACCAAAGGAAAGCCTATGGCTATTTGTTTAACAGACAAAGCCACAGATTTTTATGGATTAACCAGCACTGAACCAGAACACACTCACAACCTTCTAGTGTACTCTGACACATTACTTACTACTAACAAACTTCATTTTCCAGGTTCTAATCGCAAGGCATAGGGCACATATCCCAGCACAGCAGAAGCCAGAGTGGCCCCAACAAGTGAAGCTTCCAGGCAGCCTCCTGGGCACTTGTCTTCTTTCACTCCATGCCATGATATGAAGAATAGAGAGAGTAAGAAGTGCATGCAACATTCCTGCTCTTATTCTTAAGTGAATTACCATCAGTATTGCAGAAAAATATAGAGAACAGCTTGGCCCAAGTATTATTTAACTTTCTGTAGTATATTCCAAATACCCCACAGTTATTGTTTTAAGGGGTTATGACATAAATACTCCTATTATGTTTTTTTCTGCAATCAGAGCTTTCATTGATGTAGTCTATGCATTCTATTAGCATAGATTTTAAAGGGCTTGTTTACAGAGCAGATCTTCTGAAATAGATGCTCAACCAGAAACCCTGTCTGACTTAAAAGTAAATAGACTGAAATGCTAGCACATTATTACTGCCTCATTAAGAAACAAATTAGTTGTTTTTCCTCTTTGTTTAGCAATACTCAACAGGTAGTTCTTTTGACACCTTTTTAATGTGAAAACACATTAAATTAACATGTTCCATGGCTACAGGAAACATTTATTGGACAAAGGCCAGTACAGCAGCCTCACAACAAAAATGATAATTTCTAAATTAAAGTAACCCATGGTTAAATTACTTAAATCACTTCCCTACTCATGCTTCTTGCCAACCCACTTTATCTGACAAGAGCTGAGATTTCTATACTTCATATTCACAATGTACCTCAAAATACAATTATGTATAAAAAAAATGGTTAAAATGGTAACAAAAAAACACAACCAGAGTTGACATTGCATGTGCAGCCCCAGCATGAACACCGTGCACGCAAAGTTCAACAACAGCCTCTGTTATTTATCTTTACTACATACAGAAAACAAGTTCTATTAATAAACAGTCAGCCTAAATTAGCAGTAATATAATATTTAGTTTAGACTTTTGGCCTTTATTTTATAGCAGCTTAGAAGTAAACAGAAAAAGTGCAACGATGGCAAATAAAAGAATGAAGCTGTAAAAATAGCATGATGATGGATTAAAATATATTGTTCTAGTTGGGAGTCAATAGGGCAAGTGCTTTATAAAAATTATGTTTTCCTTTGACAAAATCAGCACAATACTTGCTGGTACAAGCAATAAAAAAAATAAAAAACCCTCCCATAAAACACTTCCGACTTTGCTTTCCATTTTAATGGCTGCAGGCAAAATTCAGAATACATTTGTCAAGTTGATATTATCAACACAACAGGGGCATGCCTGACTTGTTCTACATTTGTTCTGAAAGTTCACTTTTAGAGACCACAAGCCAAGAAAGAACACAGGAAACCAAAATCAGTCATACCATGCAGACACCGAACTATACCTTTAAATATTTAAGAGAAGTTTCAGTAAATATTACCACATATTACTCTGCAAGGCATCAATCACATTAAGTTTAACATTAAAGTCCAACCAATCTGAAAATTCAAGGTGATTTGCACTCTCTCTTTGCTCAGTTTAATGAGACACCCTAGTCTGATCTGTGACAACTAGTGCCAACATCTTTAACTTTTTTCCTGACATCCAAAATTGATTTCAAAGACAGATACTTGAGAAGGCAAGAATACCACAGAAAAGGACGTAAGAAGAGAACTGTAAAAGAGAAAAATCAAATATACAGTCCTAGCAGGTTTCCCCCACATTAGGTATTTAAAGATTATCTGCATCATTAAGTAATTGAAAGAAAATTCCCTTAAAAATTCTTAAATGCATCTGAACCTTATTCTTGTGCCTTTGAAATGAATACAGATCAAATACGTTATAAACAATTCTGTGCTGTTGTACATAATTCATGTTCTATTTTTGATCTTTATGATAACACCTGGACAAGGCTTTCTCACATACTTAGTCAAAATAATTATTTAATAAATACATGCCCACATGCATGATTGTTTGGGGGGGTTATTTTATGTTAAGTTCTTAATTTTTTTTCCCCAGGCTACATTTCATACAGAGAGAACAAATACATTAAGAGACAAAAGACTCCAGTCACCTGAATTGTGTCATTTGATGATTTGCCCATACACTGAATGAACACATAGCTAGACAACTTACATGAGAAAAAACAATATTCACAAACTGATTTAAATATAGATTAAAAAAAAGCCCAACTCCTTATTAAACATACACTGGTAAAAAATACAATGAACCCCATACATCGAGGCTCTATGTAAGACCTGCTACAGAGGACTATTGTTGTAAGAGGAATTACTGTATCGTTTAATGGATTTCAAGGATAACACAGAATGGGTTTGGGCTGCTTATTTTTAATGAGGGCACAATGATATTAGGGCAAGAAGCTTCACTTTGGCACCAATACAATGCTTGTAAGACAGGGATTTCAACAGCTGTCCTGTACAGATGGTTGCTTTTACTTACAAAGCTTTGAACTGAAGAGAGATTAAATCTATGGACGAGGGACGGTTACCTTGCTGCTTTGCTTGCATAGTTGGCAGAGAACAATGTCTTGTTTATATTATGCACACAGTATTTCTTAAACGTGCAAACCAGGGTTTATTTGATTTTAGCAACACGTGGTTTCCACTCAGCACCCTGGAATTCTTGGGAAAAAATAAGAAATTTCAGGTTTCCTGAATTCCCGTCAGAATGTCCAGTGTTACAAAAACGGAAAAAAACCCAAACAAATATAAATTACACAGTGGAAAAGAATCTGAGTCAAAGTCAGAATGAACCAGTACAAAAGCAGAACATCACACGTGGCATGACTAATGTTATACACTTTTGTTCCAAGGTAATTAATCCTATTTTTCATTGCAATTTGAAAGTTTTGAAAGACTTATTCCTGGAAAAATGCTGGTTTTCTTTAAAACAAGGCGTAATAGTGAAGAATTATATTTGCTGTGTTGACATAACTTTAGCAAGCAGGAATAAACCCTGTTCAGTGAAAATGTATTTGTATCAAGTTCACACAATTCCAAAACTACTGAGCAATTCTGACCTGAGGTCTCCATACTGACTTTGTGAAGATCTTCATGAATTCTTTGGTTTACTACAACTGTTCCCCAGAAATCATTGTCTCATAACAGCTGTTCCGATGTCACAAGAATATCCACATCAGTAACAGAGGCTTTTTTGAGCCATAGAATTGGATATCAATATTTTAGATAAAAGAACAAAAATCCACAGCAGCTACTGCGTAAATTCCAGCCTTTTACTTCTAATGAGTGCTTCTGCACACCAAGGTTGAAAGGAAATATTAATTAAAGCTCTTCTGGCAGCTATATACTATTTGGAAGCCAAATCGGATGCAATCTGTGGACTTTAACATGAAAATTTGTTTAATACTATAGAAGAGAATTTGAGATTTCTAAATGCTCTCAGGAGACTTAAAACTGAAACTGATCCTTAGATTTCATCAGCCACATTTAGAAGATGAATACCTTTCTGTAAAAAGAAGTGGAACAATAAAAAGCTACTGAAGCACAAAAAAAACCCCAGGACTCTAGAAGTCGAGGAAGTTGAGCTATTTGTGTATTCTTTGGAATTACAAACTTCTGCTGGAAGCCTAAACCCAAGTGTTCCTCATCTTCTTACAGTAAACAAATACAAAATGTATCCAACAAGCAGAGAGAGAGAAAAGGTCCAGAGCTTTTAAATGTAGTGTGTAATTCGGTCTCAGGCTGGGGCAAGATACTTGTACAACTGATCTTTGACTCTAAAACCAGCAGACACATGAGAAATCTCTTTTAATTTAAAGATTGCATTTCACATGAGTAGCCTGAACGAGTTGTTTTCACAGTAACTATTGCAGGAGGACACATACTAGTTCATTTCTTTCATAAAACCCACTTGGAGGAGACAGTCTGGGGCATCAGCCTATTGACAAATGATTTTTGAAAATGTGACAAGTTATGGTTACATCTTGTGTATCCTGTAGGATACAAACCTCAAGGGATCACATTTCTTCTCTCCCTTCTTCCCTCAGGGGGATGCAACTCATTTCAAGATGGCTGGATTGTGAAACTATACTGACAAAATCTGAAAATCTGAATCAAGAAACCATTCAAAACAACATTCCCTTCCCATTGTTCACTGAAAGAATACTGCATCAGTGGTTCCACGGCTTCATTCTGATCTATTTAACTCAAACATGATTTTTGTAGTGCCACTGTGCCTTCAGATACCCTCAAGCTTGGTTCAGCATAAAATATTTCAGCTGATAATTTGAGCAATTAAGAAGTTTTCCACAGCCAATACACCCTATAAAATGTAAACATATGTAGGCAAAATTGGAGTAGCTACATGATCCTGATGGTATTAGGTACACGTAACAAGACACACAGGTAGCGTTTTCATTTCTCTTAACACTTGCTCTGTTTCTTTACCAAACACTGCAAAGAGACTTGCTTTTTTCTCCAAAAATTAGACATTCCAGTTACCAGACTATAAATCTCATTAAAATTAATGATTTCTTTCATCGGTCCCTTTGTTGGTCTAAACAAGGGATTTGAAGGAAAAATGTAAAAACAGTGTAGCAAGTCATCCTTCTCTTTATTGGCACAATGATTAGAAGTTCTCTACATATATATCTATATCCGTATGCATCTCAGTGAACACATTATGAATCCGTTTATTATCAAGGGTTAAAGTTCCACATGAATTCATAAAGAAATAAAACAGCACAGATCAACACAGTCTACAACATATAGTACTGCCACTGCTTGAAAGAAACCAGTAGTAAACCAGAAGGTGGTTAAAAGATACCCATGCTTCTGGAGGACATGGGAGCGAGCTGTAGGAAAACCAGCTCCATCAAGGGACACTGCAAAGGTGGAGATCAGCAGAGACACCACATATGCCCAACACCTGGAAGGCACAGGGAAGGGGATAACTAGGAAATCTGCTGGGTGAAGTAAGGTTAGCTCAGGATCAGAGGAGGGATGGAAAACAACAAGAACAATCAGAGGCAACCTGTGTCCCAAAGGAGGCACTCCAGTCTGACATGAAAGAAGATTAAGAAATGAAAATTCAGTTCTTAAAGGAACGTTGACTGAAAGACTGAAGATACAGCAAAGTAAGCTTTCAGAAGAATTTTGATTCTCTAATTCTCCTAAAATACACAGTTCACTACACCAGTTCTACTTGCTTTAACCTGACACTCAGAACTTTGCAGAGAAATTCAAAATCCAAATAAGGTTGACTCATTCAACTGCATTCTGTTCAGGTGATATACACAGGTATCCTTTACTAACTGCTTTAATTATGGTGACAACAGAAGGTGGCAGGCTTGGGGCAAGAGGCAGTGTTTGGTTTCTTCCCCCCTTTTAAAATTCATTTTCCCTTTCCCCCATAGCTACCATAGCCACTGGAAGCTACTCTGACCATCACCTGCTCTTCATCTCACACCTCCCAATCCACCCCTGAAGACAGAATTTCTGAAGTGACTGCAAATTGTTTCCCAATCAGAACCACAAGCTGAACTGATATAAAAAGTTCATTTCTTTAACCCTGCTTGAAAACTTTCCTCCCTCTTATCTCTCCTTGCCATCCAAATAATAGAAGACAGTCATCTGTTTTGTGTTAGATGATCGTTTCCAGATCTCTCATGCTGATTCATTCTCAGCTTTCATAGCACAGGCACAAGTTGTCAGGAAGAGCTATGCTGGCTTCACTTCCCATATGGAATCCAACAGCTGGAGTTCATTCATTAGAGCAAACAAAAAATCCTGATATAAATTATAGAGAGCAAAACAGCACAGTGACAAACACATCTTCCTCTACCTCACGTACAATGCTGAGAAGGACTGTAAAGCAAGCACACTGTTCTGTCAGCCAGGGAATTAATAAAGTCCTGTTTTCTGTGGACATGCCTGTGTCTGCAAAAGCTCCTGTTTTCAAAGTCCAATAACCCCAAGGTCTTCCCTTTCATTCATGACTCCCCAAGCACCACTAATCCAGTCCCACACTTCACACCAGGTCCTTCCACATTCCTATACTGTCTGTCTTCATCAAAGGCACAGTTCACTCTGTCTCAACCCTCCGTCCCCCTCACTGACACTTTATCAGGCTACAGAACTCAGGAGCAGGAACTTTCTACTTACTATTGGGCCAGTTAGTACCAGTACCCTGTCTGATCAGCCAGCAAGTCAACCACAGAAGATAACTGCTGATATTGCATTTCCTGGAAGCAGTAATTTGGATCCTCTAAACACCCTTACAGAGAATGGGAAGTAAAGTTTTTACCTTAGACAAATGCTAATTAAATTATTTTCCTGTCTCTAGGTTATTCTTTAACAAATGCAATTATTTAACTAGAATTGATTAACTGAACTACCAACTTTAACAGCTCTTTCAAATTAGCTCCTATGAAAACTTTTATCTTTATAATAATCAACTATCTGCTAGTAGCAGTTAACTGTAGTCTGTAAGACTTCACAAGCAATACTCAGCTAACAAGCTGCTTTTAAGCTTCAAACCTTCTTAGTGGTATTATTAATCAAACTTTTACGTGCATGTCAAGGAATTTCCTAAACTTTAATGGTTTCATACAGTAGCATGGAATTATTTTCACAGTTTGGATTTTTCTCCTTCCATGCAAGTATCTACTTTAGCACCAGATTTCAGAAGTCTAACTAATATCAAAATAATGACAAAATGACTACAGCATTGTTTTGTTTCAGAAGGGAAAACTGCCTAGAGTAAGGAAGCTTGTAATAAAGGGCCAGTAAGGCAGTAAGGTTACACAGCAGGATAGAGAAGGCTAGTAAGAAAAGGAACATTCAAGCTCAAATGATAGAAAGAAAAGAAATAACACAAAGCCTTGTGTGGTAAAATTAATAAGCCACTGTCCGGGTATCACTGCCTCCACCCCCCGAAAAAAATCCAACCTCAGTATGAACTTTGTAAGGACAAAAGAAACCCCCACAACATGCAAAAAACCCCAAAACAAACTCACTCCAAAATACCCCACGCATGCAGTTTTTTACATCAATTTGAAAATAACATATATATTACTGAACAGCCCACTGAACCACCACTTAATGCTTCTTTTACAATGAAAAAGACTTCAGCTCAAATAATAATTATGACCATTGACTGAATCTTTGATGTTAAACAGCACACTGCAAGACTACTCAAATATTTCAGGAAAATTATTTAAATATGGATATTTGAATACGAGTGAGTCACCTGCAGATTTGAACTGTGTCTGTGAGCAACAAAAACACTCTCCCATTCTAGGTTTAGTACGCTGGTTTAAAAATTTTAATAACCCGATTTTATCATCTGCCACAATAGCACAAAATTTAAGCACAAGGCAGCTCTACGTGGCTTGTGCAAGCAGCACTGTGAATGCTGCTTGATCCAGGGAACGTAGAGAATCCACAAAACAAGTGTTTATGTTAATCAGGAGTGGGTTTTGTACTAAATGGCCAAAAGAACTAAGAGGTAATTTGAAGATTGCCTGATAAGCTCAGAAGCCAGTAGTACCACTTCAGTTCTGTACTCTGTCCTTCAACGGAAGAGGCATGTCCCTGTTTTACCTTAAAGAAGTTGCTGTAGCTCTATAGTTACCATTATTTCTGCTTTAATAATTTATATATCCACATGAAAATTTTCTGTATTGCATTGACAGGTGCCATGGAGAAAACTAAGTTTGGCAATATTCCTCCATCTTCAACTCTTTTCTTTCATTTTTAACCTTTTCCACTAAATTGAACATAAAGTTTATTCTAGAAAAAAACCTGTTGGGATCTGGTGCTTCTTTTTGTTCCAAGAAGAAGAATCTGAATAGTAAAATTCAATATCCTTATAGCTTATTTAGGTGGAATAATTTGAAGCGGGAGATATCACTAGGAAGACAGCTCTTAGCTGAGTCATAACTGTTACCTTAGCTGAGCAAAAACTAACACTGCTGTGTTGCCAAATAGATTAAATGAGCAGGACAGAAAGCAGGAAAAAGTAGCACATCAATACAGAAACAAACACAACTGCCCTTTAAATATGAAACAGAAGAAAGTGCACTATATTTCAGAGGGATATTGATCTTAGGAACAGTGACGGCAAAGTGTCCTAGTGCCTTTATTTAAAGGATGGCATCAATGAAATTGCTGGTCTATCTTTTAAAAATTATAAGAGGAAACTCTAAGGCCATGCATGATGAATTGGAAAAACTTCTGATGGATGCAGCATATACTTGTGGATCCAAAGATTTAATGTAAAATTGTAAAACAGTAACTGAGATAAAAAGGCAGATTTGCAAACACCAGATACAACGGTTCAGATTTATCACCAGCCTCCACCCTCACAATACATCTCCTTTGTCAAGTTTTAGAAATGACTACCATCAGTGGAGCCTTGGCCTTGAGATTGTATTAGTAATCAGACGTGACGCTGCGAGTGACAGTCAAAGTTGACTGATTAGAAAGGCAACACACAGGGAATGGCATGCCCGGGCCAAGTGGTTTAATACTTCCAGCAAGGGAGTTGAAAAGAATTTGCTTAAGGGTAAATCAAAAGAGCTGGTAATATACAACAAAACAGAGATTATGATCTTAAAAAGATCTGGATCTGTACTTTTTTTTTTTTTATGCTTTCAGGTTCTTGCTGCGTACGCTTTGTACCTGGAGGGAAGAGGGTAATTAACGCTTTGCTTTGGTCATGCTTGGAGTAATTTTCATCATGTTGCTAATCACAGCCCCCAAAGCTAGAGCCTGCAGCTGCCCAATGCAGTTGGGTATGCAGTAGTGAAACAGCAAGGAAAAATAACCAGGAAATCCTGTCTAGGCGAACAGATATAAAAGTTTCAAGTGAAAGCAGGAAGAATGAAGTTTCCCTGAAAGTATGCAATGAGGGGAGTTGGAAAGTGTGAGAGAGTTTCACCCATCACCACAACACACCTAATAAGGAAATACCCAGAACTAATGACACAATTCTTTCTGCACTACAGGCAGAGATCCCTTGGAAATAGAATTTTATGAAAATACTAGATTTACTGCACATCTTCCCCACCCAAATTACCAAGGGGCGTTAAGGAATACTTAAAAAGGCCTGGGGGCTTCCTAGGTCAGTTTAATTCACTTTTCTAGCACTACCTTTTCAAGGAAGATATGCTGCCATTACAATTAAGCAAGTTACTTGTCCTAGTTTATTATTTATGATTTTAATATAAGGCGTACGCTCATACTATATCACTGCAGTCCATACCCCTGTATCATTCTGTCCTATAAAGCAAAACTGTTGAAGTGTTTAGCAATTTACCACTTTGAATTATATTACAAATTCGCCTGGAAGTTGGTTTTTATAGTTTGATCTAAAACTATTACCCAAGTCTTGTACAATCTAATTAAATAAATTAAACCAGCCCTTGGGGACCTTTTGCTCTAAAATGAAATTTCAGATCCAAAGAGTGCCTGTAACCTTTACTGTAACCATGTCTAAAATGCTACTTGTAATTTCACAACTAATCAGATCTTGACAGAAAGGCAGACACTTGTTGATGGAACTCCTCCTTCCTGATATCCCCAAGGATAAATTTACCACATCATGATTGAAACTAATCCTATTCTATCAGAGCCCATATTTTAAAAAGAGCATTACAAGTTCTGAAGCAAGGCTTGTGGAATAGTACTGCTCAGTTATAACGCAGGGAAGTCATTCACCCCCTATCCCAGCTGTTGGACTGGTCAACTCAACAAAAAACCTTCTTATTTCATGATGTATAACACTTTTCTGCCAATTCAGAGTAGCTGCAATAAGTTAGTACTGAACAAAGTACAGTTGAAGCACCAGTGGAAGAGACCAGCTTTATATGTGAATCACTGACCCCATGAATGGAGGCAAACATTTCTAATCCTACCTCTCAAAATATGTCAATAATCACTAACAGAACAGCAAGAATTAGCTGGGCAGTAGCTTCTGTGTCATTAGGAAAATACTCAAGCAAATATATGCAAAAAGCTATAGTCACAGTGAATGTAATCACACAATAAAACATCAGCTCGAGTCGAATGCAGGGACAAGTTGCAGCAGATTTGTACACAACAGCTGAAAGTGTCACCTTTACCCATCAGTTCATTATTCTGCAGCTGTACTGCTCCCATGTGTGAGGTATGTGGTTTCATCAGCACGTACACAAAAAGAGGTGACACACAGTAACACACCAGCTGAGTGTAAGCTCAATGTCTAATTCTTCCTGTAGAAAAACTTGTGGGAAGCCCTAGCTGAACTCAGACACAGCCCTGGAGATGGGGTACCACGGACATCAGTGTCACTTCAGAAACAGCCATCTCCAAAAGCAACAGCTGCTATGCACTGTTAGTGCACCCTCTGATGTTATTTGCTACTAGTGATGGATTGGAGTTTAATGGCTGTCAGAGGCTATTGATCAAATATATGGCTTTGTAAACCTGGATATCACCAGCCAGAAAAGTGCAAGGGTGGGTAATCAGGGCTCAAGACTTTGTATACTCCACTTAACATGTTTTCCTTCTCATTAGAATGCCTTTTATGCGAATGACATTGAGAAAGAGAATGTTCTGCCACCTACAGATACTGTAATTTTGTCCACTGAAACAGGTTCATCATCTCTCAGGGGCAGCCTACCCTCTTCCTGCCACTGCCTGAATATCACCACGCTCATGCACTCTGACTTCAGCAAAACACTTGCTTTCAAGGTGCTCCTATCCAAGGTGGCACCATAATTACAGAAGCTTCAGTTGTACCCATTGAAACTCTGTACCAGCAAGAGCATATTTTTCACCCAGTATTGTGCCTGGCCAATTAGGCAAGAGTTTAAGAAGCAGGATAAACAGTTCCTTTACGGTCACAGTTGGACAGCTCGTCAGCAAGTACTAAGCACTTCGCTGAACCGAATCATCAGTGAGCACATCACTGTAACTAAAGACTGTCATATTATCAATAATATGACATGGCACAAGAAGAATCCTTATGGAGAATGGAGGAAAGTGTTCTAATGCAGGTGTTTTTGTTCTTGCCAGCTACAAGGAACAACACACTATCCATCCTGAAACACAAAGGTAACCAAGGAAGTGCTATGTCATTTGCAAAAGGTTCACTTCGCTAGAGCAAAGCGCTTTTTTATTATTATCATTATTTCATTTCAGCTACTTCCATATATTTCAGCTTTGAAAGCAATACCACACAGCATCAAACATTTCTGATGAATAACGAGCCTGTAACAAGAAATACAAATTAGGAGATATTTAGAAAACATTAATTCCTTCATGTGAACACTTTCAAAGGTCATCTCTGGTTTTTTTTCCATTTCTCCAAACACGTTCCTACCTTGTCCAAAATACCTCAGGCTTCAATCCCATTTATTTGGTTTTGCTAGAGACTAGGAAAAGCTATAAAGCTACAGTAATCTGATCTCCCTAGCAGATGAATCAATGCCCGAAGAGCATCACTAATTACAATAGAAGTATGTTCATTAATAATAGTATGCATTCTCATGCACAGCTGAATTTTAATCTTTCAAACACATACCCCAAAGAATATTGTCACGCTGCACCTATATGAATACCACAGTAAGACATCAATGCATCATCTCCAACTGCCTGCATTTGGGGAAGGCATATATGAATAAATAGATTTCTTGTGTTACAGGCAGAAATCTGCATCATCAGCATGCCACAAACCAATACATTCAGGAAACCAGGTAATTTGTGTCAAGTGTAGAAACAACAGCCGCCACTCAAACCCTTCTTGCCAAACCCTAAAGTTTGATTAGGCCAGACATTTAGCCTGTATTCAGCCGTTGGGGTACAGACATTCTTCTTCATTTTGCATTTTACAGGAGAGACAGAACCCATCCTAGTTTCTCCATCATTTTAGTCTTTTTGTCCCCACAGTGAACTAAAAGTTTGAGATGCATCAAGTGTAATAGGAAGAGTTAGAAAGGGTTTTTTTCATCCCCTCACTCACTGCTCCTTACAGAGCAAAGCACCAGAAAAAATGACATTTCACCTAAGTGCCAGTGAACCAGGATACTCCTGTATTTGCAGTCTTATCTTTGGAGATGCGATTCAATAATATGAACACGCTGCCACACAGAAAACAACTTAACTGAAGGTCAGATGCGACATAACTCACTAGGAATTAAAGACCTGCATGAAATAACTGCTGCTTCTTGCTTACAAATCCATTCTATGGGTTAAAAGTGACTTAAACTATGCAGTCTCAGAGGGTTTTGTCCTATCTTCCAGGTGATCTTTTACTCACATGGTAACAGCAGGTAACAAGATGCAAAAATTTCTGTGTCTGTTCCATGCTCTCCAGAGGCCCAGTGCCTCTGAGTGACTTTATACAGGTTATAACCTCTCTGGATTTCATTTACCCATCTCTAAAATGTGAATAATGCTTAACTTCCTCCTCAGAATTGTGTGGAGGCTTATAATATTAATCCTGGTAAAGTGCTTTGAAATCACTGAATTGAAAACAGTACAAAGCACCAAGTTTTATCTTGTGAATCCATTTCTTATTGCCTTTACCTTGTCACACTCACACGGAATTAACTACGATCATTTAAATCAGCCTAGCTTCTGCAATAATAAACTCCCCTACATCTATAATTTAAGAAAAAAAAAACATGATAAAAGAAAAAAAAAATCTCTTAAACTTCAGGTTTTTGTACTCAGAGATGTAACACGTACTGTGATCTTACTTACTGAGCTTCTCTTGCGCCAGTGCTGTCTTCAACACTTCCAATCGCTTTTTTCCCCCCAGCCTTCTCTATCTAGATGAACAGCGTTTAAGGAACCTTCTGAAAGCAACAGCCCATTGCATTATGAAAGCCTTTTTTAAATGGTTATGAAGTGATCCTAGTGGATTATTTTCTGACTTGATATCAAAAAGCTTTTCCTTATATCTTTTTACGCATAAAATACATTAAGTGCTTCAATTCTGGGGAATATAAAACATTTTGGTAAAAAAGTTAGGAGGCATCACTAAAAAGTGCTAAATAATATTAAAATCAATGTTTTGCTAAAACCCTGTTGATGCCCATAACACAGAAACGCAGTGGGAATGTCAGATATAAGACGTTTAGGATTCACAAGAAGTATTTATGCTCTGAAGCAAGCTCAAAGCACTAGAAAAACCCAAGTTACTTTCCCAAGAACTACTTGCATTATGTTTGTTTTAAACACAGAAGAATGTGAAATCCAACTAAAAACTCACAAAATATGGGGGGGTGGGGAGGGTGTGTGGCAGGGAGAGGGAAATCCCCATCACAATTAACCCAAACATTTGCAACATACAGACAACTATCCAGAAAGAAACTTCATGGGCTAAGCAAGCATTCAAATGAGCAGATGACTTACTCAAAACTTTTTGAACATCTTAGTACTTCTATTTCACTTACATCACACCTTTTCCTGCATCCACCTCTTCCAAAATTCTTGTGATTTCTGCAGGAACAGGTCATGACCAAGTGGTATTATTTTTTCCTGCACTCACATCAGCTGGGCCTTGATCATCAGCATCCTGACATTAGGTCAGAAAATGTCAGCTCCTTGCCGTACCCTAACTCCACCTTGATCTCATGGATTTTTCATTCCCAATGTTTTTTGCTACGTTAGGCCAGCCAGTCCTCTGCAAACTTCACCAGAATATAAGCATAAGTAAATATGATTAAGTCCATTTAATACTGCATCATGAAAGGAGTTCATCCGCTATGACACCAAATTAGAATCTGGCTGGCTAACAAGAACCACCCCCAAAGTACATGTCCAGGGCAGTACAGGATTTACAGCAGGGATTGGGCCAGTAGGCTGGTTGAAATCAGAAGATCCCCTGGGTAAAAGGTGGTAGTGTGAAGGATCAGTAACAGACCTTTCTCAATACTCATATATTGAGCAATAACCAGTATCTACACTACATTTTTACACGTGGCATCATTCATTGTATTAAAAAATAGTTTTAAAATCCAAACCTATCTTTGTGGTGAATGTTAAGAGAGAAGTTGTGAGAAGTTTAGGAATATACTGATCAGAAACATGGAGGAAGTTTTACTGAAGTCACAAGTTTTGGCATTAGATTTAATAATAATAATTTATTAACAGATTCCTTCCACGCTGAAAGAAAACAATCTAAACGTATTCATTCTCTGCAAACTAAGCAGGAAGGCATTCATCTAAGTTTGCTGTAATATACTTTAAAAGCAGCCTCAATGTAATGGCAGTTAAATCTCTGAAAAGCTACCCCACATTGTTCTATATTGCTTTATTGAACCCATGGGAGTACGTCTTTCTGTATGTTTTAGTGATGCACACAGCTTTGACGACACTTCAATTATCTCTGGCTGAAATTGAATCTGTTAAGAACACTGTAAACCGAATAATCCAATTCCTTCTAATACACCAGGCTGAATCCCTAAGCCCTAATGAATATTTTTCCTTTTTCATTCCCTCTCCCTAGAGCGAACTAAATTGTTGAGTCAAGAACCCAGCAATTACGTATCATTTAAATATTTTTAGTTTATATGCATTCATCATTTGCAAGTGAGGACGTGATTGCAGCAAGCTTCCCAACAATGCTATGTAATTTTAATTACCAGAAATCCAACACAGGAGGTGAAACAATGCCACCAATGTCTAAAACAATGCACTCAACACTGCTAACAATATTGGTGTTACAGGAAAACACAGTGCAGGCTATGTGTGGGGTTTTTTTAATCTATCTTTATGTACTTTGTGTTTCATACATCAAAGTTTATATTAAAAAGAACAAACAAACAGAAAACCTGTGCCTAGTAATTTCAATTCCTGGTCAACCTATGTTCTCCAATAAGCCTGAGAGTCTGAAATACAACACAGCGTCAAGAACTTCCTAGTTTTGAGGACATTTCATGCTACTCGTGGCTCAAAAATATCCTAACACTCTGCTGGACAGGATAATGAGAACTGAAAAATAATAATTAAAACTACCCACACCTGTGATGAGATTTCTTCCTGAACGAGCCCGGGCTAGCGGAGGGGTCCCTACCCACAGCAGGGGAACACGGAACAAGGTGACCCTTAAGGTGCCCTCTAACCCAAACGCTTCCGTGGCTCTATGACTGTATTTCAAAACTGGGGAGTTGGAGATCCCAAACCGGCGACCACAATGCACAGGGGTCTCCATGTCTTTGAAAAAAGTCAGACATGCACCAGTTCCCAAACCTACTTACCAAATCAAAGTAAATGCACATTTAGTGAGTCAGAGTAATCTTCATTAAACATTATCAATACTTATCTCTAAAAATGAACTCTAAACCCCAGTAAGTGTCTTTTCAAAAACAAAATGCATAGTATTTAGAATAGTACACATCTGAAGTTACTAAAAGCCATTTTAAAAGGATGTGATCTCAAAAAGCATTAGCTTTTCACTAATAATTTTCACTCTAACAAGTTTTGAAGTACTTCAAAGTGTATTCAGTATGAGAAGTAAAAGCCAATAATTTTTAAGATAAGTAGCAATATTGAATCTGGGTGAAAAAGTTGGCTACAAAACACAAAATCCTGGGAATCAAAATTGAAGAGTGGGAAGACTGACAGGAACAGGCTCTCTTTACTGTTAATTTTCTACTTCCAAACAATTAGGCAGTCGCTTTCCACAAATAATCAGATCAGCAGGATGACAAGACCCACCTGTTACATCAAGCCTGGAACACACGTACAGAGTCAGCTTCTGTCTGAAATTCAGCCAGTCAGACAATTAAATAGAACAGCTCTTGAAACGCCCGGTACAGCCTGACTTTGGAGAATCCTACAAAGTGCCGTGGGATCTCAGGTTTTTGCTTAGAATCAAGGTGATTCAATGATTCAAATTACTGTAGTTTCTCTGAGGTTATTGCAAACTGCAATGCTAATTTTCAAACAAGCAAAGCTCATTTAGATCAATATTGTTACATTGATCAAAATATGACAATAATTTAAATTTCTAATACAGACTTCTCTGAGGAGTAATTGCAATCAATATGAAAACATCTGATTTACAAGGCAAATATTAGATGGCTCAACAGTAATTGAAAAATACCATCTTCCCAGAGCTATAGTTTTCCGAACTTTGATTCAATAAGATCTTCAAGAGACTTTGATGCCTTTATCCTTGCACATTAGAAGCAAGTAAGCATCTTATTTTAGGGAAGAGTAAAACTCTTACTTTTAATTACGACAATTATATGGCCTATTTCAGCAAGAGATGCATCTTTCCCTGAACTTCACATCTGTACATAGAAGACCTATGCAAGACAAACATTCTAGACCAGTCTAGAGAATCTCCACCCTCTTCCTCTTCGGCTAATGGGAATACTTTGAATTTTTTTATTCAATGCTACCACTGGATAACCTATGTGACTCTCATATCAGTTTAAATCAGCCAGTCACTGTGACCAGGAATGCTCTTCTGCAAGAGAATTCCAAGAAAACATTTTTCCTCTCTCTTCAACAGCCAAGGTAATGGTTAATCTGATGACAACAGCACAATCAAAACAAAGCCTCACCGCATGGGGGGATTAGTTCCAAGCTTCACAGAGCTAGAGAACCTTGAGTACAGGCAATTATCAGACACTGAGGACAATAAGAGTGACTTCCTACAAGCTCATTAACTCTATTGAGACAAATGAGTAATGTCAGTAATTTCCACAAGGAGGCATGTATAATCTTCTTCACAAAGTGGACATCTTAACTACTCTCATTTCTCTTTCCCAGACCTATATTTTCCTCAGGTCTCACTTCTTCATTTCCCCAAAAAAAGTAAATCCAAACAATTAACAGATTTACAAGGAGCCTGCTATCTGGTCTACTTTTGTATCACCATTAATTCTGTGCCTTTCATGCTTTAAATAATCTCCTTTCTTCTTAAATCCTTTCTCACTGAAGTTACAGAAGTGCTTTTCTTGTAGCCACCCAAGCCAACTCAGGAACTAATACAAGTTCCATCTGGTTTGCAGTTATTCTTGTGTTTAATTGCACGTTTTACTCTGCATTCATTCTGAGACCGTTCCCTTTCACACCACCTCTTCCTGACGCTACAGAACACAAACTTCAGTTACCTCCTTTCAACATTTTCAGATGTCTACAATTTTCCTTTGAAAATGCATTGACACCATGAAGACCCTTGTACCTTTTTTTGGCAAAGCTATAGCACTGTACACCAGGATTGTGATCAGAGGTGACATTTGGCCCCAGCAAAATCAGTAACTGACATTTAGCAACTGACCACTTGAGGGAAGGTATTGTATTTTCAGCGTGTGATACCATGACCACTTGCCTGTGCAGGAAGCAGCAGCCAACTGTGCAACAATCCATACTTTTCTGAACGCTGATAAACATCAGCAGCACAATATTCTGGTCTCACTGTTTCCATAAGCTGACTGTATTTCCCATGTTTCCTTTATTTTGACAGCATTTAATATCCTGACTCCTCACAGCCACTCTAGAACTCCATTGGGATCACCTACCTCCTATCAGTCACCTTACTCTAGCAGAGCACTTTTGGTTTTGCACAAGCATGTTTTGCCCACAGTTCTGAGAAGCCTTGAGACAGTTCTCAAAATTATGTCCTTCAGGACTTTCCACTCCATTTTCATACTGGTTAAGATAAACAGTGCTTTCAGAAACCTGCCAGGTAACTCTGTTTCCCAAGAAACACACTAAGCAACAATAAAAGACTTTCATCAGTTTTTGGAGAAGACTGAAAAGTTCAACCCTAGAAATTGGTACCCATTAAATAAACCATGGGGTGGGGAGTTCTTTGTGAGAGGCTGGTATCCCAGTGAGTTAATGTTTGATGTGTTGAACAATTCAGCCTGTATCTGAAGCTCAGGACACAAGCCTCTCAGGACTGCAAGCACTGCTGTACTCAACTCATCGCCTTCAGACTAGAGGGTGCTTTGTCACCTCCACCCTGACTCACCCACAGCATAGTAACACACAAATACTACTTGCTTCACGACTTTTATTTAAAATTCTCAATAAGCTCCCCAGTCATTTGACCCAGTGTTCACAGTAACTCTAACAGCTTTACCTGAAGCTAGGCATCCAGGGTGCTTAGCTGGCATACTCCCCAAACTCCTCCCTTCTCAAACAGACTTGATCTGCAAAAGGTCCCACAATCTGTATGGTTCATCAGTAGGCCCTATGGCTTTGGATTCTCCTTGAATGTACGGTGCTATCAACACTTATTTCTGCTTGCATCCACCTAGAGCCATCCAGTCCTTATCCAACCCAACTGATTCCACCATACAGCTGACTAATGACTCCTTTAAAACATATAATTCATTGCATATACACGTACATGATGCAGTGGTTTGTGTTCTGCATTCTCTCCACTGAGACCCCACACAAAACACTATTAAGACACAGTCTTATGCTATTCTGCTTTAAGATTTTTGATACAAAAATCCCCCCTTTTCAGCAGTCCTATGACATGTCACTATCACATACCTCTAGTTCCTCTCCAGTTCTCACAGGTTTTCAAGAGAAGGAGAGTTGGGTCTTCCCTATGTTATTTGACAATTCCCTATGTTATTTGGAATTTTTGAAAAGTACTGAATTGACACACACACAGGAATAGTTAAAAGAGGTACAAAGAGCAAAAAAAACACCTGTTTCCTTAAGAACTGTCCTCCTGGTGAACTTGAGAATTCATCCTTCAGAATGAAAACACAGCCCAGCCCCACGCCCATTCAGTACTTGAGCTGTGCTGGCTGCTCAGCTACTTCAGCAAGACACCCCGTTCTTCTGTTGCTTCGGCCAAGCTGTCGTACAGCATCGCTGCGCCGCAGCAGCAGCCCCTGGAGACAGCAGACTTCTAGTTCTCACTGAAGCGGTTCTTATTTACCGCTTAGGTGTAGTTTAGAACAGAATTTATATATTCAGCATCACAGGGCTCTGCATGGCTGTCTCAGTGCCGCATATGCTGCAGAATTTCCCGGGTAGGATTTATACCCTATTAACAGCAATACCTTTTTAGTGGAACGTTAAGTAACATTTAAATTACAAATGTAAAAGATTAAATGAATTATCAAGCTTAAATGTCAAATATATTGTAAATATGAACAACATAACTAAAAAAAAAACCCATTTATTTACTTCTGGTTTGAAAAATAAATGGGAGAAATACAGAGGAAAACGCAGCCAATTCCTGCCTGTTAGCTACAGCTACAGAAATATCACGAGGTACCCTTACACTGCAGGCATTGTATACCCATATGCATCCAATATTTACATGAAACCAGTCACAGCTAGAGGACATGATAAAAATGTTTCTCCTTAGTTTGGAAGATTTTTGAAAAGATCCTGTTGTTCTTCAGGAGCAATGAATGGTTACTTGTTATATCAATCACAGCGAACTCTGGTTCTGTGCTTGCCTTTCTGGAATTTGCGCTGCCATGGATAGACAATAGCATTTTACCACCAGAAGACATGTTTTCAAATTATGTTTTACAAATCAGATTGAAATGAGAGAAAAAAACCACCCTAAAGGTTGAAGTCTCCAAAGAAAACGTCTATTTAGCTGTGGGGTTTAACAGCACCAAGCTTTGGAGGATCACTTTCTTTAAATCAATTATGATCAATACAAGCCAGATGGCTAGCCTGTCACACCGGATAGAGCTGTCTGTATGATAAGGTCACTGCATCTGTCAGTGGGAAACTGCGGCAAAGGCGTCACATCGAAAACTCCCCATACTCACAGCCTGGCTATTTGAGGAGAGTGCATCAGGGATTAAGATGTGCAGTGAAGGAATTAGATGAGGTTACCACATTTGACAGCGTTTGTCAAATTATCTTTTACCACCTTTGCGGAAAGAGCCAAGAAATAAAACTGCTGTATTACCCCCTTAGTCACAAGACATTTCTAGCGACTTTTCTCCCGTGGGGAGGTATTTGCTTTCCTTGTATTTTCAAACAACTTTTTGATGTAATTTCTAACAGGCAGCATCATTTTAATGCACACCATACTGTGTATCAGCTATCAGTAAAGTTATTACCATAATTAAATGTCATCTCTTTGAAGGGGACAGAAATTGCAAGTTCCTGCTCTATCATGACTGGTATTGTACAACCACTTGTAAAATAATCTCTCCTGCTGCTCCAGAAGTCACTCCAGAATAGCAGTGATTACCAAGGTACATGACTTTATCAGTACTGCTACCATGTGGTTGGTGAGACACGCACTGTCTCACTACAAGGAAAAAAAACTCAGAGGAAGTTAAACACTTTTAAAACCAAGGAGTAAACCAAACTGTTCAAGTGAGGTTTGAAAATACCCACAGGTCTTTCTTTGGTGATTAAATGTCAGTTTTGGTTACATATGCCAAATTAAAATTAAAAGATTAAAACGTGCTGCTCTTCCCACCCCCCCACCCCCCCCCCACCCCCCGAAAGATGGATGACCTCACCTGGACTCTTAATTTTAATTACAGTTTTAGGGAAGCAAAGTAACAGAACTGATATGACTCAACTGAAAAGAAACTGATGAATTTGGTTTTTCCCCCTAAGATACGGTTTAGAATAAGTAACTCTGTGTTGTTTAATAGCCTGAGTACTAATAAATAATTTACTATAGAAACACTTTAAAAAATTCAAATATTGTTTGAACGAGACATTTAACCCATCATTTACATGCAGTGTATTACTCAATAGGACTGTTTTCCATTCATGTTCTTTTTTCATTATTTCAAAGAAGAAACAATGAAAACAAAAGGTTAGAACTATATATCCTCTGACATGAATAAATGTTCTCACTGCATGTGGAAAAAATTAGAGCTGCACTTCGTAAGTATATGGCTGTAATATTCCTGCTTAAAATACACAAGTATTTCTTGGCTTGGCTAATAGAGAATGTTTTATGTATGCTACCAATTACCATATATTCAGTGAACTATACGGTTTTAATAGCAAAGCAGGCACCTTCAATATGGACCACGTTTGCAACAAGACATTTCTCAGATTTTCAGTTACTGCAGATTTATGAGATTCACAATAGACAATAAAACCTGGCTGTTAAACTTTAAGACATGCAAACCAGGCAGTTTTAGAATAAGTGAGCTCTTCAATACACGTCCTAATCTCAAAGTTAAAATTATTAAAATCTTATTCCATGTTCAGCTGGTTTCTTCCTTGACAAGACAATAACATTGTCTTCAGCAAAGCATGTTCTGAGGATCTACGTGCGAACTCTCCCCAGAACACTGACAAGACAATCTGATTTCCTGGATAATAAATCTCCTTTATGAATTAGAACATATTATCTACATTTTACCTCCTAAAGTGTAGAGAGACTTAAGCACCTTTTTTTACTTGTTGGGAAGAATTACAGAAATGCTTTGGTTAAGCCTCAGAGAGTTGCTCATTTTTGTACTAAATAATGTGAATTAGACCAGTGATATTTCTCATTCCACTTGAAACAAAGCTTAAAATATCTCAGTGAAATGAAGTCATCCAAGTAAACCAGAACGTGCTCAAGCTCTTTGACAGTCAACAAAATACCTTCTCAAGTATTAATACGTCTATACCATCTTATTCGTACTGCATTAAAAGTAGTGTGGGGTGGGCAGAGCTCCTCAATGAACTGGCAAAACCCCCAAGCCTTTTTATTACTTAATTTCTGTAGAATTCCAGAGCTCTGGGGTTTGATAAGCCAACATCTAAAGGTCTTGCCTGTGTCTCTCCCAGTCCCTTAGCTTAGTGTGACATTAGACCTTTCAAAGAAAATCCTAGATATTGTCTGCTTATTGCTGAGCACTTGTTTTGGATATAGAATTGGGTCTGTATATAGAATTAGTAGAATATAAATAATAGAAGCAGAAAGCATAACAATCTTGATTACTACTTCTGTATAGTTATCAGTGAGTAGTTCCATTGACCCTGAAGAAAATACATTGTTAAATTTTTTCTCCCACTCCTGCACATTAAAAAAAAACCCCAAAAGAATAATAATAATGAATTGTTACTCTCCCTTCCCTTCTGCTCCCAGGAGAGGGGAGTACATAATGGTTGGAGAATATGAAGTACTAAACAACTTGTCAGCATTAAGATACAGTATGTAACTAGAAGATAAAATGTTTTATTTTTACTCCAGTTTCTATTCAGAAAAAAATTCTTAAAACTATTTCAGCTCCTCAGTAGGTATTAACCACAAAAAGCTTTTCAGAGGGGAACCACTATTCTTTTCCACATTGCTTTCCTAATATAGTCTTCTCCACAGGATCAAGAAGTGAAGCAGGAATTTAAGAAAAAAAAATACTTTCTGTGATATATGAACAAAGAGAAATGCTTTAGTCCTCATTCACAGGTGGAGAGATGAGGTTCGTACACAAAAGATAGTTTAAGTTTTATTAAATGGAGAGGTTCGAGATACACAAGATATGCAGGAGAGACAGAAATGAAAAAGAACAGAGTATTTTCTAGAGTCAATAACCTTATTCCCTTTACACTCAGCAGGTGCAATCCTGAAACACTGCTTGATAAATCAGCAACTTAATCCTATTAAAAGATAGATGAGATCTTGACATTTCAACAAGGGTACAGGACAACGCAAGCGGCTCCATCTCAGCCAAGCAAGTTAAGGTGGGAAAAGCACAGCACCCAGTGTTGAAGCACCGTGTATCTGGGGAAGAGACTCTGCCTCCAGTGTTATGGAAGGACATACACCACACTCTGCCTCTCAGTTGTGTACAGTGTAAGAGACAATTTCCAAGCTGCAATCAGGACGCCAAAGGGCACCACAGCTTTCAACTTGCAAACTTAAATACCAATAACCACAGATCTGCAGGAGCACAAAACTGCTGTGACCTGGAAAACCTGTCAAAGAACTTGATGAAGTGCTCTAGTGCCTACCTTGCACAGAATATTGGGCTGCTATAGCTCTTTATGAATAAATAGTGCTGGTTTAAGTTAACATCTTGAAAAATGGACCCAAGTGTCTTTACAGGCTGTGACACTGGTCAGATCCGAACTGTAACACAGGTATATCCTTATCTTACCTTCCATGTGTAGTTGGTAAACTAAATGTGCAGGATGTCTTTGCTACTCACTCTGTGGTATTTATTCATCAATCACCTCTGTAACTTCAACAGAGCATTACTGGAAAATACACTGCCCAGCCCCACTTTGAATACTGCTTTGTTTTGGCTTAATCTGCAGAGAACAACAGTGTGATATTTCTTTGAATGGCTGGCAGCTATACCTTTGGGTCTAGCTTCTTCTGAAGACCTTCCTATCCTAATGCTGGGTTAGGGTGGAGGTCTTTGGGGGTGTTATTTTGGTTTGGGGTTTTTGGTAGGATGTGTTTTTATCAGCAGCAGCTCTTCTGAATGGTTACCTTACCGGCAGAAAGGGATGCCAGGCTGTAAGTGGGGTACAGAGCTTGAGAAATACAACATGGAGTCTTAATAGCACAGAGACATTTCTGTAGGGATAGGTACTTATGAATTTTGTTGGTGTTCAGGAACAAATTAAGAGTTAGAATCTACAAAAGGTCCTTCTCAAATGGCAAAGGAGACCAGACAACCTACAACAGTTCCTTTAGACCCAACTACGCAAGCAAACGACTACAAAAATATTAATACACTAATTATTTTCACATTGGGATGTGATAAAACAAGAAAGCAGCAAACACACCTCTAAACACCTCAGCTAGAGAGACAGCTGTCCTCAGAAAGATAAGGGCGAATGGGGCAAAGTAAACAGCATCATTATTCTTTCCTCTAATTGCCATTTGATGATGAGGAATATTAACCTAAATTATTCCTAGTCCCTTTAAGAGACATTTAGTATCTCTGTTACTAAGCCTAGCTAAGGCAGCCTAGTAGCTATAGAATTAAGCAGCTACTGACAAGCCCACACTATGCTCGTGGTAATTTCACTGAAGGCAGATTTCACAGCTAATTGGAGCCTGAACCCAAATATTAGAAGAAAAAATACAAACAAGGAGGAAATACATAATATATCATTCTTGATCATTCCTTCAATACAAGTAGAAAAAAAAAAAACAAAACCCTCAGCACTTACAGAAAACCATCCAGTAAGTAATTAAGTATATTATGTTAACCTTTTGTTGCTTTGTACCTGATGGATATAAATAGCTTTAATGGAAGAATGTTTTTCCAAGCTCCCTGCTAAGCATATTCACATAAGAAACCATTTTACCTGACTTTTTACTTCTGAAAAAGCTTCTGCTGTGCATCTCTGTCTAAAAAACAGATCAATGTCTAATTTTCAGTTTTCTTGGCTTATACCCCTTCATCTTCATCAGCTTGTACTTTATAGAACAATTAATATAGTTTATTTAAAAAAGAAGTTGCTCTTCTAGAATTTTCCCTACCTTTTATTTAAATAAGAAGTTGTTTAACAATAAAAAAACATGAAACTATGGAATTCCTAGTGAAATACTACTAGATATTTAGGTATGAATTGACAGAATTTGTTGCTTCAAACTGAGAACAAAGCAGAATTGCAACAATTCTTTGAACAGAAAGCAGATATAGTAGTTCTAACCCCCAAACCAACTCCTGTCAGGGGTTTCAGTGATGATACCTAGCACACACAAAGTGTATGGGACTGTTTGGGAAGAGATGATTTTCAAGTGAAGGACTGATGCCCAAGACACTTTCTCAAGGACACCTCCAATGTCCCGTGACAGCTCTGGGCATTCACCTCAGAACAAGCTGTCTCATTCTTACCTGAGCTATTCAGCGTGAAATCCTGCACTGAAAAATGACTGTGTAATGATAAGAACATTTTCCTCCCTTGTGTCTTAATGAGTTAATAACAAATTAAGGTTGATAATTCCACTACAGTACAGTGTTGTCATGCTGTATAAATCCCTTCCAGATGTTAGTAGTAATACCAGCGTGTCATGACCTCAAAATATTTTTATATATATAGATACACACAAAGACTATATATGCAAGCCGTACTGCAAACGTTTTCAACAACAAAATAGAGAGCCAAGAACTTATTAGAAAAATTATTAATATGCATTTGTGACTGTATACCTAGATATCCAGAATTTTCTGAGCATTCCTCTTCACATTCCTGAGTGTACTCACATCACAGTCACACTTATTTGTAATGTGATACAGAAGTTATTCATTTTTATCTCCAAGATAAATTGAAAAAGTACAATTACAAATTCATCCAACTTAATATCTAGTAATATATTCACAGCAACCTTCCCTCATATCACATTTATTCATCAGAAAGGCTATTTTAATTTGAGGAGGCTGGCATTATTATCTTGGTATAATAGTGGGCTGAATCTGATTGTTAGCAGACAAAAAAGTGTATGGATAGAAACACTGTACTGTGCACCCTCCTCGAGCTACAAATCCCTATTCTACCTTTGCCATCAAACAGCTCCTACACCTGACAGCAGCTGCCAAACACCCTACAATAAGCAGCATCTTAAAAGCTACTGCATAGCTGGCTCCTACATCCCCAGAACTTCCCGGTATTCTGAACATGGTCCTACCCACAGACCATCTTTCTCCTACTTTGCATGAGATATTTGCAGTTGCACGCTTCGCTACTTAACAGAGGCTTTGTAAAAGCGACATATACCGTGAAGAAACACCATTACAACACTACCTAGGAGAAATAACAGAGCATTATTTGTACAGAAAGGTACACTTCAGCTGAGTTACCACTGCACAGCTAATAGAGCTAGAAAGAATTGATTGTAATTCCATTTCTTGGAATGGTAACTTTTATTATTATTATTATTTAACATGTGGAATTTAAAGAAATATAAATAAGAGGCAATCAGCATGAAATCTTATTTTACCATAGAGACCTAGACAGAAAAGGAGCAAGAAAACACAAGGTGTGCATTTCAGACGTCTAAGAATAATACATTCATGCGTGTGTGTGCACACACATGCAAATGCTTCACTGTGTTTACACAGTGCTGTGTTACCTTGTACATAATAAAAAGGGTGCCGTTTCTCTCTCATAAAGCTCACTGGATGCAAATAGAACAAACCAGAACAGGAAATGTGAAGTTGTTGTTTACAGAAAAAAGTGGATTTTAACAAGCCATTAATCTCTCGCTGCACATCACAAGTTAAGCAATTTGCAACTGAACATGAGAAAAACTTGTATAGGTCACACCTGCTACTTACAGAGTGTTGACATTCTTGCCATGTTTCACAAATATACTGTCAAAACTTGAAAGTACAGGACAAATTTATGCAATTAAGTTTTTGTTTGGATTACTAAAACAAGCCATAATTGATTGCTCATATTTTTTTGCTTCATTAATGACTCTCTAATTAGCAAAAACTTATCAGTATCTGTGACTAGAGGGTTAGCAGGCAGTGATACAGGTGTGAAATAACCCAATTTACAATATCAGATGATGTTAATGATTTCACACAATGAAATAAGGTCCCATTGAAATATACTCTCGTTTCCTATTACTACCTACTGACAATCACAGTTTTATATCATGAAAAGATTACTATACTTATCTTCTCATTAGTAGCTAATTTCACTCAATCCCCCTGCAAAACTAATTAGAAGAAATTTTTTTCAAGCTGAACTGAATTAATAGGGCACTTGGACCCCACTCATTTTTCTCGTGATAAAATAATTAATAAGCACTTACACACAAAAATCAAAATAGTTTTGTTAACTAATTAGTAACACTAAGGGCAATAAAACCTGTAATACATTAGGAGTAAGAAAAACTCCTTTCAGTGGGTAGTAATAACCGAATTTCCCTAACTTGTAGTTGTATTATAACAAAATCAGAGAAATTAAGACAAAATATGAACCCTATTTTCTTTAAAAAGTCTCCATAGCTGTTCCTCAAAATGCAGAAAGTAACTGTGAACCTCTGAAATGAAACAAAACACTGCTTTTATTAATGATTTAGAGGGACTGATAAGCAAGTTGATGAATTCCACTGATTAAATCACACTGGCTTTGTCAGGAAAACACAAAAAGCATTTTAGAGCTCCCTGAGAGTTTCCCAAGAGCAAGACTGTTTTGCCACCAAGGAAAACATCCTACAGCTACTTGACTAAGGTCTTCTGCTGGAAGATGAGAAAACTCAAATTGATACATCAGGACTCAGAAAAGAATGGGATGAAATGGCATGGTCCACAAGCACCCAAACTGATTTCTGAACCAGGCCCTTTTGGAAAACAATGTTCTCCCACCTCTCTTTACAGTCAAGAAGAACTGGATTCATTCATGGTTTTGAGGCAGAGTAGCAACTGGTATTTTGACCACTTAAGAAATGAAAAGAAGAACGTGTGATAAATAAGACATGAAGAAAACCTGAACGAAAGTAACAGTTCAGCTTACACAGACCAAGTGTCTCAGACCAGGTCCCAATGCTCAGGGAAATGCACAACTGGTACTTGATTGGAAGCAGCTACAGTGCAACAATGGGTAAATATGTCCTAAGTACCTGGGCTGTAATAAAAATTGGGTTTTTTTTAAATGAAAGAATAATATTTATAATTCACAAACAGGTAAGTCAATCATACTCTGAATTCACAAGGCATTTCTGCTTCTTATCCCTGCATACAGCTGGTTAGAGCACTTCAAAAATCCTTCCCTTCCCACTCCCCAAGCAGATATTCACAGTTACTGAATACCAAGTGACCTATTTAAGTGGTCTAAAACAGGAATGCAGGTTAGTTAAAATTTCAGGGTAAATATGTGGTCTCAAAGAAAAAAAAAAATGTTAATGCACATTTTCAAATTATTAAAGGCACCAGAGGCACACAGCTGCCAATTAATGCATCATGTCAATGTTTTGGATTATAATATAGTCTGCAAGCATAGTAAACTGTTTTAACTTGCAAGAGACAATTTTGATTTGTGTGAGTATCAGCACCTCAATATAAAGTCAAGCTCAGATTACACAGACATATTCTGCTTTATTACTTTATTGGAATCAAGCTTTTTGTAAATCTTTTAAAATATATTTTTGTCCAGAGGGTACTGGATTCTTCATCCCTCTGGATTTTAACGAACATAAAATGTTCCACTGAGGCTGGTTTGGGGTTGTGGTTTTTTTGGGGGGGAGAGGGGGTTCTTTCCAAAGAGCACCATACACATTTATTTTTAGGTTTTTGTTAAAAAACCCCACCCTCACTATGCAATTCCCTAAAAGCAAACAACCACCCCCAATTTTATCTAACTTGAAATCAGTATTTTGGGAAAAAAATGCCTGATAGCTTTCTTCTTAACCTATCTTTATAAAGCTTTCTCAAGATCAGAGGTCTTGCTCAGACAGATGCATTTTCACGGCAGTGGCTAGCAAAAAGAATACCCTTCAAGGAACCTGCTCACTGAATCCCTAAGTAATCAGGCAGCAGAACAGAGTATAAAAACCTTCAAAAAGGTCAATGGAGATGGGGGGGGGGAAATCTTGACCATTAAGTTAAACAAAAGAAACCCAGACCAAGAGAGTTTAATGCACTAGCCAGGATTTAACCACTAACTGTGGAATTCCGCTGTATTTGTCAGTAACGTCTCTAAAATAAACATGTTAATGAAAGTAGCAACTACTAAAAAAGAACAAGAAACATGCAAAATTCAAATCACTGCACTGTTCCTCTTTAAGATAAAATGCCTTTTGTTTCTTATTTCTAGCACTCTTGCTTAAGCAAATATTTTAAGAACAGCAGCTAAAAAATCCCTCAGGATATTAAGAAATCAACTGAGCAGATGATTAACCTCACTATGCATTTAATATAAACAATTAAAAAAATATACAGTGCTTCATAAGAATCAATTTAAATTGTTTGTTTGAAGTATAATGGGAACCTAGCAAACTAATTGTAATTGCATAACTGCTGTCAGAACCTTATTCTTCCCTGAGTCATCCATACTGACCTATTGTTGGTCCTTAGGAGGCTCACAGGAGTTGGTTACCTAAATATTCACCCAGGATTTCCATGGGAGCATTCATGCAACACTTGTGTCGTTATTTTCTGTGTAGCTCCAACTTACCAAGCCAATGGCAATTGTACTCATTAATGGCCTGGTCACACACAGTAATTCTGAATCAATTCTGCATGTGCCACGGAGTTGGGCTGAGCATGGACAACTGCCAAAAGCTTTTTCTACAAAAACATCATTTCCAGGCGGAACAAGGGAACCAGTGCAGCACAACCAGGCACGCAGAACGCAAGAGTCAGTCCATGCCCTTCACACAGGGCCAACAACAACAAAATGACATTGAGATTCTCCTTACAAAGCTTATTTGCTTTCCCTGCATCACATATTAAGTTCATTCCTTAACTGAAATAACTTGCAAGTTTTCTTTTTTTTAAAATGCAATTCTTCTCCCCAAAGTGAGTTCAGGCAACACACATGCCTATGACTTATTCTAAAGCTCTGTCATGTTGAGAGGTGACCTTAAACCTCCAAGATCACCATAACAAGCATGCAGTCATACGAGCACTTCCAGAGGTTCCTCCCCCACCACACCCTTTTCCTGTTTGGATGCATTGTGAAGGGTTTCATTGAAACACCAGAATTACTTTCAACACACTGAAGTCATACCCAAATTTAAAACAATAAATGGGAGGAGACAACTCTACATGATCCCTGACATATCTCCTTGAAACCCTGTCCCATGGGTTTCAAATGAAAACAAAAGCAAAGTACTTCCTGAGAATACCTGGGAGTTTTTAGACCGTTATATATATATAGGCCAAAAATGCACTTGAGATTGCAGTTCTTCACATAAACCCTAAATTTTTTTAAATACCCTATTACAACAGGGTAGTTACAACTTCCTAAGCTTACCTCAAGGGCTTCACAACAGCAGCTCCTCCCTTTATTCCATTGCCCACACAAGATTGAGAGATGAACAAAGCTTTAAGATAATGCTCTTGATGAATTTCAACACTCTAAACGGCTTAGATGGCTTCTGTATACTCTGGTCTTCAGATAGAACTGAAGACTTGACTGTCACAGTCAAATCCTTAGGTATGGGAGCTTAACCAAAGGGCCAGGTTTCCTTTCTGGCTACGCTTAAATGAGAATGGGGCAGGGACCACAGTCCTGAGGGAAGGTGACACAAACTGGCTGCTCACATCCTCGCTGTGTGGACAAGCAGAGGGGTTATGTTACTACAGACATAAACAACATCACAACTTATATTACTATGTAACAAATTTATACGTTACATAGTAACATATCTATGTTACACAGTAAACTTGTATGGTACATAGTAACGTAAATAACATAGTAATGTAACTTATTGTAGAGGCTTTAAAACATCATTTTTTGGAGTGTGTTTTTCTGGTCAAAGCGTGTGAAACAGTCCCAGAGTTCCACTTGTACAACCTGGAACACAACTCATCGTTGCCGGCCTGAAGTTTGAAACAAGGACATGATGGGAGGGGTGTTGGATTGTTGCATTGCATCTTACCCTGTTGTGTTAGTGATGCAGGACAAACCAAGTCTGGCACCATGTGGAGAGGACAGAAGGAAGAACAGGTTTAAAGAAATGCCCTACTTCTAAGTGGTGTATTATAAATGGCAGTTCTGCAACTATTTCTGAATCATCAGACAGTTTTTAGGATTTCCTTGTAATACATCATAAATGCCTTCCCTAATTTCAGAGCAGAGCCAAAGTAAACATCATGCTTCACAGTTAATTTTAATGGCAATTTTAACCTTGTTACTGGAACAGCATTCAACCTCAAGTGTGACCCACAAAGCACAAAGTCTACAGCTGTTAGGGAGACTGAAAAATCTAGGTGCTACTAAGTTCTGAAAGGAACTATCTTCTCTTCAGTTCTTCCCTTCTAAAATATTTCTTATATCCAAGATGAAAACCAAGATAATGTCTATTGTCTCCTGGGATATTTCACAGAATATTCACTGGCTATGCACTACAGCACCAGGAAAGCACTGAGGCATCAACATTTGAAAGGTTTTTACCAAGAAACCCATGTTTTGAGCAAAACCAACCTCTACCTGTGCAGGTTGACTTTGTTTTTCACTTTTTAATATTGAACATTAACACTAGTTCTCCAGGATAGTTTGCATCCTCATTCATACACCAGCTAGGTAAGAGAGACATTAAAGCAGGTGCTTAACAAGCTTTCTCAAGTTCAGCAAGGACATCACTGATCTTTATTTTACTTTCCAAATACAATTCCCTAGCTGCAGCTGCCTCAGGGAGCACAGCACTTCTTCTCTGACAGACTGGATGCTGTGAGCTTCAGAGCTGTGACAGGCAAGAAAGTTGCCTTGGACTATCGTGAAGTTTCACAAACCTAACGTGGCAGTCAGCAGAAACTTTTACCTTTCATCTGGTTCTGGAGACTGCTCATTTCAAATAATAAAATGTATACATGTGCCTCTGCCTTCTCCAGCTGCTGGACTCTCACTGTGTGTTTGCTGTAGGGCATCCCCCTTCCAAGTTACAGTGCTTTCTACTAATTACGTGCCTCAAGCCCTATGTCATCTGTCCTCATGTGCTCTACAATCTAGTCATTAATCCACAACACAACTTTTTCATAGCCCAGTATGAACCAGTCAGTCACACAAACCCTTCTCTGCCTGAATTGATGGCCTTTACCTCACTACATCACATCTCGACTAAGAACTCAACTTGCAAGACAGAGACAGCAAGTGTGATAGACGAGCACATTAGAGAGTGAGCATGAAAGAGTAAGAGCAAATGAAAGTGCACAAGAAATCTCAGGAGGAAAAATATGGTTTGTATCAAGATTAAGAAACAAGTGGATACAAAAATTCTCTCACTAAATAACTGACACAGGATAGATGGGTTTCAGACCATCTTAACCACAATCAGTCAAATAATTATAGAAAGAAAGAATAAAAAAATTAGCTAACCTAGAGAACTCCCAAATCAAGGAAATAATCAAATCAGCAAGGAAAAGCATAGAGGAGAAGTTTCTGGTCTCTTCCAGCTTGATGTGTTCCTTCTGCACTGTAATGCTGGACTCAGCCTTGAAAGAAAAGATGTCACAGACCTCAGCAGGACAGCAATCCTTCCTGGGCTGAGGGAATAGGGAAGACATACAAGAAGCTTTCAATATCTTATTTCAACATACCAATTCACAATCCTCTTCTGATAGCACATCCCATCGCTCATCCTTCTTAGCATAATACAAGGACTTGAATTACTACCTCCCAAGGAACTGAACTTGATTTAACCTCCAGTACTCCATACTTGTGGCAGGCACTAGGGCCACTGTCAACTGAAGGAAAATTAGCTCTTGCCCTGACCACCAATACAATAGAGAAAGGGGAAAAAAAAAATCCTTTAAAGAGTACAAAACATATTTTGGGGACAGTGGGATGACAGGCTGCTAGTGAGTGAACTCCAAAGTTGATGACAGACACTTTCTCCCCTCAGATTAGCTTGTTTTATTTATGTTGAAAAACACAAAAATGCATTTTGCTAAGTTACTGTGATTTCTGCAATGCCATTATCGCTGAGTCAGTGTTCAGCTCACAGTCCTTCTCAGATGAGCACAAATAAATAAATCAGGAATACATAAAGTAAATCAAAGGAAGGAAGCATAATGCAGCATGGGAGCTGAATTTACTGTCCCCACCCTTGGAAAATTCTCTGCCATTATTTTAGGCAGGCCACAAAATGAAGGAACTCGGGAGTTTTTACACGATGTTCTGTTCTAAAATTGCTCCAACAATGTAAAATATGATAACCTGTGGTTTTGAAAGCTCAGAGCAACATTGTTAACTTTTTCACACTGTAACAAATTTGACAGTAGTTTGACTTCCCAGTTACTTCCTTTTAAGTTTTAATCAAACCATCTTAATATTTTAAGAGTTGAGCCATAAAGTCATCTTGTCATATCAATATGCATTTCAAAATGTAGATAAGTAAAAAATATTCAGTCCTTGGATCATAGACAACTTAACGTGCTTGATTAAACCTTTTTTGAAACTTATCCATCTTTTGCTTTATCTCCAGCGAGCGTTCCTCTAGCGTCCTGGGTAAGAGGACACCGCCAGACATTAGGGAGTCTACAGAAAGCGAAACAAAAGAAAACCCCAGCACACAGAACACTGGAACACCACAAAAAACCCAAGCCAAACCCCAAAACACACCAAACCAAAGCCACCAACCAACCAATCGAAAAACAACCCATAAGGAAACTCTCACCCCTTGAGATTCTTAAAATATCACTCAGCTCCTGAGCATACACCACCCCCCCACCCCCCACCCCACCCCCAAAAAAAAAAAAAAATGCACAGCAGCTTTCAGTCTCTGTGTTGGGAATACTTCACAGGGCCCAGAAAAAGGTAAGCAAAAAAAGCACGTGCTAAGCAGCAACTCAGATGTCATTTCTGAAAGGAACAAGAACAGCCAAGAACCACTGGTCTAGTAAGTGTGTCAGGTACTTATTTCAGGAAAACACAGATTTTAAAAACTAGAATGGCAAAGACACGTTTTAATCTGTCACTGTGTGTTTGTCAATGAGTATGCTCAAACATTAATATATGCCACTCTACTAATACAAAAGAAACTATCAAAGCTTAATATTTCACAGAGAAAAGAAGCAGAAAAAAATCAACACAAGACAGTTCAATGAAATTAAGCTCCACAAATCACAGAATCACAGAATTGTAGGGGTTGGAAGGGACCTCGAGAGATCATCGGGTCCAATCCCCAATATACACATTTTGATAAGTTTCTAATGACTAACCATGAGTCTAAGGGGTCATAACAGCCCTTACCAGTGAAACTGTCAAATTATTTGTTTGCACCAAGTTGGAACCCCTCAGCTTATTTAAGGAACATTTGTTAACTTTAACATCTATAAAAAGCAAGACCCACGGAGAACATGCCACTGCCAAAAGAGTTCAGATCAAAGGTCAGCCTGTGCTCAGACCATGTCTGTCTGTGACACTTTTTGTGAGCAGGGACTACAGCTCACAGGTCCCACAAATGTCTCCTTGCCCAGCACTATTATTTTGTCTTGAACAGCTTATTTCCTCTTTATTGCAGCCACTGCTACGTGTGTGGGATGAGTAATAGCAGGACTAAAGGATGAAGCAATTCCTTCTTCACTTCACTGTCACCTACAGCCTAGAACTCTGCAAGTCACAACTGCCTCCAGTTTCAGCACTGTTATGAATTATGAGAAAGAAAGGTATTAAGTAATGCCCTGATCTGCTGGATAAATTGTGTATTTCTAGGATACATGCACATTCATAAAAGGTGAGGTTGTTTCTTGTTCTTTTTAGTATCATAACAAATACTCTCATGAATCACTGCTAAACCTTACATAAGATCAACATTAGTAATGATAGGCTTATACTGATATATAAAATATATACTTTACCAAGCCCATATTCTTATTTTACATTACCTTATGATCACCAGAAGTAAGAGCAACTTGAGTTTAACTATGCATTCTTATGTATGGCCTAATTAATTCAGCACACAAGGGCACAAGCCTGAAAGTCAGAGAGACTCAGCACGAAACAGTGCGTAACCCATAAGTACCATAGCACATAAAATACTTAAACCTAGATTTTCTCATACTTTCAATATTGTATAATAATGGTGGTGTTTCCAGAAATGGAAACAAAATACATCCTTCTTTCTTCAATAACCTTTTTGGTTAAAAAATTAGATTTAAATACTAATGGTATGCTACCCTGAGCTGCATGATGAGACACACACACACTTCAGAGTCACTTGACTTTTTCCTTCAACCATCTTGTAGCTAGAAAGATCCCTTTGTCAGGAATCAAAGGCTTCCCAAGGATCAATGAACTCAGCACCAAGCTTTTGATTTAGAGATATTTACCTACTTGTTCACAAAGGGAAACAATACAAAGCACTGATCAACTGCAGAATACAAAACAGGCAAAGCCAGCTGGTTCATCACAGAAATAAGGTGAGTTTCTTAAAGTAAAGGTCTTGTCAAAATAAAGCGGCTTTACACACCATTTACTTCAACACCAATAATGCTAATAATATCTAATGTGCATAACACCTACAGCAGTTTTTTCCCTCTCCTTGTAAACTGGAATTATGATATTTACATGCCACTTCCTAGGAAAAGGGAAAGATCTTATAACCTATCAAAAAAAGACACACATTTCTGTTTTAGACAATGCCAGATCCTGCCAGCTGAAGACCTGTGCATCTCCACTGGGAGAATTCCAGCAAACTAGATAGCAGACTAACTATATTATCCATGACCCTTCTGATGTTTACTTATTCTGTTTATAAAAATCAAAGAGTACTTTCTTTTTTTGTCTGTTCTCACTGAAGGCTATGGAGTAACTCTCTGTGGCAAGTAAACCCCAACCAGCAGCTAAGCACCTACTCACCAACCCCACCACAGGATGAGGGAGATAATAAAGCAAAAGCGAGAAAACTCACAGGTGAAGATAAACATGGGTTAGTAAGCAAAGATGATAGGGATGGGGAACAAACAAGTGATGCAAAGACAACCACTCATCACCACCCACAAGCAGACCGCTGCTCCTCAGTCTCTAAGCAACAACCAACCACCTTGAAAGACTAAATCCTTCACATTGGGGTTTTTTGGGGTTGTTTTTTGTTGGGTTTTTCCCCAGTTGTTGAGCATGACATTTGATGGGGTAGCCAATTCAGGTCAGCTGTCCTGGCTGCATCCCCAGCCTATAGAGCAAGAGGAAGCCTTGACACCAGGCAAGCACTGCTCAGCAACAGCCAAAACACTGGTGTGTTGTCAGCACTGGTTTACTCACAAAGGCAAAGCACAGCACCATATGGACTACTATGAAGAAAGTTAACTCCATCCCACTACCCAAAAGGATGGGGCATGAGTTATTAATACCTAGTATCAAAGAAAAGAATAATCTGTTTAAAATCCTCTTTCCATCTGCCTTGTCTATACAAACGAGTATTTGCTGTGAATTCCACTTGTCATAGTGAAATTTCATGAGAATTTCTTATATTTGAAGAATTCTTAAACAAAATCTTCTATGATTTTAAGTAAAATCTTCTATGATTTTAGTAACAATCTCCAAGACTCAGGAATTTTTCACCTTATCCCTCTTATTTTAGTCTTGCCAGCAACATAAATTACAAATATTAACTGATTTCTGTATCCCAATGAAATTCCCTCTCATCCCCAGAGTAACCACAAATTTAACATTCATGCAAAAGAAATGTGGACCTTACAGCACTGACTCAGGTACATCATATTTATGTTAAGCCATTAAAAAGCATTTACTGTATGTATTTCTACAAATATCCTGCCTGCCTACAAATTTCAAAACTTTATGCTCCTATATGTAGGAAATATATGCAAATGGAGTACCCACTGTAAAATACTTATTTTCTGCACTTCTCACCTTTTTCTTGGTTGGTAGAAGAGAGAGGAACTGAGGAGACTATCACCAGTTTGAGACAGAAATATTATATACACCAGGTTATCTCCAGGAATTAAAATGTCCCTTGGTTACCATATTCCAAAGCAAAACCTATTACACATATTCTGCATACATTATGAAAGTTTTAAATCTCATCTGACAAATTCAATTAAGCACATCCTTAGAAGCTGGTTGTACAGGTAAAGGAAGTACTCATAAGGATGTTTAAGACTTCATTAAGGGATACAGGTAAATTGTATTAAGATATATTCAACTAACTTCTCATTAAAAAAACTCAAACTCCTTAACAGGTATCATGTCAGCTGACTAAGTGCTTTCTGAAAAGCAAAGGAAATATTAGAAGCACTTGGTTTTTACAGTTCCTTTAGGATTTCCTTCCACACAGGCTAACTGGCTTTATTCTGGAGCCATCTCATCATGAGGGCACAGAGGCAACCATCAAACAGGTGTTACACACACACAGCTCCACATGACATCAGTTATACTCGCTCACCTTCACATCCTCATGTCCCCAGTGCCTCTGTGTTATTAATACACACAACACAGCTCTTCAAAAAAAACCCCAACCTATCTACAGCCCGTTTGTTTATAATTTCATTTGCCAGATGGGCTAGCAGTTGAGAACTTGGCTCTTGGGAAGTAGCTTGAATGCCTTGGAGCTGAAGGGCATGTTTTTGCAAAAGCCAAGAGAAAACTCATGAAGGTTCCTGAATAGATGCATCTCCTGGTTTACGTGAGGACTGAAGGGCAATGCTATATCCAAGGTTTAGATCTGCAACAAGTCTATTGCCAAAGCACAGATGGGAGCAACCAGCACGGGCAAGACATGTTATGAGGGATACGAGGGACTGGCAGCCAAATGCAGATCCCTACTTCAGGAGGAAAATCTGAAAGATGTTAGTGAGATCACACACACACACAAGAAGCAAGAGAGATGGGGTTACTAAACTGAGTTTAGAGATATAATATTAAGTGAATTAAAATAAAAGGGGAGTCCTTCACCATTGCCTACAGAAGTTCCAAAAATTGTAACAGAAGCATTTAGGTCAGTTAACTACACTTCACATGTCTACTGTCCCGAGCACAAGGTCAAGCAGATAAACCAAAAGATAACCAAACAAAATCAAAAGAGACCTTCTCAGCTCTGAGCAAAGCATGTTTTATAGCATAATCCTTTCAAGTACAATGTTATATAAATATTGCTTCAAAACCACAGTCATTTCCCACTAATATTGAAGACAAATCATGCTCCTGATTCTTTGATGCCCGTTTTAAAAAACTTCCTTATTTACATATAATTTATATACAGCATTTTTGGAAAGACTTTGAAAATAGTTGTATTAAACTTATTTCCACAATCACAACCAAAAGTGAGCTTACACTGTATATAGAAGCCATCAACCAAAATGCCTTAGTCCATAAAGCAAATCATTTCCAGAACAGTATTTTATCAAAGGCAGGCTAGTTTGACAATACTGCTGAGGTATATCATTAAGTACTCCATTAAACATGGTCACTGGTATATGTTAAAACATTTATGAATACACTTCACTGGCATCCAGTTTAGGATATTTTACCATTTTTAAACAAATATTAAATTGGAAGTAACGTTCAGGTAATGTGGTTGCATTCCTTTTTCTTATCCTCTATCCACTCATTAGGGAAGAATATCTTTTATCAGATATAATACATACACAATGCATCAATAATTCTTTTTAACAGCTCTCAGAAGTACCATTTTTTTTAGTTTGTGGTTTCATGGGACTGAACAAATACACTCCAAAAGACTGATGACAAAAATGAAGTGAATGATGAAGGTAAATTTGTAACCAATTTTCTTATCAGCAATACATTTCGATGGATTTGGGCTTGATATTAAGAAAAAAAATCTTCAATATGAGGGTAATAGATCACTGGAACAGGTTGCCCAAAGATGTAGTGGAGGCCCCATCCCTGAAGATATTCAAGGTCAGGCTTCATGGGGCTCTGAGCAACCTGATCTAGTGAAGGCGTCCCTGTTCATGCAGGCAGGGTTGGACTAGATGACCTCTAAAGGTCCTTTCCAACTTCACACACATTCTATGATTCTATTAATATATATATAATTAGTCAATCAGATAAAAATATGTACTTTATCAGTACTTCTCATGGTTTAACCTGGTCACCAGCTAAAACCACCACAGCCATTTGCTCAGTCCTCCTGCTCCCAGTGGGATGGGGGAGAGAATTGAGACAGAAAAAAAAAAGTTAAAAAAATTTTAAAACCCCAAACACCTCAGTTTGAAATAAAGACAGCTTAATAGAAGATAAAATGAAAATTATTATTATGATAATAATCATTATATATACAGAGCAAAACGTCATATGGTATGGAATATCCCTTTGGCCAGTTCAGGTCACCTGTCCTGACTGTGTCCCCTCCCAGCTCCTTGGGTGCTCCCTGCCTTCTTGCTGGCAGAACACTATGAGACCCTGAAAAGTCCTTGACAGCTTGGCAACAGCTAAAACATCAGTGTGTTCCCCACATTATTGTCATCCTAAATTCCAAGCACAGCACTGTGCAGATGCTCAGAAGAGAATTAGCTCAGTCCCTGCTCAAACCAGGACAGTGTTACTTTTCATATACTGAAACTGGTCCTGAGATTTGAACTCAGAATATACACACTGTCTGAAAATATATGTTTTCTTTATGAACTGTGTAATTTCAACCACCCTGCCAAGTAACAGAACATCCTTTTCTAATTTGAAAAGTACTTTTGAAAGAGAAAAGCACTGCTACTTAACATAAAGTTCTGTATCTCCTCTCAGCAGAGCAGCATCATTGCCTCACACAAAATCTGGAAAGTTATTTTTACCCTCTGTAAGGTATTGATCACAGAAGCTGTGCACTGGCAGCTCTATCTGCCAGGAAACCTCTGCCACACTGGATACTTGGCCTTTCATAAAGAGTTTGGGTTTCTTGTTTTGCTTTATTAGGGTTTTTTAAAATTCTGATTTAAACAAAAAAAAAAATCAGAAGAGCAACGTTCACTGGTATGAAGTTCCAAGCAAGAAATTATTTTCAGTTGCCTTATATCAAAATATTTATAAGTATTTTTTATACAGACCAAAATAATATCCCCAGCATTGATGCACTGTTCTCTTAGAAGCTAAAATGAAGTCAAGTTTTTAATTTAGTTCTTAAACAATAATGCCAATAACGATGACAGATGCACCCTTTATCAACGCAGAAAAGGCATCCTGCTGTGCCTATTCATCAAGAATATGAGGCTATTACAACATAGTTTAAACCTGTTAACTTTAGTTTTGTTTACGCTAGTGGAAAGTAAAAAATGTTTCATCCTTCCATACAGCTTTTTGCTGCCTGCCTTTCCTTTTGGGGAGATGTAACAAGAAAAAAATTGACTACCATTCAGAGCATAATTAGAAGGTCAAGGGATGCGATTATTGCTCTCCAGCCAGCACCTGGGCAGTATTTGGACTGTGATATCCAGCTTCCCATCCCCTTGTACACAAAAGGCATTAACAAAGTTGAGATAATCAAACAGTGGACCACCAAAACAGTGGGAAATTGGAGAAGAAACTGTATGGGAAGAGGCTGAGAAAGCTGTATTTGTTATGCAGTCTGAAGAAAATGTTGAGACAGGATGTGATTGTCTCAACTACCCAACAGCAGCTCCCTTAAAGGTTTCAGGCTGTGCTAGGAGCACTAGCTGCAACACTTGCAAAATTCCTGAAAAAGTCAGATCTGCTGACACAGGGAAATTAAAAAGAGTACATATTGTTGACTTCAATATCATAAAGTAGCTATGCCTTAACCTTTTGAACAGTCACTCCCAGAACACCAGCTAAATTAATGCTTAGGAGTGTATATTACCTAATATGTATGAAACGCATACGCAAACACTTTGTGTGTGCTTTCAGCAGGACAAAGGTTAATAAACTTGATCTTCAGTGGGAACATTAATAAACAGGGCTTTCTCTCACAGTGGAGGAGAAGGTTCTCCAGTTCCTGTCCAAAAATTCATTTGATATTTATCTTCTTAAAAAGAAAAGCTACTAATCCCACTTCAGCAATGACAGATGTCTTTGCCACCAGAGGAAATAAAAGAGGAAAAGTGGAAGACAAAGTGTATTCAAAATGTGAACATAATTTTGTCCAGGCATTTTGGCTCCATTTACTAAGTATGATGGGAAGAAGTAGAACTCTTATTAATAGCATAGAATGTATAAGGTTCCTTGAAAACATACTGAATAGAGTTAATTACTGAAAATGGAAAATGTCCGGTTGTTTATTGATTATACTACTGTATTTAAGAACACCCTTACACATAAAGTACCAGTCTGGAAAAGTGATATTGATTTTAGCTTGATAATTACAACCAGACTAGTCTGTTTGTAATACAAAGCTTTATTCAATAAAATATTTACCATGAAGTTCTCTGGGCCATTGTCATGGTTTATCCCAGCTGAGAGCCGAGATCCATGCAACTGCCTGCTCTTTAAAGAAAAAGAGGAGGGGGAGAAGTGGGGGGGTTGGGGAGGGAAAGGAAGGAAAAAGGAAGGGGAAAATAACAACCCAAAACCAAGAAACCAAAAACCCGTTGGTTGGGATAAGTATAGTTTGCTAAAATAGCAGAAAGATAAAACATAACAATGCTGACAGGACTTTAGAGAAAAAAAAATACATGAAACTGTTGATACCCTATGCAGTTTCTCACCGAACCCACAACTCAGGCCGTGCCACCCAGAGCCGTCCCGGAACCCGACTGTCCCCCAAAAACCACACATCCTGGAGCCGAGCCCTCCTCCTCCCATCAGCCCCCTTTATACTGAGCAGGACGTAATTGACATGGAATACTCTCTTTGGCCAGTTTGGGTCACCTGTCCTGGCTTCATCCCCTCCTTTCTCATTAATAGAGAATTATGAAGAACTGAGAAAGTCCTTGACAGTCTGACAGCAACTCAAAACATCAGGGTGTTACCAGCACTGCTTCCATTTTAACACCCAAACACAGCATTCCATCCGCTGCTACAAAAGAAGTTAACTCCATCCTGACCGAAACCAGGACAGCCATACAGTACAATCAGTTATCCACCCATCATCTCTTATAGCACTAAAATATTCAAAAGGGACTTCTGACCAAGTTTGGTAGGGTTTATTGTTTGTTTGGACTTGTTTGTTTCAGGTTGGGGGTCTTTTGAGACATGGTGGAGGGGGGTGATAATTCCTGGGGACAGTTCTTTTTATTTGCTTTAATAACTGAAAGCCTGAATGCTGCAAGATGTATAGAAACTACCAAAATACCTATAATTTTCTTCATCATGGCAGAGCACAACTACAATTCCAGGCTTCCTACCTGCTTTCACTAAATAATCAGCCTGAAAAACAGGAGAAAGACTTCCAAATTCTTTTGAGATTGAAAGGTACAATTAACATACAAAATGTTTAGTAGCTTTTAATTTCTTAGTAGCCTGCCTTGTATTGCCTTTAAATAATATTGCAATCAGTATAGCGGCCTACGTATCTAAAAACCTGCAAAGGACAGCTAGAAACACAGGAAAACAAACATGTAATTTTATAGATGTTTATTTCTATTGCAAAGTATTTTCTCTGAAAGAACAGTTGGTAATCTAATTAGAATTCACTACAAAGAATGATTGATAATTCAACCAAACACTACCATTTCCTTATGATCATTTGCTTTATGATTACCTATAATTAGAGATGACTTTAAATCAATTTAAATAAATCTGCAGCCACTTAATACAAGAAAATAGCCTGTGAACATTCCTCCGTCTCTGGTTCTCAGCAAGGAGGGTCAGCGGGCCAGCAGAGTGCTGAATCTGCATGGCTAAATGATGGTATTCTGGCTAAGAAAGACTATTTTGGTTTTATCTAGCATACCAACAATGAAATGAAAATATATACAGTATATTCATTCTCATTCTAAACTCAAAGTAAGTTTAAAATGATGTATTCTAAAGATAAGCTTTTCCAGTCTAGGATGGATGCACAGGTCCAAGTAATAATTTCTTAGATACTATTTGTCAGTGTTCAGACAGGGTCAGTTACCATGAATCTTTTTGGCAATAAAACATAACACAAGTATTCTCATTCAAGAATAAGTATCTACATTAAATAACAATATTCTTTATACAGTATCATTAACGTACAATGCCCTGTGAAAACATAAATGCTGACATATTTGCTCTAAAAATACATACATTGTCTGAAGAAGCTAAAACTAACACACACACACAAGTCACTTTACTCCTGTAACAGGGAAACATAACGCTGCAGGAATGAAGTAAGCAGAGAGCTACGAGAACATTTGTACCATGATGGCCTGTTCCATGATACAAGGGGAAAATCTAGCTGTATCTTTGAAGCCACAGGACATAGTCCAACATTCTCCTGAAAAGTACACCAGGCAAAGAACTGGAGCTTTGTCACTTCAAAAGTCTATTCTACACACTGTTAAAATTGAAACTTTGAATCTTTAAAAAGGGCAAGATTATGAACTCTTTCACTTGCTGTCACCATTGAAGTAATTTTAACTTTTACTAGAACATTGTTGGCACCCTGAGTTCTACCTACAGGAAAAAATAAATGCAATTTGTGACAGAAACTAATATTTTTAAGTCAAAACCATTTCTCCAAGGTAGTTGCATGAAGTAATATCAGTATGTTTTATTTTCTAACATACATCATTTGGTAAAGATCAAATTGGAGCGGCATACGGATTTCCTCTCATCTTTTAAATTTGTTCAGTATATTGACTATTTCTCTGATTTATGTCCTAAGATGAAATGCTGGTGATGGCTACATAGAGATCTTTATCTGTGGGACAAGAAAATCTCTACGCTCTACCAGTTTGATTCAATATTCTCTGCAAATAAGCATTTACAGGTAGAAATGGGAAACTATGAATCTACAAATTAGAAGTGCTCACCAAATGTTTTGTATGTAAGTGGCACAATAGCATTCACCTCTGTTTCATTTCATCATAAATGCAAACAGTAGTCGTTCAAGAGATGTGAACATCATTTTTATGCTACCAGCAGAATCAAAAGCTACATAGAGAAACATTTACCTTTCTAAGGTACTTTTAAGTTCTAATATATTATATTCCTATGAACATTTTGGACATCAATTAGTACTTTAAATCACACAGCAAAGTTCAGAAAAAAATGATACAATAATGCTCCAGTGTTGTAGTGGTGCTCATTAAACACCCAGGTAACTAGAAATAAACCAGAATTTGTAACCTGTACTTAGGTTGTTTGTCTGTTGATAATAACCCAGCCAGGATTTTCAAACATTTGTGCCCAAGTTCAAGAAACCGTATCAAAATATACCTCCACTCCTCCAAATACTTCTGTAAGTATTTTGATTATCTGAGAGGGATCATCTTAAAGTGAAGTATGTACGTAAGATGAGGAAATGCAAAAGTGGAAATGTCTGTGATTTCAGTTCAGCACTTCAGCCAAGGTGAATTCTCAGTGTGCAGCATCTTGAAAATCCAGTCACTTACTCAGGCGACTGCTATCTTTATTTCAGTGTTAAATTTAGACAGGCATATATGTAGATGAATATTTTAATTTAGCTCTGCAATGTTTGCTTCTAAGATGCAACACAGTCAGTTTCAGAAGTGCTACTAATGTTTGTATCTAACTGCCCTGTATAAAAAAAAAATTGCTGTATTTTGTGTTTCCATGTATTTCTTAATTATTCCAGAAAAGATGAGAAACGGTATCCTTAAGATTGACCAAGTTCTCATTTCCTAAAGTGACTGCATTTTATTAAAAAAAAAAATAGTCCTATCAGATCAGCAGTTAAAAACAAAACCAAAAGCCATACAGACTCTTATTGCATCTTCAAGCAGAACCAAAAGGCAGAACATCTCTCTTTCTTTTCAGCTTTCAAAGGAGGGTTTTTTAGCATTTAATACATATCCTCAGAGCACCTGCTGCGTTTGTGTTATAAGACAGACATGGAAGTAAGCTCACTTGAAGTAACTGAGTCCAGCACCATGTCCCCTGGGGATGACAAAACCTACGAAGGGATCAGTTTCTAGCAAGGGAGAAGTGCACAGGCTATCAGCCTCCTCTGCATGAGCAGAGCAGGTAAGTCTCATTTTGTCAGCTGTTTTATACAGGAGGCTTCAGATACTACACAGTACAAGAAAAGTTTAGTACCTATGGAACAGTTTCACCACACCCTCTATCCTGCCGGGTTGAAAGAAATAAAACCACACAATTAGCATCTGAAATCTGCCTTTCAAGGTAACAGGCAAACATCAATCTTTCTACTCTCTTGGTAGCAGTTTAGTAGCACCTTTGCAAAAGCAGTGCAGCTTTGAAATGGTACTTACAAGTTCACTGTTTCCTTGCTAACAGCAGTGTCAAGCTGTAAAGGTGTAAGTAGGTTCAGAGAGAGAATGGAAAATTCTCTGTGAGGAACACAAGCACACAACTGCCTCCACAGCTGCCTTTTGCCCAAAAGTCTTTGGAAAAATCTAAAACCTGCTGCTTCACATATTACTGCTTCCAGGGGCTCAAATGAACTCAACTCATTCTTATGTAATTAGCAGGGAATCTTCACAAGATCATGATATGTTCTTGTATCAGACAAAAGCATCCGTTATTACTTCCAAGAGACTTGTACATTTCTAGATTGATGGATCTAGTTTAGAACAGGACAAAAATCAGTGACCATATCAATTCTATCTTTTTATTGTTATAGTCCAGACTGATCTCATTGACTTATATCTAATATTCTACTAGGCAACACATTTTAACATGGATCTTAATTCTCCCTCACATCCAATAAACAACCTAGAACATTCATTTGACTGCAGAGGCTATTTCTCTGCATGGACAGGTATTCCACCCATGTGCTGGCCAAGCACAAACCAGTTCCAGCTTGGAACTGCACAGGTAGATTAAGGCAGCGCAGCTTTTCAGCAGGTCTTGCTAGCTCAGGTAAGTGATGTACCACTGCAGTACCTGTAGTATTGTACTAACAATACAGTATTGTACTAACACAAACACCCCCCCACACACACAAATTCTGGAGACAGAATGTTAAGGACAAATGACTACGCAAGAACCTGCATGTGTTCTCTTAGACATATCAATTGTCACATAGATAATACTAAAAAACACACCAGGGTTTGCTTCCACAGTTTAAAATATTATTATTTCAGTATTGCTTTTGGAAGCTGTCGCTTTCTTTTCCCTCCAACTCCACGTTGTACATGAAACCTTCTTTTGTAGTCAGGGATATATATATTGAAGGTTAAAATACATTTTATTATGTATTAGGCACTACAAAACTCTTAGAGAAAAGTAATCTCCAAACCTATATTCAGTTAATAACATTTAAGAATAATTCCAGAGAACCCGATAACTTGATTGAATGAGTTCATTTTCACTGTTCCTTATCTTGGCTTTAACGATAAAAGAACATGTCTTATTACGACAAGAACAGCTCTCACACCTTGAAGCTTCTATAATTCTTCCTCGAATCGCCATCATTCTTTAGTATGTCCCATCATCTATGCCTGAGGCAATACAGTGTTAAACTACCATTTTAAAAGTTTGAGTTTGCCATGTGTATTATACTCAGTGTATGCACTAGTGTGCACCTTTTACTGAAAGAATCACATGTTGGATAGGATACAAATGACTAGTTTATAGAGCTCTCTCAAGCATCAGTATTCTGGACATGTTAAGGATAGATGATATTTATTGTGGAAACATGAAAAAGAAAGGGACAGAGAAGCCTGCCTGAGAACAAAGATCACAGAGACACTCTGTTGATCTTCTTCCAATGCCTTACAATCCAATCCAAAAAAAATTCATTTTCTATATTAAAAGTGTTAGTTGAGCTCTTGCTTACTCTGTACCAATGCTTGGATCATATATCAAGAGTCTCAGAGACAGAGTTTACCAGCTGCTGCCATGGTCGTCACAGTAAGTTTGTGGAGTTTTATGAAGCAGACTTAGCTGATGCATAGAACTTAGTCTTGTTATTTGAATGCATCGCAGTACACTGTAATCTGTCTGTTTTCCAATGTATTAGATTAACATTTATCTCTTTAAGCACACAGCTTATCTGTCAAAAAAATCCTCTACAGTGTCTGGAGCTATGTCTCCAAACAGAGTGTCCTAGTTCCACACAGACTGTTATTTAGTGTCCCAATTTTCTTCACTTTGATAAAGAAGAAAACTATTCCATTCTGACACGTTGATTAACAACAATCAGCATTATTTTCTGAAAAATAGATCAGCTATTCCCAGAAAAACTGCAAAACTAGTCTCATCTATTTTTGACATGGCAGAAATGTACAACAGTTCCAAATATGAATGGCAGCGATAAAGTCAAAGCAGAATTAAAGTAGGGTTACTGGTGTAAGAATTACACCTGCTAGCAAGTATTTTCATGCTCCAAATGCATGACTTGACCCCAAAATTGTGCTCTGAAAGACAAAGTATTTTCTACAGATTCTAAAGCTTTCATTTCAGAATAAATCTTTTTAACCTTATAACCACAAAAATAATCTCCAAAAACTAGGTTGAAGCTGTTTTGCTACACTAGCAAGAGTAAAAAGCCCTGCATACATTTGTCTTGGCTTTTCCCGTTTCCATTCTCTTCTACCATAATAATACGTAACACAAGTCAACCAATCTCAGGAGCTGCACCTGTCCTCCTCTATGTACCTGGGCTTGTTTTTATTGCTGCATCATGAATTATTAGGTTCATTTTGACTTATACACTCCCATACAACTCTGCTTTATTCAATTAATCCTAGAACAGGATTCAAAAGATGCTGTGCCTCACAATAAATCTGTTTCAAAAGGGTATACCTCCATACTCTCATGTGCTTTCCTATCTAGCTGATAATTACGGAGTTTCTCTATCCAATATTGGATATTAGAGATCAAAAGGAATCCTATCTAAACTCCAGAACTCACAATAGACATAATTATCTGTACCATGAACAACTGGCTTTCTTGCCATATTTGTATGGCAAGAAGGCTGATTTGAGTACTTGATAATTAACAGTGATGCGGTCTACAGATGTCCCTGAAAAGTGGCACCCACCCAGCATGCTGTAGATAAAAAAAGTTTGCTTTAAGGTCATCTATATTGCCAATGCCCCTCATATCCCTGGTTGTATTCAGAACACTGAACACATAGCACTAGAGTAATTTAAAGCAATATTATTCAGGCTATCTTTTAGATTTTAATGATTAAATATAAATAGGTCAGTTCTACTCTGCTTCTTCACTGATAGAAATTTTGGAAGCCAATTTTTATTTGATTATATATATAAGCCACATCTTCAAATATCAAAAAACTCTTTGAATATCAGTGTCATAAACAGGACTCAAAAATTCAAACATAGAAATGAGAAGCTAGTATGTGAATCTGTGCTGAAAAGCAGGAATCCCATGCAGCCCTAACACACTGCAGAAAGAAGACAGCTTAGCATAGTCCTTTGCCCACATTAAAAAAAAATCACCTAATTATACAAACTTGCTGGTAAGCTGTGATCTTAAATATAATTCTAAAATATCCCAGTTGGGCATAAATGGCAATGATACAGCACTGGTACTGTAAGAAAGTTATGACACCAAACTGCATACAGAGTACACCACACTTGTCATGAACCAGTACTACACTCTGAGTGATGACCCTAACTCAGTTATAACTTATCACAATCAATGCCTTGTCGTAGAAATTAAAGTCGTGATCGATCTGCCTAAATGTTCCTACTAAGTTTCTAAATTTCACTTCCTCCAACACACTTCCAAAGAATACTTTTTTAAAATCACAAGATCTTAAAGGAGTAGTCACAATATGTTTAACAAAATTTATCTTTAGACCTTCTATGAGAGGAACTGTGGAAGGACAACAGACAGCAAATTATAGCTAACCCCAGGGCAGGAGTTAAATTCAGTTCTAAATGAAATCACACTGCTCTGTAAAGCAAGATGCAAAACCTGTAAGGTATTCATATCAGACTTCCATGATGATTTTTAACTAAGGGAGAAATTCTCTATTAAAAACAAATCCAAAAATACTTGATAAATTTCTTAACATGAAAGTACAACTGCACTGATATAAACTATCTCAGGTTCAAGGATGCCAAAACTCTGCCAGAGCCTTAAGGCACAAAAATTTTAATTAGGACTTCAAACATAAACACAGCCTATCTGGTCTTACCAATAACAAATGGAAAGATCTTGACACAGAAGTAGTTGATGTAAAACTTGTAGTTGATTACAACTACACTAACTGTAATAAAATTAAAATTGAGGACACCCACCTCTCTACCTAGAGCTGCCTGCCTTCCTATATTAGCAGCGTCAAAAACCATTGTGGTGCTGGCATTTTTTAATAAAAGCAAGTTCTAAAAAGGATAAAAACCTCCTTTTTTTTTTCCCCAGTAATAATTTCTCTCATCTAAATCCAATACAAATGAGAAAACTAATACCACATTACCAACTTATTAAACAGAAAGTTTTTAATTGAACTTCCCCTTCATTTGCTTGTAAAACCAGAGCTGAACTCTCTTGCCAGTTGAGCTACCTTTTTTATATGAGTTCTTTCAATACCAAGAAAGCACAGAAATATGATACATATAATTTAAACTGACAAAACACCCCAAAGAAACAGGATTTTTCATTATTAGCATTATGCATGCAACCTGTGCCACTGAAGTTTTCCTCTTAGTCTCCTTTGGGGGAAAAGTGGGGGGAGAAGGAAAATCCACTCTTCTCTACCAATCCAGCTACTTCTTTTCCTACTGGAAATATAAAATGACTGTTCTCAGTATGGCATCTAAAAGTACTAGTAAAGAGAACACTTATGAGAAGGAGGGGAAAAAAAATAACCAACAACAAATGGGTAAGTCAGCCTTACTAAGTCCCTCAGTTCACCTCATACTCCAGAATTCATCACTATTTAACAAGCAACCACTTGCAAGAACAATTTCCAACAAAAGGTAAATAGGAAACATCACATAAACCGAACTAAAACGGAGAAGGAAAAGTTATAGACTGGATATCTTCATCTTTTAGATTTAAAGTGTTGCCTGAAATTACTAATGAGCCAGAGACTGTAAACTGCCAACAGTATTTCTGGCAGAAGCAAACTAAGACATGAGATGGGAGTTTCTTTCCGGAAAAGCAATACCCCAAACACAACTCCATCAAGAAGGAGCAGGCATTGCACACTGCCTGGAAGGCAGGTGCACACGAGACTTCACTTCTCTCCTTTTATAATTTTTGTTCTTTTAAACACAAAGACTCTCAGTCTTTGGGAAAATGAAATGACAGTGAGTTATAGAGCAGCCTGACCAGGGGCAGAAATCCCTTTTATCTGCCTTCAGCCATCTCCATTGCCATGCTTTTCCTCAGATGCCAATTTCCTTAGAGTCCCCTGTTTTCCAGAAAGAAAGAGGATATTAAGAGAGGACAATATGACAGATATTTTTGGAGGGTAAAAAACTAATTAAAATCTGTTACCATGAAACAAAGAGGACTTAAGAAACCAGTGTTTTATTTATATTAAGAAGTGGGCAGCATTATCTGTGGAAGCTGAGCAGAAAAATCAAGTAGGAATGGAATGCAGAACACCTGGCTCTGTGTAGAGAGAGGCATATGCTTTAGCAGAACATCTTGTAGTGCTTAGAGAGAGAAAGGATCAAAGATCACCTATCAGCACTGTCAGTTTCCTCAGGATGATTTTTTTTCTACTCAGTAAGCTGCAGATCTAAAGTACCCCAAGCACTAAGCTTCCAGAGGAGGCTACAGAGAGCTGCTTCATTTGGTTGGAAAAGCAAATACATACAACAGCACCAGGCTTAAGAGGTAATTTCATTTTTTCATTAGGTTATTGAAGACGATGAAATATGCATCAGTTTTCTTTCACAAGGTCAATCATAAGCATCAGTTTTTAATATTGCTTTTAAAATGTCATAGCAAGTTAAACATAGCTGGTCAGCCTCTTCAGTCTCAGGGGAGCACAAACAGAGAGGTGGGAAATACTTACAGTTTTCTGACCACTGCATAGTGTCACTCACAAGCTACAGCATTTGGGACACAACATTAAGCCAGCTGTCGGATAGAGTACAACAGACTTCAAAACCATCATTTCTCACAGTATTCATCATCATCCTTAACTGCCCAGTACAGCCAGCATGACGGCTGCCAGGACGCTGACTGTATTTACACCAGCAAGTTTATACACCAATTCTGAAGGCTTTGGCAGTCTCTTCTCCCTTCACAGCTGCAGAGCAACCCAGTAAGAGGTCTCCCATCATTAATTCAAGCTTCCTGGATTTTCAAGAGAAGTGAAGTGTTTCAGGTTCTTGCTATTTATTCTCACTTCAGCTCTAATTTAATGCTTTGAGAATCATGCAACCATAATGAAAGTCAGTGAAAAGTTTAATACAAACAAAACCAAATACACAAGGTGAACTTCCATGACCAAGTAATAACACCTCTCAATACTAAAACTGAGATGGCAGAATCACTTAAGATCTCTCTTAATGAATACTAGAGGTGCATGGAACATTTTTGAGACTAACTCATGACTACAGAGAAAGTAGATTTTCTAGATATTTATATTATAAACCTGTTAATCTGTATTTAATAGACTATCAGATTAATTTATCTCATGATAAGTCTGTGATCATTACTTTTCTGACACTCTTATAGTAGAAGAAATTCAGTCATTTCCTGTCTGAATTTTTTATCTAAATAACGTGGTTTCTATTCCTAACAAGGTATCTTCAGCTGAGCAATATTTCAATTTATCAGTTGGGGGGGAAGGCAGGCTGGTGGACACTGCTCTGAGATGCCCACCCGAGCAAAATGACATAGAGTATAAGTCTAAATTATTTAGATATGCTTGAGAACTCTGTGTGGAATCTTACTTGTGCAAATGCAATGGTGTTATATACAAATTCTTTGAAATGCTCTTATTTGTTAGCCTATTGTAGGCATAATAGTACCCCCTAAAGTGATTTATTAAAAAAAGTTATAGGACATCACTGGTAGTGCCTTTCCAATCTATCAAGCAAATCACCTACTTAACCAAAAACTAACACGAGACACACTCGTGCAACACAAAGTACACCGGTTTCCATAGTCTCCTGTCTAAGGGCAAAACTTGCTAGCATGTAGTCTACCACAATCAAAAGTTTTCATATCTTTCTCCATTAATCCTGTTAGTAACATGCATCAAATACTATTCAAAGACTGATTTTAGAGAGACAGAAGAATGGTACACAAGGCCAGACTGAGTCTTACTAGAGACTAAGACCATGAATTCCGAGTTCATTTTCAGTTCTGACTGTTATTAAGCTCCAGTTTTCCATTGTATTTTTTTTGCCTCAGTTTATTTCCACAGACCATTGAAGGATTAGCTCAAGCTTATAAGCCATTTTAAACAAAAAGGGATTTCCCTATAATTGCTAAAGTAATACAATTACTGATGGCTTCCTTCTGAACTGAAAGAAAGGAATTCTTTTGAACAAGAGTTTGCTTTTACAGCATGCTTGTTCTGATTATAGCTTTTTATGACCCAGTAACAATGAGGAAAGTACTTAGACTGGTTCACCATTTATATTAATATTAAGTGTTTTTAATTCAATGTAATGTATAACTGCTTGGGGTCCAACCTAATTTTCTTTCACACTCAAAGAAAAATAAAGACTATTTTGAGGCAAAATATACATCTTTACAGGGTTTATGGTAGGCAAAACACAGATGAGTGCCTGTATCAACCAACCAATCTTTTCTAGAAATCAAGTATCTCAAATGAAGAGTTTTCCCAAGGTGTTTTCACAGGCTGAATGTTTTTTCAACTTGCTCAAACAGGAAAGCAACATTTTTTATGAAACTCAGCCCATGTCCTTACAGACATTAGCTGCAGACTACCAATAACACTAAGGTCCAGTTCACTGTGTAATGATGGCAAGACCAGCTCTCCATCTACTTCATCAGTAATCTTGGCAGCCACAACCCTAAGTCTGCACCAAACAAAATCTGCATGGAGAATCTTCTACTACTTTCAGGTAAAAAAAGAGATGAAGGTGCAGTAAAAATAAATTTAAAGATTCAGCCAGAAATGCAGGTCTTCCTCATTTTTGAAAAAACAGATTCTACCCTATGACACAAAACAATGTGTTTATTAATTTAGCATAGATCAAAAAAGAAACAAAAGAGAAAGGGGGGGGATAAAAGGGCTTACAAGCTTTAGGATCTTATCAATAGATAATAATAGTTTGTTAGTGAATATAAAATGGAGTGGAAAAGCAAAAAAAACCCAACCCTACCCAGTACTTGTATCAAATGGCCTTTAACTGTTATCTCCAATAAGGATTTTAAAACAAGAGAACATGAGTGAAAACAAGAGTACTTGGAAAAATGAATCCTGGCAAGCTCTTCCAGAGTCTCACCTTTTCCACTGGAATTGCTTCTAAGCCACAAAACTGGCATGAACTTCTGCATATGAATTCGAGGACAACAGATATTGCAAGAGCATGAACTGTAAAGGTCCTCAAAGCTTCCACATTCTCATCCCACACAATCACTAGCGTGAAAGGTAAAATATATTCTCAAACCAAGTAGACCTATTGTTCTCAACAGCATTCGAAGCCTGAGCAAACACAAGATAAATATCTGGTTGTCAAGAATTGTAATAAAATTAAAACACTAAAATAAACAGGCAGAAAACACAAAGAAGGGGTTCAGTAAGAAGAAAGAATTTCAGCTGCATCCAAAAGTAAGATTACTGCTTTAACAGGAACTAATGCGTTCCAAATAAAAACACAGAAAGAACATAAAGGCATTGAAACCACCTGCACTGTGATGCCCTTTAGCACCCCATTCCTGGCAATTCATCAAACAAACAAGTAAATACTTTCTAGCTAGTCCCCTTTAGCTCTGTTTAAAATCTAAGTTCAAAAATTCTATTCAACGTACACTCTGAGTTCAAGAATTACAGACTTAATAGAGAAGTAATTGAGAAGACAAATACTGAAACAGTCACTGAGAGCATAATTTAAAACACTTAGACATACATCATTTTTACATTACCGATACTTTTTTTCTGCTAGTAACATGCAAGTTCTCCTTCGTTCACTACAGAAGCACAGAGCTGTTGCTCACTTGACTTCAGTCAAGTAAGAATCCTGTACTTTAAACAGATCACCTGCATGCAATATCAGCAAGTTCCTACCTTTTACCAATTTAATCTTGAATTACTTGTAAGCCAGTTCATGACTTCTGAGACTACAAACATCCACTTAGAAAATCTGAAAACTAAGAACTAGTTGAGGGTTAAAATCTTCACAGAGCCTTCATGCACTGTTGAAAAACAAGAGATTTCAGCTAGAGGTTGATTTATGCTCTTCTGCACTTGTCATTTCCTTCCTGAGACACCAGCTCATTGCGTGCACATGCTTGCCTTACAAAATTATTGCTATGCTAACTTCTAATTAGATACAAACTAACTTTCTTCTAACACAAGTATGAAGACACATTATGGCATGCAATGCAATTTTTACTTTTTTCACCCGTTACTTTCTTCACCAATTGACAGTTCTCTCTTTTCCCCTTACACAGACTAGCAGCATCTTAACCTTGCATCCTAACCCTGTGAAATGTCTGGATACTTGAACAATTAGAGAAATAATTCTTTTTTTTTTTCTATTTCTTTTGCCACACTGTGCACAGCTAGAATTGCAGGCTTCTATAATCATGAGAATACAGTATGTGTGAAGCAGCACCTCTCTTTCCCCATCATATCATTGCAGGACAGCAGGAAGGGGCGAAAGCATCAGCTCTGTGCCTCACACAGTTTATACAGTGTAAGAGCTGGGAGCATACAGCATCAAACCTGGTATCTATATATATTTTTAACAGAACTCAGGGCTGTGCGACTCCAAGTTTTATCTTTAGTGGTCACTCCACTTTCTGGATTTTCAAGCACACAGAAAAGAATTTGAATTCTGATCGAGGACATCCCTATCTCAGGGCACTTTTTCAAACCAGCCCATGTGATCTGTCAAATAAAACATAGTATTTTAGTGTTCTTACAAACTGGAAAACTGAAAAGCTCACATGTATTAGCAGTACTGCCCTCACAGGATGTCCTGGATTTCATTTCTTTCACTGTACTGGAAGAGCAAGTACTTAAACAGGATTTTCTGACATAATCAGTTCTTTTTTATTCCTTGAATCAAATCACAGTGAATTCATATTCAATTCCCACTGCTGGCTGACAATAACTAAAAGTTAATGTCTGGTAACTGTCTTTCCTATATAACTCCATTCAAATGTTAATAGCTCTTTCTGATTCACTCTATTTGGGCTTGACTGTTTTATTTGACCAGTACCTCTTACTTCTGTGCTCTCCTTCCCTTTCTTCCTCCACAAAATTGTCTGGGTCCTACTCAGTTGCTACTGAATATGTACACAAATTACATATTTTTCACTAATTCCACACATTATCCATACAGAAATATATTTTTTTTCTTTCCAGTTTACTGAGCAGAGTATTTTTCAAGTTTGGAAAACCACAAGCTTCCTGATAAACACCCACCTAACACCCAGCAACGCTGCACTTTCTTTGGGGTTTATTTTTTTCTTTCTTTGTGAGGAACCAGAACATGTCGGGGGGGTGGGGGGGGGGTGGGGGGGGGTGGGGGTGTGTTTTGGTTTTTTTTTACCAATTGTTGTAAACATTTCTATAAAATTCAGCTTAAAAAAATTGTTTTTTTTTTTTTCCCCTGATGTAACATCCCATTCTAAAGACAAAGCAGAAGGCAAAAGAAAGGCAGAAAACATTAGTTTGCTTCTACAGAGACCAACAGATTTGCTATAAAACAGTAGGAGCAATGTCACGGCAGTAGAACCAAGCTGTCTTACTCCATAAAAAGGCATGTCTAATTGACATTGATCCACCATAGTACACCAAGAGCCCAGGGAGTATTAGGTGTCTCTCTCTGAGCTGGCTGTACATATTCAGCAGAATTCTATACCAATAAGGAGCATTTGAAAACAGAAATCGTGATTATCCATGGATTATCTTCTCCTGTTTATAGTTGTTTGTGGAAATTGCAGTGGCATGCAGATATGTTTGAGGGAACTGGTGTGACTAAAACTAACAAGTTTCTACTTAAGTTATGTGTTGGCTTACTGTAGCTGCGATTTTCAAATTATTTTGCCTCCCTCAGCTGTCTGCTACAAGCATTTGTGTTGCTGGCAGAGATGGACCTTGACAGATACAAAGAATGTAAATCCCACTTAAGAGTCTCTTACCACATCCCTCATCACTTGCTGTATTTTTAAAACAAGTATCATACCTCATTCACCATGCTTCCAGACAATTCCCCATCCACTTTTTGACCATACAATATTCCAGGATTAATAACAGAAACTTCTTGTATAGTAGAAAAGTAAGCAAGTTAAGAAGCAGAAAAAGACAATTTGGGATGCGATGGCCAACCTGCCCCCTCTAGTACTAACACATTTTGCAGACTACATGTGAAATAGTAGGTTGGGGTCTTTTTTTGCCATTAAAAAAAGCAGCAGTGAGATCAGCTTTTATACAAGTGGGGTTACAGCCAAATGGATCCCAATTCCATTCCAAATCTGTGTGGCTACACCACCAGCCAGAACATAAGTCACCTAGTCACTTGCTACCCTTGTGAACTGGGCTCTCTACCACACTGGTGGTACCTAACACTGGTGCCCACCTTTCTTTACTACAGAAGTCACCCAGCACTGGGTAACAGGATGAATACAGGTTCTGTGAACACTACAAATTGCTTAGTGATGACAAAAGAACAGCTGGGCTTCCAGCAGAAGATAAAGCTCACAGCAACTTCACAAATGTATATATGTAATTTTGTAAGTTTAAATAAAGTTTACTACAAGTTTCCCATGCATATCAGGCTTCCCTGGGCATCAGAGCCATTCTGGGTGTTTCCTGGTTGCTTTTTTCCACCCCATCCCCAAAGACACATTTCTTTTTAGGAATTCTGAACAGCTTTATATAACTAACTTCGGCAGAATTATATTCAGAGCACAAACACAAAAGAAACCATGATGTTCTGCAAACTTCTGACCTCATTATTCTTCAGAAAGGAACAGTACAACAAATCTATTGATTTGTCTGTACATTCTTGAACAGTGAAACTGAAAGCTCAACTTTTTTTACACTTGGAAGAAAGATTAGCAGGTTAGCCACACTAAACCTTTTCTTTCCAAGTTCTAGCATAGCTTTTATTATTTGCTTTTGATCAAAATAACCTGTGATAATTACCTGAACATTTAAAGGACTCAGACATGGTGGGACTGGTCAAATTCAGACTGCACTGAGTGTGTGATTGTTGATATTGTAGTTATCGATCCCAGTCCTGTGTTAACAGTGACAAGAATGAGCTGGTTTTCAGTCTGCAAAACCACTTCTCAGTCTCTCACCATTTTGGTGCCTTTCTTCCAGTTGCAGACATACTACTTTAGGTACAAAGAATAGGAAAAAAAAGCACAACCATAGAGCTCCATTTTCTGTTAAATTTCAGTAAAGCTCATTATGAATCATGGATACAAGTTACTAAATTTGTTTTGCTTTTCCTGTTTGAGCAATAAAACATATGTTCAAAACATCATGACTGAAAACGGGCTTTAGCAATACTATTTTAATTAGGATTTAGGGTATCTTGTACTGAGATATGAATCCAAGTAACAGCCTGCTAACAATCTTAAATCTACATTTAAAAATTAAGAAACATGCAATGGTACCTGTTTGCTTTCTTGCTTACATAATCTGTCTCAACAGCCACATGCTCACTAATGAGTAACAATTTGGTAAATTTACAGTTACAGGTTTAAGGTAAAATTGTTTTTCTTACTCCTCACTTTTTTTAAAATCAGAATCCACCTCACATCATAATTTGAAGAGCTACCTTATCCTTCCAGCATCAACATAAACCTTCACTTACAGAAATTACATTTGGGAAAACCTTTGTTTCACAGTTCCATCACAGCTTATTTCTGAAGGAAACCAACAAGCGAAGCAAGTATAAACCAGTGTTGACTTCCTTATATCTGCATCACCCTGACACAACATCTCAGATCAGTACGAAATTAATTGAAATCTGTTATTGACTCTGAAACCTAAAGATGGCAATTTAGATGTCAACGTTAGCTAACTTGATTTTAATGTTAACATACAACAACTATGACAAATGAATTGATGACACGTACAAATTTCTGACATCTGTAACTTCAGACAGCAAATGGAGTTGACAAATGGATCTGATGGCAAATATTATGTGACTCCATAATTAAGGATGTCCTGAAGTTTGCACTGAAACTGCACAGGGATAACAGTGAATTTTCCACTGACTTACATACTAGGTAGCTATTTTCAGTTATGTGAGGTACATGCAAGTTCAACCATTGAAAAACCCTATGAACTCATTTAGTATTATTCCTCTATTGTAGGTGCAAAGCAGATTCAGACACTAGTTTTCCATCAACATATAAGCAAAGAACAGTTGAATATTTACCTCAAGTAGCAACCAAAATCAGTTTCATGAATATTTTATAAAAATTAATTATGAGAACTTAAAATAACTGTTCACCAGTTTGTTTAAAATAACAGTTTTAATGATTCAACATAAACATATGAGAACAAGTATTTAAGTAATTCAATGCCTCACTGACATATAAATGCAAACAGAACTTTTGCTTTCTACACCCAAGGAGACCCATTTTCCTCATTCTTTCTGTAACTCTATTATCACTGCACGCACAACTCATCACAGACAAGGGACTTTGCCCCACTGTGTAAAAACATAGAACAATTATAAGCAAAGAACATACTAAAAAATTCCAAGGAGATCTTTTTAGACCTATTTTTGAAGATGCAAATTCAACAGCACTTAAGCATATACTTTAAGTCCTTCCATTAAGCAAAGCTTCTCATGCTTAAAACCCAATTGATTTCTCTGGCACACAGGCATCATTATGCACAGTCCCAGTGCAAGTTCAGCTTTATAGACATTGTTATGGGTTATTCTGAGGCACACGCTAGGAACAAACCTTCAGCACAGCATTCCACTAAGGGCTATGATACACACTCCAGAAGCTCTTGCACATCTGTTTTTGCTTCCTCAAACAGGTAGGGTTGTGAAGCTGGAAAGTAGCCATGATACTACAGTAGGAACAGTGCTGAAGGGCAAGGAAAAGGGAAGCAGGGACTAATTTGGAAGGTTTATGTGCCTTTAGCTCCTCTATAATTCCAAAGCTGGTCTTAAGTACAAATTTAAATAATACTGTGAACTGGGCAATAGTCCTTCTGAGTCTATAAAAACCCCCAAATGTCCTATGAACAGTCACTTTTGTCTCCCATTTTTGGATTTCACCATTCAATTTGCCATTCCTAAACTGTAATCACATATTAGCTAGTTATAACAGCATCTTCAGTGAGTACAATTTACACATAGCAGGAATCTTCAGCTACAGAATCCTGATTGCTCTCTATCTGTACTACCTCTAATAACTCTGCTTGAGTTGGGTCATCAGACTTTATCCACCTAAGAATGCAATCACAATACTCTACATTATGCTTTGTGCAAACATCATAACTAAAAGAAAATGTTGCTGTATTATAAATAGTACCCTGGGAATGTTTTGCCAAAACGAAAGCTTCCCAGAACATGCATTCTGTGCCTCCTCTGGGCATTCAGGGGAAGGAGGGTAGGGGAAGAGCACTTTTCTTAAGAGTACAGCTGATACTATGGAACCTTAAGTTTCCCATTTTTAGTCAAGTTTACTTTACATTTCTTCGGTGTCCAACATAATTCACTGAACAGATTGTTGTAGCTGTAAGATTTGAACCTTCTAACTTCTCTAGTTAATGGTCAGACCACAGGGGAAAGAAATGGCTTGAGAATAAAAATACCGATTCTTTTTGATACCAGAATCATCATCATGAACTATTCCCATAATGAAAACACACTTCAAACTACTCTCCTTTCACAGGGCATATTCTTGTTTTATTTCAGGAAATAAAATATTTATATATATATATATATGACCTTTACATCCTCTTTGTCACAACTCAGTAACAACTTCCTGCTATTTTTTTTTTCCACAGATTGTTCCACCTTACTTCAGAAAAACTAGAATACAAAACTTCAAGAATTCATATAAACAATGGGAATTCTACCAAATATTTAATATAGGCTTTCCCACCTCTCAAATTAATATTAGATTTGACTTTTAGGCAGATGATGTATAGAAAGCACAGGCAGGCTAATTTTAAAGGCATTAACAATATAGCCACTGTGTTTTGTCAAACTCCTCTAAGTTACAGCTAGCATTTAATTATGACAAAAGATTTTGCTCTTGTGTATATTAAATTATCAGAGACTGATAGTTTTAAGGGTTTTTCCAATGTTCAAACCATTTTTCTTAAAGTGAAAAATAGTTCTGTGAATCTACATAAAAATCTCAAGGAAAAATTAGTTTAAGCTGTTGTAAAGTGTTTTTAATCACTGCAGTAATAAATTTGTTTAAAAAGTTTTCTTTCTTTTTTGATAAATATTGCCCTACACTTAGCAGCTTCCACACTTGACCAGAATGACTGTGTGAAAAAGCTGCTGTTCATCTTATTCATTGGTAATACCTGTTTTACACTAAATGTACTGCAGTCCTGTGAATCAGCTTACAGAACATGTAATTACTGAAAGATCCTGTGGGATTTAAAATAAGGGGAAGGTTCCACATACCTTTTCCTCAGTGGCAATGCTGACTCAAGGGTTTTCCATTCCTCCTACTCTACTACTCATCCTTGTCCCCATTCTGCCCTTCATTTGTACTGCACAAGTGTTTGTAGGGCTGCATTGTGAATGTGACTAGGGAACTAATCCAGGTTGGGAAAGAGAGAGAGAAATGAGGGAATGATTAAATCAAATCAGCTTTCTGATTCAGTTCAGGGCATACTCCCAGAAATAGCTATAGGAACACACCTAAAGGTACAAGGTGAGTAAGGGTAGGTAGGCATAAGCAGAATGGATAGTAGTACCACAAGCAAGCATTAACGCTGAATCCATCTTACTGTAAAATTACTGCTTAAAACACTGACAAACATTCCAGAAATTCTACATTTCAAACTTCCGATATTCGAATTAGTCTTTTTCCCCAGATTATTTAAAAACTGAACGTTAAAAATTCACTACTACTGCCATTTGGTCTCATGCCTCTTAAAACACCTGTATGTGCATCATGTGAACAACAAAGGGGTTCTAGAAGGGAAGTTTTCTTAAAGACATCTCACCTTTTAACATCTATTTCTTATTCTTCTGACTTGCGTAGCCACACACAGCTTTTCACCCCTCCTAAATTATTATATGGAATTCTTTACAACGTACAGAAAGCTTTCACCAAGTTTCTGTCCTTGACCAAAATCACTCTTATCACACCGCTGTTCATCTTTTGTACTTTCTAGAGTGGATTGACATTTTCAGCTAATGCTAATATTTAAGTAATAAAAAAATAATTACAGAATATTATTAGAATTTGCTAAGAAAGCAGGAACATGAAACACAGTATTTTAATATCTAGAAGGCCCAAACTGTGCCAAACTCTACAAAGGTATTCACATATTTTATCATGGTTTTACTGTGTATTTCCATGCATTTATTACAAAAACCTTGTGCAGCTTTAACTGTGGCTTAAAGAATTATTTCACTTCAGTAACAAAAACACTACCCTTAAAAGAATCCCACATACTTAACAGAACAGTTGCAAATAAGTGTTCCAAACATGGTTGATTAGGACCATTTAAAATTGCTACTATCAAAAATGGGCTTCAAAGAGCACCAATAAATCAGGGGTCACTACAGAAACTTAAGAAACAAGCCACAAAACAAGAAACCTTCAAATTATGGGGCTTTTCCTACAGACCTGATTTTTTAGTGTTTATGTATCATGTGTTTACTCATTTGTCTAGTTGAAGGCTCAGATCCAACATTTCCACAAAACTACTGGTTCACAGTTAAGACAATTATACTGGGGCTCTACAGAAGTCTTCCATGACTCATAGCAAACTTGAACTTCGCTTAACCATTTAAGATCTCGGGGGTGTGGGCCACACAGGTAAATTAAAGACACAGCTGACTCAATTAAACTGTCTTCTTAATCTGTATTCCAGACAGTTTCAGCCATGCAACGCACAAAATACACACAATAATGTCAAAGTTTCCTCGAAATTCTGAACTTGCTCAGTGTGCACGATGATATATAGGCAGAAGTCCATAAAATAGTTTTCTAAAATATTGAACTTTCTATATAGCAAATACTGAAGTTGCACAAAATGTCTAGTGGTGTCCAAAAGTAAATTTATCTTTTCCAATGAGTGAGCATGTCTGGAACTTTTTAGTATGCAGCAGTCCAGCTCTGATTCCCAAGCTGTCTGCATCCCGAATTACTGGGGAAACACAAGAGGGATACACACACACACACACATAAACACACATCTACCTGTGTGTGTACTTTTCCATATACTTAGATAGGTATCTCCCCAGGAGAAAAAAAAAATCCAGGAAGAGAAAGAGGAAGGCAAGCCAAAGAATCCTGATCACGTGTAGCAATATATTTACACCAGCAAGACATTTACCCTCTGCAGTTAATATAGTAAATTAAATTTATGCTTACCTGCTAGATTGTTTTCTGAGAATTAGTACCTGCTCAAGAGCTGAATTAAGTTCCTTTGAGGCCCTAGAGCAGTCAGTATGTCTAAACAAGGGTAAAGGAACTCAGAGAGGATGTTCATCTAAATTTAATATCTCTATGAATACATAATTTAGTACACTATATAGTAAAACTTAAGAACTAAATCTTGTAGTTAAAGTTGTTTCCAGAAAGAATTTAGAAGCAGCATACATAATTATGTGAAGATGACATCTAATTCTCTAGCAGAAGATACTATTTTGTGAGAAAACAATGAGATCACATTGAAAGACTGGAAATGACCATAAAACCCAACATGAGTTTTTGGTGTTTCCTTCCTATTAGTTTCTATTAAGTTTATATTTACTATTTTTTTTCCCCATGTATTTATGAATATAGCAACCTTGTAGCAAAATCCTGCCTTTGGGATCTATTAGAAATGTAGCTACATTCAGTATAAAATTCGCTACTACACAAAGAGCATCATACAGATGCTGTAACAGGACTTCCTGCCAGAAGTGATGGGTGTTAGAAAGATCAACACAAAGTTTAAACAGCACACCAAACATAGCTTCACTGCTAGGCATAGATCAAACCAGGTAGAATACAACCACCTGATATTTATTTACAGAAGTACTCTGAATACTCAGAAATGTTAAAAAACACACTTTGAGAAAGCTGGTCTTAAAGCACATTAGATTATGGTGCAGCTGCTTCTTTTCATAGTATATCCCAAAGAGGGTTAGGAATCACTAATTCGGAAAATAAAGCGTGACCATGGATCACAGAAGAACTCTATGTTAGTTTTAGTCTTGCTAACCAAGTCAAACCATGTGGCAATATGGTGGCACAGGCTACTTTGATTCCATTAAGTGACTTCAAGACAATGAAAAGAAACAGAACTACACAGATTTTCTGTGGAAAATTAAATAATACCCATTAGAAGTAGAATAACCTAGAAACACGAAAGAATAAAATACAGTTTACCTATTTTAAAGAAGGAGCACATAAAAATCAGTACACTCACTCCTGTGTGACAGAAAATATGAGTGTAGAACAGTTTTGCCCAGAGTGACTGTCCTCTGAGTCAGGGCACCGCACCACAGTCTGCTCCCTGCTCCATGACTTGAGCACCAGGCTCACTCATATAAACAGAGAATTAAAACCACAACAGGGGTGACTACTTAATCATCCCCTTTTCCTCTCTCTTGATGACTGTCTCGCTTCCTCTCGCTCCCTTGTGTCCCAGATATCCTGCTAGCACTATACACTACCATTGCTGTGCTACCTAATCCCTTGAAATTGTAGGGACAATAGAAATTTAAATTGAAATAGTTGGGAGAATTATGAAATTAAGCTAGAAGCTTATTCCACAGAATAAACTGTGGCTAAAATAATTACTGATGAAACATGCAAATTTTGGGCAAATGTTTCAAAACATTGGCAAGATTTTACCACGCATCAAGAACAACTGCGATGTTTTCTGTAACATTCTGCAGCTGAACAGAAACAAATACTGAAACACAGGAGAGCAGTAGTTCTGTCAAGAGCTGAATGTGAAAAAACCCAAAATTCCCTAGTCAAAAACCAGCCGAGTAGGTGAATGTGTCAATACTTAATACCAAAACATTGAACAAGTTACTTCGTTTTTCACATATCCAGGCAGCCCAAAAGGCCAGAATTACTCAGTAAAGCAAATACCAGGTGAAGGACATCACCGTCTGTTAGTAAGGGTTAAGTAAAGAACACAACCTAAATTTCCAAAGCACACACTGATGCACACAGGTATCTGTGCAAATCACGAGGTGTTATTTATACAATCTGAATTAACTTCCAGCAGTTGAAAACTGAGCATTTCACACACTCCAGCTGAGAAACATTGTGTAAATACTTTCAATCAGCTGAAGGGCAAAGGAGGGCAGCCACATCACTTGGCAACTTAACTTAAAATCATCCTATTACAGGCTGAAGACACTATTACAGGTGGGGGGAGGGAGGCTTTCTTTTGTTTGTTTTAAAGATTTGAAAGGGAGGATCTGATACTATAAAATTGGAGAAAAATCTACAAGACTAACAAACAATTGCAGTGTTGCCTTTGCATAAAGTGCCATTTTTTCAAGACTCTCTAAAAAACTTAAGTTCATTGGGGAGAAAAAACAGACCGCACTGGAAAAGTATTTCAAGAAAGAATACTTCTTTCTCGTTTTTAATAACATGTAATGTATAGCTTAAATTTCTGATAACAGCCCTTTCTTTACCGTGCGGAAATAAGAAAAGGATTGGGGTACTATTACAGTAACAGTTAAAAAAAATGTCACTATAATTAATATTTAAGCATCAATTATGCAGACATTTGCCTGAGAAAATAAACGGTTCATTATTTACCATAAGTATTTTACTCTATGGAATAAAGAAGTATTGTTTGCCTTTTTTTATTATTAGAAAAACTAAAATGCATTTTACAGCTTTCTGACTATGAGATTTAGTTGATCAGACAAACCAATATAATCCAGTTAATTTTGATACAGCGGTATGTTGATTCCTAAGCCTCAAAATACAACTAACAGAATACAGAAAGGTCAAAGATTGTTTTCTTATGTTTCATTGGTTATATCGTTGATTTAAAGGTTAAGATGATAAAATCAAAATAAGATATTGGCCTCGGGTTTTTTTCAAACTTCAAACTACATACTCCTTCCACATTTTTTAAGTAATTAAAATCAACACTGGAATCTGATGTACCTCTAAGGATCATTCTCTAAGTTCAAACTGATGGACTGACTTAGAGAATCAATTTAGAGGTAAGGAGACACAAATTAGCGTAATGCCATTAATATTTAATAACTTTACTTCACTTTAAATTGAACAGGGAAAATTTTCTTCCAGTAAACACTGTGAAATGTTTTGCTGAAAGGCAATATATCCTGAACTTCGGTTTATCCCATGACCTTTCATAGTTTGCCTAGATCTGCTCATTTCATTACCTGCTTTGTATTTGTGGTACAAACATTACCAGATGTGATCCTGACTATGTCTTCTGCATTCTACCCTTGTTCACTTAAAGAAATGCATATTCATAACACTGACATCTACAGCACCACGATTATTACTTAGGTTTTCCATATTCCATCAGTTAGAATACTTGTAAAGCAGCAAGTTCTCTTTGGGCAAGGGTCAAAAAGAACTTCATCCTCCATCTCTTAAGATTCCAAAAAAAAAAAAAAAATGCAAAATATCTTTACACAAAATATATAAACAACTTCCTAAAAGAGTAGTAGCAGAGCCTTCTTTTGAAGACTGATGGTGTTTTGGGTGTCAGTATATCATACGCAGCAGTAACTCAATAGTATGTTTAACATACATTTTTTCATCACAGTATTATTGAGTTAGGACCATGAATGAGGAAAAATGAATGCTAAGTTCAGGGAAAACACTCACTCTAGATTTTAAAGTAAACTCTTCTGCCTATGAAACATGATTTTTCTCTCCCCCGCTCCTTGACTCCATGCCTAAGATCCAGTTTTTAATCACATATTGCCAACTAATGCTTATGTAAACTTCTGAGGTCCCAGGATCAGTGCTATCATGGCCCCTTCACTGTCCTTGTAGAAGTTGATTAAATTCATTCATTTACTTATATTCATAAATGTAAAGAATGACAAGGCAGAAAGCCTATTTCATTATTACCTTAGAATACAAAGTACAATGCCAGCAGGTAGCAATCAGCAACTTCATACTCCTATGAATTCTTAACTACTTCACTCCAGAACAAACACTTCTAACTATTTATTTACTGCAATTGTACTAAACTCAAATGTTGGTCCCCTTTCTTACATCTTTAAACCACTTCAGGACATACATTTTCATCTCCTTTTGTGGTGGTTCAGCCTCAAGCAGTAGCCGAGCACCACACACCACTCACTCACTGCAGGAGGAGTTGGGATAAAGACACTTTACTGACATAATCACCTTGAAAGGAGAATAATAACAGCCCACAGCAAGTTTCACTTACACCCCGTGATAACCCAGAGTAACTTACCCACAGAGTACACACAACATGAAGACCAACCTGCACTCAGACTGCACTGAAGACACACACCCCTCACCCACCAGCCCCTTTTATGAGGGATTGATGTCAGGTGGTGTGGAAACAGCCCAGGGTAACTCAGCTCACCTGTGCTGGCTGTTTAGGGAGGTTAACTCTGATCTGGCCAGAACCACCACACATCTACATCAACATATAACTAAATTACTTATTCACATGTAGAAAATGTTTATTCCTTATTTGGTACCACCCTACAAATAATCACATCCATCTAACATCAGAGGACTTCAATAAAGTATTATTGTCCCTGCCAACCCCAAGACATCTGCATAACACTACCCCATTTGACAACATACTGATTTACTTTATGTTTAGAGGCTAGCAGAATTCAGAACTCCTAAAAATCAGGTGAGAGACCCCAATTTATAGTCTCAGGACACTCCTTTACATCTGGAACTGTTGACCAATGATGCTTTCACATGTATCTGCTGAGGTTCTGAGCTTCTACCTGGCACAAACAAGTTTAATGAAATCCTGTGATTGAGAATTTATGCCTGTCTTCTGTTGAGCTAATAGAAGGGAGCTGTAAGTAGAAGACACAGGTGTAGAATTCTCAGGCAGCTTTCCTGTGTTTCTATTGATCAAAAATATATTTCTTGGACTATTCTCTCCCTGATTGTACACTCAAACACTTCAGAAAGGAAAATGACTTTGACTAGCAAGATTGTTCCCTACTTGGTGCATTTCTCTTTCTACTTTGCTGCTTCTGAGGATTGCTCTGATTGCAAGAACAAAGCACTCAGCCTAGGTGAATAGATTCACTGCCTGCAAATGAAGTGTCTTCAAGATCTCCCTTTTCTCAGACACTTTGCTGCCAAAGTCTCATGATTCCTTCTCAGGGATGAATTAATTTTCTTGTCAGATTGCACTTTTCAGAAAAAATCTTTCTCTCCCCAAATATCATTGTATCTTTTGCTAAGATTTAACAATCTAATTTTGTCGCTTGAATAAACCAATTGTTTTCATTTTGAAATCTGTGATATTCAAAAATATTAATTAATGTCCTGGTTTAGTTACTTGTCTTCCTAGTAGCAGGTATAGTGCTGTGCTTTGGTTTCAGTGTGAGAATAATGTTGATAGCATGCTGAGGCTTTGAGTTGTCACTGGGCAGTTGCAGGGGCCACACTAAGCCAAGGACCTTTCGGCTCCCCAGGCCCTGCCAGGTGCATGAGGAGCTGGGAGAGCACAGCCAGGGCAGCTGGCCTGGGCTGGACAATAAGGTATTCCCTGCCTAAGAGCATCAAGCTCCAGGTGGGACTGGGGAAGCTTCTGATTTGCATTTTCTCCTTTTTAGCTTTTTTTTTAGCTCAACTGCTCACACACTTAACAACAACATTATTTTTTTTAAAGCAGAAGTCTGATGAAACACCCAAAGAAGGGCAACATGTAGCATTCCAATTCATTTTTTAGGGACAAACCAGAACACTGCATAGATAACTGATAAATTTGTATCCTCAAAGAACATTACCACAAGTTATGCATCCAAGGAACACCACGGAGCAACATTCACTACCTCACGCCATGCCTCCAGCTTCAGCATAGAACTTTAGAAGCAAACACATGGACCTAGAGCCAGCAAAACCAAAGCCCTATTAGAACTGACATTTTCACTTACTCCAGTGGCATTTTCTGTGGCTAGCTTCTCCACAAGATGTTTTCATTGGATTTCTTTTTTCCCAAGCAGCTGTATTATTAAGAGGTCAACTGCTCCTCAGAAATGGCCATACTTTTACCATTAACATTTCTGAATACAGGTAGAAGTGGGAAAATTTTCACCCCAAAAGCATTTCTCTCTATACAATGTTAAAACTCTAGAAGTTTAGCACAAGATGACATTTGCACACAATAGTAAGTCTTACCTCACCAATGTAAAATCTCATTAATTGGGAAACTATATGGATTTCTGTACTTTCCACTCCCTCACTGAAATTTAAGGAGGAGAAAAAAGAAAAAAAAGAAAGAGAGAGAGAGAGAGAGAGAGAGAGAAACCAAGCCTATGGCAAAAGTGAAAAGTCAACACTCACAAGTAATAAAATTCTTGATTTTTTTTTTTGGGGGGGTGCTAACTAATGTTTAACATATCTGATGTTTAACATTTTGCATCCTTTTGAAAGCAAACCAGAGCTGGCCAGTCTGATAAATGAAAAAAAAAAATTAATGTATACATTGCGGATTACAACTTCCATGAACTTATGCTAACATGAAATGAAAAGAAATATTATTCTTAAAATGTAGCTGAGTCTTGAGTTGACACCATTCTTCTTCAAGACCCCTATTTTTAGATGTATTGTATGAAAACCACTCTAGGACAAGAACTCTCCTTTCCTTTGCCAAAGGGCTGCTATTTGTACATAGTGAGAACACGATGGTTTTTTACTTTTCAGTTCTCTTTTTCATCTAAAAAAAAGGAACTCAGTTTACATTTATCAAGATTTGGTCTTTTTACAGCAAAGAAGTGATCTCATCATCTCTAGAAATTCCAAGAGTCCTAAATCAAGTAGCACAGAAAAAAGTAGATACAAATACTAAATTATACATAGAAAGGAAAAACATCTATTTGACAACCTGGTTATAGAAAAACATAGGTACTAGAGAAATATTTCATTAATATATTGCCTGTTACAGAGTTAGCTGAAAGACATCACACTGGGTTGGTTGAAGGTCAAGCCTTCTTCCTGGAGGGTACGAAGTTTGGCTTTTTTAGCTTTTCTGCTAACTGACTTGCCCAGTCATCACGTAAACTACATTTTCTCTCATTCAGAAGTATACTAAAAGCTTTTCTAAGCAACAGTCCTAATTCCACATTGTGTTCAGATGTGAAAAAAACAGATATATGTTCTACTTCATAATACAATCGACCTTCAATTGCTGCCACAGTACTTGACCTTTAGAAAAAGAGATATACACATGTATCCAAACAATGTAATTTCATTTTTAGCATATATCCTATTGTGGATTGTTAACTAAGGCTCTCAAAGAAAAACTGTTCTCATTTCCAATTGATTGGTAAGTGGATTAGGAACTACATCAGAGTAACTCAAGAATAGTATTCTATTTCTTTGGATGAAGCCCTGAGAGCAGGGTCTCCAGAACACGAGAAACAGGCATTAAGTGAAAAGTTCCCCAATTACCCAATCAGATACAGGCATTCACAACATCAGGGAATGATTTTCCCCAATTCTGAAGAAAAACACAGATCTCCTTTTTCTGGATCTTAAGAAAAACAAACCAACACAGTCCACCACCTTTCTCCTGATTCCAGCCTAAGTTTTGTAGGTAACTAAACAACAAAACTTAGGACGAACAATACACTGTAAGTCCACAGATAAGTTTCTTCTTAATATTTTAGATCCAAGATTTCAAAATTGAGAGACTCTTGGTATGAGCCTCCAAAGATAATCTAGAAAGGAGATGCTCACTTTTTCTTTCAAATACAATAGGCTAAGGAATTGATAATGGTGTCAAAATGATCCTTCTAGGTATAAAAAAGCAATGCCAAGACAAATTTGTACATACTACCCTGCTACAAAACTTCTTTCACTAAACTCTAGTCCAACAGCAATTAAATGTTTCCTATATTTCAGCATCGCAGCATGAAAACCCCAGTGGATGCAGGACATGAAAATAGATATAAACCCGAGAGAAACAGAGAAGCCAGGCAACTGGTTACTACTACTGTGAGCGAAGTCAGCTCCAGAGTATGCTATCATAACATGCTGACAAGCAGTTGCAGAAGTAATTTGTGCAATAAGAAATGATTGGGTAGGCCACAAATAACGTCAGGTTGGCTGTTTAAATAAATACATACAAACAGTCACACAGGAGTGTCCAAAATAAGAAAAGATTCACTGATTGTTGAAGTCATTTAAGACTGCAAGGCTATCTGAAAACAATAATCTACAACATTTGATATTACATTACATTCTATTTTATTCATAGTCACAAGTTACTCCAGTATTCTGAATGGGATGATGCACAGTTGTTCCTGTATATTCAAGAAATAATATATTTACTTGAAATATTTGCTAGCAAAACAAATCTATTAGTATTTATAATGTGTTTTACATTAAATGTAAACACAGTTATAACTAACATAACCAAATAAAATTGGAAATGAGCTGATGGAACTCTAAGGATTCATTTTCTACTAAAGTAAATTAAAAATATGCAAATAAAAAAGGTACAGTAACTGCTTTGGTTAGAGCGTAAAAAAAAACCACCAATCACATTTAGCTGAATATAAGACACATGTCATTTTCTGGGGCAATTTTTTTTTTCCTGCAGTCAAGAAAAGCATGTGAAAAGGTGATTCACCCTCCCTATGTGTCCTTTTCTCCTCCTACCCTTCATACTCTACCAGGAGTATTAGACGCTGCAGCAAGAGCAGGAGGAACTGGGATGCCTATGAGCATTTGCACAGTATCAGAGGTATGCAGGGTTTCTCCTACTGCTCTGATCCATGCCGATGCTATGTAAGTATATCTTCCAAGTTTGGGGGGGTTTTTTTGAGCAGAACACCCTCCACTTTTTTAAAAAGCAAACATATATCATCTGGTTTAAAAAGCTAGTTTATCAAGGCAAAATAACCAAAAGGGTATTGAGGATGCAGCTGTTGCAGGTATAGATGACTAGGTGCTTCATTTGTGCTTAGCAAAGGATGAAAATATTGGAAAGATTTTACTGAATTCTATATAAAGTTCTGGTGGGAATTGGCACCACTCAGACTAAGAAAGAAAAGAAAATTACTCTATTATAGGAGTAAAGGCAAAGATGGAACAGGGGCAAGTTCCAAGTGAACCCAAACCCCAGAAGTCTGCACTTGTTCATTTTCTTCAAAGATCAGGAATTCAGATTACCCCAGACCTGGCTGCACAGTCCTGAGGTTACACAGCACACAATGCAGCCAGGACATCTGAATCAGCCAAAATCTACCAGATTAACTCCTCTGCTATCAAGGCAAGAGTTAAAGAGGAGGTGTAAAGGATGCACTGCAGCAGAGCTAAAATAAAATGGATTTAATATTTAAATAATTGGCTAGATTTCATATTTGACCCCTGCCATCTTCAATTGCTGCTTCATTATAATTAATATACTGGTAATTCTTAGTTAGCACTATATTACTCTGCTGGTGAGGCTAGCAGAACCCAGAAACCCAAAAACCAGCGAAAGGAAGAGACAGAAACCTACATGAAGCATTAAAGCTAGGTACTACTAAGGATGACATATAAACTAACAAACATAATGATAAAAGAATAAAATTCCCTTCTATGTTCTGTACTGTTCATATTTTCTGTAAATCAGGTTTTAATAACTAGATTTTTTTAAAATTTGTCCTTCAAGAAAACTTTATTGCATACATATATAATGTAATTTAGGCTTGCATCCAAATCATTTTTTAATTAGACAATAAACTCTCCTCCCTCACACTACCAGTAAATAACATTTATGTAAGATTATTTTGCAATGTTTCCACACCTTGTTAATCTTTTTTAGCATTTCAAATTTAGCTTTTTTCTGTGAAATAACCTTGAAGAGCTAGCTGCAGGTACTTTTTATAAGCTTCACAACAGCTACAGTTTTCCTTAGCTGTTTAGCTCAAAAATTTTTCCCAAATGTAAGTCAAAGATTTACACTTTCAGTTAATTGAATGCTGAAGCCAAAACTTCCTTAAAAGAAAAAAAAAATATGCTGATGATGAAAAGGCCAGGGCTTAAGTTTAGATTAGAAACAGCTGAAAAGGTGAAGGACATAAAGGTGCTGAAGCAGGTCCAGAGAAGGGGAATGAAGCAGGTAAATTGTTTGGAGCACAAGTCTTACGAGGAGCAGCTGAAGGAACTGAGGCGGTTCAGCCTGGAAAAGAGGACACTGAGGAGAGACCTTATTGCTCTCTACTACTACCTGAAAGGAGGTTGTAGTGAGGTGGGAGTTGGTCTTCACCCCCAAGTAACTAGCAATAGTTATTACTTCACCCAAGCAACCAGCAACAGGACAAGAGAAAAGGTTCTCAAGTTGTGTCAGGGGAGGTTTAGATTGGATATTAGGAAAAACTGCTTCACTGAACAATTAGTCAGACATTGGAACAGGCTGCCCAGAGAGGTCATGCAGTCACCATCCCTGGATGTGTTCAAAAACCATGTAGACATAGCACTCCAAGACATGGTTTAGTTGACATGGTGGTACCGGACAGACAGTTGGACTTGATCTTAGAGGTCTTTTCCAACCTTAAAAAAATCTATGATTCTATAAATAAAAAGGCATGACATGAGTGTATAAATAAAAAATAACTTACCTATGCTGCAAAGGCTATCTTTCAAAAATCTGAATTAATATAAAATTGCTGTAGAAGATACACGAAGAATAGAAACTGAGTAGGTTAATATATGCAACTCTCATGCTAGTTGTCTGGTTATAAGACTGATACCTACTCAAATGAATTGAAAACCAAGGAAGTGTGACTGCAACACCATCCCACTGCTCTTGCATTTTATTCTGACTTCCCAAGTTTTGTTTCATTGGAGGAAAAATAAAAGATATTCCTGGTGCTTTCTAAGCTGTTACTCACTGTCCAATATTAGCAAATAGGTGGCTAAGGAGACAAAACTAATAGATGCGTAAAGAACCACAAGCATGAAGTTACTCCTTGTGATGCAGTAAATTATTCCATGATCTCAAAAATGTACAGGTATAGTTGCATATAACTCAGATTCCAAAATATCCCAGATAGAACAATATTGAGACTAGAGAGTGACTAAGTTTTTCCTACTACTGTGTCCATACATCTTTTTAACATCTTTCCATATAAACACATAGGTGCTGTAGACACATATGGGGAGACTCAAAGACCATCCTGCTGAAATAAACAGCAAAATTCATAGGAACTTCATTGGGGGATGAATTTAATCAGATTTTTTTTTCACGTTTAACTAAAAAAATTATTCAGATTCTTCAGAATATCTTTTAAGCTCCACCATTTTCAACAAAATCTCAGTTTTTTCCAAAATGCTACGTGGCAAGAACTTCACCAGTCCACCCAAGTTGATAAGAACACATCCAACTGTCACAGTGTTTAATTTTTAATGTATCTCATTAAATTTTCATTAAAACTGGCATTTTTAAGTGTGTACACTTGCTATTCTATAGAAAGGACCTTTTATAGAAAGTTTAATTTTATTAAAGAAGCATGAGGAGGAAAAAATGACTGAGCGCTTTTGAAGTCATTTTTTAATACTGCTTTAGAAATATAAATAAAAACTTCTAAGTAGGTAAACTTTCTAGATTATGATCACCTCACTTAAATATAAATATTTTAAATATTTCAAATCACAAGAAATGAGATTAACACTTTATAAAAAATAATTTCTTGAATTTACTTTTAAATACACATTACAATCTTCTTTCTCTAGTTTTCTGCTACTTCACCAGAACACAACGTGATGGAAACAAATGGACTGCCTCTTCGAAGTAAACACACTGTAATTTTTGCAGCTTCTCATTTATTACTATGAACAGAGGGGGGGGGAAAATATACTAAAGATACAAGAAAATGCAATGAAAATACTACTAATAATTTAGGAAACCACTGGCAACAAAAAAATGGAAGTATGTAACAAAGTATAAAAGTTACTCTCTTAAAATAGAGAAATCAGAAATTCGGAAATGATGGTGATTTATTTCCTTATGACAGCAAGTAAAATTTAGGGTTTTTTTTAAGTCTAGCCATTTACATAAGAACAGACCCACAGTGGCTTGTTCCTCACTCCTCAGTAATCTTACCCTGAAGAAATCTTTTACTGGAAGCAATGAGAAAAGTACCAAAAAAGGTCACTAAAATGTGCATTTACAAAATACTTAGTCCTTTATTCAAAAACCTTCCTTCTAAACAATAAACCAAGTGTTATTGTTTTCAAAACAAATTATTCTATATACAAAGGATACTTTTCTTTACATCAGGTAGGGAACTGAGGCTCAACAGAACATTCCAAGTGCACTGCAGACACCTTATTTCCAACCAAAATGAGTGCACGTCAAAAAAAACAGGACCAAGAGGTATCTAGTTAATTTCCAACTGCTGTACACAAAACCCTGTTTTGAACTAGTAAATTCTACAACCTCTCAGAATCATTTTCTATCTTATCCTATTTCACAAATAAAGACAAACAATAACTGCTTGTACTGTCTGCAGTATCTCAGATTTGCTCTCTCAACAAAAAGAAATCAAATTTCCCTTCTATACCTGTTAGTCAAGCCTCTATTATCTAAATAAAAGCCCACCTAAAAATCCAGATTTAAAAAAAAAAAAAAACCTGCTTTCTTATATTTCAAACCATAAAAATGATAATATTCATTTGAATGAATGAATATAACAGAATTATATCTGGAATTTGTTCTAAAGGTTCAGAGAAATAAAATTTTGGGTTTAATTTACTACCTTACAAAGAAAACTAAATCCTGACACTCAGAGATAATTTGTGCAACTCAAAATTCTATTTCCAAGATCATAAGGTTTTAGATCTATTTCTTAAAGTAGTGATTTTTAGGCAAGGGATTTCTAACTTTCAATCCTAGTAAAGTATATAAAGCAAATTAATTCAATCAGAAAATAAATCTATTTACAGCATACACAGAAATCAGTTTTGCAGCAAGTTACTAACCAGCTCTCTTAAATATATATTAGCATCTTCACCATGCTGCAACTGATACATACTTAACCTCAGGCAAATTTGTGGGTTTTATGCTTCATTATCTACACAACCACATGTTAAACACCAGCTAATCAACTGCATTATATCTCTAAACATGGGTACTTGTGAAAGGACAAAGTTTGGAAACTTATCAAAACAGAGTATTTTTCAGTAATTAGATCAGAATTACAATTTTGCTTTTCTTTTAAACAGTTGGGGACAGGGGGGAGAAGATTGACAGTGATTTCTGTATCCCTTAGGGGTTAACATTTGTATAGCTGTCTCTCTTTGTTGGCACAACCCAATTTGAAAAGAAAGAACCATCTGCCCAGCTGTCTGGAATCCAGCCCTGTCTGATAATTCCCATGTTGAAAAACAAACATTTCACAAAACCCATGCACTAAGGAAACTGATTTACTTATAGCTAACAACAAGGCTCTCAAGCAACACCTTTGGAACCCATACAAAACACTGAAGCTTTAGTTTTGGTTTGAAGTTCTTACATTATTCTCTACTTTCCTATTGCATATTATTTTTTGGGAGATGCAAATTTTGCAATTTGACTCATGATAGAGCAATTACATTAAAAAGACTTGATTAATGCAGTTCATAGAATCCTAGAATCTCCTGAGTTGGAAGGGATCCATAAGGATCATCGAGTCCAACTCCTGGCTCCACACAGGGCCAGCCAAGTCAGACCATGGGACTGAGCACATTGTCCAGACACTTCTTGACCTCAGCCCAGCTTGGGGCTGTGACCCCTTCCCTGGGGAGCCTGTGTCAGTGCCCGACCCCCCTCCCAGTACAGAGCCTCTTCCTAACATCTAACACAAACCTCCCCTGTGCTGCTTGTAAAAAAAAAAAGCATGTAAAGTGGTAGTAAGAATGTGTTATGGAGTGATTATCTGAAAACTCTGTCCCTGAGTAAATAACTTCAAACAATTGGCATCATTAGGTTTTCCAAACATTACAATTAACTCTTCACACCAACTCAAGAGAGGGTAAAGGATACTAAATTACACATGTGTTTCTAAACATCTTGAAAGAAATGTCTTTGGGTTTATTACTTTTTTAACCTTCACCTTTCAGTTGGGGCTTTAAGGGTTTTTTGATAGAAGGGATAGGAAAAGTGTTTTCTGAAGTAGTAGAGAATATTTGGACATATTTGATCCAATCAACTCCCTTGTCTTCTGAAGATCTCAATCATTAGTTGTATGAAGCCTAGCTATTCCCAGCTTTTACATTTCACTGAGTACAAAACTAAGCCTACTTTTTGGCCTGACTTTTAAAACTCAATAGCAAGCAACGTTCTCCAGGTTCCAGAAAAGAATTTTTAAAGATAAAAAAATAAAAATCAGAGCCTTACAGTCTAGCTCTCAAACTAACCCTGCCACACAGGCCTATACTTCAGGCAGTGTCTTCTGTTGTTTCAATTATTAAACAGGGTACTAATAGCTCCCTCGATCTCCATGACCAAATGATACCTCATGGCTGTCAAAGATAAGAAACTAGGAAAAGGGCTTCCAAATAGGTTGCAACTTTGTCCTAGGAGTGCTTTAGGATCTCAATGCATTCTCAGGGAAATTAAGTTTAGAAAGAAATTATAGTTAACCTGTTTAAGTATCAGAAATAAAAACTTCCATAAGTGGGCTACTACCTTTGTATACCAGCTCAGAAAGCTGTAGATAATCTAGTACAAAGCCTATTGTAAAATGATGGGGTTATTTCTGCTCGTTAGAGTGCACAGGTTTCAACATGTCTTTTCCTAACAATTTTTAAACCTTTTTATCAGGATTGGACACATTACATATTCTTAGATTTGTGCATTCAGAAGCTATGCCATCATAAGCACTGCCAGTCAGAGGGAACCAAGATACTTATTAGACTGCGACAAATTTATTGTCTTTCAACGTGGGCACTCATTTAAATCCCAAAGAACACGTTGCCGTTTCCTTTGCCTACGTGGCTGGGAAACATTCCTTACCTGTTTTTTCTGTAGGGTCAGATAACTGTCAAGATGAGTCTGTTATGATGTTTCTGAAGAAATTTTTCTATTTGTAAGAAAGGCATATATACCAAATACCTTTTCCTTGAGCAGAACAGAAAGAAGTCAGAAGCAGCAATTTCCCTCCACAGCATCGCCATCTCTAATGGAAATTAGCTTCTTTTTCAAATAACTTCTTGCCAGGGATATAGCCAAATGGCTTCTGTGGCTATTTCTCTCTTGTACCTATGACTTCTTTTTTCTTTTACACATACAACTGCAATGAGTCAAGAACTTTTGTAATGACCATTTAAAGAAATTTTTGCAGACACACTTAGTAAGTAGCATATGCACATCAACCTCCTCACTTAAATGAACAAACGAAACATTTTACTTACAGCTGGGAAAGGCTCAGCTTCTACTCCAGCACTGTCAAACCACCATGTCTTCAATATACCAATTAAGCCCATGAGGTAGTTGAGAACTACTGATATAAACATATGTATAAACATTTGAGACCTAAGAGCACAAATAATCCATTGTCCCATTTTTCTTCAAGACTGCCTTGAAATCTGAAAGTTGCAAACACCTTCATGTTTCTTCAGTGATTAGTCAAACAAGAATGACAAATATCACATGGAGATTAAACTTTAAATTGAAACAGAGGGGCACCTGGGGGTGGGAAGTAAAAAGCAGCAGTAAAACTGTTTTCCCCTTTTAATTCTTTGCCATCCAAACAATGTATTTTTCAAGCAGGATTTAGCATAACAAATAAAAGAGATAGACAGCATAGCATTTTTGTTTGAAGAGCCTCAACACAGATAGCAATCTGTCCACCTGAGCTCTGGAACAGTGTTGGGGAACACCAGTTTAAGGAAAAAAGCTTGTCTGATTGCATTCCTCAAACTGAAGATTTCTTTTTTTTCCCCAAAAAACTGGCAACAGCTTTTACATAAAAAGCCCAACCCTTAACAACTACCAATTGCAGGTACATTATGTACAAAAAGCAGGTTTCAGCCAATAATTTTCTACCATGGACATGTTTATTCCAACACACTTTCCAGTGTGAGAAGGATACTCACTGTTAGCACTAACTTAATACACACACTATGAAAAACACTCTAGGACCAAACCTTTCCTTATCTTTCCCTCCTCCTTTAATTCCAATCTATTATGCCATCGCAGACCATTTCTTCTCAGCTTCACCTCTGCATCCTTCCTATTGCAGCACACTTATCTGCTCCTCTCCACCTTCAAACAGCAAGGGGAAATTTCAGTACTGAAATATTTAATTTTCCTGCTCCAACACTGTATGTGCTCTGTCCTCTGATTTCTCAATCCTGCAGCAGCAATATGCTCAGATTTGTACGCATGAAAAATTCAAGATATAACCTTCCCACACCATATGAGAAGGGAGACCACTCTCCTCTCTTTGACATGATAATTAAATAAGAGAAATGTAACTGCACTGCTCCCAAGTGCAACACTATTATATATCATCATATATCCAAGATTAATTCTTCACTTGAGTGGATACCAGGCTAAATTCAGACAAAATACAGTAAATTAGCTTTTGCACTTCATTAATACTGTCAGCTTCACTTTCACTGTCCAGTACATAAAAGACTGGAAGCTTAGGAGTTCAAGAAAACAAAGAAAAATCCTAATCTCATACCACCAAAAATACCCAAACCAAAAAACTCAACCCACCAGACGACAACACAAAAAGAACCCAAAGTGTTTTGGATTTAAAATACATACTTTTTAGGGGGAAAAAAAAGTTACACATAACTGCTAAATCTTAATTCTTCACTAAATGATGCTTTGCTATCTGTCACAGCTCCAAATTCAAAAGCATCCTATTTTACAGCCTCTTAGTTGGTAAGAGCACACTTTGTTAAATTTCAAGAAAAAAAAAAAGTGTTGATTCATGCCAAATTATTCAGTGGTCTCACACCAATATAATACTCAAAGAAGATATGATAAAAAAGGCAGAGTATTATACGCATCTGAGATGCTGAATCCTATGGAACACTGTCAGCAGAGAGAAGATATTTAGGGGAGGGGTAAGCAAGGCAGATGAAATCTTACCCTGAACTTCCATAGGTGTGGCAGGCAGTTTCAGGACTGCAAAGTTATAATTCTGAACGCCAGCACATACATTTCAGAATCATGAATACCAGATATCTATCCGTAATCCTCTCTTTATTCAGGTGGCTAGAAGAGTTCAGTAACATTCCAAAAACGTCAAAGTCATGCTGCCATAAGTTGCTTTCCTGAAAACAGCTCGAAAGCCAGTTCTCACTTTCTATTTCAGAAGTAAAAGCTGAAAATACGGAGGCTGGGAAACTGTAGACTTTAGATAATTTTTGGAATTCTAATAAGCAGCCATGAAAGTCATAATATCACTGACAAGTCAAGTAAAACTTTGAGAAATCTGACTCAAATAGAAACCAGGCAAACTGTGAAGGTTATCACAAGGTTTATATATTATGAGGATTTTTTGAGTTATCAAATGAAACATGGACCAAAACCAGCTTACCCACACTGCAACAGCAATTTGTCTACCAAGGAGACAAAATCTCCATACATACAGCTCTAACATCACCCGTCCTTTTAATAACATTTACAGCTGGATATAAAATACATGCCTACGCTCTAAAAATAAATAAGTCGCTTGACTTGCACTAAATGACACACACTGAAAATAGGCCTGACCATTTTATATATGGTTATGAGAAGAGTGGCTTTAACATATCGATTCTTGTACAGATACTTTTTCTACTTTCTTTTATTTAGGGACTAGCCAAGATTGATGACACAGAAATGATGCTATATACTACATACTCGCTTCTCAAATACAAATAGAGAGATGTACGGAATGAATTCCGCTATGTATGACTAAAACAGCCTTTTGCTGCACAGGTATACTGGAGAACCAATACAGGTTAAACATAGCAAAACACAGCAAGCTTAACAACTACATTGTTTTTGAATTGCAGTATCACATAACGTTCCAACTGCTTTACATCAAAAAGCCCAACACACCTTCACGGCTTTTCAAGACATTCCGACTGACTGGAGAATTTAGAAGATCTCTATCACTTGGTATGTCAAGGAGGTATAAAGCAAAAAGAGGTATTAAAAGCTTGACTGCAAAACCAGTCTTTCCTTCTCTTTTCTCTCTTGGCACAGAGGAAAAATCTTCAGGTTTGATACCAACAAAATTCCTACTGAAAACAAGGAGCTTCACAAGCACTGTGATGCCGTTACTTACAAAGTTTATTAAAAACACTTTTACAGAATGCTTTTGAGGCTAAATGCAATTTTCTTCTTAAAAATTAAAAGCTAGTTTGCTTAAATATTCCATATATTATAGTTTGAGATATAATTTCAAAGTTTTCGATAAAAATGCAAATCTTATAAAAGCTACTAGCTGTCATTATGTTCATTAAAATGTTTCCATACAAATGAAGCAAAGTTATTTGATGCTGGCTGGTTATCCTGACAAGTCACTTAACTCTATGTAAGCTATATATGCCCAGACTTACATATGTGTTGACTGGGGAGTAGATACCTATCCAGCAATGCTTCCTTAAGCTCCTCACCAAAGGGATGAGGTTACATCCCTGTGACGGTCATAAGTCAATCTGCAGTACATTCTTAATTACTGGTTTAAAGGCAAGTATACCAAGAATTATATTATAAAAAAAGTTTATTTCAAGAACATGAAAGTTTTCTACATTGAAAAGAAAGAAACTGGCATTACCAAACACCAAAACATTATTTTAATAAAGTTAGAAGTAAAAAACAAAACACCAAAACAAACTCCAACAAACTTTAAAATTCAGACCTTGAGGACCTCAAGAAAAATTCCCCCCTACCAAGATAAAGGCAAACTAAACTGTCTATTATATATATAAAACAGGACAAGTCTTCTTGTTTAGGAGGGTCCTGCAAGCAGGCTAAATAATTCAGCCTTCTTATACACAAAAGCTATGTGATTACTACTGTTGTTAACAAAACAAAATAACCACAAAGTATCTTTCATCCTCCAGCAGCTGGAATGCTAAGGTGGATCATCTAATACAAGTACCTAGTTCAGTGCATCAGATTCCATTTACCAGAAAGTAAAAACACTCATAAATTGTGTGGGCATAGAAGAAAAGAAAAAGGGGTGAGGAACTTGAGATTTGTACTCAACCATTTCATTTAACATCCAAAAAATGATAAATTGTATTACAAGGCAGGTAATCAGACTGGATACTTGCTGAATATTTAAGAAACCTGGGGTATTTAGAAAAACAGGCACACTATGCATAGTTTCTCAGGGATGTTTCTCCTAAAATTACAGCACAATCTTTTCTACGCTAAATGTTCCAAGTATAACAGCAGGGTTGCTCAGTTTTACACCATGAGGCAGGTAAATAAACTGCACTGTATGTCCTTCCTTGCTTCTTCCAGACAGCTAAGAGATCTACGAAGGATAATACACAAGGCAAGTTCCAATAAAACCCTGACCCTGTTAAGGTTACTGGAGCTTCATCTGTATCTTGAACGCAGTAAGAGTGTCCTGCATGAAATACAGCATTCCTTGAAACATCAAGATCATTTTCTTGGATAATTTTCTTTCAAGAAGATAACTGAAGAGCCAACAAGTTATTAGCCATCAAAAAAAGCTTTCTATAATCCTTAGCTCATCAAATCCTTCAAGAGGTTAAACATCTCTCCTCACAAATCAAACATGTTTTTATGACAAAAATCAAAGGGATTATGATAATTTTGGGGGGTTTTTGGTTTTAGTCTGTACTGCTCTTGAAGGGAGAAGAAAATTCCATTTCACAACTAGCTGGGACATTGTCTTAGGAGATCTCTTTCACGCTCTCTCACGTATTACACTCCATAAAACTGATTATTTCCCTAACTTTGGGCACTCGCAGCCTCACACAACGCGTTTTAGAGTGTTTTTGCCGTACACCCTGTAGTTACTACTGCAAACATTCTCCTGGAAGCCTCTGAAAAGATTCTACGGTCATCTGGGCTGGGCCAAACTAGCCTCTACTATCCAGTCCTTCAAGTGGGCTAGTAGAGATGCCGAACTGGCCCCGACAAGCGCGGGTAAGTAACATTCACGCCGCCCGGGAAGGACACCCGGGGCGGGCGGGCTGCAGGCCCGGCGCCGTGAGACCCCGCTGGGGTCGAGCTCCAGCCGCGCGGAGGGGCCGCAGCTCGCGGGCAGCCGCAGCCGCCGCCCGCCTTGCCCTCTGGCGCCCTCTGCTGGCCCTGCTGAGGCTGCGGCGTCTCAGGCGCTGGTGTCTCCTGCGGCCCCTCCATGGCGGACGCAGCCCCACACGGGCTCCTACAGAGGAAACGAACTCGGTCCCAGCCGAACCCAGGCCGAGGGACTTTACCCTTTGAGCACCCACCACGCTGCTGCCTTACGACGTGTGATTTATACACCCTTCAGGTGCCCTTCAACTGGTCAAGCTCCAGCATGGCTGTTCATTTCCTTCCAGCAGCTCCAGAACTTGCTGATGCCTCCGGCGTAACTCCGCCGTTGACGGGGCCCTGAGAACCACTGGGGTGGTGCAGATCCCCCATGAGCAGCAGATACTCCAACACCATTCTTGTTCGGAGCTCCAAGCCTGTAGCCATTCTGACACACAGCTTGCAGATATGAATATGTAAACAATTATCTTCCATGTCTGACCCTGTGTGCTTTCCTCCTACTCTTGAGTATTCTCAAGAATTTAGGACTCCAAACTTCTTTCTTTGGGTCTCTGACCTTCTGGCTTCTCATGAGATGCAGACCTTAGTCCTTCTCCTAAGAACTTTCTTTGGCACAAGTATCACCTCCCATATAATAATTTTTTTAAAATCTAATCCCATTCTAAAAGACTAACCTTATGATCTTTTCCTCCATTTCATTTTTTCAAACCCCACTCTGATACCTTTTTTTCCCCCCCCTCTCCCTGCAGATAAATAGAGACTTCCTCCAAATGAAATATATTTAGCATTTCCCTAGGGAAAAACAAAACAACAACGAACAAAAAAACAAGCCCTACAAGTAGCAACCCAATGTATTTTTACTTGAACCGCACATAATATTTCATTAAACACTGAAATCTCGTACATTCTCTACACTGAAATATATTACTTCATAGCTAGGCTGCAAGCATTCAGTCTTGTAGAAGACAATAGTTAATGCAACTACCACGAAGCAAGGAGTAAGATGCAGTTCAGGATTAGAAAACTAATATTTTATATCTCAATTTTACCTTAAGGAGTAAGTTAACATTGTTTCCTCCCCAGCTGAACAGCCCCCAAGTATGTTTGATGCCTAGCAAATGAGTTCAGAACAAAAGGATTCTGAGTGATATCCCTAAAAGAGGACTGGCCTAAAAGAAGAGAATATACAACATGAGACTGGAAAGAATCAAGTCTGAAAGGAGCATAAAACTTCACCACCATCTCTGACTGAATGCTGCCAATGTGCAAATGCCTACGGGAAATTGTTCCTTTGTAGGTGGGTTGGGGGGTTTTTTTTGTAGTGGTGGTTTTGTGGGTTTTTTAAATGAATGTCCTAATTTCTAACTCTTCCCCACACTCTTACATCTTTCCAAGTAGTTTCCCAAAACCTGGCTGAGTAACCCATTGAGAAAAGAGTTTGGATATTAGTTTACTGATTCAGCGAAATGTAATAAACATCATTACTTTGTTAACAAAAGAGAGCTCTCTTCAAATTTCACTGCAAGAAGCACAGGCTGATCAAAACTATGAAACAGAAAAGGATTATGTACAGCAGGTGTCTGAAATACAATCTACTTTAGCAATCTGGAGTACTGGTAGCAGCAAAAGCAATTAGACTCTGAACTCAAGAAAATTCTGTCCTTACAGCTCAGATAATCTCTTCACTGTTTAACTGACAATGGAATCTCTGGAATCTCCCTTTCTGAAGTGCTTAGAAAACAGATTAAATAAATATCTGTCAGAAATTGTGTTGGTTTGATTGATCCTGCTATAGTCCAGGAGGATATACTGTTGCACCTTTGAATCCCCTTCCAGCCCCCCTGCCTTTTTTCCTCTTGGAGTCAGTGAATTACAGCATCTGCATCATTGCATTTTAGTTAATTTATCTTTTAAAAACACACTCAAAATTAAGCACGTTTAATTCAGTCATGAAGCAGCAGATGATCATTAAAAGCTCATAGCCTTTTGGCGACAGTGAGGAAGTTAAACTGGAAAAGTGTGATTTCAACAAGGCAAGGCAGGCATGATAAACTGACGGACAAGGGGCTCAGAAGTGGATGCGAGGAGATGCACTAGTGCCAGGAAACTATACCTGAGCCAGAGCGCTGTGCCTGCTGCTCCCACCACTGTTGAGGAAGGACAGGAATACAAGCATTGGCTGCCAACACCAAGAAGGCCTCTTTACCATAGTGCTCATCCTGGAACAGGATTCTGAATGCATAGCAGTATCAAGCAGCAGCCAGGGCTGGCTGTTCCCAGATGGAGAGCAAACCTGGAGCCAAGCATGACCCCAGTTGCGGGGTTCCCATCACAACTGGGGTGCAGTCCCACAGCTCACAAACCCAGCAAGTGGCACTAGTAAGGCAATCCACTAACAGACAAAACAGATGGTCATACCCAGGTAGACCAGTCAGAACAAAAAAGAAAGAGACAGCACTAGACACAAGGTGTAAGACACATCTGATGGTCCCATCTAGGAGAATAGCCACCTACCACACAGTCCAGAGATGTATCCAGGAGGCAAGGCTGGAAGCAGATACATCCATAACAGAGCTCAAGCAAGGATTAAATACACAGCTCTAAGCTTAAACAGAGCTCCTGGGCCCAGAGGCAGAGAGCATGGGTGGAGGACACTGGTGAAACTGGTCAGGGAAATTAAGACTTAATGTCCTCCAGGCCCTGACAGATAGCACACCTGATCTTCATGTACATTGAGAGGGGGGTGTCCAGGTCAACCACAGCTACACCTTATCAATCTATTACTCTAGATAGCTGCTAATTCTGATTAGCTGAAGCTTGTATCTTACTAAATGGAGATCACTTTGTGTTAAGATAAAATGAGACAAGAGATGTTACTGCAAAAAAAAGAAAAGACTCCCTTACTGTGGAGCCAAAACACATGATAGAACTTCAGTGATACTCCTGACGGTTTTTGCATAAATATTTAAATAACCCAAAAGTACAAGAAATTCTCCATACTCAAAGTCTCAAAATAAATTCTAGAGCAAACAAAACCAAGCAAGACTAACGTCATGTTTTCCACTGACCAAGAATAATTACAGAAACTTTTCATTACGAAAGATGTCAAATGAGTGGGACTTTTTTAATACAAATGATGACCCAACTTCAATAAGATAAAGCACGCCTGACTTTTCAATAATACTACTTACCATGTATTTGAAATTAAGCTTTTGCTAAGTACCACACTGAATTTGGCCTATAAGCAGAGTATTTATTTCATTAGTTTTAATGAAATTGTATAGAATCATTGCTCAATGTTTTGGGATAGAGTTCAGCTAAATGAAAATCATAACCAAACCAACCTTCCAAACCCACGAATTACTTAATTCTTGGAAATGTTTGTTATTATCAGTTAGCTAAAGGCTAACAAACGTTTGAAATCCTACTTCTCCTGTCAACAATGCTGAATCATTTGCTTATACACAAATGCCTGAAAATCCTTCTTGCATCAAAGCTACAACCATGCTAATAAACATACAGGCATTGTCCATACTGACATAGTCCTTGTTATGGTTTTAGTAATACACCAATTAGTAGTCTCCCAGATTCTGTCTGGACATGCTCTCAGTCTACTGTGTCTACTAGGAGCTATTTCTAGCATACAGATTGGATGCACCCACCTTGTTTTGATTGGTAAAACAATTTACCATACGGATTCTATTGTATTTTATATATATCATATCATGTTCTATGCAACATATGGTTCTTTCTACCATGCCAAATGTCTTCAGTGTGTACAACAGACCTGGTCCATTTTGTTTACCAACAAAGACCTGCTATTACATTCTGCAGTTGTCTCTCAGCACAGAAAACTAGTCACACTGCTTTTTCCAAAGACCCAGTAACGTTCTCTCCAGGGTATGAAATGTGAGTTCATAGAATCATTTAGATTGGAGAAGACCCTTATCAGTCCTGTCCCTCAGAACAAGGAGTTTGAATCTGAAATGCTTGTATCCTATTCCCTGAGAAGTGCCTATAACTTGACACTACAGGGCAAGGCTGGAAATATTTTCCATTATCCAGCTGAAGCTGTCCCTTGTACATACTCATACACAGAGAAGGGTCAGTGGTCAAAAAGGAAAGGACAAAAGCATAAGTACCCAAGAGGGATTCTGACTGCATCCTGGGCAGGAAATTCTTGAGTAGGAAAAGCCCTGGATCCCTGTGCCTGCCCCTAATAGCATTTATAATTTCTTCCTCTATTTTAATTATACAAATGATCCTAAGGATAGGGGCAAGATCATGGAACTCCCCACATTAGCCTGTATCAGTGAGAGTATCTGCATGAAGCTCTGCACTACTACTGCTAGATTATTCCAAGTCACCTGATTTAGCTTTTCAATCTAAAAATGTTACCTCTGCACAGCCCTGCAAAATGGGGAAGACAGAATACACTGAGTTTCAAAATAGAAATATAGCAAAAAAATAGCAGCTTGTGGCAAAATTAACTAGTTCCTAAAAGGTTTTTATTCACTGGCTCTATACTAGCAAAAACAAAATTTGAATGTACCATCTCATTTTGCTTCATTTCCTAAGCCAATATTGTACTTACATGCAGCTAAGTCTTGATTGATAGATTAAAGAGTAATTTCAAGTGATCTTTTAAACTTGTTTTGCATTTTTTTCTCTTTCTCAACACTGTTCCAGTAGTAATTCTACTATCTTTAAAAAAAAAAAAATATTTACAATATAAACATATGTTTAACTGAGCATTGCTGTTTTATTTGCAAGCATTTATTTGCAGTTTTTCTATCAGACCAAACGGGCCCAAAAGAAGCACTCTCTCAAAAGGAACAAACATACAATTAATAGAATCTACAAGTCCTCTTCAAACAGCTGTCTACTTATAATACAGATGAATACCCCCGATACTTCTCAAAAGTCTTATAAGTATCATGCCACTGAACATACTAATTTTCCCTGCCAATTGTACATCTCTATGTAACAGTAACTGGGTTGATGTCAAGGAAGTGAAACAAAATTATATACCATATGTCATACCAGAAGCAGCTTATAAAGATTAGCATATTTATAAGACCAAAAAAAAGCATTTCAAGAAATGCAAATACGAAAAATATCTTTTTATTTGTAAAAGCCTTTTTTTTCCCCAAATAAATTTAAAGTATGCTTTTCTCCTTTACTTTTACAAGATCAAAGAAATTAAATCCCATCTGGTAGGAACGATATCAGAGAAACTTCTGATAATGTGCAAAATGTCAACAATCAATAATTTATCCTTCCAAACCATAATGGCAGGGGGGTTGGAGCTCTCTGGTCCTTGGGATCCCCATCATGCCATTCTATGATTCTATGATAATGCTGGAGTCTAAGCAATAATGCATTTCATCCAAGGCAGGATAGGGAAGTTGTTAATTTGGTAACAGTCATAGTGGCCCAAATCTTTCCAAGAACTGAATTTATATCTCTACGTTTCTAACTAAAAGCCACTGTTTTTGGCACAAGCCTACTTTTGCACAATTCTGACTGGGTACCTCGATTCATTTAGACAAACTTTTTAAACCAGTACTTTTTAAAACTTTTTAAAATCCCATTTAAAAATCTGAAAAGTAATGCTAAATAGAAAATGAACGATTAAAAGCATGTGTTTTCAGCAGAAGACCAAGAATGCAAATTAAAATTTTATTAAAAACAAAACTAATGGATAATTAGCAAGCTATACTTACCTTTATTATGGTCATTAACTCTCAAAGCAGTAATAAAGTCAGAATAGTATTTATCTACCTCCTGGAGACATGGTTCTTTATGAAGTTGATGGTCTAACATGCACTTCAATATATTCCACATGTATTTTGTTATATTGCCTTTGGTGATAATATATAATTTAGCTAACCTAATTTAACATCAATATAGCTTGCCAGAGGAAACTGTATGCTAGTTAAATATATATTTTGCCTAGTAGGAACATAATTTGCTATACAAGAATCCTCACAAAGAACTGTTACAATTCTCTGACGAAGTTTTCAAACTGTGAAAACTGACTAAAAATAACTTTTGATTAATACTAAAAAGTATCCCCCCAAAAAATTAAACTCCTTTTGATGACGAGGCAAATTTTTCCTGTGATCGTGGCATTCATTTAAAGAATCCAAAGCTGAGAGCAGCAGATATTTAAATTAACATTGTTATATGAACTAGTCAATATAATAGTCTCTAGTACACTCTGATCAAACCATCATCAAAGATTTTGTTCTTCTGTCTTTATAATTTATTTCAGTTAGACTGAGAGCAATCTTGTCTTCACACACTTTATGATGCACTACTAATAATTTGTAATAGAATTAATAAGGCAGTTTCTAGGAAGTAAGCAGTACAGCTACAAGAGTATTTTTGTGGCACAGTTCTTTCAACCTACTGTTGATAGCAAAGAAAGTACTTTAATTTCCCTAAATAGCTGTATTAAGTGCTATATTTCTTCCCTTAAGCTATGTCATATTGTGAAACTGATATAAAAAATGAATAGATTAATGATATTTGCAGTAATGCAATATTGATACTGCTGGCTTCACCAGCATTTGCTCAGATTATTTTGCCTTGAAATAGTTTGCATGGGTTAATTGTTTAGAACTTAATAAACAATTACTTGGATCATTCATTAAGACAATTAGGATCCAAGATGGTCAACTAGCCATCAAGACACTAAGAAAGATAAATGACAAAGGATACTTCTGCCACTCTAATCATACTAATCAAATAAAGTTCTTCTACCTATCTCCAGTCTTATAAACAACACAGATCAGCGGGAATCCAGGAGATGATACGTGGTGAGTAAATACCCTTTTCAAAAAAGCAAGGAATATGCCATACCTGAGTAACACTACTGCAAGCCTTCTTTAAGGTAGAAAAGCTTGTGGCTTACATGCAAAGCCAAAGGTTTGATGTTCATTTTGATAAACAGGCTAGACTAACTGGAACCTGAGCTGCTGATGGGTGAGAGACATAACTGCACAAGTTTCAGGACAACAGCAGAGCTCTACCCCCTCAGGACCCCAGAGATTGTGCCTCCAAGAAAACCTTCTGCAAGAGCCAACTGCTTTCAGCAGGTTTTCCTGTTGGACTTTTTTCCCCTTTAACTTACAGTTTGTGAGATATATATTCTATATTCTGCCCAGACGGACAGTATCAAGAATTTATAGATAAGAACTCAAGAAAGACCCTTCACCTTCCAGTGTGGAAAAAGCCATTTATGCAGTATCTCTGTTGTACTCCACAGAGGACATCCCTTCTGCTACTACAAGTCCCTGCCCTAGCTACAAAAGAAAAGAAAGAAAAAAACCAACACAACAATAACCTCCAAAAACCCAACTAAAGGCAGGCCAAAAAAGGAGCAGGAGTAAGGGAAACCTCTGGGAATATGGGATCCTGTTTTTTAAAGGATGGAATTTCTACAGAAAGATGACAGATGCATAAGGAAATAAGGCATCTTGAATTCTATCCGTGACTTTTAAAATCATAGCAATTAGAGGAAATCCTTTGGCTTAACTTAATTGTATTTTGAAACACCTAAATGCAGACAAATCTCTATTTGAGTTACTGAGAACACATATAGTTCCTCTGGATCTAGTGAAAGCAAGGACAAAGCTTAGAATGAAATACTGCCTTCTGATGATTCTACATCTGGAATTGCCAAGCACAGTAAAATACAACTCACAATTCAGTATTACTGTTTCTGCCTAGAATACTTTCATAAGCAACTACATTTAAGACTTAAGACTTGGAAAAATACCTAATTTTATTAAACATCTCGCACATGCTCCAGACTGAGGATCAAGAATTTTACTAACTTGTTGAGCCATCAATGATCTGTGCACCTTATGAAACAACATCAGTCAAAATGTACTCAATTAGTTTTGCTTACTATACACAAGAAGACACAGTCTCATGTTTTGCCTTTTCCTGGTTCAGACAATATATCTGTTCAAAAAATCCTTTCACTGTTTTGCTTTTAGCAATCTGATTCTATTTATTTTCAACAAAGCTCAAAAAATCCACCCCATAAAACCAAAACCAAAACATGGGCCTCCTTAGCTTTATTATGAGTGGGTTGAAAACTATATAACCCAAATGACAAGTATTTGCATCATACAGTCTTTACATTTAAAGTGACTTTTTACCTGGAAAGGGTATTACTTCCACTGCTAATCTCAGTAAGTGGATAGATTAATTTTTCAGTGCCTGAAACCTGCCGAAGCACATCCTTTTTCACACACAAAATCCCCCACGTTTACTTATGTGCAAAATAATTAGATCAGAGTGACAGTAAGAAGAGGAGAGCAATTTACACACTGACATTAAAGAACTTCATTGAAATTAATCTGTATAACTTCAGTAATACTTATTAGTAACCGCTACTGGAGACATTAATTCCTTTGCTTAAAAAAAAAAAAGTTTTAAAACCATCCCAACACAAATGAAGCTTTTAAATGGCTAAGGAAAAACTACAAGAATTTTTAATAGCAATACAAATGTTTAAAATACATAACCCTCCAAAACATTTTAAAGTAAAAATCACCATATTGGAGAATGTTTTTATATGTGAGCTTTACTGACTATAGGCTAAAATTGCAGTCACCTACTTCTATGTGTCACATTATTATATTAGTAAATTACAGTAGTTATCATGTTCAACCAAGCCATACAAATATTAACCTTCCTTTTTAAAATATTACTTCAGGTGGTGATTAGTTTCCTCCTACCAAAAGGATTCATTGTAATTAGTTTAATAACTTTTGCAAGTTCTAAAATATAGATATACTATATAAGGAAAAGGGGGAAAAAAGACCCTTCTGTGCTACATGAATATGTAATAATGCACTTCATTTTTTCCCCCACAAATTTAAAAGCACACTTAATAAATGACCAATAGTACTGATAGGCCATCCTTTACCAATGACTCAAAGAGCCAAGGTTTCAAAGAGCTTGAAACCTGTTGCCCTCAGCTGTTTCTTCAAAGATAGTATTTCTAAAAGAGCCAAGCTTTTTGTTCCCACCAGAACTGCTGCACACACAGTGGCATGAAAAAGCACAACTAACTGAATAAGCACAAGTGTTTTGACTCTAACATTATTACATTTCACAGTGCAGACATACAATGCGGATATTTATCTGCACTGAGATTTGAGATCTCCATTTAAGACCATGCAATTTCATAGTTTCACTCAGTCAATATCCAAAGTACAAAATGAAACTCCATTTACATGCAGTCATAAACACAAATTATGCTTAGAAATCTGAAATTCAGCAATATACACTTTTAAATCACAAAAATGTATCTTACATCCCTCCAATAAATTACATCATCACATTTATCAAAATATTTTGACATTAATGTCTCTATCTGAAACAGAAGTAGTCCACCCTGTTATATGCCATTTGGCTTAAGAACAGCATCTTAGTGTTTATTAGGATCACAACATTTTAATTACTTCTGTATCATTGGTTCCACATAGTGTTAAGACAACTGAGAAAGATTTAAGAGAACCAACGGGATCCTGGGGTGCATCAGGAAGAGTGTGGTCAGCAGGTCTAAGGAGGTGATCCTCCCCCTCTACTCAGCCCTGATCAGGTCCCACCTGGAGTATTGTGTCCAATTCTGGGCTCCCTGGTATAAAAAAGACAGGGACCTCCTGGAGAGAGTCCAGAGAAGGGCTAAAAAGATGATTAAGGGCCTGGAGCATCTCCCCTATGAGGACAGGCTGAGTGAGCTGGGACTGTTCAGCCTAGAGAAAAGAAGACTAAGGGGGGACCTTATTAATCTTAAGTATGGGATGCAGGGGGAAATGGCCCGCCCCTTTTCAGTGGTCTGTGGAGACAGGACAAGGGGCAATGTCTGCAAGTTGGAGCACGGGAAGTTCCGCACCAACATGCGGAAGAACTTTTTCGCAGTGAGGGTGACAGAGCCCTGGGACAGGCTGCCCAGGGAGGTGGTGGAGTCTCCTTCTCTGGAGATATTCAAGACCCGTCTGGACGCCGACCTGTGCAATATGAGCTGGGGAGCTGCTTTGGCAGGGAGGTTGGACCCGATGATCTCTCGAAGTCCCTTCCAACCCCTATGATTCTGTGATTATGAAGAAGTATAGTGTATAATAGCAACAACTGATCTAAATGTGAAGCTAAAATTCTGAAAAGATAATACATTTTTTCTCTAATGTAAAGAAAATAAAGGGCCTGATAATTTTGGGAGGGGAAGAAGTTTGAAAGGTCTATATAATTAAGTATGGATTGACTGCACATAGCAGAATGACTTTTTTGAAAATTCAAACACTGTACAAAGCTGAAGATTTTGCCTTAAAGTATCAGAAGCATTTTAAAATTCATTTTTATAAATGTACATGAAATAGGAACAAATAATCCTCATAACAGGAAGGCAGAGGCCTCAAAATGAACATTCTAACAGCGGAGATGTTGTTACATGGCCTTAGTTAAGGCTGGCACTGTTGATACTCTTTCTGTAGCTTACCTCCATGGCTTTTTTTCTTTATCCCCCCATTGCTTCTGCCAGCAGAATTGAGAGGAGCAGGCGAAGGAAACCGAGTGGGGGAAAAAGGAACTAAGGGTGGAAATTATTGCGAGGAGAATATTTTCCTTCTTACACTGCGCCCCGAGGGTCACAGTTCTGAACGCTGTAAGGGTGTAATTATTTGACTCAGCGCCAAACAACATAAAACATTCTTTCAGATATGTTAAAATAACCTGTTAAAAAAGAACTATTAAAAACAGAGCAGAGGCATTAAATGCAATTTTGTAAAATATAATTATGCAAAGCACTAATATACCTAATAATAATTTTAAATGCCTTTCTGTGTTGATGTAATACTTTCTCTACAAAACTTTTTAAAAAAACAACTTCTGACCAGCATCTCTAAGATGATTTCTGAGGGCTTGAACACACAGAAGCCTTCAAAAATCCCCAATACATCAATCACTATGACCAGTCTTTCATATGAACATTCCATTTTAAGTGAGCTGTGAATAGCTAAGACTTGTGTTATTTGCACACAGTTTATTCAGCATATAGACACTTCTCCAGAATTTCAAGGCAGCTGAGACTGTTGGATGTCTGGAAAAGTAACTGGGAGCTGCAAATATGTATGAAATCAACATTTGCCTGTCACACAGTATATAAGATCTGACTCAATTATGAGAAATCTGTATCTGGCAACTCCAGTACTAGAGTTTGGGGAGTTCTTTCAGTCAAGGCACACATGTCCTTAGAACAGCACTGAATCTGGCCTTCTGTTAAAACAACCAACCACAAGTTGGTTGTTTCTTTCTTTTCCAAGTTAGGTAATATCACCTGTCTTTGCACATGTGAATAGTTTCAACAGAACTCTTCTGGTAAACACAAAGATATGGATGTCAATTCAATTCAACTCTAGTATGAGTGACAACTAGATGGACTGCACATGCCCAACACCAACACTCACTAATTGGTTATAGAAAACACATGATATGCCATAATTTCCCAAAGCATCAATGCCTAATCACTTCATGCTGCAATGAATTTCAAGTAAACACGAGTAGTTACGCCATTAATTCTAATAAAGTGACAGCTAAACACTTCACTATAGTGAACATTTGCACAGAAGCTGGTTTATCAGTAGTTACAATGTCCAGCAGCTCTATAGAAAGACACTAAAAGCTCTTGTAAGAATTGTTCTTGTATGTAAGAACATTTGTTCACATGCAAGTACCAAAATCAAAAATTACTCAGCAATTTATTTCTTATACACAACATGAAGACTTCGTATTACACTATCAGGACAGCTATTAGATAGCATCTGTGATCATTTATTAATCTAATAGCTCTTTTTGACCAGACTGCAGAAGCACAAGCTGATGGTTACTCTTTGCTTTGCCAAGTCAGCACAGTGATCAAGAGGAGCTAAGCTTTTTGTTACTAACCAGCTGCACAAGCATATGATGATTGAAAACTTCTGAGGATGTAACTTTAGCTGAGATCAGAATACACCATAGCAGGGAGGTTCACCCCAAGCTGAAGAGTTTACACTGGCACTGATGTCCCTGAGCTACAAAATAAAATTAGCAGATTAAAAATATCACCTCCTAATTCACCTGCCATCAATTCATACTGATAAATTACTTCCTTTTATTACTTGCCAATGGATGAAAGCTTTTGTATATTGTCATTTGTAGAAAAATAACTCCTACTTACTGATCTTTGTTTTAATCCTTAATTTATTGGCTATCACAACTAAGAATTTAAAGTGCAATGAAAAAAGAATCCTTAGTGAAAGTAGAACCTAGAGTAAAGAATATTCTTCCTTTGTTGAGCCCATTTGGACTAGGCCACCACTGTTTCTGAGGTCATTTCTAAGCCTCTGTCTCTCTACAGCTTTGTCTACCAACCCGGTTTAGTTTCATTTGCTGTGTTTTAGTTGTGTTAATGTCTCTTCTCACTGACTGCCAACTTAAAGAGGAAATTGCCTACAGAAAGGAAATATTAAAACAGATGTATAGATGTCAAATGCATAAAATATACTGAAAAAAGTTTTATATCTCTGTTCAGTCAAAGAGCATTTAGGGTGAAGACGATATCACATTTGTTGGTGAAAACTATATTACAGGCATCAAGCTTCTTCTGGATTGTTATCTCTGCCCATGAGATTAGGGTGGTCTAATGGCAGACCCTTCTTAAATTTTCTCACTGGCAGCTCCACTATTTTTGTTTTTTATAGTGGAGCTCAAGAGTTTTTAAATCTCAAAAACCTAAATTTTAGATCTTACCCAGATTTGTGTAATACAATTAATAAGATTTTCACTCTTCAAATTTTAAGAAGCACAACAGTTAACATGGTGGATTTTTACTGACACCAGTATATCACAAATATGTCTGTTCAGGTTTTGGGTGGTAGAAGACATAACTGTATCAAGTATACAAAAGCAGAAAATTATACTAATGAGAAACCTGAATGGGATTGACAAGGCATCATTTTAATTACGATACATTTACATAGTGAATGTAACATTGAACTACAAGCACTTAAATTTTGAGTTTGACATTACTCTCATTAACTGAGAATTCTTAACTGAAGATTCAGAAAAATATGCATAAATATTTGACTCATTAAATGCTAATAATAAATCATAAACAATGAAAATAATTAAATCTGAGAAAGATCGCTGTCAGTGCTGGTATAGAGGAACTTGAAATAAAGTTATTAGGTACCACATGAATGACTTGAAGATAAGTTTTCAAAACACACAGGTATGAAATCTACCTTGCTCTGTTATTCATTGCTACTTCAAACTTGTAGATAAACGGGAGATTTAGCCTGAGTCACCTGAAATTTTTCGGCAATGACTTCATTAAACAACATCATTTTATTAATTGAATAGGGTAGAATCAATTAACCTAGTCTCCCATTTCCATGAACAAAAATGCTTTAAGGTGAAATTTTAGCCTTGTTATATGGATAACAACACTGGTGCGATTAGGCTCTGCGAACAGCAAACACCTTCTCTCAATTCTACAAATTTCAAGAAATTATTATATAAAACATGTAGTCTTTTTCAAGAGGGAAAAAACCCGCACAAAATGAAAAAAACAGAAACCTCTCAATAGCTCTTTAAAACAAGAATTTGAGAGAACTACAAAGATTATTATTTTATTCTAAAACATTATTTTTTTAAATTATGGTGGCATATGCAGAAGCAGGAAATTAACAATAATCCACCTATTTTTCTCCATTTAAGACACTTCTGATGTTGCTCATGATAATGAAGTAACTACTTATGTTTGTAAAAAAACATGGAACGGGAAATCAGTTGCCAGCATTTACTTTAAAATGTGGTGTTTGAAGTCTCATGTATTAAAATGGTTTTTAAAAGTAACTTCAGTTACTCCCTCTTCAAAAATAAATCTGACTTCTTTGTGGCAATAAAAATAGCAAAAGGTTAAACACAGGAGTTGACTACTCTTGATCTCTTGCCTCCTTAGCCTTATCTAACATTTTTGAAAACAATGCCTGGGATAATCTGCCATTAAACAATCTATCTGATTATCTGTTATGAGCAAGGTCTTGCGGCACAATAAAAGCCCTGCTTCAGATAATAGGAGTGTCCTAGAAAAGCTATTCTGTGTCCAGTTAGAGGATAACCAAGGAATCTGTTCTACATTTCCCACATAGAATCCAGGGGGTTAAATGATCACCTCAGTTTTTTACTAGCAGTAGGCATTATTTGTATTACAATATCATCTGGGAAAAATAAGCACAGACCAGAAGCACGTTATGGTAGAGGCGGTATCAACCTGGGACAAAAAGATAAAGCAAATCAGGGCAGCAGAGACACATACAGATGGGCATACATGCGGACAATGAGACAGTCTTCATCATGTGACAGCAGTATTTCCATTGCTTTATCAACTCAGCTGCTGTAAAAGGTGGTGGTGTTTTTGCATCATAGGAAAAAAAGACTGCTTGAAGACTTCAAAGGACATATTTGTTCATGGACAGCTTCTCCTAAGCAACAGGGAGAACAGGGAAGAAAGCACACGGCTGCTATTTTGCAAACATTCTATTGCTATGATAGGTTAGAATCAGAGTTTATTCAATGACTTGATACTGAAGGAAAGAAAACAGTCCTGAAAAGTCAGTTGTACCTCTAAATGCACAGGTCCAAGATGGCTTAAAGTTGCACACATTTAGAAATGCTGAGAGTTCCACTTACCTTCTCCAAACCCACTTTGATACTACAGCAGTGTGGCACTTGCCATGTGTTCAACTTTACAATAAATGTATTATCTTTGAATGCCAAGTATGCCATAGCACCATATATTTCTTATCCAGGCACCACAAACCATTTAGTTATTTCATGTCATGATGGATAAAAAAATAAGAAACAAGGCACCCTTCCCTGTATGAAGGACAATAGCAACAACTGTCTTGCACTGAGTCTGTATTTTGCACAAACATTAGGTGAGCAAACAGTTCCAGTATAATAAATGCATTTTTTTCTAAATGTTTAAAGGTTTGAAATACTTGTATTATAGTTTCATTATTTTCTTAGTACCTTCCCTTAATAGGTTGCATTGCTACTGAGATTTCCTACGAACTAACTCAATGCCAAAACCAGGTATCAAAACCACAACTAATAAACATACAAAGTTAGACAAACATGAATCTGAGGATGAAAGCAGCATCTATCAGATCTTCTGATTCTTTGTGTTATAATAAGTTACAAACTTCAATTTCAGCCTGGAATCAATATGGGACCATTTTAGCAACATGTACTGGAGCTATGTATCATTATTCTCTACTTTCTGGTTCAAGAGGACTATACCCAACAAATTATTTTTTAGATAACTTGTTAGACCTAGGAGTTTATTAGAAAAATATATGGCTTATGGCTTGAAAGACCATAAAGTGGTTTAAAGAGACCTAAGGGACAATGATTTATCTACCAGAATCAAGTTTCTCTTCAGGCTGCCGCAATAGAGCATGGAAATGTGAAAAACAGGATTAAAGATTCAAGTTATCTGCTTAAAAACCACAAATGCTTTATCATTTATCAAAAATGACACTACTAAAGTTATCTGAATGGTGTGCCTTAAGACTGTACAATCCACTTACACGTTTTGCATACAGTGATATTGAAAACTTCCTTTTAGCAGAGTTGTTAGAGCTCATATCACTCTTTTTATCTGCTGAAACCGCATATTATATAGAACTGTTCAAAATAAATACCTGTGGGATTTGCAACTTCATTTACAAAGTTTCTTTTTGTAAGAACAAAATATTATTCTCTCTATTGGTTTTGAGAATTGAAATATAAAGGGATCAAGGGTAATATTCATTTTACCTAACTCTAGCACTTACCTTACAAGCTTCGGTTAGGAAGACTTTCTTTAGGAAGACTTCATCTAATGGAAGGAGAAACTCACTGAAAGGATCTTTCAGAGACGAAATCCTAAACTCAGTCTTCTAAGCCACCCCTTAAGGGCACTAATTTCTATTTTCTACCCAGGAACCATGGCCTACACATGTCTGTAAGAAGTTAGGCAGTTTACATTCCCTCCTGTTTTGCCAGAGTCTGAAAACTCTAACAATTTAAACTGATCTTAGTGATGGCTGCCAGAGTTGTGCCCTCTGGCCGTTAATTCCCATCACTTCTTTGCATTGTCCCTGATGCTTGTGTGACCCCAGTTTGAGCTAGTTCAGGGAGCTAAGCAGCTGAAAATTAACTTTAAAAACACTTCCCTTAAAAAGCCTAGATCTACATTTTTAATGTCAGTGAGGGTGCCATTTGTAATACACCTCAGGGAAATTTCACAGATAAATATGATTAGCAACAGACTAGTTTATATTCTGGTAATAGATCATTTATTTGTCATAGAAAGGCAGAACAAAAGCTGACTCTCAGTAAACCAAAAATACTAATGCTCCAGACACAGTATACAAATACTCTGTATGTCTAGAAGCCAAGAATTTGAGTACTGAAAAGATCTCACAAAAACTGTCATATATGTTTAACAGTAGTTATGTTAGTATGCACATGAAAATTGAAGGTTCTTCCCTTCTCAGCCCTTCAACTCAATCCTGCAAGTCCTACACTAGCCAATTACTATAGAACCTGATGGAAGTTTCAAAGCAGGGACATTTCAAAGACCGTGTCACCCATAAAGGAATCAGAAAGTTTTAGATACATTAAAACAAACCTCAAAATTAAAAAAATCTATCTGTTTAAAACCAACAAAGACGACAGTGCACTTCCCTTGAGAAAGCATGCCAACTACTCATTTCTCCAATTCAATAATTTTAACTAGGCTACATATGAGTCCACTTATCAGGAGAGTCCTAGGGAATGAAAATCATGAAACTGTCTGAAATAGTCTGTAATAAAATCAATATCAGCACTGACAGAAAAGCCTCCAGAAACACCAACTTCGTCAGGAACAGACCTTTCATGGATTTATACTTTTGTTCTGCATGAGCTATATGGGTGGTGAAGAGTCATCTCTGAGGCACATGGTGTGAAGAGTCTGTATTCACTAGAAAACACTGACTGGATAGTCAGAAATAGAAACCAAGTCTCACCAATCACCTGCTTTCCAGCTGTAATAACTGTAAGTAGTTCAATCCAATGCCACACTATAGCTGCTAACAGTTCTTCCTTGAGTCCACACAAAAGTCTTCTTGTGTTGAATTTAAAAGATTTGAAGTAACTGAAAGATGGACCCAAGTACTGACAAGGAAACAAAACACTGAAAAACTGATCAGTGAGCAGTATTCAGATTAGTTCTGACTAATGTACCCAGTAAAATAACACGTATCAATGTAAACAATGCACATGCATAAAGGATTCAGATTGAAGATGCACAAGCTACCGTAGTTCTGGCATTTTCTAATCTCTGTACAGATACTATAAAAATTGTGCTGGTTCATATGTTACAACTGCAAGAAAACAATTTGGAAAGACCAACAAGTCATCAATTTGCTGGTTAAAAACTATTTTAATACATATTTTGTATGCATATGTGCACAGGGAGGAAGAAAGGTCCATTTCTGCAATGAACACAACATGAGAGGATCACAATTGCCTCTAGTCTGCCCACAGACTCATTACAGCAAGAAGGTCCAAGTGAACCCAATAACTAGTTCATTCAGAACGTAATGTTCAGGTAATGCTGTATACAAAATTGCCAAATTCATTAAAATGGAAATTCATTTCCATCTGTGCTGGTAAGAACAATAAAACATCAACCCCCAAAAAAACCTCTCAAGACACACAGAAGCCCAAGTCCTTCACTTAACAGCTTTCTAATTTATCACCTTGAGACTGTTTATTAAAATTTCACTGGTTTGTTTAATCAGTCTTTAAAATATCAGACAATATTTGTCTTTGTTATTCAAAATATATGATTATGCACAGAGCTGGCAGAACCTTCCAGAACAACCTTTCAAGGACTATGAGCCATGAGGACAGATTCCTTTCCGATCTTAAGTGATGTGAAAGTCACACAGCGTAAATCTGAGATTGAAACACCACATCCTCTCTCTCAGTATAGTTCCTGATCTGAGCACCATCTCCTAGTGGAAAACAACGTTGCTAAACACCAATTACATATGGTCTTCCTTCACCTCTTAGAGTACTATTACAGTGCACTCAAGAAACGATCTGAAACACTGTACTTAAACATGTTACTAGGTATGTATACATATGTCTCTGAACTTGCTTTGAGAAGTCTCCAGGCTAAGTCATTTTTCAGCTATAGGTAAGCATCTAAACTAAACACAGACATACTACAGCAGAGTTAGAAGTCACATGATATAACCACAAAAAAAAGCACACTCTTTCCACCCCATTTCTATTTGGACTAGGCTTGTATCTGCTCCTGCAAATCAATTTTTTAATTATTATAATTATAAACACAAACAATTCACCTGTTTAAAAACTGGCACATAGTTAAAATGTTCATCTAAAGAAAAGGAACACAAGAGGTAGATTCAATACAAACTAATGAGTTTCCAATAAACAATAACAGAATCTTTAGGAATTAGGAATGCATCGTTCTGCATTTAATTCAGAACGCTTTTCACTCTCCAATAAGTATTGCCCTCACATTTAACCGTCTCTCTGCCCTTCCAACAGCTAAATACACTATGCAAGTTGCTTATCATCTCTGCATCTAATGCAGTTTGAAATTTGTTTGAAAACACTTCCTACATTTAGCATATTTATAAGTTACACCAGATCAAATATTTGAATTAAGAGTTGGGCCCCAGAAATACTTTCTTTTATTTTCCATGCCATGGCTTCTTTCAAAATGTAATAGATATCAATATCACTTTAAATGCACCTTCAGGTACGTGTAGAATTCTGAATTACAGATTTGATCAAGTAGCATAGAAAGATTACACTTCCATTGCTGTAAAACTAAGAAAAATCAGGCAAGCTTCTCTTTCTTAATATTTAAAGATACCCATCTCTTGCCAGAGAAGCTTAAAGCTTTGCACTCCTTTCATCTATTTTATAATCATTCTGAACAACAGCCATCAATCCGAAGAAGTATGTTATGAAGTATTCTTTCACTCCAACAAAAAGATTGGCAATGTACTTAAATCCATTAAGATGCATGTGGAGTAGCCTCTAGCAACTTCCAACCTATTTAAATAAGCAGAATTTTTCTATTTCCACACAAATATCCTAGTACTTTAGTATACATTTTGTACCTCAGTAGGCATCAGTGTTTGTTAATCTCATACATAACTAATAACTTCCAATCCGGCAAGGAGCTCCATGTATTCAAGAGGACTACACCTGGGCATGCCAGACCACTGAGCTAGGAGTCACTGCAGGATAATGCTCTTCTAAGTACAGTAGTTCAGTTACGGAAATGATTCACTTCTGCCATCACCTTGCCAATTCTAATTTGATAATTACAGTGATTATCAATTAGCATCTCATCACTATTTGATGACACACAATGACTTGAGGCTAACTAGCAGCTAATACTCAAATTTAACAAGAATGCCATGAGAAGAGGCATCATGGTAGAGGCCAGCAGGCATCAAGAACTGAGTAAGCATAAAAAAAAAAAATGCACAGCGGTTTTAGACTCTGAGAGGTTAATTTTCTGGACAAGCTTCCCATTCACAGATGGCCCAGTGTGGTAAACTGGGTGAGACACACACATAGCAGAAGGACCTCCATGTAGATCTGCAGCCATCTGATTCCAGAAGCAGGAGTACCACTCCATGGCACAGGCCACAGCCTTTGTCAATCTACCCTTCTTCCACTCAGAAAATCACTCCTATAACAAGAAGGATTGCAATAAAAACACTGAAGTTCTAAAAGAATGGTTTATTATTATTCAGTACAATAAACCACTCTTATGCTTTGTAATAATTAAATTAACTTTGAAAAGGAAATCAAACAGACTGTTATATGCAATTGTGTGACACAACTACCAGAAGACAGAAGAGCTGAAGAATTAAGTACAAAATTAATTTACAAGTGGGTTTATCTACAGTTCGCCTCTAGACCCACTTTTACATGATGATCATTCAAGTTTAGGGAATACTCAACCAACCTGTTGCAGTTGAAAACCTTTTCTTCCCTTCACCTTACACTATGAGGTATTTAATCTCAACAACTTTATCTAATCTGTTTCCTATGAACTAAGAACCTGCATTTCAGTATGCCTAAAGTATTTCTTATTTCTTTAATGTTGAAATAGTTATTACAGAAACATTAGCTGGTTATGGCATGGTATTATGATTCATTCAAAATAGCCATGGCCCATATATTTTGAATGTTCATTTTTTTATCACATAAAAAGATTGGAGTCATGTAATTCTCTCATGCATATGACCACATCATTCCATTAAAAACTTCTTGTGCCTACAGCAGAATTCCCATTTTCATGAAGGGACTTTTATAAAAATTGTCATCTTCTCTCTAAAGTAAATTTTTGCATAAAAACGATGAATGTATTAGAATCCATTAGAGTCAGAGTGCCGAAAGAACCCTAAGTTGTAAGTGAATACAAGTTCAGTGAAGATGTAATAGAAGTCCTGTGCATTAAGACCTCCATATGCTGGCTTTCGTGTGACAAAGAATTTTTAGAGGACTAATTCTAATTTGCTTTTTCTGTATTATAAAAAAAATAAACCCCTGTTTTGTTTCTGCACTATATAATCCTTTTAGCTTTCATTGTTTAATGTCTTCTAAACTTCATACCCCTTATCTGCACCAATATCTCTCTGAAATATCTTATTTCCTTGGCTTCCCCTCCCCCTCTTAAATACAGACAGGTGAAACTAACTTGGTGTTAGGACTTTTCTTTAGGATAGTTTGTAAACACTACATAACTCCCAAAAATATTTATTACCTGAAACTGATACCACTGCAATTGCTTAGTAATCAGAAATATACTATCAACCAAGTATTCTATACTATGTGCTAAAACAAGTTTCAATTCCCTTTTCAACCCATTAAGATAGCTAGTTTACTACTAAACTATAGAAAACTGTTTTGCATTGTGTCTAAATTAATTCCTGAATCACTGGCACTAAAAACTGCCTTATATTATTATTTTTTTCATTTTTAATGTAAACAGCAAGAATCATCAGCATTTGTCTTCCAAAATGAAGCATCATGTTGGCATCTATCAACAACTATGAAAAGAAAAAATAAAAGTGAGGTGGTTTTTCAGGGAGAATCATTTCAGGTATGCCTTGTTTCAGCATAACAATACCCTGTTAGGGCTTGCAGGCCTCAGCATAAATAGTTTGGGAACAGCAATGATGGCAAAAACAAAGCACTGAAAGAGGTTTATGAGGGTGGAGCCCATTATTAAACACTGGATTAAAACTCTTCTGTATCCTGCGGCTCCAAAGTTTCCGAGGATGCAGTAGTAAACCCTGAGCAGACAAACTACAGCAGACTTGGCTTATAACCCCTCTTCCTCAACACACAAACCCATCCAGTTATTAAAACTGAATGCACCGTTGTTCCCTATGAAATACTTGAAAACAAAGAACTAAAACACAAAGCCCATTCCCCTTTATAGAGCATTAACTTCCGCTTTTAATAACTAACTCCTCGTCCCACACGATACAGTTCTGCATTGTACAACACATACCACTTCAGCCAGACAATGCACACAGCAATAAAACTCAACCCAGCAAAGAAAGTGAAAGCTGCGTTTGTTCAGCATGTTATTTGGCGCAGCCAACTGTAATGCTTCTGCCTGCCATTTATTGTTTACTCTGTCAAAGGATTATTAAGAATTAGGCTACATTTGGCAATTTTTTGAGAAGGGAATTTACATGCAAAGTGACTGACACTTGATATTTAAAGTCTATTGGTCGATTCTGACCCTTCGTTTACAAGTGACTCATTTGACTGCAAGGATCTCTGATGTGGAAATGCTCAGATACGAATCAATCGCAGTTTTTGTCTCGGGTAAATGTTACTTGGCAATCCAAAAGAAATGAACAATGCTCGAACCGAGGTTCACATAGAATAGTACTCATATGTTTAAAGAATTCCTTTTACATGCCTGATTTAGTTCTAGTCGGAGGATTTATGAGTCCCCTTCTCCTAATAACTTATCTCAGTGCACAGTGTTTTTAAACACACACACACACCAAACCAGCGGTTAACTCTTTCGCTGCCTAAAAGCACAGAAATGTACTGATGTACATAAGTAAACAGAAAAAGCAGGCTATTGATTCTCTCCGGGAGGCGGGGAGAGGGGAATGGTAGGATGAGAAAGGGAAAGCAGCATGTAGGTACAGTTTGCAAATCCTTGTTCCATAAAGAAATGATTGTGTGTAAGAAACGACCGTTCCTAAATCAAACCAGCTCAGTGCAAATTCCGCAGTTTACCTCTGATAAGGATAAAGCAAAAGGGTTTCTCTGTACCCGAGTGAGATTTCCCCTCCTCTTAGGAGGCAGATGCAGCATTTCTATAAACAAAAATGTCTCTAGCCCTACCTTGTGCCAGTGCTTGCAACATGTGGAGCTGAAGCAACAGAAACGCCCACCATCCCCGACAGAAGATGAAACAGAAGTTTAACTTTATCATCATTCCGCCTCGCCTGGTATTCCTTCGGGCAGTGATTTCGCGATCCACCTTTCTTCCAACCGTTACTGCCTCACTGATCCCCATCCGATCCGACTGCCTGCCACTCCTGACAGCGCTTTGGTCATTGCTCATTCCGCACCCCGAGGCCGGGCTCTCTTTGGTGGGTCGGGAACATCGCCCGCTGCTTTTGCCCCGAAGTTTGGGGGGAAGAGAAGCCCCCACTTCACAGGAACGGCAAGCTCTTTGATTTGTGTTCACTTTGCATGCAGCCCGAAAGCAGCACTCCCTGTGCCTCCCGGTATGATAATCGCCACCTAAGTCAACGTTTCTTGTGGAGGTATTGATTGCAGCAAAACAACCAGTCAGAAATGGGAAACACATGTTTCTCTGCACTGTCACATCCAATGCCTTCAACAGAGAGGGAGCAAGTTTATTGGCGTCAGTATTTCAGTAAATCCGGATCCTTCAGCACATCGCTAACAGAAACAGAGAAAGACTGATCCATCTTAGCCACCAGCAGACAATCCAAAGAGTACCTTTCATACCGCAACAATGATGGAAACTGGTACCTCTGTGGTTTTTGTGAAGCGTGGTGAGTTCTCCAGCGTGTGTCCCATTCTCATGTAAAAACCTTGCGATGGAAGTGTTAAATTCTTGTAGAGGGAAAAAAAAAAAAAAAAGCGTCGGGGAGGAAAAAAAAAAAAAGCCTAATTGAAAGTGCCTCGCTATTCCTTGCGCTAAGGATTTATTTCAGACAATTTCAAGATTAGCCATGCAGACAGGGTAGTCTCCAGATATCCCCGCAAAGCTCTGCATAGTTTATATTAATCCGATTTTCCTTTGGATACAAATCTCTACCGTCAATAGGAGGGTTCGAAGGGTCCTCGAGCAGGTAAATTGAGCAGCTCTGGCTGTGATTCCAGCTCGCTGTGCAGTCAGGCCAGCGGCGGTGTCACTTGAACTCTCACGTTCAGCCGGAGGTAGGGAAAGCCTCAGTTGATCACATCTCCCTCCTCCTCCAAGACTGGTGCTAGTCTCTTTCTTGCAGGGAGACCACGGCAAAAAATCACCTCTAACATGTAACGCGCTTTTCTTCTGGCCGGCTATGGACGCAGCAGCGACACAAACCCTCAGCTGGATAGTGTCCGGGGCGGGGGGAAGGGAAAATCTCCCGAAACAAACAGCAACAAGGTGAAATCCTCCCAGCTTTGCTCAGATGGACTCCTGCTTTCCTTGTTTATGCAGCCCAGGGATCCCGGTTCTTCCTCTGAGCGTCTCTCCCTTACAGGAGCTGTAAACACAAGAGGGAAAGCGCTATCAGAGCGGCGGCGGCGGCAGTGAAACCGTACCGAGGAAAAAAAAAGGGGGGTGGTGGTGGGAGGGGGGGGGGGCCGGGGGAGCGCTGGAGGCTTTGCGTTTACACAATGCATCGGGTATTGTTTCAGTCCCGCCTCCCGTAAAGGGAAAAGTTTCGTGGGAGATTCCCTCTCCCACCCACCCCCCCACCCAACCATCCCCCCCTTAAGAAGAAAGCATACGAGTAGCTCTAAAAGAAGTAGACGCGGGATAAACGCAAGTTAAAAAGGCAAGTTAAAAACAAAGCACCTAGGCGCGAAGTTGATCAAACTAAGATCTTCTCGGCTCTACCCCCACCCCGAGCCCGCCCCCGAAAGACAGCCTGAACTTTTCTCGCCTCCTTCAGCACAAGCGCGGTTTTAACCCTCGGCTGGCAGCCGGCTCGCACTTCCCCCGCCATCCCTCCCCGGCTCCTACCTCGCCGTCCCCGCCCCGCGTCCTCGCTCCCCTCTCACCTCCCTCAAACCGGCAGACACGCTCCCCGCCCCGGCCGCCTCAACTCCCGCCTCCCCCGCACACCCCCCCTCCTCGCCCCTCATCCCACCTTCCCCTGACCTACACCTCAACGGGGCTGTGTCTGTGGGGGGGAACATCCTCCACGGAGCTGAGGAGGGAGCTACTGGATGGGAGTGCGTGTGGGGAACTGCCAGGGACCGGGTGGGGGCTGTATTTCAGGACTGGTTTGCCCACCGGCTTTCCGCGGACGCCGAGGAGGAGCCCCCCCCCCCGCCCGCGCACACACCGCCCCGCCGCCAGCGCGGGACCTGCCCGCAGCCGCCGCCAGCGCGGTTACCCCGCCGCGCCGCTTCCCCCCCCCTCCCTGCTCTCCGGCAACACCGCCTCCAGCCGGGCCGCTGATTGGGCGGCAGGCAGACGCGCGCGCGGGGCTGAAGACAGGGGCGGGGGGGGGGGGGGGGGGGGGAAAGGGCGCAGGAACCGCGGCCGCGCAAGGCGGGAGGGACGTGCTTCCGCCTCCGCGCGCCTTCATAACGGCCGCGCGCGTGCCCCGCCGAAGGCACTTCATCCCCCGCGGCCCCGCGCACGCGCGCGAGGGGCTTCCGCGGCCCCGCGCTGAGCGATCGCGCGCGCGTGCGCGCCGGGCGGGATGTTCTGCTGCGCTCGCGGCGCCCTCTAGGCTCGCCAGGCGCCGGTGCTGCCGCCCCGCTTCTCTCTGGCGGCTGCTGCGGGCAGGGGGCACGTCAGGGGCGGCTGCGGCGGCTGTCTCGGCTTGTACGAGCCCGGCAGCGGCGCTTTTTGCCAGCGGGGGAGGAACGCAGCAGGTACGTGGCGGCGCCGGGGCGCCCGAAGGTGCGAGACAAGCCCCTGCGCTGCGCTCAGCGCGGCCGGCTGCTCAGCAGAGTTTCCGAGCTCGGTTTGGTTCTGTGCAAGGAGTTGAGCGAGCGCCTGAGCAGGCTGGCAGTCGGCTCCTGCTCCTTTTCCTTCTCCATAACCCGTCTCTCACGACAACGCCGCGCAGGACAGCACAGTGAATTATCACAGCGAACGCAAGGTCGTCTCCTTTGGCAGTGGTACCGGCTGGTTGTCCTGGGTGCCTGGCCCAGGTGTGTTACTCGAGAAAGCACCTTTTTCCCCAGGCTTGTGTTACTTTGCACCCGGCACAGGTGAGCAGCACTTGCTAGTTCTGTGGCAGCACCTGTGTGTAACACCTGTGCCTCAGTTCCCCTCTCCTATCTGAGCCATCAAATCCACACCAGCCTCTACTTGGCTCTTCCTCTTGGCTCTCCCTGGGTATCCCACACATCTGTGTCCTGCCAGGTTCTCACTGAAGCTGGTGCCTGCTTCTCTTGGTACCTAACAGGCTATTGAGGTTTGCAACACCCATTTTCTGCCCTTCCCACTTCCCCCTACGTGCCAGCCTGTTGCTTCTAGGCTCAAGAGCTTGCTGGGCTCAAATTCTTCTCCTGTTCCGTCACCTTTTCCTGGTGACTGACAGACACGAGCTGTGCTTCAGCAGCCGCCGCCTCCTGAGGTCAGCAGAGTGTGAATAGCGGTTCTGACGTGTTCCCCCTTTTTGTGTGCAGAGCATGTGAATACCTATCTGCAGGCACCAGGGCCCAGCGCCCGCCGCTTTCATTTCCCTGTGTCCCCTCTGAGAACAATGCGAAGCGAACCTGGATTGTTTTGTTGGGAACTGACCTCGAGGAAGTGACAATCAGTAGCTCCCCTGGCAGTGATTAATCCATGGCAGTATGAAGAAAGGTTTTATTTATTTAATTAGTAATTCTGGGTGGGGTTGGTTGATCTCAACTGGAGATGGGAGGTCTCTTCCGCTGTGGATTTGGCGGCTGGTTTTCCTGACTGCTGTTAACGAAGGAGCACTGGGTTGCAGAGGGAAACTTGAGTTTAAAGTTTCACCTGGAGTTTGACCTCTGGGAAAGCACTGGGTGCTTCCTTGTCAGCTCTATGGGAGGCAGTTTGCACTGGTTAGTAATGTCTCAAGTCTGCTGAAAGAGCTGTTGTCAGACTGCTGAGGTTTTAAACCTGAGTTGTTACAGGAGGGAAATAATAACTGATGTTACCTCCCCTGATTCTAGTGAAACCTTGTTTCCTCTTGGAATTAATACATTTTCCTTGTAGCACTTTAGAGGTGCCCAGCTAGAATAGGAAGCCAAGGTGTTGTCATCATTCAGGCCTTGCTATTGAAAATTTATTTAAATACAGTAGTGTCCCTTAGAGTTGGCTGCTCCACATCCCAGGTGAAATGTTTTCAGTTGATTTGCTTCTTTTTAATGATGACGGTGTCCCTTCAGCACATCACAGAGGACAGTGTTGGTAGGTTGGCTTTCCTCTGTTTGCCTTGGCTACAATAACTGCACTTTGAAGTGTTCAAACAAGAAAAAAATATACCAGAAGTCGTTTTCTAGACTAGCAAAAGGATGTCATCATTTTACTGCCTTTGTTCTGTACCTGCTTCTCCACTCTCCTGCCTGCACTTAACATGTGAGGAACTAAACCATTATACTCACAGGAGGAAGACTTGTAGGAGAACAGCCCTCCCACCTGAGAAAGCAGAAACAGCAAATCCAACCCTAATAGTCACAGGAAAAAAAGGAGGGGATGGGTTTTCAGGAATTGAAAATGTAAGTACAGGAAAAGAAGCAAAATGTAGTTATTTTCATTCAGAAGCAGAGAAAACAAGGTGAAGGAGCTTTTCTCTAATGCCTGTTGTGTTCTCTGGTGAGGTATAAATGTGATGAGTGTTCTGAGGGCTGCAGACTGTTGTATAATTGATACAGAGTGGTGGGATATTCTATTTATGTAAGTGGGGAGACAGTGAGACAGCAGAGAAAGGAAGAGAAGGAACCACTGTGCAGGACAAGCCATCTAATGGGAGGAGATTTCTAGCCAAGAAGATGTAATCCTGGAGCTACTTCAGAGGAAAAACTTGCCCATGTTGTACAACTTTAATTCTTAGTTGCCTTTTGCAGGGCTTTATATCTTCGAGGGCGTAGCTCTGTAGCATTTGGAGTTAGCTGAACTGCTTCAGAGAGCATTCTCATGTACAAATAATTATACATGCTTTTTTGAGAGATGTAGCAAGTTGTTTTGCTCTAGTGCAGTTGTTTTGCTCTAGATGCAGTCTCTGGAACTTGCAGTCATTGAAGGTTAGTGCCCAGCTGGGATGTAGATTGTACCAGGTAATTGCTATGGTTTGCCTATTATTAGTCCTGCAAGCCAAATCATTATCTTGCATTCAGTCTTCTGTCATTTTTTTTTCTTAAAAAACCCCACTGATTTATTTTTTATTATGTGGTATTTTCCACCAATGTACTTTCTTGGATGATGACTTACTCTACCTGAGAAATTTACCTGGAAATGAGAAAACTCTTAGCAAAAACTTTGAAAATTAAATGGAGAGACACACACTGTAACAGGCAGAATCATGATATGCTCTTGCAGCCTAAAAACTTATTGTTCTACTTTGCTCACAATGAAGACCTTACTATAATAATTAGTATTTCTAATTCCTTGGATAGATCATGTGGGTACTCTGAAAACACTGGTTTGTAGTTTGTTCCTGCACTTCCATTTTCTTTCACTCAGAAACAAAGGGCAAAACTCAAGGCAAGCAATTGCATTGACTGCTGCATGGTTGTCCCAGAAGATTTTTATATTGCCTTTCCTTTTCTCCCAAGAGAGACAGAGCTTTAGAAAACAATGAGTATGTGAGTAGAAAGTAACTTGCTTTCAAATGGGATTTTTTTTTCCTGCATACTAAATCAACCTGAATGCAGTAAACTATTGGGAGGGGACTAAAATCTTCCTTAACAAGGGTATATTCCCAAGGGTCACTAGCCAGCTGCTTTGCTTTTACGGTGTAAATATGCTTCTACATCAATAATAAACATTGGAAGAGAAGAAAAAAAATATCACATTACATAGCTGGAAGTCTCAGGGGAGACATTAAACAATGACTTCACCACACTTCTGGAAGTATCTTCTGCAGTGAATGCTGTTGCAAGAACAAGAATAACTCCCATTAAATTTTACTGGGCTTAAATAACTTAATATGGTGTCAGTTATAAAGCCCCAAAACAAACAGAATGACAGATTTTTTGTTTTCTCCGTGTGGTTTGAATTTACATAAAAGAAATTAGAATTAGATTTATATACCTCTTAGGTCTGATTTTAAATTCAGACATGCTAGAAATTTGTAGTTAAATTCCTTTGCTTGCTGCTTAATGTGATTGCGTTTAGGAGTCCAGGAACAGACAAGGTGCAGTTCTAAGGCACAGCGGTAAAAGTTGAGTGCAAGTAGATTGAAGTGTTCGTTTGACGGCTTTTGTGAGTCCAAGAGCTGTCCTGCCAAAGCTGTAGCACAGCTGTGTTTATGTTGAAACGCAGTTAAGCAGATGTGGACAATGTCAGTACAGTCAGGAGAAGGGGGTAGTGTAGTTTCTGAATGATCCCATCTCCTGTATTATCCCAATGTAACAATAGGCTTTCCTATTTAGCGATCAGAAGAAATTCACAATGACCCAGCCACGTTGCCCTGCTGTGTTTTATGGAGTGGAGAGTTAGCGAAGTAACATAAAGGAGCAAGACAACAGGTTCTGCGTTTTTGAAATGTAGACGTTTGAAAACATTCTTAGAGCTTCCCAGAGGAAGACTACAGGGGCCGTAATGATTCTACTCCAGACAAGTTTGGCTAGAGTGTAGAGAGAGATCTTACTTTACAAGTCTGTGTCTTCAAACACCAGCCAGCCTGGCTCTCCGGCCATGGGTTGCAGGGATTGCCCTTTCATGATTCAGATGACGCCCCAGGTGCAAGTGACCTGAGCGCTTTGAGGAATGTCTGAAATTGCCATAAATACTAGGGAGGAGTTTGGACAAAGAGTAAATCTCTCAGTTGTACCTCACCTTTATACTTACGAGTGCCGTCTTGGTAACTCTCAACCTTCTAGTTGATCAGTAAAAAAAATAATAATAATAAATCAGAACCTGAAACTATAAGTACAAAAGAAATCTACTACATTGCAACCAAGGATTACTAAGGAAATGCATTAATGCATCGATTTGCACTTGATCACACTGAGCAGAAGACTTTCCAACTGTAGGGAGTGTGGTGGTAGGTGGGTTTTTGTTGGGGTTGTTTTTTTTCTCCTCCCTCAGAACTAAACAAAACCACACCCACAATGTTAAAATGTATTGTTTCTGCATGGCATGGTTCAGATAGAACATAAGATGTTAAGCACTTTGAGGTTAGATTTCATGGAGTTCTGCATTTTTCAGAGTGGTAACTTTGATAATAAAACCAAAAAAGAACCCCCCCAGCAAAAACCCCAACCCCTGAAGTCATGGTATACAAGGCAAGATCCAGTGTGATTTCTGTTGATTATCCTGGTCTTCTTTCACTAAGATTCTGTAGTGTAACCATGGTTTTACCCAGAGAGATAATGGTTCAATGGTTAGTGGGCTGATTATTGTTTTCCATATGTTTATTCACAAAGGTATTATGAAGACAATGTTCTTGTTTCCCTTAACAGTGTTGTAGAAGATTGTGTTTTTATCAAGTGCATGGGTTGTTTTCAGATGCCAGATAAACACCTTGTCTCAAGTAAGCAAAGACATCTGTTGAACATTTTGTGATGGGATTACATTATTATGTGAAGAACAGTGTTAAATGTTTACATGGAGATCATCTTCCAAAAATAGCCTATTCTTGAGACACCGTGATTAATTGAGAAACACAAAGTAATAGATGTGATGAGTTCATTATTACAATCCTGCATTTTTCTGAATTGATCAACGTGATTCTAATGGAATAACCTTAAAAGAAAAATCCCATTTACTGCAATGTGATAAACAGATAACAAGGAGGAGGATGAGAACAATTACCACAAGGGCTTGAGCAATCACACTTAGTAAAGGGGATATAACTGAACATCTCAGCTATATTACTGCTGTCATAGTCTACAGTTTGCCCATCATATAAAATAAACGGGTCGTGAAATGAGAAAGTAAGCTTAAAAGAATACATGGAAGGTGTTTACAGTGATTGCAGCGTTGGCCACCTCTGTTAGAAATAATTTTTTTCCTCCATAGGATATGAAAGTGTAATGGTTTATATTAAGATTAAAATCCAGAGGAATCTGCTGCTGTGGGGACTTCAGCAGAGAATTTTCAGCTGTAATGATACTGTTCCTTGTCTTTCAATAGTATTCTGGGTTTGTTAGTCTTTTGGGCTTCCACACTTGTGCATCTAAGAATTTTCCATATTAATTGATGACTGAAGTTGAGATGTCAGGCTTAATCCCATAACTCTGGTTTGCAAAACCAAAGAATGGACTGGACTCTGTCAGCTCAGGGAGATGAAGTGAGAGGATTAACATGAGTAAACCACCGTGCCAGCTGGTTTTTACAAGTAATGCTATTGTGGCATAAAATTAAAGTTGTCCCAAAACGGTTTTCTCTCCACTTATTTGCTACAGAGGATCTTCACCAGCAGGTTCTTATCTTTAGCAGCTAAAATAATTTATTTGTCACCACTGTTCTCCTTGGCTGCATCCTTGTGTATGTCAACTCACCATCTCTTGACTGACTGTCTGTAATTCAACTGGTACGTAATCAGTGCTGCTTTTCAAGACTGGTGGTTCTCAGTGCTGTGATTCTTCTTTTGCTTTTTTTTTTTTAAGATCATCAGAAGCAATTATATTGTATCTTTGAATCTGTTCAAGGTAGGACAAGGGTCTAGATTAACACTGAAGAGCTTCCTTTTCCACAGGTCTCTTATCATGATACTACTAACAGAAATTAATTTTGTGGAAATCCAGGCTGTGGACACAGGCAGTACATTTTACCATTCTGCAGCTTTAGCTCAAGGTTGTTACTGCAGTTCAGTGCTCAGAAGGGAAGAATGCATGCTAATTACTGAAATTTTATCTTAATTTCCATAGCAATTAAATGTTATTTTAAAAGGCTAATCTGAAATATTTTCTAAGTGATCTGCTTGGGTGACACCCTTGCACCATTTTTTGGGAAAGCTGTGAAAATATATTTAAATGTCTGGTAAGGTTTTTTTACTTGATTAAGTTTTTAAAAAAAACCTCACTTTTCAGTAATAAACACAGTATGAAATGAGTATTTCTTAAAAAACCCACCCACAACAAAGGAATTCACACTGGTGGTAAATTTAAACAGCAGCAGAATATTATTATAGCTTTGAATGTGATAGCAGAAATAAAGGAGAAATATTGGAATAAAAATAAAATTATCTTTATTAAGGAAATTTACGTTTTAAAGAAAGTAGCAAAGCTTTGTGGCTATTTACATAGAAACCACTGATTTTTCTTAACTGCTCTGTAGTGCATCTAGGCAGTAATTTGGAATGCTTATACTTAAATCAGATGCCAGCATTACTCTTCAGAGAGTACTCAGAACAGAGTGAGGGCGAGACAGATGGATGCAAAAAAAATCAATAGTTCAGAGAACTCCATCAGATGCATGCATTTCACATAGGTCAAGTTTGATGAAACCCAAGTTTCATGAATCAACACTTCTGATGTAAATAATTCACTGTAATGGAAAAAACCCCACTGTGCTTATATGGGATGAATGTAAATACACTTTTAAAATAATGTTATAACATAATATAGCTCTTGTAGTTGGTTTATACGTACATTTGATTCTCTCTATGTGAGGGTTTGGGACAGCAAGAGATTGGAGATTTTTCTGTTAGTTTTGAGTTGGGTTATGGAAAACTTAATGAAATTCAAACTGAGTGGCAGTTGCAGTACAATAATGCTACAGTTTGCCTTTTCTACATTAATAGATCTGTAATTCTTCACCATAATATTTAAATCTGATCTCATTCCTGATTTTGTATGCGTACCATCAGGTTTTAAGTATTCCAAAATGACTATAATATGACCTTCCTTTGGGAGCAGCTCCCCAGCGCTCTCATAGGTACAAGAGGAAAACGTAAGTACAAACCACAAGGTGAGATGACATGCTATATAAAGCACACAGTAATCAGGGCAGGACTCCTCTTACCTTAACAGTGAAATAATTCTGGATTGCTGCAAAGAAATAGAACTTAGGTCTGATGTAACACGTTAGTTGAACTGATGCAACTCTACAGATTTTGACGTCATTACTTCTGGTTTATACTGGTAAGGTAAAAAAAAAATGGAAATTAATTTTTTCCCCTGAACTATAGTGGATTCTAGATCAGACACTATGATAGATTAGAATAAGAGCTACTTTGTTTTCTTTAGAACGTACATCACTGCTTTTCATTAGTCTTACAAAGGAGCTTTATAAAGTCCCCTCCCAAGGACAGCAATTATGCAGATAAGGGTGAAACTTTGATATTGAGTTGTAACTTGCATTCATTCACTCACAACTGAACTAATTTATGAAGTTTATAACCTTAAAAACCTATAAAAGCCTACATATTAATAATTAGGGCTAAGGAAATTGAAGGAAGGCAATGCATATGTTACCCCTTACAGACACAAATCTGGTGTATTTCTCCACTGTGTTTGGCAAGAAGTAGCAATATATTTCCTTGTTAGTCAAAATTAATCCTTTATAAGAGTCACAAGGAAGAATGCAAAATACCATCAAGTTGATAATGTGTGGATAATAAAATATAATGTAATACAATGTCTGGGTATACCAGAGATACTTAAAAGAATTACCAAAGAAGTTCTGTGAACTATCAGTGTTCTTTTTAACAAACCTCAAACTGCCATTAAGAACTCAGATGAATGGAAAGAAAACCCAATGTTGTGTCAGTATTTTAAGGTTAAACATGATGCCACAAGTAATCCCAGACATATTAATTGAAGATCAGTTCTCATGCACTGAAAGGCTGGTTAAGATGGAAACAGTAGAAACAAAATTAACAATCAGTGCTGATTGATATGATTTTTATGGAAAACAGATATTGAACAAGCATGCTGATGCTTCTGATGAGATTGCAAGGTTGACTGATAATCTCCCATTGTTTGATGTAATGTACTTTGACTTCAGTGCTGTCATTTGGTCACAATGTCTTGCATGATTATGGTTTAAAAAAAAAAAGCGTGTTATCTGACATTCAGTCTTTTAGATTAGAATGATAAACTGAAACAAACTTCAGAAAATCATCATCTGGTTGAAAGGTGTGGAAGAGCTGTGTGTATATGGGGGAACATTGTCAGCCTGCCGTTATTCAGGGTCCTTCCTGGAGAAAATCTATCTTCCTGATAGATCTTTAATCTGTCAGGAAAAGCATGCTTAGGGAAAGAGGGGGGAAAAAAAAGAAGCCCACAGTTGAAAAGTGATGCTAAATTATTTCACACTACAAACAAGAGTAGGGGTTGTCAACCATGAATTTACATCTGTATGGTGACACTTAGAAAAGCTCAGCTGAGGCAACTGACTGTGGAATTAGAGAACATAAATTGAAGAATGATAAATCCCTTTGTGGATACCATCATTCCTGACCAACGTGAACTCCACTATGCTGGAGTTCAGGATCTAAGGGATTTTAACATCTGAAGTTAAATAATCCTCACTGAGTTTAACCTGTTTAATTTATTGCTGGTGTTCACCAGTTTAGCTTTCCTGATCTATGCACTTGGACCATTCCAGTTGGTAACTGGTCTTGAAATACTTTAGCTAGAAATGCAATGGCTTCCCTGTCTTCAGAAGACTTTGTTGTTTATTCAGAAAATAGCCTGTAGATAGAATCTTTGTTATTCCTCATTAGATGTTTCTCAATGTTCACAAAAAATAAATGATTGTGTTAGAATATTAACTCAAAGAAAAGTTTGTGTACAGTTTTTAACTGTAAAAGTTAGTGAGAGTTTGTGATATATACCAACATTGCTTTATCAAACCTTAAAGAAATGGTTACCTCACAAGTTGGAGGTAACCTTCTCTGACCTTACCAATGGGACCTTAACCAGCAGCTTCAGGGAGACTCAAGAGAGGGAAGGAAGTTACTGTTGCATAGGGGTAGGTTGTTCTCATTTTCACCTCAATTCAGTGATCCTTGTTGATCACAGTAGCACCCAAATAATTACTCTAATATGCAACAAAGAATGAAAACAAAGGCACTGTAAAGTTCCAAATATTGAGATAATTGTCAAGAGAAAAACAAGATGGTTGCCTTGGGAACGAGAACAAAGTCAGCAAGGAAGGACATTTACAATTGAAACTTTAAAAAATATATATTCCAGATAATCTGTAAAATACATTGCAAAAAAAAGTTAGTTTGGAGTCTTATGTTTCTCTTCTCTCCTCTTTGCTTTGTTGTATTTGAATAGTGCTTGTATCTTGACTCCAGGCTTCAACCTTTCAAAACATTTCCACACTGTCTCAGACATCTTACAAACATAGATTAATAAAAAATAAATTGGCCTTGGATGTTGGCAAACCTCAAAACCTTTGCTCTGATAGTTCTTTCATTCAATGATAATTAATTTTTTACCAAATGAGTAGCTTTAATCAGTTGGATACCTGAATAGAGTCTGAATCCTACTATGGGTGTTTGAAGTCTCAGGGAGTTGCAATAGATCAAGAAAAGCTTTCATAGCTATGGCCTTTCTACTTTGACTATATACATCTGTTCTAAATAATACTGAGACTAATTCTGCCCTTTGTCATAATGATATAAATCCAAAATAAAGCCTTAATACTGCAAGGACTTAGTGTATATATTCAACTTCAGGCAAGGGACAAATCCTATGTATTACAGCTGTAATATATACATGCTTAACATCCAGCAGACAAATATCTCTGCAGGATTTAAGTTAAGCAGATACCCCTAGTTTCAGTGAATGTCACCCTGAGCAGAACTTGGTGTTATGGTTGGAGACACTGTACCTTATTTACTGTTATAGGTTCATCTCCCTAACATGTAACAGGAGCTTACAGTCACTTAAGGGTCATTAGTTTGTCAAAAACTTATTAAAATGGATCCTAAAAAATGCTGTTATGTAGGTGGTTATAAAAACTCTGAAAAAGAAAGAACAATGCATCTTAAACTGTTGCTTAAAATACTACAGATGCAGAATTTTTCAATTACAAAACATTTTAAATTATTCTATTTTTAGTTAGATTAACATATATTTTTAACTAATACATATAAATACTTCCCTAGAAGAACATGAAAAAGGTAAAAAAAAAAAGCCCCCCTGTTTTAGCTGTACTCCTGTGCTGACCAGTCACACTTTGTGTGGCTCCCTGATAAACATTTAGGTGGAGAGTAATTCCAAAAAAGAAAAATGAAAGAGAAGCTTTCCTTCTAGCACATTGCAGTATATCGTCTTATCACACAGCTAAGTATAGCTAATTTATTTGGAGTAAAGGGGTTATTAAGATGAAGATTAATGCACAAATAACTCTTATTCCTGGAAGCTTACTGTGATGCATAAACTCACAGAATCTGTTGCACAGGAGGGTTTACAACTGTACCCAATGGAAGTGTGATGTTTTTATCAGTGCGGTAACACTGAAGGTATTCTAGAGGCTGTCGCAGGATAAGGGCGGAGGGCCTACAGTTCCTTTTATCACCACGAATGCCTAAGTATGTGTACTGGAAGGAGAGCAATTGTATCTAAGGTTTGAGACCATTTATGATTGCAAGGGGAGTTGGCACCGTGATTCCGTGCTGATGGGGACAGCATGAAAAGCTGCTAAGCACCAAATGGGAATTGTTTTTCCTTCTGTTAACTGTGTTTCATAAATGGCTGGATCATTATGGAGTGCTTTTGGTTTGTTTTGCCTTTCTTTGGAGAACTGGGTATTATATAGAAACAATAATATGATTTTTAATAGATCAAGAATCTTTTCCTGAATAACCCCCGCTGTAACTTTCTACATGCATCTTATGTGTATTGTATGTCTAGTGTAGTAATTCACAGTAATATATCAGAATGTCCCTCTAGTAAGGCTAGGGCTAATAAACTGTTGTTAGTAGTTCCAAGGTCAAACATAGTTCTTTCTATGAAAATAAAAGATAGCGCTGCATTACCTTGTCAAGTTAATACAGTGTGATAGAGCATCTCAGGCAGCACATCCTGAAAGACTGTAAATGTCTAACAGATTTAGGAAAACTGTACCTCAGGGAAAGTATTAGGAAGAATTCATCAATGGATCAAAACTGTCTGGGAACCTTACTTATTGGGGACCAGCACAGTTTTAAATTATTACTTTCTTAAGAAAAGCCTCAAGACAAATTGTATTTCTTAGATTAGCTCTACAGGAATGGGTCAATAATTTCTATTGGAGGGTTTCGAGTTTTTTGTTTCTTTTTTTTTTAACACTGGCATGAGCAATTTCAATAATTTGAACTCTGTAATTAAGTTTTGAGTTTTTTCCCAAATGATTTTCAAATTGCTTAATGTGCTGTTTATAGTCTGTCATTCTTTACAGATGAAATTGGACATATTTGTGAAGTGTCTTAGCAGTGTGCCTCTAATGACAAAGAACTTTAATTATAAAATATGGGTTTGCAAGTTTTGCATTAATTAGATGCAAAATTAACAAAGTGTAAAGCTTGCACATATATTCACACACATATAGAACATCAGCAAGTTTTCATCCATAGCTATGCCTCAATGTGTTTAAACATTTGGAATCGATAGTTTTAAGAGTAATAGCCATTAAAAAGAATTCTGCTATTCTGTGTACTTTGAGTTGTTCCTTCTGCAACTAGTCCTTGTGAAATCAGTTACTCCGTATTTACAATGTGACCAAAGTAGAACATACTGGGCTCTCTTTATTTTTCCATGTATGATTGAATTTAGGTTCTGTCAAGCAATTTATAGGGATTTCAAGTGTTCTGGAAAACTCGTTCAAACCAGCCTGCTCAGGATTTTACCCTGTGGACCCTATTCTCCATTTTATTTGCCAACAATTCCGCTAAATTCAGTGGAGTCTCACCAGCATAAAAATGGTGTGATGAAAAGGCAGTTACTGCTCTGCTACTTTCAAAGAAGTGATGCAGCTAAAGAGGAGGTATAAATACACACAAACATGAAGTAACTAAAGAGTATAGCTTCAGATATTTGTAGGCCTCCAAGCTACTAAATTCTTTTGAACTTGTTTTCCTGCTTACATGCTTTATAGCCAAGCTCCTTTTTGCCCTCTCTTTCTCTCTTACATCGTTGAACCTTTCTTATAAATGTCTTCAGCTTCAACAGCAAAGAAGGCCACCCCTAAAAACTTATGGAACCTTAAAAGCTTTGGATTTCTTCAGGCTGACCCCTCTGTAGATGCTTCACCCATTATTTTGTGGTGGCATCATTGTCTTTGTCAAGTAGCATTTTAACTTGAATCAGGAGTGGGCTTTTGAATTAAATCTCATGTCTGTCCGTATTTAGCATGGTTAGGTTTGCATTCTGGAGTTGTGTTAGTTCATGTGAGCTGGGTTTATTTCAGATAAAACTAAAGAATGAGTTGCTCAAGTGTTCAGTTCATTGGATCAGACAAAACCAAGGCTGAAGTAAATACCTGTGAAACACCCATAGATGATGGGTCCCCAGTTTCATTTTATTGATCTATTCCTGTTGCATTAGACTGACAAATCTTTACAAGACTTCATTCTTTTGAAGGAAAAGCAGGGGTACCTGTTGTGCTCCCCCTCCTTCCCCCCTCCAAAAAAGCTTGGGAAATATTGTAGGCCATCAATCTTAAACCAAGCTAAGCATTCTGGAATCTGCAATTAGAAGTTTAAAACCGGAAAAGAAATTAAATCTAAGGCACACATCTATCTATTAATATTTAATAATGGCAAGCTTTGGTGATTACCTTTTCAACTTACTGGCTGTCCAAAATTCATGTTGAGGTACTTGATTTCTTTCTGTGCACTGAATAAATAGTTAAAGCACCTAGCATGCAGTTACGGGTTTTACTGGTTTCTGAAAATTAAAGCTTGAGAAAAGCACAGCAATGACTATGACTGTTTGGAATACAGTCTTTAGTTTGGATTTTGCATTTAATAAGAACCCCTTAATGGTTGCCCATCAGGTAACAATTTGCTGTTCTTAAGCTGCGGTCTTCCTTCAATGCAAATGTCACAGTTAAAACTTTATTATGTATTGATTCTCAGCTACATTAACCCTACTGTGTTTGTGATGTTCAAAATCACAGTGGACTATAACACACATGTTAAAGCTCTCCTGCTTATACCGGGGAGCAGATAAATAGGATTAAGTTAATAATTCTGCAGTTCTGGAGTAATTGCTATTTACAAAGCACAAACTGGTCTGCTGATGACATCATTAGAGACTTGGTTTAATTAAACTTCTATTGCCCATGTTTTTACTATGCCTCTTACTGTAATTAGATTTGTATAGGGCACTCATTTGTAAACTGGATATTGCTGCAGAATAAGACTTGCTTATATTTTTGGTGGCCTATGTCCCACACAGTAATTAAGATCAAGTTTAAAGTTAAGTATGTGTTCAGCACTTTTGTTGAACTGCTGCTTCTTTTATTCCCTTTCATTCAAATTCAAGCCTCAGTCAGACATACTAAGGAACTGATTCTTGCAATCTTACTGATGTTGAGTAATGACTTAATTGCTAGACTGTCATCTTGACATAGACTATTCTAATCCCAGAACAAGAAAAAAACAAATGCAGGTTATTTAGCAAGCTGTGTTCAAGCCTAGAATTAAAATGTTTTGACAGTATCTTACAGAACAGGAAATAAGGTTTTGTATTAGTCTTTATTATCAAATATAAGCCATGGTTTGCAGTATGTGGGGAGGAATGGATGTGACTTCTATATCAAGTACCTATTGATTTTTAGTGTTGAGAAGAGTGACCAACCAAAATGAATTTGGAGAAAAGTAGCGTATAGCTTTTTTATTTTAACAAATGCCTGCAATTGTTACATCTCTAATTTTGTAGTTCCTGTAACATCCAAATGACTGAAAGCTTTGTACAATTCCTGTCTGTTAAACCAACAGGATTGCACAGATTTCCTTGGTGCTTTGAGAAAGACGTGTTGTGGGAAGCTGACGTCATGTTTAGGAAAAACACTTTACTGCCCAAGCTGACACAATTTACTTGGAACTGAAATGTTATATACAAATATAATATATTTTTTGTTTTCATCCTTTGGGATGCACATGTATTAAGAGCATGGAGATGCTTTAAAGTAAGGAAAGCCTATGTTTGTGGCCTGCAACTTACGCTTTGCTAAGTTAGACACTCATTTCCCAAAGCCTTGTTTTTTATTATCAAAATAATAAAGCAGGCGGGTGCATGAAGTAAACCTGAAGCTGTATTCTGAGCTTTGTTTGAACAGAGTGGTTTAGTCCCACAAATTGTCAGGACTCATACTCCATTTAGCATGCTGCCAGTACAGCTAGTTCATTCTGCCTTAAATTTGTTAAGACATAGACAGGAGAGGGATTTACAGGCTGGGGAATGTTGTTTTGTTTATCCTGCTGGTGATTAAACTAACCCTCTAAATATCTGATGGCAACCTGCTATTTTAAAGATAAAAAATGCCTGAACTGCCTGTAAAATAGTGAATAGCCTACTTTGCAAGTAGCCATGATCTTTAATTTATTTATTAAAGTTATTTTCGTAGAGTATCTGTGTTAAACCTGACAGCTTGATTGCACTGGGGTCTTGCCCCAGGGCAGCTATTTGGATACATCACGGACGCAGAATATCAACACAGAATAGTTTGGCTGGAGTAAAAAGTCTGTCTATCATGCTGTCCATATTTACTGTCTCAAGTGCACAATTCAACAGTTTTGTAAAATTGAATAGTATATGCTCCAATTCTCTCTTGGAATGTTGTGATGTTAAGGAACTATTGTATTTCTCTGCAGAAGGAGATGGATCTTTATTCCCTAGCAAAGCCTTGCCTAGAGCATTGTGATTTTTCCCTACCCTTATGTTTAATGTGTGTTCCTATATACAAATTACTCTTAGGTCAACCTCTTCACAACTAGCTTGTAGCTGTCCTTTCCAAACTGTTCTTAAGTTAATCAAGCCATTTTTGTAAACACACACACACACACCCAAACACTAAACCAGGAAGGAAATAATTTTGAGAATACATATTAGCATCCTTAGAATACACACAAAGGTGCATATTTATTTTAGGAAATTGCAATAGTTATTCCAAACCAAGAATTGCCAACCTAGAAAATCACATTAGTAATTTTCGACTTAAATTGATCTATGAGGCAAGGAAGCAGAGTTAGAGAACCATTCAGTGAAACTTAAGATGCCAACAAAGAGGAAAATATATCTGGAGGTTTGAAGTCATTTTCAGAGTGCTATGTAGCAAGAAAAGAATGTTATCACCCTAGCAAAATTCAAGAAGAGCCTCTTTATTAAGTACATAATTCCAATGAAAATATCTTTGCAGCACTAGTTGAGATAAACCTGAGTTGTAAGCATACACTTTTTCTTTAGTTTTCAAATATACTTTCTTCCACTTCAGGGCATCCCTACACCATGACATCAAATGAGGAACAGGGACCACAGCATAGCAAGAAAGGCCAGGAAAGCTCTGGAAGCAGAAGCAGCTGAGGATCTGAAGTTGTCTCTCCCGGTGCTGCGTTGCTCCACGTGGCTCCAGCTTGGATCAGCACCGGCTCAGGTACTTCTATGATTCTATGATTCTGTGTGGTTCTCAGCTGTCTCCTGCATCTGTCTGTCACTGCTGCAGCACCGCAGTTGATACTGTTTCGGTGCCTTAACAATGTGTATCCAGGTCTTGACACGTTTGGATGGTTGGATTGCATTTGGGTCTCATCTGTACAGTCATTAATGCTGAAGTTTACAGCGCAGGGCATGATATTTCAAATTCCTCCCTAAAAGTTTGAAGCTTTACCTGAAACTTAGCAATATGTGTGAACAGTCTAAGTTACATTTTAATGCAGAACTCAATTTTTAATTGATTTTATTCAGTTTTACCTCAGAAAATAGCAAATGAGTTTACTTGCGGATTTTAGAATTCACTTAGAATCCTTTTTACAAGTGTAAAATACAACTCCATATTAACTATGAAATTGTGGCCAGCTTCTCTCTCTTCTCTTTCAGTGGTCTGTGGGGACAGGACTAGGGGCAATGGTTGTAAGCTGGAGCATAGGAAGTTCCGCACCAACATGCGGAAGAACTTTTTCACAGTGAGGGTGACGGAGCAGTGGAATAGGCTGCCCAGGGAGGTGGTTGAGTCTCCTTCTCTGGAGATATTCAAGTCTCGTCTGGATGCCTATCTGTGTAATGTGAGATAGGGAGCCTGCTTTGGCAGGGGGGTTGGACCCGATGATCTCTTGAGGTCCCTTCCAGCCCCTAAGATTCTGTGATTCTGTGATTCTCTATAATTAATAGTTAATCCATTTGCTTGCTCCATGCTTTACCAAATACGGACTTCAGCTTCGTGCCTGCTGTTTTTCCCATGGGCTTCATGTTTTGTTCAGCACAGAGGAGTGTTCGTACTTGCTTAGAGTATGTCTGCATAGCCCAGTAACTTAGTCTGCAAGAATTCCCATGCAAGCTCTGAATAAGCATTTGTGTCTGAACTTGGAGGCAAATAGACCAAAGCCATCAAGAGCTGCAACAGTGTTGGGAAGTCTGAGTAGGTTTGACTCTAGGATGTTTAATACAGCAGTTGGACTACATGATCATCATAGGTCACTTCCAACTGAACTATTCCATTCTTAGTATGGATTGAATCTTGCAGACATTGGCAGTTAAAATCTAAGTCTCCAGGAAGCTGCACAAGTTCATTTTTTCAAAGATTTACAGCAACTAAATTTGGGCAAATTTTCAGGAGAGTGGCAAAAGCCAAAAGTCTGAAGTGATTGACAGGTGCTTGCCAGTATCTCAGTGCACATTCTAGTGCACAAGGCTCAATGTCATTCATTCTGTCGTTGAGTTTCCTTTTACATTTTTATAGCAAATTCTACTATATATAAATTGCTCAGTAATCCTTTATTTTTCTTGCTACATCCTTTAGTTGACTAAAAAATCCCAACTCGTAGCCTTGAAAGAGCAACAATAACAAAATATCTACAAATATAGATCTATTCTTAAGGTTTTCTAACTGCAACATATTTGAGAAGTTCCTTGAAAAGTCTAGGTGAAGGAAAAGTGAGAGTGCACCTGTCTCTTTTAGCTGACATTGGAATAATTAATTTTATGAAAATGACTTCTATTGGAGGTTAATTTATTTTGGCTGACAGTCACATACATTAGTAGACATAGCTAATGCTGCAGTCAGTCTGAACTTTATTTAGAATGGTTTATTTATATCTTGGGGTGATTTCATTGCAAAGAGATAGAAGACATTTAGGATCATCAAGCGTGAACTTTTTTTCCCAGTTAAAAAAACACCACCACAAACAAAAAAAACCCCAGAAGTTTGACTACTTGGATGTTTTGGCCTCCTGGTGTAAAATTACTGCATTTCTTTACCAGTGAAGCTTAAGCAGTTCCTTCAGATGATGTAGTTGAGCTCTTAGTACTGTAAGCAAACACCAGGTGTATCTCCTCTGACCCTCCAGTGTGTGGCTATAAGGATGAGGAGGCATGTTGCATAAACTCAGTATATAAAGTAGTGTTTGTGTGCAACTCAAATGACTTGTTCTTTTGGCCGTAATTTGGTGTTTACAAACATCTTTTAAATAATTTACTGACCAAAAAATTACCATGTTACAATGATACAGTAAGTAAATGACTCAGATGTGGTAGAATGGAATGGCTCCATACTTTACAAAGAACAAACCTGAGAATGTTTAGTGGGTTTATATACTACTCAAGTTTGAAAAATCCAACTGTAGAAAGTAAATGTACATGCCCCTTTCAATGGTATTTTTTGAAAGCATATATTATGGTAATGATTTCCCAAGAGATAGTTACTCATTATGCTTTTTATGCATAAGGATGGAATCCGTTGCAATTTTTAAGGCTTAGTTTTAACTTGGTTTATCCTTGTGCTCCCACTGACCTCAGCTAATCAAGGAAACAAACCCAGTGGATTCTTTATTTGTGTAATTAAGGCAATGGCTGGCTTCCTAAGTTTGTATGAAAAGCAGGTTGATAGGACTTAAGGAAAGAGAGAATATTCCTACGAACATACTACTTATAAACTTGAAGACATGGATAAGTTGCCTGTTTTGACCATGTTGTCCAGTTTACTCCTATGCACTGACAATCTCCTGATAGTCTCATGCCCTTCCTGGAATAGAAAGTCTCCTGGTGTCTGATTAGACTTGGGCATTCTGTAGAGTGGAAACCAGTGGTTCTTCCTACCCTGATACATGAATGACATACAGTATATAATTTATTTTCATAACACTTTTCTGTGGCTGGGGTCCAACTGTTGGATGGAATTTATTGGTTTTAGTGACATCAACCTGTTAGTGTTGGTGGTACAAAGTCAATTAATCTTTGTACACAGGCTGGATTGAATGATGTTTCCACTGTTCATTCTGCATCCTTCAAATAGACATTTTGAGGCAAAACGATTAAATCAGAAAAGAAGTGAAAGAATGTTTTGAAAATATGTTGTAAATATCAGAGACTCAAAGACTCTTTTCCACATACCTACCTAAAGAAAATAATGGAGGGATTTTACTACTAACAGACACAGGGATTCAGAATTGAGTAAAATTTCAACCTGTGCCATTCCCCTTCTAACCTCAGAATTTGTACTCAGGCCAGCTCACCTGTGTTGTCTTGGAGGAACATTGAAAGAAATGCTTGCTCAATTATCTTGGAGCTATATTATTAAGCATATATTGAAGTATTTGTTCTGTTCCCCGGGACTTCAGTCTGTGACCTCTGTTCATACAAACCACAGAAGGATCCATCAGGAAGCTGGCTGACAGCCAGTCTACATGAAAACAGCTGGCATTAGATTAGAATGTAAGCAGTGGGTTTTGACTTGTTTCTGCATTGGCCTGGAAGAAAATAAAAATACTAGTTCACACAAAATCAAAAATGTGGCAGTAAAGGAAGAGGAGTGATGTCAGAGTTCGACGAGCATCTGGATGATGCTCTTAGTCATATGGTCCAGTTTTAATAATCCTGCAAGAGGCAAGGAGTTGGACTTGATCCTTATGGGCCCCTTCCAACTTGAGATACTTTATGATTGCTTTAGACATGAAGCTGAAAGACCTTTACTGGGTGTTTTTGAACCTTTGAAATGCAGCAATTTGTGTCTTTGATATACCAGAAGTGGGACTTGTACCTAATGATTCTGGTTCAAAATGAGGATCATTTTGATAAATAAAGCTTTTTTCTCCTGTGTTCCTGTCAGCTATGTATGTCTGAGTGTACATACAAACTGAGTAATTTGTGAAGAACACAGGAATTGCAGCAGGAATAATATTTGCAGAAAATTACTAATTCTAATACTACTAATATATATATAATATAGATAGATCCCAATATAAGTTTTATAATCTATAGATATAGATATATATATCTGCAGAGAGAGACAATCAGTAGGATCTGATGGAATCTTGGGAGCAGCATTTTACAATCCATTTTGCATCCATGTGGCAGGCAGTGAGTGAAGTCTAAGCTGTTTAGAATCAGATGTATCTTAATTTAAGTACAATTTTTTTCTACTTATATAAAATACCTGAGATATTTAAATGCAAAATGTGTTTTCTGATCGTCTTCAAATTTAGGACTGAATATCAGACCCTTGAATAGATATCCCTGCAAAAAATTAAGCAGAGATATGTATTTCCCATTACAGTTCAGTAGGTCAGATGGTGGGTCAGCTGTTTAGTCCCCTCAAAGATAGCCTAGATGAATGGAGCTGAGTGTGAAGTTAGACTAATGCTTTTCCCTTCTGAGATACTTCCTGGGGTAAGGCTGTGGTACCCATTGCTCCTGACACAATGCAAGTAGCCTCGTGGAGTTAACCTGATTATTTTTGTTTCAGTTACACTTCAGTTTCTCAGTTGCAAGAGTCATAATATCCATTCATCGTACATTCTCTTTGGATATTAATCTGAAGTAAGAATCAGTTTGTATTCAGGGAAACATTTTTTAAAGCTCTGGTGATCACAGTTCTCAGTGTAGTCTTCCTTTCTATAGATTTCACAGATTTTTATCTTAAGTGTGCAAGGTCACTGAGAAAGGGAGGGTGAGAGACAGACAATGCTAATTCTGCTGCTGTGGAAGTGTTATGTTGGAATTGACCTGGAAAAAAATTCCCTGAAGAGCAGTAGGGTGTCAGTGTGAACTCTTAAAGAAAACAGTGAAACTATCAAACTGTGCCAAGTGCCATCTTTTTCATCCCTTCTAACTGTTAAAAGACTAAGTCGTGTTGTTCACATAGCAAGAACCTATAAATACTTGCACTAGAGGTTCCTCATTAGAAGAACGATTATTATGGTAGCAGTCTAGCAAGCCTAGTGTTTATAAAAAAAATAAAAATCACATTCTGTAGAAACTGTAATAGGCATATCACAGTCTGTGAAAGACTTGAAATCCTAGCCCTCCATAGTAGCTCTACAGTGTCAGTTGGCAATGCCATGATGTGTTTGCAAGGAAGCTGATGTTATGCACACAATACAATCTATCACACTTGCTGAACTTTATATGTTTGAAGACTTCCTATGTAAAAAAAAATCCACAGCAGTGGAAATCACTTTTCTTTTTCTTCTCTCTTGCCTCTTTTCACTGTTGGCTTCTTTTTTTCCTTGTTGACCTAATTCTCTTCTGTTGGTCTGCTTTAGGCTTTTCCTGAACTCGTGAGCATATGATTTTCCAACTGTAATTTTTATGCTGGATATGAAAATTAAATGTGTCACGTGAAAACACTGCTTCATGAGCATGGTGCTGGCTTACATTACAAGGCTAGCTAGAACTCAGGCACCCTTTTTTCCCATTGCAAGATGTTGCAAGAGCAATAAGAGAAATGTGTCTTTTGATCCAAGATGAATTTTGTCAGGTTTCTGTTAGGCCTTCACCTTTAAGTATAACTTAAGTCTACCTGACTTTCTGCCCTTCAGGAAACATGTCTCAGCCTAGTGAACTGCATCAGCAACCCTGACCAGAAAGAATATATTCCCTTTGGGTTAATGTTTATGTGGATACCCAGAAAGAATATATTCCCGTTGGGTTAATGTGTATGTGAACACTGCCTTACAGTCCTTGTGCATTCAGAATAATGCAAGTTTTATATTTGAATACTGTTCTGTGTCTCAAAAGAAGGTACGATGCTGACATCATAAAAGCTGGAGCAATTCATAAATGGCAGCAGGACCCTATGATTAAATTACAGGCTTACTATTTAGCTGTGAAGCTCTATGTTGTTATTGGCCATGTGCGTTGAGAGAATATCAGTAGTTAGCCTCTAGAGGCTATAATTTATAATTTACTTTGCAGGTGGAAAAAGTTTATAGTTCAGGAAACTGTGTGTGTGAAATCATGTTTGTGCCATTACGTATGAAGGAAGGGAGGAGGGAGGAAGACAGACATCAAGGAATTTTTTAGTTCAATGGAAAAATCTGTGATGTATATGAACATAAGGCAGAGCACTCTTTTTCATTCTTCTGTGTTTGTACAGTGCACTGTTATCTGCATAATTCTGGAGCCATCATAGCATTATGCACTTCTGCAGATTAGTCCTTCATCTGTAGCAAGGCAGTTTCATGCTTGAAAAGATGCAAAAAGGCTTCCTATAAATTTTTCACTCAGCATTATTAAAATATACATGTAGCTCAAAAAATATACAGTACACTAAAGAACATTTAATGATTATCATATAAAAAGTTGTCTGGTAACATGATTATTACATTTTAGGTACCAATTAAGTGAAAGTTAATTTAGTGTGTTGCAGACCATTGTCAAGTTTAATAATAAAAAATTCAGATTAGAAATTCAATCAAATTACTAACCCTCTTGATGCTATTGCACATTCATTTAAAACAAAAGTAGGTACTGTGCTACCACTTGATTCTTGTTCATTTGGGTGTTCACAGTGAATATGGCAAAAAATCTCCTCTACAATCTTAAGGAGCTAAGAATCTCCATGACACATCAAGCTGGTGGTTGATTTGAGGCTGTAGCCTGTCTGACATTTGCAAGTATAAAGCATATTGGTGACTGGTAAGAAAAAAATCCATGCAAGGTGGACTGTTAAGAGGCACAAACTTGGTTTAAGGTCTGAAACATGGGGTTTTATATCCCTGATAATTAGTTTTATTCTATCTGATGTAATTATGGGTGTTTCTGTGTAAATATCCAATCCCTTATTTGATTTCTACTTAAATTGTGGCCTCTGATTTCTTGTAGCAATGACTTCGTGTAGCAAATGATTTGTTGTAGCAATGATTTCCATGTGTTGCCATGAAAAGTCAGTAATGAAACTAAGAAGTTCCCAATGTTTTACTGGGGAAGTGCTTTTTTAAAAATTGAAGGATGTTGCACATTTTATGGAGCATATACTTATCCTGATACAGTGCACATGCGAACATAGCAGATTCAAGGCAGTTAGATAAGCATTTAATTTGCTTATATGGGCTGTACGCTTCATCGTGGGGAGGAATCAACAAGTAGTTCGTGATAAGATAAGCAGCTTCAACCAAGTTGTGGTGAATTATTCCATAACTGAAATTCTGTGAAATGAGTAAAACACGCTCATGTGTATGCCTTGCAGAATCCACAGTTTAAAAATAAGGCAGGAGATGCAGTGATGCACTGAAAGGGCAAGGGTTATAGTGTCATTTCCAGTGGTAAATTATTCATGAGGATCAATTAGGCAGTGTTTGTACTGTTCTTTGGAAATGTGAAGCTTCATGGAGGTAGCGAGTCTCAGTGTTAAGCCATGATTTTTAGCTTTCTGAGATCTATAAATCAATTTCTACCTCTAGTTTTCCTTCCTTTCTATGATGTGATTTTTCCATTATGTACCACAATTTTATTCTGTTTTCAAGAATAAATAGCCAGTGTTTGCTGCAACCTCCACAAGATAAAAAATAATAATACTTAAATAGCTTCTTGCTCGATGTAATGACCAACCCCAACCTCCATTTCCTGTGTGTTGCTGAGCTGCTTTTCTTCCTCAAGAACCATTTTTTCCTCCATGTGAGTTGGCAGTGATTAGTTGGCTCCAGATAACTGTGTATTTGTTGTAGAAACGGTGACATTGTGCTCTAAGACCATGTCATGTTTTTAATACAGTATAGTTTGACATGACATATAATGCAAGCAATGTAGAAACCCCCCAAAGCAGTGTATGAATTTTAGATAGGATACCATTGTGGATTAGGCTGCAAAAACAGGCTGGTTGGTTTTTTATTTATGTGCATTGTCTTGCATAGTGGTTGTTGTGGAGGTGGTCATCATCTACCACAGAGTCATGTCTGAGCACATCATCCCCCGTGATCTGTGAATTGCAATCATTGTCCTGAGGGCTTGAATATTATGGCCACAAAACACATTGCTGTAACACCTACATGCAGAAACTACGTCGGGAATGTCTCAAGTGTATAACCCTGGCCCACGGATTTGTTGACAGAAACGTTAGAAACTAAGCCAACTTCACTTCACTTAGGAAGATCATGTTTTTAGCCCATTGTTGTCCCAGATCACCCATGCACTTATAAAACAGCAGATGGTTCCTTGTGTTTGCACAGCTGCCAGTACCAGTGGTAATAACAATACTGCTTTTCACTTTTATAATACCTTCCATATGACAGCCTCATCAAGGTGCGTAGGTTGCTCGGTGGTTTTTGTGCTGTCTTGGGGAACATCCCTTAGGGACATAATTTGCCAAAGGCTCCCAGGGGGTTTTCTCCACCGTGCATCCCTTTGGACACCAAGGCAGCCCGTGGCTGCAGCTCTGCTTGGTATTTTTGGCTTGCTGTTGCCTAGCCGCTCTTTGTTCATACACAATCTTCTGATTGCTTTTCTGCAATGTGTTTTGATCGTACCCTATTTAAAGATCTCAGGATATATTAGATGCTGCTGAAATGGTTAGAGGGGTCGACAGCAGTAAACAAGCTTATAATTGCAATTGGTGTTTTAACTGTGTCACTGTGCTACATATAATATGTAGACGTGGTTTGTGATTTGCTGCTCTGAACCAGGAAACACAATGGTAGACCCTTATTAGCTTGGGTTTTAACATCATATGGGAGAACAGTTCCATTTAAATGTGTGTATGAACTCTCACATTCCCCGCTCTATGCATTGTGTGTGAGTGCATTTTTATAGATACACATGTCTATGCATCCATGTATAATCTATAAAGACACACCCTATTTTTGGCATATCTAATACATGCATATTTATAGATATAACTAAATATCTGTGACTCTCTACACTTAACTTGTCCTCTACATGGATGTGTGTGCATTTGAAATCAGATGACTTTTCTGCCCGACCTTCCCTTCTGTTAGTGAAAGAACAACTCTGTCCAACACTACCAGTAAGCAGTGCCCCATTTAAAATGAGACAGAAAAGATAAAAGCAGAACAAAACACAGCATGTCTGAGATCTGTTGCTGAATGATCACCTGCCTTCATCGGGAAAAGGAGGAGAATTTGGCACCAGGTAGAGAGCTCAGTGCAATGAATGGAATGAATGTGCTTTTGATTTATTGCTACACAGCTGCAGTGTGGAGTCGGAGGCTACTGGGAACACCTGGGCCAGCCAGGAGTCCGACCTTCTCTCCAGCGGAATGGCGTCTGTACCTTATCCGTCCCACACTGTGCAGATGAGAGGGGTTTTGCTGTTGGAAGGCTTTTTTCTGTGTTCTTTTCTTTGGTCCTTATTGCTTGATGTGGTAGAAGGACATCCCATAAACTTTGCCTTGGTAGTAGGAAGATTATTAATATGAAAGTGGAGATTAATATGTCTATATTGGTTAATAGGATTATGGAATAATGGTATAGTTGAGGTTGGAAGAGACCTTGAAAGGTCATCCCATGGATCTGAGAGTCTGTGTCTGTAGTTCAGCTGAAAACTTGGGCATAAGCTTGGCTTGGGTTTACCTAGTCTAACTATGGAAGTTGCAATACCGGAGTTAGTGACGTGATTTCCTTTCTTTGGCACTGATTTGACTGTTTTCATATACCTATTAGCCTTGCATGTTTTCCTCCTCTTGCTCTCCTTTGCATGAGAACAAAATAATTCTATGTGCTCTGAAGTCCCCAGAGTACTCATCAACCTGTGCATCACTTCCAATATTTAAAAAAATACAATTTCATAAAAATCAAAAAGAAATATTTCTGTCTGTGTGTGAAAATAGCAATACTATTTCTAGTGAGGATGATGAATGTTCAGGGAAAACTCCAGTGTCTAGTTTAAGAGTAAATAAAAGCTCTAAGTAGGCTTTCATGACACTCTATAAATGAAAACATGTGGGGAGAATGGGTTTTATCATCCACTTCCTTTTTTTTTCTTTGTTCCTCTAATTTCCTGCTTCTCAGCTGACTACATTTTCTATCCAGTGAGAAATGGGCTGGAGTTTTGTTTTGCAGAAGTCCAGCTCCAATTTCACTCAGCACTGTAAGCTGAGCGTTCTGAGACTTGCTAATTGGACCCTTTCAAAACAGACATGCTTTTTTCCCCACTAAAAAGCAGCCTTGCTAGTCTCAATGTACAGAAAACCGTTTTAAAAAAAAAAAAACCCTAAAGCCTTTGCAGTCACAAGAGCATTTTTGTTTTGTTTATTTAATAGGGTTAGGATGAATGCACCATTATTGAAATAATTGTGCACTATAGCTGTAAACCAGCTGTTCTGATAAATGGAAAAGCTCTGGACAGATCAAATATGCAACAAAAGCCAGAGCCTACCTTTTACTGTGACATTGCTGGAAGACTGCCTAGCTGTTATTTCACCCTTTTTCTCTGGCTTCAGGCTCATACACATACTTGTATTTCATTTTTCAGCATTTACTATCTTTTAGACAAGTTTTATATAATTAAAAAGAAACAGCCTATGTACAGGAACTAGTAAAGTGAAGATAATGCTAGCAAGCTACAAGTGAGCTTATTTTCATTAAAAGTACACATTGTTTATTGTACCTACAGCATCCATCAGTAAGAGGAAATTGTGACACAGAAAAACAAAAATAGAACCAAGAGTAGGTTAGGGTAGAAGAAGTCTGGGTGACAGAATTCCAATTGTCAGTATGTAAAAGCAAATGGCATATACATTCTTCTGAGAGCTCGCTATAAGCCCTATTAAAGAAGAAAGGGTTTTATAGAGCTTTTAAATATTCCTAGTTTTGGAAAATGTCCTGGAAATAGATCTGTAATGCTTTTGATCCAAAGATCTCAAAGCACCATGCAGGGTGGTGAATTAGGACTACTCGAGGAGTATTAGTATTTACCCTCTCAGCTGAGAATAATTCTCTGATGCTGTAGTGATCAAGAACATCCTACATCTATATTTAGATGTGCAAGGGCATGATTTCCAAAATAGTGAATATCTGGTATTTTTCAGGCAGGAGTGATTTAGGAGTAATAAATACTTAATGATAAAGATCTTGAACAATGCTTTATAAAGTCATGTATTACAGAGCTATCAGTAGTACATTGGCAGTTAAGTTGCATTGAGATTTTCATACGAAGTAGGACTTGTGCTGTAATGAATGAATTTATGCTCCAGGATGATTCTGTTCATAGGAAAATTGAATTTCCTAGAAATTGTGGCTTGTTTCAATAAAACCTTTAACTTCTGCAGAATAAATATTTTAAAACGTTCAATATTTGAAATATTGTGCTGCTCTGTCACATTCTTTGTTTTCTTTTGCCTGAATTTTAGAGCCAGGAGTCCCCACTAGTTATTCATGTCTTTGCTGTTGCCAGAGTTGATGGTTGATGTGTATTCTGTATGGGAGCAATGCTAAAAGATCACTTGGAAATCTTGGCTGATGTAGAATCCTGCTCTCTTGTTTCTTAGTAGAACAAATCATCTTTGGTTCTTTTAGATCTAATTGGCTTCCAGTTGGTTCCTGGGTACAATTTAAGCTATACATTGTTTGTGGTGGTGTTAATTCAAGATAACTTAGAGACCATCTTTCTTTAAGTCATATCGACAGCTTTCAAATAACTTCAGAAGCACAAATGTGTTTATCAGGATTTGGAGACTGGAGCAGTCTCTATTGAGGAGCAATTAATATATTTCCTTAGTCCATCAGAGCCTAAGTGTGTTAAGCTTCTGAGCATCCAGCAAAACCTTGCTTTTTCCCAGGGGGTGGTTAAAAGACAGCACAGTGGATTCAGTGGATTTCTTATTGACTGACTCAAGATGTTTTGCTTTCAATTTGTATATAACATGCACATTTCCCGCTACTGTAGGTTACAAAAAAAGTTCATCTGTAAACCTGCTAAGGAATAAGTAAAAATTCACTTGGCAAAGAGAGAATTGAAATCCGTTAAGATGTTAGAGAAATTCATACCATTTTTCTAATTTCATGAAAATAATTGCAAACGAGCTCTCAATTGTGAAGTGGAGATTGTAGGGCCATACCTAAGGCAAACAGTTCAACAAAGCCTGAGAGAGAAACACGTATCACATAATGAACATGGAAAGCGCTTCAAATCAAACATGATGAGTTCGTTAATTTATTTTTTTTTTAAATCATTTTGCAACTCTGTTCTCTGGCATTAGGGCAGTTTGGCAGAAATTACAGTACTGGAGGGGAGATGGAAAGCAGTAATCTATAGGATTCTAGATGATAGACCTGGGCAGTGAAAAACACACCAAAAAAAAGCGCTAATTACACAGGGAGCCGGCACAACTGCTGATCAGGATTCATTAGAGCCTGATTTGTGGGCAAATGCATAACGGTGTGCCTGGAACTGTGTACACATGGCGTGCTCTCTGGGTCACCCTATCTCTGGAATCATGCAGAGACGTGCTTTGCATCACACGCGATTGCGCTTCCAGAGCTTTGTGGACCTCTGCCATATGTCTGGGGTTCTGGTGCCTTTGGCTGGTTTTGGCCTCATGTTTTACATCTAGAACTGTCACTTCTACTATTGTGAATGTTTGAAAACCAACAACTGTCAAATCTACAGAAAAAAATTATAAAACACACATGGAACTAAACAAATGGGTGTCCATAAAGAAAAAACCTTAAACCAGCAAAACACCCACAACCAGATCTTCCTACTCCTTACCTCAGACCAATTGGTGCAATTCTTTGGTTTTTTTGTTCCTTATAAAGTGATCTACTGAAACCTATAAATCTTTTTCCACAGGAAAAAGTCTGTGAAGAGGTTGGCGTTTTCAACTGTATCATTGGTAATTATAGGCAGGTGCAGTATGATATCCTATATCCAAGTTCTGATCTTTTGCTAACTTAATTACTTATCAGGTATTAGGATTGACTGTTCAGCGCGTGCTAAATTAGGCTGTGGTACAAAGAGAATTTTGCCTTTAAAAAAAGTATAAATTTTGCTAATAATTCTTTCTTATGTTTCTTCAAAATTTAGATATCTTGTCTGTTATAAATAATTTTCGAGGTCAGAAGGAAATGATGTAATCCAATTGAAAAAGAAGGTTAAGTAGTTTACTTCATACATGTCAGATTCAGTACATGATACAAGAGTGTTTGTGGTGGTTGTGTTTTCTTGACTATACAGAGCTAAGTTGGAGAGAGTTTTTGTGAGGAAAACATGGGAGACTGGGCAGAATTCCTAAGGGTAAGATACCACCTTAAAAACACATCAACTATCTTTAATAGAATAATTGTTGGGCTCTTTATTGGGAAGGTCCTCCTGTGATTGCTTCAACAAAATTAAACCTTACTATGGCACAGTGTAAAACCTAAGGGCTGGTGAACAATTAAAATGCATTTCACTGAAGGAAGCACAAGATTGATTGTTAAAACCTCTGGAAGGATAAGCTAACACAGCAGCTGTCTTAAGGTGTCTAAAGAAGCCTGGCTCCCAAAGGAACATAAGAGGAACGGTGAGATCAAGGTAGATAAGCTTGCTAGTAAATACTTGATTTTTTGCGTTACAAAGTGATCCTATTGCAAAGAGGGAGCAGTACTTTGCTTTATCAGGCCCGTATGGTGCAATCGATATATTAATGATCACAGCCTCCAAAGGACAGACTCATGGATACTGAATCCAAATTAGGCTTGTTGAAGATAATACAGAGGGAATTGCAACCCGTATCCTGTTCTGAAAGTGATTCTGTTCAAAGAGATGCTTTGAGATCTGTGGGACTGGACTTGGGGTGGTTTAGAAGGGAGAACAGCTGTTTGTCCTGACTTCTATATAAAATATGTCCTATAGCTATATAAACTTCTACAGAATTTATATAGTCCGTATTTTAAATAGACTGTAACTCTTGCCTTTGCCTGCACAGGGAAGAAAGCTCATTTACCTAAGACTGGACTTCACTTACTGACTGAGGGAGGGACAGTTTTGGCTCTAATCTGGTTTATTCAAATTCTTGTGCCATTTCCATCATGATAACACATCAGTCGGTTATAGAAACACAGTAGGTCATTATAACTTCCAACGGTAATTTGTTGACTTCCCCCCATATCATCTTAAAAAAATCAGTAATGGATTTAAATTATTTTTAATGATCATACATGGGTTCATCCTTTTTTCTTTAAAAAAACCCAAACCAAACACATGCTGTTCTGCAGAGTTTCTGTGTGCAAAAGCCAAATAAGGATTTGTACCTCGCTCTTGGAATGGAATTGAGGAGGGTTAATGATGATTCTGTGAGCCCATGGCAAATCCTGGGAAAACCCAACCCTTCTGCACAGAGAAGCTGTCCTTCTTTTGCAGATACACGTTTCATTCTGGACAGCCAAAGTTATGGCTATGTGCCTCATCCTGTTAGGTAAGGAGATGGTTTAGATCACTGTCTCTGTCTGGCAAGTGCCTGAGAAAGAAACATTAAGTCCAGGTTTCTATAATATGTTCTAAATTTGCCCAGTTAAACTGGTCAAGGCAATCAAACCTGATGTCTCATGATGAATGCTTATGAAACATTAGTAGTAATTCTACGTTTCTTGACTTGATAGCAGCTTCTAGTAAAGTATGAATTAACCAAGCACATGTCAGCATTGATAGTAATAGGAATTTATCAGCTTTAAAATGTGCAAATCCTCTTTTTCTCAACTCCTGTACCAGATAGACTTCTAAGATGTTATTTGTTCTCCACTAACTGAAACATTGCCACATTTGTTTTCAAAATGTGTAAAGTGGAAATTGCTGTCAGGCTAAAAATTTATATTACAAATCTCTGCCTCCAGCAAGTTTTTACAGTTAAATTAAGCAAGGCTTATAATTGAAACACTGATAGACTTTTTATTACAGCCATACCAAAGTGAGAATCTCTAGAAGAAGATTTTGAGATACTGCTGAATTCAGAACGCTTGCTTCTGTGCAGCTGGTTTTAGCAGCTTAGTCATCTAAACAGCAAACTACACTGGTAGTTCTGAGCTGGAACTTCTCTGTCTTGGCTGTGCCTGTGGAAGGCTGCCTCACCAAGGATGGTTATCTGTTTGAAAATGAGTTGAAACTAATTTCACAGTATTTTCAACCATTTATGATTCCAGGGAAAATTAGGAGATCCCAAACACAGCCGACTGTGTCTCCTCCTTCCTGAATTACTCTTTATCAAAGAGCTTTTGAAAAGCTTCAGAGGTGAATTTGCAAAGATGCTAGGCAACAACAGCTGACTTCAGAAAGACCTTTGCTTATTAGAAGCCTATAATAATCTAACCAAATTTTAAACAAAGTAATGTATTAATAGGGCAAGTTTTCCTCTGGTTAGTGTTGAAAGAAGAAGATAGTGCTCCATAGTTTCACCAGGAAAATAACTGCATTCTGTAGCAGTGGGAAGTGTGGAAAACACACTTGGAATCACCATCCCTTCTTTTCACTGTGAAATATGAAAAAGATGAGGACATGACAAGATTGATGTCCTTACTCTTAACATTTGGCTGTGTGCTATACATTGTGATTCTTTCAGATTGTTATAGTTAAGTACTGGAAATCTCTAAAGCCTAATTGTAAGGGATGTAAGTAGGTTTTGTGTTGTTTGTTTGCTCTTGTTTTTCAAACATGCCCGGGGTTGAACTCTCCATGTCTGCTTTTAGTGTAGCTCAAGGTTTGAAACTGATGATTTCCTTGCACTCTCTCTCTTGCACAACAAAATACATCAAGTGTAAAGTACCAACTGTGAATGGATGGTGCTTTTTAATGAGTGAATAGTTCAGATGCTCTGCACCTCTTTTCTGTCCTACAAATCTGCTTTTGTTAACCAAAAAGAGTGTTTTGCAACAACACAGGTCATCTGGTTAGATTTACATGAAGGAAGCGAAATAGCATCAAGAGCATATTGTGCAGAAATGAGCAGCATAAAGATGTCCAGTGAATGGGACTTTGATTTGTACAGCTCATGTTATTTGTTTCTTAATGAAGGATTGAAAAACAAAAGTCAGAATTCTGAGTTGGATGCTGACCTCAAGTGTTTCTCTATATCCACGAGTCCTATCCTGCATCCCATCTCTCCAAGTTCCTCAGCCACCCACATTTTCACCCTTTTATTGCTTGTCATTGATACAGTGATTTACAGCAGGTTGACTACTGCATATAAAAGGAAATCCTTGCTTCAGGGAATTTGCAGATTAAAGGCTTGAGCAGTGCATATTCTGAGTATATAAGATTCTATAGTCTGAATAAGCAAGAACACTACCAAGAAGTGTTGGGGTTGCATGCTGAGCAGCATTTCTATGCCTAGCATCCATTCCTCAGTTTCTTCACTGCATCCCTTACCAGTTGCTTACCCTCTGCATGGCACATTTGTTACGTACCCACCCTTTGCATGTAGCTTTCACAGCTTTATTATCCTGTGCACACAGCCTCCAAAGAACTTGGCCAGCTATATCTTCTTACTGGGGATCCTGGCTGAGAAGAATAATGATAATGAGATGAGAATATAGATATCACATCGCTTTGAGTGACTGCATGGCGACCACTTTTGCCAAGAGCTGATTGTGAACACAGCTCTTGGTCTTTCCAGAGCAGGCTCAGTGATGGCTGACAGAGTGAGATCGCTGCCAACTGCAAATTTTGTGAACTAAAACAATGATTATGTTACAATGGACTGGAATTTTAATTGCAGCTAAATACATGTTTTCTGTGCCCTCCTTCTGTTCTGGCCTTGTCTCCTCTAATTCTTAAAGCAGGAGCTAGCATGTACCGTTGATCCTTCTGAATCGTGCTGAGGGAGTAAAGCTGCCTATTGGTACATTTAACTTCTTCGAATGAATGAACCAAAGACTGAACAACCCAGACTCCCTTTCATCTCCTTACGTGCTAGGTTTTGATATTCAGTATATGTCATAGAGCACAGTGCGTCATCTGAAATGTCCTATGAAATGGAATGTTATAACTTCTTCATGTTTGGGAGGGGGGAGCCAAGCAGTGAGATTACAATGGCTGCATCCCAGAGGCAGGCTCAAACTGCCTTTACACAGTGCTCTGTGTTGATATATAGTGTCTGGGTAGTGATTTTTATAATAGGCTAATCTTGGTGGAGAGAAAGGCAGCAGAATAAATTCCAAATTGTGGTAAGGAGCTATTCAAACAGAGCAAGTAGCATTTTCTTCTCAAAAGGATAATACAGACCAACAGAATTTTACCTTTACCAAACCCTAAATTAAGAGGTCTGGGAGGGTAAAGCAGCCAAGTGACAAGAGAAAATATTGGAAGTGAAGCCATTTTCAATTCATCCTTCAGAAAACAGTGTTTGTTTTTTGGGTTTTTCCCCAGTTTCTTTCAAGTATTGCAGGTCAAATGATAGTTGATTTGTTTTTCCCCCATATTTCTGCTTTCCTTCTTTGGGGAAGCACCATTCCTGACATGCAGCTAAGAACTGGCATAATTTATTCCGCTGTTGTGTTCCCCACTTCCCTTCTAACGTGTTGGGGACCATATTCTCTGTTGCTGACTATACCAGGAGAAATGCTGCTGAACAGTGCATCTTCCTGTGGTTCTAATGTAACATGAGAGCAAGAGACACTAAAAGCACCCATCTTTGTTCGTTTGTTGGTGCGTTGGGCTTTTTTTTCCTAGAGCTTGCTAATTAAATCATTAAAATTTTATCTTCACTTAAGCATGGATAAAGCCTTTTGAAACATTTAATTAGTATGCTACAAGAGATACGTGTGAAAGCAAAAGCATTTATATGGTGTGAATGAGTAAGATAGATTGAGAAAAAGAATGTATGAGAATTCATTTCCTTGCTGCAAAGCTGCCCATACTCCCAAGCAGGCTCTAGATAGAGTGATACTGTTGTCAGAAGGTGCAGTTCCAATTGGGACAGTGGCACTCACATGACAATATCAATAACTAACCTGCCCAAATACATTATAAGTAAGTTTTGCATTTGCCATGTGTCATGGTTTTCCTTTAGTGGCACAGTGAGGGAAGTTACAGTCCCTCATGGAAATCGTGCACCTGGGTCAGGTATTGTGAAGCTATTCTTTGTCCTAAGCTGAAACAGTGCAGTGGAGCTGAAAATCAGGAGAGTTTCTGTGTACTGCCCTAGGAGCTATGCAGGAATCACAGTGTGCAAAAGGAAATTTTGATTTCATGGCATGGTATAAGATTGCAGAGAGATGGGATTGTTGTCTAAGGCTTGTTTTAGCCAGAGGAAGGAAGTGTAACTGTGGTCATAACACTTTACTGCCCCATCCAATGTCTTTGCCATCCATATTGTACCTGTTCTTGATTCCTTCACCTTTTTGGGGTGGGGGGGGGGGGGCTGGGGGAGAGGAGAGGGGAAAGCCTGGCTGTAAAAGCCTGGCAGTACGTTTACGCAGAAGAGAAGAATTCCGGTCTTTCAAAAATGTTTGCAAGAAATTAAAAACAAGAATAGCTGTTAATGGCACTGATAGGTAATTCTGGGGTAATGTCTGACACAGGAATTAAAGTCTGTGCTTGGAGTTTGATTGAGCCCACAGGCATCCAGTAAATACCAGTCTGTTGTATGTGGGAAGTACTATATTGCACAGGAGAAAGGTGGGAAGTAGTCCCTAAGTAAGCATGTATTAGGTTGTAGGAATCTTTGGGAGACACTGTATGGCAATTTCCAATTCTGCTGAGTGTTGGGAGTCTGACTTCTTTGGGACAGTTTTGTTCAAGTAAGGAGGAGAGATCAAGAAAGGCTTGTTAGTCTATAGCTGCTTTTCCATCTCCTCTCAAAGGGGAGTATTTTTATTTTCTTTTTTAACTATATCTGTGTTCTATCCATAAATAAATTTCTTCCTGGCTGTTTTGCTGACAGACTGGCCTCCTCCAGGCATTTCTCATATGTCAAAAAAGTTGCAAGAGTTGTGCAGGAAACAACATTAAAATAGAATGAAGAAAAACACTTCTGCGTTCGCTCTCCTTTTCCCTATCTAACCTAAACGCTGCCTTTAGTAAAGTTTTAAGGTCTGCAAATATCAAAACATCTTGCAAAACATCACAGCTCTTCTTGTGTGAGGTTATAGAAATGCTGTAACAGGGATGTGCACCTGTCAGCTCTAACAATGCATAATGATAGAGTACTCTATTCAGAAATGGCAATGACAGCTATTAACCTATTCTGTTTGTTATGGGATAATAGTGGAGAGTAATCCCTTGATTTTGGTTAAGCACCATGAGAGTTTAATGCTGCCCTGGAAGACAGAATCATTGGATTCATTTAAAGGAAGTTGCAAAATACTTTTTGCACTCAGAATTATAGTTTTGCAGTTTGGACCAGTAGTTAAATTCACTGGTGAAAAAGAGGGATCTAACTTAGTTGTATTGAATCTGGAATTTTCGGTTCTTGGTTCAGACATTCTTTTTTTTTTTTTTTTTCCTTTAGTGAAGCTTGATTTGCACTTCATCCTGAATTCTGTGCCTCTTGATTTATCAGTGAAACTGTAGCTCTGACCTAGCAAGGCTGTTTTGGCTGAAGTAAAAAAAAAAAAACAACCAAGCCCAAAACCCTACCTCTTTTTTTCATTCCATGCAGGTTTTGAAAGTCAGGGCTTTCTGACCAAACTCATTGTTCTTTCATTGATCAGAAGGTAAATCATACATTTGCTAATGCAATCCAGGTAATATTGAATTTCCACTCTCATTCACCCTTTCTTTTCTGAAGCTGTGTACAGTGGTATGAATCCAAGAGAACTTGCCTTGGATTTTAAAAACCTTCCCACGTGAGAGGAAAAATATTTTACCTAAACTTAAAGCAGCTTCTCCTGCTTTGACCCATTATAAGCTGCCAGTTTTGAGGCTCCAGCCATCACTAGGCATGGAGAGCTCTTGCATCAGCTCTAGGCACATTCTGACTCGGCACAGCACAGACACTGTGTTATTTCACAGAAGAAGGGTGAGTAGATGGGAGCCTGGGAATAGCAGAAACACCCCCACCCCAGCATGTCTGGGTGCTTCTGGATCACAGCTGGCTCATTGTCCAGGCAGACTTGAGAACAAAGGATACTCAGACGGTGATTGTCTGCACTTCACCACTTTACATGTCCTACATTTTCCCTCTCCGTGTACAAATTGGCTAATGATTGGCCTGAAGGGTAATGATCAGAATTGAGAAGGTCACCAGTATTCCCTGTTCCCACCAGCCTGGAGAAGAAAGATGGGGACCTATCTCTAGAAATTCCAGAAGACCAAAATCTTTATAATTGTTGTATTTTGTTTCTGCCACAAACTTATTCACATCTGCTCTTCACAAACAGAATTTGTTAGTGTGAGGTAAATTTAATTACCTTGCATCAGACTGGTTAAAAATTCAAACTCAGAAATAACTAGATGGTATTTTCATCAGGTACTTCTGTATTCCTCCTCCCCAAAATTCCTTTGTTCCAAATAAAGGAGATAGGAATGATTAGGAGAAAAAAAAAAGCACCAAACAAGAAAATCCATTTGCAGTCCCCCTGAGATTTACCCTGCTTGTGCATTCTGTCATTGGTATATTTATTCATTCTGGAGTCAGAGGCTCACAATAGAGCAGCTAAATATCAGCACAGCACAGCTGCAGACTCCAGCAGTATATATGATCATATATAAATTACAAATTCTACCCAGAGTTACATTTAAGCAATGCTATTGACTTAAATTGACTTGTCTGAAAGTACTATGGACAGAACCTGCCCCCTCAAATCTTTCATAATGTTGAGACAGTTATCCTTTGAAGACATCAATTTCCCCACATATACCGTGGAAGAAGTCATCAATATTAAAACAGCAGTACAAAACACTATTATATGTTCTTTTTCAGCACATGGATAAAAATACTATGCTTGTATTTGTTTTGTGATATAGCTTATTTTGGGGAATCACATTGGAAGTATCAAGAACTAATTGCCCTTTCTCTTTTTTTCCTTAACTAGAGTAAACTGTCAGGGTGCATTAGGCTTGTGTTTCTCAAAGAGGAGCTTTCTGCTTGCCCAGCTGACATCACCTGTTTGAGAACCATTCCCTTTCCTTTAATGATCATCCAGTAACATCTTAACATGCATGGCTGCTGCTCAGGATTCACACCTGTGGCTCTCCAGAAAGTAACATTGACAGCCATCCCCAAGCTTTGACTGATGCTAGCCTAGAGGAATGGAGAGGTGAGCCCAATGGACCAGCTGGACCAGAGTTGGTTGGGCTGGCTGCAGTGTCCTTGTAGGCCCTGGGTATTGGGGGCATTCTGGATCCCAGGCTGGTCCTTGCTACCTGCTGCCCAGTATTTCCCCTGCTCTACAGGCACCATCCATTATTGATGGGCAAGGTACTGCCCTTCCTGAGCTCACACCAGCATTCTGCAGCCAAGGACCCTGACTGACCTGTCTCGTACCACAAAGGGAGCTTAGGCTTAGAGGAACTTACTGTAGGACTGCAACCTTTTCATGCTGCAAATTGGGAACATTTCAAACATGAGGACAAATTTGATTTTATCCATGGATCTCAGCAGGCTTTTCCCTGAGTTGACAGCAGAATGTTCTTACAAGTCAGTGGGAACAGGGCTTTTGCTGTTACTCTTAACCTGCTCTTTCATAACACTGGCTACTGACAGAGCAGTGTAGGTGCAGCCATGGTATGTACATCCTCACAGCTTTATGACTGCAATATCATCATGAGAATGAAAAATGTTTTCAAGTTTCCTTCTCTTTTTGGTAGAAACTATCCTGCTATTAAACTGAGATGCTCAGGATTGCCCCCACCAGGAAGAATAGTCTTGGAGGATCAGCAGGCTCAACAAGCACATGTGGTGAAGCAGGGTTCACTCTAAAGTGCTGAGATCCCTCTTTTGGAAATGGTTTTTGAGCTTGCAGGTCACATTGGGATGAGTAATATTGACATTTCAAGTAATGTGAAAGTTTACAGCAACATTCTGTAATTGCAAATTCTGTTCCGCTGAGCTAAAACTGGATTATTCAGATAACAAGATTCTTTGACTTCAAGATCTTTGGAATGTGATAGGGATAGAGGAAAATCTACTACCTACTCACTGTTGACAGGAAGACACCTGGCCCATTCCCCTACCTTGGCAGATATGTCAAAATTGAATTATTTGCCTGTTTTAGTGACTTATTTTGCTGTGAACTCAGAGCCATCACGATGCAATTACCACTTCTCTGCATGCTTAAAATACGAACGCTCAGTGTTTGCACTCTGCTTTGCATCAGGTAACTTTAAGCCTGATAAGAAAATCAAATTCCAACCTCTCAAGCAGTTTTATCTCTTTGCAAGTTTTGCAATCCCCTCCTCTCATCCCAGTGTGGCAGGATGGCTTGCTAAAAAGTGAATACCTATTTCAACTAAAACGAAGAAAAAAACTTGTAACTCTTGCAGAGCCCATAGATATCTGTAGATCTTCTCTTTATTTAATTTTTTCATTTCTTGTTCAGAATGAGGGTTTTGCTGGCGAATAATTTATATGGCAACAGGAAATGAGAGAGGGAGTGGTGTGAGAAATTTCCATAAAAACCTCATGCAGTTTTCAGTAGCGTTCAGTAAAAGCATTTTTTTCTTTTCTTTGCAAGTTTCGTTTCTATTTTGTCACTAGAGAAAGCTGCTACTGATTTAATTTAAACATTTATACAGAACTGCAGTCCTAAGATATATGCACACACCAGGAGAGCCATACATTAAGGAGGTTTATCTCCAAAGAGTGGGAAAGGTTGTGTCTACAAACATCAGCTGATTCCTCCTTTGCACCAGCACCTGCAGAGAAAGAACTTCCCACTAAAACAAAGCCCTTTGGATGATGTCGGTTGCAGTGAGCTGGGATAAATCCGCCTTCCATTTGTTAGTAAAATACACAAGTTGCACAACACAGCAAGTGAAGAATGGGATGGGAAGGAGGATGCAGTGTTCTGTTCACAACAAAGGCAGTAGTGGTATCACTCCACGAACTGCAGATGTTCTCAGTCTTTATGCAGTCAGCTGTAGAACAGCCCCAGTGTGACACATGAGTAAGAACCATACTTTTTACCACTTCACTTCCCTAGGAACACCTTGGACATGGCTTCCTTAATTCTTCTTGGATAGCTTCTATCTCTGTTTTCATTTTGTAGTTTTACTAGCAGCCCTGAGATGACAGGTAAGGTCCTGTCTGTTTGGCACCAGTCACAGAAACGACGTGTTCTGTAGTAGCTCTTTCCACCACAGTTTGGAACCTCAGCGTGCAGTGGCTGGAGCAGCTTACCAGTTGTTTCTTGAACAGGGACTGTAAACAAGTGTCTGATTAGGTGAGAGGTGCATGAATTTAGCTCTGTATTGTGAGGCTTCTAAATACACCAGTAAGAAAGATACTTTTTTTTTTTTTTCCCTTCAGGCTTAAGCTTTCTGAATTCTCTTATCAAATGGTAACAATATAATCTCTTTTCAGAATAAACAGAACAAGGTCATTGTATCTCAAATCCAAGCATCTTTTTCACCAGTGGGATTTTAAAATAAGTGGATATTATTAGATCTGAAGTGATTTATAATTTTTTAATTTTTTCCTGATTTATCAGAATCAAAAGGTGTATGTGGTTCATCCTGCCTAAAGTAAGCAGAGTGACGAAGGAAATCTTGGAAAGAAAGGCACAGAATTCAGGCATGTTTGGAAAGAAAAGGGGAATTATTACAAGTTATTTCAAAATAAATAATATGAACATATATGTTTATACATATGACACACAAGACTGTATATCTTGCAATACAGTTTTATATATTAGACATACAAGACTGTATGTCTTGCCATACAGTTTTGCGTCTGGCAGTATTTAGATTTAGATTTTACATTATTAATTAATGATAATGAAAAGGAAGCACTCAGTACATGTGAAAATAATTTGAACATCGGGAAGTATTTTCCATCCCTTGTTCGTCTGCTTGCACACTGTGTTTGTAATAAATCATTAATCCCATTCAAATGTAAGTATTTTCTGAATCTATTTTTCAAGTGGTAGAAAACAGGGATTGTCAGAAAGTTATTCTAAATTGCAGTGTAAATGGAAATCCCAAATCTCCTTCCTAGCATTCCGTTTCTAAGTATGTAACCAAATAGGTGACTCATTTCCTTAACCTACAACCCCTGCACCACATTTGTAATGCTTACTTTTGTAAGTGATTATAAAGTAGTTATGCTTCCCAATATTAACTGTTGTATAAAGTAAATTGCATCTCTGTTTCTCTGTTATATTCCTTTACAGCATTTTTAGATGGATAATATTTTAAGAACATTTCTTGACAGATAAGTTCATTAGTGTGATATTTATTTTACAATGCAAAGATACTATCTTTGAGTTCCTATGTATCACCATAACAAATGTTATTCCTCAACTCCTGCATTCATTGTTTTTTTCCTGATGCTTCTTAAGGCACACACCTGTCTTGACTACAGGACTGCATTGTTAAGGAGATGATATCAGCTAAATTGAGCTTGCCCTGTGTAAGTACTTTAACAGATAAAAGTAATAACACGTTCATTTAGCAGAATGGATCTACTGCTGCCACTCACAACGACTTCATTTGAAACTGCAGTCATTTGGCACAGAGATTCAGAGTAAACAAAGGCAACCAAGATATCAAAGTTTTGGGGCAACTTGTAACCTATGAGGGTTTAGCTACACAGAATTCTTTAACCTCCAGATCACATCAAAATGCTTGCTTATCTACAAATTCTGGAGTGCCTTAAAGGAATTATTTCATCAGGTCTTCAGAATTGCTAGTGAAAGGTAGTGGGTAGGTCTTCCAGAAAAGTAATGGTAAAGCTCCTCTTCCACCTCAACAGGTGAAGCTATGCTTTATCTAGCTTCTCTCTGCAGAACTCGTAGTAATAACACATTCCTTACTCCGGGGCCATTAGGTGGCACACTTGGGCTGTGGGTTTGGCAGGGCATGCCATGAAATGGTCTGTGGAACCCAAAGTGCAACTAATTAATTACACATCTTTTAATTTATAGGGAATAAACCAGGGAGAATGCAATAAAATGGCACTTAGACACGAGGCATTGTAAATATTATGTCAACTGGAAACCAATGAGCTTTTTGCATCTTTCTTCTCAGAGCATTATCAAAGTGATGTCTCCAGGAGCCTTACACTACTTGTGTGGGTTTCATTGCTGCATTAGTTGAATTCTCAGGTGTGCCCAAGTGCACAACTTGCAGTGAAAGTAATATGAGTTAGATGGACATATACCTGTGGGGATCTGCAAAGGCTTAGAAAAGGGCTGTTGGTTTTGTTGTTTAAAAACCAAAGAACTTAATTACTTACATCTTCTCCAGTTAGTTTGGTTCTGGTATGGCTGTGCCATAGGAGTTACATAAACATAGAAAAAGGCATCCTTGGCATTACCTAGGGTTGTTACCCAGGGTTTAATATTTCTAAAGTGTGGAACAATTTCTGAGCTGAAGAAATTGAGAAATTACTATGGAATAACGTTTTACTTGTAGTTGTGAAACCCTTTGGCCAAGTTTGTGTATTCCTGGAATGTCTAGTGGAGCATCCATTTTCACTGGAAGGAGAAAGAAGTCCAGAACCATTAAGTTTACCAAAAAATCTAAAGGAGGAGGCTGGTTGTCAGGAGGAAGGTCAGTGTGCACATTCTTCCTTTCTTTTTTCCTCCCTTTGTTATGCCAGAATCCCTGTAGCTTTCCTCTGGCTTAGTTTTAGGCAGCTATTATGTATTATATGGCCATGCAGCATCTGGAGCAATGGTGTGAAACCCAGATGTGACCTGTAGGTTACTCTATTAAAAAAATAAATATATATATAAATATCACTTACCCTATGTGCATGACTATGACTCTGAGTTTCCATTTTGTCTGGAGAGAGAAGCTCGAGTTACTCTGATTCCTGCATTTGATCAGAGCTCATCATTTAAGGTTTCACAACATCTGAAATTCCTTTTGGGTATGTTTGCACACACACTCTCACCTATCTGCATTCTGATGTGAAAATTAAGTGCTCTGCTTATATGGACTTTGGGATATTTGTTTATATTTAAAAGTTCATGGGTTTGGGTGGATGTTTGTGCCTGACAAGAAATGAGTGGTGTTGCAGATGCTTGTTGGAGGTATGATACAAGATTAGTTAGCACGGGTGTTGTATTATGATTTCATATTCTTTTGGCAATAAGAATCCGTTTCCAGGGAATATCTTGATGGGGAGTGTAAACAAACAAGAAGAATACAAATAACTTGGCATTGCTTTTCATTGGTAAGGGAAGATTTTTAATTTAGGATCAGGTTACAGCTACTAATTTAAAGCTCTTAAAACATTTAGAAGGAATTCTTTGAAATATTAAAGTATGTGAAGAAAGTATGTGAGAAGAGGTGTTTTTCTAATTCACAATTCATAGTCTTTCTGATGCTTCTGCCTTTATTAGAAATAAGTAGTGTGATTGTAACTAAGAGGGTACAGGCTGAACTAAGGCAAGGATCAATAAGGACAAGAACAGTGTCCAAATGATAAAAGTTTCCATCTAGCTGCTCTTCTCTTCAATTTCCTTACTGCAAGTAGCCTCTCTAAAAGGGGTAACGGTCCAGCAGTGACGTATACTATAAACTTGAGAAAGAGGAATGATTCTGGTAACTTCTATCATAAATCTGCCACACACAGAAACAGGGTGGAATTCAAGCTCTAGTCTAATGACGACCAAAGAAAGCATCTGCAGGAGTGCCATGATTTGGGTTTTGGTGTGTGGGCAAAAGGCCTGTGGCTCAAATAGCAGGTGGGCTGCAAACATCAATCCCAAAGTATATTGAAAAATATAGGACTGAAATATGAGTGCTCTGCAACCAGAAAGAAGCACACTAAGCATACTGGTTTACTGGGAAAGTGAGCTGTACTGCTTAACATAACTTAGCAGAGTTGATGAAGCTGGAATTTAGATGAGTTTCAAATCATGATTAAGGAATTTTAGCAGAGCTCCTGAGGACTAAACAAATATTCAGTAAATACAACATAAGCCATTGTGTGAAAAACAGTTGAAGCTTTTTATTCTAAAAGTGAGAAATGTTACATTTTACTCCATTTGTGTGAGAAAAGAAGGAACATTAACTAGGTGGTATGCAAATAGTGATCAATCCTGACCCAGTTCTTAGCTGTCCCTTGTCATCCTCTCAGACAATTGTGCCATTATTCCAGTTTGCATAGCTAATATTTACAGAACCTGGGACAACAGCAGGAGGGAAGGTCAGGGAAGGAGCTCTTGCCCTCTCCTACCCCTCACATTTTAGTTAAATCCCTCTTCACACTTCTGCACCTTTGCTTCCCAAACTTTCCCTCCGGGCCTTTCTCCCTGCACATGGCCAGCAGAACACTGAAGCTGATAGGGACTCGACAGCCCATGTGCTAAAAATACTCTGAATGTTCCAGCCATGGAAAACCAGCTTTCTAGTGAAAAGCAGTTGTCACACAGTGCCGGCTTCTGGTGTCTTATAGGAGAGCACAGCTGAGAACATTGGGTTTGGTTTCTTTCTATCAAAAGATAAGATCTCAGAGACCCAGATATTAGGACAAAGGTGATTTTTGCTGTATTACTTAATAGCATGCTAATTCTGATGATCACCACCCTGAGAAATTCTCTAGCAGCATGAAGGTACCTCAGTGCCAAAATAAATGTGACAGCCTTTTGGTTATTTTTTTTTTCCTTTCCTTGAGATCTGCCAGTGGATATTTTAGTGGATATTGTGATGAAGGATGTTACACGGACAGAGCCAACTCTATTTCTGATATAAGTGTTCTGCAGTCAGTAGAATGAGAGCAGGGATTAACTTTGTCTGCTCTTTCTAAGAGGTGAAATCCCCTCCATGCTCGCTGTGCGTGCTGAGGATGTAGGCTCAGGCACCATGCAGATGGACTGCAGCAGCTCCACAGGCACAGCAGGAGCTGCCTGCGCAGAACTCAGGGTTCAGAACTGCCTGGTTTGCACATATGCAGTTCTAAATAGGAAATATTTGTGTCTCACTTTTTTTTTCCTGCATGGAAAAAAGGAGGCTTCATTTCAGTGATATATTTCAGTGGCATATGCCATGGCATTGTTCCACAGATGCTATCACTGCCAACATGTTACAAAAATACTAATTTTCAAAGCTCTATGACTGCTCACAAGAAGCCCAAACCTCTCATGACTATTCAAAGAGATCTGTAGAGGAAAGCCATGCTCTTATGCTGTCTCTGGAAGAGCTCAGCCTCGTGCAACTCCTCCTCTGCATGTTCATTTCAACTCATAGTAGTTTGATGCAACAGGTTTTTTTGCTTCTGGATGTAGTGTCGCTGCATTACCGAACTGTTAGGTGGGTCTGTGTAGTAATTAATGGTGCAACATCTTCTTCTCCTGTGTCACAACAGAACAAGTGCCCCAACAGGACACGCTATAAAAGTGCTTCCCTCTTTGCTGTTTGTTCTCTGCGTGTGTACAGGTGTGTGCAGACACACAAGTGCCTCGTGGTTTCGGTATGGTTTGTATTTTGCCTGCTGTAGCTGTACGTGTTGTGCTGCTCTGGGCATTGCTAACAACAGCTTATTAAAGAATCTTGCATGAAGAAGACAACTATACTAGTAGCAACAAACATTCATGCAGCAATCAGGTAAATAATATTCAAATAATGAGCAAAAATGCCTGCAGTGATATCCAATAGTAGAGTAGTTGTTGTTTTTTTCTGTACCATGTTGAAGTGGCAGAGGAGAAGCAGTGATGAAGATAAGGATAAAGACTAGTGGCTGTGTGGCATTCCTGATGCACTGCTTGAGGGCTGATAACAGGTTTGGGGTTAGAATTAGCAGAGAGAGTCTATAAATCAGACAAGTGCTTGGAAATTCTGATCTTACTTGTTTGGCCTCTGGGATTTATTTTTGTTTGTTTGTTTTTTATTGATTTATACAGAGCTAATGGCTTGCTGGAATTTACTCTTAGTCTGATGTGGGATGTAGGGATATAGTATAAGAGAGAGACCTCCTCCTTTCAAATCCCAGAGTTGCTGGAGGTTAAAACCTTGTAAAAAAATGTGCAACAAAGGAGTGTTAGGAACAAATTGCCTTCTATTTTCCAATACTAGTCACCTGACATAGGTCCAGGTTATAAAAATTGAAAGCCTCCTGTCACATAGGTAGACGATTATCCGTGGACTGCAATGGCTGCTGTCACTGTCTTAACTGTGATTTCCCTTTTCCAAATGTCAATTGCTTTGCTTGAGCAAATGAAAAGGTGTTTATCCTTACTGTAGCTGTGTCTGTTGTGTAGTCTACATACTAATTCTGTGAATAACTAGGAGAAAACTTTATTCCCACATTTGGAAATCTTTGTTCTTTTTGCCTTTGGTCATTGTGCGCATTCTTAAGGAACACAAGTTTTTGTCTTCCTCCTCTTTTCACTTCTGAGTCCTCTTGCAGTTCAGAAAAGAAAGTACTTAGATATGGGACATTTTTCTCTTTTAGATCTTATTTTAAGGTAAACATCACACCTCATCAGATCAGAGATTCATTATGTGCCTGCTAAAGGAAATGGGGTTATATAGGATATACTCAAATTTAAGAACTTGATTATTTTTACACGGACACGACTTTAGTAAGCACCATCTATCCTTGAGTGAGACAGAAGGGCTGTCTTTATAATTAAACACAGTAAATGATACTTTTCAAGGGTTTCTAAAAGACCTACAGAGCTGTGTTCTTCAGAACTGCAGCAAGACTGGAGCATCTGATTCCCTTGGTCACTTTTGAAACCTGTACTACTGTGAATGAAGGGAACTACACACCTTTAAATGAGTCAAGGCTGCAAAGGCAACCTCAGCTGTGTCATTCTTGGGCTATGAGGTGGTTAGTTTTACAACCCAGTTTTCCTTATGCTAGCCTGGGGAATGGACCATTATGCACTGCAATGCTGTGCACATTACAGCTCCAGAAAAAGCCCTTGGAATTCCTGCATGTGTCATTATACCCCTGAATCAGCATTCAGCCCACTGTCGTGCTCACTGATTGCAAAATGTCATCCACAAGAATATCAAATCTCCCCAGAAATATTTGAAGAGGAGCCAGGATCAGTGAAAGTCAACGGACTTGGGTGTGTCTAGAGTATGTTATTGAGGAAGCAGTTATCAGTTGCAGTAGCACTAAAACGTTGATAACTCCACAGCTGACCTGGAGTTTATCAGTCCTGAGGTCTGGGTTAAGTGTGGTCTCGAGGAACAGTTTGAGCAGGTGCAGAGCTTGTGAGTAGGGGAAACTGAAGTGTGTTTACAAGTCTTCCAATGTACATGACAACTAGTCACACTAACTAATAGTTTCAGTCTATGCCATATCATTAAAGCAAAGATCTTAAAAAAGTTGTTTCCCAGCTCTCTGTGAGGATGGAGCACATATTATGAGATCCCATACTTTGAAAAACAGCAGATTTTAAATCTGCCAGTGGTTTAGCATTAGGATACCCACTACAGACATCTAAGTAGTGTAATTTGATTAAGAAGTTAACTATACACCAGGAAAGATTTTCTTTTTTTGGTGAGCATTTCTGATTAAATAAAAAAGCAGTCATATGGAACCACTTCATGCCTTAGAAGGTTAGAAATAGTACTGTTTGTAATACGTTGGTAGACAGGAGGGTGAAGTATATGAAGTTTTCTTGGTCATATGATGGCAGAAATATGAAAATGTATGCATCAATCATCAGGTATGCAACCCAACCTGCCAGTGATGAGCACTAACTTTTATTTTCACGGCTTTTGTCGGTTTAAGTGACATTTATAATGATGTTTTAACATAGTTTTCCAAAAGTAATAGAATCATGGAGAAGAAATGATACCATATGTCACATAAACCTGGATGTAAGAGGTACAGTACTGCAGTAATGGGACTTCCAACCTGCTGGGATACCTTTGTAAATGGAAATTGATTTTCTCAAGGATTCTTTACTGGGTGAAATAAATTAAATATACATTTAGTCTTACCAGTTTAAAACCCTCTTTGTTAAAATAAGAACAGTGATATAGAGACACGTTCTAATAAATTAAAGCAAGATAAATTATATCCAGCAGCTTGCTGAATACCTCAACTTATGAGTTTTTTTAAAATCTGAAGAATACAATAGGGACCTCGCAGGAGGATAGCCTGGGGATGTCACTGAAACTCTTTGATGAGTTATAGATTATTTTAGCTTTGATTATGTAACCATGTATCTAGGCTCTTTTTCCTCTTTATGCTTTTAATTTGACATGATTCTTCTTCTGAATATCTGAGTTGGAGTCAGTTTGGTTTAGGTCAGTAGGCCCAAGTATGACCTTAGAAATAAGAGTCAACCTCAAAATGCTACACAGTTTCTACTCAGACACTTAAAGTTAATAGGGTTTTAGGACACAGATGAAAGTGGTGTACTCATTTTGCTGGTATAATTTGCTACATTAATGATCAAAAAAGAGTGAAAAAAACAAGAGCAAAAATGTTAATTTCAAGCACCATTACAGAAATACAATGCAATACAATAAAATAAAAAAATCAGATAGATGTTCATTTGCTGTAAACTGATGGCTGATAAGAGCCTGTTGCCCTGAGGAAGTTACGCTTGTAGCAGCAGCAGCCCTAGGTCACTGCCATTTGTGAAATGCAGATTACTTAATGGGGATTTTTGTTAATGTTTTAACAGAAAAAGGGTTTGGTTTAAATAGTGTTTCTTCAATAATGAACAGTCGGCATTGCTGTGGTGATTATGTTAATTCACTGCTGCCTGTTGTTTTAGTGGCTAAGGCATTCTTGAATAAATATCTCAAACTGACATCTCAGCATAACTTGGTGGTCAGTGTCTCCTGCAGCCCAAGGTGATGCTGGGTAGCTCTTGTTCACCATCCTGCTTGGGGAGCTCTCCCTTTCACCCCCTGTATCTGCTAGTAAATGGGATTTTAGCTGTGCTGAAAGGGCACTGGTAAGCCCTGCCACAACAGTGTCCATCAACTGACTCCGTGCCTGCTTGCTGGGGGAGCTGGTTCTCTAGCTGAAGATGGACCGTTGTGTATTCTGTTTTACCTGTTACTGGGTCAAACGTTGTTGCATCATTTAACTATCCATCACAATAATGTAACTATGTCTCCCCAAGACCAAAGTGGCACTGCAATCCCTGACAAAGTTCACGTGTACTCAGGTGGCCACAGCAAGTCTTTCTGTAGCTGCTTCTCTCTGATGAAAATTATCTGTGAAGTAGAAAGGAAGCAATACCAGATACAAGGAGCATTCAGGGGTAAAAATGAGCACCGTTTCTTGAAAAGCAAGTACTTTGAGAAGATTTCACTGGAGCATTAGTTAAGTCAAAAAAGGTATCGGGGCTGTTTCTCTGATAAGAAGTTGGAGGCATCTTAACTGTCCAAATTTGTTGAAAAACTCAGGTGTGACAAGCTCACTTAGGTTCAAGCCGCCGTGAGTACAACTCTGCCTGCATCTGAGTCTTGTTAACTGTTTGGTTTGTGTTCCTTATAAATACCTAAAAACCAGTCAGATTTTTTTTTTCTTTTTTAACTAGCTGGAGGTATTTTAGGAGGAATGTAATTTGGAGTATTTTTTTTTATTTTAAATAAAATAACTTCTCTGGTGTTCTTTTGCATGCCAAACAGCCCAGGTGACGCTTCTGATATACTTCACGTGTTCTGACATTTTTACATTTTCAGCCAGATAAACGTGCAGTACGCAGCAGAAGTGATTGCATTAGCTTCTTAGTTTCTGCACTGCCTATTGTATTAAATAATGGCTTAGAAAAATAAAATAAATCCAGTTCATGCATAAAGATGATTGGAGTAGAATAATAACTATGTGCATAAGTTCAGACCTTGAGCGTAGTACCTTCTGGGAGAAGCCAGACTCCATGTTCAGTAAATCCATGCTCCCATCCTACTGAACACAAGGGAAATTGATTTCTGGCATCTGAGACCTGTATCAAGACCTGTTTGTGGAGGTGTGGACACAGGCACAACCTGCTGAAGGATTCAAGTGAGCTCAGCTGCTCTCCCATGAAGACTTTCACTATAGAGGCTATGCAGAAGTTAATATCTCACTATGAATTGGAGCAGATGATCTGCTTCCTCAGGTCTCCTTCCATCTTAACTCATCAAATAGTCAATGCTTAGGATGTCCTTGTGTAAAGCACCCCACTGCATAGCAGAAAAACCCCACTCAATGGACCATTTCTTCTCATGTGAACAAGGAATACTTTTTTCTTCAAGTCCTTTTTATGCAAGATCGGGCACACTTGGCAGGTTGTAGGGGCTACATGTGCAAATGTCCACTCTTGGGCACCTTGTAATTGGTAATTTGCCCAAGTATCATGGAGCTGTTTGTGAGCTGAAACTTCCTGCATGATAGTAAGTTGTTTTCAGAATTAAAGGGTATGGTACCTAATTTTGCATCCTGTTCATTTTTGTAGGTAGATGTGTTTGCCAGGATAACTAGCAAGATTAAATCTGCCTGTTTCTGTGGAGCACTTGGAATGCAGGTAAGGGCACACTGAAGTTTCATGAATAAGGAAACTACCAGAAAAGTACAGTGACTTGGGTCTACAAACCTCCACTCTTTGTGTTGGGAAAAGCATAGGGATGGAGCAGAAGAGTGTAGAATAGTATAGAACAGAACAGAAGCAAAGCCTTTGCTTTCTTGCCTGTTCATATCCACTTTAACTTCTGAGAATGTATTTCCTCTTTAAATAGGAAGAAAAAATAACCCAGAGAAGCTCATAGAAACCTTAGGAAAGGTTTAAAATATTCCATCTGTGAAACTGTTTGTGAATAAAATATTGACATGCAATCAATAAACCTGTGAAATTTTACCAAAGGTAACTCTGCAGTAGTTGCAACATTTTGTAGGATAATTAATATTGAAATGATATTAATTAATTTAATCATAGTATTAAATACACATGCATATAGTGTGATTTTTTTTTTGGCAGAATAGTAAGAGAAAACACTTAAGAAATGAGCATCCAGCTTTCTTGTGGTCCTCACATAAGTTTGTGTTTTCCAGCATTCTTGGGCATTCTTCCAGTAAAGAAACCCAGGAGCTCTTTCTGTTACAGGAGCCATTGCTGTCAGGGACTGAGCTGTAGAGAGGAAACTGGGTTTGTGATGGAATGGATAGAATTTGGTCTGAGATTATCCCAGGATTTGGTTTGCCACAAGTGACTGTATATTTGTTCTAAAATAGTTTTTAATAGTTTTTAAGCTCATGATGATTCATTAATTTTGAGGAATTGTTTCACTGTTTAGTATAGGAATGTGGCTACAGGTTTGCACGTGCCTCCACCCAGAATCTCTTTGAAAATGAGATGAAGGAAAAAAATGTCGGTTTTTTGACAGTCTAGCTTTGTATTACTAGCAGTAGTTCTAAGGTGATACGCTTATCTATCCTCTCCTATATTTGATCACAACCTTCTTGAGAAACATATCTGTGACATAATGACAACAGCACTGATCAGAAGCTTGTCTGATCACTGCCAGAACCTAGACCCCCAAAAGAAACCCTCACCTCCTGAAACAGAAACTTTAAAAAGAAGCAGTGTTATTTACCATGCTCACAAACAAGCACTCTGGAAGTCAGGGGGCTGCCAAGATAGTATCAGTCTCTCATGGTGTAGGCATTAGCCATAGCTGTATTTACAATTATTCCTAATTGAAGTGTGATTCTGCATATTTTGTACCCCTGTGCAAATGCAAAACGCGGATGAGGTTCTTGAAAAGAGACGTTCAGAATAGCATACACTTGGCAATCACAGAATGTGCAATCCAGAAGCAGTTGGTTGTTAATTTTGTGTACTTGGTTTGGTTTTTATTGACCCAAAGTGATCTGTTCCTTTATGAGCCTTAAGAGAAGACACAGCCTCACTAGCATTTGCTAACGTTTTGGAGACCCAGCCTGTGTGGACTGCTGGGTTTTGTGAATTAACAAATGCTCTAAATGAATGCAATAAAAATAAATCGGGGATGCTGCATTGCAAAATGGGCTTTGTTCATTTATTTCTGACACGAATGGTTTAGTTTTAATTATTTATAATACTTCACAGTGCGTTGGTAAATGTGCTGCAACATATTTTGTAAAAGTAATGAAGTCTTTGAAAAAGAGAGGAGCACGGTACAGCTGTCATACCCGGTGGGTACAGGGGGCAGAGACCACTGCTCGGGGAGGGGGACAGGATGGGGGAAGTGGTATGGATTGTGGTATGGAAACAACTGCCCTCACAGGCTTTGTGATCTGGATGCTTGTTTCAATTCCCACTGGCAGATAGGAATGGGAATTCAGGTGCACATAAGAGCTGAGGGCCCTGTGTGAAGGGTGATGGGAGTGTTTGCTCATGAAAGGAGAACTGCTGCTGGCCCTCCTGGCCTGAACAAGGAGGCATCCTATCGGCTGAATAAACCAGTGTCACGCGTGCAGATGGCAGAACCAAGCGAGTGATACCAAAGCAGCAGAGACAGTTGTGCTGCTGGGTTTTGGGATGACTGAACAGAGACAGTGGCTGGGGGATGAGTTTACGGGAATAAGAAGTTTGTGATGGCAAAGTGTGTATGTTCTCTGGTTTTGTAGTTTCGGATCATTGCCTGCTCTCTGGAGTTGGCATTGGGAAACAAAAAAGGACCTGGTTTTGGAGGCAGTTACATTAAATAACCCCAATCTCTTTCATAAGATTTTCATGGGAACTAAGGAGTGGAGTTGTGACTCCTCATTCAAAGAACCAGGAAAAGCGTAGGGCAGGTGGGGAGGGGAAAATATCAAAAAGAGGCAAGTAGCATAGATTAATCTGTAGTAAACACAAACAAAATGAGTAGAGGTATGTGTTAATCCACCTTTCTTTTTTTCCAGAACCTGAAAGTTCACTGTTGATTCTGACTCTGCTATTCTCTGTGCATTTGTAAACTCTAAAATCACTCAGTTTAAATTTTCTGGGTTTTGTTTTTAGTATATTTTGTATGTTTGAAGTAATTAGCTATCTGAATAGAAAAACTAATGTCTGAGATGACCTGCTCTCCATCCATGTGGGGGTAATATAAGATAGCTGGTGGGGAGGGTTGGTATGACTTGCTTGCAGGGACAATTGCCAGCAACCTCAATTACAGATAACTGCAGAGCAGCAGGTTGTGATCATGCATTAATCCTACAATCTCTGATTTTACAGCCCTGCTATCATCCAGTCACTGAACCTACAGGCAGTGCTTACTCTTATTTTCTCTTACTCTTTTTCGCACCATGACAGAGTTAATTACCCTTCACTTCTGACCATTCCAACAGCAGAGCTGGGTGCTGCCTCCTCTTCCTCCTTTTCCCTTCCGCAGGTGTGTGAGTATTCATTAGAGAGAGGTGTGCCATCATACCCAAAGGTGTCTCCTCCATTGAAAGTCTCACAATGGGTTAATTTAAATTCTGTAACCAAAGTAGTTGGCTTGTGTAGTGCCCCGTTCTTTGCTTTCAGGGTCGTGCCAGAATGAATCCTCCCTTAAACGTTACCATCACCCACTCACAGCATATGGAGACATTCTGAATTCAGCTAAAATAGATGTATGTTTCCAGAAATAAGATTCGCCCAGTGTCTATATCATGTACACATTCCACTAGATATCATGATACTCCGCCCTATCACCCTTCCTCTCTTCAAGGTCACCCCTCCTCTGTTCAAAGACAGCAAGTTCCTACAAGGTCTCCTGTGATGATCATGCTTTCCTCTAGGCTTGTCATAGCAGGCATTGTGTTTCTGCTTGTACCTATTGTAAATTTGTTGAGATTTATATAAACAAAGGTAGCTGTCCCATACACTGATTCATCCAACTGATGGAAAGCTAAAATGTTCCAGATAAGCTTGCAGTAGTTTTGTGGAGGTACCATGTAATGGGCCGATAAACCACACAGTTACTGCATTCTCAGATGTCATTTACTTTCTCCAGGGCAGGGAAAGCCAATATGGGGTGAGCAGTAATGGTCTCCAGCAACTATAAAAGCAAAATGAAAAGTGACACTTTTCAACTCAGCAAAAAATAAAAGTGAGCTCTCCTCCTCTCGTCTGAACACTTGAGCTTTAGCTTCCAGCCAGGGCTGTCAGTTTGGACTACACTCAGCAAAGCGAAAGCCTCTGCTGAAAGCTTTACATCATCAATTTAATTTTTCTCTTCACTTTTTCTTTCTCGTTACTTCATCTTTACTAGACCTTTATTTACTAACTATCATACTGGTTTTGTTTCTTATATCTGAGGCATCCATGGTGGTGTCCCATATGGAAAAAAGGTTGGACCTTGATTTTAATGTAATAAGGATCAAGCTGCCCCATGTCTTACAAGGGCACTTCTTGTTTGCCTCTTGTGAGGGTGTGTCTGTTCGGTAAAATTTCAAGTCCTGTTTTTTTCTGCATGTGTAGGTCAATATTACTGAGCTGCTTTCTTTGGGGAAAAATAGTACCTGTTGAGAAGCTCAGACGAGGAGCTCGTAGAAGCATACAGTGCTATTTACAGCAAATGTCTATTTCTTGGTTCTTGCTGAAAGCAGAACTCTACCTCTCTCTTTAGAAATGTAAACGATCTCCTGATCTGCTTCAAGAACTCGGTGCAAAATCTCCCCCGCTGTCTGCAGATTTGTACTTTCATCATTACTGAGTCTTCTCCGCCTGTTCAGCAGCCCGTTCCACCAATGCTCTGTCTCCAAAGTTTGGGTTTCTGTTCTGCCCTTTCACTTTCATCATCTCAAGTGCAATATTCATGCACAATTTTTTGAGTCCCTGCAGATTCCATATTTAGACCTTTCTTTTCTTCTGTGCTGTCATCTCTGTTCTTCTCTCTGAAGCCATCAAGTACTAGAGTATTTCTCATGCAGGTCTTAGGCCAGTGACTCCTGTGTAGTCTTTGGACCAGGACTGTGTTCTGTATGTATGAAATAATTACCAGATCATTTCATTGCCCTTCCTTTTCCATTAGTTATTTTGCTTCCTTGTCTGTAAGAACTATGGAGAGCTATAGCTTTTGGACAGCAGATCTTCCTTTGGTGACTACACACACCTTGTACATCTGTCCTTGCAAACATCTGTCCTTGCAAAGAGTTCAATTAAGTTTTCTGATACTTATGTACCTATCTTCATCACTCCTCTCATCTCCAGATCCTGCCGTTTATTACATTATTACCTAATTATGTTTCTGCATCCAGATGTGAAACATTTTCTAGATCTTCTGTATTAACAGGTAAATGGGATTATACCCCACTGTGGAGGATTACCTACCCTCTTTCTCATCCTTCACTGGGTTACACAGAACTGCAGTCTGTCTCTTTGTTACTATCTGCAGAGAATTTTTTACATGTGCTCACTATTACTCACTATGACAGTGGGATATTATCTACTCATGTTAATTTTGCTCGCACTACACCACATTTGAAAGTAAATATGCAACTTTTAAATTTGTATAGGTGTCCCCCAGTGAGTAGTAGGTAACTTTAAGTTACAAATGTTCAAGTCCAGTCACACACTAAGAAGATGACCAGAAATACCTGGCTGGGCTCAGATACAGCCATATACTAAACCAGTGGTTGGTTCTGGGTCTCAGGCGAGGGCATCTGCTGATGCCTGTTCAGGGGCTGTGCAGGAGTTTGTTTCGGTTTCAAGAGCTGGTCACAGTTCTGCCATCGGTCTGACTCGCATCCCCGGCAGGCAGAACTCAAGGTAACATTAGTGTAAAGGTTTCCAGCCTGTTAGAAATGGAAGCCTTCTTGTTTCCTTCCTGTTTCACCCTTCCACTCCTTTTACCTGCACATGGTCAAAGAGCCGGGGAGGACTCCATGTTTTTCTGTAGCATTGTGCTTCCTAAAAGGGGAGCCTGATGTGCTTGAGCTCTGCTGGACTCTAACCCCCAGTCACAAAACCAGCACAAACCGCTTCTGTTTAATTGCCTCAGACACCTACCTGCTTTTCTTTACTTACTTTTGAAATCATTCACGTATTGGAAGTAATATATACTTAATTTAAGAATGTACTATTACTGAAATCAATTTTTATATAAAAAGAACATTTCTAAAACTAAAAGCCAGGGGAAAATCAGATTCTTGGTTTCAACTCCTCCTTTCAACATTTTATGCACATCTTACATTTAGCCAGTCAGGCTCTGTAAGAACAGAAGAGGACAAAGATTTCAGAGAACACTTACTAGGAAACCAATTCCCTGACGTGTCAGTGTAAGACCGATAGTTTTCTGAGTACCTGAGCTCTCAGCCTTCATGACAACCTATCATCAATTTGTTAGTCTCTCAAGACCCAAACCACAGTATTGTTCAAACACTTGGCTTTTTCCCTGGGAAGCTGGCACAGCTAGAAATGGATTGCTGACCATTCTCAAAGGAAATTTTCCATCTTGTTTCTTAAGTGGAAGATGCTAAAAAAAAACTTGAATCAACTATTCGTGAGCTGTTAAATACAATGAAAGCAAATACACTCCCACACACACCATTTTTCATTAAAAAAATGAATACAACCACCTGTGGTATAAGACATGCATGACTTCTGCTCAGAAGAAAGGAGAGCAATTCTCTAACAACAGGTATGTAATTAGTAAAAGACAGTACGGTGGTATACTCTGAGAAAGAACTGTTTCATTGTGGAGAATTTTTCAGGATTAACCTAAGAGTTACATTCATCAATCATAGTGGAGTAGAGAAAGAGCTTAATGCATCCATGATAGAATATAGAGTATAGCTTGTTTCCCCATGTAAGGGTAAGAACTTGATGCAGTAGTTGCAAGGGGAATATACAGTTCCTTAAATCCCAAAGTTAAGTGATGTTCCCTCTTTCTGTCAATACTCAAGATGATTGCTTCTTTGTCCCACCAAAAGTCCAATTTAGGAGTCACTGGGGGTTCTTAAAATTTATGTTCTCAAATTTATGTCTCTGTCATTACTCACTGAAAGTTTAAGCCTCAAAGTTTCTAAGCAGTTCTTTGTATTTTGGTGAACTAAAATAAGATAAAGGCATAATTTGATATCTCTTTGGAAATAAGAAATATTGTTTCTTTGTTTTATCCAAAACTTTGTAGACTCTTAAAGGACACCACAGTGCTGTAGATTGTAGAGATGATTTTTTTTCAGATTAAACTCTTATTTGAAGGGACTATGTTCACCTCTAAATTCTTTCCCTCCTACATACACAATATAATGAATAGGATTCAATAATCTCAGCACTTGTCTTGTGTGTTTTACACCAGAATCACGTAATTTATACATTGAACCAGGTAATTGGTGCAATGTCTCATAAAATCGGAATTCAGTTTTATTAGAGATCATTAGCTATTAATGTAATAAATTCATGAAAATTACTACAATCGTGGCAATTTGGATCTACAGACAAAAGCTCAGACTCAGTCTATGTATGCTTAAATTTATTTAATTTCCATTACTTATTTTGACATGTGGTATCTGCATTCTAGTACATCAGGTGAATCAGAAGTAACTCCATGAATGACAAGTGAATTACTGTTTATTACCAAGTTTATGGCCTGTAATGTGTGTGGGTATATGAGTATTGGAATGAAGTGAAATGAAAGTCCTATATATAGATGTAAAAGTATTTAATATTCTAACACAGAGCTGTCATGTAGTGAGAAAGCATAGCTTTCAGGAATCTATACCATTGTTTCCAAGAGAAGTATTAGTAATTCAAAACCAGGTATTCATTTATGGATCAATAAATAGCAGTCATATAGTTTTATGGCTATGTTTAATCTCACATATGTAAAATCTTCAGTGATATATGACCACTATTTATATGCATTTTAAGAGCTCTGCTACAAGAGTGCTTAGCATCCATCCCCTGGGAGCTACACAGTTAAAAGCAAAATGAACATGAGGGCTTGGAAGAACAAATACATCCAAAGATTAAAAAGTAATTTATAAGTAACAAGTCACAGGGAAATCACACACACTGATCAAGTATAACATCGGGAATTTCACAAGCTGGAGGCTGTGCTGTACCCGTGCAGGCGAGTTCAGTCTCACAGGCTGTTACAAACCACTTGAGCTCTCCCCTACCTGCTGCTTCTGCCCCCTTTTCCATGGCTCCACTGCTCCCACTCCAGTGGCACCCCTGCCTCTTGCTCGGAACACGTCGCGTGTTCATAACCTGCCTCCAAAACCTGCTTCCAGAAATGAGCCAGCGCTGGTTTTGCAGGACACCCATGCATGTGATGTTGGTGAATCTTGTTCTGTTTTGAAGAAACAATAGGGAGAAATAAGGCTTAGAGACATGGTGGTATCTCAGCCTCCCCTCTGATCTCTGATAACTTTTCCATCGAATTACTGACTCCGCCCTTTTGCCAAATTCCTGTTTCATTCCCTTATCCCTGTCTGCTCTGAGATGAACAGACTGGGGTTCCTGCAGTGGTTTCTTTGCAAGAAAAGAGGTGTACTTCCTTAAGGATAGGTTCAGCTTCCAACCTTGGCAAGACAAGAGATTCTGTTCTCTGCCAGAGTCGGCGGGTTGGTTTGACTCAATACCATAATTCTTGTTTTTCTAACATTTACTTACGATACGCTCACATGGGGTTTCATGTTCTGGTTTTGACACATCTCATTTATTTGACACGTCTCAGTTTCAAGTTCAGAGATGTCACAGTTCTCTTTGCAAATGAGGAAAGTGAAGCACTTTTAGATAATGTGAATCACACACAATGTCTGCAGAAGACCTGGAATGACAGTTAAGCAGCCCTTAACTTCCAGGTCTGTGCTGCATTCATTGGGTATGTAAGCAATGGAAAATGGCCCCTTACCATCCAGACTATGCGGATTGATGTAGAATTCAGTTTAGATATTGCATCATTTATATTATTAATTAACTCTAATATTATTTTTGGTGAGGTGTGTTTTCTCTCAGAGCATAGCTTAGCATACGTTTTCCTCCTTCTGACCTTTTAAAGAAGCTGTCCTGAATAAAAAGGGAGAAAGTGTTGAAGAAGGCAAGCCAGTAAAACTCTGCAGTTGTTTTCAATTTGTCTCTATTAAAAATATGCATCATTTTTAATTAGAATAAATGTTGACCTATAAAGAAGACAAGAAACCTTCCCATTTAAAACAAACAAGCAAGACTGAGTAACTTGCCTCTCCTTGCATCTGCTAAATATCATGTTTGATAGATTATCCTTCAGATACCAGATATGTTAAATCCTTCACAGTCTAATAATCAAAATGCATATTGACAGTGCTACTGTTGCTTAAGTGGGGAAAGATGACCTTGTGTTTTAGGCAAAAGATGAGATATGGGACTGATTAATTTATTTACAAAAGTATTTAACAGAAGTTGTTAAACTAAAATTCTTTTTTTAAGACTATTTTCTAGCAACAATGATCTGAACTCTTGAAGGTTTTTTTGCAATAATAGTGATTAGATCCCCTCCTGTCCCCCTTTATTTTAACAAAAAAAAAAAGAGTTGTTTTATATATTTACCATGATTTTTTAAAATTTTGCCATTTTTTTTAAAGAGTCTGTAAGGATTTTTTTAAAACTGAACTATGTGAAAACCCTGTATTTTTATCGTTTTTAATCGGCAGTAGATATTCCTTTCTGATTTCCCCAATACTTCATCTGTTGAGTGTGGATGTGATTATCGAACTATTTAGTTGCTGTGAAACTAAATAATTCGTCTGCAAAGTTTAAAGATCCTTGGATTTTAAGCCCTATGGACAGATAATTGAGAGCATAAGGAACAGCATAAGGACCTGAGCTATGGCTCCTACCCAGTTTTGATGAATTATATATGTGTAATGAAAAGAGAATCTTTAGAGTAATCACTAATTAACTTTGACTTTTCTGGAAGGAACCTCACAGGTTCTGGACCATCATTCCTCTGGCCACAAGAGGAGGCAAAACAGACCTGGGCACCTTGCTGCAGAGAACGGCAGTTCTATTGGCAAGTCCCTTTCCTAAGCAGCCTGGATGAAAAAAATAACCAGACTCTGCTGCAGGTTGTGGACCCAGTCGCAGGAATGGATTTGAACCCGACTTTTCCATAAAAAAAGAGGGAGAATATGCTAACAGCTGACACAGATAAATCCCATAATACTGTCAGTTCAATGGCTACGGTACTTTTTGTGCAAAAATACGTAAGCCCCAACGCTGTCAAATAAAAGAGAGAATTTCATGGTATCTGTTCCCTGCTGATAGATGTTTGGCTGTCATCTTATTTCATAGTTCAGGCGATTGAAACACTGTTTAAATGTGTATCATAAACCTATAGATGAGAACATTTCCCTACTGGATTTAAACCATTACCCCCAAAGGTGTTGAAGAAACCCTGCTGTGTGTCACTTTTTAAGATCAAGGGGCATTTTTTATGTTAATGCCTGGAAAAGGCAGATGAACGCTAACAGCTGCTTATCCACAGGCTGGTGAATTGAACAGGGAAATACTACTGTTCTGGAAGTCAGATCTCCAGAGAAAAATGATAAATTGTGAGCATCTCTAAGTAAGAATGATAGTCTCTAAGGACAGTTGAGCAAGGCTGATAATATAAAATATGTAAAACACCGAAAATATTTAATACTTCTGTTTCTTTCGCTCAGGAGTTGGAGGGGTTGTGGTAGCAATATATACGATGCTGCTGTGCTCAGGCATGCAGGAGAAATGCAATATATTAATTCTCAAATCACTAGTTTGTGAAATGCCTTTCTGGTACCCAGGGATTTTCAGGACTGTTACACTGACAAGGAGTCAAGGGCAGTCTCCTCATGGGCTAGGATGGCTCTCTTGGGAGGAGAGGGGAATAGAAGAAAAGGAGCAGCAGATTAAGAGCTGGACAGTTTGGCATTTCTCTGCTTCCAAATGCTGATGTTTTTTTCCAGCTCTTCAGTCTGCAACTATTTAAAGCTATCTAGCAAGTTCATTTCTGAGTTATGGCTTGCTCTCCTGCATGGTGATGAAAAAGCCCTGTGAAGAGCATTCTGTAGGAGGTCATGGTGTGCAAGGAGAACCTTCTGCTGGATAAACAAATTTTATGTAATGGGACAGAGAGAAAGAGAAGCTTCCCCATAGAGCCAAATATCAGTGTTAGTGTATGAAAGTCACTAAGAGCAAAATACTTGGGAGGCCAGTAGCAATGTGGAGGAATTTCTGAGATGCTGAGTCTTCCTTACTGTTTGATCACCCTAATGGAATAGCAGAATAACCTTGAAATTTTGCTGGCTTTTTAGGCAGCGATCCCAAAGTAAAAGCCGAGTAGAAGGGATGGTGCAGCAGCATCAAAGGGCTAAAGATCCACTTGCTATTTGGGTTTTCCCATCAGGGCTCAGATCATGAAGTATTAGAGCTATCGGAAGGAACTACATGTGCTCTCTCCTTTCCTGAAGTCTCTTTGAAACACAGAGACAGCAAACAGACCAGCTGAGTCCTGCCAAGTGACATCCATGAAAGGGCAGTTTCTTTGCAGGCAGAGGTGCAATTTATTATTGCCTGTATTAGGTTTAGTGAAAGGAGACTGAGAAGCCATAATAAAAAATTAGAGTAAGAGTGAAATATTGCTACTGGGCAGCTAGCTTAAGTCAAAGTTCAAGTGGGTTTTTTGGTACCCTCAAAAAAAGAGAGAGGCACAATATTCTTGCTTCCCCGAGTAGAATAGATAAAAATTAACAAAATATTGTTCAATCAAACTTCCAAGTGTTCTTTTTTCCAGACAGACTGCTTAGGAAAGCTCTTTGTGGACTTTTTCTCAAGCCTTCAGTGCTTATTTAGATGTTTTTCCATTTTCCAACTTTGTATATATGCCTCCACGGCTGCAGCTCTCTAATAGAGGTGTAGCTACCAGCTGAGGTCCTTGACCCTGCGTTTGGATCAGGAACCCCCTGTTGCCATACACCTGTATTTTAGGTGGAACATCTGGATTCTCTCGAATTTTCTAGTTGCCTAACAGAACATCATTATTTTCTACACTTACATTGTGTGAAACACATCGCTTCAGTCTACCAGCCTCAAGGAACTGTAACCTCAACCATGATGTTTTTATACCTTGAGAGACTTTTTTAAAACTGAAAACTGGGATTAAGCTTGTAAATTCTTATAAAAGCGAGTTGATACTCAGTTACACGTGGCTTTGTGATTGATGAGTGGATCCCACTCAGCTCATCTCAGTTTGCCAGAAAAGTCTTAAAGACTCAGAGAATTTCAGGTCCTTTGGGATTCGGTGAAAATATTCGTTATAGCTGCTCAGGCTCCACTGGATAATTACTTCATCTCTAAGGGGTCATGTGAGGCCCAGGGAAATGCGGGATCTTCTTTAAAACAGTTATTGTACTTTTTGAAAGCTGTTTGTAATCTACATCAGTAAGCAAAAAAGCAGAAACAGGAACACATGATATCTAGTGCCTTGCTTGACTCTGGAGAGCAGTTGTATAGTCTACTGCCCGATACCCTATTCGCTGAAGAAAGGACAGGAGGAGGAAGCTGTAACGAGTCTTGGTGAGTTTGGACTTGAATTTCTTGCGTCTTTTTCTATCGGGTTAGGAACTGTGTGTGGAAGATCTGAAGTTTTTAAATCAAAGTGAAGCCAGAAAGCCTCCTGCCAGCAGAGTGCATTTCTTTGGTTGTTTAAAATGGTTCCTCTGTTGCCTGCACAAACCAGCTTCCTCTGTGAAAGGAGTAGAAAGCTTGGCTCAGAAATAACTTACATTGGTTTTGATGGAATAGTTGTAGACCACAATTCTTATAGCTTTATTTCACAGTTTTTCTCCAAAGTCTTGCTGGCTTTTCCCCTGTCAGACATTGCAGAGCCCCCCACACCCCACCCCGTGCAGTTGATGTGGACCGAGTTTTGGGTGCTCACAGCAGGAAGCTGTGAATTTTGGTAATGTGGCACAAGGATATAAGGACCATGTAAAAGCATAGTGCTTGCTAGAAAAAATTTGGTCAGGGTATAGCATGTTCTGCTGTTGCTCAGTGGGAGAGAGAAAAATTCCTGCTTCGCTTAGTCTTTGAGCTCTTGATTTAGAGAACTGGGATCCCTTCCAGCATTGTCCTTATGACTCTACTTGGGCCCTCAACACACCAGGTACCAGTGCCAACATGTGAAATCACAGCAATGATAAGGGAGAATTAGAGCAGACCCACACCACGCATTCTGCTGCCTGGAATATATGCTGCTCCCTCACGATTTTCACGGGGCTCAGGTTTTCAGTTTGGCAAGGAAAGTTTTGGGTACTATTGTAATGACACTTTGAGCCATATATTTTCTCCCTTACATTTCTTCTTTTCACTTTATCATCTCACTTCCTCCATTCTGTTGTCTTTGACGCTGCTGTATCCTTTGATAGTTTTTCCACTGTACTTTTATACTTACTTTCCATTCATTATGTTTTCCTTTATTCTCTAACAATTATTTTTTCCTCTCTCATTGTCTCACTCCATGACTATAATAATGATTTTTCCCTTCCCACGTTCCTTAACTATCTATCAGTGATCACTTATGCTTATTATTCCTAACATTTCTGCTTTTCTTTGTGGTGGTTTCTCTCATGAGACAAAACCACCGATGCACATACATACTTAGTTGCTTTCTCCTAGCCACAGCCACCCTCGCACACATACAGACATCCCTGTTCTCCCCACATGTGATTCTTCCTTTGAGGGGCTTCGTTTGCTTCCCCTGTGCAAAGGGTAAAGCCTAGAGAGCGACTGGAAGTAGAGCAGCATTTGTGCCTTGTTTTCCCTCGGAGGTCGAAAAGGCAATAGCAGAACAAGAACCAGTGCAACATCACTCAAGCGATCTGGGCTTAAGATCTAGCAGCAGGACAGGGAGAAGAGTAAGAGCAAAGAACAACTTTGCTCTCGTTGTCTTGCTTGTGCAGGGAGTCTCTTAGTTGTAGCCTAGAAGATAAATGTCCTCAGTGGGACCCACCAGCAGTTGGATTTGCATGTGTGGCCTCCCAGCCTGGAGTCCAGCATTAAAGCGGTACAAGATACTGCAGCTTCAAGTCAGCAGAGACGCCCTTTGGAAAAATATATTGTTTAAGATCTCATTCAGCTGTAAAACAATCCAGTTCTTGCATAAAGTAAACCTTGTGCCCTACTATTATTTTATTTTTCTTTTTAGCAAAAGGAGCTATTAATAAAAGAGATGTTTTGAAAAGTCTTTCAAACCTTGGGAAAACCCAGAACTCCTTCTGCCTGGAACTGTTGTTTTTGAAACTCTGCTTTGTTCAATCTTTTCTATCTTTTTCTCTCCTGCTCGCGTTCTAGCAGGCGCCTGCACTGAGAAGCGAGGGCTGGTGCGTTGTGGTCGGGAAGGCACAGCACCAGTAAGACTGGCATTCAGCATGTCCCTGTTTGCCTGAGGGAAACATCCACTAAAAGTCTGGAGAGCTGGACGTGAAGCTGTGGAGACGGCTGACTTTCTGTCTGAGCCGGTCGTTTGTGCTGCTGCTTCCCGCTCTGCCCACTGTCCTGCCCGGGGACGGGGCAAACATGCCCCTTTATTTGCCTACAGTGGTACCACAGGGCTCTGCTGTCACCTGCGTGCAGAGTCATTTGCAAACAGTCTGTATCGCTGGGGAGCAGAAATGTATTCTTTTAAACCCGAAAGCAGATTTATAGTCTGGTTTCCTGTCAGAACTTTGCATTTTCCTTCTCCGCCCCTCCCAGCCACTGACACACTTTTTCTTATTACTGTGTCGCTCTTTGTTCATTCTGACACTGGTACATTTGCTTCCTTCATTCCTGACTCTCCCTAAACTTTTGTCACTTTAGGGACCAGGGGGTGATTTGCTCCTTGTGTTTCCTTTACTTTTCAACAGCTGCAGAGCACAAATAACCTCTCCAAGACTCCTGGAGAGGCACTGACAATTGCATGGAGGCGACGTAGAGAGCTTCAGCCTGCAGCAGCTGCAGCGAGACAACCCGGTCACTCATGAGCACCCAAGGTAAGGACAGCAGCTGTCAGATCAGCTCTACCTCACTGCTAGGACAGCACTTGACTTGAATCACTACAAGTTCTACTTTCACCTTTTTTGCCTTCATTTCCATGAGTCTGTTTCTTTGAAAACAATTGCATTGGTGCCTTCCTTGCCCTCAACGGGTCATCTTGCACTCTGCCTGTGCCGATACGGGGAGCTCGGGGTTCAGTGAGGTAAACAGGCAGTAGCTGGAGGTGGAGACGTGTTCTTAGAAAAAGTGTGCACTGGGGAGGAGAGTTGAAATGGAGGTCTAGAGAGGGGAGATGAAAGGACTTGTCCTCAGCCTGGTCTCCAGGGAATTTCTGGTTCTACCCATGGTGTGGTGTGCCCTAGCCTTTTATTTACATCTCTTCCCTTGGGTCTTCATGCTTTCTGTTAAATAAAAAGGCCTTTCTTTTTTTTTTTTTTCCTTTAGATTTGTTCTTCCCACTTCTTTTATTCTTTTCTCAACCCTAAAGTATCTCCTACTGTTTTTTCCACCATCTTTTTATGCCTATTTTTCATCAAGCATATTTTCTGTGACAAATGTTCTCCTTGTTCATTCCTTTCCTTTCCTTTCCCTCCGCCTTCACTTTCTTGCCTGTGCAATAGACTGTACATCCTCCCCCATGTTCTTAATCTTTCTCTCCTTCCCCTCTGTCAGTTCCTTCTCTTTCTTGTGTTCCCCTTTCCCGTTGCTCCTCTAGCTTCTCACATGCACTCCTCCTGCCTGCTCCATGCGCTTCCTCATGCACACAGCATAGACTGCTGCCCTGCAGAGTTAATTTTGCACAAGCATTGGTGTGGCCTCTCCATTGGACTGTCCTTGCACACACATGCAGCTTTCCTTATGCCCCTTTCATCTACATGTGCACAATTCACATATTTACAGGTGTGGGGATGCATCACAAAATACACAACTTTTATACTTGCACGGCTTCCTTCCAATTCTCAGGCTCATATTTAGTCGTGTACATCAAATAACTGCATTCATCCTGTCTCTCTCTTTCTTTCTGTCTCCAACAGTCTTTTCTGACACCTATAGCACATAATAGCTTCCTCTGCCCTCAGTACTACATCCTGCCCTGACTTTGTGTCCTATCCCTTCTCTATCATCCCACTCCTTCCTAAGTCCTTACCACAACTCTCCACCAGGTTTCTCTCTCTGTTTTTATCTTGATGTTGCATTCATATTGGGAGGAACTACTGATGCAGATGGTCTTACGCTGTGCTGCCTGAGCATCCCTGCCTGGTACCTGTAGGGTAATTGGAGGGAGTATTGCAGTCTCCCAGCTCCTCTGTCCTTTGCAGAATAAGCAGTCTGCAGCAGTGTGAGAGCTTAGTGATGGGACTGAAGGTAGATGAAAAAATGGGAGAGCACAATCCAAAATATCATTGGAAAACTGTAAAAATAGCTCTAGTTGATTGTAAGCCTTTTTACTAAACTTTATTAAGTTTTAAACTTCCTGCCCCATGGCAGAGCTTCTGGTCTGACACTGGTATAGTTTTTGTCCGGTTTGTTTCTGTGGTATTTCACATCTCTGAGGTAGAGAACCTGAACTCTAATGCTGTAATGGGAATAACTTTGCTCCTAGGATCTGGAAACAGCTCATTTCTTTTATACCAGATATATTAGTGAGCCACCAAGACCAGGCACGGCTAAAAACTGCATCCGAGAACATCTGATATTGTTCCTTGTTTACATTTGTAAGCTTTAAACCAGACATGACAAATAAGTACATTTCTTTGATGAAGCCATTCAGCCTCACCTTCTGAAGCAGGACTTTTGAGACCCAAGATTCATTTCCAGGGATGTTCTGATGTGGGCTTTTGGGGATGGAATAAAGTTCACTTATTAAACTCAGCTGAATTAATAGGAGAATTATTATGTGGGAGAATTCTCTTAGTGATCTGTCCTGCTCTCTCAAATTGTCCATCTCCTTATGAGCGAAAGGAGCTTACATTTTATGTTTGCAATTATAATATATCCTTTCTGATTCAGAGCTAGCACACTGTGGCCTTTGAGCTGTGGCCATTCTCTGCTGAATACAGAAGCATGTACATGAAAATATCTTTTGGATCTATGAAAAGAGAGAGTCTTTTGGATCTCCAAAAAGTCCACAAGCCTGGGACAATAGCAGATGTTAATTTTATACATACAAGTCTAACATGATGCTTTCTTACTGTGTTACAACTCATTTTGTGATATGAAAAGTACTTGTGTTGCTTTTAGTCATTCTGCAAAACTTTTTTGATGATTGTGCATTGGTTTTGTAGTGTTCTGTGCCCCCATCACTAGTTCTTTATGTGAGGCCTCGATGTCTCCCAGAAAGTGTTTGCTGAGACATCTTTCTTTCTCTCTTTCTCCCTCTCTCCTTTTTCACCATGATAGCTTGCTGTACGTTGAGTTGAAAATGGCCATTGTCAAAGTTGGGTTTGGACAGTTGGAAGGGGATCTGGAGCCAGAAATGTCTCTGTGTGTGTCTAGTTTCTTGAGATGTGTGTCTGGTGAAAGAGGCATTTCAGCCTGAAAGAGCCTGGAAACTTCTTGCCTTACCCAGCCAGTTGCTAGGTTGAGAGAGCCAACCCCAGAGAAGCAGTTCAGAGCAACATGTTGGACTCCCTGTTCTTGTGGGAATACTTATTTCCAATTAAATTTAACTCTGAATTAAGAGAAAAATAAACTTTGAACATGAGCTAAAAGAGAAGCATCTGACTGCATGTATCTGATAAATTGAAGGCAATGTGAACCTTCTCTGGAAGGATGCATCTCAAATAACTGGGATAAGCTGAAGGAATATGATTGCAATATACCAAATGACCTTGGTTTCTATACTGTTACTTGGTGAAATTTTTAATCAGATATATGGAATGATTGCTCACAGAGGATGAAATTTATGGAGATCCTTATTTCTCCCAATATTATGCCTATATTATTGAGAGAGAACAAGCTACCCACTTTTTAGCAGATGTTTCATCTCTCTCTTTGATAATGAAATGCATATTTCATGAAATACAAATGTTTTGCTTAGTTGTGATCACTAAGGTTGTGTAACTGATGGTGGAGTCTGACCTAAATGGCAGATTTCTTGGTAAGCAGCCTCCATAGCGACCTAAACTTAAAAGCAAAAAGGAATGTGGGACCAGGTCTTGCGACTTTCAAAGTGGAGGGTATGTCCATAAACCTCACCAAGGTTAGTTGTACTTTGCAACTCATATCAGCAAGAAATTATTTTTATCTTGGCTGTTTTGCCACCACTGTGGGTAGGATTTGCATTCTCAGAACACTGTCCGCTTTGCTGAGAATACAATATCTCCAGTGAATCTGCAATTCCTTTTTCAGAACAAATGATGAGGTTTCCTCAGGTGTGCATGTAATAAGGCTCTCCATCTCCTCCCTTCCCCCAAAATCTCTCATAAGTGCTGCCTTCACCCTCTAGTCTGGGTCAGTTATTTAATGGCAATGAGCATTTTCAGGAAGGTAACCTTTCTGCTTGTGATTTGTTCAAGGACTCTGGAATTATAATGGTTGCTGTCAAATGTATATAATTGGTCTCTGTGGCACACATCCAAAGAGTGATAAAAGCTTCTTTCTCTCTACTTCTTTAGTCAATATTCTCTCCCTATATCACCCTCTCACTTTTGCTCCTCTCAGGCAAAAGGAGAATGCAGTGCCCGTCTGTATAAAGTGTGATGTGATGAAACAGATTTGCCAGATACCCGTCGTGGTGTGCCCCAGCTGTGAGCAGGGGATTTCTCCTTGGCTGGAGGTTTTCACGCTGACTTTAGTTAAACATAAAGGTCTTTTCTGAACTTTGATTTTAGATACCTCTCTCCTTTCATAATCTTCTGCCAAATATTTGAGCTCTAGGAATGGTGATAGTTTGTGAGTACCATGAATTCACATGCTTAATGATCTACAGGGAGTGCATTTAACATTTTACCAGCAGGTAAGGCCTTTGTACTTTTTTATACAAAAGGCAAACACACAGGGCTTTTTTTTTCCACAGCTCATGAAAGCACCAAAAGTTGGCAATGTGTTCTGCACTGTCCGCTATCAGTGCTGAAGGTAGCAAAGAGAATATTCTTGTTACGTTAGTCCTGCAAAGCCTGTTTTATCTTCAGTGCTGGCATTACCTTCTCATGTTGTCTACTTCAGTGAATCTGTTTAGCAACTCAAGAGGAAAGAGAAATTTGCCAAATCTCACTGGAAATCTATCAGAAATGTCAAACGAAATGCTGTAACATTCTGGTTTTGTCAAATGGGTGGGTGTACATACAGCTGTGGATGTGGTGTTATTTGGAGTCATTGTTGCCTCGGTGAATTTGTCTGTGTAAAGTAACATTGTGTAGTATTAGCAACATATTTATTCTGATCCCAGAGGCAAATTTGGCCTTACAGAGGAGGTACTTGTTATTTGCCCTGGACTGATGGTCAGCCCTGAGTTTTTGTAGTTTGAGGAGGGGGGTGGGAATAGAGCTTTGATGCAACCGATGTGAGGATTCCTACTGGCCTCCTGAGCAGTGGCTGTTTGCTGGTAAATCTTCCTCAGGTTGCAACTGAGGAGCTGAAGAGTAAATTTAACATAGAGCTTCTGTTTAAAATGGGATAAGGATGGGTTTTTTCCCTTTGAATGCAGAAAAAACTGTATGCTGGCAATACATATGTGGTTATCATTAGCAGTTAATGGATTCTTTCCACTTAATTTTTTTACAGCTCTATATGTGTATACACATTTCTAATCTAGCTGTGCCCATATTTGAAATCAGTGTGAGTATGCTCAGTAGCTTGTTACACACGTTTAATAAATTTGAGCATAACAGTAAATTCCTCTGGGGTTTGAAACACCAGTAGACACCTTTCAAATGTTTCCTTCTGTGAACTCTGAATCCTGAGCAAGCTGGGAAAACACCCCAAGGTTGCTTCAACTCTTTTTCTAAAGATTACACCAAATATTTCCAAACTACAGTTCAACTGGTGCTTGAATCTTTTCCCCCAATCATGAACTGAAAGATTATCGTATTCATTTGAAGGCTTTTGGCTTCTAACATCTCAATTAAAATAAATGACATTTACCTTTCTGTGGCCAAACAGGTCTGTTGCATGACGTCTCTGTTTCAAAGAATGTTTCTTCCTTGGTTGTAATTTTGCATGGATCCTCTCCAAACTCTACTGGTGCATCCCAGTCTTTTACAAAGACAAGTCACAGTGTCTGCCCAGCAGCTGTTTCTTGGCTTTTTCTGAATCATCAAATCATTTAGGTTGTAAAAGACCCTTAAGACCATCTTGTCCAACCATTACCCTGACACTGCCAAGTCCAGCATTAAACCATGTTCCTGAGCACCATGCCAAGGTAGTTGCCATTCCGTATGTTTTTCATAGTTTATAATAATCCAGTTAGTGAGATCATCAAGCTTATTCCATTAATAACTTGCTCTGACTGAAAACATAAAATTCCATAAACATTTTCCATCTTTTTTACTATTGTTGAGTGGCTTTTCTCCCAGTAAAATAGCAAGCTTAAGATGAGACTCTGCTACTACCCTGCTAGTCTTCACAGTTCCTGCCAAAACAAATCAAAATAAGTCTCAATATTTCATTGTTTAAGAAGATTTTGTTTTTTCACCCTTCCAGTCACACATTTTTGTATTTCAAGTTATATGTTTTTTAGGAAGACCCAATAGCAACACAATTTATTGCAGAAATATAATTTCCTTCTGTCTTTTATTCTCCCATTTTTGCAATTTATGCCATGAAAGGTATCAATGCAGTATGAAAAAATATTTCTTTTGCATTTGGACAGAAAAGAGTGTGTTTGTCTTCTGCTTTAGCAGTTATAAGTGAAGGAGTGTTACATTTCCTGTAAGGCTGGAAACACTGGTTTTTTAATCTGCAAATCTGTGGTCTGAAGGAACTGTTGGGCATTTTCATCTGGAGTGTTAGACTACAGAATGGTGGCTTTGTGTCTTGCCCTTATCCATTGTGAGAGCAGTATCCCAGCAGTTTTGCTGGATTAAATGCTATTGACAACAACACGTTTGCTGAATCACTGAACAACTAGGGTTGCACACCTGGGAGAGCAGTGTCTCGCTCGATAGTTACTTTAGAAGCCGTGTGAGAATACGGTATCAGGAAGGACTGAACTTTTTCACCTGCAAAGAACAATTGGAAGATGCTGGGTCTGAGGCAGGAGCCGTCAGAATTTGAATGCTGCTTTGAAGGCTGTGGATTTAATGACAGGATGCATTGCAGAGCTTTCTGCACTGCAGAAAAATGCAAAGTCATTGCAATTGCATCGTTATAACCTGAGAGCAGTGCATAAATCCAAAGCTGTTTGAGCAGGATAGTATTAGAAAGATTGGAAGCAAACCTATTAAATAGCTAATGCCATCAGCACAGATCCAAGTACAGTGTCTGCACAAAGGGTCTGGAATAGTAAAGATAATTTGAGCATTAAACTGCTGTGAGGAAAGAGAAGAGGCAGAGGGTGGTTTGTTACTGTTAGTTGGGCTCTCACAGGACATCCCAAGGCCTCTCTGCCTCAGTCTGACCCCTCTGACTTGCCTCGCTCGTCTTATTTAATATCTCCTTTCCTCTTCCTCTCTGATTCTGATCACCATCCTGCGTGCGGTAGTTTCATCAGGTGAGTGCAGATAACTACAGAACGTCTCTCTGTACAGCACACTTCATCTGTCACCGCCTGTTGGTGACTGATCCTGAGGGAAATGAAGCAATGCATCAAGCACAGCGAAAGAAAAAAGTAAAACCTCAGAGGGAAGACAGAGATAGGCCATTTTGCTTTAGCAGGGTTTCTAGACCTCACTGACAAAGCCATATTTTCATCTGGCTGATTCTTCCAGTTCTCCTCTCTGTGTGTGTGCTTAACACACACAGCTGGCTGTGGTAGTACAGGTAGTTCAGGTGGTTGTGCTGTGTTTCAGACAATGCGATACAAAAGTGATCCTCTGGTCCTGCATGTAGAGGCACTGTAAAGAGCCAGATCAGAGCACCAGGTTCTGTGGGCTGGGGTGATGCCACATCCTGGTGTGGTATATTACGCCCTGCGTGTCTATGAGTGAGCTACTTCCCACCATCCTCCGCCCCTCACGTGGAGGCAGCGAACGCCGTGGTCTTGGACCAGAAATTTGTTCTGCTCTGAGTTTGGCCTTACGCAAGCCCAAGGGGAGAAATGCAGCTGTCAGCTGCCCAGACCAGCAATCCATAAATAGGCTTCACCAGAAGTGGCCATTTCACGTCCTCAGACTGTGGGATGAGAAATTTAATTCCTTTTTTTCCTTACTAGGGTGAGTGGCATCATAAATATGAGAAAGAAACAGAGTTCTTCCACAAATTACCTGGGATAAGTCTGGTTTCTGAGATTGGCATCACCACTCTGCTCAAGATACCTGGGGTATTACCTGGATTGGGCAAATCAGTTGTTTAAAGGAAGTAGTTGCACTACTTTTTGTGTGCCGTCAGCCCCAGCATTGGCAGAGTAGTGTGGTGAGCTGGATAAAGAAACTGATCCAGCTCAAACTTAACCACACAAAATTAAATCTTTTCTTCTGGACCACCTCCCCACATTGAGAAACAGGAAAGAAGAGCCAGGGTTAGGCTAACGACTCCTCTGGCTTCTAAAACTCCAAAAGTTGTCAGAATTGAATCCTTCATCTCATGTCTCTTAATGAAAACATAGGCTCCTGGGTGTTGTTATCACTCTTGAAAGCAATACAGTCTTCCCTTTTGACAGTGTGCTTACTTCCAGGCAGGCATGGATCCTAGGACAGAAAGGGGTGATTCTAGGAGGAGAAACTGTCAGGATCTCAACATAAGGTATATGGTTCTCCTTCCGTATTTTTACTTTCTCAGAGCTGACATTTTCCCTGCTGTATGCAAGAAGGAAAGTGAAGGCAGAATCTAGACATGAACTGTTCCTCAAAAGACTTCTTAGGGTTTTTCATCAGAGTATAGACTTTCACTAAAGCTAGGAGGCTTTCAGATAAGAAAAGAGGGAGGTGCTCTAGGAATGGCAGGACAGCAGATCATCTGCACACTGTGCCTTTGGTCTGGCAAGGTGGATCATGAGCACCATTTAATTACTGTCTCCATGGATCCTTACAACTGGTATGAAAATACTGCTGTCCTCAGTGGTGGCTGCCCTGAAAATTGTGCTTTTAAAGCATTATGACGTCATCAAGAGAAAATTATGTCTGACAGCATCCAAGAAAACTTCACTGTCTGTGAGTTGCTCCTACCATTCTACACAGAATGTTGCTTGATGTGCAACTTCTGCTTTCCAGTGCTGATGATAAAGGAGAGATGCTTTGGTCACATTGCAAAGCACTGAGGTTTTACAATGCTGCAGCCACATTCTTGGATGTTTCCAGCTTTCAAGTCATGTTGGGGTGTGCACCAGAATAAAAAGTTGCCCACCCATATGCAACCAGGGCCAGCACTAATCAATCCCTTTATACCCTGGAGAATGTTGCCATTGAGATCAGCCACAGGGCACACTCACACATCATTGCTCCAAGAGCTTTTCTAGCAATCCAGGAATTATTAATAATTACCCATGCTCAGGACAGGTCCTGTAAACAGGTCCTCCCACACTAATTGCTGTGAACAATTTCAGTGTGAGTATAAGGAGAAAGTACAGCTTGTGGTTACCGTAGCTCAGCAGCCCTCTCAGAGCTCTCCCACGGTACTTGCCCACTTCTCACTGAGCACTCACTCCTGTGAAGCTCAGTACTTTGTGCTCCCTCACTGAGGCACCTCGTGGAGCACCAGTAGAAGAAGGCAGTCCCTGCCTTCACCCCAGGTAATGCCTCTGTTCCTGTGCAGGGAACTGTACTCACGTAGCCCTCTCATACAGGCATGGGTGGGCAAAGACACATCAAGGGCTCCTGTCCTCTCAAGAGCTCCAGAAACAAGACAGTAGACAGAATTCCACCCAGCGATGCCAACATCAGCGCTGATGTCACCCTGGGACGCACCTTCTAGGAATGCTAATAATGAAATGGCTGGACACACTTCCCATTTTAAAGAAGCTTTTAAAACTCTCCATATACTTCCCTCAAAACAATTCCTTTAATCTCTCGGATGTTTGCAGTACCCTGGAGAACGAGTTCTTTCCTCAGTGGGCGAGTGGATTGCTTTTACAGGATTTGAAGCACTGACCTGGGTAGCTCGCGACAGAACAGGATGTTGGACTCAGATCCAACCTGCTCTGTCTTGCTTCTATTTCTAATCCAGAGTGAACCTTATCTGGTGATATTTTGTAATTCTCATGAGGCTGTATCATGCTAGAGTAATTACTACCATAAAAAATAAGAAGGGCCTTGCCATCAAAGGAGGAAGCCTGTGAACACAGCACAAAAGTCATGAAAGATCTGAAACCTGAGCAGGGGAAAGCAGGAGTTAAACTGGCTCCTGCACAACACTTGTTTTGTTTTACGCTTGACGTTCCATCCCTGTGCCTAATTCCTCAGTCTCGCCTTCCATGGTGACTTCGTTAGCAATGAGATGCTAATTAAATTTCATATTTACGATTAGAAAATAAAATCATTGGACCTTTTTAAAATAGATTTTTATGAGTTTTGCCTCAGTTAGCTGAGTCAGCAGTATGGATTCTGCAAGGCTGAACTTACCAGCTTTGAAAAAAAAAAAGATAAATAGAGCAAATAATGATGGAAGGAATGTCTAATCTAAAACCTCATATAGCTTTTATACTGTGTTAATTTTGGAGCATGAGAAAAATATTTTTGGTTTTGTTCCTCATAGAAAGAAACATTGTTAGTCATGTAGAAAGAGCCCTTCTTTTATTATGTCTCAGTGGGTTCAAAGCTTAAAATGTCACTTACTTCTTAAAATCTCCATTGTAGTTGGAGACAATATGTTGAAAAGAGATTGATGCATCAGCAATGTTTGCCATTGCCTGTGAGCCAGCAAAATATTTATTTCAGAAGGGTTAGAATTGCAGCAGGTAGGCACCAGCACATGTGTCTGCCCTCTTCCCTGTGGGATGTGTACTACTGGAGAGAATCAGAACTACTTAAATACTGCTGCCAGACAGATTTATGGATGCTATATAGAGCAGATTCCTATTCATGTAAAAATTAGCACCTTACAAAGCTTTAAAGGCCCATTTTTCAAATACTTAGCATCTGAAGAATGCTCCAGTTGAGGAAAGAGTTTTGAAAGAACTCGGCTTCAATTTCAGCATGTAAGAAAGACCTGGTTTTTAAAAGTGCTTAACAGTCTGCAGCTCTGTGATTCATAACGCTATCTTATCCCGCACGCCGGGAGAAGCCTTGCAAAAATCTGGCCATTTATTTTGATGCCTAAACGCCACCTACGCTCTTTGAAAATCTGACCCTAATTACGAGCTGTGCCCTTGAGTAGGAATGAGAAATAGGGGAAATCAATCCTCATGTGTGGGAGCCATTTACTGGTGCTCATATTGCATGTAACCTTACTTCATACACAAATACAGGGCGGCATTGAGAACAAATGCTCTTCTGCACAGTCTGCAGATGCTTTTGTTGTTAGCTTATGTCACTTTATGCTGTGAGGCACAGGTATTGCAGGTAGCACTCCAGAATTGTGCTGCAGATCGAAGAATAAAACAAAACTTCCCCTGACTTGTACCTGGCTGCGATGCCTTACCGCCCTTTGTACTGTTACACATCTTCAGACGATGGAACAGAAGATGTTATACATCTTCTCCTAAAGATCAGGACTTGGGTGCGTGTAGTCCTGCAGATCTTGCCTATATAATATTGTTTGTAGATGCTGTTTTAGCAACAGCTGCCTGTGCTTAAAGACTGGGCTGCTCACAGATGGAGTAGAATTCTGGCATCGTTTAAGGTTTTCACAAATATTTATTTCCACAGTCAGCAGAGAACTCAGTAAAATTCTCGTACTTCTCCTTCTGTTGACTCATTCTTGAGAACCACACTCAAGTGAAGACAGACAGGCAGAGTTTCTGCTATTTTAGTACTTTGCTCCTTTGGTATTTTCAAAAAAATACATGTCAACCATGCGCTGACCTGGCCAGAGTTTCCTGAGGACAACAGAATTTTGTCTCTTCCAATGGTTATTTAATTCTTCTGGGATAAGTTTTCCACATAGATGCTCTACAACATTTTATTCCAGATCATCAGAGCAATCATCTTAGTTATGGAAAAGCAGCAGAAGATACTGAATTCCTCCTTGCAATGCTTTGAAGGTAGGAAATGCAGAATTGCCAAGTATTTGATATGATGTCTTCCCCAAGACAGCAAGGCAAGATCATAGAGAAGTTGCCACTCATGATCCCATTAAGTGAAGAATCAGACAGTTTTTGGTTCGGGCTGTGTAGCAGGGACAGAAAGGAGCCCTCCTGCAGGATGCCAATGGAATACTCTCTCTATTGCTTTCCTGCTCTTCCCTGCAGGCCTTATACAGTGGTGATGCAGAATTGATAAGGAACCAGCCATGGTGTCTGCAGGAAAGGAGAACCTTCTGGAGGTGCTGCTCAGGTCTGTCTTGCTCCATCCAGAGCGCACAGCTCTGTGGCTATGAGAACACTTCCTCTGAGACTTTCCTCTACATTGGTGTCATATTTGAAAGTTACCCACAACCTCTGTTCAGAAGAAAAGGGAAGTCAGGCAGCCCCCAGCACCTTTCTATCTACTATATATAGCCAGTAAGTTTGAGAGAGAGGCGGTGGGTGTGTTTCCGGAGCTATGCAGCACAGTCCCACAACACTGGTACAAGAGAAGAGAACACGGAGCAAGAAGAGGAGGTGACCAGAAAGCATAAGTGGGAAAAATCGATTCATAAAACAAGTGCAACCATTTCCATGTGAAAGGAGAATCCTAATTTGCAGCCGTAAAATAACGAGCTCCTCCTGATTCCTGGTGAGGTTTTCTCCTTCCTAGACCAGGCTTCTTGTGATGTGCTCTATACTTTTCCGTGTCAAATGGCATCCAGTTGTCTTTTGTGTGCGTTGTGCTCTGCTGCCTCAGACCTTCGTGCAGTTTTAAGGAAGCTTGGAAGGATGCCATTGGTATGGCACTCCATGACTAGGAGGGAAGCTTACTTCTTCCAGTGACTTTGAGGTGGAAAAGCTACAGGTATTTGTTATGTAGGGCACGAATGTTGCTCCTCAAGCCATAGCCTAGAATGTGCAAGGCAGCAGCCTGTTCTTTAAAATTAGGGTCTGTTTTAAAGGTACAGTTACAGAGAGGTTGCAGATGGAGTAAGGTCTAGATATCTGGTCTATCTACATGAAGTTGTGGGTTTACATAAAGTGAACAAAATGTAAATGTGAATCATAACAGTCATCACCCTTAGGAGACTGGGTGGTGTTTGCTCCAGCAGAATGTATTGTTAGCAGTGAAAAGCCTAACACAAATAGGTAGGACTTGCCAGAGCTGAGGGGAGCTGTTATATCTTTGCATCGTGCATTTAACTGAATCGTAGTCTCATCCCAACCGACATGTGCTGCTGTTACAGTGCAGTAAACAGTCTGCATGTGGGTTATTTTTTGTGTGTTTGGAGTAGTGCTGTTTGTTAAGGTTGATCTTTATACAAGGGTTATGAGAGTTGGCTTCTTGTTTGTTATTTCTTTGTAGTTTGTGTGTTTCCACTAACTGTAGGACTCTTACTTATTTTCCTGTCATGTTATCAAGCCTGCTATATGAAATACTATTTTCAAACTTTCTCAGGCCATGGTGCATTGCAGTGAGATTACCTGACAGTATTCAAGACTGGAGTTATAACCTTTTCTGTTGTAAGAATGGCCTACACATTTGCAGTCAATCCTTGTCGAATTTGGAGACTGTTAAACTGGAGGGCAGCCCTCCCATCGAATGGGTTCTGCATTATCCTTTGTTTGAGATGGGAGTATCACAGGGAATCATTTATCTGACTGAGAGTAAGATGTTCTTTTCTGTGTGTTTGTCCTTAATTTCCTAATCCTGTGTAACACAGGGGTTTGTAGCCTGTGTACTTTTAAAAACAAACTGACTACACAGCAGTTCTGTATGGCAGAGCTACACTTGTTTCTCTTTTCCTGTTTTATGTGACTCATTGTATTAATGGGAGTGTTAATCATACCGATGAGAATTAGGCTATGGGTTATGAGAGTATCGGATGTGTGTATCATCAGCTAATGAATCTTTGTCCTTACCAGGTTCTTATGTAGCTCGGTCTATGCAAATCCCTTATGAACACCAGCACTCTGTGCTACAGAACATGCTGGTCTTTGTAATGGGAGCACACGTTTACTGGGACCTAACCTTTGAACATCAAATCCATTTGCATGTTTGGACAGCTTGAATTTTTAATTCAAGACTCCTCCTGTTCACACAGTACTGTGCACTTGCCCCCAGTTGTGCTACCTCCTCCTCCTAAGTAAGTGAGAATCTCATTAGCAGTGGTAAAAACAGAGTGAGTCAGTCTAAAGAAAAAATTGACCTGGGACCTAGCAACAACTTCTGAAGCATTTGTTGGACCAGCATTCTCATGAGCCCTTGGCAGTCTGAGGATGACAGCTTCTTTTTTAGATCTTGGCTTTTAGTACACATTAGTTGAAAGGAAATGCTCATGTCAGTAGCTAATGCTGCACTCAAGAAAAAATGGCCATATATATAAACATATTTGTACTACGTTAGTGCAGTGATTTCTGTTGTCCGCCTCATCATCATGCGTAACAGCATGGAGGATGTGTAGATTAAAGCATTTATTAAATGTCAGGCTTTCAGCTCTCCACTGCTACTTTGCAAATCCTTTAAAATAGATGCACTAAATTCCTGTGGTAAATTATTTATTTAAATTATTGTGCCATTATCTTGATTTGCATGCTCAGAACTAACGCTAATTTCTAGTGTGTCAGGATCTGAGAGCTGGAGCACCTCTCCTGTGAAGACAGGCTGAGAGAGTTGGGGTGGTTCAGCCTGGAGAAGAGGAGGCTCTGGGGAGACCTTAGAGCCCCTTCCAGTCCCTAAAGGGGCTGCAGGAAAGGTAGAGACAGGCTGTGAGGACCAGGCCAAGGAGAATGGCCTTCAGCTGCAGGAGGGGAGATTATAGATGAGATGTGAGGCAGAAATCCTTCCCAAGGAGGGGAGAGGCCCTGGCACAGGGTGCCCATAGAAGCTGGGGCTGCCCCTGGGTCCCTGGCAGGGTTCAAGACCAGGTTGGATGGGGCTTTGGGTGCCCTTAGCTAGTGAAGGGTGTCCCTGCCTATGGCAGGGGTGGGAGTGGGTGAGCTTCAAAGTCCCCTCCCACCTAAATCAGTTTGGGGTTCTGTGATCCGGGGAATGACCTTCCCTATTTATCCCTTCATTTGCTTTACATCCCACATCCCTTCCATTTTCCTTTACTAAAGGCCTTTCCTCTTCTCATCGCTACGTCACTTCTGTTCTTCACTTTCATTCTGTTGAGTTCCCCTTTCTGTAGCTTTCTTTTTCTTTTCTTGTTCCCTTTTTATATTTCCTCTTCCCTTGACTTCACCACTTTTCAACCCCAAATCTTGTCCTTCTCTTCAATTTTTTTCCATCTCTCAGTGCTCACCTTTCTCCTTTACCTTCACATACATTGCCATTTATTAATGATAGTACCAACAGTTTCTGAAATCTGAGTATCAGATTCTTAAATAATATGAGAAAAGGTAACATAATAATATCCATCTAATCCCTAACATAGTCATTGCCACTTGAAGGGACAAATCTCTCTCCATTGACCCTAGAGGGAACCTCAGCAACTAGTTGTGACTAGAACCCCATCTTTAGAGGCATGCTAAGTAAGGTAGAAGTATGGAACAGTGAGATGAGGTTTTGAACAGACCATTTTCCATTCACTAGAGAGGAGCTAAGTTTCAAAGTTAAACTAGATGCCTAATTCCAATTTGTGAGATGAATTCACCTTCTATATTAGCTCCTTTATCAGTAGCACTGGGATGGTATGTTACTGAGGGAGCTAGAAGCATCTTCACCATATGTAGAAAATAGTGACACATAGAAAAATGGCAGAGTCGTCAAAACATCATTTAAGCCATTTGTAGAGGAGGATTTTTCCATCTTCTTTGTTTATTATTGGTATTATACCTTCTACAACCCAATCTGATTGGATGTTGCACATTTGAGGTAGCACAATCTGTTGTCAGTTTGCTATTGAGACAAAATTAGTCATTTCCTTCCTGTGTAAGATGATACGAGCTCTGAAGCTCTAAAGCTGGCAGACTAGAGGAAGACATGGACTTTAGATACACTCAGCAGATGGAGTGCAAAGCGGGAAAGCAGACAGCTCGGCCTTTCATGAGAGAGAGATAATTACAGGATCCTATTAATTATTACTGCACTGATTAAGGTCTTTTTCAACTATATTTCACTGGGCAAAACAATATTCTCAATGTGTAAATAGTTTTTTTCCTCCAGAAGGTGATGTATTTTATAGAGTTTTATATGTGATTTCAAAAGCAGACAAAAGCTAGATGTGACAAGTGTGGCATTCAGTGCAAGGGCTGTGCAGCCACAGCACCACAGCACCCTGCAGCGTTGGGGGACTTGTGTATCTGTTGCATACAGTGCTCCCTGGTTTAGGGGACACTAAGCTAACCATTGGCTGGACTGACTAACAATACTTCTAATTGAGCCGTGCTTTACGTATGCATTACCCTCTCTTTTTTTCCAAGATGGAGCTTTATATGGATCTGTTCTTAGAAGAGTAAATAAAGGCAAAGGAGAGATAATTAAAGAGACTTCCTTTGTATTAATTCTTCTGGCCCCCTTCTGTTAGGACACGAATAGTGATTAGAGACAAATCTCTGAATTGTTCTATTGCTTTCTTTTGTTTCCCATAGAACAGAGATACTGAAGAAGACTAACAACAGAAGTCTTGATTTCTTTTTCTCTCACTTGGCTGTTGATGAGCTAATAGTTCTGAAAATGAGGGGAATTTTCTTTCCCTTTTCGACTTGTAGAAGCAAGATGAATATGCCTCTAGAGCCTTTTGAACCAGTTTAGGGAGTTTGTTCTGGTTATCTCTGTCTCCCTTCCTTTCAGAAAATAGGAGTAGTATTTACGACTGTGGCAATCATCTGGCTTCACAGAAGATCTAGCTTTACCTCACTGAAGCTTTGCAAGTCTACCAGAGGTTGGGTTTGGGGTTTTTTGTAGGTTGTGTGTAACACGAATATTGACTCAATGTAACCGAACAGGATACGTTTGCACTAAAATCACCCTGGTTTGTGTTTAAGGCTTCCTGCTCTTCTATTACCTTGGTGTCTCTTATTCTTTATCTTCTTCTTGAAACTGAGACATTGAGTAAGCTGGTTGATGCTTTCATATAAAGAGGGTGTTCCAATGTGTGCAGAATGGTTCTTTCCACGTGCAGACACTGGGATTGAAGCCAGAAATACAGCCCAGTCCATCCTACAGCCCTGAAAAGGGCTGAAAAATCTGCAGTAATAAAACTGCATGAATAAATGTTTTCCATGGGCTTTCTCATCTTGGTGGTTCCAAGTGCTTTGCAGTCACTAATCCATGAGTCCTGCCTTGTCACAGAGGTACTTCTTACCATCCGTGTTTTCAGGTGGGGTCACTGAGGTAGGAAGAATGAGTATGATGTGCAGATTCCTAAAGGCAGATGAAGACTCCTCTGGGAGTCCAGATTTAGGCATCTGCATGGAAAAAATTGCAAGTATAGGTAAGCAAATTTAGTCTTCTTAATTGATGATCAAGCCTTTTAATAGTGGTTTCCAGTACCATGGAACATCCAGCATCACAGCCAAGGGAACTGGAAACCACTGGTGTTCAGTGTTTCAGAAAGCCAGGAGAGCAAACAGAGCAGAAGGAATACAGTTTCCTTATCATGCTTTGAACTGTGACTTTCCTCTAAAATTAAAACCAGCTCAAAATCCCTTTGTGGTTTTGTGGTTCTCTGATACTGCAATTCTGCACATGTCCATACACACAGCATTTGAGAAAATCACCCTGTTGCTTGATCGTGCGAGGTGCTACACAGACCTGAGGGAGAAAGGGTATTGCCCCATGAGATCTAGAGATATGCCCAGAAATAGGATGTACTAAAACACTCGTGAAATGTTGAGGATAATTATATGCACTGTTTTAAATTGCTATTTGCAACTTTATTTTTGCTCTAAAGTGTGAAAATGTAAATGTAATCCTTTCCAGCTTTATATACACACATATTTAGCATTGAACATAATCTGCCATCTTTATTAACTTGTAATTTGCACAAACATTTTGTGTGTTGTGGTATGTGTCTGAATGCTCTCAGTCTGTGAACATCTGTGACAAAAGCTGAAGTCTGAGACAAAACAGATCACCTCTTCCAACATAAAATTCCTCCTCCTTCTCAGTATGAGGGCAATGCCCTATCTTTTTGGTCATATTTCATGAAGGAGATACCAAGAAATCAGAAAGCCTGGCTGAAGCCCGTGTTTGCAGTCTGCTGTGCGGTGATTTCTCAGTATCAGCAGGCTGATGGGAATTCAGAGCAAGGGGAATGAGAATAATTAAATGGCTGAAGGGTTAATTTCTGCAGCGACACGAAACCAATGACAAAACCACGAAGCTTTAGACACGAGCTGATGATGGGCACTTTCTAGAACCCCTGGTTCTGAAGCCCACAGGCTTTATTCCCTTGATCAGTGAAGAGTGTCACTGACATATGAAAGCGTGGAGTCCGAGGGAGAGCGGAGAACAGCTTCAACTGCGAGGTGATTTGTTCAGCTGAAAAATACAACAAAAAAATAGCAAACACAGAGGAAGATTCATTTGTGCGTAACAGCTGAGAAGGATAGTCCCCGAGAGAGAAAAGGAGATGGGGGGAGTCGAGTGTTTCCTTTAATGTAAAAAGGGATTCTCTTTTATTTGTCCGCATCTACAGAGACCTTTGAAATAGATGGGACTAGCTGAGATTATTACTGGATTAAGATCTCCTGCAGTTAAAAGCTATGTTGTATACCAAACACTGAAAGGAGCAGCAGGGGAACAATTTTTTAACTGCTGTGCTGGTTGTTATTTCTTTTTTTGGTTAATGTCTGTTGAAGCCCGTCCAAGCCTGTGACTTCACACCTGTGGTTTGTAATGGATGCCGGAGTATTTCTATGACATGTCACAACTTCTGAATGTGTTAGGTTACAACTCAAGAGGTGCTGGAATCAGAAACTAGATGATGGTAATAATGAAGATGAGATTAAATAAGCGATTACACATTTGAAAGCTTTTTTAGGTCTGTCATTTTGAATTTTATAAGTGAAAACAACTTTTCTGTAATAACACAGGAAGGAAGGACAGAAGCAGGGAGTGAGTCCTCTTAAATACCTAGAAGATGCACGTGGTGCTGAAGATGTTTTAAAATTAAAGCCACTAACACGACACTTTTATTGCTTTCCCACTGAGTTTCAGTTGTCACATCTGGCTCTTGGCCGGCACACCAACGTTTCACCCAGTCACGAGCGCTGTATTTCTTAGTCAGCAATACGTTTAATACCAAATCAAAGCGACACTTGCTACCCGTGACGCAGCAGCAGTTCCTGAGCGGTGATGGGCAACCGCACAGTGTGCTGGGGGAAAGTTTAGCTCTGCTTCTGGTTGGGCATCTCTGCAGGGGGAAGCAAAACGAAGACTCTGAGATTCCTACACGGCAATGAGGGATCGCTCCGCTAAACGTTGTTCCTAAGAGCTTGCTGCTGATAATTGACTGTGTCTAATAAGAGTTTGCTACCAGAGATCACCTTTAAAAATTCTTAGCCACTCATGCAATATACTTATGACTTCCCCATTAAACATTATGTCCCCAAAATAACAGTGTGGACGTGTTGCGCCCATACGCGAGGGAGTATTTGATAAAGGGATTTTTAATGTCAGGTGAAAAAGTCCTGTGTTGAGAATTGCGCTGATGAGTGAACTCTTCTTTGAATCATTTAATGGAGAAATCCCTTACTAATGTCCTGAGGGAACTGCTGACGGTGTGTAATAATTTCTGGTTCAGTGCAGCAGATTACAAGATATCTTGCATTTTATGAAATTGAGGCAAGTGCTTCTTTTGCACTCTGAGGTCCCTCTGTGAGCTTCCCAGTACACTCCCCATAGCTAAAGGGCCTGAAACATGCCTTTTTTAGATGCTATAGATAGCCGTGGCTGTAAGATGACTAAGGTACTGTGTGACCTTCTGCTTTACTGCCTTCTACTCCCAAAAGTTCAGCTTTTCCAATTATCCAGTGTTTGTTAAATTCACCTTTGAAGTGAAATACAGTTATTTCCAGAGTAAGTGGTGGAGAGTAAGGTTCATGAGAATGTATGTGTACTTCAGATGAAGCTATTTCACCTCTAGCTTTCCTCCCACTGCTGCCTACTTTATGTAGCTCGTTCTGTTGTTTTACCTTTAAGACTGTTCGTTACTGCGCTGTCATCTTTACCTCATGTAAATGTAAATACTGGCATCCAGTAAGAATTTCATCCAGCTCATGAGAAGTTCATAAGACCAGAGATTTTCCCATAGCTACAGTCGTGCCCCCATGATTTTGGATCCCGTTGAGTAGATCTGGTCTTCCTTGCCCTCTGAGGACAGTTGTCTCTCCCAGCCCATTTAAGAGAGTCCCTGGAGTATTAAAATCTATATGCAGTCAACAGAGTAAATGCTATGTAAGTGGTTCCTAGGAGGTGAAGCTACAAAGCAAAGAACTCTGGGAGAGCTACTGGAGTAGAGGAGAGCAACAAAACCTGTGGCAATACTCATCTAACCTGGCCACAGTATGAGGAGCTCATCCAGATTTTCCTAATAGAAACACGGACCCCCAGGCTAGAATTTCGGACAATTTGGGAAGGCCTTTGGAAGCATCAAGCAAGGAACACTCATTTTTGTAGTACTGTTTTGTACTTGTGGTAAATTTCATTCCAGTAGAACACTGACAAACACATTGTTGAGCAGATTAGCACTTGTGGGTTTATTTTCCGAAGTGAGCAGTTACAGCCCCTGGCTGTACTGATTAATAGCTGGTGTTGGCCAGTGCTGCTCAGTGTAACACAGGCTGCTTTGCAGTCCTTACAGTGGGAAGCTGAAGAAATTATTACAGGGTGGAGACAACTGTGCTGGGCCAAGAAAAACAACGTGTAGCTTTTGAGGTCTTTAGTGACTGCTTGCCAGCAAAGTCTCCTTGTGCACAGCTCTTATATGACCCAAGAGCTGCAGGTTCCTCTTATACCGTGGTCTCTGATGGGGTAAAATAACTCTTGAAACAGAAGCTTATCTTCCTCATGCCACTTGGATCACAGGACCTTGAGAAAGTTAGAATGCAAAAATAAGACTTGTTTCAAAGGTTAAACTTTATTACAACATGCAGAATGAAAGGTTTTTGCAAAGTTTCTCTACTCTTTAATACAAGTTTTCTACCCTCATGCTTGCCAGCCTTGTAACCTTCTCTAACGAGGTGGTTACAAATAGGGAGCCGGCAGGAAATCACTTAGGAAGCCCTCAGAAATCATGTGAAAATATTTGCATAAGTCAAGAACATTTCCAGACTGCAGTGATACAAGGCTCACAGTTAGCACTTGGGCAGAGAAAGGCAAGGTCTGAGCTCACAGGTACTTGTGTTCGTGCCAACGCATCGGTCGATCCATACACAGCGCGGAAGGTAGAAGCAGACATACATAGCTATTTGCGTCTGAGTTGGTTATTCTTGTGGTGTAGTCATTTACACACACCGACTCATCACATGCATACAGGAAAGAATGCAGGTTCAAATGGGTACAGCCGAGAGGTGAGAATGAAAGCCTTAGCTGCCTACAGCAGGTATTTGTCATTGCTCGGAGCTCTGCACATCCGTAGCCTTTCTTGCATCGTCCCATGTCCTTTTACCATTGCTTCTAATATGAAGAGGGATTATCTGACTTGTCGAGACCTTCATGGAGTTAGCTGAGCTACAGATCCATCACTGGAAAGCAATGCGCAATAGTTCATGGGCTCGAGATAGCACTTCTCTAACTGTCGCTTTCCAGATGAGCTGTGGACAGGCTGCACTTCAGTTCAAACAGTTTCAATAAAGGGCAAGTTCATCATTAGTCAGAAGGATTCTAAGCTCATCCTGTCTGACATGGGAGCACGAAAAAGTGAGAGGATAGAACCCATGCTGCGTGATGTTCATTCGGCAGTTGTTTCCCTTGTTAAGGAGGAGAGCCAGAGATGGATGACTGCCTGGAGACACTGAAAGATGAAGAGGAAGCTTTGTGGGAGAACGTTGAATCCAACCGGCACATGCTGAGCCGGTACATCAATCCAGCCAAACTGACCCCGTACTTACGGCAGTGCAAAGTTATCGATGAGCAAGATGAGGATGAGGTGCTTAACTCGCTTATGCTGCCTTCCAAAATTAACCGAGCAGGTAAGTATTTTGTGAATGGCTACGTCTGTATCCCTATCTGAACAGTAGTGTTGCTCAGCCTGGAGGGAGCCTGTATCAAATTGCAGATTATCTCATGGAAACCCTGTATCTCATTTGCAGGAGAGTTAATGTGAAGGGGGAATCTGCTGCTGCTCTTCTGATAACAATGAGTCTTTGCAGTGCTGTGCAGACCAGAGCTCATGGGGATCATATTCCCATCAAAGCCTTGGCAAATGTTTCAGTTAACGCAAGCAGCAGCCGCTGCCGTTCCAAGAGTAGACTTTCAGCTGTCTTGCCACGCTTCATGATTTGTCACTGAAGGGTCTGCCATCCTGCCTGCTAAGAGCTGCACTGAGTAACGTGTCTTCTGAAATTTCTGTTCCAGAGACCAATTCCCCCACACGCCTTCAGAATAGCGATCGGCGCAAACATAAAGAATACGTGGCATTACTTTATGAGTTCAGCTCAACTCAATTAATCAGCCAGTTTTTTCACAGCACATTGCTGTGGCAGAGACAACCCATGAGCAGGTTTGACTTCAAGGATATGGTACTTGCTTATGCTGCTCATGGTGCTGATGTGTCACCTCTGTTCTCTGTCCTTAGGTCGACTGCTGGACATTCTCCACACCAAGGGCCAGAGGGGCTATGTAGTGTTCTTAGAGAGCCTGGAGTTTTACTACCCTGAACTCTACAAACTAGTGACAGGGAAAGAACCTACACGGAGATTTTCCACTATTGTTGGTGAGTAAAATTGATCCAAAGGAGCCCGTTGAGATAAGGACTATCTTCAAGATGGGGTTTGATATTTCAGGCTAGAAATGGAAATAAAAACTAATCTTGTAGTAATATTCAGCAGTTTCTCAGTCCCCTCCAATGCAAAATGTGCTGGCAACAGGTAATGTATAAAGAAAAAGAACATCTCAGTTGTCTGAATGAAACTGAAATGCTTCAACTTGATTGACAGACATTACAAGAAATCTCAAGACAACAAACCTTCTACAACATTGGACATGATGCACACATGTGCAGCAGGTTGGGACCATTCAAGTTAACTCTATGGATTTGTTTTACAAGATTTGTGCTATTTCCACAGGCCTGGAAATAGCTCAGCTGAGACAAGACAAATGGAAAGGCTTTATGTTCTGTCCAGACAAGCTGTCTGTGTACACTGTGATGTGGGTAATAGTGTGCTGTGTAAGATTTGTATCTTTAGATATACAAACGTGTTTGTATTGGTGCATAGAGTGCACCTCTGTGCTTATTCTGGGATGTGTTTGTTCAGTTCTGCCAGTCCTTCTTAGTCTAAAGTTACTTTATTAGAAGTTGATAAGCTGTTCAAACCTTTTCAGTGGAGGAGGGACATGAAGGCCTTACCCATTTCCTAATGAATGAGATCATTAAGCTTCAGCAGCAAGTAAAGACAAAAGACGTGCAGCGCTGTGAACTCTTGGCTAAGTCTCGCCAGTTGGAGGATGAGCGAAAGCAGCTAAAACTGAACAAGATAGAGCTGCTGACCTTCCAGGAGAGATACAACAAGATGAAGGAGGAGAGGAACAACTATAACGATGAGCTGGTCAAGGTGAAAGATGAGAACTACAATCTAGCGATGAGATATGCCCAGCTGAGTGACGAGAAGAGCATGGCTGTGATAAGGAGCCGGGACCTCCAGTTAGAGGTGAGATAAATGCTCTGGGCTGCTTTAATCAGGAGCAACCATGGATGATGCCAGTGGCATCTGGCAAAATGAGAGCTTCCCTGACAGGGGGAAGGTGTGGAGCTCTCATTTGCTTTGCTTATCCAGATGATTAGAGGCATCGCTGTACGGAAAGACCAACTGCAGAGATGTGTATTAATGGCAGATAATTTACATACTTGTAATGGATTAACAGAACAGAACATACTTAAAACCAAAATTTTAAAACATAATCGTTCGCTAAAAACATAATTTTAGCTTTTCAGGCTGAATAATATCTTGGAGCTGTTATCCAGGTCTGCAGTACAGCTGCTGGTGGTTTATACAAAAAGTCTCACACAGACCATTGGAACAGCTCGAGGCCATTTATGAAAGAGACAAATGCTTCAAGAGCCATAAAATTCATGTTTGTGTGTGTGTCACAGATGAGATGGAGTAAACAACTCCCCATAGCAGATCTGGGCACTGGGATTTATTTTGGAACCAGCAATATCAGACATTTCACCCTGCTTTGTTCTTTCTCACCACCATTTGCTCACACCCCACCTGGGCGCTGTTGTGCCTTGGGGTCAGTGTCCCTTCCCTGAGGGGTGATGGCTGCTGCTGCAGGAAGTTTGGGCAGAAGGTCCTGTCTGCTGGCGCAGTCCTTATGGGCCAAGGCACTTGGGCATCTCCTTGGGCATCATTGTTGCATGTCTCTCCAATCTCCAGGGTCTTCCTTCACTTCCAGCATCTTTCCTGAAGCCGCAATCACCACCACGTTCTTCCCAGTCTCCCTTCTGTCTGAAACTACATCTTCTTTGTGTAAACCCCTCTTTCCTGTCCAGAAAGCCCCTGTTTTTCCTAAGACAAATAGTCTGTGTGAAAAAGTACAACATGCGGTCAGCCTCCCAAGTGTTAGTTCTGTTTCACATCTCTTTATTTATTGGAGGATTGAGGATGTGCCACTTTTCTTGTAGTCCAGATATTATCAAAATTTACAACCAGCCCGTACCACTTGTAGCTAGCAACAGCAGGCGTCTGCTTGAGAGTTCAACAGTTCAGTTGTGGACATTCAGCACACGCACACATACATCCAATTACCTGCTGCTTGTTAGCATTCTTGGTTTAAGCTGTTTTTTCCACCTATGACAGTGGATTTTCACTTGGAAGTGAGAGTGTTCTCAGAGCAGTAAATATCAGAGCTAGGAATGATTTATTTCCTTTCCTCTCTTTTCCTTTTCGCTGCTCCCTGGCTGCTCTAGATTGATCAGCTGAAGCATCACTTGAACAAGGTGGAAGAAGAGTGCAAGCTGGAGAGGAACCAGTCTTTGAAGCTGAAAAATGCAATTGAAAACCGACCCAAAAAGGAACAGGTTCTGGAGCTGGAGCGGGAAAATGAGATGATGAAGACTAAAATCCAGGAGTTACAGTCCATCATTCAGGTACAAAACCAGATTGCTACATTTAAAATTCCAGGCACTTCAGCTTATTTCTCCTCCTTACCCAGAGGGATTCAGCCAGCTTTGACCTCCCCTTGCCTCCAGTGCCCTCCCTCACCCCATTCTCCCATCCTGTCTCACAGACCCAACATCCCCTCACAGCATGCCCTTTAGGGTCAAAGTGTGTAGAGGGGGCTGTGAGAGTGGGACAGAGAAGCAGCAGGTTGTGACAGCTCCTACATTTTCAGTAAGGGCCAGAGAGCTGAGTACATAACAGGGAAACCGGTATATATGGGCAAGAGGAGGTGGCACGGTCCCTGCCACCACTCCTTACCCCAAACTCAAAACATACTCCTAGAATGATGCCAGGAAGCCTTGGGTGAAATCTCTACTTGCAAAGCTACAATAAGCGCAAGTGCAGACTTTGGTCAAACAGAAGGTTGTTTATATAGCTCCCAGCTGTCTGTACTACTCCTTGTACAAATACATGCACAAGGAGGAGTTCCACCAAAAAGAATTTGTTGTCTAATAAATCACACCGTATGTGAGAGATTGGCTCTTTCAAGGTGCAGAGCACAGCCCTTGAACTGCTGAGCATTCAGCTCCGTGTTTTAACCCCACTGTGCTTCTCTGCATCGGTCTGTCACTACAAAGCTGTGCTAAATAGCCAGCCCAGAAGTTTCTGACAGTGTCCCTGTGTCCTCGTATCTGTGCCAAAAGGTCCTAATGAAACAGAGGGTAATAAAGGTTTATGTACTTGGGTAGTCACTGATTACCAGAACGCCCTGTAAAACACTGCTGCAACTTGCACAGGGACCTTCCCTAACCTTGGTTTGGCAGGTGGGGAAAAGGGATGGTATGCGGCAAATATAGCACCGTGTAACTCTGTGAAGAGCTTTGCCAAGGATTGGGATATCTGTGGGAGTGCTAGGAGAGGCTTGTGGCATTTTAAAGTGACACTTAAAAAATTATCGATAGACTATGTTTCACAAATGGCTGTAGCCTCTAGCAGTGCCTAATGATCCTTCCTTCTCACACAGATCCTATTTGAAGGTCGATAAAGGGCATGGTATAGAAGGTGCTGGGAGTTCTGCTCCTTATAGGATCGCTCATTTTAACTGAGGTGGTCTTATAGCACCTAAAGAAAAACAGAGAAATAATCACAAAAGAACTAAAAATAGGATTGAAATTCGCCTAAGTGAAAGTATCAATAAACAAAAGGCAGTTTGTTTGAGAAATACTTGGGTACAGTTAGAAATATTAGGTAACCAGGGTGTCACTGAAACGTCCAGCTTAGCCTAGGAATTTAAAAAATAAATATTCATATTACTTGCATTTTATGTCTTTTTCATCTTCCATTTATGGTTAACTTTGCACAGCAATTTATTTGTTGGAGCCTGCTCTGGTAATCTCGTTAATTTTAAATCTGAAAGAAAATATATTGCTGGACACTATAGAAAATGAAGCAGAGGTACAAACTACCCCAGGCATGTTTAATATTCGTGGAGCACAGCTCTGCAAAGCCTCTGCGATCTTTAAAAATTCCCCTGAATGTTTTCTTAGGCCCTGCTCTTTGGCAAAGGGTGATTTTTGTGCTCAGTGAGAGCTGATTAATAGAGAAGAGTTTTGAATATAGGGCTTGGAGTGAAGAATTGTCACTGCATCCAAAGTGGATCAAATTATAGCCGGTACAATAAAACAGTAAAACAGTTCCTTCATCAGACTGTTCTGGGAGCGAGACACCTTTTATTCATCTTCTCTGACACTACTTTAAAATATGAACAAACGTCCATCTCTTCTGCTTTCCCATGGCAATACCATGCAGGTTTTCCGTTCCTCTTGTTACTGTCTCTGTTACTTTTCTCCCAGCGATGCTGTTCTCTCTTTCCCTCACCAGTCTCTCAAACATGTCTTTCCTCAGGCGGACAAGCGGGGTTTGCCGGATTCGGATAAAGCCATTTTGGATATCCTGGAACATGACCGTAAGGAGGCATTAGAAGATCGTCAGGAGTTGGTCAATAAGATCTTCAATCTCCAAGAGGAGATTCGTCATGTGGAGGACTTGAGAGACAAGGTGAGAAATGGAAGATGGAGTATCTCAGGCTAGTGCTCAAAAGACCTCCAAGAGCGGTGGTGGTTAACAGTGTGTCATTTCCAGTATCTTGAAGAGAAAGAAGATCTGGAATTGAAGTGTTCGACACTAGGAAAAGACTGTGAGATGTACAAGCACCGTATGAACACTGTGATGATACAGCTAGAAGAGGTGGAAAAGGAACGAGACCAGGTAGCAAAGAGTTAAAGTGGGGAAAATTAGTAGTAAAAGCCTGTATCTTATTTGTGTCACTTTGGGGAACTGTGGGTAATTGGACCCAAAATACCATTAAAAAATAAACAGTTACAAGAAATTGCTACTTGTTGGAATTTGCATTACAATAATTAAACACAGGGTAATGTTGGGTTGTTTCCACAGCGTAGCATCTGGCAGGCAGGACCAGTAAAGCTACTGCAGGCTTTATGTTAGTGTCAAGTCATCCGGTTTGTGCTCTGGAGCATTTTGCCACCAACCAAGAGGGAGCTGGAAATGAACCACTCTCATCATCATAATTTTTAATGGTACTGCTGTGGCACATCCTGGTCCTAACTGCTGTGTTAAGTGGTGAATGGTTCCTAGATCTGAAGTCCCTGTTCCAAACACCTTATAAACAAATCAGGCAGGAGAAGGTGTCATGTGTCCAGGTGCAAAAGAGGTTTCTTCTCTCCACTGCAGGCGTTCCGCTCGCGAGATGAGGCTCAGACCCAGTATTCACACTGTCTGATTGAAAAGGATAAATACAGGAAGCAGATTCGAGAGCTGGAGGAGAAAAACGATGAACTCCGAATTGAGGTGGTTCGGAAAGAAGCTTGCATTGTTAACCTGGAGTGCAAACTCCGACGGCTCTCTAAGGACAGTAACTTTCATGACCAGGTAAGGGCTGAAGAAGATAGGCTTGAAGGATCTTTCTAAAAACCTTTTGGTGTGGGAGAGGGGACTTCTATTAATTCCATCCATGAATTAACTGGAAAAATATAACCTCCTTCTACTAAATGTCAGTGCTGTGAGTTCCTCAGTACAGTGAGGTTCAAGTTGTCCATGTCATGCACAAAGCTTGACAAAGGCTGGCATTCCACAACTTGGTTTTAAATGGAAGGGAAAGAAATGCAGACAGACAATTAATTTCTACACTAGGGTAGAAAGTACAAATACTTTTGAGGAATGTGCCCCAGTGAACAGAAATCCCCACAAATGTCAACCTGAATTACTAATGTGGACCTGGAGCCACATTCTGCATGAGCTTCGGAAGCACTTCTGAGTCACTGAAAGTTCAATCAGATTACTCCAAAGGGAGGTCATGACTTGTACCAAACTGGTCTCAGAAGTGTTTCCTTCCGGTCTTCAGAGTTTACCACAGAACCTACCCACGACCATCATCTCCCAGACCTTTGGGTCTCCTAGCACAAAAACCAATGGTCAGGAAGCAGATGACTCCTCCACTTCTGAAGATTCTCCAGAAGACAACAAATTCTTCTTGCCTGATCCAACTCGACTCAAGAGAAGAGTGAATCTAAAGGGAATCCAGGTGTGTCTTAATATGAGGCTGGAAGGTTGTAGTGCAGGGATAGTTGAACTAAGAGATGTAATACGTGTTGTGGTTGTGCCTCTGAAAGTGCTGCACTTGTAAGGACAAGAACAGGTTTGTATATGATGAGGAGCTGTCAGTTCTTGCCCTGTGGTGATTAGCATCTTATAATCAGGCTTCACAGACCGTTCTCTGCCCCTTCTCCCAGGTTTGTGTATTCTCCTTGCTCCCACTGTTCATTCACATTCTCAGAGTGTTGTCAATAGATCGATCCTTTCCCTCCTTACAGCAGGTTGGGGGGGAAATGACATAATGCCCCAAGTCCAGCATGCACAGAACTGAAGATGGAAAACGAAACATCAGTGGAAAAGCTCACATCAGCTGGAAGGAATAATAGAAAGAAATGGACGCAATCTAGAGCCAAATTAACTGCCTAATTTAGAATTAAATTAGGGCAATTTCCTCTCACTTAAGAGTAAGGGGTAGCATGAGTTAGGGCCGTGATTTCCCCGACTAGCTGCATTCATACAGCTATTATCTGAGGTGATATTCATGAATTGTAAAAAATATATAATCTAACATTCAGGGGTTTAAGCTTCTCTTTCCTTTCATCTGCATTTGAATTCTCCTGCCCTTCATAACCTTTCTGAGCTCTGACTGTCATTATTACTTATGGCAATAGAGCTGCATTTTTTACATCACGCACTCCAAAAGGATGCCTGTTGTATTAACAGCTGCCTGAAACCAGTCCCAAGGCACCCACTTCACCTTTTGTCTCTTTGTTTCCTTAGCAGAGCCTGGAAATTGCAATGCATTTGGGCCAGACTTTTCAAAGTGGTTAGGCAGCTAAATCTCTTTCACTGTGGTAGTATTTAGATACCTAAATATCTTCTAAATGTGGAGTCCTGTTGTTTAAAGGAGGGCAAATATATCGCAGCCTAACAGTGAAAAAAGGGGTGAAAATACCTGTTTTAGCATGTGGCAAATATTCTGCATTTGTGTTGATTTTTGTTCTCTTCCTTTTAGATAAATCCAAGAGCTAAATCCCCTGTCAGCATGAACAAAACGTCAGAGTTTCAAGGTCAGAAAGAGCACCCGTGTCCTTATTCCTTTGCTGCTGCTTTGTCTCATTCACTTAATCTCTTTAAGTTGTTTTAACAAATATGCCAACCAGGGAAATTCTTAACTAAGTCCAAGTCAGTGAAGTAGACAGTTTTTCCTCATACTGAACAATGTCATAATTTAAAGTAGTTAAGTGTCCTACCTGAATCACTTCTCCAACCAAGGATACTTCCACAGACACACAATATTGCATTCCGTAGCCTACTTACATTTTCTTTTTAGTTTATAAAAATGTTGAAGTCATCAGTGTAACACCTGGACTAAAAGTCATTATACTATTCTCTTTCTGCTGTCGGAAAAAACCCTTCAAGCTGAAAAGACCCTAATCTAGTGATCATCTAATGAGTTTCTTTCTCCTTCAGCACAAGGGAAATAATTTAAAATCTAGAGCATTGCAAAGCTTGGAGGGAAGGAGGTTGACCCACCCATCAGCTGGCTGCCAAGCTACCAAATTCACTGCTGTCTGAGTTTCTAATTCCTCTTATTTATGTAGCACTGTTCTCGAACCAAACACCATCTTAGGCAGCACTTCCTTTGTTTACGTGTGGCAGCTCACTCAGTGTTTTACACAATAGGATGGGAAACATGGTTCCTGCTGTAAGATATCACATGTTAAACAGTGTGTTTGGTATCAGGTAATGTGCAACAGCAGTACAAATTAGAGGTGCTGGGAAGGGAAGGAGTCAGCAAAGTCGTTTGCACTGGGGATACTGAGGGATCTGAAGCTTCTCAGTCCCTGTTGTAAATTTTCTGCTGTAATTAAAGCATAATTCAGTGAGCCGACCATACTGCAGGCACCAGATTCACACCATGACGCTAAAGCACGGATTAATAAAACAATCCTTCTTTAGTTTGCTAAATAGTATTCCTAGATCTAATGGAAACATACAGGGCCGAGTTGAAAGAGAAAGTTGGCAAGAGGCTAGCTGGAGTGGTGTGCCTTTCTGTTCTTTGTCTGGACGCTGATGGGGAAGGAAAGGGAGCAGGGCACAGGGTGCTTCCTGGAGACCCCTGCGGCAGCGTGGGGGAAGCAAGATAAGCTGAAATGGAAAGATAACCCAAGTGGTGTTGCAAATCTGTGAAAGACTCTGCCTTGAAAGTGATCTGACATACTTTTCTCTGGTGTCTGGTTTTTTCTCTGTCATCTGTGAGCGCAGCAATCAGAGCACAGGATGAAGATGGGGCTGATGCCAGCAATGGCCGCACAGACACGAGCTCCTCTGTTTCCGTCAGTAACTCCATCAGCAGCTGTGAAGTCAGCAAAATTGTAAGGAGCCTTCAGATACCCCTTGCCTGTCTATGATAGTCTCTCCTAATGTAGTTCAGAGCTTCCGCAACCCAGTATTAGCACTTCACTGCATCCCAGCTGTGATCACATTCAAGGCCTTTGTCAGAGGCTCCCTTAATCCTTTTACCAGCATTTTGTTCAAACCATGTTATTAGCCTTTTCCAAAATCACAGAATTGGTTTATGTTTATTTAAAGATATTTCAGAGGTTTTTATGACCTCTCACTGTCTTCTTATGTCATTTTACATTTACTGTCAGAAGAAAGAGATTTTCTTTAAAAGCTGCTTTGTAATTTATTTAAGAAAATTTTCAGGGGTTTTGGAGCTCTCTAATGCTTTTCCTGTCTATAAGTACCAGTGAGTGAGAAAAGGGGTGCAGATCACAGTGGGAAATTTCTGTATACCGTAGACAAACCATTTCTGCCCTGCTTGCTATATGCCCATAATCTCCCAAGGTAGATATTCCATTATACATATGTGAACACTCACACAGCAGGACAAGCAGACAGAGGCAGTGCTCTTGCAGAGTGTTAATAACGAAGAACAAAACATCTTTCTAGAACACTGTGAAAAATGCTGCCCCCAGGAAATTAAAATTATATCCAAGAATAGCCAGGAAAGAACTCCCTGCCATTTGTAATAAGCTTAGCTGCATTAGGAATGTTCTTTGGAATATCTGTTGGATATTTAGATGATTTATACTTTCTTGACTGTGTTACAATTTAGAGTTTAGTTTCCAGTTGTTGTGGTTTAACCCCAGTGGGTAACTGAGCACCATGCAGCCACTTGCTCACCCCTCCACCCCAAGGGAATGGGAAGGAGAATGGAAAAACCTCAGGGATTGTGATAAAAACAGTTTAGTAAGATAACAAAGGAAGAGGAGAACAACAGCAACAACAATGTATTATAAAACAAGTGATGCCCAGTCTGTTTTGGAGCAGCAATCCCTGGCTCACTTTCCCAGTCCTATCCAGAACCTGACGCTCTCTGACAGGGATTATCCTGTTGTCCAGCCCAGGACAGCTGCTCTGGCTGTGCTCTCCCAGCTCCTCATGCCCCTGGCAGGGCCTGGGGAACTGAAAGGTCCTTGGTTTAGTGTGGCCACTGCAACTGTCCAGTGATGACTCAAAACATCAGGGCACTATCAACATTATTCTCACACTGAATCCAAACCCATTACTAGGAAGAAGAGTAACTTCATCCCAGTTGAAACCAGGGCACTACTGTTCTAGATTAATCACTAAATGTATGGGTATCTGCATTTTTCTTCCTCATTCCTACTATTTGTATATATGTATATATCCATTCTGGTTTTCATCCTCTCCCTCTTATATGTCAGCTGTGCAACACACACTCCACACAGCAAGGGTAAAGTTAAAACTCTTTGGTAGATCAGCCAGGCATGTGGTCACAGTACAGGGTACGGTGCCAGCACACAAGCTGTGCACATTGCTAAAATATGGAATATATGAATATGAATGCTCTTGTATGTAGCATTCTGCATGCCTAGAATCCATTTTTCTTGGTGTTGCATGTGCTTCACAGTGCAGAGGACCACTGGCAAGCCAGCAGGTTAATGCTTCTATAAGTTAGAAATAATAGCACATTTAAGACAGATAACCTTACTGTTGCTTTGGTTTTGGGTTGGTTTTTTTTAAGCAAACTCTGAGGAACCGCAATGACAGTATCATGTCCACCACTCCTGAGCCTCCAGGAAATGATTCCATAGTCCGACGTTGCAAAGAGGATGCCCCTCATTGCAGGTAGGTCACCACACTGGTGAAATACACCTAGAACTTGCTGCCACAAGGAAGAGGGAAAAAGGGGACATAGGTGTCCTTGCATCTGTCTCTGGTCGGAGAGCTATTTTAGGCAGCAGGACTGACTTTCTACACTACTCAGGGCTGCAGTCCTTCATCCCTCATTTTGTCCAAAGCACTCAGGAGTCTCTGATACTTCAGCTGGGATGAATGACATGTGGTACCACTGCAGCTCTGACTTTTTTAATGTACATAATAATAAACAGCACTTTAGGAATAGGCACCAACGCTATGGAGAATGTGCTGCACCCCGATAAACTGCTGCGGCTTCTCTGCTCCATGCTGCCTGTGCCTGTGTTCCTGTCCTTTCCCCTCTCAGAGCTCCTCCTTCTCTGTAAACTGCTGAAGTAGAGCAGAGATGCTTGAATGGCTGTGAGAAATGGTGGGGAGAAGTGGAGGAGGGAGGTGGTTTTTGTCAGGCTCGGGGCTCTGTATCTCGATGGCGAGAAGCCCTTTGCTTCACCTTCTGCTGCAGCTTCCACTTCTGTTGGGTCCTGGCTGGACTTCCCCTGCGAGAAGCTGGCAAACGGGAAGTTAGTGGCAGGAAGCAGAGAGACCTTGCCTGCCTCACAGTCCCTGAAATGGCACTGACCCCTTTTCTAAAAGGTTTCTAGCAATGCAGTACCTGGACATGCTGTTCTGGCGTCGGTTCCAACAGCATCGCTGTTTGGATCGGAAACATCAGGAGATGGAAAAACCTTCCCTAAAGGTCCCAAACAGAAGGAGAAAAGAACAAAGCCCCAGCAAACCAATTTAGAAGAAAGCAATGTATGTGGAGGGCTTAGATCTTCATTAGATCTGGTTTTTAGATCTAATCCTTGTTAAAACTTTCCTTAGATTTTAAATGCTTTTCAAAACAACCTCATCTCTGGCAGACCACCACTTTTCCCTCTCTCTCTGCAAAGCTTTGCCAGACAGCCTTCCATTGAGGGCACCCTCAGCTAGTTCTTCCACACAATTTTCTAAGCTGCTCAGGATTTAGGCAGAGTTTATTCTAGTCTCTATTAGCTTCTCTTACAACATCCTCCAAGACCCTTTTTAAAGTGTGTCATGTTAATTCAAGATGGGGAGAAAGGGTCCTTTTGTTAATGATTTTGATGTTTCATGTTTCAGGTGCTTGAATAGCCTTTGGCATGCCTGAGCTTTTAAATATTTGCAGTATATTACAGAATGCAGGAAAGATTAGCTGGATATTACTCATCTTGTGGCTTTATTTCACTACAGCTCTGATTATATCCTGTTCCATATGTGAAGGCATTGCAAGACTGAACTGTATTGAAACCTGAGAATATTCCTCATATTAGATACTCTTTCCCACGGGCATGTGGAAGGAAAAGATACCCTGGAGCAAGGTCTGATTGTGGCCTTCCTTTTTTGAGATAATAATCACTGAAGTAAGTCAAGAGCATGCCCAAAAGTTCACTGTAGTATATAACTTTATAATTAGCCCACTAAGGTTTTTTCACTTGTTTGCAAACACAACCCAAAATAATTTCAGTTTGCATACCGAGTTGCAGGCTTCACAGTTCAGCTGATTTGGATTTGCCTAAAAAGAAATGTGAGATTGTAGTTTAATATGTAAGAAAAGGTGTGTTATTGCCCTGCTTATGCACGGTGTAAATACAGCTGCTTCTCCCCAGACTGGCTACTGAAATTCACCCTTCACCTGAAGCCAAATATGAACAACATCAGCTCCTCAGGAACCTGCAAATCATTCTGGATGGGAAAAGCAGCAAGCTGTTATGTAAACAGCTTTGTAACCAGGGGACATGCTTTAACAAGGCAGCCAGGTCAGTCCGTGGCTGGACATCCCCAATATCCACTTAAGAGCAAAATTTTTGTGAACTTTAACTATTTGTTTTTAAGGCCAACCAGAAAAGGTTGTGTTAGTGGGAGCTGGACTGGGACCTGAGCTGGGGCATACCAGTTTCTGTGCCAAAGCTTGGTCAAGAGAGGTCCTTCTCCCCCTCTGCTCTGCTCTGGTGAGACCATACCTGGAATATTGTGGCCAATTCTGGGCCCCTCATCTCAAGAAGGACATAGAACTCCTTGAAAGAGCCCAGCACAGGGCCACCAAGGTGATGAGGGGAGTGGAACACCTTCCTTATGAGGAGAGTCTGAAGGAGCTGGGCCTCTTTAGCTTGGAGAAGAGGAGATTGTGGGGTGACCTTATTAATGTTTATAAATATTTAAAGTCAGGAGGACAGAGCCAGGCTCTGCTCAGGGATGGCAGCGATAAGGACAAGGGGCAGTAGGTGCAGCTGGAGCAGAGGAAGATCCATGGGAATGTAAGGAGGAACTTTTTCACTGTGAGGTTGCCAGAGCCCTGAGACAGGCTGCCCAGAGAGGTTGGGGAGTCTCCTTCTCTGGAGGCATTAAAACCCTCCTGGATGCTTTCCTCTGCGATCATTCTGGGTGATCCTGCTCTGACAGGGGGTTGAAATAGATCATCTTTCAAGGTCTCTTCCAACTTGTAATGTTCTGTGATACACCTTGTCATTCTGTTGCTGTAGGTATCTGAGTAACAGCAGAGAGTATCACTATAAAATGCTGCAAGGGCTTTAAAACCAGTAGGTAAATTTCTCCTTCACTCCTGCACCTCAGTCCCTTCCCTTGCACTCACTCTGCCTGTCAATAAGCTCCCAAGATTTTTGATGAATCATGGAAAAACCCTCATGCTGTAGTACATACAGAGCAGGCATTATGCAACCATTTATCTCAGTGCTGAAGCAGGTGTGATGTAAGTCACACATATGAGACCATCACTCAGCAGCTTCCCTTTGTTTTCAGCACTATCTTCGTTCCCTCACTGCTGTTAGCAATTCCTCCTTCTGAATCTTCTTGCTTTTTCACATGCTTCCCACATTGGGTGACACATCCTATCTTCTTGCCATCTTCCTACTTCTTTGGCAGGTCCACAAGTATGTCACCTGCTTATTTTTTGCAGCTACACCCTTGCCTGATGCAACACTTCCAACATCTTTCTTTTTCACAGAAATTCCTCCTTCAGAAATTAATGAAACCTGCTGAAAGTTGGGAAGTTAATAGCTTTCTCTCTCTCTCCCCAATTACCTCATGCTGTGTTTTTAATTCCAGCCTGGTTGACGATGACAATGACAGCTTTGGAAATGATGCTTTGGAGCTCGATGGTAAGCAAAAGGATATCGTGTATATAGTTGAGCTGTGAGTTCTGTGTGATTAGCTCACCAGCTCCAGGTACTGTCAAATAGCCAACTCCTGGTCTAAATAAGATGGGACACATAGTTTAATAAAAAATGAGTCCGTTCATTATAACAAGAAAACAAAGGGGAAGCTAGTGGTGAGGATAAGAAAACAGTTATTCCCAAAGAACTAAGTGGGAGAAGGATTAGACTGGATGAGCAGATGGAGGGTGCTTGGCTGAGGTTGCAGGTTGGTAAGAAGACCTCCAGCCTTAAAATGAGGAAAACATCAAATTGTGAAGGAAAGATTAAAGAAGACAGAGCTAGACTCTTCTCAGCACTACCCAATGAAAGGAGAAGATGCAATGGGCACAAACTAAAGAACAAGCAATTCCATTTAAATGGGGGGAGAGGGAAGAAGCTTTTTTACTGTGAGGGTGGTCAAACACTGAAACAGTGTTGTCCAGAGAGGTGGACTAGTCTCCATCCTGGGAGATACTAAACCCCAACTGGATAAGTCCTGAGCAATCTCCTCTAGCTGACCCTGCGCTGTACAGGCAATTTGACTAGGCAGTCTCCAGAGATCCCTTCCAACTTGCTGTTCTGTGAGAGGGATCAGGAAGGTCCACTAAGCAAGACTGGCATTCCTTGCCATGGCCTGTGGACATGAGTCATGCTTCTGCATCAGGAATTTCCCCCTTTAGCTTTGGCTGGAATCGATCCAGCATCTGTTTATTCCATTTCCATTTTTCTCACTCCATCTAGGACTCATTTTCATTCTTGTTACTCTTTGCAGACGACAGTCATGACAGGCAGTCTCATGGAGCTCCTTCAGTGCACTCTTCCTCTTCTTCTCATCATTCAGAAGGCCTGGACGCCTATGACCTTGAGCACGTCAACTCCATATTTAGAAAGTTCTCCCTGGAAAGGTATTTGAGATGCCAGTTTACCTACCTTGGACAGAGACTGAGGGGAAAGGTTACTGTGGTAGAGGTCCTCCATTTATCTATTAGTTGCTGAAGATATAATGGCAGCAATATGAGGTTGCAAGTTGTTATTTGACACAAGTATCTCATGCTACTGTGCTAAGACTTTACTTCTGTATGTGGGCAGAAGTATAACATTATTTTGGAGCCCTTTCATATCCTGAAAACCAATGGAGTTCATCCAAAAATTTCAAAAACTGAAAGGCAGACAGAATGTTCCAGGGGCTTAAATATATCCTTGTGGTCTTGTTACCTTGCTGCCACAGGTTGCTAGGTGAGGTGCTATTATACGTCTGAGTTAGTCATACCAGAGCACTTAAAGCTCTTCTTCAGAACTTTTGCAGTAATGAGAAGGATTTCATTTCAGAGTCCTTGGATCCCAGTGGTTGATAACACTGGAAGTTTATTTATATGTCTCTCATTTATTATGCATGCATTTAACTCTGGTAACTAAAGGCTGAGATAACTAACTGTTGCTTCCTTCCATGAGAACAGACCTTTTCGCCCCTCTGTGACCTCTGTTGGTCACATCAGAAGCTCCTGCCATACTATCCAGCGCGTAACACTGAACGGAGAAAGTCTCAATTCAGAAATCACTCTGGTTGGGGGCAATGCCAAAGGCAGCTTCATTAGCTCTGTCAAGACTGGATCGCTCGCAGAGAAAGCAGGCCTGCGGGAGGGACACCAGATCCTACTGGTGAGCAGGAAATGATCGTAAATGGTATTGGGTGCCTGTGCACCAACAAGGGTGCACACTCACTGCACTACTTCACTTTTTTCTTTCATCTTGTATTAATGACAAAGCATGTGGCTCATGCAGAAGGAAATCTGCTGTTGACTGTGAAAGGATGGGAGATACGTATTTACGGTCCCCCCAGCACACGCTCTCTCACTTTGCAGTAGCTCTGAAGAGTGGGAGAGATCAGAGCAACTGATGCATCCTTTACTGGTGTGTTGCACAGCTCAGCTCCTTGGAAAAGACTAGAATGGAATTTGCTCTCCCCTTCCTAGTATTGTCCCACCTGAAAGGAAGTTCACACTCCTTGGCTTAGCGGGATGACTTGGCTTGTCTTGGGACTGGCCGTGTTACGAGCAGCCACTGTGTGAATGGGAGGGAGGGCTGCACAGCTGCATCACTGCATCACCTAAGCAGAAGTTCAGGAGTGCTTCTGCTAAGTTGCTCTTTGCTTGGTTTCTTTTCCATTGCCAATGTTCCCAAACCATTTTCCAATTAAAATGCCTCCAAGGGGAAGAAAAAAACCCCACAATGTATATTCCCACACTACTGGGAAGCATGGGATTGTCAAAGAGCCACAGTTCTGTTGACTGCTAGAGTTCCTAATTTGAGAGGAAAAAAAAAAATTGAATAATTAGAAAGTAATCTGCATCCTGAGAGCAAATGACCTGCATTGTTTAGTCAGAAGAAGATTGTGCTGCTTTAAAAAAATGGTCTAATTGACTCAAAGGTGGAACCCGTACTGGAGAGTAATATTTCTTTCATGTCTAGTTGGAGGGCTGCATCAAAGGGGAAAATCAGAGCGTTCCCTTGGATACTTGCACAAAGGAAGAAGTTCACTGGACAATTCAGAAGTGTGGTGGTCCAGTAACAATCCAGTATAAATCAAATCATGAAGGTAAGACCAAAAGTATTTCTCATCTCAAATAGTCCCGGTCTGTAACACTAACTTGTCTGGATGAGGATGACAGAACTGGAATACCCTTTGAATTGGTATAAATCAGAAGCGTGCCCACTGATGTTAATTATGGCTACTCTGTGTAACTGCTCCAGCTTTCAGCTTTGTGACTGAGAAGAAAAAGTGACCCCATATGCTTGTCACTACAGGACTCTGAAGAATTTACATGGTGGCCCAGTAACGACGTGACTCACCAAGTGCACTGAGCTTATTTTTATGTACAGTTTTCTGCAGTACAATGTAGTGAGCTGAATCATCTTTATCCAGCTGAAGTCGATTTAGCATTTACCTGATGGAGTTTCTCTGTTTATTACCTTTGTGGCTTTATCTTATCTTTAACAGCTGGAGTGCATGTGTGATGAACAGAATTTGATTTTAGTTTTCATGGCCTGTAATGATAATTTCAGGTGTGGATCAAAAATTACATTCCAAAATCCATTTTTTACTGGTGTATATAAATTTGCAGGTTGTTTGGGGTTTTTTTAATGCTGGTAGAGGATTTCAGCTGCATAGATCACACAGGAAGTGATGTCTTTGATTTTCTTTGATGTTTTCAAAGGTAGCAAAGACTATTGCAATTTTTTTTTGGAGCACCACTTGTCTGCAGATAAAGCATGTTATAGATTGTGGGAGTGCCAATTAGACCTAATAATAAAGGGAATAGCTTGTCATTAAATTTGGTGGCAGAACTCAAGCTGTACTTAGAGGACACGCTGTATCTGCATCTGCAGCTTTGTTGAGAAGTTCTCTGTTTCGCAGGACATGTGGAGTACTGAAAATGGAGTTCCCTAAAAGTATCACTATAGTGAAAATATTGTCCCAGATTCTGATACCAGCAGCATATGAGCTGTTTCTGAGTCAATGCCCCATCACTGTCTTTAAGGCGCAGGCCCATAACCTTGTTGTAACTAGTGCAACTAGCACTCTGCAAGTATAAACCCTCTCTTGGAGGAACCTCAGAAGTTTGTGCTGTGTGCCTCTCCCAGAGGGTGCCCAGCAGTACTGGGGTTTGACCAGTAGCCATCATGCTTCACCCCTTCCTTGGCTGCTGCAGGTTACCGGAAACTGCTGTCGGAGCTGGAAGAAGGGCTGATCACATCAGGGGACTCATTTTACGTCCGCTTGAATCTGAACATCTCTAGCCAGCTGGATTCCTGCTCCCTGTCAGTGAAATGTGATGAGATTGTCCATATTCTTGACACCATGTACCAGGGGAAGTGTGAGTGGCTGTGTGCCAGAGTTGATCCCTTCACAGAAAAGGACCTGGAGATGGGGACCATTCCCAGCTACAGCAGGTGAGTGGAAGGTTGAGGGATCACGACTGAGAGCATTGGTTCTGTAAACTGGGACAGTCATAACTGCTGTAAGGAAAGAGGTATGTGCCTTATTTTTGACATAAGGCCTGGTGATGTTAAACTGTAAAATGAGCTATAAAGGTTTAGCCTCCAGATGTTCCCTGACAGAATAACGTGAGTTTCTTAAAAAGTAGCATGGAAGAATATGCTGTGGAGATTCTGTAATCCTTAACTACACTGCAGTCCTGCTCATTATCTTGTTCCTGCATTTACTGTGTGGTTTAGTCAGTCCTCACTGCTTTTTCTTTTTAATCTTTTCTGTAGGCAGAGATCCATTTCAGTCCAGCCTTCTCCTGAGCGGTTTAACAGATATCTTGATCTATGTGATCCCATCCTTTCTTTCAGAGCCCAGCAACTTCTTTTAGTGAAGCTGCAGCGTCTGATGAACCGAGGAAGCAGGGAAGAGACAGAAAGCTCATATAATACCCTTCGGGCACTCCGGGTAAGTATCTATGAACAAGGTCTTTTTTAACACCTGTTACCCAACTGCTACCTGTTGTATGTCAATTTCACCAAAAATCCTGGTTGTACTCTAGGTAGGCTTCGATTGTCCCAGGCAATGGGCACCTTACATTTGCTTTTAATCATATAGTCCCTGGAGATGGACCTAGCTCTGCACACCGTTACCCCTCCCAGCGATGAAGGAGTACACTTTAAAAGTCTAATATCTGTTGTGTGTCTTAGTTAATCCTTTTCATTCTTCTCTGCCTGTAAGCCTCTAATGCGTCTTTATATCCACATGAGGAAGAAGCTGTGTCCTTGGAGTTAATAATCAGAACTATTTCTCTCCTCCTGTGAACAAGTGTCTAATCCACAGACCTATCATTGCCCCATATTAGACAGACCCGTCTCTTCCAACCTACGTGCTATGGAGAGAAGTGGGATTATCAGGTCCTCCCCATAACAGCCCTGCCAATTTTTTCTTTTCCCTCAGTGAAATTAATTTGGTTTTATGTTTTTTCAACCCAAGAATTCCAACCTTACATAAATAAAAAGTAACTTCCTGATGTATTAGTTACCATAAGTTATGTTTAACATATGTTAAACACCTTAAAGACTGTGATATGGACAGTGGGATTGAGCACACCCTCAGAATGTGTGCCATTGACACCAAGCTGTGTGGTAGGGCCAGCGTGCTGGAGGGAAGGGATGCCATCCAGAGGGACCTGGACAGGCTGAGAGTGGTGGGACTGCATGAAGTTAATCAAGGCCAAATCCAAGGTCCTGCATATAGGCTGGGACAATCCCAAACAAAACAACAGTCTGGATGGAGAAAGGATTGAGAGTAGCTTGGAGAAGAAGGACTTGGGAGTTTGGGGGATGAAAAGCTCAACATGACCTGGCAGTGCATGCCTGCAGCCCAGAAAGCCAACCGTGTCCTGGATGCATCCAAAGTGTCAAAAGAGGGGATTCTGTCCCTCTGCTCTGGTGAGACCCCACCTGCAGTGCTGCACCCAGCTTGAGAGTCCCCAGCATAAGGAGGATGTGGAGCTATTGGAGTGAGTCCAGAGTTGGCCACAAAGATGGTCCATGGACTGGAGCACCTCTGCTATGGACACAGGCTGAGAAAGTTGAGGTGATTCAGCCTGGAGAGGAGAAGGCTCCGGGGAGACCTCAGAGCCTCTTCCAGTCACTAAAGGCACTACAGGAAAGCTGGAGAGGGACTGGTGCCAAGGGCAGGGAGGGCCAGGCCAATGAGAATGGTCTTCAGCTGCAGGAGAGGAGGTTGAGATGAGATGTAAGGCAGAAATCCTTCCCGGGGAGGGGGGAGGCCCTGGCACAGGGTGCCCAGAGAAGTTGGGACTCCCCTGGATCCCTGGCAGGGTTCAAGGCCAGGCTGAATGGGGCTTTGGGCACCCTGGGCTAGTGGGGGGGTGTCCCTGCCTGTGGCAGGGGTGGCATGGTGTGGGCTTCCCACCCAAACCAGTCTGGGGTTCTGTGGTAGGTTATTTTTAATGCTTGGGAGACATACAGGCAGGTTTCTAACATCTGCAGAGACACTGTAGCCAGTTCTTGTGTTTGGTTTCAGTCAAGGTTGTGTCACCCAGTCCTTCTGTATCCAGTCTGTGCTGATCAAAGGGGCAGCGATGCCTGCCAGTGATGTCACTGAAAGCAAAAGCTTTGCATGCTATTTCCTGGTGCAGAAATCACCTCGTTCTTAGGCAGTGGAGAGCAGTCTCCTGTGAAGAAAGGAATGTGGAGGAGCAGTAACAGAAGCTGTGTTTCTCAGCATAGGCCGTGCTATGGCGACAGTTTGCTTAGAGCATTCTACTTGGGATAAACATGAATCAATCGTTATCCCTTCTGTTGGAAATATAAAATACCTGCTTCTGCTTGTTCCATTCCTCAAATGCTGTGATTTAAATAACCAACCAAACAACTCACAAACAGCAAAATTAAAAAAAAGAAGGAAGGGAAAACAAATTCCTGTGTTATTTTTTACTAGAATACATTGCAGCCAGAGGAGCCTGCACCACAGAACGATCCCAAAGCCAGCCCTCGCCTGTCCAGAGCAAGCTTTTTTTTGGGCCAAATAATACAGGTAACGAAGTTCAAATCCTTAATGCAATGTCTGACATAGTGCATCTGAACAGCAGATATTCTGAAGTTATCCTCATTTCCCCAGAAACCCCACCTCAGGTTGTATCCAAATTTATTCCTATTAAAAAGAGAATTAACATATGAAAAGGGTGAACAGGTCATGTTTTCTAACTGCTCTTGTGATGTGAGGTGTTTGTATTTAAGTGCCTTCCATCCACTGATGTAGCTTGATGAATCAAACGTGCCTGCTGTCAGAGGCTGAAATGTATTTTGCTTGAAGCATAAGGACAAATCCACTGGGCTTGACCAAATCCTCAAGTCTCTGTGAGATGAGTTTCCACCAGTAAATAGTCCTTTAATTGTAGGTCAATGATCCCGAGTGTGACAGAGACTTGTGTGGGCAGAGGACAAAAAAGTCTTGTGAAGGAAGGTGGTTTTGAGGGTTAACAAATTCACAGGAAGAGGAATTAATGTTTGGATAGAGGAATAGTTGGGTGGATGGGAAATGAAAGCATGAAGCCCATCTCTTGGTGTAAAAATATGCTATTTGTGAGGATTTAAGTCCCTGTGGTACAGCAAAGAAGTGGTAGCGTTATGTGTATAACCTGTGATACAGTTGTGCAAATACAGAGTGAGGGTGTTACTCTGCTGTGGACACATCAGTGCTGGTACTGGTGATAGCAGGGAGCTCTGTGAAGGAAAAGAAATGCCGCTTAAGAGCAGAGAACAAAATAAGAAATCCCAAAGGGGATTAACAGAGGCTCTGAATCAGATCTATGATATTTAAAGAGCCTTAGAATTCAGTCAACAGATCCATGGAGTCTTGTCTTTGATAGACATAGGTAATTCAGATCTTGTAGATAACAGGAGTGGGCTCATGAACGCACGGGAGAGTAAAGAATGTAAGAAATGAGGGTCAAATCTCTTTGTTCACCTTTTCAGTTTGTCAGTAGGTCTGAAAACAAATATAAGCGTATGAATAGTAATGAGCGAGTCCGGATAGTCACTGGCTGGCCCTCTGGTCTGGCACGAACCTCGTCTGAAGCAAAGAAGCTGTCTCCTGATAAACTGGAAGGTATGGATATAACACAGTAAAAGCTTTTCTACACATTGCACTGGTACAAAGGCCTACATTAAGGCCTACATAACAGCAGGGCTGTGACAAACATCATAGGTCTTTCCTATTACTAGCATCTGTGGTCCACTCAGTGCACAAATTCAACAGCATTTGTGACCAAAACTGGTTTTGTTAAAGTGCTTGGGACACTAACTCTTCATGAGCAAGTTTAGGACACTGAAACTTTCTGTTTGGTTGGCAGTTGTTCCTCAGTGCCTTCTTGCTCTTTGTCCAAAAACATTTAATTCAAAGTAACTCAAGCTGATAAGCAGAAAGATTCTCCAAGCAAGTGTCCTGTTAAACTATGAAATAACCTCTTGAAAGCAAAAGGCACTTGAATTATTTATTATTAGGTTGGACATCACACTACTGCACATATAGTAAAGACAATGCTGGCAAAAGAGAAGGGAGGACCAGCGTGACTAACCATGTCATTTCTGGTTCACGTGCTTCTCCTTTTTCTCCAAATACTGATGGAGAGGAAAACAGAAGATAAATGTCTTGTTCTTCTCTCAGATTCGGATTCTGAAAGTGAAATCAGCAAGAGGCTCAGTCTGATCCCTTATAGTCTGGTGAGACCAATCCAGTGTGACCGCCGGCGCCCTGTACTTTTCACTCCCACCATGCTTGCCAAGACCTTGGTACAGAAGCTTCTCAACTCTGGAGGTGCCCTGGAATTCAACATATGCAAGCCAGGTAATGGGATAAAAAAGGACCATGACTGTTAACCCTCAGTGAAGGAAATATGCCTGCACATGTAGGGGAATGTGCATGTGGTAGTTCCTTGAGGTGCTTCAAGTCAGATCAGAGTTATATGTAGCTATTAATCCTGCTTTTTCAGAATATCTGAGATATTTGAATGTTTTTTGAGCCAGCCAGTGCACACGGCTAGGAGGTTCTGTGTCTACGAATGTCATCCATGTGCACGCTGTGTGGTTGCTAGGCTGCCCCTCAGAGACTGAAATGCTGTGAGAGCTCTTTCTGCTTGCATACCGTTTGCATACTGCATATCTAGGCGATGTGAAATTCTGATTAATTTGTTTCTAGTATTTGCCATTATGAGGAATATCTTCCCTAGAGCGACTTTGGGTTTCTATCTCGTCCAAGGCTGTGAAGATAGTGCATTTGATCTACTCAAAAGACTGATTTTCCTCCATGCTAAGTATTTACTATTAAAGCAATATGCAGCACTGTGATTGCTGTAGGGCAGGATTGTATACAACACAGCATTAAACACAGCTGACGTTTCATTTTTACACTAATATTGAATACCCACCACATAGTATGCAGCCTTACAGATATCCAGACAGAGAAACTGAAAAGTTAAGTATTATAATAAATATCCCCTGTCTTGCAACATAAACCAAAAGCTTTGATGTAGAGCTACAATTCACGAGGGGGCCAGGATCACACATTGCAACCTAAGCCAAATTTTTCAAAACTTTAAACACAAATGTTGGAACACTAAATCCTTGTTTTAGGAGCCTATACTGAAGAGACCATCTTTTTTTTCTTTTTTTTTTTTTTTTTAGCACTTCTCAGCATCCTCCAGCCCTGAAATGTTAGGATATAACATTAGGTGCTGGAATTGTATTTACTGTTTTAATTTAATGCCTTCACAGTGTTGTAGTAATTGCCCAAGGCCTCATTGGTGCAGGATATAGCTGAGACGCTCAGCTGTGATCAGATTAGGCTTTAATTGAATTCAATGGAAGAAATGAGGCAGCTGTTGAGACAATTCATTGCTCGTCTTCTTTTCCCAAACCATCCAAACATCCGATGTGAAGTACCCTCAGACCGTTTTCTAGGTGTTGTGTTGTTGTAGTCTTGATTTTTGTCCCCATCCACCTCTCTTTGCAGATATTGTAACAAAGGAAGAGTTCTTAAGGAGGCAGAGAACGGAGGCTATCATCTTCAGCAGAGAAAAGAATATGAACACATACGAATGTATTGTACCTGCCAACATCGAGGCTGTCGCTGCCAAGGTGCTCAGAGTGCTCTGCACCCCCTCAGCCTGCTGCCTGTGAATCTGTCTGCAATGTGTGTCTCGTCTTGAATAAGAGACTGGCCAATTTACAGTTGCATGTTCTCTCTCTTGCCCACTTTCAATCTCAGATTTTATATTTATTCTCCCAAATGGCTTTTATTTGTGCTCTTGCTTTTCCTTCTCTTTTTCATCCTCAGCCATATCCTTTTATATTCTTTCTCATTCCCTGTGATGACCCACATTGATGCAGCAAAATATCCTTTCATTTTCAATGCTCTGTTCCTTATTGAGTTCCTTTTCATATCATAAGTATATATGAATGTGCAAGAGAGTAAGAGATACAAGGGCCTAGACAAAAGAAAGGATAGCCTGAAACACCGACACGGGGCTGTACAGCACAGAGATAACAATGTCAAAGACAGAGATCTCATATCAAGTAGAGTAGATTTGATGCACAGCATGGGAAAAAGGAGAATTAAAGTGTTGGGTTTTTTCTCTCACAAGTAGTTGCAGTAGACATTCCCTCTGAAAAAGAGCGAGCGTGTGTGTTTGTGTATATATGTAAAACTGGTATTTTATCCCACTCTTCATCTTTAGATCAATTCCTTTCTATTTTAAACCTTTTCAGAAAGCTATTAAGCTCATCTGTTATTTAACTGAGTAGTTCTAAACCAGTAGGAGGAGTTTGGACTTTAAATGTATATTTGATGAAAAAGGTTTCACATCAGCACAACGGTAAAGGGAGAGCTTTTCAGCTGACCCCATAAGGTATGGAGACCTTTATCTCAAGATTCCCCGGCAGTGAATGTTCCTTTGTGACGCTGTTATGACTTTGTTTTTAGAACAAGCATTGTCTCCTGGAAGCTGGAATAAGCTGCACAAAGGATTTAATCAAAGCCAAGATATATCCTATTGTTCTCTTTATCAGAGTCTCAGAGAAAAACATCAAGAGGTTCAGGTAACATATCAAACCTTTTGCATATTTGATATTCCATCTTATTCAGTGAATAATTCTCGAGTCCAATAATGGCCTCACTGAGAGAAATAATGAACCTCTCCTTGCTTTGTCTGGTGCTGCTACAGGCACTGTTTCCTCCCATGACTCCTCCCTGGGATCTTACAACTGGGGGAAAACGGGAATTCCCTGCATCTAGCCCTCTTTCACTGGCACTGATAGCATAAAGCATTGCAAGAGGATGAGACTGAAGAATATGTGGTTTTCTCCACACTCAGCACTCCCACAGCGTTTCTTAGGGTGATGGCAGCTGGAAGAAGAAAGGCCATAAACAGTTGCACTCTCCCTATGTTCAATCCTCTTAAATTGTTTCCCCATAGCAAATATTTTTCCTTGGGGGCAGCATGGACTTAGTGGGAGGCTAGATGTGGAGTAGCTGTATTCTCCACTGCTTTTATTGCTTGTATATGCTCAGTAGAAAAATAAATTCTTGATGGGACAGCTGGGACCACGGGATTAACTTAAAATGTAAGACATTTATTTTTGGTCTGCTCATTCAATATAGGAAACTATTGCCAAAGCCAGAGACTGAAGATGAGTTTTTACGTATGTGCCGTCAGAAGGAGAGAGAACTGGAAGCGCTGCCATGTCTTTATGCCTCTGTGGAGGCAGATGCTTGGAGCAGTATTGAAGATCTTATCCGAACAATAAAGGACAGGATCGGAGAAGAGCAGCGTAAAACCATCTGGATAGATGACGATCAGCTATAAAAAAACATAAATAAAATGGAGCTCTTTGGTGACACAAGGACACAGCCAGGTGGAGTAGGGGGCTCGCGGATTTCTCTGGGTAGGGGCCCGGTGCTCACTCCTGTTTCACCCTTGCTGGCAGAATGCATGTATGGAATGGAACTGGAGCTGCATTGGACAGCCCGTGTCTCGGGTGCTGGGGGTCTGGGATGTAGGTCAGACCACAGCCACCACCACAACTCCTACCCACTGGCATCTCCTAAGGGACAGCGACTGCGAAACTTGTGAGAAGGACAAAGATCTTGAGCGGGAGCTTGGGGTAATTTATTATGCTAAAAATGTGGAACTCATTTGTTTCATTGAAAACTCCTGATGAGACCAGATTAGAGGAATCTAAGATGAACAAAGCATTGGGCTAAAGGATGAGGTGAGATTCTGGCTGCACTTAATCAGGGAAGCTGAAGGTTAGCTGGTAGCAACAGCAACACTACCACTGATGGCCATAGCAGTTCCATAGCCCTGTTTTTCCATAACTGTTTTAATCAGAAGAGAATAAAATAGCTATTATTCTTGGCATTAATTAAAATTAATTTTTTCCCTTCCTTTTTAAACCCTAGGTTTATTTAACAGTTTTGCAGGCTTCCTTTGTAGTCCTGGAACTTACAGGAAAATACACTCCTCTGTCCCAGCGGCACATCAGATCTTTCCAGATCTGCCAACATTTCATTTAGTTTATCCCTGCCTCTGAGTTCTATTCATTTGTACATCTCTCAATTTTTAACATTTTGTACTTGTGGAAAATACCATGGTGCCTTCTCCAGACAACAGGTTTCTCTGTTTCTCCACTGAAATCCGTATTTCTCTACAACATCATCACCTGCCAACATGCCTGCTCTCAACAGGAGGGACTGTTCTGAGAAGAAGAAAAGGAAAATTTCATAAGCCAGTAATCACTGCAAGCCACTCAGTCCTTGACCTCTCTGCCATGATTGACAGCAAGGAGACCAGCAAGCATCACACTGTGCTGTAGCCAAGTAGGATAATATCTTCAAAAGCGCGTACATGACTTAGAAGACCACATCCCGCTTTCAAAAGCACTTAACTCCTCAGAGGGTTTAAGTTCCACTGATAACGAGTGGGACTTTGACTCCTAAATCTCTTCAGTCTTTTAATTTTTTTTCCTCTATACATTAGGCACTGTATTGAGACTGCCAAATTGACTCAATAAAACTGACCAGCTAATGATGACTTGCACAACTGCTGATCTGAAATGCAATAAAAATTGACTGCAGGTGCAGAGATGTATATCCCGTTATCCTTAGATCCTTCATTCCTTGCTGTATCCCTCATTTTTAAGATGCATTTAATAACAACCTTACTTTGGCTTCTGTGTTCATCTCAAGTTCCCCATCTTGATGCTCCGGGCAGGCGAGCAGCAGCTGGCAATGAAAAGACAAACAGAATCCAAGCAAAACATCTGGCCTGGTTGCCCTCACTAGATTAACTGCAGGGCTGTCTTTGCAGTGAGCTTCTGATGTGGTGGATGTCTCTCAGGTGGATCGGGTCAGTTCATGTTGGCTTGTGTGATTGTGCTTTTCTTCTCTTTCATGCACATCATTTTTTAAGTAATGGTATCTTCTAGAAGTCATTTGTGTCACTTTGCATCTAACTATCTGCTGCATTTCTCAAATTATTAATGTTTGGAAGAGTGCTCATAGCTAGCATGGCTCAGAGAATAGCTCTTTACCTGCCCAATGCCATCTGTTTGGACTGTGCAAGCAGAGGGATACTACTGTTTTGCCATCTCTTTGTAAAGTACAGGCTGTATACACAATTTGCAACTCCCTCCAGGGCAAAGAATAACAACCAGTTGGGTATCAACAGAGCAAATCAGGTGATTCTTCAGAGATTCTCTGTAGCTCAACCAGAAATCAGAAAGCATCAGTTGGAAAAGCTAAACCTTTCAGGAGCATTTTGCATTCATTCCTAATGTCCCCATAATGCAGCCTTGTGTGACAGCAGCCTGTGGTGTGTTGCTGCCCCGCTCTTTGTGGTTTTGAGGCCACAGCTGAGTGATGAGAGAGGCTGTAAGAACATTTCTCAGCTGCTTCAGCAAAAAAGTTCAGCCAGGTCAGCATCCGATCCCATCAGGAGAAACCAGCTGACTGCTCACCAGGCAGAGATCATAGGATGTCTGTGTCCCTCTGCCCTGTGCCACAGGGACCAGTAACATCTGGTAGAACGGCTGGAACAGATGGGCAGTGGGGCAGAGAGGACAAAGTATCTCAAACTGTCGTGGTTGTTTCTGCAGTGGTCTCTCACCACAGCTTTATTTCTGAGCACTCTTTACAGGGACAACACCCATGAATGTGAATTACCTCACTTAACTTAGACATAGAAAAGGTGTATGCCAGAGTCTGAAGGAGGTTCCTTTTACACTGGATGGAGATATTACCTCCAAAGAGCTATTTGTCTAATGTACCGTAGATGGTTATCTAAGGATGAGATTAATTGCCCTCTGAACTGTCTGGGTCTTTGTCATGGGCTGTAGAAAGAAATTGCAGAATTAGCCTGGCCTTTAGCATTTAGCTTTTTGATCTGTAATTTAGGACAGCTAAACCACTTTATGGGAAAGGTGGAACAAGAGATTGAGGCAGAAAACAAGGAGAGATCTAATTATTTCTGTGAAACGAGAGGAGTGAATGTGTGGAACAGACTCTTCTTCTCATCTGAGCGCATCTCAGATGTAAAACTCCCCCACTCTGCAGGCACCGCGAGGCACTGCAGTTGTCTGCTCCTGTGATGCGAAGCAACCAGGCTCTGTTAAGCAAAGTTCATGGACAGAGCTGCGTGCTGTAGCCTGCATAACCCTCATCTCTCCTTCCCTCCCGGGGAAGGAGGACTGAAAACTATATTCCCTCTTGACTTCTGGATGAGAACTCAAAGAGCAAATCTGTCATCAGAGCACATTCCCAGAACTGCAGCAGAGCAAAGGGGACCACTCTCAGTTACACTAGCAGAGGGGGTGCTTCTGATCTGGATCCAAATGCTGGACATCTAAACTGGAAGGAATTAACCTCTGCATCTTTTGAAATATATTCAAATCACAGGCCTGAAGAGAGACCATGAATTTCCCAAACGTTAGAGTGTTGGAACTGGTGAGGACTCCGGGCCCTGAGCTGGCAGACTTGAAGTGCAGAACTTGTGCTGTAGGTCACTGCAGTATTCTTCATGCAATGTGTCACTTGTGTGCACTGCTTTACACTGCCACCTGCTTCCCTCCTCACACGTGTGACACACGCAAACCGGGGCTCCTCAGCACATACACCAATGTCCCCCCAGGCACAGCTTCAGCAGAGAGCGTGTGGCTGAACGACTGGAAGCAAAGATTGAGAAAACACCACGGCGACTGGAAATGTTGTAGATGTTTGGTGTAACCAGTATCACAACTGAATCGAAGCAGACTCAGCCTGGTCTCATCGAAGTGTAAAGCTGGGAGCAGTGTTATTCCCTGGGTGGTTTTGCACTGTCAGACAGCACTTGGTGTGAGGTCTGTGATCAATAACTGGACTTGCAGGTGCCACAGTTGTTCAGCTAAATCCTCTAACTCAGTCTAATGAAGAGGTAAATTCAAGCTGCAAACTCAGGTTTGAACTGGACGTCGTGTGTGGGCACCAGAGTGGAGAGTGGGCTGCCCGACAGAGACACGTCCAGATACCAGGTCTGTGTGTCTGCCTGAGGTAAGCATCATTTGCATCAGTCCACTTGAAAACCAACTCACTCAAGGTTTTTAATTGAAGAACATTCTCAGCAATTTTTCTATTAAGTTTAAAAAGGAGTTAACAGAAAGTCCATCATTTGCCCTGTGTTTGGTATGCTAAGTTTTCTGTAAAGAGGTGTAAGGCACAGGATAATAACCACCTTTCTAAGCCAAGTGTTGAAAAACTCCTTCTTCTTTCCTTTAAGAGCTCACAAGAGCTTGTTGAAAAAGTTTCAGATGCAGATTGGTCTTTGGAAAATGTCATTGAAAAACTGGCCACTAGAAAATGCAATTGGAAAAATTTTTCAATGGAATATTGTTCTGTTAGAAAATGAGTTTTCATCCAAATCAGTTGTCTATGGAATTCTTTCCGTTCTAAAGTTTCATTTTTAAAAAATTTAATTTCAATAATCCTTTGCAGTATTTCACACACTTGCAATCTTTTACCTAAAAGCATTTTTAAAATTATTTTTAAAATGCACTTAAATCATTTTTACAGTTGAAATATTTCTAAAAGTGCACATGTAAACATCAGGTGCTTGAAACACTTGTTGGAGAGAAAGTTTTTCATGTTTGTCTACTGCAAAATAAGGGAAGTGATGGCTTGTAGCTATCAGAAGCGCTGTAATGTCTGTGATCACGAGGAAAAAACCAAACCGAACCTGGCTTTGCATTTTGTTTAACTCTGCTGTTAAAATGATGTATTATATAAGTCAGTATCATGCAGTTCAGCTCATTGGGGAATTGTTGCAGGTAAAAATTTCATGCAAACTTTATTACACGGAATTTGATATTCCTTTGAATCAGGATTCTGGCTGGAGGCTAAGCTGTCAATCGGTCTGTCTGCAGCACAGACAGCTCTGGCAGCACAATTTGCAGGGGAGTAGGAACACACACAAAGCAGACTTTTGCCTATGAACTTTAAGTGGAGATAGTTGCCAAAGCTGGAAAAGTGCCTGTAAACCTGTTAGAGGTTTCTGTATTCTTTTATGCCAAGCTATTTTCATGGCCTAGGGTTCGAGAAGTCTGCAGTGAGGATGAAGTCAGAGAGACACTGTTCAGGTAGACTGACTTCAGCTTGGGCTGTGTGACCCCTGGAGCTGTCATGCCAGTTACAGCACTGCATGGGCACACAGGGCTGAGCTGTTGAAGCTATCATGCTGTCCCCTGGGGACTAGAAAAGCTAGACCCAGTTAAGGGTTGGAAATTCTGGGAGAGAAGAGAGAGGGAGCACCACTCCAGGCTGTCACAGCTATTTGAACTGAGTACTCCAAGCCATCCAGCATTAACCAGCTGATACTGTGAAGCTGATCAAACATGTTCCCCTTTGTTACTGCCTCCCCTGCTCTCATTCAGTCCTGAGAACTGAGCAGAGCAGCACAATTTGGTGCTATATACTATTAAAAGTACACAAGATTTCAGCCAAGAGATTGTGATTCCTTTCTTATAAGTTAGTTTCTTTTCCCCCTTTCTCCTGCTTGCTCAGTTTCCAGAGTTCTTGTTTGCTCTCTGCTCCATGTAATACATGGGCTGACTCGGGGTTTGTAGCCCTGAGATCTTCATCAGAGCCCTGCTCAATGCAGTGGTCCAGCACACCAAAAGATTAAGGACAGTGTGTAAATCGAAACTGTAATTCCTGAAAACCCTTGTGCTTTACCAGACTTGTCTGTAGCAGGAAGGGAGGCTCTCCCATAGATTGGTGAAATGCGCCTTTTGATTTCAGAGACCAAATCCCAGTGTGATTCTGGTTCAAGCAGTGTATAGGGTTCTTTGGCTCTGGCACTTGGATGGCAGCACAGCCATTGCCTGGGACATCCCGCCCGGTACAGTAGTAGTTAAACTGACTCTGCCCACACAGCACTGGCAGGAACTGGGGTCACCATTCTGTCTCTTTCCTGAACAGAAAACCTAATTCAGCCAACGCACTGGTGAAAGACTAGAGCGTGACACTTCCTCCCCTGCCTTTCAGGTACTGCAGAGTTACGCTCTGCTCCCAGAAATCACACTCAGTATTTCTGCAAATCTCTAGCCCCTTGGGATGATCCTGGATCCAAACACTGAAGAACCTCTGCCATTCTCACAGACTTTCCCTCAAGTCTTTCTAGTGTAAATTTTGATCTCTCAGCCTGCAAAAGCAAACAGAAGGCCTCCCCTCCCTGCAGTTTTCATCTGTAGAACTAAAGCTTCTTTACAAAGAAGGTGTTGTTAGTGCCTTTGTAGAGATAGAGTGAGTGGACAGAGCTGTTGTGGCTTGTCCACACAGGTCAACATTGGTGTCCAGCTCCCTGACCCCTGCGCAGTGCCGGCTCCCCTCGGACTACGCCGCTCTGAATGAGAGTATAATGCAAGTCTGGCAGCTGTACCAAGGATTTGAGTGGTGACTGCCTTAAGTGGTGAGATTTCTAGTCTGATTTGAGAACCCTACCAGTAAGCCAAGTTAGAACAACAGGAAGCTCATCCACCCTCCTTCCCCCGCCTCCTTTTTTCTGTTTCTCTGCTGCAGAAACTTTCTGATGTTCAGATCAGAGGCTCTCCGGGGTTAAATGCACCATTAGTCACTGGAAAAAAGGGAAAAAAAGACCCTTTAAAAGCAGATGGTCGGTGATAGAGAACCTGTTTGAGAGTAAATATCTATAGCAGCATGTCTGCTTCATCAGATATTAGCATCAAAAGCTGTCTGACAATTTAGCAACAAACAGCAATATTGATTTTCTTCCAAACTGCAGATAGAGAAAGACAAAGATGGAGAGGTGGCTCTTTCATAGGATCCCCATCATGCCTGGGCAAATAACAAGACCAAACCACCAGACAGTAAAACACCTGCACACACAATCCTGTCGGCATGGTAAGAGCAGCCTGTGGGTTAGAGGCTGTTAAAGGATACATGAGTGAGCTCAGCTCCAGGCTCATCCAGGGGCTATGCAGAATGGAGATGCTATCCCAGGGATGAAGAACTGGACTTGGACTAGGACCAGGCTGTTCCCCGCAGGGAAAATGGGAAGTAGTGTGAAATAGCGGAGCTGCGACAGAGTGTGGAAGAGCCCTGGAATGCAGCTTGCTTCCCTTGATGCTTTCAGAGGACACATGAAGTCTGAACAGTAGTAGCTACCACAGTAGTAGCTACCACTTCCCCTATCCCTCCCTCAGATGCAGCAGCCATCACAACTTTTCAGGTCACTGGCAAAATAGCCATTTTGCTACCTTGGCTATCTAGAAATATTCTACCTGACAGCTGAGATCCAGCTGTTTTCTTCTTTATTCTCTGTCCCACTAACTCCTTTTTCACAAGTTGGTAGACAAGGCTTCTTATGGTCAGCAGTCAGATCTTGGAACTATTTCTTGATGACAAGTGTAGGGTATATCCAATCCTTTGGAGAACAGCTTCCTTTTGCTGATTTGAATTCACTGCATCCAGTGGTCTCACATCAATTATGTACACTTCTTGTCTCTCTGTCTGAAATGTCAGTGAATCTGATAATTTTTGCTCACAGAAGAAGCAGGGAACTAACAAGGATGTCTGGCACAGCCTGCGGTGATTGCATCTACCGAGGCATTAGCAAAACAGCAAGGAAACAGAAGCAGGCACTGAAACTTGCTGAAGTTCAATCCCCTGCTCAGAAGCTGGTATTCAAAGAGTAACTCCTAACACAGTACTTACAAAGGCACCAGGGCACATCAGGGCAGTGCTCAGGAGGGGCTAGACAAGGTCATCTCTCACCGTGGTCACGGGGACATCCAGAATGTTTGGGAAAGAAAGAAACACAGTAAAAAATAAAGAAAAGCTCATAATTAAACTGAAAGATTTATTCCTGCCATCAATGGACACAATTCCATCACCTTTCAGTTCTGCCTAAATCACAGAACCACAGAATCACAGAACATTAGGGGTTAGAAGGGACCTTGAAAGCTCATCCAGTCCAATCCCCTTCCCAGAGCAGGATCACCCAGACTAATATGTACCAGAAGGAACTAAGCTGGGTATTGACTCTGACCTAGTTGGAGTTCTTTATAGTAACATTACTGTATTGTTAAAATACTGGTTTAAGGGCCAATTTTTGGTTGTTGCGTTCATTTTTACACCCTAGAGAAAGCCAGTGGGGTAAGCTTCTATTAAATGAATGTGAAAAATTGATGCCTGGTTCTAAGTGCACATTTATAAATATAACATCAAATCCAGGCGCTTACAGCAGCTTCTCTCCCAAACAGCCCTGCCCTCCGAGCGCTGCCAACTCCACTGTAGTAACGGTCCTTCTCTGACCAACCTCCAGCAACAAGCAATCACCCAAAGACAACGTTATGCTGGTGAGATTTAGCTTTGTCATTGTAGCCCATCTGCAGCACTTCTCCATATCCTGGTGCTGAGCTGATTTGCTCATTATCAGATTGCTGTTTATTAATCAAAGCGGTAACAATGGGACAGAGAAGCTGGAATACAGCACAGACAGTGCTTCATTTGTTCCAGTTGATTTTCCTATCACATTTTATTACTACTATTTACTTTGTGTGCCCCGGGAAGATTGAGCTGTGCTGTGTAGTAGGGGTATGTATTTAAATTTCTCTTCTTTTTAGCTCTTGCTATTTCTATTATGATACTCAGAACAGTCGGTTCTTCCAGAGACTAAGCCATGACCTTCTCTGCTATGAAAGAGAGTATGGAGATTTTGTGATAATTAGACTCCATCAGTGTGTGAAGTCCTGCAGGTGGAGTCCTAGGGAAATCCATGAGAATCCTGGATACTGAGCACATCTGAAAATTAGATCTCCAAGACAACATCTTACAAATTCTCAGCACTGACCAGAACCATTGCTGTAGCTAAAGCAGCTGGAAGGTGTGAGGAAAGAGCACGGACAACAGGCACACGCATACGCTTAGGCAAGGACAGTCTGCTGGTTTCAGGATGAGGTTTTGCCTTGCAGTAAAATTCATGGTGAACATCATGATGATGATACATGTTTCTTCCTGCTTCCTCCTAGCCCTTCTCTAATGTCTTAGAGAAGATTAAGATTCACATGCTGGATCTTGCAAACTTCAGCCAACACGTCCAAATCACCAGGGAAGACCAGATGATTACTGTCAGGAGGTATGTGGTGGTTGTGAAAGTTGATGCATGGGTCAACAAAGAGACAACGGATGGCACACGCTGTAAGAAAGCATTAATCATCTCCTTTCCATAAACAAGGCTCCCTGAGAACCAAAAGCAACCTAAAAACTGTAGGAAAAAACCTCTCAAAATGTGTGGTGAAGCTCCTGTGTTCAGCACAGCCAGGATTTCACTCTAGAGATTTATAAGCATTTGAACTGTGTGTGTTCTGAAATCGCCCCATTCAGTGAGTACAACAGGAAACCCATGGTTGGCTGCAGCTGTAGGTGTGAGATGCAGTTGCGTGGGGAGGTGATGAGGACATATTTAAAGAAAAAAAAAAAAAAGCTTTCTTTTCTACATTAATTTTATAATTAGCCTAATTCGGGAGTGAGGAGGCAGCTAGCAGGTGGTAGCATGTGTCATAAATAAGTTGAAAACAGAAACCACAGTCAGCTGAGCTGAAAGTTTCCGTGGGCTCTTCAGTGTTACTGGAAATGTGAGAGTCCCTCACACAGGAATTTCTTTCTTATCACATGTTCTGCCTGGCCGTTTCCTACCTTAAGCAGAATGTGTCTGCGTGTGCAAGCACACATCTGTGTCCATATGTGCCCCACACAACAGAGTCTGGGCAGCATCACCCTCTTTGGGAACACGCCACATGGCATCAGGGAGAATTGTGCTTTTTTTTTCCTTTTTTTACTCACTGAACTGCTTCTTTTGTTCTACTAGCAGAAGATTTGGGGTTTTAGAGCAGAAGATGCTGAGTTGGAGTGCCCTGGTTCCTCTCTGAAGTACAGCCACATGCTTGTCAGTTGTCCAACAGTGTCTGAGTAGTATGACTTTGAGCTTGTCTGATGGTTCCCTGTCCTTCTGCAGCTGACGACCTTCAGCCTCACCAAATAATTATTTTCTCACTGGGTTTTTTCAGCAGCAGTAGGAGTAATTGGATGATTGTAAAATAGGACACTAGGCCACTGGGGGTTAAGTGAAAGCTGAAGTAATGCCCTCCACAGGAACAGGTTTTGGTCACACTTAAGGTCACTGTTAGATAAAGGGTTAGGAAATATCAGCTGAGGCTTTAACATCACAGATGGGTTGCTGCAAGCATAGTTGCTAGTGATGGGAGGGGGTGAAGGAAGAAGGAGGGAGGAGAATGTACATATACCAGTGGTGGATTTAACCTGGACTAAACTTGGGCACCTGGATAAGGTTAATTTGAGCACTCATGACCACAGTGGAACCATAAGTATGGACGTTAATCTGGCACTCTCTTATTCATGCTGTGTTATTATTGTTATTAGAACCTGTGATTCACTGGGTCCAGCCTGGATCGAATTCAGCCGCTGTATTTCTCAAGATGATTTTTTTCACCCTTTCTTACCGAAGTGCATTTAGGGCAGCCGAAGTTTTACAGCTCTTTAAAAGAATGATGTCTCCCTCCAGTGGTGACGTGGTACAGCTCGGTTTCCAAAATCAGGCCGGGTGAGTTTGAGTGTGCATGACGACACACTTTCATGTGAAATAATGCTGTGACATACAGAAGGGAAGACCCTACACTATTAGCCATCTATTTTTATAGCGTTTCTCCCAGTAGAACTCCTCTGTCTCTTTGAAAATCCTCTCTTGTATAGCAAATCTCATTTTTATACTTTTCATCTTAACAAAATAGTTTAATATATGCAAATAGCACTGAATTCACACTCAATTTGCATGCTTACTACTTGAATAGTAGTAGTTTCTACCCACTGATTCCAGAGGGGAATGAAATACTGGGTCAGGTCCCATCACCCTGTGCCATGAGGTAATATAGCACTTTAGACATTTTATAGAAAAAAATCCCTCTGGATTAAGCTGTTTTCAGTTCAGAAGAGACATGTTCAAGCCCTGGTCACCTTGTAACAGAAAGCCATATGATACAAGTGCACTGGGGTGAAGAGATATTGATTTACCTTCTGTAAAATAAATGTAAAGTCAAAAGCCTGAGCATTTTTCAGCACCTCTCCAGTACTCGGCCTGATTTGTGTGACCCTCACTGCAAGCCTCAAGTCTCAGACCCTGCACTACACACCCCACACCTTTCTAACCATCCTGGAATTGCAGATTCCTATTATGAATTGCAAAAGTTGTGTGACGTGCTGTGAGTCACTGGTACTCCCCCACTCACCCACTTTGTGTTCCTTCCTCAAGTTCTCCATTTTCCCCCTTTCCACATTTAAGATGAACTTCACAAGACACTTTTCTTAACCTCCCTGTGCATGCTGTAGTCCCAGGAGAAACTCTGCAATATTAACAAGGATATTAAACTAGCAGAGTTGTACCTCAGCGTGGGAAACAGCAAGAAACATTATTCTGTTTGATTCAGTATTTAGTGTTAATTCTGCTTTTCCTCCCAATAGCGAATAACCACTTGGTGTTCAGGAAGAGTTTCATGTGATTATTTGGTTATCTTATGTCAGTGGTGCTTGTAGTTACTGTTTGGCTGATTTCAAGCCAAAACAATGGGCTGGATGGCTTGAGAATCAGCTAAACAGCTCCCCTTCTTCTGAGTGTCACAAATGGGTTGGAGAAAACACAATTGGGCATTTTCCTTCTCGGCTCTTTCATCATCAGAATTGGGATACAGAGTAACTTTCTTCAGTGTATCACTACCATTTGCTAAAATCGGAATGTATTTTTGAAGATAAAATGTTACCTTCTCTCTTCCAGGAGAACGTGTTCTCCTTCCATTTATTTTGGGTTTCTGGTTGTACTTTTGCCCTGTCACCCACAAATATTCATCGTATGTTTCTTCCTCCTCCTCCCTAGCCAAGGTTATAAATTAAAATTCAATTTCATTAAAATTGTAAGGAATCATTCTCTGGCTCTCATTAGTAATGATTCGGTGCGAGGGGATCCCGGCTGCTCCCACAACTGTAATTCAATTGGACTCACCAGCTCTTGTTCACAAATCGCTTGAGCTGCACTTTCTTCACAAATTTATGGCATCAGCACTGTCCAGAGGTTGAATTACAGCTGCAGGTTTGATCAGGGACTGCATTATTCTGCATCTAATCCCTGCATTCTGACAGCAGCGGGTGGGGGGAGCACTGTTGTTTTACAGGAACTGTGCATTGTTCCTCTGCTTTATGTCAGGGGCTGAATTGCCTTTGGAATCAGGGAACTGTCAGCCCAAAGCTACAAGCAAACAACAAGCTCAAAATGACACGGTGTATAAATAACAAATATGGAGACAGCCAAAGCCAGCGTTCCTTCTTCTGCCCTCTCCTGAATTACTGGAATGGTGATTGACCACGGGCTGTGCACTCGCAGCATCGGATGCTCTCGGAATATACTGATGCTCTCTGAATATATTGTTGAAATGTGACTCCCAGCTCTTACCCAAAATAAGGGGTGTTGATATTCACTGGTGGCAGAAAGTCACTTAAACATTGATTAAATACTTGAGCCAGAAGCCATGTTCACCCATCCTTTGGCATGCATTCTTTCCTCTTGAGCAGTGATCTGCAACCTATGGCATTCTTGGCAAAAAGGGTACGTCAGTGGATCAGGAATGGCATGCAGCAGGACCTGTGCCATTTTCCTGATGTCAGCTATCAGCTGGCAGTGGGACTTTGCCTCCTGTAAGGCAATATGCCCCCAAACCCACTTGTACCCCTGGTGTAAACCCAGTGGAATACAGAAGCCTTCACCTGTCTTAAAACACAGTGTTGTCATTCAGCTGGCTGAGGTGGGGACTTGTGGCTCTTGGTGTGGAACCGACCTTCACTGGGACCAGAGGTACGTGCCCCAGACACATCCAACCTCAGCTTGCAACAGGCAAAAAAAAATAATGCTGCATTGTCTGTGAAAGTTTCTTATGCTTTAATGTGCCTATGAGCATGTCCTCCAAAACCACAGAGCAGATCCATAGCTGGTGCATATCAGAATGTCCCACTCATTTCATTTTCATTGTTGAATCACTAATGGCAGTCCTTGAACATGGGGCAGTAAGGTACCTCCCCAACCCTTCTGCTTCTTGTGGCTTCTGCTGATTTTCCTGTGTAGTTTTGCTTGTTCTAATAACAAAATCTGTCACATTCCAGTTTTGCACAAATCCTGGGAGGCAAATCACAAGAGATGTGGAGCAATTCCTGGTGCCTTTAATGAGGGCTGTGATTTTTAAAAGCTACTCCGAGAGGAAACCTAAGGTCCTTTTATTTCTTGATGCAACCTTGCTGGTTTTATGTGCTTTGTTGTTGGAAAGATTCTGACATGAGACAGGGTATGGGAAATGTCTGCTTTCATATGACAACTCAGAGCAACAGCATTTGGCTACTGGATTGCAGCTTTTAGCCGAGCTGTCTGAATCACCTGTTGTGTGCAGTCCCCCGTGGCTGCGGGATTCTCTGGTGCCGTTTCCCAGGTGTGCTCCAACATGTTTTCAGTGTATTTTAGTTCCTTCATTTGCTCATTTTTTATTCCTTTGCAAACTGAAATATATTTTTTTCCCATTCCTAATTAACTCCCTGCCACCCTGCTTGTGGTAAAACCTGATTTATTTCTCCTTCTCCGCACGGCGAGGACAGGATACTTAATCTCCTCTGGGTGGACGCTGAAACACTGTCTGAATAAAATGCTGATCACTCATCTGGTTAGTTCCTGCCAGCTCTTCTCTGCATTCCTGCTGCCTGGGCTTTGCATCATTTGCTGTCATTCCTTTAGATGACAGTCCCTCCCTTCTCCATTTTTTGGAGACTAATAATTCCTAAATTAGCTCATGAGTGTTTATCCTTTATTATCCTTAAGGCCATGAATATTCACGGGATAAAAAGGATTGTTGGGGTAAATACTTCAAAAGGGCATTAACTTCTTGCTGTTCTTTGGGGGCATTTTTGTTTTGTTGCTGTTGACAGGGACCTGCTTTTATATCAATGTCCACTTGGTAGGTGCAGCAGAATCAGGAAGGCTTGGGATCCCCCATTCAGGGAACAATGAATAAACATGCTGTGGAAACAAATAAATATAGCAAGCAATGAATTAGCATTTTGAAAGGCTCTGTGTTTGATACCCATCAGCAAAGTAAAGAATGAATACAGGATAGATGGGACTGCATGCATCCGTGTTTGCTGTGGCGAGCTCTTTCAGAGGGTAAACACTCACTGGGAGTGCTGATGTTTTTGAACATCTTGAAAATATTTGTGAAAAAAATGGAAAGAGAAAAGACTGCCCCCCCTCCTCCCCCACAATATGTAGTGGGAAATGGTGTGGGCAGAATGCACAACCTGTGCTGACTGAAGGGAACCAGGTAAAAGAGGTGAAGAATCAAGATTTTTTTTTCCTACTCCGTGCTGAAGGCTTGAGAGCCCCATTTAGTGGCACCTCTAATAGCACGTTTTCCAGATGCGCATCCATCCTGCCTCCCCTCTGAAACTAACCTGGGCTGAGAAACCTAACAATGAATTCAGCCAGAGGGCTTGGAAGCCGGGCCTGCCAGCCCATTAATGGTCTCAGGCAAATACTGTGGACTCTCTTCTATTTATTCATCCTAAAGTGTAGGTGTTAAGAAATATGAGGCTGGTAAGTGGGTGACAGGCATCTGCAAGCATCACCTCAGCAATTCAGGTTAGCAGAGAGCCTTGGAGCAGGATTGCAAAAATTACATCATTTGTAACCTTTTCAGAACCAGGCTTTTAAAAAAAAAAAAAAAACAAACCCAAACCTGTAACCAACAGCTTTCCTTTGGACATGAAGAGAATAACTAAAGAGAACATCTGTTTTCCCTTTAGATGTGGAACTGCAATAGCAAGCCATGCATAAATTTTATTAAGGCTTGCTAATTTCCTACGAGTTTGGGGAGTTCCATGTTACCCGTGGAGATATTTGGCTCTGCATCACCAGGCATTTTAAAGTCAGTGCATGAAAAATGGACACAGCTTGGCAGCAAACATGTTAGGGTCTGTTCTATGGGAGCTCCTTTTTCTTTGGTTTTGTTTTTATACTTTATAATTTGTGCCTTTTTTCCCCCTCATAATGTCACTCGTCTTGTGTTCCGATGGCATTAGAACTTAGATGGCTGAACAAATCACGCACCTGAACTGACAAAACTACTCACCCCTTGGGGTTTTGTACTCAAAATCAGAGGTCCATACACCTCTAGGACTTATGTGTGGCTTTAAGTTGTCTCTGAGATGCTGACTTTTCTCTTTATGCCAAGGACACTTGCTCCAGCCAACACAAGCCTCTTCTGTCCCTTTGTGTTCTAGGAATGTGTCTCCAGATTTACAACTCGGAAGCAAGGGCTGTTGAGACGCAGCCCTGCTCAGATCCCACAGCCCTGGTTTCTGCACTCTCTGAGGAAAAACCTATGAGCAGAACCTCACTTTCTGATCTTCCTGTACTCTCAGAACCAACATACAGTGTCCCTGTGTGCAGTCACAATAACTTCACCCCAGGAACTTCAAACCTGCAGGACACTTGGCAGGACATGCCTGGAATTACACAGATTGTGCCTCGTATGCATGAAATAAGTAGAAGAGTCACAAGCTGGGTTAAAACAGGCTTGTCTCCTCTCAATAATTAATTGTTTGGGGATTAATAGGAGGTTTTGTGTTTTGAAAGTAAACTAATCCACTCGTTGGCTGGTGTGTAATGAAGGAGAACAGGCTACTGTCAGGCAGTCTGAAAACAGTGAAACTTAACTACGTGAAGTGTCAAGACTCACATATTTTATGCATGTGAGTGATGTATCCTCTGTGGGACAGAAGAGGAAAATACCACATGGAAAAGAAGAAAATGATGGAGACAGATTTAATAAAAGAAGCAGGCATCCTTTGCTTTGGCATCATTTGGCATTTTTACTGCTTAGTGGTAGCTGGGCTGGGCCATTGCAAGAGAATCCACGTTTGTGAGCTCACAAACAGTGTGAACCAAACGTTCTGCAAACTCTGTACTCACAGAGCTGTCAAAGGGGAAAGAAGATTCAGTTAAAAATCAGCATACACTGAAATAAAACAATTAGAATTTGAAAGGACTATTTAGTTACCCATTTCTCTTCCAGTCTTACTGTTACAAGGTTGCTCATGGTTCTGTAGTTCTTTGTCTGGACTCAGGTTTTAAAATCTTGATGTCAACAGTTAAAAGCTTAACGAGTTTGGGCAAATCTGGATCAAAAAATGGATGCATATCCCAAACAACTGTATATTAAAGTCATGTTAGAAGGGACAATCAAATACTGAGATACTAATTCACTACTAAGATGATCTTTATCTTGAGAGATGCCTAGGATGCCTAACTACTTCAGTTTTCTTTGGCTTCACAGGAGTTAAGACTGCAATCACTTCGAAGACCTGGGATCTCTGAGAAAGAGCATATTACAATAGGGATCATAAAGTCTTGCAGAAAACATCCAGCCAAAGCTGCAATACCTATAGCAAAATATATATATATTAGAACTGGGAGTTTTCCATATACTTAATGATGCTACTAGAAAATAGTTGATCTATTTGAACTATTCTTGTTTCTTTCCTCCCCAGGGGAACATTATTCATGTTGTCTCTCTCCACTTTTTCATTCTGCTGTGGGGAGTGTGCAGAGGGAAGGCCATTGAAAAAAACATATAAAATCTCTGAGAATAGAGCAAGCAGAATATGGCACTTTTAACACGACAAAACTACCATCTTAGGTATGGGCTGGAAGTGCACATAAACTCCAGCACCTCCTCAGGCAAAGAGAGTCACAGTCTCAACAACTGAGAGGAAGCAAAAGGAGTTTAGATCATAAATCTTCTTCAGATCTAGCAGCTTTGCTTTCAGAATGCACGACCAGCAACTCAAGGGCCCCAACGTCTTTAAATAAGTCAGACTAAGCCAGGAGCGCTTCTGCCCTGTGGAAACAGCAGTTCAATATTTTGACTCTGTTTGCTCATCTAGCACAGTGGTCAGAGAGGACGAGGTGGATGATTTATCAAGTCAGGTGATTCTATTAGTGCATACTTTTTCTTGTCTCAAGATTGCCAGGTTCTTGCCTAAACTCTGAAGTTTAAATTCCATTAGTGCTAGCTCTGACAGGGCTGCGTGGTGCTGTACTGCAAGGTGGTACACATATCCTCCTTGTTGTTTATTTGCTTCCCAGGTTCACTGAGGAAAACATTCTTCCTGGCAGTGTCTGGTAGCACTCTGGAAAACAACAGCCAAGGCCCAGGCATGGGCACACATTCAGTTCTGCAGTGCCTGAGGAGTCCGTTCGCTGCACTCTCAGCTGAAGAAGTAGCACCTCCTTCATACTGTGCCTCCTCTGCTGATGTTATTCATACACTTTCAGAGGAGAGAACACAGTCTCTAAGCTACGGGTCACAGCAGACTGGGTAAAGAATGGGCTATCATCCAGGTGAGGATTTGGGAAGAATTTGGCATCAGTCAACTACAAGCTTCAGGAGACTGAAATGATAGCTCTGCATCCTTGCAAGGGCTAAATCCATATATCCTCTTTCTTCTTGGCCCAGGTAGAAACAAGCGGGCCTTGAAACAGATGGAAAGAACCAAAGTTGGGCACCTCAGCCCTCCTCATTTAACACACTTTGTGCCAGCATTCATCAGTGAGGCCATGTCCTCTTCTGGCCTTTCTGTAAGCAGAAAATGGGACTTGCTGTCTGGAACTCACAATCTGAGCTTTTTCCCTAACTGTGTTCACCTGAGCTGCCCAGACATCACTCTCATCTGCAGTGAGGTCTTCACGTACAAGCAGTCCACTAACTGCTCTGACTGCCACACAGCTCTCCAGCTTTAATCTTCTGCTGTCTGTTTTCAGGCCAAGGCCTCAGAAGTTCATGCTCCAGCCTTCATCTCTAGGGCTCCCCATCTTTCTACTCATGATTCAGCTGCTTTGTAGCCAACAAGGGAAATGGAAATAATGTTGCCCTCATTGTCTCTTTCTATCCTCCGGTCCTCTATTTTCTTCTACCTTCTAGTCTCCTTCTCCCTCTCTCTGTATTTATGGGAGATGAAGGAAGGAGAAATGGAATCAGCTGTGCAAGTATTTCTTCATTTCTGCAGAAAGAGAACAAGAGGAAGAAACAGAGATGGGGAAAAGGGAGAAAGAAATAGAAAAAAGGTAAAGCTGGAAAACTGAGAATCTAAAAGAAGGAGTAGAAAAATGTTAGCAGCATTATTTTTTATAAAAATGTTTTAATTTCAGTCTAAGCCCAAAGCAGGGAGAGGAACTGGAAATCTTGAAGCAAGGAACTGGACAGGAAATGAGGAAATGGGTAAAAGGAAGGCAGTGAGACTGAGACAAGCCTCTCTGATACACTTTTACTGGGGTGCTCGCACCTATTGTTTACACAGATACCATCTGCAGAACCTTCAGTAGGGATCATCAAGTGCATGTCTGCCCTGACTCTCAGCAGAGCAACAGAGGGCATACTGCTGCAGAGCTGTGGGAGTAAACTAAATTCCATTTTTGTCTGGGTTTTAGAACAACTTCTGTATGATCAGATGAGGAACAACAGTGCTGCAGGGAAGGGAGGAGGGGGGGTGGATCTTTTCCTTCTGACAATTAGATGTGAGTTGTTGAAAGCTGCTTTCATGGATGAATGCATGGGAAGTTAAGGACATCTGTCAAGTGATTTGTTTGATTAGTTTATTGTATACCATAATTTCACTCTCACTTACAGATGAAGCAGGACTATTGCAGGAGTTGTGCTTCATAGTTGTTTGAATTCTCTGCCAAAACCGCTTATAACCTCAGAAGTCTGAAGAGGACTTCAAGTAGGGCACAGACAAAGCTAGTGAGGCAGGAGTAACTGAGCTAATCAGAAAATACCAATCTGGGCACTTCACAATTACATAGGGTCTGATTTGCAGGCAGCTTAGCATCTGTGGATTCCAGCGGGAGTCCTGAGTGCTCAGCTGTTCCTAAAATCAGGCCTAGAGAGTATGGGGGGCCCGGGGGGTCCTTTTTCTCCACCAGGGTGGTTGGCTTCTTGTGGGGCAGCGATGACATCCAGTGGAGAGACCGGTGAATTACAGGAGGGTTTTAGACGCGGGACGAGCTGCTGCCGAGTCTCCGACTGCAGATCCTGGAAGAGAAATGACCTTTCTCAGGAAGGGTTCTGAGCTGTAACAAGTGGCTCATGACTAAATGTCTTGTGCGGTTCTCAGGCTGGCTTTCTGAAATACCTCAAGGTGTTTTTAAGTGTCTCCTCTTGCTAAGGAGAAAAAGATCTGCTCTCTGGGGAAGCGTTGACAGCAACATCTCACTGTGATTCGTACTCACATGGGATTCTCACTTCCACGAAAGGTTTTGTTTAATTGTTTTGTTCACCATCTGTGAATCCCTGATCCTTTGGGACGTTTTAATGCTTCTTAAAAACCTTAACTTTGTAGAATCCTGTCATATCAGTGGTTTCCCTCAGTCCTGGAACGTGCTAGCCTAGACTTGCTCCAGTACAGGCCTGGGGCAGGGTAAATTATCTGAAGCCAAGGCTGGATTAGATGTTTATGGCATAAATAATTGGAAGCACAAACAAAAGAAGAAATACAGAAAGGACCTTACAATCCCATAGAACCAGGGACACGTGCCTGTCTTTTATGATCTCATTTTGCAGCCAGAAGGCCTGGGACCCCAGCCACTGCTCGGTGATCACATACCAGCTGCTTCCGAAAACGTGGGGTTCCTTTTTTCCTCCAGTACCTCATCAGGAGACCAGGGGGGATTTCCTTTCAGATGTGCACTTTGATACTTTAATCCCCACCTCATCCTCGGCCCAGCACTGGACCGGCTCAATGTGCTTTACAAGGAACTACACCTGGCGCCAGTGAAGACGTCAGATCTCAGGCAGAAAACCCGCCAGGTGCTGCAGGACGCTTCACGCCGGGCCCAGCACCCGCACTGGCTGCCTGGGGCAGCAGCCATGGGGAGAGACTCCCTGGAGCAGCCGAGCTTTAAAAAATGGCTTAATAAGGCGCTACAGATGCTTAAGCGCCCTGACTGCGCGTCTTCCACCCGATGGCATCAGTGATGACGTGTTTCTCTACGTCACGGCGTAACTTTTACAAGCCGACGGCTGACCCGCGCGCTGCGCCCTGACCCCCGCTGTTTGGGTCTCCTCGGGGCATTACGAGCGCCGTACCCCCGCTGACGCCGAAGGGCCCGTGACAGACAGACCCCGAACGGGCCTCAGCGCCCACCTCACGCCAACGGCCCCGGACGCGACGTGACACCACGCCCCGCGCGGCGGCGGCGGCGGCGCCTCCTGCCGCAGCGGGACCCGAGTCCCGCCCCTGCCAGGCCACCTCGCTCGTGGCCCCGCCCGCTCACCTCTGATTGGTTGTTTCCCCGCCTCCCGCGGGGCAGCTCCGCCCCCACTCCCGCCCCCGCGCGCTCCCTCCCGGCGCTGCCCGCCCTGATTTGCCTTGAGCCCAGTCGCCCGCCTATCCCCGCCCCGCATGTCGGCTTATCCAATTGGAAGAAGAAGCCATTGACCGACACTCCTTTCCCCCAATAAGACGCAGCGTTGGCGGGGCGGGAGGGCTTGGCGGGTACCACCCTCCGCAGGCGGTGGCGGCGCTCCCGACTGAAGGGGCTGGGGGCTCCACGTCCCCCCGCCCCGCCGCGCCTCAGCGGGACTGGAGGCGGCCGCCGGCTGAGCCTGGGCCGAGGGGCTTGGGGGTGTCTTCTTGCCGCTCCCCAACCCCTCGGTGCGCCCACCCAGCTCGGAGAGGAGCGGGGCGGCGGTGCCCCCTCTCCGGGCAGGGCCTGCGGACCGCGCCCCGCCGCCGCCGCCGCCACCACCGCCGCCACCCCTCCCCCCCGGCCGGCCGGCCTCCCCGGGCCGCACCCCGCCTCCCCTCCCTCCGCAGCGTCGCCGAGCCGGGAGAAGGGGAATGGGCGGTCCCGGCCCTTAGCCCCCGGCTGCGGCTCCTCCTCTCGGGTCCCAGCGTGTCGGTGGCCTCCGCCCGATGCTGGCGGAGCTGGCTGGGGTCTCCGGGGCGTTGTGAGCTCTCCCGCTGTCCCGCAGCCGCCATGTCCGGCGTGGTGCGCACCCTCAGCCGCTGCCTGCTGCCGGCCGAAGCCACGGGCCGCGCTGGGGAGCAGCCGCGGCGGGAGGGCAAGGAGCGGAGCCGCGATGCCGAGCGGGAGGCGCGGCGGCGGAGCCGGGAGATCGACGCGATGCTGGCCCGGGAGAGGCGGGCTGTCCGCCGCCTGGTCAAGATCCTGCTGCTGGGCGCCGGCGAGAGCGGCAAGTCCACCTTCCTCAAGCAGATGCGGATCATCCACGGCCGCGAGTTCGACCAGAAGGCGCTGCTGGAGTTCCGGGCCACCATCTACGAGAACATCCTCAAGGTGAGGGGCGGGAGGGGGCCTGGGCCGGGGAAGGGGGAGCAGCGGCTCCAGCCGCCTTTCCCCAGAGCTGTCGGGGATGGAGGCGGGTGCCGACACATCCCTCGGCTTTAGGAGTTTGTGCCGTGCCCAGAATCGCTGTCGGGAAAGGACGTGAGCTCGGCCGGGGCGGTGGCTGCTCCCCACCCTCCCCCCGGCTTGCTCTGCCGCCCCTCGGATGCGCCCGCTCTTTGGGGAAGGGGGTTTCAGCGCTGCAGGTGTTTCTGAAGGCGTGTACCTTTTGTGCGACTGCCTGGCGGGCTGCGGGAGGCCAGGCTCTGTGGGCTTCCAGCGAGAAGGCCTCGATGAAAAAAGGCTCAGAGGAAACTTCCCTGCAAAGGGGATTGAGAAAAGCTTTGTGGAAACGCAGAGGAAAGAGGATATAGGTGTGGCCTCTGCTCTGGAAAAAAAAAAAAGCATTATGAGAGCATCCTCTAAGTCAGAATTGGAGAAACTTCAAAATTTGGAAAAATGAGGAGGAGTTTCCATGCCTCTGCGAAGCGCCCTGGGCTTGTGTACCTCGAGATGGGACAAGAAATGGGTCCCTGTGAGGATGTTGGGGCTGCGAGTGGTAGTTGCTTGGTACATCTTTAGAAACAGGAGACCATAGGCTGTTCAACTTTGGGATGATATCAAGCATAGGTCTGAACTGGGAATAACTTTGGTTGCTGCCTTTGCAAATAAGTTTTTGTTCAACCTGTGTACGGGTTTTATAGTGCTGGTGGTGTACTTCTGTAGTGAATGGACAATATATGGGCAAGTGATGGAGCTTTGGGCCTACAGGCAATTAAGGAAAATCAGTTTGGACAAATACTGTTTCCTTCTGGGCAAACAAGCTTTGATGCCCTGTGCAGGTAGAAGTAATTGCATTTCAGAAAACACCTCAAGATGCATAACAAGCTCACTTAAGAATATCTCTGTCTTCATAATCTTTCTTTCAAAGAGCTGCTGCTTTTCCTGCCTAAATTTTTCCATAGGACTGTTGCCTTTCTTATATGGGCATGAATTTGTGAGGCTTTGAGATTTCATAGAAAGTTAAAGGAAAAGGAACTGCAGGTTAAGGTTAACAAGTTACTTCTGAATTTTCGGTTTTGTTCTGAATAGAAGCTTTATATGCTTTTAATGCGTGTGTGCAAATGATTCTTGCTTTTAAGAATGCTACTGACCCATGAAGGGGTTTTGCTTTAGTTAGTGAACAGGAAAATTGTTGACTAACTTTATTTTCCTTTTTTTTAGTCCATTTTCAGGAGGGTGTATTTCAGGAACAGATTAACTGCAAGAAAGTTGAAGCTCAGAAGCTTCTCTTTTACTGAGGTTATGTAAGCAAAAAGAACGTTACCAAATTTTGTCTGTACATCTAGAAATAGGTAGTCTTATTTTAGAGGTCTTAATGCCTATTTTGGTACTGCCAGTGATTTATTTGATGCTGCTACTGATTTTATAATAGTAGCTGAGGCTTTTAAGTGAGCAATTTCTGAAAACAAACAAAAAAACCCAGAGACTTCTTTCTCTTTAAGTTGTCTAAGCAATACTAGTTATATGCTGTAGTATTTTACCTGTGCAGAAGAACTTGTAGCAGTAGAATTTAGTGCACTTTGGGAAGGAAAGTGTCTCCATCTTGTAGTTGGGAAGCCTGAGTTCACACTGGAAACACTTGCTGGATGACTGTAGGCAAATTTTCAGAACTTAAGAGTAGAATCCAGGTCCTCAAGGGTGCAGTCAGGTGTTCTGATTTCCAGACTGGTAGTTAGCAACACTTCTTGGACTGTTGTCAGCTGAACACCTTTTTAAGCCTCCTAATCATCAAACTGAAATTTGGAAGTGTTTGTGAAGTGAGTCAGTATTGTTCAACAGATGGCCTTTTTGGCTTTGCAGCTTGTCATTTGGGAGTGTTAGGTTAGGCTACCCTTCTAGGTACGTGGACTGCATCAGTCTGACCCTTCTCTTATTCCTCTGGGTGACATCTCTCTTGTACATATGAATACAGCTTACTCTTCACCCAGTGGTTTTGAGGAATGGCTTGGCAATGGTTGCTGTGGAAAGAATATGCTGAAGGTAGGAGGGAAAACAAAGGCTACTAAATGAGTTTTCCTGTGGGAAGGAGGTCTGGGAGTGGAGTGTGGGGAGAAGGCAGTAGATGTTCTGCTTACTTTTTCTCATCTGAAAGAAACCTGATAACACCTTGGTATTCTGCCATAATCATGAGGAAGAAATGAAGCACCAAGATAGGTTTACAGGGCTTTCAGAACAGTGATGTTGTCAGCGTATTTATTTTAGGGTAATTATGTAATACTTTCTTGTATTAAACTTTGGAAAACCATAAAATCTCTCAAGGAAACTTATTTTGCTTCTTTGATAATGTAAATTATTAAATGAACCTCATCTCCATTCTTTCTGTGGAGTGTTGAGACAACAGGTTCTTTTCACTTTTTCAGGAAGTTCAGACTGCAGCAATCATCCATGAAGATTAAATGAAGCAGAGATCACCATGTATTTAATGTACAAGAAACAATACAAGGTTGATTTTTATAACACAATACGTGGAAAATGTGAAATTAAAATGATCCTATCGAATAGCATATAAATCTGTTTGACGTCGTGAAGTACAGCTGGTGCAGCCTTAGCCCCTTTTTCCACGCAGTTCTCAGCATGGTTAAACAATGGGTCTGTTAAGCTTCCACAGCACTGAGATCTGAGTTAGAAATGCAGTGTAAATCTCTGGGATTAAATGGTCAATTTTAGTTTTCCAACCATGACTAAACTCCTCTCTGAAGGAGGAGGATTACTATTCTCTCAATAGTGCCTAATATTTCTAAAGTGCTTGTTGCAGGAGTATTTGGGCAGTCTGTGCAGCTTAAGAAAATGAAAGAACTGATTCAGAGAACAGAACCTGAAACCACTTTGAAAATCACAGTGCTGAGTATGAATTGACATCAGTGTCAGCTTCCACTTCGCATGTTCAGCTTCTTGCTCTCTGCTGTCTTCTCAGTGCTGATTTCTTTCCTGACCCTGTTCTCCATGTTCCTTATCCCCTGCTTTGGGAAACCCTAGCTAGAAACAAAATGCTGAAAACAAATAGATCTATGATACTGAATTTGCTTTTCCATTTAGTACAGGTGATGGTTCAGGGCCTTGCTAGCTTTTTCTGGCATTTGTGGGATGGTCTTCAAATACAGTAGTTTTGCTTTGGTTTAAGGTAAATAGTCATCGGTTAACTAGGGTTTTGCTTGTTAATCGAGGCTAAGTTTCAAAGTAACTTTTTGGAACTTTTTGATGATTGAAGTGAAAAGCAGTAGTGTTAATGTTCTGGTATGAGTACACAGGCATGACTTTTGCACACCCACCTGGAAGAGGAAAAGGGATAGAAAAGGGCTAGCTGCTGCAGCATGAATTTTAAGGCGGCTTGGGCATACAGAGAAGCTTAGAAAACTTTAGTGTACATTAAGTTTCAAATCTGAGCAATGTCTGGTGGTGTTGTGTGAGTGTTTTGATGCCTTGCAACTGTAGCTGAAGGAGTAACCTTTTGATACCTTCCAAAACAGATAGGTTGGCCTTGCTACTCCGCTTGCTTTCTTTGATAACAGTTGAAGAGCTTGCATACTTGATGAATCGTGGCCCTGATGTTCCTTTTATAAATAATTTCTTGTTTCAAATATGAGAATATCAAGATGCTTGAAGGAAGTCCAGTTTAGCTGCCTAAGAAAATTAATCTACAAGCACTAGTGTGGTACTTGCACCAGCTTGTTTGGCAGACTTCAATCTGAAAAGAGGAAAAAAAAAAAACAAACAAACCAGCTCTTCAAAGACTGATGTATGGTTTATTGAGATTTGTTGTTAGTCTCCATGTTGAAAATGAGAAGGCCAGCTCAAGGTTTCAGTATGTCCATGAGTGCTTTCGTGTTGTCTGTGGTCTGAGTTCTGATGATTGACTAACAATTGGAAATCCTGGAATCGAGGAGGAAAGGACTACTCAGGAAATGGTGTGTAACTTCATTTGTGGGCTCTGGGTGGGGCAAAAAACATGGAAACTCCCTGAGGATATATCTCTGGGACTTTTGGGTGCAGTTACAATACATGTGGGCATACCCAAGAGTACTTCTCCTTGATGGCTTGATTATGAGCAACAGTGAAGTGGTCAAAATAAGTAGCCTGTGCTGAAGTCCATTTTAAGAACAACTCTGGACTTCTGCAATCAATACTAAACCTAGGCTGCTCCTTTGTTGTTGCAGGTACTCTGTATACCTTGAATGGGCTTGTGTTGTGTTTATGGTCTGCTGTAGGGTAGATGTACCTTGTGTTACTGGAAAACAGAACAAGACAATTCGCTTTCAAGTTGCACGTTTCAGTCAGCTCAAGGTACAGATACAGACTCTGGGAAGTGGGAAATTAATATTCCTTGGTTTAATTGGGGCCTACACTTTAAGTGACTGAATTACCTGGTCATTTGTAACACAAGCATGTTTCTTCTAATAGCCTACAAATGAAGGGGGAATAGATCTTGCCATTATGTGGACTCTAGTTACTCTTTAAATTGACTTGACATTTTCTTAGGTTCACATGCTAATTAATTTAGTAGCGTGTTAGGACATGGTGATAGTGACATTCAATCTGTTACTTCAGACCTGAGGTCTGGTTGTACTTCAGTAGTTGTCACAGGACAGTGTCAGTCTCATTTCTGCTGGGACAGCTTCTTTTGAAAGGAATGAGAAGGTGAATACTCTGTAGGAACTGTACCTATTTAGGAGCTTTCCCACTAAATTTAACACTGGAGATCAGTGATAGGATTGCTATTTAAGTCTGATGTTTTGCTGTGTGCTTTTACTGTAGCTATTTGAACATGAAAAATAATATTCACAAAGTTATGTAGAGAAGACACTCTTACAACTCCTGTTGATTTTTCAGTTCCAGGTTCATTTTATCAGTGAAACTCCTACTGACTTCCAGTTGATGTGGTTCCTGTCTGAAATACAAATTTCATCAGCTCTGGTGGTCTCTGCATTTGGGGTGTCTCTTGGTTGGGCTAGGAGAATGCAGTCTGTCTTCATCATGGTGGATAGTGGGAGTAATGGTCAATAGTAAGCGATAAATATTCATTGTTGTTCCAAAATAGAGCTTACAATGCTCTTGTGATGTAGTCATTAGTATTGCAGAACATGAGTTAGTCCCTAGAGACTGTGGACACATACTTTGATGTTTTCCAGACAGAAGTTAGTCACTTGAGTGACCAAATTTGGGAGCTTACAGTATATGTATACTCAAACAGCCAAATATATTTTTATAATTAACTTGGAAACAGTATTGGCAAAGAAATTAGCAAATTGTGCTACTAAGAGTGTTTACAAGAAAACCTTGGGGCAAAGGCAAACTAGTACATGTTGTTTGAAAGAGTGAGTTCAACAGGGCTTATAACAAGAGAAGAAGCTGGAAGGAGAAGCAGAGGCTGTGGAGTTTCTAAATCTGGTTCCTTTGCTTGCATGGATTTTTTTTCCACCCTCATGGGGTGAGGAGCCCTAGTATCAAAGCCCCTCTCTTTTCATCCTTCCCTTCTAAGCACATCTGCTGGGTACTGTGGCAGTGTACTTACGACAGCCATGTGAGAGGGTCTTGCAAAACCTGATGGAGGTACTTTTGGAACTGCAGATGCTGCTTCTGCTGCACTGAGAGCACAGGGTAATTATGAACTAGACATTATTGTGATGCTCTGAGGAAAAGTAGAAGCCTGGTAACGTAATTCTGAAAGCATTAACTCAAAACTTTTTTTTTTAAGGTTCTGCACCAGTTGTCTGTCACCTCTGAGGTCATCATCTCTCTACTTTGTGCCTAGTTTTAAGTAAAGCTTGTAGTGAGAGCATTTTTCTTCTGCTGCGTTGATCGTCATTTCTCTGGATTCAGCCAAAGACAAGGACTCTTTTCAGAGTTTCCAGACAAGCAGACATTGCTGCTGCTCCCAATTCAGAGATTCAGTGGCTAATCCAAATGTTTCTTAATGTTTGTGTTCCTGTGGACTAAGTAAATGACACTTCCCCTTTGTTCCCATTTTTCATTTGTATCTTGGCCTGAAGGTAGATCATCTTCACTGTTTGCTTTGCTCTCACCTGGCTGGTACTGGAATATTTGAGTGGTGACATTACGTGCATAAATGATGAGCCTTGTCTCATTGGGCTAACTGGTGCTGCTGCCACCCCAACCCCTGTCTCTGTCTTGCCTTATGGTGGTGGAAACCCCTTTTTACAGAAACTAGGAGATTTTTGGTGATGTTTGCTCACTGGATTGGCTTGGGCTCACACAAATAACAAACCTATCAAACAGGAGAGGGTGGAACTTCACCACCAGGAAAGATTCCCCTTTTGATGGTACCTAGTTGTTAGACTGGTTGCTCTGTAATATGAAACCTCATCCTTAATGACATTGGGATTTGGCTGCTGCTTGACTATGGGGTTCCAAGGACACAGGTCAAATACAAACAGTGTTAATGCTTTTACAATAGTATGTTGTAAAGCTCTGATTGTCTTACTGTGACTTTCCTAGTAGTTCACTTTCCAGACAGCAGTTTAGAAAGGTGCACGTGACTATATTTGCAAACACTGACAACTTTATTTTTAAAAAATTATATTTGAAAATGTATTTTTTAGAAGGGTAAGAGACATTTTCTAAAAATACACATAGGTTACATTTTATCATCTTTCTTTACTTGCCAGTAAGTATTGCTGCTGCAAAATCCAGTCCCATCTATGGCTGTGTGATTCAGTCCTTTCTCTCTTGTATTGGCACCAGTGATTACAGAGCTGTTGCAGTTTTTTGGTACAGTTAGACTTGCCAGTCCAGCTGGACATGCGTTCCTGTAGTTTGTACTGTTCTGCTGGCACAAAAGGTGCATTAGAAATATCTTGCTGAGGTGGGAGCGCTCCTTTTGGCACTAGCTCAGTTTTATATTGGTCTCTGACTTGTGATCCCAAGACTTTGACAGTTCCTTGTCAACAATAAAGAAGAAAACTATATACAGTAGGAAACATGTTTGAATTTTCCTGTTGCCTGCAATGTTCTTGTTGCTTGACAGCCATAGGAGAAGACAGTATTGCCTGTTAGCTGTGACTTGGAGTCCCCTGATAAGGTATTCAGCAATGATCAGCACTTCTCTCTCAACAGTTTGTGATACAGATGCTGGAGATGTAGGGTTTCTGTATGAGGTTGAGCAGTGTACTATTAATGGTAAAAGCTTAAGTAGCTGCTGCAGCTTTTCATGTGTAACAGTGACTCTGTGGTGATATACCCCATAGTAGTCCCTTGAAATTATTTTCTGAAAATGCCCTGTAGGAGACTCTTCTATTTGTATATAAACTCTAAGAACTCTTGCAAATTCTCTCTAGATGCTTAACTAGAATAATTAAGTCTTGGTTTGTGCAGAGAAGAACCTGCCTCGCTTATGAGTGAGTGTGTGTGTTCCCCCCCAGCTTTTCTGTTGTGTGTTTGATGCTTAACTGTGTGTGTTCACTCGGCCTCTGAGTTGGTCCATCTTGTGAAAGGGGTGAGATTTTAAGGATAACAAAGACTGCAGTACTTCCAGTTTGAAATTATTCACATTCTTTAATGTTGTGGTTTATGTAGTAGTGTAACCATTGATGTAAAATGTTCTTAAATCAAGTTGTTCTTTAAATGCTGTAGTGCTTCATGTATTGGCAAGCATCACTGGCTTCAAGTGACATTAGCTGGAGATAACTTTTCTAATAGTTCCTACAAAATAATTTAATTCATTATTAAAAAAATAAGATAACCCAGGCTGATTGGATTTCTTTTTTCAAAGCTAGAATGCTTTCAAAGGTGAAGGAGGAAAAAAATATATATATTTGGGGCAGTCCTAGTAATGAGCAGTTGTGCAAATGCTCATAAAGCCTTCATACTGCTGGTGAGTAGCAAACATTCTTAGTGCCGAACAGCTGTGCTCTGTCAGGCCAAGGATCTAGCGCTTTGTCTCTGACATGGAGGAAAAAAAAACAACCCACAACCAAAAATGGGTACAAGAAGAAGGCAATGTGATATTTTAGTGTACTCTTCCAGTTATTGGCAGCCTTTGGTTTCGGAAACTTCTTGAGCCAGGAGTTGCATCTGGAATGTAATCGAATAGTCCTCTTTGGACCTTTCTTCCATCAGTTTGTCTTGATTGCTTTATGAACCCATTTCTCCTTTTGGCCAACATCCTATGTAAATGAGCTTGTCTCACTGAGGGGGGTGGGGTGTGTGTAGAAGAGGAAAACCCCTTTAGTTTAACCTTCTCTTTGGTGACTTGCTGTACCACTCCTACTTGTATAGCAGGGGCAGGGTAAGAGCAGTCTCTTTCTACTCCTTTTCTCCAAGTGGCTCACAATTTCTGTAGACTTCTGATATATCACACCTTAGTTATTTCTCTTGAAATTGTGAATTTCTATGTTTCTGTAGTGGTTTTTCTGTGTCAGATACATTCCATGGGTTAGATTGCCTGTCACGCTCTTGTTAAACCTTTCCTGGTTCTACCGTATCCCCATTTAAATTTTGTGCATCTCAAGGGTTTATGCAGTGACTTGAATATGTTTAAAATTATTAGGGAAGGAATGGAACAGAGAACTTCCTACTTTTACTCCCTAACAGTATGCTGCTGTTCTCCTACTTTCTAATGCCTGACACTGTCCTCACCTGTGAATTTTAATTCTTTCTACCTGTGCTTATTCTGGGTCCTGCTTTGATTGCAGCAGAAAAGCTTTAGGTAAGTTGAACTGTTCAGAAGCTTATTTAACATCAAAAGTTGTTTCCACATTTTCTTCCATATTCCAAATTTGAAAACAGAATAGTAATTAACAGTATTCAGTCTTCTGAATAAGAGTGAAGTGATATTTTTCTATTGTAGCACAAGATCAGAAAAAAATCATAGCCAAGTTGGGCAGGCTTACTGTGACAGTAACACTACAATGAAAATAATCTGGTGTCACCTCTGTTGTTAGAGCTCAAGAGGGAGTGCTGTACATGCAATAAGACTTGCTTGCTGTTCAGTTTTTTCTTAATTGTACCAATGGTGTCTCAGTCCAAACTCAGTTTTGATAAATATATTTGATTATTAAATAGGTTATACTGTTCACTCTCTAATAAATGGAAATTGGGAGATTTTAATTAAATTTTATCTTCTAAATGTAATTATTACCTCTGGGCATCAACAGTACATTAAAACTTGTAAGCAGTCTTAACTACAGATAAAAGTGGCACTCTGGCTGTGTCCCATGATGGTTGTCTTCGGAGGAAAGAGCTATGGAAAGTGTTTTGAATGTGTTTCCAGAAAAAGGAAACTTTTCCTATGATAACTTGATAATCCTTGACACCTTATCCAGCAAATGCTCGTTGTGGCTGTGAAAAATAGTGTTACGAGTAACTCCAAAATGCGAGGACAGTAATACATGGGATCTAAATTTGGTGATTTCTCTGCTTCTCCTCATCTCTCTGGCATCTGCTTGTAACATTTATAGAACTGTTTTGCCGAGATGGAGAAATGTTAAGTTTAGATCCACTTTACTGGGGATCTTGCTGAGTCACAAATACTTTTAACTGTGAAGAAACATTGGCTACTTCACTCTTAAGCAAAGCTTTTACTCCTGCTGCATTTTAGGTGTCGAGTCCTACAAGTTCTGATTTTGAGAGGTGCAGTTCTTGTGAGCATGTGTAAGACCGCATTCCTGCTAACCCATTTCCTGCTTTTTGTTCTTTATTCAGTGTTTAAATTGACCTTCTGTGTGTGTCTCTGTTTTGTCAGTGCTAATGCTGATGTGTCTCTCTCTACATTTGAATCTGCCACTTTGTTCCACATCAGGCGCTCTATGTGATTTGGTTGCAAGCATGTCTGGAAGAAGGTGCTGATGCTGTGCACTCCCTGTGAGCGACCTTAGGGCAGCTAATACACTCACATAGGGTCTGGGAGGTCTAAGTTTAGTTCCCTCTCTTGCCCAAAGGAGAGTCAAACCTGCATTTCCAAGGAGCAGCAGCTAGCAGATAAGTGACTATTCTGGGACTGGAGCAGTCGCTGTGCCCTTGATTGAAACTCTGGTCTGTGGTTTTCTCCAAACAACTGATGGAACTTTCCTTAACAACAGTCTCTGGAGATGCTGTGTCTCCAGTGGGAGCAGGAAAAAGCAGAGTGACAGTGTGGGGAAATGCCTTGAGCCTGAGTCCCAGTGCTGCTTTATCCAAACTGGAATGGTGCAGTGGTGTGGTCCCTTGCTCCTTTGAGGCACTGAAGGGACTGCAGTAGCTGTCTGATGGGTAAGGGTTAAATCAGTCTGAGAGCTGTAAGATGGAAAAGCCGGAGCTGAGTGCTGGGGGAGAGCTGGAGCCAAAGCAGGTGAAAGGTCAAAGCTGGCCTCTGTGGGCTGGGAGCTCTGCGCAGGGCCTGCGGCGGGGAGATGGTGATCGCCAGCCAACACACAGTGCTGATCAACTGTTTCTGCGTGTAAACCCTTCTCACTGATCAGAAACAAAGCTGGTCTTAAATGCATAGGAATATCTGTGCCCCACCGGGCTTTGTTACCGCAGTGCTTTGGAAAAATCTGGAAGCTCTTGACTGAAGGTAGCTGGGAGCTGACAGTGACTTTGACTTGTACCTGGGGTGGCATTCTGTGCAAGTGATGGTTTGCCAAGGTGTCTGAGGTAGAGAAGTAGTGCAAGCACCTGCAAGTCAGAGAGCCTTTGAAGTGTTGGGGGCGGTTTTCCCCCCTCATGCTTACATTTGTTAGCAACATTCAAATAAAGCAGATCTGGTAATAAGGGGATAAACTCTGTAACTAGAAATGAGAGTTGGCTTTTGGTCTCTGTGACGGTTACTAAATAGTTGTGTCTGGAATTTAAAGCAGCAGTTTGTAAATATCTTCAGCTCTAGGCTTTTTGTGGTATTGTGGAGATATTCTCTACTTTATAAGAAGAAAGTAACAATCACTGGAGAATCATAAATATTTACGTTTTGGGGAAACTGCACTTCAGGAACACTGCTGCACAGTGACAACTGCAGTGATTCGCTTGGTGACACTCACGCTAAGTTGCTTCTCACGTCCCTCTCCAGTCTTAATTTCCATTGGGAAAATTACTTTTCTTCTGTAGTGCTTTAACAGGCCTGGAGAGGTGAAAGGTTCAAGTGGTAAGAAAATATGTGCAGTCTTGATAGCTTAGTGTGCAAAAAAAATCAGTCCAATAATGTGGAGGTTCATGTGAATAAATGTGGAAGCAGAACTTCAACTTCCTTTTTTATTTTCATAAACTGTAAAACCAAAAGATCAACACACTGAGAATAGTTTAATATGACCAATGATTTTACTTGTGAATTAGGTGGTACTTGAGATGCTAAGCCACCAGAGCTATCTGCTACTAAAATGGTGCTTAATATTGAGAAATAATTGTGTGCCATCTGAAGCTGTTTAGTATAGGTACAGTTAAATTCAAGACTGAAGTTTTTAAGTTACTTAACCTCATGTGTTTGGCTTGTTGCCATGAATAAGAAATTAAGTTTCCATAAAAACTGCAAAATGTGAAATTAAGCGGTCTCAGTAATCCTGAGTTAAATTTGAGAACTAGATCACTCTCCTTCCTGGTTTGTTTTTTCTTTTTCCAGAATTGGTGTGCCCACACTTACTGTCACAACTCCTTAGCAAAAATGTGGCTAATTCAGACAGTAAGCTGGTGCAGATAAAAAGCTGCACCAGCTTCACTGACTTCAGTAGCTTGAGTCACATGCAGTGTTTTCAGTTCTCTTGCTGCTGTGCTTTTCTGCTGGAGGTAACCATTTGGATACAGGTGTCTCGAAGATGCTCATTTACAGCAAGTTTCCAAGAAATCTGCAGAGTTGGATAGCTGTGCTGTACAGCATCCAAGCAGATCACATCAGTTTTGTGCTTCATTGGCAACATGCTTTTTCTATCTTGCCAGTTGCGTTTTGTTATCTTCTGTTAACTAAATATTTTAACTAGTTAGTGGTTCCATACAGCACTGGACATTACTAAGTTTCCTCAGTTTGGGATGTTCAATATACTTTCTGTTCTTTCAACAGTGTTTTTTTAATGCTTTTCTGATCTAATGCTGGAGACAGCTATTATGGCCTGTTTGGTATCTAAAACCCAAAGGCAAAGAGGGAAGAGTATGGTTTCAGGCATTGGGTTACTTCTGAAACTACAGCTGTGAGGATCATCCATTAGTTCCTAGACACTTCTCTTACATGTTTGATGTTTATTTTTAGTGTCTGGTAGTATTGCTCGTTGCAACTAGCTGTTGTTTGCTGTTAGTATTTTTTTCCACCTGGAGAAATATATTGCGAATAGGAAAGAGCAGCTATCGTTTCTGTGGGAGATGTTGCAATAAACAATGTTTATGATTCTGTTCTGAGCTCAGTCTTACGAGAAGAGCATTAAAAAAACCCCTAAACTAAAGCAACAGCAACAAAGAAAACTCAAATCTTCAAGTACCTCTGCGTCCTTGCTTTTTTACACTTCAATCTGTTTATCACTGACTTTCTTATCTGAATCGTTCTTTAGGGCTGCAGAGTTCTGGTTGATGCACGGGACAAACTGGGGATCCCTTGGCAGTACACAGAGAATGAGAAGCATGGAATGTTTTTGATGGCTTTTGAAAACAAAGCTGGAATGCCCATAGAGCCTGCCACCTTCCAGCTGTATGTACCTGCACTGGGTGCACTGTGGAGGGATTCAGGAATCAAGGAAGCCTTCAGTCGCCGGAGCGAGTATCAGCTGGTGAGTATGTTCACCTTCCCTGCTGTAATCTCTCTTGAGTTGAAAGATTGCTTGCTCCATGCAAGACTTACCCATCATATGAGCCGTCTGTAGTAACATTCTAAATCTGAGCAGTTCAGTAGCAGAAACAAGTGGTAATTGGAGCTGAACTTGAAAAACTACATGGCTGTAAGAGGGAGTGGAAAAGTGCACATGACTGGATAAACTGGAAGAGCAAGAGAAACCAAAAAAGGCAGGAATTGGTTGAACTAAAAATATTTTAGCAGCTCAGTAGGTCTGTTCATAGTAGGTCACTGATGAAGGCACACTTAATTTGTAACTTTCCAGTCCTGCCAGCTTGCACTATATTGATACTGGCAAACTGTTCCTGCATGCAGATCTTTTGAAGTGAATGCAACACCCATTCCGGCTGCTGCTATTTGGCTGTTTCTTTTCATCCTGACGTCTGAAAGTGAAACTTGGATAAGCAACTGAAAGATGACAGTGAGCTTTAAAATGTGCTATCTTCCTTGCTTTCTTGTTATTAGGTTTTCATGCTTGTGTGCCAAAATAGCTGCACTTCTGGTATGGAATATGTTCCTGACAGCTGTTTGTAATCCACTCCTTTTTCTTCCTATGCAAAAGATTGAGAAGCTTTTTTTTTCTCTTCTCTGTTCAGTGAAACAAGGTACCTGTGCAACTTACTGCCACAGTTACTAGTTCTTGGAAGATGATATAGGATGATATCCTAATTGTTTTAACAAATGTATCTTTGATTTCAATGTATTAATTATGCTTTAAGCTGCAGATAGAGTTCTGTCCTCAAACTTCATTCAGCTTTTCTTTTTTTAAAAACCAAAAAAAAAAACCCCAGAGCTGAAAATCTTCATGCCTGGATGTTATCTGTGTTTAATTAGAGGAGTTTAATAGGAGTTAAAAACATGGCCATTTAGAGTCTCCTTTAGACTGCTACAAAGGAAGTTGATGTAGCTACAGCTAAAGTAGAGAAATTCAGTTGGGAAATTCTCATAGTTTGTTTCCTCATGCTGCTCCTCTGTGTGGATTCTCTAATGTCTAATATTGTAGTTAAACTCATGGTGCAGCCCTCGGGTCTGTCTCCACTGCCTACTTGTCCTGCGTTTTTGAAATCTGCCTCTGAAGTATCTTGAGACGGGTAAATGGCTAAAGAATAAATAAAATTACTAGGTAAAATAGCACAGGATGACTGCATAAACCTCACTTCCTTAGGCTAAAAATGTCACTGTTTCCATGTTACAGTGTAGGGAAAAGGGGTGAGGATGTGTGGGAGGAGAGGAGATAGATTAATTGTTCCATAATTCCTGGTGTCTGTAGACACAGAGTAAGACTCTGGTGTTCTAAGCACTGTTCAAACATGGAATAAAAAGATGGTTCATGCCACAGGGAACTTGAATTTAACATGAGACAACTACTAAGAATCCAATATAATAAGCAATAATTACATGAGCATCTTATGTTGGGTTTTTTTTCTGGGAAGTGCTGTGGTCAAGCATGGGGTTTGCTCTTAGGGGGAGACTTGGATTTGGATCGTAGAAGAAGTTCATTCCTTTGCTTGTTAGCAATAAAATTGCATCAAACTGGAAAAAAGTCCAGTTTGTTGAATGCATAGCATTCCAAGACTAGTAGGCCTACCTCTGCATTCTCTGACTTTGAGAGCAGGATTAAACAGGAAATGCCAAAACATAAAAAAGCCCCACAAAACCCACGTACAGCAGTGATCACTTCATATGCTGTCATCTTCAACGTCACTGTATGGTTCTATCCTGTGACTTTCTGGCTGGCATCCTGGATGCTGCTACTTTACTGCACAGGCTGCATCGCAGGGGACTGTAAAGGCCCTCAATAAGCACTTACTGAATGAAACCACCTAAAATATAATACAAATGCTACTTCTGGGTTTATCACTAAATAAATATTAAGCTTCCATGCCTTGATTCTAGGTTCAGCAGAATTCTGATTCCCTGAGTACATGGGACTTAGCAGCAGTAGAAGTTCTTAAAAAAAAAAAAAAAACACAAAGCACCCAAACAAGCAAAACAAAACCCCCACAAACAAACAAAAAAAAAACCCCACCTGCATAACTTTTTAAAGAAAGCAGATGCTGTATATAAATCCATACCTTCATTTAGTTTAAACCCTTGTTGGATAGAGACTCACATAAAGAAATAGAAGCCAGGTACATTGAACTCCTGAGAAAATTGGTCTTTTCTGAACTGATTTGAACTAGGAGTAAAGAAAGCCTCTGCATCAGCACTCCCTTTCTGGTTTAGTACAAGTGGATTATTAAATGGATTATGCTTGGTTTGAAATTAATTTATCATCTTGATAATAGTTTTTAAATCATCACCAAAATTTGTAACTTTACTGTGATCTTTTTGAGTGTTTCCGGACAATGTTTGAAACTATGACTTTTCTCAGAACTTGCATCTTCTTCACTCTGGTCTTGCAGTTAACTGAACATCAGGTTTTTTCAGCAGTGTTACTTTGGCTTCTAAGCCAAAGGACTATATTGGTCTGCTTTTGAACTCAACATTTCTCCAGGAAGTTGTGTGACTTTGCTTAAGAATAAAAAGTAAAGCATGTTGGTTAACTAGAGCTGAAAATTGCAACGTAGGGGTGTCTTCCTCTAGTCTGTAATGCTGAATGATGCAGCAGCAGCAAACTTGCTGAAAGAAAATAGCTCTGACCATAACCTCCTACAATCGGAAAGCTGCTTCTCTGGGACCACAGAAGCTGCCTCTGGGCATTTGAGTGTTTTCTGCTTCATATTCAGTGCCTAGAAGTGCTGGCTGTAAATCCCTGTCTGGGTCTTTAAGCCTCTCAGAACTGAGTGGGTGGATTCTACAATAGCAGGGTGCTTGTTTGCTATTTTTCTTCACTCTCTTTCTTAAAGCAGACTAACCGATTTCACTTTCTTTTCACAAACATCAGCCTCTACCTCTTCCCCGCCTCAGCCTGTCCCCACCGACCGAAGTTCCTCTGTTCCTTGTATGCAAGCCAAGTAGTTTGGGGACAAAAGCTTCATTGTATGTTTGGTTACATTGTCACATCTCTGTCCTGGTTTTTTAACTACTAGAATAGGAATTCCTTTGTAATCAGTATGTGATTCTTCCCCCTTTTTCCCTTGCCCTCATTATCCTACCCCATTTTCTGCCTGTATGTTAGGAAGGAATATGTTTGTGTGTCTCAAAACGCTCTGTAACACTTGTTCTTTTGAGGTTGCCAGTGGTAGTTGGGGGAAGTGGGTGTTAATTCTTCATCGCCAGAAGGTGGAGTCAAATTTTATTTTTGAATGGTTTCCTTGGAGAAGGGGCCTTGGGACTTCAGTTGTGTTTTGGCTGAAAGGGTGGAAGCTTCTTCAGTTTGAGCCTAATCACAAGCATTTGGGTATATTTAGGAGCTCAGGTGCATGCATCTGCAAGTTTGATTTTACACCTGTAAATGGTGCTTTGGTTTATGCCATAAACCCTGGAGACTGGGGTCAAGGTAGGCATGGCTTGGGCCAGGTGTCTTCTGGCTTTTGAGGTGTGTATGGCTTTTGTTGGGGGGGGGGGGGGGATGATGTTATTCTTCCAGGTCCCTAGTGAAGAATGAGAAACAATTCACTTGAGGTTTAATGTGTCCAGAACAAAATCTGAAGCAAGGTTAGCTACTTTTTTGACTTCTTACAAGTTGGCAGGCTTAGTGTCCTTGTGGGTAAAGATGGGATAAACAGGGCTTGTCAGGCAAGAAGGATACTTTTGTTATGTTCGGAACAGATACATACATACTGTGCACTAGCACTGTTACAGAGCTTAAGCTACCAATGAGCAGATCTGCAAAGGTCATCATCTGGCTTCAGCAATTCTTAAAGCAGAGTTGATGTTCATTTATCAGGGTTCTTTTAAATATGAATAATGGCTTTTTTGTTTTCTAAATCTCTATCTTCTCCTAGTCAAAGTAGTATCTATCTTTGAATGGTTCTTACTGCTTCCCTTCAAAATACCAAGTCTCTCAAGCCTGTAACTGTGTCTTTCAAGAGGTTCTGAACTTTACCTGTGATACAGGTCATATTCTGATCTCTTCAGGATTTACTCTGAAGACTAAAGCTTATTTGCAGTTAAGGCAACTGTGATACAGGTACCTGCCCATCTTCATACAGAGGCTGCAAAAGGCAATACTTAATAACCATAATGTATTCAGGATCCATCACTAGAGTATTGATTTACATTTAATTGTTGTTACTGAATTATTGTTGCTATTATAATAATAATATCGGTGTTCACTGCACCACTGGAAGAATTTCTGATGTTTTAATAGCTCCTTTTAAAAAAAAAAAATCAGTTTAATGGAAAGCAGTAGTTCCTGAGAGGGAAGTAAGGGGCTTGCAAATATAGACAAAACCTTACTACTGTGTTCATAGCTATTTTTAGATCTCTACACAGGGAATTGCATGGAACACTTCCAATAATACTTCAAATACTAAAAGCTTCTGAAGCTTTGGGTGTGGGAAGATTCTGGAAAATCTTTCTTAAACCCTTTTTTTAATATCAATTCACAATTCTTTGGGTGTTTATAGGTGTGGGGTTTTTGAGGATATTTATAATAGGATACAAGTTGCTCCCCTATAAACTATGTGGGTTTCTTCTTCTAAGCAGACACTTGAAATAAATTGAGGTTGTTAAATTATGCCTGACAGAACAGACGCAGTGTGCTGGGAATGTATAGTGAACAGCTTGCATCTTGCACTAGTATGGCTTTATTGCTGCGTTTTCCTTATGCAAGGAGCATAAAGCCCTATAGGCAGGCAGCTGTGTGTTTTGGGCAATACCGAGGGGAGGCACTAGTCATTCCCACTAATTCCTGATTCAGAGTGGACAAACTGTTGCTTAAATGTCTTTGTTTTGGTACAACAATAGTAGATATTGCAGTAATAGAAGATGATTGGGAGTTAGGCTATATACCGACTGCTGTGGCATATGGAGGTTATGTGGCAGCATTTGGCTGTCTCTGCAAACCAAGGGATTTGAGAGGTTCAGCAGTAGAGTACTGACTTGACATGAACAGCAAGTGATTTTTTGAAGAGACGTGTTAAATGAAATCTGCAGCAGTGGACTTAGGTTGTCAGAGTTCTTCAGTGCACTTTAATAGAAGGTTTTGAACTGAGCATTTGCCTAGGATGCAAAGGCAGTTAGCCTTAAAAGCATGTTTCTAAAAAATTTACTCTTCTTTTGGCATGTATGTCACAGCACTTAAATCCAGGAGTATTTGTGTCTGGTATGGACACAATGCACTTGCTAATGCCCTTCCTCTTGAGGAAATACTGAGTGTCAAATCAACTATTTATACATTTGACCATATCACAAAAATAAGCTGCTCTTTCTGCAGACTATTCTGTTTCAATATGAGCTTACACAAGAGACTATGGAAGTTGCTTGTTTTCTAAAGATGATTTTATTGTTTTTTCAGGGTTGTGAAACTCACAGGGGCTCACTGCATTGGGGCTTGACCAATGCTCGTGAGATGTACAAAGGAAGTAGCCACACTGTTCAAAGTACCAGCATGGGAAATCGTTTTACCATTTAATGCCTGTAATTGGGACTAGGCGGCAACTCTCTGCCAAATTACTTCTGAGCCTTGCTTGGATATTTCTACTTTGCATAACTCCTGTGAAACTGAATTACTGCTGGGGAAGTTATGTGTATTTCTTCTTTTCTAGATCTGGATGGAAAGTACCATTGACCCAGAAAACTTTTGTAAAAACAATGGATGGCAGTAATGCTACAAACCAGTCTGCCTTGCTGAGTCTTGCTATTTTGCAATGCCCCAGTTTTAGTACAGAAAATCTGTATCTTTAAATTTACATTTCTTAATATTTTAAAGCTAATTGTGAAGCTGCAGATGGTAAACGGGCCTGTTTGAGTTTAGCTGTTACACTTAAGGGATGATAGTGCTATACAATCTAAGCCTTCTCTTAATTTTGCCACATCTTCATTGTTATAAAAATCACAGTAGTAATGTGTCAGGGAAGACAGCAGGGCCGCCAGCGGCCTAGCTCTCTTCACCTAAGATTTAGGTCCTGACAATATCCTTGCTAGATAACTTATTCCCCATAGCTGTAACAGCCACTCACCTTCTCAGCCATACTGCTGCAAAGTATTGTTTTCTCTTCTCTCTGTTGTCCTTGAGCTCTGTCTGGTTGCTGCAGTGAGTTTTCCCAGCTGCTTTTTTTCAGAGCTTCACTGACTTCAGTCACACTTTCAGGAGCTCGTCAGTCGTAGGTTCAGGTCACGTCGACCTCGATCTCGGGATCACATCAGGGTCACCATTTGTGGCATCCAGCAATGAGCAGCACGCAATTTGATATGAATTTTAGGTGAAGCCATTTATTGGGTGAAATCACACAAATTATATACACTTGTTACTGCAAACATGACAAGCTAAAAAACTGCTAATTGGTTACACACATTGTTCACACCACACTGATTGGTTAGTAATTATAATGAGTTCTGATAAACCTATCTTATAGCTAAATACCATTAGTTTACCTTTGATGCCTTAATGCATCCACACACCTGCTGTTTTTCCTGTTCTGATGCCACCTTTCGTGCCTAGGCTCTGACGAGCAGTCTCATTGGAGTCTCTGGGTTGTCAGGAGACAGTGATTTATGGTTGAGTTTGGCAGGAGGCGTGGGTGGGAGTGGTAGGTGTAGAAACAAAGTGAGTCCCTGATCTGATGGCAGGCAAGGCAGATTCTGGACTGTCTTTGTAGGACTTTTGTCAGTGTCCATAGGCTCCGGAGGTGCCATGGGGACAACACTGACTGGTGCTTTAGTCTGTGTTTCTTTGTATTCGTAGTCTTTGAGTGGGGGGGCGGGTGGTCCTGGGACTAGGGGCTCAAACACTTTAACAGCAGGGCATGCCATTGCTGCAAGAGCTTTAGCAGCTCCCGAGGCAGCTGTCTGCTCTGCTTTTATGCTTTCCAGAGTGGACATCATAAGTTTCCAAGCAACAGCAAGTCTCTTACTTCTTTGTCTCCCCTACAGACTGCATCCCATAATTTATACCCCACCCTGAACACTAAGTGTGGTTCAACTAAAACTCCATGGTCACAACACCACTGCAGCAGGTGCTTCAGCATCGGCTCATTGTATTTTGTGCCTCTCCTTGAAAGGATTTTTGCTAAAATCCTGACTATAGCCCTTTCCTCACATCGGAAAGCCTACTGGACGTTCCCTTCTATCATCAAACATCACTGTGAAGCCCCCATAGTTTTATGTTTCACCACAGAAATTGGGATCGTAAGGCTGGGCCCATCCTTTAATTGGAGACTCAGATATAAGATTCAAGATGGTCTTGATACATTCAATGACTGTCAGGTTTTCCACCAATAAGAACCACTCTGTCATTTGAATGAAGACAACAGTCTTGGAAGAGCTTCGTGGTGGTCTGAGTGTTCTCTCTGAGTTCTTTAATTTTAGCACCCTTGACGCCAATAATTCCTCCTGCCAAACTCTGGTGATGAGGAGGCTTAATTCGCAGTGAAAGTTGCTGCCTTTGTAGTGTCGATACTCTTCCAAAGTAGGGATAATCTTCTTCAAGATTTCTCCAATTGTCTCTATGTCGGCACTTATACTCAGGATGTGCTCGGGGCCACTGCTCTCTGGGACTGAAACACTGGCATTGTAGTCTGTATGAAGTGCCTTAATATTTTTGCCATCTTTTCCAATCACTGCTCCAGCGTTTTTGCTCTGAAGCAGGATGTTTAATTCAACCATCTCGTCTGTGTTCCAAGATCTTTTGAAGACCTGCTGCTCTTCCATATCTTCTGCAGGGCATTTGCCATTTGTCTCGGTGTTGGTGAAGGTCTCTTCCTGTTGCTCAGTCTCAATTGCCGCCTTTTCTTAGGTGGGTAGGCAAAACTGCTATTCTATATCCTTGCAGAGAAGAACTCAAGTGATCTGGGTGGAATCAAAATCCAGCAGCATATTGCTTCACAAGCCTGCCTGGTGGGAATGGTGGTGGAAGTAGTGGGGAAGGCAGCAAAGGAGAGCGAGACCAACCTCAGCTGTGCGAAGAGAAAATTCAGAAGAAGCCAGTGTGGAAATATCTGGGGTGGCAGATTGCTAAAAGTACTGTAACACCCCAAAAGATTGAGATCCCAGCGGAGGTCAGCATGTTAAATGATGTTCAAAAGCTGCTTGGAGATACTAACTGCGTTAGATCATTGTGTGGCATTACAAATAGGGAATTGGAACCTTTAGTGGCATTGCTAAAGGGAGGAGCTGGTGCAGGAGCACTGAGAATCCTGTCAGAAGAAGCTAAAAAGGCCCTGAAAGTTATTAGTACCCATCTATGGGATCCTGACTGGGACATAGGAGTCACAGTCATTAATCAAACAGAGCATGTGTTTGCTATTGTGATGCAGTGGATGAATGACAGAGATCCCTTAAGGTTGTTAGAATGGGTATTTTTGCTAATGCAGCCGAAACCAGAACCCGCATTTCAGAGTATTTAGCTCAGGCACTTACCTACGGGTGTGGATTCTGCGAGACATGCCACCTTACAGAACTGTGCAGCAACTGATTTCCTATTACTGGCTCACGGACATGGGTGTCAAAATTTTGATGGCATGTGCTGCACCACTCAGTTGATTCAAGCAAGCATTCAGAAATTAATAGATCAAACACAAAAGATACAACAAGAAAATGGATTCTTTGGGTTGGACAATTGATTTCATGAGTGGGGATCTTAAGGATGGATGTTGTCAATGGCCAAAACCAGATTGCTGATTTTAGCAGTTGTAGTGGATAGCCAATGTCACTGCAGCCTTTAAAAAGGCCAAGAAGTTGCAATGGCTGCAAGTTGGAGCACAGGAAGTTCCACACCAACATGTGGAAGAACTTTTACACAGTGAGGGTGACAGAGCCCTGGGACAGGCTGCCCAGGGAGGTTGTGGAGTCTCCATCTCTGGAGATATTCCAGACCTGTCTGGACGCCTATCTGAGTGATATGTCCTAGGGAGCTGCTTTGGCAGGGGGTTGGACCCAATGATCTCTCGAGGTCCCTTCCAACCCCTACAATTCTATGATTCTGTGATTGTCTTAACCTCATTGCCATGTTTGAGCTTTCTGCAAAGGGCCCTGCAGAAATCTCTACAGGCAGTTTTTATAAGACAAATACAAAAAGGGGGAGTTGTCAGGGAAGACAGCAGGCCTGCTGGCGGTCTAGCTCCTTTCACCAAAGATTTAGGTCCTGACAATATCCTCGTGTTCCCATAAGACAAAAGAAGTTACTCATGCTGAGAGGAACTTAATAATCACATTCTCAAAACACAGTGGCCTTTATAGGGGTACAGGCTACCCTAAACCAAGAAGTAGTTCTGGGAAGGTACTTGGGAGTAATGGAACATGTTAAGAACCAATCATAGTAAGATGGTCAAAACAGCAGGTGTGTGGATGCTTTTAGGCATCAAAGGTAAATTTATAAAAATAACAGTATTTAGCTACAAGATATGTTTATCAGAACTCATTATAATTACTAACCAGTGTGGTGTGAACAGTGTGTGTAACCAATTAGCAGTTCTTTAGCTTGCCATGTTCGCAGTAACAAATGTATATAATCTGTGTGATTTCACCCAATAAATGGCTTCACCTAAAATTCATATTGAATTGCGTGTTGCTTATTGCTGGTTGCTGCAATAATGTGTTGTAACCTGATTTTGTTATGGTAGAATTCTAAAATTGTGGCTTAATCTGACATAGGGTGTTATACTAATTTAGATCGCTGACCTGCAGACTTTATCTATGCAGCTTGAATAATATCCTGCTCAGGACTCAAATAGAAGTGTGAATTACAGAGATGTTTCTCTTAAGTTCAATACCCAAGCAAGGTTTTGTCAGTATTGTGGCAATTAAGTGCCAGAGGTCCAGATGTAAATTCTTATTTCTAGCTCTGTCTTGCAATCCTCAGGCCTCAAAAGTTTACTGTCAGGTGTTAGAGTTTGGCTCATTTTTGTACAGTAAAAGAAGATAATTGCTTTTTTAAGTGTAATATGACAGTATTGTGGCATGTTTCTAGTAGGGAGGATTAACATTTGGAGTCTCTGGCTTCTGATCCTGTTTCTAAGACCAAATAGGAAAACTTTTTTCAGATCAAAGTGTCACGTAAGAACTCCAAAACAAGTGGCATTTTGTTAAAGGAGGTGAGAGTGAGTTATAGTTTGGCTCTTACTAAAAATTGAGAGTTAACATGATGCAAAAAGCAGCTGGAAACCTTTGCACAAAATCTGTGGCTATTGGCTAGTACTGTACAGTTTGTCAGCTTATGTCTACAGAATTTAAATTCTCAATCTCACATTATATTTGCAGTATTCTAAAAATAAATGCTTAAATGAGATAAGTTCTCCTGCTGCCACCAGAACTCCGTGAGTAGCATGATGTTTGGCTGTACCAGCACTAGAGTGTCTTGGGATTGAAATTGAGGACTAAGCTGGAGCAGGAGGTAGGGTTGAGAAGGCCTTCATAACACACTGTCAGTCACCTATACCAAGGAAGGCTTCACTTGATAATCTCAATTTTAAGTACTGCTGAGGAAGAGGTGAGAAGAACTTGCTTTTAAATTTGGCTGGAATCAAAGTCACTTGCAGAATCAAAGGTCATAACTCATTTTACACTGCAAATCATTTTCATTTCTAGCAAAACCTACTTGTGCAGTATCTTTTCTCAAACTCTTTCTCAAACATCTTTTCTCATTCTTTCAAGCAGAACCATCCATAGGACGCTGTGTGGTGTGTAAAACGGTTATTAGCCACTCTTAAATACTTTCTGCTATTGGAGAGAAGCAAGAACCACCAGGAAGGTCATGAATTACGACCTTTTCAGAACAGTGCAAATTGAAAAGTGTTAGAAAATAGTGATTTGTTCCAGTACCTACCAGAATTCTCAACCAAGGATTAAAGCCCTCTGTACTAAGTGCTTTGTGGAAAAATATAAGGATTCCTGCTATGAATTGCTCCTGGCTTCAGACTATGACAAAATGCAAGAGCTGGATGAAATGTATTCTGCATGGAATTGGGAGGATAAGTTGGAAAGTAATGAGCAGATCATACATAATAAATAAGTGACTAACAAGAAATTGATATGCCTACCATATGGGAACTGAGATGGACGCTGACTAGAAAGAGCTGTGCTACTGGCTGTTCTACTACTCTCTACAATGAATTCCCAGCACTCTACAATTTTTCCTTTTGTGCTTTTTTTTTGTTATTATCATTTAAAGATCAGATACTTAGGACTAAATCACCTCTAAAGTCTGTAAAATGGGCAGTGTGTTACTGCACTTCATTAATGCCCTGCTGTCTATGGATACCAAAAGTTTGAAATTCAGGCTGTGTGGTCCTGCCTTTTAACTTGTAGGTTCTTGGAGGGACATTAAAAAGTCTTGTATTTTTATGGTACTGTATAAGGCTGCCTGTAGGAGTTTGCTTTTGGCCTGTGGATGCCAATAAATCCTGACTGTATTTTTGGTGTGGTTAAGGTGAATGAGAGAGACAACTTCACAGATAGAGCTCCCATGTTGAAAATTCATTATGAGAACTTGCATCTTACCTTATGATTGTCACTTTTCTGATGGGAAGATTTGTTTTTACTTACAATATACATGCAAGACACAGTCTCTTTTGGTTTTACCTCTTGGTGTTTGAGCCCATTAGAGAACTGGCTCTGGGGCTCCCAAAAGATTTACAGAATAAATGCTGTACTCCTCTTTGCCTGCCTCTGTATGTGTGTGGTAGTGGTTATAATTTGATATCTTACCTTCAGTAATAACACTGAAACACAAAATTTAATGTTTTTAGACTGGAAAAGTCCTTTTGGCTCCCAGCTCTTGAGAATAAATGCCACCTGGCTTCTGGAAAGAAGCTTTAATTTTATTATGCATAAAATCATTAGAAAAAATACTCAGTGTGTCTGTCTTTGTGAAATTGTTGTTCTAAGCCCTAATTAGTGCTACTCTAAATCTTGCAGGACTGTATTGAATATAAGGATTTGTTCAGAGCAAGTACAGCTGTAATTAATCTTTGCATTCCCATCAAGAAATGCTGGCACATGCTGTGAGAAACAAGGAAGGAAACTTTCAGTTCAGGCTGTCTGAGCCAGTACCCAACTACAGTTAAAAACCACTGGAGTAATCTCTTTATCCCTTTCTAGTGTGCAGGAAGGTTCTGGGCAGAGAAAAATCCAACCCAGCAAGCAGCCTTTAGCTTTTGATTATGCTGGTTTAATTTCCATGTTCACAAAGTTTCTAATGGATCTCAGTAATTCAAGAAATTTCAAAACTGGCAACTACTCTGTCCGTAGAGATTCCCAATAATGAGAACGTATTCCAGAAATCCGAGCTAGTTAAGTACATTTAAAGCTGCGCCCTTTGTGTGACTAAGGGACTCTAATAAAGAGTTCCTAGTGAAATTTGGTCTAAGTGGAGAGAGCTCATAAATTAAGGTTAAAAGCATGGTAGTGTGAGGACAGCCTTTATTCTAGTTGTAAGGAAATATTTGCATTGTGTGGAGACATATATGTTAATATTTATCTGTTTACATTGAAGTCTAAACAATCAAAGAAGGCTGGCTGTAGTGAAAGGGCTCCACTTGCCAGACTGGTTTCAACCTTTCAATCTTCCAGATATAGCTGAAAGGGAGACTTTTATTTGTGTTCCCATAATACAGGTTTTCAGAGTTTTTGATCTGTTAAAAGTATGTGCACTTCTTCAAGATCCAACAAGGACTGGCATAGCAGTGTAAAAGAGAGGGCTCCTGCTGCTCCTGGTTAACTATATCGGCATTTTTCTGACCCTATGGCTGGTTTCAGGAAATTAGGCAGGAAAAAAGGCACTGCAAAAGGAGAGGTGAATGGTTTTGTTAAGCCCATCTCCCTGACACAGCTCACACTGTGCTCAGAAGAGCAGTGCTGACAGTGCACTTCAGGAAGCTGCAGTTTTACAAGCCAGCTCTCTGCACCTCCTTTGTGGTAATTCAGCTTTCTCTCAGATTGGTATTGGACCTTGTCCTTTTCACCTAGAATCAGGACAGTGAAGAAAGGTGATCTCTGTGTCTTTCCAAATTCTCTAAAGTGTTCCCTTGAGGAAAAAACAGTCAGAGGCTAAGGCTTAGATTTTTTCAAAGGGGCCACTGAAATTAATAGGATAATGGGTGATTAATGCTTTCAAGCTCCCCTGAATATCATGGCTTATAGTAAGCTATGTAGGATCAATAACAAGTAACAGGCACAGATGAGCAAATAAGCAAAATGTTAAAAAGTATATATGTTTTTATGCATAAATGCTACTGAAATATCTTCTGGGGTTTTATACTTAAGAGATATTTTAGATTGTTTTTAACTTGTCACATTGACAGTGAATTATGTTTAATGAGCCTTTGTTCTTTAAAAGGCAGGACCTGGCAGAAAACTGAAATGGAAAATGGAGCTAGGATAGTTAGACAGCAATAAATTGCTCAGTCAGCTATGTTGTATTCCTACTATCCATATCGTGATCCTTTTGCAATGACTTCTTGGAAAGATTGTAATTTTAACCTACTTCTCTTGTGTTATCTTCCTGTTCCTGCTGTCTCCCTAACAAACCTGCTCTGTCTTAAAACATCGTGTTGTATTTGATGTGTTGTACAGATAGTGCTTAACGTGGGCTGTAGTACAAGATAGAGTCATCTTGGTGAGCAGTAAGAAACGGTGGTTTAGGGGGTTCTGCTTTGCACTCTGCTCTTGCTTATGTTGGCACAACTGGTTTTAGAAGCTCTGCTGTAAGTTGGCAAACTCATCTGAGGAGGAGCACAAACCTGTGACTGTAAGCACAGCTGAGGTAGTGATGTGTTGGTGAAGGAACAAACAGCAGACATCAGAACTGGTCACAAGTCAGTTTAACCTGGTGCTTGGTAGTGGATGATGACCATGTCTTTATTGTGCTGACCCTTCATCCGTGCAATGGTTCTTTTCCTCCATAAGTCTTTCCTGATGCTTAGTACCTTGAGGATGCTGTTTGCTTTCCAGAATGTTTCTTTTCCAAGTTACTGGAGCATCTAAACTGTTTGCATATGGCTCAAGAATGAGCTTGTGTCAGAGGTAACAAGTGAGAGGAGTAAGTGAACAGAGGGAGGGAAGAAACATTGTATTTGACTCTTGGCTTTATGTGAAATGATAGCTTTGTAACATTGGAGGCTTTCCTGGGTTAGATGATTTAAGGATGTATCTGAACACGATACTGCTCCAGCAGAATCTCTGAAGGTTCCATACATACTGCCACAAACCGACCCAACACTGATGGAAGGAGCAGAGCTGTTGTCCCCTCAAATGAGAAGAGCGACTTGTTCACTACTCTGCTGCTCTTTTTTCTGGACCTGCACTAGCTGGGAAGGCTTTCCATTACAAAGGCAGAAGGCAGCACAGTTTCCACAGTCTCATTAGTCTGCTGCTATGCTTAAAGCAGCTCTGTGGAGTAAACCTGTTTTGCTCTATTATTGACTTAGTATTTGGGTGAGGGGAGGAAAACTTCTTGGAAACATCATGCAAGATTTTCTGTTCGAGAGTGGAAAACATGTTGCTCTGAGAAGTAATTTATTGACACCTTTCAAATGTCTCCTCTGTATACAACACAGATTCCTGCAGTTCAGACTGTGGCAGACTTGTGCTTCACTTGGCTTTACTCCTGAACAAACTGTTGGTGTTTGTGCTTAGAAGGTCTGCTCTTGGCCCCACCCCCAAAGCCTCTTAATTGGACTCGCTTTCCTTGACGTTCACTTAATTTTACCTTGGAAAACTTAGTAAAATCTCAAACTGAAAAAATGGTGGTTTACTGATGGAACTCTTTAATTCCATCTCTGAATTCTGTGTGTTTGAGACTGTGATCCATCTAGTTGCAGCCTGGTCAGAGTACAGTACTGAATCAGTAATGACGTTAGGTGTGGATTTATTGAGCAGGCAGCAAAAGAACCACCTACTATTTTCTCTATTTCTGTCTTTCTCCTAGTCCAGCACACACATTCTAGGTTGCAAGTTCTGATGGCTGTCCCATGTGACTGGACTGAAGTTTGGTAGGATGTGACCAGGGCTTTAATTAGCATGTTTTTCTTAGGCTAGTCTGCTCAACAGTTTGTTGAATTTTGTTAAACCTGCTTCAGCTTCCACTGAGGTGAGATTAATTTGCATGCGTAGATGAGGTCTTCAGGATGGAAACTAAATCACTTATTTCAAATTGGTTGCTTTATGTTTCACTTATTTTCTTTAGATTTGTTTTCCAATGCTTACAGCTCTTGATTTGTATAAAGCAGATGCGTGTGAGGGTGAAAAAAAAAAGCTTTCCATTTGATGCAAGACTTCAACATTACTTGTTGGCTTCTTTCCTCCATGGTGTGTTACTTCTAATAAGCCTGACCTTCAAGATAGTAGCTTTGTAATGATTGAGGACTGTTATAGGCCTCAGATGTAGATGTACATGAAAATAGGATGGAGTTGCACAATAATGGCAGCTGTTCATGCAGTTACCAACTGCATCTCACCTTCTGAGTCTTTGCTTGGGATCCTTTAGTGAATCAGTACCTGAAGAGCTGTAGTTCTCAGCTCAAGTAAATCCATTCCAGGTTTAGTTTCTAAGTTTAGTTTCCAGTTCAGTTTAGGTGAAAACAATACTGCAAGTTGTGTGCGGTAGAATGGATTGAAGTGAAAGATGGAGGAAAAGCAATCCTGAATATTTTGGAAAATTCTGAGATTAAATAGAAGCTTGGTATGCTGAAATTAATAGTGCTAGAGCTTAAGTGTGCATTTGGAAGAACTTCCCCTTCTCCCCTGCCTAAACACCCTTCAATAGGGGAGATGATATTTGCAATAATGTGACTGGATGCGAATAAATAAAAAGTATTGTGAGAAAATTACTATAAATCAGATCACAGAGAACTTGACTAGATTGTGAATGGGAACTGAGGTCTCTCTTGGATGACCAAAGGAGGTTTGAGGTTCATTGGAGCAGGAGAGATGAGGTTATAGGGAGGGCAACTGCTTCTTGGGCAAAACATAGTTCTAAGCTAATGAAATAAATGTTCTTATTATGGGAACTCGATCATTAGTAATCTGGGAGATGTGGAGGTGCACACCAATGTCATACTTGGTGAAAAGCAGTACCAATCTCAGCGTAAGTGGGTGAGTATGAGATGTTGAGTTAGCCTCAGTGCTGAGAGCAAGCTCCATATGTCATGGTGTTCCACTGATTTGAGAAGCTGCTGGGAGAGCAAGCACAGTAGCAGCTGGCAGTGACCATGTGCGTTGAACTACAAAGATGGTCAATCTCTTAGAATTATCAAATACCAAAGCTATTACTGAAAATAATATTTTGCTTCTAGGGCAAATGATTTTTGGAAATTGGACACAGAAACTGGCTTAGGGAATCCTTTAGACTTCCAGGTCTCATATTCTCTGTAGTTGAGCCTACTGAGAGCTGAGGTAATGGGCATGGTGTAAAACTTCGAGTAATGTCAGTGAGGTGGAGTTCTTCTTTTCTGTACACTACTGCCTACACACTTGGTATTATAGGAATCAAACTGTTAAACAGCACATCTGAGCACAACAAAGACTTACTTGCATTTTACCTTAGTATGTTTTCCACCTGAAAGCTGACTCAAATGCTGTGCATCTTGCAAGAATGTCACTTTAGTCTGTGTTGCATGTGAAAAGTATCAATTGTATACATACAGACAAAATGAATTTTTTTTTAATAAATTATGGGGGATTAGTGACTCTTTCCAGTTATCAGTCACCTTAACAGACATAGACAAATTTCATTAAAACGGGCCTGAGGTGATGCTTCCACAGACACTGGGGTATTGGGGTGCCCTGCAACAAATGCTTTGATGTAGCAGTGAAGTAGGAAGCATTTTTCTGCAAGATACTCAAGGTTATGCCTGTTGGAAATGCAGTCAAGTTGCTTAGCTTTCCAGCTGGCCACCTGCCACGGCAAAGTCCAAGCTCAACATTCTCTCATGGCTGGCGTTGGCTGTTTTTTCAGCCTGTAAGATCTGAGGTATTTATTTCCCATCCCTTGATCTGATAAGATTTGAAGGGGAAACTCACTGGTAAACTTGTGATTTAGTCTTGATCAGATAGTCAGCACTGCTGACTAGATTCATTTATAAGGTAGTATTGTTTTTTATCAATGTATCTTTTAGTTCTGCAGATGTCTTCTGTAAACAAAGCAAGTTTCAGGTTTGCATATTGAGCTGCTGAAAACAAAGCATTAGACTAGGGTCACGTAATGTGATGTGCTCTGACTTGGCTGGACCTGTGTGGAGCCAGGAGTTGGACTCGATGATCCTTATGGGCCCCTTCCAACTCAGGAGATTCTAGGATTCTGTGATTGTGTATTGCTGAGATTTGTGGAAATACCCAGTTGCTTCTAAATACTGATGTGTTAATTGGAAATGACCATTTTTGCATGGCAGTTGCCCCCCCTGAGAATAAATGGGCTAATTTGCTAGGGATTGGCGAGTATCTTGGATTCATCCTTCCATTTACAGCTCAGGACTTTCTTTTAACTGTGGCAAGATTGCTGCTTTCAGGCGCCTTCTCTTTTGCATTTTAGCAGCCTGTGCTTGGAATGAGAAGTTGAGCTGGTGTGTGTTAGTTCAACTTCACAGAGAACCTCCGGTGTGTGAGATGAAAGGGTTCTGGCAGCAATTTGGGACAATGTATTTATTAGCTTAGACAGTTGGCAGGGAAACAGGAAGGAATCCTTTCATGGGATGCTTATGACTAGATCTGTCGTCCACTCATGCCAGGCTGAGTTAGCAAGCTTGGGCACACTGCTGATGTTGGATACAGTAATCAAACTTTTATTGTTTAAAAATAATTGTGTTTCTTACACAAAAATCGGGTAGATATTTCCTTCCATCTACTCCTTGAATCTTGCTAGCTGCTAGTCAGTGAAAGCAAGGAAATGTGAAATCAGTGTAACCAAAATGTGAGGCTGGGTAAGGATTTCTCTGGAATTAAAAAAAAGAAAAAGCACTAACTTAACCCTTTTGTATTGCACAGCGTGTCTTTGTTTTGTGGGTGGCCAGTTTTCTGTTTTCTCTGCTGTTTGCACCTGCTTTTCTTCCACTCCTTGCAAATCTGTGAAGCAGGAATAGCAGTGATGAAGAGACAGTAAGTAGGAGTAAAATCAAAACAATAGGGATTTGTGTTAATGTTTCTTGAAACTTATAGTGTAGGATGAGCCTGCCTTCCTCTGTTAAAAGAACATTCCTTTCCTCCTTGAGGCAGTGCTGCTAGCGTGCATATTTGAGACAAATGGACAGAATTGTTAACATAGTATTGAGAGTAATTTATCTCCTCTACATCCTGTTGATGTAGAAACACCTAAAATTTCAGGGGAAATGTGTGGTGTTTTTTTTCTCCTTACAGCACTTTCAGGAAGACTTGCTGTATTTAATTGCTGGGAAACGTTAATGTATGTAGGAGCTGGCCTTTGCCACAAGACCTCTGCTCCTGTTAGGAGTGTTTCTTAGCTGTAAGGCTAGAATTTCATTCAGTCACAGGGATCTACAATTTGTATTACTCATGTTGGAACTCAGATGAGCCTAGAATTTTTAGGCTAAAAGTAAAGCAGGTTTTTCATACCCTTTTTCTTATCCACATGCTGTAAAGCATACAGTTAGGCCAGTGTGTCATGTTTCAAAGCAGGATGAGTTTATAGAAAGTCATCCTGACTTGGACAAACAGATTTCTGCATTCCCTGTTCGTATGGAGCTGACAAATAATGATTCTTTTTTAGCATATTTTCAGAGTTTTAACACTTAAATACCTACACTGTATGACAAGGCAGAAGAAAGAAGAAGTTTATATAAGAAGCTTGGAACCAAAAGGTTCTTTTTGGAGTTGGTATGTTTGTAGGGTACAGATAGCAGCAACTTGGATAAGCACTGAAGTCACTGGATGGGAGCCAGTAGCTCAGACTGTTGTTAAGGAGGAAGTTAAATAGCAGTAGAGATTTTTAGTAGTTAGAATTCTGTATGGCTTAAATAAGAAGTGGTTTAGTCTCTGCCATGGAACTGATGATTGAATGAAAAATTAACGTTTGTCTTGTGTCAATAAGTTTCAGTGCCCAGACGAGATGTAGAATATCTGTGGAACAGAATTTTGGTGTAGCATGGGCAACAGCATTTCAGGGCAATTTAGGCTACTTCAGCATCCTTCTGAGCAAATTCTTAGCAAGCACAGACTTGCTTATCTCCCTGAAAAATAATACTTAATTCATCAGCTGTCTCGGAGAGGAGAACACACTTTTGGCTATAGCAAATCTATGCCCTGTTACCAGTAAGGCTGAATAGAAGTGCAGACTTAGAAGTAATTCTTGGAAGAGGCTGCTGGTTTGGGGAGGGGAAATTGTCAGATAATTTTAACCCTGGGTCTTTGGGTTTTGTAAAGACCTACTGTTGTTCTTGGACAAAGCCGAGGTGTGGAAACTGGAGCCATGTCTGCATGCTCACTTTTGAAGGATATATATGTCTTATGGTTGCTTGTGTCCAGTAGGTCTCACTAAGAAAAGTGTTTCCTGTGTCTCTCTTTGCTGGTGAAGTTTTGGGTTCAGATCTCAGTACCCCAAAACTTGTCTGACCTAACATCTCCAATGTTGTCAAATGCTAGTCTCCTGCTTATTTTGTCCTACTTCTGTGCTCATAACCTTGCTCTTTCCTCAGGCCTCTGCTTTGGCTGTCTTTCTTTTATAAAACATCTGAAATTGATTTGCAATCAACAGGTGATCAACACCCCAGGAAACTTGGAAAAAAACAAGGTCTTGGCACAAGATTTCTCTTGCTGATTAGCATTCAAATTGCATTGTCGGTATGTGGGTCTGGCAATCTTAATGCCAACAGTGCCTTGTATCTGCACCCAAAACTGGCCTCTATATGTGCCAGTGCCTGAAGTGCATCTCACTCATGTATCTGAGAGGTGAGAGATTAAAGGCAGAGAGATTTCCAGTCTTCTTTCTGGGCTCTCCTGGATTTCCTGTTTTTCTGCCTTGCTGCTGAATGTTTTACAACTCCAGAATGGAGAGTGTGATACCAACACCACTGTTCTATTCAGATCACTCTTGCTTTCACCTTGTGGATTCAGCTGCAGTGTGTGGTAGGTAGGTAGCTACAGTGTCCGTTTCTCCCTGTGTTTTGCTGTATTTGTGGGAGCCTTGTTAGATCTGTATTATTTGCTTCCTTGAAGTATAACATTTCCTTCCTGTGTGGTTTAATTTATCTGAAACAAGCAAAGACTGACAGGTCTACCTTAAATCGTGTGCTCTAAATTTAGCAGTTAGACTGATCACAAAGGGCCAAATTAATATTATGTCCAAAAAGCCTTAGGACAAGGAAAGGAAAAAAGCCAATTTGGAACAGAGAATCCCCTTTCAAGTCTTTCAGTTCAGAGTGGGGAGTTCTTTTCCTTCCGGACAAGTTTGAAATGCGCCTGTATTTTAGGAAACTGGACAATGGGATGTTTGACTATCATTTCTGATCTGACCAACTGTCACTTTGAGTAACTGCTGAAGGTTAAAGTGACAAGTTGATAAATGTTAACCTTGCAGAACATTGCTTATTGCTGAGTTTCAATGGGTAATTTAAAGCAATCTACATACAATCTATTGTGCACTTATTTTCATGAAATGAATGCTGCTTGGGAACTCTGCCCAAGTGTGTTCTGCTTGCTTGTTGTGCTGAGGCAATCGATGGCAAAGGAAGTGATGCAGATCAGTTATAATATTTCTGTGGGGAGATTTCTTACGTGCCATGAACCTACCCTGAAGGGACAGAGATGTTAAATTCAACTAGCTATTTCCATAGTGATTTATTTGGAGCTAATTTTAAGATGACATTCATAGAATACATGAATATACAGAATAAAAACTTTTTCATAATTTTGCTGCTTTTGCCCCTTGAGAGTGCTGTATTCAAAATAATCAGCGTATAAAAGAAGAGTTTTAGAGCACTATTTCAGGAAGGAATATGTATATACATTTTATCTGTTCTCCCTTTCTCCTTCCCCAGTCAGATTTAAGCAAATTGTAGTATTTTCTCTGGCTTCACCAAACTTTATACTACAGATAAGGCAGTTAAAAAAAAAAAGTTTTAAAAAAATCCAATAGGGATGCTGTATTGTCGAACTTGTGGGCTCATTTTAGTCCTTCTGTTTGTGTTTCTTGATCCCCCATTTCCCAGATGTGCAGTGACTCATCCTACTGAACAATGGGAACAGCATCCCTTATTCCTTCACTTGGTCCCAGTTGGCAAAACTGTTACTCAGAGGATATGTATTGCAGAGGGAGAAGAGATTAGCAGTGAGAGAATGAATCATCCCAGCATTTGTGGTAACATTTGTGTGGTGAGCAAGAAGTTAAGAAAGAGTATTGGTCTCTACTATGCTCTGGTGTACTAAAAAGGATTAACTGAATTATGAAAAATTCATAACTCAGAGGTCACTCTTCCCTCCCCCGCTGCTGTTCTGGAAAATACAACGTATGGATGGGAGGCAGCGTTTTGATGTCTTGATTTATGATTGAGGAGAACAGAGGGGAAAGGGGTACATAAGATATTTTGGTATCTGATGAATCAATTGCAAATACTTGCTGCTGCTTTGGTAACAAGCCATGTTAGTGAACCAGAAAAAACTGGCCAAGACCTGGAAAAAGAGAGCTTCTGAGGTGCTCAAGTCAGCTCTTGAATGGCCTGGAAAGGCTAGATGAGTTTGGAGAAATACTAAGAATCAGCACTGAAAAAGCAAAACCAGCTTTTTTTATGGTCAGTGTCTTCAAGAGAAAAACATAGCTCAGCATGAGGGGCAGCTGATACCCTTTTGTTTTGATAGTTATTTGCCTTGAAGGGAAACCCTACCTAAACTCAGAAATTCTGTGTGTTTTATTTTTATATACCTGTGTGTTTGTGTGTGTGTAATATCCAAAGCACAAGATAGCTTTGCATAAATAGTAATTTATTGATGGAACTCAAAATTGCATTCAAGTGCAGCTTGGTATAAAGCTAAGTAGATCTCTAATTAATATTGCTCTGTATTTTCCCTGGATGACAAGGAAAAAATTAAAAGCTGAATGAATGTTCAGTTAATTGTTCTGATTAAACATACTAATACAAAACAGTCCTAACACCTGGAGTTTCCATATTTTCCTTGTTCAAATGCATTACAAGTTATTAATCAAGTCAGTCAGTGCCATCTGCAGTTGTTCCATGCTGCCTGCTCAATGAATTGAAATACTCCTCTTTGCTTCTCAGAAGGAACCGACTTCTCTGGGAACCAGACTGAGATGTAGAGCAAGGTTACTCTTTGGAGCAGGGTCTGAACAGACACTTGCATTGGCTGTAGCATCGGACTGAATTGGGGAATGGCCTTCAAAGGAGGGGATTTTGAGTGTGTGGAGTGGGTTTATGATTGTGTATGTGTGGTAGGGTTTTTTCTTCCCTTCAGGTTTGTGTGTGTTAATGTTTTGCGTTTTTTTCTTAACTCCAAACCCTTTGAAGTTTGTGAGGGATTTGTTGTTTTGGCTGGAAACAGATATTTTGAATTCTGTGCTAGAAGAGACTTTTCAGACATCTTCAGATCTGTCAAACCATGCATATGGTGTTCACACCTGTTCCACCAACCTGACCTGGTTACCCAGCTATCCCAGTGTCTTGCAATTACTAATTAAAGTTTCCCAGACTTATTTGGATTAATTACAATGTTACAAAGAGCTGTATAAGAAACCAGAGCAGTCTAGATTCCCAAAGTCACTGCAGAAATAAACATATCTTCTTTTTTTTATTATTAAGATTGTTTTCTTACCTTCGCTATAAATGCACAAAATGTTAAACTGATTGTGTGGGGCAGGAAATAGGGGAGGCAGAAGCTGTAAATCAGGTAAACTTGCTTGTGTGTCCCAGCAGTTTACAGGCATACAGCTGTTTCCTGTTCTCGGCGTGGGAGGTTATATGGACAAGGCAAGGACTCTTAAAGCAACTGGGTAGAAAATAGGGAGAAGCTGTATCCGAGCCTGCCTGTTTGCAGTCTTGCTGCACATCTAAAGGCATTGTGTAGGAGAAAGCATAATAGATAGAGAAGGGTTTCTTTGTAGCTTCAGTGACCTTTTCGTTTTTTGGGCTCTACCATCGCCTAAGTATGACTAATGCTGTACAGGAAGACCTTTTCTCTTATTCATGAGGTCTGTGAGATCTCTTCTGATCCAGCAGAGTGCCAAAAAATACAGGAAATTACTTTCACCTTATGAAAATTCATGATTGTAAGGAAGCTCTTGGAGCAATTGTTCTTTGGAAACTTCTCTCCCCAAAAGTCATCTTTTCTGTTAGTGATCAGCTGTAAATCTGTTGTGATACAGGGTAGCTTTTTGCAAATATGCATGTGGTCTCTCCTTTATGAAAAGACATTTCCAGTTCTAAATGTTAGGAGATAATAAGTTACAGCTCCTTTTTGTCTGTGCCTTAGGCTGAAACTATGTACTTGTGCAGTACGCTGAATCCTCTGATCTCCAGCCTGGTTCTTCAAAAGGAGCTGTTGTGGCAGCGTCTCTTTACAGTTGTACTGGAGGGGAGTAATTTTATTCTGCTGTCTTGAGCCTGTGATATGGAGGATAATGTATGGTTTAAGAATTCATACTGCTGTTGGAGTCTGAGATGATGTTCAGAATGAGAACATTCTCCAGATCAGCGATTTGGTGAGGGTACCTGCTGTCAGTTTGATCATTAGTGACACAGCCCTGATCTGCAAGAGAGAGAGAACATGTTTGGCTGCCTAAAATACTAAAAGGTAGCAGGATTCTCCACTTTATGGTTCTTGTGACATGGCTACAACTGCAAGACACGTGTCCTAAACAATGAAGAATGTTATCTTCAACTGCAGAAATGAAAGGGAAGTGCTTGAAGGAGGGTGGGCTTCTGCCAAAGACAGCTTCACTCCAGAAGTAAAGTCTGCATTTATGTGGAAACAATTTTATTACTTATAAAAAGTATGTGCAGGGCTTATTGTATCTGCTAATGCAGAATGACACTTAATTTGTGAGATGCATAGGCAAGCTTGTATTAAAATAATTTTTAAAACCCCACCTACCAGAACCACTTCACATTTTCACACAATACATTTTCTTTATAAACATTGCTTATGTTCTTCTCCTACAAAACTCTTTAGCAGTTACGCCAAGATCAGCAAATCTATTATTAAAATCCTCAAGCTTAAAAAGGAAACTATCTGTGGAAGAGAAACTCCTTCAGAATGTTCCTTTCATTTTCGACAAGCAAATCTAGTTTGAATTATCACAAATTGTGGGTGACTTAAATCTTTCACTTTTCTTAGATATGCCAGCCAGTCTAGGATATGCTTTTGTTCACTGTTATGAATTTTAAACAAAATACATCAGCTTCTGATAAACATGTTTCGTTTTTACTCCCACCCAGTGTCAGTTAACTGCATTCATTATACAAGGAGAAAAAACCCTAAGAGCTGACTTGAATAACACTCCTTTTCCATTGTAAAGATTTGCTGGATAGATTTGAGCATTTATTCAGAGCCCTACTCATCTTTGTTTTTTCTAGAAGTGATAGAGAATTGGTTTAAGAAGAACTACTGCAATACCCTCACATCAGCATTATGTTATGGCAGCTTCATTTATTAGCAATTTGTCAACTAAGCTATGTAATACCTCAGCTCCTGAAGGATGTTGTCCAAGCTTCCAGTTGTGCTATTGCTCTTAGACCTTTGTGCATGTTGGAAAGTGCTGTAGCTCCATTGGATTAGCTACACTAGAAACAAGCTTAATTCCCATCTCTTTCCTTTTCCACAGGGTGAATCTGTGAAATACTTCTTGGATAACCTGGATCGGATCGGTCAGCTGGTAAGACTTACCTTGTCTTTTTGACCCAAACATAGCCTGGGTGTGCTATGATTAATGCTTTTTGGGTTATTGTGTAGGTTTTTAAATAATAATACATTAATTGAATACAGTGTTCTTTAGAAATAGCAAACTCCAGCTGTATGAAACTGAAGCTGAACTGAAGCTTAAGGATATTAGGAAGAGATTCTGTACTGATAGGGTGGTTGGGCACTGGAACAGGCTCCCTAGGGAAGGGGTTACAGCACTGAGCTGGGCTGAGGTCAAGAAGCTTCTGGACGATGTGCTTAGTAGTCCTGTGCTCTGACTTGGCTGGCCCTGTGTGGAGTCAAGAGTTGGACTCGATCCTTATGAGTCCCTTCCAACTCAGGAGATTCCGGGATTCTATTTGCTTAATCTTTTGACAGACAACAAATATTGTTTATGAAAGTTGTCTTTATGCATGTATTTTCTTTTATCAGTCCTTCTGTGCAGTCTCTGGATCTCATTCAGTTTTTGTTATCTAATGGCTGGTGCTATGTAGCAGAATGAAAGCTTAGCAGAATGAAAAATTTGCTAGCACTTGTAGGATTCAAAATGGGTAATGAAAACATCTGTCAGAAGACTTGGAGGAGGATGAACAGAGGGGATTTTTCCTAAATATGAAGCGACATGTTTCAGAAGAACAGATCTCTGTCATAGTGGACTGGGCCACAACCTGTAGTAGAACTTGTTGCTGTACTTGCATAGCCTGTGAACCTGAAAGAAGATGTCCTTTGCAGGAGTGATGAACTGTGAAAAGCTAGATATAAAATAAAATAAATCCTATCAGTGATGATTTGCTGATCTGCTTTACTGAACACTTCCTAAAAGGCAGTAATGCTGGCTTAGAATTTCATAATGAAAAAACTAGATTTCATCCTGAAAGCAAGAGGCTTTAAAGATGAAAGTGTGTACAAGAGTATTACTCCTGTATTCTTATTCCCCAATGTCTCTATCTTCTGTAGCGGTTTACTCCTGTTTTAAAATAAATGCTCAACAGCCTATTATTTTGAAGTTGAGTAATTGTTCTTCACATGATAACAGAAAAAAAATCTCTTTTTGTTTTTTTTTCCTCCTCATTGCTTCAATATTCTGGCATTATCAGCCTTTTTCTAAGAATTTTCTTGACACTTGTTCTCCTTTCTTTTACAGAATTATTTCCCCAGCAAACAAGATATTTTGCTGGCTAGAAAAGCCACCAAGGGGATAGTAGAGCATGATTTCATTATTAAAAAAATACCTTTCAAGATGGTGGATGTAGGTGGACAAAGATCTCAGCGTCAAAAGTGGTTCCAGTGCTTTGATGGAATAACTTCAATTTTGTTCATGGTCTCCTCCAGTGAATACGATCAGGTTCTCATGGAAGACAGGCGCACAAACAGACTTGTGGAGTCCATGAACATCTTCGAGACAATAGTCAATAACAAGCTTTTCTTCAATGTTTCTATTATCCTATTCCTCAACAAGATGGACCTTCTTGTAGAGAAGGTAAAGACTGTCAGCATTAAGAAGTATTTCTCGGACTTCAAAGGCGACCCTCACAGGCTGGATGATGTTCAGCGTTACCTGGTGCAGTGCTTTGACAGGAAGAGGAGGAACCGCAGTAAGCCGCTCTTCCATCACTTCACCACTGCCATAGACACTGAGAACATCCGCTTTGTGTTTCACGCCGTGAAGGACACAATCCTTCAGGAGAATCTGAAGGATATTATGTTGCAGTGAAGGAGAACAGCCCGTGTTCTGTTAACATTTGCTGGAGGGTTAGATCAAAGTTTTTTTGTTATCCTTTCTTTATGGCCCTTGCATGAGGTGTAGGACCCATGCTAATTACTTGGCTCAGGAATGCAGTAAACTAGCCAGTCCAAACAGAGGAGCTATAGGCCGAAGGAGTCAAATGTTGATATTAGCTACTGAATCATTTGGACTAGAAACACTACTGAAACATGGCTGTTGCAGGTTCTGTACCTAGTTTGGAATGCTGAATAACACAACCACCTTCTGCCTTCTTAGAAAACAGAAATCTCTGATAAACCATGTATGGAAGACACGTTTTAAATGCTCAGTTTTCAGAGACGCTAATCAAACAAACTGCCTTTTCTTTTTTGTAGTTTGGAGGTGCTGAATCAATCAAACTAATCTTAATAAGGTTGGTAACTGTATTGGAGAACACTAATGGAAGTCATGTTCTTAACCCTTAAGAATATAACCAGATCTTGTGTGTGTGTTCAGCTTTGCCAAGGATCTGGAATTCATTTAGCAAGGTGGATGCACACCTTTGTCTGAAGGTTTTGCATGAGTCTCCTGAGGCAAAAGTCTAAAAGTATAAGGAAAGCCATGTTTAAGTAAATTGGATGGGAAGCTGATACGGAGAAGGGGTTATTTTGCACTATGTGTGAAGAGTAAACTGGTAAAATTAAACTGGTAAAGGGCAAACATCATGGGGAAAACTGATTTCCTTGGTAAAGCAGCCTGTGCTAGAGGTGTATCCACACAGCGAGTGCTCAAGTGAGATGTAGGTACTGCGTGGAAATTCAGCACTGGTCACACCTGTAGCTGGCAGTAGTTGTGGAGGTTCAAAATGTCGTGTGACAGGGCTTTATCTATAGTGAAACATTTGAAAGCTGATTAAACTCTTAAGCAAAGGTTTTGGTAGTAGAGCAGCTGCTTGATTTAGTTCCCAACAGCTGACCTTATAGGAAGACTGAACACCCTAGAGATCCTGGTTTTACAGCTGCACTGATGTATTTGGACAGCAAGGTCTTGCTGTAAAATTAGCCTTTAATTGTCTTAATGGGATCTTTAGCCTGTAGTAATGCACATGTAATTCTGAGTACAGTCAAGTTGGAGTTGCCCGATTTGGCAATGGTTTGTGTGTAAAATTGCAAGAGTCTATGAATGATGTTGATATGAACTGTTAATTAATTTCCTAGCTCTCAGTCTGTGTAACTATCAGGTGCCTTTCTTGTGTACAGACATATCGGATCTTTTCTATTACAGTGGGGTACAAGGACAAATTGAAGATCTACCTTTATATCAACACTGTAGTGCTATCCTTTAGGTAATTTTCAAACATAGGTTACTGTGCAATTTTTGTCATAGTATTTTATCCAAGAATAAAATTTGAAGGGCTGCTTGTACCCATAAATAAGTCAGCAGATTCCCTGGAGTTCTTATCCCCTTTGAGCCTGTAATGGCATGTCAAAACAAGCAACGCTTTACTTCAGCTGGTAATCCCAGGGGAAACGTGCTCAAAAAAAGTCCTGTTCTGTTGTCCTTTCATGTTAATTTGGATAAAATCTGGAATCTTTCTTCCCCTCTGAAGCTTGCAGATGTTTGTCTCTGTATTTTTGTGTAGTTTCCTAATGTAGCAGTCTCTTGGCTCTCTTTGTGCAGGCTTCAGAGTGGAGATGATGTGGCTATTTCAGTGCTATGTAACGAAGGCAGTATTGAGGTAAGAAGCAAATGAAAAGTTGCAGATGGGAAAAATCTAATTTAAATTTGAGCAAACTTTAAACAGGAATTAGCTTCCCTGTAACAAGGCTTATTTTTGCCAGGACCAACTCTGTCTTTTAAATATTTATTCATTTTTAACCTGCAAGGAGAAAAATGTTATATGCCTCTAATACTCATATGGGGGAAAACTCTTAAGATTATTATCCTTTAAAAGGTAAATTTTTCAATAGTGTGATTCAAACAAGTTTACTCATCAGATAAGGCTCATTTCTCTAAGGTAGCCCATTTGTTTGGCTGAAGACTAAGGTTGTTTTCAAAGCTGTCAGATATTCTTGAAGTTCTTTGTGGTAGTTTCTACTTCACACAAGACACTGGGAAAGAGAAGGCAGTTGTGGGTTGACCTGGCTTTGAGGTTAACTTGACTTTATTTCCTGGTTTGCTGTGAGCTTTGTTCTTTTGCTGAATTTTCTAGATGGTTTAATATTATGCTTGTTTTGTCAAATGAGTGAAACATTCCCTTTCAGCTGTATTTTTCCTCAAGAATTACCTCAGTTTTACGTCTGAATCTACTGTTGTTCTGAGAGGCATAGCATGAAACTTCCTGTTACCATTTTTTCTTCATGCTCATCCATGATTTTGTATCCTTAGTCTACTTATGGATATAGAACTCTAAACAGAGCTAACAAAATAAATGTTGCATTAAGAAATTTAATCTGCACCTGGAAAAGAAACAGGGTGAGATCTCACGTTGAGCTCTTTAACTTGCTAGTGATTTTTTTGTATGATACAGCAGTTTTGCACACTAAACCAGCCTTTAGGGAACCAGTTTGATCACTTCAGGCCCATCATTGCATTTTTTTTCCTGTTGATAAAATGAGCCTAAGCATGATGCTATAGATGAAAATTGGTAGCTTTGCTCTGTGTTCTGCTGACCTCTGATAGTGACGGTTCGCACCAGGAACCCAAGATCAGGAAGCTCATCTTGCACAAGTCAGGCACTCCTCAAGTTTGCAAAGGATGTGGCCCGTGAGTGGAAAGAACTTTAAGTGGCAGCTGTATTTCTTTCTCTGCAAAATATACTCTGCTTCTTGCCACAACTGAGGTTGGTTGATTTGAGGCTTTTTTCAAGGTAAGATAATATAATAGAATAAAGCCAGAAAGTCACGTTATGGTAAATCAGTTAATTACTAAAGCAGAACTTAGGTACCTTAAGTTGCACAGACATCTCAGGACAGGCTTGGTTCGTTGCTTAGTCCTTTCACAAGAAACAAATAAAAAACTTAAACCGACATCCTGGAGAACTTCTGCAGGTAAACACAGCTGGAGAGAACATCTTTTTTGTTAACTTTATAGGCTTATTGTTCATTTGCCTAGTCAGGAAATGGGTCACAGGCAGGATGATCATCAGATGGAGACCTTAAATAACTACTTTCAAAATAAAAAACCAAACCAAAAAGCAGACTTTTGCTGTCCCTCCTCTGACAGCCACGGGTCAGGCACCAGCGAGGGGTGATGCAAAGGGGTTGTCTCACAAGGACAAAGAGAGGAAGTGCTTGCAGCGTGTGCTTTCAGGAGAGACTTATGTCATCTTGCCATTTAAGTAGAAAAACAAAGTAAATGGGAGTCAGTTATCGAACTGCTTCATGTTTGTTGTTCACACAGCGGGCTTTAAGCTAATAACGTGTCAGTCAGTAGCATTCCTCCAGCCTGCAGTGCTGTCACTCTCTGAACGAGTCTTAGGTGGCTTTTAGGTGACGTGGTGAATTGGAATTAAAAAGGAATACTCATTTTCTGTGGCATGTTTAATAGGCAGTTGTCACTTTGAAGGAATTAAATAGTTCCTAATGGTGAAAATTATTTTATTATGGAATGGAAATTACTGGCTACTCAGCTTTACAACTCAAAGATGCTTCCAGCTTGAGACAAAGAATTGATCTTATTTAACACAGCAGCATAGATTATTTGACTGAATTTGAGAATATATTCATTTTTTAAAAAATACTTCTGTGTAAAGCCTAAATCTAGGCATGTTACAGGGTTGAAGCTCTTGAAGATGACCATTTAAAGGCTTTCTGGGATAACTAAAGCCTTGAACCTCAGCTAAGCAGAGTGGAGAAATTAATGGCAGAAAACCCATAGTGAGATAGAGTAGGAAGAGCTGTGTGTGGCACTGCAGGCAGAAATGTCATTCCATTTTTGCTATGAGAAATGGCACACTTAGTGTGTCCCATCCTCTGTGTGTGTGCCCCCATCCCTTTGTCCTGATCCCCCAGGGTATTCACCAGCCCTGGTTACTGTAATCTGTAAAGAATTGTGGAGCCAAATACAACAAAAGAACAGACATATAACCACTGAAGAAACTATCAGTGTGCTTTAGTGACAGATAACTGCCTTCCATGGAATATCATTTTAGAAAACAAGCTCCTTGCTGCCTTCAGATGACTGTCTTTGTAGATACTAATGTGATGGTCTAGAGCCTTTTCTATGTATGTACCTCTCTAGTTCTCCTGGAGGTGGGGGGAACAAACCAACAAACTTTCTGCTGCATGGAACTATAAGATTCCTGCAAAAAGCCTCTCTGATTCTCTAGTAGTGACTTAATTTTGCTGGTGTCATCAAATTTTCAGGAGTCCTTATCAGGTTGATGGACAGTTCTGTGCATGCCAGCTGGAGACACAAGTGTGATATGCAGTAACACCTCCATACAGTGCAGCTTGTCATGTAAGCCAAGCGTGATCTCGGTCTCTCATCAGAGCTGTATCAGTTCCTAGTAGTAGCCTCTCTTCTATATTTTTTTCTAGCATCAAATCACAGGGTGTAGTCAGGGGTTTTAATGTAGCACTGCCAACTCTTTACCTCAGTACACTGTTAATTCTGTACCACAGAAAGCAGCGGGTTAAGGTGTTTCAGTAGCAACTATAAAACATCTGTGCCTATTTTTGTAACTGAGTTCCTAACTGATTTCTAGGGAGCATCCTTTATGCATCAGGAAGACTGGCATGGTCTGGGCCAGGCTTGGCCTGAATTAATACTGATTCCACACACTTCTAGATGAGGACTGACTAGCCTAGTGAGGAAGTAATTGGCAAGACAATACAAGGCCTAGTGTTTTTCAATATTACCTGTTTAGTAATTAGCTGGGGTGAACTCTGCTTTGTGCTGTGAAGTGGGCACTTCTTTAATGCTAATCTTTTTTTACATAGATGGAAATGAGTAAAGCCAGGATATTTGGAGCTGAAACTGCTGCTCTGCTAACCAGGTGATGCCATGTCTTTGCTCATCTTGTTGGTTGGACAGTTTAGCTTGATTCTTGACATTTTTATCTTTCTAGTGGCATTTGGAAAGCAGTGTTGAAGTCTGTCTGTGTTGATATGCTTGTTTTCTTATTGGGTGGGGGAGTATGGAGGGACTAGATTGTCAGTGCCAGTGACTCTGTGCCTGGCTTGATGAACTGTATCACAACCTGGCTCTTGGCATATGTCCAAAGGCCATGTCTTCTGTCCAACGTGAAAATACTCACAGTTGGAGAGAAAAAAGAGCAGCACTGACTTCCAAGGTAGGCATTCTGGTAAAAAAAAAAGCCAAAGTATGTTGGAAGGGAGCAAGAGAGGGGGTTATTTTCTTAACAGATCCCAAAAGCTGATGGTGCTTGAAGACTGACTGAAGTGAAATGCCATCTGCATTGACCCCAAAAGCTTTGAGTGACTCCAGAGAGCTATTGGCTGTGAATTAGCAGCAGCAGCAGGCTGGCAAGGCTGGCCCTGCCGCAGCTGCACCCCCGTCCATTGTAAATCTCTCTTCATCTGTTCATAACCCAGCGCTAAAGCTTAATTCCTGCTACAGCATGGAATGTGGATCTCAGGCCAGACAGGGCATCTTGTTCCTTACCAGCACGTGAGAATTACATCAGGGGAATGGCTGGGTAAGGGACTCTAAAAACTGCAGCTGATGGAGAACAAAACTTCTGGCTAAGCAGGACCTGAGAGAGCATCTCCTGAGGGGAGAAACTGATTCTAACTAGCGCTGCTTTGCTGCTTAATACTTCCCATGGATGTGTTGTGCTGAGCTTGTGGGCAGGTGGTTGGGCACAAACCCTGAGAGAGGAGAGCAGGGAGAAGGGCGATGTGGGGAGGAATGACCTTTGCGTAGTACGAGATGCGTGGGAAGCGTGCTTGGTGGGCTTGAGGTTTGAAGACGTGTGTTCAAACTCCCCTTTGCATTGGAGCCATTAACTGTCTTTAGGATAATGAGCACTTTCCCAGTGAACAGGCTTCGTTATCTGGCACGTGTAATGAGCTTGAATTGATGATACATGATGATACTATTTCTGGAGACTCCACTTAACGAAATGGCTAGTATTTATTGCTCTTGTGATGACTTGTATATGGAATCAATGTGTATGAAAGCAAACTGACAGAAAACAAAGTTATCTTGTGACACAGTCGTGTAGCTAGGAAGCCAATTAATGTTACCTTTTATTCTGCAATTTACTTGCTCTCTGGTGCCTATGCATTGTAACACACATACTATGCAATATCATTCTCTTTTTAAAACCAGTTCACTGCATTGGGCAAGAAAGGCCTGATTTTTAGCCTTAATTTTCTAATAATTCACAGGAAAGTACTTCAAAAACAGCAAAAAACTAAAAGAAGGTGAAAAATGCATAAAGTAAAAGCACAGTTCCAGACTGCTCACTTAAGTGTCTTTCTAGCACCAAAACAGCATCCACGATAGATGCAGCTACTGGCTGTAATAGTATCAACTTAAGAAAACTGTGTACTAGATAAAACTATATTGTGATGTGTAAAAAGTGTATTTTATAGCTTTGGTGACTTAGTTTACTGTTTTGTATATATGAATTTTATAAATCTATTAAAACTTGGCTTGTTATACTGTTCTTCATGGGTCTTCTCTTTCCACAGAGTCTAGAGTGACTTTTTTATTTTCCTTTGCTCAAAACCTTTACACAAGAGAGACACTTGTTAAATAAATTACACCGTGGACTGTGTGCAGGTACAGCTGCTGTGCAATAGGCTTGTTCTGTAGTCTTCACATACCTCCCACCTCTCCAATTCAGGTTTGAGTAACTCTTGCTGAGTGTGTCCAGGAGTTAGAGGCTGGTGGAACATTAGCCTATGTAGAACTTTAACCTTGGTGTTAGAACAGGTGAGAAGTGGAAGGGTTTGTGCTTATGTATTTGAAGCTCAGCAGAACAAGCTACATCAGCCCATTGATTTGGTAACCCCTGTTAGAGATTCCCCCTCTGCTATGGGGTGCCTGATAATAGCCATGGGAACTATACCAGCTTCTTTTCCTGCACCAGGCCCTTCTGTTGGACTTGCTGCCTTGTTTGCCATGGTATCTTGCAGGGTTGTGTGGAACCATTGACCTTTGGAGAGTCATTGGTATCCCTCTTACCACATTGCCGTCCTGGCATCAGCTCAATGCTGCCAGCTAGAGCTCCGGTTCTCAGGAATGCCATTGGCCTTTCCTGCTCACACTTCAAAAGGTCACATCTGGCAGGTTTTTGTGGCAAGTCTCAATTGTTTCTGGTGGGAAGTGTTAATGCCTAATCAATTACACTGGCAGGTACACAATTCCAAACACTTCATGGAGCTTGTTTGTCCTTTCTGCTGACCACTGGAAATGTTAGGTCCTGGGCTACAGCCCACTTTGGGGAATGGTTGGCTTTTTCCCTGGAGGTGCTGAGCGCTCTCAGGTAACAATGTGTACTGGCAGCATCTCTGACAATGTGTGACTGTGTTCTGTGTCTCTGAAAATGTGGGCAGAGGAACTGCAGAATCCAGTATGTGCTAATAGGAGATTTCCAGGTGTGATCATATACTTCCTAATTCCAAAAGCCCTCAGCAGCAGCTCCAGGTGATCTCTTTGGTCACCTCTGCGAAAGCAAATTACCCCTTTTCTGGGCCAAAATATTCTTGGGAACTGCAGCCCTATGAGACAGTCTACAAGAAAAGTTTAACAGGTTTCTCAGTGGAGTGAGAGAGCTTTTTCTGGCAATATCTGCTGGAATGCTGTGGTTGTTTAACAGTAGCCACACCAAGCTTTTGAGATGCTTGACCAGCAGGTGGTTAAGGGGCTTGGTGGTAAGTCATTGCTGCTGTCAGCTCTAGAGCTGGTTGAGGTTTGGGTTGTGATGGAGTTTGTGATGTCTGAATTGCTCAATCTCTCAAAAAAAATCAGTAGCAAACAGTTGTTGCTGGAGTGCCAACTGGAGCTCTGTCCTTCCCAAGTCAGCAGTCACAAGCAGGTGCTTGTGTCAGTGGGATTTAAACTTTCAACTGGAACACATGGTGGGAAGCTTGAATCAGGGTGTCTTAGGTGATGCTTCATGTTTCTGCATTTCATCCTGTCCCACTTCCCATGGCAGACATCCCTTCTGTGATCCAACTGTGCAGACATTGCCCATAAGAACAGAGGCTGACGCAGTGCTGCAGGTAAGTTTGCTGGGTGCTGATAAATGCTGGTACCCAAGGGAAAAGCCCAAACTCAGCATCTCCTCCCTGGATCAGCATGGGTACCTGTCACTAGACTATTGCTTTTGCAGTTTCAGTAATGCAGCACTCTGAAGATAAAAGGGAATATGTGGCGATGTCCCCAGGGAGAGTCCTCTCTAAAATGCAAAGCAGGCAGGGCTCTAAAGCTCCGTGTCTGGAGTGAACCAAGGTGTGGGGTGGTTGTAGTAATATTTAAGTATTTGTTACAGCTCTTTGAGGAGAGAAATTAAATCCCTGTGGTTTCCAGCTCCAGTCTGGTATCTCATTATCCTGCAAGGGCCTGTGAAGAAGTTTATTCGGTTGCAGACAAACTCTTGGTGTTCTCCCTGAGACTGACCAGTGTCTTGGGAAGCTGCATGGTGTTAAGGGAGGAAAAGGTACTGGGACAACTGTTCAGGAGGCTTTACAAAAAGTAGCTTTCTCTTAAAGCCTCGGTCTTGTGCAGCTGGAACAGACTTAAAAGCAGCAGTTTTAGGGGAGAGAAGTGGTCTCATCCGCTGTTAAATCAGACAGTGCTGGAGACTGTTAATGCAACGTCAGTGGAAGGTGTTGGTTTCACCTCTCCCACCTCTGCAAGCTGTTGTGGGCAATTTCACCTCTAACTAGCAAATAGTTGGGTGTTGTAGGTTTTTTCGTGTTTGGTTGGGTTCTTTTCCTCCTGGACAATTGCCCTGTACCCTCACTCCCTTCAAATACAGCAACTTCGTGTTTTAAGAGTAGGAGTGGAATGTTCTGCCTGTTTATCCTGGGGAGAAGATATTTGCCTTTATGAGCTTGTAAATCTATTAAAAGACTGTTTTCTGCTCTGTTTGGGATTATAGGCTTTAGAAGTTGCTTCAAAACAAGTATCCTTGAGCTTAGGGCAGAAAGGGCGTGACAGGAGTTACTTTGATGGTGTAGGGTGCTCTGGGCAGCCCCGGGATGGTGGGGTTTGGGAGGCACTCTGAGCCCAGCGAGCCAAACGTGTTGTACCATCGCGTTGGGGATTGTTCACACACACCTCCAGGAAGGGGTTACCTGGTTCTGTGGGGGGATCACCTGAAGGCAGCAGCTGGCCACGTGCAGAGGTTGTCTCTAGATCTAAAGCTGTCACAACAAGGTGCCTGCAGGTGACGAGGCAGGGGAGAGAAGGTGCTGCCTTCCTGAGCCATGCCCAGGGGTGCTCAGCACAGGCTGCCAAGTCCCCTTTGGGATTTCACTTCTTGCCCAGCGGGCTGGCCGGCTCCTTTCGCTGCCTGCAGAAGGTTCACCAAACTTGCTGAAGCTCTGCGTAGCGAACTCCTAGGTTCTCCTGCTGCCTACCCACAGTGAAACCCCTTTCCTGAGCCCTTTGTAACCAGCCCCAACCTTGGCTGCTGAGTTGCAAGTGATTTCTGGGTGTGCATTTATATATGGAGTACCCTACTACTTCTGGCTGATGGCTGATCCACAGCATGACCTTCTCAAGATGACTCTCAAGTACCTCATCCCTATTTCTGTTCCACAGTTTACTTAGCAGCTTATTAGCTGCAAGGTCTGCTTCTGTTCCCACACTTTTCCAAGTAGAAGTATCCCCCCAGAAACCAGCGCAGATTGTATGGTTGCTGCTTAAACTGCAGGAAATCTGATTTAAGAGATTACCTTCAATTCCTTTCACTTCTAGTTCCCCTGTCAGCTGTTTTTTTGGCCCTCTACAGCTCTGGTCCCTGCAGAGAACAAGAATTGCACCTTTGTGCCTTGATTTGCTCTGTAACCTTGGCCAGTCATTTTATCCCTCCCTGACCCAGACTACCTCTGGTCCTTGCTCGTACTGGTGTAGACCATGTAGCAAGTGCAAAGTACTACTTACTAACCCTGGGAAGAAAAGGTGGTGCTGTGATACCCAGCGCCAGCGCTGGAAACCTTTGCTGATGTGAAGAGCAGCCACCTCCATGGGAATGCACCTGCATGAACAAAACCCTGCAGCGTAACGCCGCGTGGACCTGCTCTCCTCCCGCTGCCTACGGACCCAAACACGCATTGAGCCACCTTCTGCCTTTTACTGCAACACTGTGCCCTGCCTGTGGACCCTGCAGAGCTGCTCACGCCAGGTGAGGTAGGTGAGTTGCCGTGCTTATTCACTGCTAACCTGGGGCACTGCTGGGATGAGCTGAGCTGAGCAGGTACTTGGTGGCTCTGTCAGTGATGGTGTCAAAAGTTACCTGCTGTTGGTAAGCGACAGCTCTTCAGCAGGATTCCTGCTCTCCCAACTCTCACGTGTCCGTGAGCCGAGTGTCACGTAGGGAGTTTCCCATCTGTGGCTTCTGCCAGCAGTTCAGTTTGTGCCACCCCTCTTCTGTGTTGTCTTTGGACTTTGTTGGGCTAGAAAGCTGCCTCTTTCCCTTAGGCAACGTTGTTATCCGGAGTTTATGGCCTCTTTCAGGAAAGCTGCTGAAGTGCAGCCCAGTGGTCCAGCACGGAATTGAGTAAGAGCAAACAGGGCTGAAGGAGACGTAATCTCTTGCTTAAAATAGCAAATCGGTGAAGACACCGACTGAGCAAGTGTGGGGCAGTACGGGGAGTTGTAATTCAGGGAGGGTTTGTTTGGAAAATAGCTGCTGCTGGGAAGAATGTCTTGGATGGGGACCCCACGGCCCTTGAGGCTGCCAGGAGAGGGCGGCAGCGGTGGCTCTGAAGCACCACGCCTGCGCCAAGTCCAGGCACACAGCCTGGAAAAACTGTTTCCAGGAATTGCCGTCATCGGCCCCGGAGCCAGAGCTCCCTTTCTCTCCCCGTATGAATCATGCGGATGTGAAGTCGTTTGTGTTTCCGGAATCCAGTTGAACTTACTATGAGATCATCTTCTCTACTCACCTGCGTGTGTAAATGTCTCTGTAAATCAAGCCTTTCTCTAAAGTCTTCCGCTGCTCCCCTCCCTCCCTGCTCCAAAACCGCGCTGCGGGGCTCCTGCGGGGTTCGATCCCGCAGAGCACTCGGGAGAGCCAAAGCCGTTAACTCTTCTGAGGGAAACATCTCTCTTCCTGGCCAGACTGGACCCCATCCCACCTCCTGGTATTTTTAGTGGGGAGAAATCTGAAGCATGGCCACGTAGCTGCGAGCTGTGTTATCAGCGCTGAGGTCTGAGTGACCGGGGGATGGAGAGGGTCAGCCTTCCCTCGAGCTGCTGTCACAGAGCTTGAAAACCAGCCGGCCTCTTGGGCTCTGTCTATAAATAGCCGGTGAGGAGCAGCATGCCGGGCAGAGGGACACGGGCTCTGCAGCTCCCAGTGCCAGCACAGCAACCGTTCCTGTTCACTGGTCAACTTACGGAGCAGAGAAGAGGGAAAGGGGCCAGGCTGCGAGGTTCTCGGGGCGGAAGGAGAGGAATGTGTCTGTGTTTTCCACTTTTAAGTTAATAATCAGCGAGCGTGTGAACGCTGTCAAAAGTTTTCTCTCCTGTGTCAGCCTGCCAGGGGTGTGAGTAGTTACAGCTCTCAGCTCCAAGCCTGGCTTTGTCTGAACTGAAGCAGCTCTAGAGATCCCCTTGAGTGTCTGCCAAGGCAGGTGTCACACGAATGCTGTTCTTTACGGCAGACACGCTGCCAAGGACCTTTCTGCTTTACTTATTGTAAAGTCCTGTTCTCCTCCATCTCCATCCCCCACTCACAACGTGGGTCTGTCCAGCTCAGTTGGGCTCCCATGCTCAGCCCTCGAGCAGAGGTGGCTGTTTGGTATGGGGGGAAGGAGATGGAGAGGCGGAACGTGTTTCAGACTGAAATGCGGAGCGGAGGAGAGCTCTGTGTACAGCAGAGCTGTGCCCTGCTTTAATTTGCATCTGTTGGTTCAGATGGCCCAAGCTTCTGTGTGAACATGCCTAGTGCCTAGCCTGGGCCTCGTAGCCTGGGCCTCTTTCTTCCTGGCTGACTTCAGTGCAAATGACATGCAGCAAGAAAATGCAAGTGCCTACACAGGACTTGACATGCGTGTGGAGTCGTGCTGTCACTTAGACCAGCACAGGAGTAACCCTCAGAGAAGAACTGGTCACATCAAAGATATGTTAGCAATCTCAGAAAAACACCCTTTATTCCCATGGAGAGCTGCTCTTTCTCTCTGACAGCAACAGCTTGTGGTGAGAGGGGCCAGAAGCAGGGAAGTAAGGTGAGCGCAGCTGGCCCAACCCAGGGGACACCCAGCCTAGTTTTCCTCCCACCGCCAGCGATGAGGGGACGATTCCCCCTTGGACAGTTTTCTGGAACTCAGTTTCCTCCGCAAGGAGGAAAATTTGTCTCCGAGAACTTTCCGTAGCCCAGTGCTGTCCCTAGCAAAGGGTAGGTCCTTCTTCATAGCAGGCAGCTGTCCTGTAAACATTTCCCACCTAGCCAGGGCATCCACAGTCTTGTCTACCTGAGCCAGTTCCTCCTCGGAGACGTTCCTCTCCAGGGCAGCGATGCACATCTCCAGCCACAGTTCATAATCTTTAATGATGTCTGTGGACTTGGTGGACCCAGCAAGCTGGGGCTGGCTCTGCGCCTCTGCCAGCGAACACGAATGCTCATCCTGGTCCAGCTCCTGGCCGATGGAGAGGGCCTGGCTGCAAGTGTCTGGCGTCAGCGGCTCGGACAAGGAGGTCACGGCCTCGGAGTCGTTCTCGCAGCACATCCCTGAGTCGGAGCTGATCGGAAGGATGTCCTCCGAAGCGGACTGGTCTGCTGACTCTTGCCTTGGCCACGTGGACAGTACGGTCTGTGTCCAGGCATAGAGCTTCTGTGACAAGAGGAAAAAAAGGTTTCATTTTAGAGAGCGAGAGAGAAGAGTTACGCCTTTCCTGGTGTTTGTCAGGTAAACCAGCTCGGGTGGATCAGCTTCAGACGCTACAGTCCTCTCTGCCAGCAGGTGGGCTGAGACAGCCCCCAGGGAGCAGGGGCTTTCTCTTGTCCCATTTCCTTGGCATCATCATCTGTGGCAAAGCTGCCCCAGGCAGAGGTGGGCTCTATCTCCCCATACTAAAGACGGGAGATGCTGGTAGAAGAAACCAGCACAAACTCGCTCCTGGCTCTGGGGATGTGATCTCCATGAGAGCCAAGCCAGAGCCTTTCCACAGGAGGCTGTGTCACTGCAAACTCCTGAGATAGTGGTGAAGAACTGTGTTTGGGAATGTTAACTCCCGTGTTTTATTCCTAAGGGCTGAACAGCTCTTCCCTCCTGAGCTGAAACACATGAGGAGGAAGGCCGGGCTCCAGGAAAGAATTAATGAGAGGAAAATGGCTGAGTTAATTTCCTTTCACAGGGCTGCAGGGGCATGGAAGGGGCTGCTTCTGGCATGTTCATTCCTTAAGCTTTGGGGAGGGCATCACAGCTCTCCAGTTGTTGCTGGATCAAAGGCGATCTACCTGTCTGCCTTGTTGGCATGTGTTGGGGGGGTTATAGGTTTTTTTTGAGCTTTTTCACACCCTCGTGGCATATTTCTTCACCCTTTCTTCTGCAGCTGCCAGCTGATGCCCTGCAGTCATTTTAGGGGATTGTGGGGACAGCTGAAGCTTTGTGATGTAGCCCCCAGTGCTTAGTTTGCTGTTCCTTCCCTGTCTGTGCTCGGCTCAGGGTGAGCTGTGGTGTTTGGGAAGTGGGCAGAAGACTCCCAGCCCTACAGAGCCCCCTTCTCCTGCAGCCCCCCCCATTCCCTCCCCCTTCCCTCCACTCTGGCTCTCTCTTCAGGCAAGTGACAGAAGGGATAAAGAGCTCAAATTGAGTGGGTGGGAGAAATGGGCCCTGTTTCTCCTTTCAGTCTGAGCATGAAGCCTCGGGGAAGAATTTCATACAGGAATAAAATGGTCTCTTTCAGCGAAGTTAATCCACCCTGTCCCCTCCCTCTGGGGCAAGAAAAAATGTAAAGGGACAACTTTTCTCCTGCCTCATCCCACCTCCAATAGCCCTTCGCTCCCTCGGGGCTTAAACAACAAAGGGGGCACCAGAAGCTGCCCTAGGAGCTCGAACAGGGCAGGGGACAGCAAGGCTGTCTGAAAGCTGCAACCAGTCTGTGATTTCATGTCTCTTAAATTTCCCAAGAGCAGTGAATTGGGGGAGGAACCACACAACTGCTCCATAGCCTGGTTCCCAAGATGAGGAAAAGCTGCTGAGATGGGGATGTTAAGGAGTCTCTCTGGGTTATTTAAGGCAAAAGGAGGGGGTGATTGACTCAGGGTTGTCACCAAAACCCCAAACTCTTTCCTGTGTCTCGCACTCTGGGTGGTTTATTGATTTTGGTTTGGGAAGGGTTTGCAGGACTGCAGCCTCTTACATTCTCATTTAATTAGAAAGGGATAACCCCATCACTGTTGGAGCGTACCTGCAGGCAGGAGCATTGGAGGTAGATGCTCTCCTCAGGTAAGTCACTAAGAACAAAACCTATTGCCTGACACCTCAAAGAGCTCCAAGAGGCTTTTCAAACCCCTCTGCCATGGCAAACCCCACCTCCAGCAGCAGAGCAGCCCAAGAGGGGATGCTGTCGCACCATGGCAAGGATGTACCGAACTCAACCTCTCAGAGCAGCTCGAGCACTGTCTTCTCCTGCAGTGTGGCTGCTGCAAAGTAACCTCAGTGCTATGTGCAGAGCAGCCTGGGATACTGCAGGAGCAGCAGGTGGAAGCGTTGGCTGTGGTGGGGAAACACTGCAAGAATTTATTTGCTTTAAGTTTTCGAGGTGCCTCACGGCTGGAATGAGCAGCTGGGATTGAAAAATGGAGCATGGCTCTGAGTGGGGCTCAGATAAATAAACTGAGGGGCTCTTCCTCCTGCATGAGGACTGGTTTCCTGTCCCACATGCTCTTCTGCCCATAACTGTCTCTTGCAGACTCCAGCAGCATTACCTGCTTCTGGCAAGGAACAGCTTTGGGTCTGGTATTTCCTGTATTTATTATGAGCATCTGGGGCTGTTGTGGCAGGTGGGGGTCTGGGATGCTTTTCTAAAGGGAGATGTGACTTTAGACTTGCACTTGACCAGCCCCAGCCTCTCAAAACGTGCTTAGCAAGTGACTTTACTGTCTGATCTGATACCGTCTCCAAATGCTTTGTGGTCTCCTCTGTCAGGTTCCTTTAACTGTTTAATTCATCCCTGGCATTTCTATCTCCTCTCTCAATGCCACAGCAAAGCCTCTTACAGAGATTATCACAAGTCCTTTATACTGGCTTGTACTACACCTAGCTGAGCTTTTCCATCTCAGGGGAATAGATAGGATGCTTGGCAGGCATATCCTCCTCGGGTCTGTGTTCCCTGCCACGGGGCATGCTGAGCCAATTACAGTATTTACTGCAGGTGCAAAGGCAAAAATGTTTCTAGAAAAGCTTAGTGCAGAAGACAGTTCTCTTCCAGAAAGCAATAGCTGTGTGCTGACAGGCTGGGTGTTTAAATAAGCCAGGCTGTGCAATTTGGGGACCTCTGGGACTGACCCTCGGACTGTCAGACGGGCCTGACACCGCCGCAGAGAAGCGTTAAAACCACACAAGTGTGTTTCCTCCCCACATCCTTTGCTGTGCTTCTGTGCCTGGTTCCAAGCCCAATGAACCCAGGCGCATCCCTGGCCTTGCTCTGCATGTACCTTGTCACAAACACAGCCCCCAGACCTTACAACAGGCAGCTGCGGAAAGCCCTGTCCTCAAACACGATGTGTGTCAGGCAGGAGGTGTAACGGGGCAGAAGACAGGCCGCTGAGTGAGAGTGAGCACATCACTTCACCTCCACCACCCCTAAGGCCGGGAAGGGCCGGTGGATCTCTCTCTCTCTCACCCTGTAGCGCTCGATGAGTTTGAAGCCCACGACATGCTGCAGCTTCCGCAGGCAGATGGGACAGGGCTCCAGGGGCCGCAGCAGCGCTTCGTCCAGGCTCAGCGCGCCCTGCATGATGCACTGCAGCCAGCGGCAGGTCCCCAGCCCCATCAGGTGGCAGATCTCGTGACAGGTCACCTGTGGGGACAGCAGAAACCTGAGCCGTGCGTGGTCCAGCTGCTCCTGACCTTCCTCTTCCACCTTCCCATCCCGCAACAGCCTAGGCAACTCATCACTCAGCCCTGCAAGGCTCCAGGTGAAAGGAGAGTGTGGCTCCCTTCTTCCCAGGTACCCCAACATCTATGTTTCTGTGGTGGAGGAGGAAGGGGGGTGGTTATAAGCGGCTGTGGGAAGACCCTGTAGAGAGCACGTTTAGAGCGGAGTGTGGGGTGTTTTGGTTGGGGTTTTTTAAGGATGAAAAACAGTCCCACTGGGGTCTGAGAAGGAGCAGCACAGTCCACACAAGGAATCTGTAAGAAGATATTGGTAATAGCAGATCTGGGTCCTTCTAGAGCAGATGCTCTTAACATTTGTGCCAAAGCAAAGACTAAACTGGAGTCAGCTGGCCAGGCATGACTGCCTGGGGAATTGGCAACTTCAGAAGGGCCGAGGAGGGAAGATTTTCCTCCCCTCCTCCCATACCACCTGACATCATTTGGAATTACCTCAGGAAAAGACCTCAGACTAGAAAATCCTGAGCAAATACCAGGGGAGGCAGAGAGAAATGCCAGCAGAGGTGTTGGTGCGGCCGTTCTGTGTGGGCAGCTTTGGGAGAAATGTTAGAAGAGGGCACAGGGGAGATGCTGCAAGGGGGGAGGACAGTGCTTACAAAGAGGGTGTGTTGCAGATAGGTGGGGTTTAAGGACATCTGCATAAAATTACATGTGCAAGCTTCTCTGAGGTATTCTTCTTATCCACCCACATAAGCAGGTCTGGCACATGATCCTCTCCCCTTACAGACACCAATGTCTGAGGAAGACACAGTCACCCCTTCTCAGCCAGCCATCAGTTAACACCCAAGTCCACTACACATTCTGATGGCCTTCCAAATCCTGTATGAGCTAACAGATCCTACTGCCTGGGCATCGCCTGGCAAGCCAAGTGCTCAGATTACCCAAGCATGAGTCTGGCAGCTGGGCAGAGGTTTTGCCTCAGTGTTGCTCCACGACATAAGGCAGGCCCTGCAGCCTCACTATACAGCTGATGCTTTAGTTTGCTCCAGTGGCAAGGGCAGCAAGAGCACTACAGAGTGCTCTATAAGCTCTTTAGGACTGTGTTAAGTGTGTGGACTTAGCCGTGATTGCCCATGTCTTCTGGAAGCAGAGTCTCATGTCAGCTTCTCTGGGCTAAGACATGGGTTATGCCCACACCTGAAACAGTTAATCCTATGTGGCAAGTACTATGGGGTGCAGGCGGTTGCTGGTCCTACCTTACAGCACTGGACCATCTCTTGGGCACTGAACGGCACTGTCCGGTCTCTGCTTTCCTTGCTGACTTCGCATGAAGCCTTCTGTGTGAGGGGATTCAAGCTGCTAGAGCCAGCCTGGGGGAAATCCCCAGAAAATCTGGCAAAGCTGCAGACTCCCACTTCTGTAAAGAGAGGCGTGTACAAGTTAGGCATCAGCTCTCTTATGGCTATCTCACACCTTAGGCAGCATGAAGAGCAAGCTGTTGTAGCACAGTCCAGTTGAGCACACTTCCCAAAGGGTGCCTTGGTAACCTTTGAGTCCTGATTTTCCCAATTTTAAAATGGGAAAATCCTGGTGACACTCATCAGGGAGCAAATAAAATGTTAATGATAAGATTTGACTATCTCCATCTGCCAGGAAAGGTTTTTTTTGGTACAGTGCTGCCTTACTCACACACTGTGCTAAATCAAGGGCTCACCAATCCCACCTTGTCCTGGCAGGAATTTGCTGAACGTGAAGCTCCAGGTCTCACACGGGTAAAGGTCCAGCAGAGTGAGTCCAAGCACACACAGGGCATCCATGGGCTTGTTGTTCTTCAGGAAATTCAAGATCCCATCTGGACAAATAGAAGAGGTGTTCGTTAAAATCTAGTGTCCCTAGAAGGCATGCCAAGGGCTGGTATTTCCCCTGTTCATTGGAAGGAGGATGCAATGTGGCCCCAGCAAGGGAGAGCTGCTGGGTTCCATATCTTGGAGGCTCCTGCGTAGCCCAAGCGTGACCAGCCCTGACTTCTGAAGTGGGGGTGAGTGCAGCACTAAAACCAAGCAGAGCTAAAGGCAGAGGTGGAGGCAAATTCAGTACTAACCCATGGAAATAAGTGCCAGGGAGTAGAAGAATTTCCCTACAGGCACCTCAGGCCTGAGCTGCAGCAACAGCATGGCTGCAGCGTTGGGCTTGGGCCTAGCACATGCTGCCCATCGTACCTGCAAACTGCTTCTTCCAGGCAGGTGATGGGCAGCTGACAAATCCATTTCTCTGGGCAGCTGTGTGACCCTTGAACCCAAATTTCCTAATGTGAGAAGCCAGAGAGTTCCCCACCTGTGCCATCCAGGCCATGAATTTACTTTGGCTCTGGACAAGAGGTGGGAGAACTCGGACTACACCAAATCAACAGAGCCTTCCCGTGGGCCTCATCTGATCCCTCTGCAGAGCTGGACCTAGACATAACAGCTCTGAAAAATACAAACAGCAGAGGAAAAGATGATGAGGGGCACTTTGTTTTTCATGCCTGTTTCCCTCCCAGCAGAGTTCTGGCTTTTCCATGGGAACAGGATCTCTCCCTTTTCACTCCCTTCCTCGTCCCCTCCCTGCTCAGGGCTATTTCAGGCATTTCCAAAGGGAGGGCTGTCCATGTGCCATGCTGATGTCCCTGCCCGCTCCCGGGTCCTTACCAGCGTGAAGCTGCACCCTGTCCGAGTCCCGGCTGTGGCGGTAGCAGCAGTGAATGGAAGAGACAGGGATGGAGGGAAGGCACTTCACACGGAGACCCAGGAAGAAAGACTCAACGCAGCTCTGGAGGGAATCCAGCAGCGAGAGCCCAGCAGGCCCTTCGATTAAATCTAAGAAGAGAAGCTCTGTTATCAGTTCCTTAAAGCCAGGGTGAAGCACAGGGGCTGAGGGGGTCTGTGGGGCTGGCCGCAGCAGCAGGGGTGAGGAGGGCTGGTTCAGTCTGAAGTTAATTGCTTACGCTGGGAGGTGGTGGACATCTCGAGATGGCTACACAGATACAGAGGAGAGGGAGCTCTTGTCGAGAGGCAATGCGAGGCATTAGTGTGCTTTCTCATTAGCAGGGCAGATGTGCTAGGAAGGTTGTCCCCTGTCTAAGTTGCATGGAAACGTTAATGTGGGAAGGAGTAGCTCGTTTTTAATGAACCATCAGGGATGGAGCTCCAGAAATGCTGGGTTTTATCCAGCACTGTTTTAGATAGAGACACATGTGTAAGTATGTACGTGTATATTCACAGCAGGTCTCACCCAGGAGCACACATACCATTTACAGGGCAGGTCCACTGATGGTTGTCTTTGTGGCTTCTGACTCTGGACAGGGAGCACACCAGAGCCTTTGGTATGGCACTTATCTTTGCTATGGTGATTGTTACTTTGCAGGTTGGTCCTTAGGAGAGGATGTTAGTAGCCTTCAGCACCACCCACCTCCCTCCCGTATCTTTCCAGGTGGCTCAGTGAAGATGTCCACGTTACCTATAGGTTGCAGGTAAATGTGCTTTCGGTAGAAGTTCTGCTTCCTCCGCAGCATGGCATGATAGAACGTCTCAAAGTCCTCGGGGGCATCGGGGTGGCTGAGGAGCCAGTCGAAAGCCGTGCGGATGAGCAGCGTGCAGAAGAGTGTTCTCTGTGGGTTGTAGGCTTCGGAGAGGAACAGCTTCTCCGCCCTGGAGAAAGCTTTGGCATAGAGCTCCTGCAGGGCTGGGTTGGTGGAGATCAGCGCGTCCTTCAGAGCCCGGGGCCCGAAGCTGAATTCCTGAGCGTGTTTGCACTGCAGCATCGCGGAGACACCCACCGGCTGCGGCGCTGCCTGCGGAGCGGATACAGCCCAATAGAGCCATCAGCACGTGGCCTCGTGAGAGACCTGGAGACCTTCACTTGGGCAAAATGCTCTGAGGGCAAAGCAAGATCCAAGCTGTAAGGTTTGACTGGGAGCTTATAAATGCTGCATGTAGTGCTGGCCAGGAGCCCTGTGCACATACGTGAGGGTACCTGTTACAGAGTCCCAGAATGAATCACACAATGTGTTAGGTTGGAAGGGACCTTTCAAGGCTTTCTAGACCATCATAGGGTACTCTGCACACACATGTATGTTACTGGTTTATGGATAACGTACCAGTAGATGGTGCTCAAGAATGTGGAGCCCCATTATTGCTCCCAGATGTCTGGTTTATATCAGATCATTTTATTATTTTGGTTTCGGTGCTCTATCCTGAAGTCCCACTAACATGGGAAATACATCTGTGTGTTGTGCAACTGGCTGCACTGGACCTCTTGTGATGTTGGAAGGTGGAGCTCCTTTTCACTTGAGCTAAACCCTGTGTCCTGGGGCTCCCAAAGGCAAGGAAGGTCCATGGCAAGGAAGAAGATCTTGGTCTTTGTCTATCATCTATCAATCCATCCATCAGATGCCTAAACTCCTGACTTACCAGTGAGAGCAGCTGTTTGCTGTTGCACATTTCCTCAGCCTTTAAACCTCACCCTGAGGCACTGACCAGGGGTACCTGGCTGCTCACAGCGCTGGTGGTGGGCTGCAGGACATGGAAGGTTTGCCCAGACCCATCCACAGGTAGGACTTGGTGTGCAAGACCCGTGTTTGCTGGTGCTGCCTGTCTAGCAGACATGAGCGGGCCCATTGCCACCCTGTCACTTTGTGAATAACTTCATGTCACACCACGTTAGCATCAAGGCTGCTGGTGATGATGTAAAGTGGAAAATAAAGAGTGAATGGAAGCCTGCAGCAGGAAGAAATTAAGTCAGAGTGTCCTGGAAATATCCCCCCAGGGTCCTTCCTGAGACCAGCATTTTCCAAAGCCGCAGAAGTCCAGTGCCCATTTCCCATCCCAGTTTATGCCCTTATGGAGATTCCAGTAGATTTCTTGGGGAATAGAAAGAGGAAACTACAACCCCCGTGGCTAACCTGTGTCTGGATTTTTCCAAAGACATTCCCTTTTCCAGCAGGAGATCATGCCCAGCAGAACTGGAGTATTTTGGAGCAGTGCTTTGGGCAAAGTTGCCCACCTCAGGAAAGTGCTCCACCTGTACACAGGTATATACATATGGAAACAGGTATACACACATGAAAGCATGGGGTTTCTGGGAAGTATAACCCTCTATTAGGCAAGTTAACACTAGACCAAAAGAAACCAGATGAGCTCTCTGGGTGGGTAAGCCAATGTATCAGCTGCTGGCTGTCACCATTATAACGGCATCCTTCAATCACTGGGAAAAAACAGGTGAAAGGCTTTTAGGAGGACCTGAGACTATAATTTAAGAAGGTCTGCAGCCTAGCTCTGCCAGGTAAGTGACATTCAGTGGCCCTTGAGGGCAGCAATGTAGCATGAAAATTGAATACTGGAAAAAAATAGTACCAACATGAACCAAAGTCTTTCCTCAGGGGTGGAGAGAAGGCTCTGGTCGTCTGCACAGTGAGAGAAAGGCAGCAGCAGCCTGTTAAAATTAACATTGACGTCCTTTACATCCAACCCTTGGGAAGATACGTGCGTGTACAAGCCAGCCTCAAAAAAGCCTTCCTTTGTATCATCTCTGTTGGTGCTGAGGGCATGTAGCTCAGAGAGGGAGCAGGCAAGGGGTTGCTTTTTGCAAGTTCTCTGTTTTACCAGCATTAAAGGCTGACAGTGGATGACACGATGGGATCTGAAGCGGTACAAGGGCCCCAGTCCAATGAAAGCTTAGAGATAAAACCTGTGGTGTTCTCTCAGCCACCTCTTCTTATTGCCCAAAAAAACTCCAAACTGTTTGTCCTGGTTCTGGCCAGGCCCCTGGTTTTTACTGCTTTTTACAGGTGGCAACAAGACTTTGTGTGAGGTTGTTCTGCACTTTGCTCCCCAAACCTCTATGCTGCCAGATTTGGGAGGATGAAGTGAGAGTCTGACCCCACCAGGTCTCAGGAGTTTTGCCTTGGGCAAGGGTGAAGATTTGCCTTCTCCTAAGGCTGAGATGTCACTTGTTCTGCAAAACCCTTCAGTACAACCATCATTCTTCTGGTCATATACAGAACTTTCACTGGGAAGCTATTGGCAATATTAAAATCACCGTGAATGTGACCCTGAGAGCTCCCAGGTAAACCACGGAGAGACTTTTTGCTTGGTTGGGAGCGATCCTGTCACAGGAGGTTTCTGAGAAGCAGGAGCCGCTTTCGTCAGCACTTCCTGGTGATGAGGGGTGAGTGGGTCTGGGGGAGGAGGAGCTGCTTAGAAAATGAATGGGAAGCAGCAAAGAGTGGATGTATGTGTCTGCAGATACAATGAGGGCACAGTCTCTTAGCCTGTGTCCCCCGGGGCTCTCTCATGGAATAGAGTACCCAAAGCTATGGGATATGCATTGTTTCCCAAGGATTCCTAAAAGGGGACATTGACCCAGTTCCAGACATTCCCAGCTACAAGCAGGGGTGTTTTGTGATGTCCACCATGCCCAAGGATGTCCGTGACCACGCTTTAGTGGATTGAAAGCTCATGCACAAGACTTCACTTGCACCTCACGGTCTGGAGCGAGGGGTCCCTAACTGGGCAGGGGCGGAGCCAGCCTGCACTGGGAATCCCAAACCAGTTCACAGAGACCTCCCTCTCTTTCCTGTTATTCATCTGTCATAACATTCATTGTCATGTCTGTGCAGTGCAGCGGGGACACACGTAACCCAATGGTTTGGGCACTTGGCTTTTTTTGTCCCACTTGCAGGCAGCTTTTCTAGTGATGATGCTGTAGGAACCCAGTTGTGGCCTTTCTGCTCATGATCACTGAATCACATGATGTGTGAGGTTGGAAGGGACCTTTAGAAGTCATCTAGTCCAACCCCCCCTGCAGTGAGCAGGGACATAATGTTCACTAGCGCAGGTTGCTCAGAGCCCCATCAAGCCTGACCTTGACTGTCTTCAGGGACGGGGCCTCCACTACATATCTGGACACCCTGTGCCAGTGATCTACCAACTGACATTGTATTGAAGAACTTTTTCCTAATACCCAACCTAAATCTCCTCTTTTCTAGTTTAAAACCATCACCCCTCATCCTGTTGCTCCATGTCCTCAGGAACAGTTCTTCCCCAGCTTTCCTACAGGCACCTTTCAGGGACTGGAAGGGGCTTTAAGGTCCCCCTGGAGCCTTCCCTTCTCCAGGCTGAACAAGGACAACTGTCTCAGCCTAGATAATGATGCTCTGAAGAAGGAGCTCCAAGGGCAACACAGGCTTGTGGTAACATGCAGAGGTTTCAGGTCAGACTGGGTGTATTACACATCTCTTCTTACTACAGATTTTGGTGGATTTCCCCCCCCCGCCCCCCCAGTGGGTGTTTTCACAAGAAACGCCCCCAAAATCCAGTCTCAGCACGTGACAGCTGAGCAGATGGTATATTCCCTTCCTTACAGTAACCTGTAAATGTGCTTTAGATGCAATTCAGGTTAGTCATAAATTATTCTCTTTGCAAATCAGGCACCTATAAATTATTCTCTCTAATTGAAAATTACCTATGAATTATTCTTTGCAGAATTCACAGGTATGTCATTTATTTTCTGTTCTATTGACACTGCTTTCTTGGATAGATATGCCTGGGGCTGACAGGAGCAGTGTAATCCTCAAAAGTCACAGCAATATCACACAGCACGAGTTCATCTGGGCTATTCTGACAAGCCAGAAAAGGTCTTGTGTGCAGAAAATCTGTGTCGTATGGGTGCAGAGAAGGGCACTCAGCACATAATGGATTTATTTGGTATTTTATGGAATTTGGCCCTAACATTATACAGCTTTTATTTTTTCATATACTTTTTTTTTTTAAGCTGGGCATTCTAAATTTATTTTATAAGTCAACTTGTAAATAATTTCCAGCTCTGGCTCGATCATATACGTTGTGGGCTGCAGATGCACAGGAGGAGATTTGTTCTGTTGCCTTCCCCTCTCAGCTCTTGTGAAGTATTTAGAGGCTGACTCACTTAACTGGGCTCTTTGGATGTCAGAGGGACATTAGCAGAGTCTCTTAAAACTGATTAATTGCTGGAGTAAGGTGCCCTACTGTAAACAAGCAGCGATAGCGCAGAAAATTCATAGCCAGTCAACAGAAATTAAAAGCCCAGAGCAAACATAGCAAGTGTTAACTAATTATCAACACATGCCCTAGTTGCTTAATAGCTTTTTTCCTGAGATTTGCAGTTGGTGTCTGCTATAGCTGCTCTTGGAGCAGTCCCTCCTTCCCTGTCTCACACAGATGACAGCCTGAAAGCAATTTCCTCAATTTATTTGTTGACATGTATAGAAAGAGATTTTTCTTGACTGAGAAGCTGGACTCTCAATGGGAAGGAAGTCCAGCACGATGGGCCAGAGAGAGGACACCGAGGTGTAAGACCATTTAACCTTGGTCCAAATTAAATGGTCCCTGGTCCAGCTCCTTCTGTGAGGTGCTAAACCCAGCCCTGTGCACAGAGCCAGGCTTTGCCTACTGCCTCAGCTCAGCCATTGGGGCAGCCCAAATCTGTTTGGCCAGGTCCAGACCTGAGATGGGGCAACTCCCAGGGGCTGCAGGGAAATGTCAAGATGCTCAGCAGTTCTCAGAACCCATCTCCTCTGCTCGTGGATAAACACAGTCCGTATCTGACCATCCCCATACACCTGCCCATGAGGAACTGTAGCATCATCTGTTTGCTTTGCACTGAATGGCCACAAAACCTGGAGTCAGGTCTGCATGTGTTCTAGATAAAACCTTCTGACCTCATGTACTGCCAGATCCCAACAATGCTTGTGTGTAATGTCTCTAGAGTATGTTTGTGACTTGGAAACTGATGCTTTGTGTGGTCCAGCTCAAAATGAGTCATTCTTGGTGCTGTGGAAGCCCTCAGGGATTCACACATGCATTTACTGGGAGGAGACCTGTCATACTGGAACTGCAATTGGTATGTTGTTGCTGCAAGGCTCAGCCTTGGAAGTCTGTCCTCACATGAATCTGCCTCATTAATTTCCTTGGACTGTCGGACAAGTCGGATGGACAACTCATATGCAGAAAGGTGTGTGGGATTAAAGGCTAGACTTGTAAAGGTCATTAAATAGCCAAGATGGAGACAGCTGCTTGCATTTGTCCTTACCTAAGTATTTAAGAACACCTACACATGCACTTTCCCCTTGATTTTGTTTTATGCCAAACCTGCTCTCTTCAGTACGCTTCACATGAATATGTATTAAGGATGTATATTATCCCCAGTTTCAGTCTCCTGCCCTAACAATTTTATTTATTCCTTGCTCACACACAATGCTGCCTTTTTTTTTACTGCCTTCTATTTGCTGGTCTTTAAGGGTCACACAAACATTCGTGAACTTCTCTGTGCTACCCTCCAGAAGGTAAGCTGACCATAGATGCCTTTCCCCTATTGCCCCTCATTACACATTTATTCATCATTTTCAGTGCCCTCTGATTTTCCCTGTTCATTTCGGGCTGGCTAAACTCTCCGAGAAGCTTCTCCCATGCCCATGAAGGGCTGGCTGCCTCCTTCTTCCCTTGCTCTTACACGAAACAGACCTCTACAATCTGCTGGCTGCTTCCTGTGCATTGGCTAACCAAAGACCCAAGAGCACCGAGCAACACCTATACCAGCGCCATACAACCACCCTAACGCTGCAGAGAGATACCCGAGCTCTAATCATTCACAGTTCCAGGCACTTTGCTTTTCATCATACTTGTCTAGACAGACTAAATGGCTCCTGTGAGACAGCCCCCGGTGCTGGCCAGGACCGCGGCTGCCTGTTCCGTACAGACGAATGCCCAAGCAGGTATGGCTCTGGGTGGATATTCCCTCGAGCACAGGCATCAGAGCAGAGGTTCATCGTGCCGTATAAACGCACTGTAATGCTCTGCCTCCTCCCAGGAAATCAAGTGCTTTTTAAGTGGTGCCGCCAGGTAAAGGATGTTTATGTGCATTTTACAGCCGAGGAGAAGGAGGGGGCTCCAAGGTAGTGCCATGGCTGAGGAGCCACACAGCCAGCACGGCCTGGGGACACGCACACACCCCACCCCCGACAGACCCCAAACCCAGGATTGCTTAGTGGGCAGCTGTACCCTAACCCCCAGACAGCTCTGCCAGCCTCCAGGTTTGCTGGGGAGGAGGGATGTTCTGGAAAAGCTGCAGAAGCAGGTCATGCTCCTGGGACACCTGAACCCCTCCTGCCCTGAGTGATCTGGGAAAGGGGCAGCTGATACGACCCCCCCCACTCCCCCCCCACCCGGGGCGGGGGGACCGAATTCCCCAGCACGCTGGGACGATGCACCAAGCGCGGCCCCCGGCAACGCTGGGCGGGATGCCCGGAGCTCAGCCCCCGGCACCCCAAGCTCCCGGGAGGGCACAGCAAGGACGGCCCCAACACTCCTGGAGACTGTCCGGGCAGGAGCCCCAGCGCCCCGCGGGAATAACGCCCCGAGCGCGACCCCCAGACCCTGGCGTGAGGTGGGGGATGCCCCAAGCAGGACCCGCATCTCGCCGGCGGGGGAGGGGGGATGCCCCAAGCGCGGCCCCCTGCACCGTGGCGGAGGGGATGCCCTGAGCGGGATCCTCCATCACTGGGAGACGGTGCCCAGCACCCGGGGAGATGCCCCGAGCCCGCGCTCCTCCCGCCCGGGGGGTTTCTCGCCGCACCCCGGGGCCGGTCGGATCCCCCCTCCCGCCGCGCCATGCCCTCCCCCGATCGATGAAGACGACCCCGCACCTCTCAACTCCCCTTCCTCCCCCCACCACTCCCCCCGCCCGAGCCGCACAGCGACGGTCAGGACTCACCGCCCGCCGGGCCGGAGCTGCGGAAGCCGGGGTGGTGCGGCAGGGCCGGGGCACACAGGGCTCGGGGCTGGCGAGGCGGAGCGGAGCCCGGCAACGGCGGCGGCGGCAGCAGGAGGAGCAGGAGGAGGAGGAGGAGGAGGAAGAAAAAGGGGGAGCAAAGGCGGGGGCGGCTCGGCCCCTCCGCCGGGAGCCGCCTCCCGCCGATGCGCGGGGCAACCGCCGGGGGCGCCCTCGGGGCGGGGCTGCCCGGGGCGGTGGGGGGTGTCCCGGCTGCAGCCCCCGCTCGGCCCGACTCCCCCTGCAAGCCGGGGAATGCGAGAGGCTACTGTGGAGCCCGAAGGGAGACCGGGCTGAGCCCGGGCGGAGGCAGCGGGACAAGCCCGGGATGGTCCCGGGGGACACGGTGTCCGCGGGCACCGGCGGGCTGGCGGCAGCGGCCGGGCTCGCTGGAGCTTGGGAGAGAGATCAGAGTCAGACCTCATTTGGGGAAGGCAGGAGCCGGGCGCTGAGCAACACGGCAGTGCCGCGGGGCTGGCAGCCCTTTCAGCTGCACTCTGGGTGAGCCCCAAGGAAGGCTGGGGCGTCTGGGGGCCTGAGCACTGCTTATGGGGTGATGCCGATCTCCTCCATGGGAGCGATGTTTGCCTTTGCCTCGGTGCCTTGCTCAGTATGTCTTTCCCACATGACCTGGATACACTTCTGCATCTCAAGATGTCCTTTAATCTGGGAGTATTATCTGGCTTTGGAAAGGTTAATTGTGTTAGGGGAGGGGGTCTCCGGTCCCTTTCTTCACGGCTTCATTTATTCTGGCTTTCATGTTTTGATCCCTTCAGTGCTCTGCCATCCCTAGACTGAAGGAAAAAGGAATGCCCTGGCTGGCACCCAAGTGTGTCCCTAAGTGACAAAAAACTGAATTCAAGGAAAAAAACCTCCACTGTTTCACAGCCCCGGGAGCTGTAGTGGTCCTGGCAGCCCAAATGCTGTCTGCACACTCAGCACAGCTGAGGCCCTTGCAAAGGCCAGCAGAAAGGCCCTGCCAGAGCTGAGGTGCCCAGAGAAGTGGACAAACGACCATCTGCTGTGCTGCAGGGTCAGCGAGCACCAAAATAAGGCCATCACGGTGTGCTGCAGGCTGCTGTCCCTGGGACCGGTGTTGCTCTTAAGGCACTGACAGCATCACTGGTGAAAAATTGCTCTAATTTGCTGCAATCATAATCAGGCTGAGAGGGAAAGCAGCAGCTTCTCCTGGCAGTGGTGGCTCCTCACAAAGTCTCTTTGTGGGAAACCTGCCTGGGGTTCAGCATATGGACCAGGTGGGAGAGAGACCTGAGGCCTTGTGACAGCATCATCTTCCACTTCAGCTGCTGCCCCAAGCACAGGAGATACCCTCTGTGCTGTTTTAATTAGTTGCTGCTTTTAGTTAGAGTTTACTTCTATTAATTAACCAAAATTATCTATCTGCGAGTTGTTTGTAGTGCACCAGCCACATCCTCAGAACAATATTAACCTCACAGAGCCAGCTCCTGTTCCAAGGAGGCTGTGAGCTAAACCAGACACAAACACTGTCGTGACACAGCATGCTCCAAAAATGCCATCTTCTTGTTGTTGTTGAGAAATGTGTTGCATTTAAGCACAATAATTAATACTCAGCTTAGCTGCCTGAGTGCCGACTCACCAGCACAGGTAAAGCTGTCTGGTGGTGTTACTGGACGATGTGTTTATCCTGGGCAGGTGTGGGAGGAGCTGGATAGCCTGGGAATAGAGCGAGGGGTGAAGAAACAACCACACATGCACTCTGTGTCTTTTCAGGGGTGAGGGTTTTGTTAAGAGATCAGTACAAGGGGAAGGAGAAAAGGGAGGAGGAGGGTGTCAAACAGCCAGCCAGAAGTTAGAGAGAGCAGACATGCAGCGAGTCATGGACATGGGGAGTTAAGGCTCGGGGAGGGGAGTGGAGGAACACCAGGGCAGTTGCATTATCTCAGCTGAGATTGAAGCTGGCCACAGCAGAGACGTGATGCTCAAAACAAGTGGCCTTTATCTTGAGCAGCAACAACCATTATTCTGCTTCTCAACTCAATTGTTTAGACTGAGTTTTATTTTCTAGAAAGGCCACAGTCGTTGCCTCTGCAGAGAAGGATGTGGAATGCAGAGATACATGCCTTGGGTAGGTGGGTGCAGGACACAGGACAGAGCAGCACATCCTCAGGGGGAGGTGGCATGAAAAACAATCAGCAAACTGATGCCCAAGACTGGAACTCAAAGCTGCTGTAGTTGTTCAGCTGAAGAAAATTGTATGTAGGGATACACAAATAGCTTCCCAAGGAGAAAAGCTAGGTGCCCAAGAGCTGTGTTAGCCAGGGAAGAGCCATGGCCCAAAACCACAGCTGCAGGCTGAAGCCAGGCAAATTGGAATGAGAAAATAGGCATTAATTGTTTTAAGAATGAAGTTGATTAGCTGCTGGAACAAATTACTGGGGAAAGTGAAAGTCTTTCCATATGGTAGTGTTTTCCAATCAAGATAAGATGCCTTTCCACAAGACAGGCTTCAGCCAAGCACATGTCTCTGGGCTCAGCAGGGTGAGGATGGAGGAAGATGTGGTGGTGTCTGATCTGCAGGAGGAGGTAAGCCTGTGCTCCTGCCTGGCCTTTAGGAACTGAGGGGCAGGCATGTGTTTCAAAATCCTTCCTGGAGAGGGGTGATGGTGCTGTGCTGGGCTGTCCCCTCCTGCAAAGCAGCTGGGAGGGATGCTCAGCCCCAGCTTGGGGTCTGTGCCCTGTTCTGCTGGGGATGTCTGTGAGGCTGGTAGTGCAAACCTCCATCAGGTCTCTCTGTGTTTGTCACCCCAGGTTGACGTGACGCTGCTGGCCGCCTGGTTGGAGGTAGCTGACCCCCAGGCAGCATTGGTCAGCTGCCCCGGGCTGATAAAGGCCAAGTTCTGTGGTGGTGGTCAGAGCCTTTTAGTTCTTCTGCTGACCTGTAGCACGAATGGGGCAAATCATTTCCCTTCTGCTCTGCTGCTTTCTCTTCTCAGCCTTGCTTGTGCTTTCAGTTTGACCCAGGGTTTCTGCGGGGGCTGTCTCCCTGTGGGATTACACTGTGAGTGTCTGTGTGGTTATTTTTCAGGTGTCAAACTGCTCACTGCAGGTGTGAAGAACTTTTTCATAGTGAGGGTAATGGAGCCCTGGGACAGGCTGCCCAGGGGGATGTGGAGTCTCCTTCTCTGGAGATATTCACTACCCATCTGGATGCCTACCTGTGCAACCTGTTCTAGGGAGCCTGCTTTGGCAGGGGAGTTGGACTCAATGATCTCTGGAGGTCCCTTCCAACCCCTACAACTCTGTGATTCTGTGAAATACTCTCCTGTTACCACAGTTCTGGCTATTCGGAAGTCACAGTGTTGTAATCCTGTGGTAGTTTCAAAGGGGCCAGCCCAGAGTGCAAAAGCAGGCAAGTTAACTTTTTTAAAGCTTGTGTATTAAGAGTAGTCTGGAGAAAGCAAAACTGGGTTCAGCTCTTACTCCCTCTCTGCTGCTCAGCCACAGCCCACTGACCTGCATCCGGACAGTGCTGTAGAATTACTCACAGCTACTCTGCTGCTGGTCCCAATGCAGTTGAAGTGGCAGCTGGAGAAGGAGCTGTCTTGCCTTTGGGCTGTGCTGTGCAAAAGAAGGAGACTTAAGGAACACACAAAAAACCATAAGAATTTAGATTCATGTTGCTGCTTCTATGAAAATGAGGCGGCTGCACATTTTGCTAGCAGGTACAAGAGCCAAAGGGTGAGACTTGCTACGTGTTAATGGTGATGGAAAGCGAGAGGAGAAACCAGACTGGCTGGTTTGTGGTGGAGACTGAGAGTTACTATCCTGTTAGAGAGGATGTAGCAGGGACTGCCTTGCCCAGGACAGGCTGGCTTCCTTTGCGGGCTGAAGGTCTGGTGGGGTGTTTCTGGTAGACAGGGCGTTTGGAGCAGGAGGTGAGGAATTACTGGAGCAGGTGCTTGCATTGAACAAGAGAGTCTGAGGGACCCTGTCCAACGACAGTGCAGGAGCTTTGTGCTTCCTCGCTGACAACAGTCAGTTTGGCTCTATGTGTATGTCAGAGGGCATGAAAGGGAGATTAAATGTTCCTTGTCTCTTCCATTCACTCATGATACCCTTTAAAAAGCAGTGTATTGTGCTGGTGCTGCAGAAAGGCTCCTCCTTTGCCCAGCTGCCACCCTGGGCACTGCCCAAGCTGTCCCTGTGTGTGTGCCAGGAGGTGCCCCAGGATTCTGCCTTGTGCCCCATCCGTCGCCCTTCCCTAAAGAGCCCAGTAGATGAACACCGTGGAGGCACGGGTGAACAGCCATGTGAGCGTGTTTCTCAGGTTTTCCCCTTGAGAAATCCAAATGCTGCAGCTCAGATCAGCAGCAGTGAAGGAAGGACAGCTTCCTTCCCTCAGCAGGAGGTGCTAGAAGAGAAGAGAGCAGTGGGCACCTTCTGGTAGGTGATGGAGTGGGGGCATTGTGTCCCTAAGGCAATGCTCATGCTCCATCTGGAAAATGCACTTGGACCAGCAAAATTATCTCTCTGCTGTGTCCTGGCACGGTCCTGGGTGTCTTGGTGTGCTTGGGAAGGAACACTAATGAAAACAAGTGTTTGGCTGGTGCAACTGTTGTGCTGCAGACTTTAAGAAACAAATAAAAGGAGCCCAGCCCTTTGATTAGCAAGTGCAATCTGCTGTCACAAGCTGATGCTGGAGGAGAAGAGAAGCAAGATGAACAGCCACACAGAGAAGATGAAAACACTGGGCAGAAGGGGAGACATTTATTTATTCACAAATAAGTTGCCAGATCGTGTTCCCATGTGCATTCTGGGCAGCTTCTACTACTATGGGGGTTTTCAGAAGGAAGATCTTTTTTTACTGGTGCTGGAGACCCCTGAGAAGGGGCTGCTGACCCACGGATTGAGGCAACAGCTGGTCCAAATCTGTCTTGTGCCAATGTAAGGAAAGCTTGTTTTATCCCAAGCTGTGCCCATGTGCAGGGTCTTCTTCCCTTTTCAATACTGATTTCATGTTTCAAGCCTCTCAGTGTGGATGCTCCATGATTCACTCCCCTGAGGAAGCGTGATTTCAGGTGCCCATATGGTCACAGAGGAGGAGGCAGATAAATGTTTCTACAGCAAGGAGAATGAGCTTCAGTGTACAAATATGTCCTGGCACAGGAGATCTGAGGTTTGTACAGAGTGATTCTCAATTTTATTTTTATTTCTCTGTTGAAAAATTTTTGGGATTGTTACCTCTTGGCTCCTGATTAAGATTTAGGAACAATGTGGGAAGGAGGCTGCTGCCTGAGCAACCCATCCCAGGCTCTAAACTCAGCCTGGTATGTGGTCTGTGTGCTCCCTGGGGTTCAGCGGAGTCCACTTATTGAGGCCAGCAGAAATAGCATCTCAGTCCCTGGCTTTGGAGGAGGTGTTAAGTAGGACATTGTTAATTTTGGGATTATTAGTAAGGAAAGAAGGTAGCTGTTTCTTTCTGAAATGCTTTGGTTTGATAATAGATCTCTGGGAGATAACCTGTTGTGGTTTAACCTGGCAGGCAGCTAAGAAACCACACAGGGGGATGGGTGGGCAAATCACAGGGCAGGGGGAAGGTAAAGCTTGTGGGCTTTACTTGCTGCTAGGAGAGGAATTAGCTCTATCCCAGCTGAAACCAGGACAGAACTGCAAAGAGGTGCCTCTTGTGAAGGTCTTGAGGATGAGATGCTTACAGTGAGGAATCTGTGTCCCATGCAGTAAATTACTGGGCAGAAGTGGGTGTTCAGGAGCATTTCACTTCTCCACGTGCAGCCCTGGCTGGCACCCAGTCCTGCAACATTTCAGCCCAGGGAGTATCTTGCAGATGTCAGCAGCCAGTAAAGGGCTGGGACATGTCCTTGGTCTAGAAGAACTTGGGGACCACAGCGTGATAGCCCATGGCAGGGCCTCTTTTTGACTGCATTTCCATTTTAAGGGTTTTTCAGAGTGTTCCCTATGACAGGGGCACAGGGACGGCAAGTTTCACACGGGTGATAATTGAACTGGAGCATCCTCTCTGGAAACGTGTGCTCCATATAGAAGAATGAAGTCTGAGCGAGAGGCAGAGCCCTGCGACGAGCTGTCTGCCTAATTAAAAAGCTGCAGTGAGATGAAATACGAGATGGAGAAGGAAGATAGTTGGAAGTGCTGAGAAACAGAAGTGCTTTCAAGTGTTTTACTGCAGAGACAATTGGAGAATTTGCTGGGGGCCTGGTTTTTCTCCTTGCACTGTCCTTCTCCGGCTGAATCACGCTGTGCAGCCAGTTGGGCACCATCACTGACCCAGAAGCCTCCAAACACTGATGCTGGTGTGAGCTAAACCCAGCTTAGGCATAAGGCAGCGGAGAGTCCTGGGGCTGCAGAGCTCTAAGCCAGAGCTAATATCTGTGACTTGGACATAGCTGTGATTTTATTTTTTTGGCTCATGGGTAGACTACAGCCCCCGTTGCTCTGGGCTAGGTGATGATCCACTTTTCCCAGTGATGCTATGAAGGCAGCTAAAGGCCAAGTGCTGTCATTTGAAACCAGCTGTGAATTAATGCACGGCATGTGATTAATGTTCTTTTTAAATGCATTCATGTCCTGTCACACTGGCTGTGGCTCTTGTGTCACATTTGGTGTTCCCAGAACATTTATTAGCCTTACAGATCCCTTGATTATTGCTTTCTCTTTTATAATTAAGCCATGAAACTCAGCATGGCGCAGCTTATGCGGTATTAATTCATGCCTGGCGTGTTCTGCCTGTGCCCTAGGATAAGGCTGAATGCTGGCAGCTGCATTGCTCTCTGCACAGTTGCTATTCTGAATATTTTTAATATGATTATAAAAATCACATTCTCTGTGCATATGGGCAACTCGGGGCTCGTCACTGCTGCAAGCAGTAGCAAGAGGAGGTCTGGCTTCCCTGGGAGCAGGATCTACCCCTGACAGTGCTGTGAGATGGAGCTTCCTCCTGCCCTGGGCGCTGACTGATGCTCTCCAGGTCGGTGCTGTTAGCTCTGCTTCGGTGCTCATGCTGTCCCGTGTGCGCTCCCTTCCCTGCTCACCCTTCTCGGGGTGCATCTGTGAAAATGTCTCTCAAATCAGTTTTGTTTTGCCCCTTTTTGTCCTTAACTTTCCCTCCTGTGAGGTTTAAGCTGGATTCAGGATTTCCTGTGAGGCTTCAGCTCTGTGTCCACTTTCTGCTGACAGAAGCTGCGGTGGCTGTTTGAATAGTTGTTCTCCTCCTGGCTGGTCACTCCTGTCCCCAGTATGACAATTCCACAGCTCGTGTGGCCATGTGGCAAGCTGAACAGGGAATGAAAATGTCATAAGCTCTGTCTGTTTTACTTATTTATTTTCCCTCCCCTGGGAATTAGCGGTAGGAGGGACTGTGCTGAAGGAATTGGAGCTCAGTGCTCCCAGGAGGAAAGTCACTGGAACGACCCAGCACTGATACTCCAGCCACTGCTGGTCCAGTTTGAATGTAGAACTCTTCATGTCTTTGCTGGGCTGGGCGTTGGGCCTCTTGCTTCTGTTGGGTAAGTCCAAGCAGCCCTGCAGCTGCCTCTTGCAATGCAGAGCGGGCAGTAATGGGCTCCAGCAGCTCTGCCCACCTGGCTCTGGGTCTGCTGAAAGTCCTCCCAAACTTCAGATGTGGCCTCAAAGAACTGGGGAGTGGTGGGGGCTGTGTGGCAGCTGTCAAAGAACACAAGGCAGTGTCACTCATCTACTCCGGACAGGAGGGAACAGCCCTGGAGCCATTGGAGCCAGGGAGTGGGAAGCCTCCATGCCCAGCTGAACGCTGTGCCCTTCATGGGCCGCAGATGCCGTAACGCGACGGCAGATCCGCTCTGCAGCCTGCGTGCTATTTACACACATATGCACGCTCCTCAGGTTGTCAATTATTACTCATCAAACCGTTTCTGAAGAGACCTGAATGCTGATCATCTCAAAGCTTCTGTTTCAAAAAACAGTGCCAAAACCTACAGGCAGGATGTAAAGCCGTAGTGCAGAAACTCTTTGAGCTCAGATGTTTCCATGGAGATGGATCTTTGATCTCGTCGTGATAAATAAAGGGTGGAGAAGATGCTCCTGAACTAGGGAGGAAGGCAAGGCTGATCCCTATGGGGCAGAAGTTCTCGATAGGAATTAGAGGCAGAGATCTCTCTTTTCCACCCCTCCTGATGCCGTGTCTGTAGAGGCAGCGAGGTTGAGGGGTCTGCCTGCCAGCGCTGTGCCACACCGTACATGGAGGATGTGTCACAGCCAGCCAGACATGCTGCACCTTTGAGCCAGCTAATTTAATGCTGCTGAAAAGTCAGACCTTTGTCTGCACAGCAACAGTCACCCTGTGCCACGGGATTTAGAGGACAGGGACACAGGGCTTTAATAGCAGTGTGAGGCACACTTGTTTTCTTGACTATGACAAAGCAATCTGAGGAGTAAAGAGAACAGCTAGAAAAAGTGCTGCCTTTCTGGAAAAATGTGGGGGAAATATGGGGGGGGAAGGAAATCACATTTTTCTCTGGCTTGCTGTGTGAAACAGAAATATTTAATATGCTGAGGTGGAGATGGTGACCGAAGGCAACAGGCAAGCTGGCTCTATCCACGTGGATGAGCTTTGCACTGGTGACCTGCCTGGTGTTTGAGATGTCGGTAGAATCAGGGCTGTTATTCCAGACACTGGGAATCAAGGCATCTGCGGATGGAGCTGAAAGAGAACTCATGAGGAGGGGGCATGATGAGCTTCAGCAGTCACTGAGAACTGCTGCTGGGAGTAAATGTGGTCGCACACACGTTGGTAGGACGCCTCACGCCCCGCACGGGCAGCGGAAGGCGATCCCTCATGTTGGAGTGCCTGGCTGTGCTGGTACAGCTCCCACCATCGTTCCATGGCTGGTGTGTGTGCCGAGCTGTGCGGGCCTGTTCGTGCCGCTCGCGCTCCGTTTGGCAGCTGGGTGGTGGCTTTTCCTGGTCACTTCTGATCTGCTCACAGCACGTTGATGGATCCATCCCTTTGTCTCCGTTACCAGCCTGGCCTCAAACAAATTTTTCTGCAGTGTTTAAGTTCGTAGGTTGAGCAGGCTGTGGTGTCCAGCCTGTTGCAATACTTAAGGGGTTTTTTTTTTTGTTTTTTCCCCACCTTTCTCTTTTTATATATGATGCATCAAGCTGCCAGTTGCACTAATTAGGGTCTCTCTGCTTTAGGGGTTTGCAGTACTTCACCTAGGTGTTGAAAAACTCATTAAGGCTTCCTCCCACCCTATCCTGCTTGCTTGCACTGGAGTGAGTGACCCCTTTGTGCCCTGCTGGGTCCCAGACCACTTAGCAGCTCAGCCATCGCTTTATCTCACCTTAGAGTTCTGATGTAAATACTTTATTAATATGGATCTATGTTTGCAGCTCTGAAAAAAGTTATTGCCTTTCCCAAACCTCACCAAAGCCCTCAGTGTTGGGCATAACCCTGGGGAAGCTGGTAGATGGGGGCTGCCGTGACTTTTGTTGCCTTTTCAAATGACCCTCACTGAAAATACAGCCACTCAGCACCCTGGGTGTCAGAACTAGACTGCTTAGCCAAGAAAGCCATGTTGTTGCCTTGTGCACTACTTCACTGGGAAGAAAATATGTTGAAAGAACATGCAATGTTAAAGGTATTTTGAATCCAACTCACTCCTGCTGGTTCCAGTGGAGGCCTTAGCCTTGTTTTCACAGGGCTCCTTGTCAGAACCAAGAGCGTAAAATATTCTGACAGGTCAACGTTAAGGTTACTAGGCAGTAATGAAAACAGCATTTTTATCCTCAATTACATTGATGAGATGGGATTGCTGTGCAGCCACAGCTGTTTGTCTCGCTGCTGTGACAAGCCTGTATGGATGCTGTCACTTAGCAACCATTGCCATTTGTGCTTTAACTGCAGCTTTGTGGTGTTGGCACCTAATGAGAGCTGTAATCACGAGATCAGGCCCGTCCAGGCTGTTTGTGTTCGGAAGCCGTGGACTGCAGGCCTCACCCGTGCCCCCTGCCCAGCCGCTCTAAGGGCTCCATGGGAAGAACTGCACATGATGGTCACTGCAGCTTAACATGGGTTTATTTTGGAGCTGGCTTGGCTGTGCCAAGTTGTGCCTCAAGATGCACAGCCTGGATTCGCCATCTGCCAGACTGGGCTGCGCAGCTCTGTAGTGCAGGTCATTGCCTGGCCTAGGAGCTGATTCGAGGCCAAAACTCTGAGCATGGCTGAAATGTCACCTCCCTGAGCAGGGAGGTGGTGAGGCACCAGCTGAGGCAAGCCTTGATGTCCCTGTGCACAGCAGTGCCAGCTCCCCGCTCCCTCTGACTGACCCAGCCTGAAAGCTCAGGGAATATGAGGTCAGAATGGAAATATGAGGACCAAGAGATAATGAGAGACTGAAGGTCTAAAAGTGCGTCTATCTCTTAAGGGTAATTCCCACCTAGCACTGGAAAAGTGTGGTCCTGCCACACTTAAACAGTTCCTGCAAAGCTTTAGAGCTTGAAGGTCACTGTTTTACTTTATACCTGATCTGGGCTAGTTGGGCAATGTGCCTCTGAGGAGCAGGTGCCTCTCTGTCCCAGGTTCCTGCCCTTGCATGGAGTTCCACAGCTGGGCAATTGCAGAACTTAGTTTGGATGGGTTTATTTTGGAGGCAGCCATGTGAGGGCATCCTCCCAGCCCCATTCTGTGGGGAATACGGTTCTTTAGCATGTTAAGCTGCTGTGCTGGAAGCAGAGGCTTGCTATTAACACTATGGCTAGAAATACTGTTTTCTTTAGTTTCATTTTTGCTTGAACTGAAACAGTTGTGTAATTGCACCTGTAGTATTGCAGGGACTCTTGATGCAGACTGCTCGTTTCCCCTTCCATCTGCGGACAAGCTTGTCCATGATGTGTGTGTGTACAGAGCCCCGAATGCTTTCATTACAGCTGTACATCACCAGCTTTGTTCCACACTGTTCTAACAGGCAGACAGCTGACAGTCCTCCTGTTTCTCTGCGTGCTGGCTCTCAGGGTTATAGGTGAGGTCCGTCCTGTCTGTGGACGAGTGTGTCTGATGCAGGCTGAGGTCTGGCTGCGTTGAGCGGCGCTTTACGTCTCAGCAGAGGACAAAAACCACTGGTCTAAAGGGAAATGATACAGACATGCTGCTACTGATGCATTTTTCCATTGTGAATTGCTGAGAACTTCTGCAGTGAAGCTGTTTGATCAGTTTCATGTTTAACACATGGTGGTTCTTAGAAGCCTTGATGAATATGTATTGAAAGGTAGAGCAGATTCTATTAAGAGACGGACAAAGGAAATTGCAAAGATACGCATGAGTTGATCTGTGATTACAGATCACATATATCTAAGCTAAGGCAACAGCCTTAGACATTTATGGTCCATTTTTGACTAAATTGTGTAATTAGTATAATTAGGCAAAGAATATTGTTTGAATTTTAAATGCCCAGTGTATTAAAACAGAAAATTAACAGCCGTTCTTTTGGCAGCTTTTATAAAGCCATTACTAGCATAGGGCTGAGCCAGAGATGCCTGAGAGTCTGAGCAGCTAAAGGATCAATCCTTTCTGCAGAGCTTCGTTGAAATGTGTTGAAAGCAACTCAAGGAATTTCGTACCTATGTACAGATCAGCCAACAGAACTTCCATTGCCCCGGGCAGATAAAGAGCTGAAAGGAGCTTTGCAATCTTCTTTTACAGTACCAGCCATCAGAGACACAAATTTTTCTCATCTGTGATGTTCTGCGTTGATGCCACTTGTCTTGCTACTGCCACAGCCCACATTAAAGCCAACACAGTCCTGAGGCTGGGGGCTTCTTGGGGTAAATGAGGCCCGTGGCTGGCTGCAGCCATTGCTGAACTCAGCTGTAGCCTGTGTGTGTGTGTGTTGGAAAAACTCTCGGTGGTGCCTGCCTCCTGCAGGAACCAGCCACAGCTACAGCACAGATGGTGCAGTTTCTACAGAAATCCATCCCAAAAAGAGAGCTTTGGACTTTCTCCTGTGGCCACAGCAGAAAGCCAGGCAGTCCTCATCCTCCTCTGTCGCTGGAGTACTTGGTGCATGGATCTCTGCAAAGCCACAGGTAGCAATGAGCTTGTTGAAGTTTCATCTCACGAGGCCCACTGCTGTCATCTTCTATGGAAAGAAATGTGGGATTTTTTCTTTTGCTTTCATGTCCCATAATCTCTCTCTATTTCCTGGCATTTGGTCCTCACGCTGCTCAGATGTTCATGACTTCTCCCAATTATCAGGTGCAGGATGTCAGTCCAAGAATCTGTGTTAATAACTCTCTAAGTAGTGACACAGAAAATGAAGTAAGGCAATGCAGGGAGCTCAGAATAGAGAAGTACAAAATCAGCACAGAGTCATTTCTGCACCTCCAGTGATTACCTGCTTTTAATGAAAGACGAAAGGACTTCTTAATTCCCCTTCCAAAGGAACAGGAACCCTCCCATGTTGGTGTATGTTGGGTTTGTTGTGTACAAGCATCCTGTGTATAAACAGGACTTTGGACTGCAGTTAGGCAAATGGTGTAAACATCACAATGTCATCATCACCCCAGCTGCTATAAAAAGGAAGAAAGTTCCATTAAAAATTAATAGGTCTGGGAGTCAAGAGACCTCAGTAATGAGCAGTGAAGTCTCCCTTCTGTAACAAGTCACTTTTTCAATTTGCTGGTATTTGAGGAATTCCTTGGAGCCCCCTAAACAGCACAACCCTAACGTCACGAGGGTTCTAGCGCTGGATGGGAAGAACATGCTTACCCAGCAACCTGCTGTCTCCTTTCCTGGAGCACATCTGACCTCCTGCCAACACACAGTGCTAGTGTCAGACCTGTAATGCCTTTGCCAGGCAGGACTGCTAGAACTCTGCAAACAGCCCCACACTTCTTGAAAAGCAAATCCCCTCTCAATAAGCTTTTGATTCCTGAGAAAGAGTGGTGGCAGGAAAAGGCCTGATTTTTATCTTCTGGCTTTTGCCAGGTGTAGAGCCTGATCAGGTAGAACTGTGTAGCAGCAGAACTGCTTTCTCCTAGAGAGAGCTGCTGGTGCAATACCCAAAGGCTGTGTCACGCATAAGGCAACACCTAAGTGTGCTGATGTCACAGACTACATCTTCCACCTCAGCAGGAAGAAATTCAAACTACATTTCACCCCATTAGCCTCCTTTAGCCTAAAGTCAGCTATGTGTTCCTGCCTCAAATAAGCTGCAGGAGGATCCAGGGCACAGAGTAACACTTCAGTGTTAAAGGAATATGGCAGGGTTTGACCTACTAGTAAAGGTACTTGTGGTTTGTTTTCTTTTTCTGAATTTCAGGAGGCTTCTTTGCACATTGCAAGCTATAGCCTTCCCTGAGGTTTTTAAAAAAAATGTCATTTTGCTTAGGAAACAGTGCTGCCATTAGCACTAGAGCTGCTCTTTTCCAATTGTTTTACCAAAGCTAAGCACAGATTTTTATCATAAAGCTGCAGCTGTCAGCGTCTTTTATGAGTTAGAAGCTATTAGAGGAATTAAGATTGGAGCACCTAAATTCAGCAAAGTAGACTTGCTTCTGGCTTCAATGCCACTGCTGAGATATAACACGCATGTTATCTACAGAAGCAAGCTTGTAACAGTAAGGATGATCAGATTTTGACTCCTTAAATGCCACCTTCTGCTCTAGACCTCAAAATGCAACAGGGAACCCAAGAACTGCTTTTAGACTGGAGACACAGGTAGGGTCAAAATAAGTGTCCCTTAAAACCTATTTTCATCACTACTCTACCTCTGAAAGGTGCATGCAGTAACTTGTTCTCAGTCACTTTTTGCTTTTTAAAACTGTTTCCTTACATAGGTGTGGTCTGGTGCTTTCTTAAAAGACAGGAGTTAAAAAAGAACAAATGCATTTCTTAATGTATGTACTTTGAAAAACAAATTCCAGTTTATTGGAAAACTTAACGATAATCATCAGTATTATACCAAAACTTTTTTAACCCATTAACAGCTAGCAAAAGCATCCTATTCTTTCAGAGTAACACTTCTTTTTATCTTCTCTCAAGAAAGGCTTCATGGCTGGTAGCAAAAAAATTCTCTTCCAGAAGAAAATTGTTTATGCACTGTTCCCTCAGAGAAAAATATGTCTTCAGTAACAGTCAGCTTCATTCTCCTCTATGGTCCCCACTGTAGCAATGATGTCCTGTAAGAGGGACTGAGGGCTTTTTTCCACATGGTCACTACATCTGTCTAGCTCACCACGTAGGTTTTCTAAGTCTATCGTACCCAGAGCTAGCATCATGCTCTCTGGATCTTGAAAATCCACCCCATTACTACCATCTGTGGGGAAGTTCTGGGCCAGAGCACCCTGCTTTAGTGTTCTTTGTAACCAGGCAATGCTGCGTCCTGCAGGTGAATCTTCAGTCCCTCGTGACTCCTTCAGGGTATCGCCCACATAGAAAGTGGATCTTAAGTTAAGCAGGATCTGGCAAGCTCTCTGGCCAAGGGGTTTGTCACAGTCACACAACGACCGAAACAAAAAGCCGAACAGGTTGGCTCGGCAAAAGATGCGCAGCAGCTCGTTCTCATGAAGGGAACTGGTGACTGCAGAGGACACAGGAGCAGATGGGCATTTTGGACGGCCAAACGAGCAAGTTGTGTCAGTACAGAAAACCTGAATCAGTTCCAAACACCCAAGTCTGACTTCCCAGTCTAAGTCGCGCTCCACTGTCTGGATCACTCTGGAGACAAACTGCTCTCTCTCTTCCAGCCGACTGATCCAGCCTTCTGACACCCACGTGTAGAAGATGTTGATCGCAGCCCTCCTAGGAAAGCCCTCTGAGTCTGTCGACAGGATTTCCAGAAGCTTCGCTACAGTGTGCTAAATGTAAAAAGGCAAAGAGAAAGCACAATGAGGGGAGGAACATGCAAAGGAAGAGCAGAAGTAAAAGATCTAGTCTCTTCATTACTGGTTATGAAATCTGCCTGCATGAGACTGCTAAACAAAGTGCTAGGAGTTTGCTGCTGTACTCGATGCGTGGTTCTGCTGGATTCTGCAGCAGGTGACACAGTCATCATACCTCTTTATTATACTGATTCCCCATGGTAGGTGACCCTGGAGAAAAGCAAGTAATGAATGCCAAGCGTCCCACAGCAGTCACAGCACTTGCTCTCACGTAGCTTTCTGGATCCTCAAGAAGATTTTCTGTAAGCCTTGGCAGCTCTGAAGACAGGAGAGACTTCCTGAACAAATCCTGGTCTGTAAACAAGACAGCAATCCAAAGAAGTGAGGCTTTATTCTCTCAGAGCATGAAGCTGTTTCCAATGCAAATGCACACAGTTCTTTGCGTCATACAAGGATGCCCACTGACTGCACCGACAGCTGCCAGTGAGCTGAGCCACTGCAGAGACCAGGCAGCTGCTCACAAGAGCACAGACACTCTGTGTCAGGCTTCCCATTTTCCAGCAGCTTGGTGACTTTCAGTCAAGCCCTGCTGGACACTAGAACTTGGAAAATTCCATTTACAGTCGTTCTAGAGGTAAGAAAAACTTTGTCCAGGCAAACTAGGACATGGTTTCAGCCTCATCAAAATTACACATCTGCTTAAAGGAGGGAAAAAAGTCCTCCTTTCTTGTTGTCAAGGTATACACAGAAGAAAAAGAATGCAACTGCAGTGCTGAGAGGGGCTGTGGGGTAAACTCCTAATCAGTGTGCTGGATACTTCCTTTGTGATCTGGGGACAACAGTAGTTGACAACGTCCCACTCTCTTCCACCAACACAGAGCTACTGTAGGAGAATTAAATTGCCTTAGTGCTACCTGCTGCCAAGCCTGAGCTACCAGTAAAGGGGAAAAATCAGTAATTAGTCTAAAGCATGCAAAGCAGCTTTAGGCTTTCAGCCTCCTAAACATCAGTCCCCAGCCTGCTGAGTGAAACCAAACAGACTGCACTGCAAACTGAAAAGAAGGGAAAGTATTACCTGCCATTAAGCATCGTCACCTGCCCTGACATACGTGTCTCAACATCTGTGACTGCCTCAACACCCCTGCATTTAAGATGCCAAAACTGCCGTTAAGGAGGGCACAGCAATCTGAGTTCAACAGCAAGGTAGGATGTTTTAATCTCCGTGTCAGGTTTTGATTATCATCTGAGTAAAAATCTTGACCCTTCTTTCCTGACCCCTCCAGTTACAGGTCAGAGGATGCTTCGCAGACCTGACTGACTTTGGTAACAATAAAAGAAATACTCCTCCAATCTCAACTGTTAGATGTCTTACCTACCTCCTAAGTCTCGAATCAGGACAGTGAGGAACTCCAGAGTAGAATCTCTTACTTCCCAGCACGGACTGCACAAACGCTTCTGCAGCACCAGAAACACAGCTGTAAAAGCCAAGTGACAAGCCTGAATGGACATGAAAGACAACAGGCTTACTGAAGCAATCGCTGTACAACCTCTCTGTGGTTCTGAGGCAATCCCTTTTGATGCCTCTGTGTGCTTCTCCCAGAGTTCTTCAAAGTGCTATTTGAGTAGATAAACCTCAACTCAACACAAGTGTCCAGAAACTATCATATCCTTAGTGCTTTGAGCAGGAAAGGGAGGCAAGAGCTGATTTCACAGATGCCACTAGCTGCTGTTTGTCCCAGCCCAAAGAGTTTCATTACCTTCCAAAATCTTCTCAGGTTGCTGCCACTGACTGCTGGAGCAATATAGATGCGCCGAGCACGCAAACCACTTGGATGTAGCTTGAAATGCTTTCTTTAGAACCTAAAGCAATATAAAGCAGATTTACTTTACTACACGATGAGACATTGCTGCCTTTATGCTAGATAAAATTTGGTTTAGCCTTAAACCTGCAGATTCTCAGAGTAAACATGTTTGCTTCCTTACTAATAAGCCATCGATAAATGGTGCTTATATAAGATTTCCAACACCTAGAAAGTGTCTGTTCTCAGCTCAGCATTATTAGGTTCTAGTGTGTCCAGCTTTTGATTTGCAGTTGTCAGAGTCATTGAAACAAAACCCCTTAATGCAAAGAGTTCAATACTTAATTAACTATGTCAAGCCATGTCAAGTTGAGAATGTTGATGCTACACTCTGATGTGATGGCTCCATCACACAATGTGTAGGTCAACTACTTGCTTGTTATTTTAGTTATTTCCTGCAAGCCACCCAGAGCCAAGACCAATTTCCTACTGTCCTGGTTTTGGTCAGGATGGAGTTAACTTCATTTGTAGCAGCGGATGGAATTCTGTGTTTGGGTGTTAAAATGAAAGCAGTGCTGGTAACACCCTGAGGTTTTTAGTTGCTGTCAGACAGTCAAGGACTTTCTCAGCTCTTCATATTTCTCTAGTCATGAGAAAGGAGGGGCGAAGCCAGGACAGGTGACCCAAATGGGCCAAAGAGAGTATTCCATGCCAATTACATCCTGCCCAGTACAACAGGGGGGCTGAGGGGAGGAAGAGCAGGGGCGGCTCCGGGACGCACGGTTTTGGGGGATGGTCGGGTTCCGGGACGGCTCTGGGTGGCACAGCCTGAGTTGTGGGTTCAGTGAGAAACTGCATTGGGTATCAACAGTTTCATGCATTTTTTTTTCTCTAAAGTCCTGCTAGCATTGTTATATTTTATCTTTCTGCTATTCTAGTAAGCTATCCTTATTATCCCAACCCACGGGCCTTTTAGTTTCTTGGGTTTGCCCCTTCCTTTTCCCTTCCCTTGCCTCTCACCACCACCCCCCCCTTCCCCTTTCCCCTGCTCTTTTCCTTTAAGGAGCAGACAGCTGCGTGGATCTCGGCTCTCAGCTGGGGTAAAACCACGACACCTACATATTCTAATACAAACTGTGCTAAGAAATCACTATCATGAGACGATTTCTCTAAATAGTATCCCACAGGGGCAAGCTAATAGGCTCAGATCTCTCCTTATGTCTATACTCACAGTAGGGCTGGTGTTTGGACTCTCCATGTATGCCAGAAGGACAGCAAACAGATTCCCTGGGAGTGTACGACCACCTGAAACAGAGAACAAAACTAAAGGACCAATACTGAAAGAAGGAGCCGCTGAATCAATTCAACTGCTGCAGTACAGAAGACAACAGGACTGTAAAACTGTTTTGGAGATGAAAGTACAGTTGTTAAAGCAAAGGTGGAACGTTTCTCACAAGCACTATGTCTTTTTTTTAATTCCAGCATTACCTGCCCTAGCTCATCATCAGGAAGTAAGGTTAGACAGGACTGTAAGAAGAATTGGAAAAAATGAGCAAGTTTCAGAAATGAAAGTGTTAGTCTTCATTCCAAAAGAGCAGTGAAGGATAGTGAGAAGTTCTATGACAACAGAATAGTCAAATATTTCCAAAATGAAAAAAAAAACAACCCAACAACCCACAAACAAAAAACCAGAGCAAAGATTAACTTACCTTTTCGCTCTATGACTGACAATAGGACATCAAAGGCTGACTTCTGTGCTCTGAGGCAATTGATCAGGTTTTGACTTATTGCGCTTCCCAGAGGAGAAGCTGGGCTCAGGAAGCCGTTGCAGAACTGTAGTATCACGATGAGAGAGTGCAGCAAGGGCGTGTAGGGTAATTCCACTGGCAAATGAATCTAACAGGAGGGAAGAAAGACACAAACTTTTCCAGCAGAAGTCTCAAGCATGGATACAGACCAGCAACATCTGCAGTTTCTAGTGTGTTCTTAAGGAACAAAATACTAACAAGTGCAAAGAAATTTTCTTCTTCTCTCCCAAGAACTTCTGCCCAGATGAAAGGAAATTCTTCTCACTGCTTGGGAGAGCAGTTCAATTTATGGGCTTTTTCACAAAATCAATTACACCAGAAGTAAGGTACATTTATGAAGATGGATTTGAAACTAAGTGCAGTAAATTTGTAAAGATGGATTTGAAACTAAGTGCAATCCCTCTTTACACAATTCAGTATTCCTCTGTTTTTCTATTTGGAGCCTACTATGCTAGATTTCTTCAACATATTTCTAACTCCTCTCCATGTTCTGTGAAGCTCTACTGCAAACCTTTGCAACCGATCTTAATGCCATCTTTCAAGGACCAATTTGATCCCCCAGGCTTTTTTTCTTCTCTGAATGTTACCAGAGACAGCAGCTGCTCCAGATGAGCGAGGGTCTGACACAGAAGACCAGCACAAGATGACTTGGAGGACAGAAGACTTTCAACAGTGGCAGGATCACTAACAGACTCATCCAGCAAACCTAGAGGACCAAAGGAAGGAAGAGCTCAGGTTGTTTGGGAGTACAAAGGACTGTGGTTTTCAAAGTTAATTATGATTTTCAGGTGATGCAGTATGCATATCCCTTCAAATGTAACTGACAGCAGGATGCTGCACTTCACAACAAACACTGCTACTGTCCTGGGCTACTTCTGCTCTTCCTTCTCCAGTTTTGTCTGCACCAGACACTTAAAACACTGGTGAGTGGAGTAGCCTCTAACTTTTCCATCACAACTGTACCTGCATATTCCAGGGGCTGGGAGGCTGCTCTCAGAATACAGTCCATTGGCTGAAGTAGCACAGTCAGTGCCTGCATCCTCACATCTCGTGGGCTTCAAGGAGGAAACAGCAATTACCAAAAACAAAACCACTTCAATTCCTTCCCAAATGTCTACCCCCAAATGCTGAGCAGGCTTTTAAACATGCTAGCTGTGACAGTGTGATGGAAGCATTATCCCAATTCAAACCTTCTTCTAAGCTTCCTTGGCTAACTGAAAGCAGAGGAGAAATGGCTCTGGAGTTTAGAGGAAGCCTTACTGAGCTATGTAAATGGAGAGTGGGATTCTGTCTAAGAGGGTTAGAGAGAAGCATTTCTGGTCAGCAAAATGGGGTCCTTGTACCTGAACACGCAGCCTATAAATTAGTACCCATGTGTGCTGTATTCATTTAACATCTGATGATTTCTTGATGGTTTTTTTACTATCTGAAGAGGACTTATGGAAAAGTTGCAGGCAGGCTTTTCAGAGCTGCACAGGATGACAAGAATCTTAATTTGCAACAGGGCAGCTTCCAACTGAATACAGAGAAAATACTTTTCATAGCAAAATGAAGTGGTTAATCACTGGAACAGGTTGTCCAGGGAAGCTGTGGAATCCTCATCCTTGGGGATACTTGAAACTTGAATGGTGAAAGCTCTGAGCAACCCAATCTATCTCTGAAGTGAGCCCTGCACTAAGCAAGAGACTGAATTAGATCACCTCTGTAGGTTCCTTCTAACCTAAGGTGTTCTACAACTGCCATCAGTCCAGCTGCACACTTGTGCTGGACTGGAGTGAAACCTCTTACACTGATCAGTGTTTTTGTGAAAGAGAAAACTGAACAGAGGCTACTGGATTGGACAGGCATTCAAACTGCATCCATCTTAACCTTGGCAGTATGAAATTAAAGAAGTTTGCTATTTCCACCTGGCTGTGGTAAGATGCAATTGTATATATATATAAACATGGTATTGGCTGCTTTCATTTCTCTCTTTGGAACTGTGTTATTCTTACTATCAGTGCCTGAAGTTTGTTAGCCACTGTTCTTTCCAACCAGCCTTACATATTAATGAATGTAGTGGAAAATGAAGTGAGGGAAAAAAGTGTTCTTGGCAAGGCACCAAAGATATTGGTACAGAAACATTTGCAGAGTGTAAAAATGTCATTGCAGTAAATCCTACCATTTGTAAAGGCTCAGAATTCCCACTGCCAAAGGACCTGCTTGCACTGGGGTTAAGCGTTCCAGAGCAGAAGTCACTAATGCCCAAAACCCGCCAACATTGTCAAAAAACACAGGGGACCTGAGGAAAGAGAAGTATGTCCTATTAGATGATGGAAAAGAGATGTATCTCATCATGGATCCCAAGTCCCAGGAGATCTTTACCATGCCATTTTAATCAAAAGATTTGCCAGTAAGTGCTGTGCTTTAAAAGTCTCTTCTGTTAGAAAGGATTCGAGTTGCTGTGCTATGATGAGCCAAAGTACTTTAGTCCATGGGGCATGACAACTGCCAAACAAATTAGCTAGTAGTTTTAATGACTGTTCGACATGAGAGGCAGAGCTGGACTGGATGGAATCTTCTATATGCTTTATAATGATTTGGGCACAGGTTGGACAGTCAGAGTCCACTGTACTGAGAGGTTTAGTTGTTTCAGTCTCTGCAGAGAAGGTGAGAACGTGCACCAGAAGCTGGCTGGCAGCTGAAGCCACAAACAGGCTGGGATCCCCTTGCAGAGCGAAGAGCACATCTATGCCTCCTGTGTGAAAACAGAACAAGTCACTGGAGGGAAAAAAAACCAACAGTCTTCCTATTGCAAGCCATGTATTAATTCAAGTACTTTATTAATTCAAGTAGTTTAGCAAGACTTACTAAGAAGACTACAGAAGGCTTTTAATGAGCTATTTTTATCATGTGTTTCAGAAGATTTGCCTCTCCTTTCTAAAACAGACACCATTTTCAGTGTTTAGTAATAATAAAAAACCCCATAACTGATTTAACAAAAACCCAACCACCTTTCAGTCACCTCAGTGTTTTTGAAAAGTGTCTGACAAATAAATGAAAATTCCTCTCTCATTTGAAATCTGAGCAACAGACTGGAATGGAAGAGCCACGGAGAGTTGGGGGAGTTACCAGTCCCAGAAGTACTCACCTCCATTGCAGAGGAAGTGGAGGGCAAGCTGGTGATGCATCATGCTGTGCATACCCGCCACCCAGCCGCTTCGCACAGAGGCATCTCCCCACAGCACGCTGTTCAGAGGCCCATCCCTGCCAAAGAGCCTCACCAACAGCTGCTCCTGCTGAAGCCAGAGGGAACACACAGACTAAATAGTAAGCAACGGGGCTCAAGAGGCCGCTCTATCATGCAAGTCAAGAGCATCTGCTCTGTAGCAAAGCCTTCTCTTGCTAGAAGTATCACTAAAATAGAAAGTTTTCACAATCCCATGCTTAAATTTAACATAAGTCTCTTTCATGGACAAAGCAACTTAGATGTTTGTCCTGGTTTTGGTCAGGATAGACTTAACTTCATTTGTAGCAGCAGATGGAATGCTGTGTTTGGGTGTTAAAATGAAAGCAGTGCTGATAACAGCCTGATGTTTTTAGTTGCTGTCAGACAGTCAAGGACTTTCTTAGCTGAGGGGAGGAAGAGCAGGGGCGGCTCCGGGACGCACAGTTCTTGGGGGACGGTCGTGTTCCAGGACGGCTCTGGGTGGCACAGCCTGAGTTGTGGGTTCAGTGAGAAACTGCATTGGGTATCAACAGTTTCATAGATTTTTTGCTCTAAAGTCCTGCTAGCATTGTTATATTTTATCTTTCTGCTTTAGTAAACTGTCCTTATCCCAACCCACGGGCCTTTTGGTTTCTTGCTTTTGGGGTTATTTGCCCCTTCCTTTTCTCTTCCCTTGCCTCTCACCCCCCCCCCCCCCCTTCCCTCTTCCCCTGCTCTTTACCTTCAAGGAGCAGGCAGCTGCGTGGATCTCGGCTCTCAGCCGGGGTAAAACCACAACAATATTCAAAACTGCTCGCTCTTAACATGCTGGGGACAACTTATCTGTCTATCAGTTCCATTAGACTGCTTTGTCCAGTTGCACACATCTCTTCCCTGAAGAAAGCCTTTTGGGTTGTGAGGGTTTGAGGTTTGGTTTTTTTTTACAAATTTATTCTATCGTAGCAAGTAGAGCTTAAAAAAACTCCCTCATTTTCACAGGGAATCAGAGAATTCCTGTCAACCTACTACAGAGAGAAAACTACATCTGCTATTGCAGTTTAAATCTACAGGCTTTGTCCAGGGATACGGTATTTTGCAATGGCTACTGTGAGTCAGTGTTATCCTATAACAGCTGTTTTGAACTGAAATGAGCACGTATCAGCATTCACCGTGGCAAAACAGAAGTCAGAAGGCAGCAGCTTTAAGTGAGAACTAAAAAGGATCTTTTCTTATCACATCACTGTTTTCTGATGTATGCCATACATTTTATAGGTAAAACACATGCATTTTCAGGTGTTCTCCATATAGAAAGAGGAAACAGACACATGGCCACGGGTACCTGGTAAGCCGACTCACCTGCAAGCGTTGGAAGCGGCATTCGGAAGCAGCGAGTATCCCAGCTAACCGCAGGGTAAAGGAGAGGATGCTCGGGCTGGGCTCTGGCAGCGCCAGCACGGCGGCGATGAAATCTGGCAGACAGGGGTTGTCCTGCAGCAGGCTCACGGTAGGATCTAGCGACCGGGTGATGCCCAGGAAGGCAGAAAACACGGGGTTACTGTCAAGACTCCTGTCCTCTCCCCGTAACCGCCCAGGCGCTGGCCTGAGCCGAGCGTTACCCCTCACAGGCGCGGCAGGCGGGCCTGGGCTCACCTGGCGGCCGGGCACGGGCCTCAAGCACCGAGCCCGGTTTGCGGTGTCGCCGAGGGAACAGAGCCTCGGGCTGCGGGCCTCCCTCCCTCTATCCTTCCCTCCCTCTCGGACAAGCCCCAGCCGGGCACCGGCGGCCAGGGCTGCAGGCGGCGGGTACTCACCGGACTGCGCCAGGGAGCGGAACCAGTCGAGCAGTTTCTCCAGGCAGGTATCGTCGAAGCCGGGCTGCCGCGGGTCGGCCAGGGCGGCGCAGACGCGCGGCAGCAGGCGGCGGCACTCGTCGGCCATGGCGAAGCGGCGGCGGAACGAGGCCTCCGGGACGGGCACGCTGCGGGGCTCCGCTGCCCTGCAACAACCGGCACAACCCGGCGGCACCGGCCGCAAAGCAACTGTCGCGACGGCCGGGGCGTGGCCAACGGATGGGCGGTGCGATGGGGGACGTCCCTCCCGCGGGGGGCGGTGCCGGTGTTGCAGAGAGTGGCCCGGGGGCTGGAGCGGGGTTACCCTCCCTGCGGGAGGAGCCGCCGGCGGGGCGGGGTGGAGCTGGCCCTCGCCGCAGCTGCTCCGCTGCCGGCCGGAGCCGCCAGGCGGCACTCGCGCCGCGCAGCGAGGCTGAGGTGCCGGTTAACCGCCCTCCGCTGGCCGTTCTGCGCAGGCGCCACTCGCCACGCCGCGCGGCTGGTTGCCATGGTTTCCGCGACCCGGAAGGACCGCCGGGGAGGCGGGCGCCGAGCTCCTGCCGCCGCGCCGCCCCCGCCATGGCCTGAGGTGGTCCCGGCTGCCCCGCCGCCCCCTAAGGCCTCGCCGCCACCCTCCCGCCATGGCTCGGGGGGCCGGTGAGGCGGCTGCGGAGGGGGAGCTGGTAAGGAACGGGCGGTGGGGAGGAGGAGGATGAGGAAATCCCGGGCCTGCCTCAGCCAGGGCCTGGCCTGCGAAACGCGCCCACCCGCCCGCGGGGCCGGGGCAAAGCCTGGAGCCCGCTGAAGCCTCGCCAGGCCGGCGAGGCAGTGGCTAGGATGGGGAGGATGGTTCTGGGCTGTGCCTTTGTCTCCTCGGCTGGCTGGTAGCACAGGGAGGGGAGCCGAGGCGGCGTGCGCTGCTCCACACACGTGTGGGGCTCGGCGGCCCTTTGCTGGGAGCCGCCGTGTTCTCTTGTTTGTCGTAGGTGGCTCTTATTGGGCCTGTTCTGCAGGAGCGAAGGGACTGCGAAGGTTTCCAAGGACTGCGATGTTTTTGTTGTTGCCTGCTCGCATCCTGGTGACTGATTTGTTGTTTGCCTTCTCCTATAAAGGCCCGGTGCCTTCTACAGCCTCTGGTTCCTAATGTGATAGACAGCTGCAGATCTCTCTACCTATCTGTAGATAGATAGAGAGATCCCCCAGTGACAAAAATGTCTTAAATCACAAAAAAAAATAATCAGTGTGCCACAAGGAGCGTTGCCCCAGGAAATTAAAAGCAACATGGCCTGGCGTGTGAGGTGTGTACCTGCCTGCTTGCTCTGTTGTCAATCCCAGCTCCTGTTTTGTCAGCCAGGGCTCTCAAAAACACTTCGCCCTGCCCTGCCTCTTACAGAGACAGATCAGCATCTGCCCAAAGAACGGTGCTGCAGCTGTGAGCACTGTGGAGTCAGCAAGTGAAAATGTTCTTTCTACAAGGGCAGCACATTCAGATAATTTGAAAGCAAATTGAGAGTCTTTCCTTCTGGGGATGTGCTTATGTATGAGGAACAGGGAAACTGGTTAATCTGATCTGAGGAAAAATGAACTACTTCTGATTCCTTGGTTTGGGGCTTTTACCTCAGCCTGCTCACATCCCCACTTGAGTTACTGAACGTTCCCATAGTAAAGCAAGGGTAGGAACAAGTGAGTAAGGAAGGGGACAGGTGGGTGAGTTGCTGCTTAACTTGTACAGGTAGAGAAATTCATGCAGAACCAGCACTGTGGAAGATGTGGCACCTGAAGGTTCAGCTGTTCTAGTGCTATGCAGTGAACTTCGTGAGTCTCCATGGCTCAAGTCTGAAGTGACTTGCACTCTATCATACAGAACATTTGTCTTGGTGTAAATGATGCTGGGGTTTGCAACCACAATGACACATTTACCATTTGAATATATTGCACTCACACCTTATTGTGATAGTAACAGAATATAAAGGTTTCTGTACACGTTTTATAACCAACTATTTGGTAGCAAATGTGACAGTTAATGTCTCTTCCCCAGGGAGACGACAGCCTGTCTGTGATTACCTGTGAATCAGATACAGAGATGGTGAGTTTGTTTAACAGCACGCCGCAGATGAATGCCTCAGAAGGCCTCTCAGTGTGCTCTTGCACACAGAGTGTCCACGTGATGGCTCCTCATCAATAAGACCCCCCTCAGAGAGGAGAGCTGACTGACTATGTTATTGCAATGTCGTTTGATTCAAAAACCTACTCTAATTCCAGGTGTAATTCTGTCTTCTAAATTCTCAGCACTGGGGGCTGCAACGGATGTTTGGCTTCATTTCAGTGTTCTATCAGGTTATGGACCCAAGTAATCCTTTTACAGAGTTTCAGTGGAATTGTATAGGTCTTTCCTTTGGCTAAATGGTCCTACAGAGGACCCTCTACTCCATGATCATCTTGAATTTGCTGCCACTAATATTTAATATCGATGGGGAAGGTATTAGTGTTCTGAGCATGAATAGACTACTTTTCATCTGCAGCATAAAACTTAGCAGGTACCACCTTAATTCTGGTGACTGTTTAGCTGTGGCTAAATCCACATACACTTAAAGCTACTATTTTTCTTTTGTACACTGAAGATTTTGTGTTATTAGAACAAGTGGTCTTCATACAAAATGGGAGGTTGAAGCCAATTTTGAGGTTATAGGCTGAAATCTTTGAAGAATGTGATACTTTAAATTCATTAAAAATAGTTTTTCTCTTCCAGAAGTTGAAGAAGAAAATATTTCACAAGCCTCCGAAGTCGCCAAGTAAGTGTTCCAAAATTCTTTCTACTGCTTCTGTTATTGCAGAACAACATAGATATGTGGGACATGGGAACTGGAAGATTTACCTGAAATAACATCTTAGTATTCTGCTTAGAATTATTGACTGGCGTGTGCATAGCAGACCTATCAGAGATGTGTTCTGTAGGCAGTGAAGTTAGGCTTTAAATGCAAAGTACTGAAGTTTGAGTTAGTTGCAATTCTCAATTCTCAAGCATAAACTATCATCTTCTCACCCCTTCTAATGGCAAGCATTCTGAATTTCTTTGTGTCTTTTTTGAGAAATGTTGATACTTGCTATGTAGAAGGAATCTAGAATTACTGGAGCCATCTACCATCCAGTTGATATCATATGTTTGTAGATTAAGCAGTTCTCTTGTTTGTGGGTTGGGGTATTTTTCCTCCACCTTATAAGTACAGTGTTGTTGGATCTGCAGATCCTGGGGTTTATGTTTCTTATATTTTTCCATTTACCTTGCCTTCTTTACTTGCAGTGAATGTTTCCCTCAGTGTTGCTGATTGTTAGGGTTTTTCCTAATAAGTTAAATAACATTGTACTCATAAGCTTTGCTTTAGGTTGAGGAGGAGGCATGCTCTTCTGATAGATTTACCCTGTCATCTTTCTACTCCTGAAATCCTTTTCCTTACCTAAATGATGGGATTTCCACTCGCAGTTGAGTTTCAACTATGATGTTTGTGATGTTGCTTCTTACTGAATGTACTTCTCTTGGTAATTTGAAGACTAACTAGTTAGCCCATATAGTGCACATCTATACTAATTTTAAGTTAAATTAGTGTCACTATTTGAACCTAGCCACCCTACCTGAGTAGTGTGAGAGGCTCCCCAGCAGTTGCTTTCTGTTCTTTGCTGCAAGAAAATTGCTAGTGGATTAGTAGTTACAGAGTTACTTCTGTCTGTTTAGCCATATGTATTTTCTCACTGATAGTGATGACTGTCATTAGTGCTGTATACATTCATTTGAATCTTGATTTACTGTATGAATTTGGACGTGTGGGTATCTTAAAGATACCTATCCAAATCTTACATGTAAATATTTCTACAGGCATTGAGTCACATTACTGTCACTGTGCCTTTTCATAAGCATCTTCATTTTATTTTTTTAATTGTATTTTTTTTAGTTGAGGTTTTTTTTAGGTGGCTGCCCCATTGCTCCACAGAACCCAGTACGTAGTATGCTGTTAAATTCTATTTTTATTAGTAATACTACTGTGTCTGGGAACTTTGAAGCACAAGACAGCAAAATTTTCTGACCTTGAGCTTTTTAAGGCAACGTTGAGGTGTTTTCTTTTGTTTCAGAGTCTCCTTACAGCTCTAGCACACAACTGTATCCTAAAAAAGCTGCAGTTTGGCGATCTCTGCAGGGAACAGGCAGCGCACGTCTTGAGAGCACAGCTGTAAGAAATCCAAAGCAGATGTGGCTGGGATCACTGAAACAAGGTATTAGTATAGAAACTTCATCTGCATGTGTGGATAAAAATCTGTGTTGTGGACAGCTTAACATATAAACTCTTAACAAGAAGATTTGTATTTGATTATAGGTTACACAGGAAGTTATTTCACTATTATTTCTATGGGTGGTTGGAATTATCTGATCTTGAATGTTGGAATTTATAGAGGGAATTAATTAACAGCATTCTATATTGCATTTGCTTGGAATAAATCCACAAATTTAATTCACACTTATTCCTGATTTTCACATTTTTGCTTCATTTTTGTTGGCAGGAGCAAGTCATTCTCTTAAGTCAGATGCTGACATGGGGCATATGCGAACTCATGTTCCTAGTAGCACTCCAGAATATCTGAAGGAAGCTCTAGGAATGAAGAAGCCAAAGCATTCCAGGTCTTCTAGTAATGGTAAAAAAGTTAATGATCTTTTCTTTTCATGTAAAAATACATTGTTTAAGATCTTGGCTTTAGTACAGCAAGAGCCATTTCAGTTTAGCCCATATTAAAACATATTTATCAAAATATGATCCATGAGATACTTTTTGAGGTTTCTAAATTGGATAAGACAGGGGGTTCCAAATTTTTTTGAGCAATGAGTCACTATTAGCTTTCAGAACCTTTTGCAAATTGCCATGCATTTGCAGCTGAAAACATTGCAAATATAATATGGTTCAATGGGCCAGCTGTAGACAATTTATTGTGACTTTGCAAAACATAGTTTAGGAACCATTGATAGAAACCATCTGCTTGCCTGAAATTCTATGTAATTGATGCCTTTTTACGTCTTCTCTAGAAAGGGTTTTATCAAGTGGTTGTGATATTAGAATCAATTGAGTTTTATGGGAAGAACAAAATTTAAAACTTGCTTTTCTTAAAGGAGAACTGTAAACTTAAAAATCCCACTTTAAAATGATGCCTGTACTGTTACTGGTGATACACAGTTTCTGGCAACTTTAAAAGATGACAAACTTTTCCATGTTAGACACAAATAGAAAAATGGATTCTGGACATATGTTAGAAATATTTTGTAAATAATGTATTGAGGTGAGAAGACTGAAGTCTTCTGTGATGTGTGTATCCTCTTGAGGTGGATATTTTAATCTAGCACCAGAGAGAAGAGAAGCAATTAGGAGAAACTTGCTGTAAAATCTGTCAGAAGTTTCATAGTTTCATACAATAATATTTCCATTTCTAAAATTAATTTCCATGCTGGTTTTTTTTCTAAAAGAAAAAAAAAAGAGCCTAGTTTACAATTTTGTGCAGTTTTAGGTATTTTCCTTTAACTGTAAAGCTTCTGGTTAGCTAAAAATACCTCTTTCAGATCTGCTTATTTTACATACCTTTTTCTGTAGGCTACATTCCTGGAACTCCTGACTATAAAGAAAAAGAAGATATGTATGATGAAATTCTAGAACTGAAAAAGGTACAGTCTCTCTGATACTTACACAGAAATCATAGGGTTGCTCCATCCACCACATGTAGCTGTCCAGGCCTTACTGGTTCAGAATACTTTGGTTTCTACAACTGGGACATCCACCAGATTTTTGGCATGCAAGGCTAAGTTAAACTTGTGTCTGTTCAAGGCAATTTCATTGTTTTTATGGTGTGATAGATACTTCTGAGTACTGGATGTGGAGGTCTTGAAGTATACCCACCCCTGAACCCCAGCCATGGCCCTAGCTGGATGCTGAAAAGGTTCATTGTGTTCAATTTCTTTGTCCCTCCACTTCCCCTTTATTTTTGGTGGGTTTTTTTCCCCTCTGTCCTGGCTGTTACCCATCACATTTTAACAATGTCAGTTGAATTTAGTGCAGTGTATGAAAGAAGAGGATTTGGCATGTTGAACAAGAGGGATACCTATATACACATATCTTGGCAGCTGTAGATGATTTGTGTAAGGTTGCCTTTCTGTTAAACATTTTATCTTCATCTTTGCCTTCATCCTGACCATAATAATTGGATTTTTCTTGACAGCAAAACATGTTTCCATATGAAAACTCAGTGTATTTCTATTTCTCAAATGTGCTTATGATTTTTCTTCCCTCTTTTAGACAATACAAGCTCAGAAAAGTGAGGGAGATCGAATGAAAACTAAACTCCGCCGACTAGAAGAAGAGAACAATAAAAAGAATAAACAGATTGAACAGCTGTTGGATCCTTCCAGGGTGACTTTCTTTGGGGGGATAAAAATGGGGTAAAAGAGTGTTGAGCTGTGTGATCCTCTTCTCACTGTCCCTCTAGATCTCATGACTCCCTAGTGTGGGCTTAGGGAATTCAGAACTTGAGCTGTTGGGCTGTGAGCTGACTGTGGACATGAGTAGGTTATAAAATTCTGTGGAAAGAGCCAGCAGTAGAATCATGTAGCAAGATTGGTCACTTGCTTTATCTGCAATATCTTGCAGGGCTGTGAGCTGGCACGAACTTTGTCAGAAAAGGCAACTGATGATGGATGGGTAAGAGTTTATTCATTAACTTTGGCTTTTGTTTTGCTTTTTTTCCTCTTACCAAACTGAAATGCTATTTATTAAAAAAAATAAACTGGAGTAAGAAAGAATAAGTGATTAGGGAATCATGTAACTGTTATTTCTATGGTCAGATAAGAAACCAGTAACAGAGATCTGGAACTACCATTACTTTAGGGAGCCTTCATTGTCACTGTCTTGAATCTGTTTAGGGAGTATGTTCTCTATTATTTGCATTTTTTTAATTTAGCAGGATAATAGGCAGAGTGGTTTTTATTAATTGATTGTGTATAAATATCAAGCTGGTTATGTTTCCACAGATCTAAGTTAGGAATCTGATTTCATCATTATTCTCTCTCACTGTGTAGCAGATGTGTACAATTTACAAAGTATTGAAGTAGGTAGGAATAAGTATATCTGGTTAGGTACAACTTAAAATGACAGGGCAGGATTATGGAGAGATAGAACTTCTGTGAAGAGATGAGTTACTTTAGGACTCATGAGCTCTTTGTTCTTTCTGTAGGTGGTTAATGGTTTAAAGCAGAAGATTCTCAAGCTAGAACAGCAGTGCAAGGAGAAAGACAACACTATTAAGTATAACTTTGGGGGGTAGAGGCTTGTATTGGATGAGATAATAAAGGGAATTTGAAATCAATGTTATTTTTCATTTGTTACTCTTCTGTTCCTTAAGATGATTTAATGAACTCTGAGAACATAGTAGCAATTATAAACCACTCCCTAGAAACTGTAAACTAACAGGTATTGCAGTGTCTTTGCTGGATTATTTTTTTTATTATTCTATTTTCAGCAAATTCCAAGCAGACAAGAAGACCAATAATTTGGAAGAAATGAGGTTAGCTATGGAAACCTACTATGAAGAGGTGTGTCTGACAGGTCCTTCAGTGTGCATACGAGTTGTTCAGTTGTTTGAGACAAAGTATAAATGGTGTGTTTTAGATTAAGTTTAGCTGCAGCTGTTGCTGGAATCAGGTTTTCATAGATATTCTCATAGCTCCAATTATATGTACTGAAAAAACTTTTTCCTCAGTAAGTTGAGTGTGTTAAGCAAAAAGGGGAAATAAGGGAACTAACGTCTGTCCATGAGTTCATGTCCAGATGAAAACCAGTATAACAGTAGCCTGATTTTTCAGTGATAGCATCAGTGCCCAGAGAGTCTTGTTCTCTAATGGACAAATGTGTTGCATTAGCAATGTCAGCTTCCACAGCTAGCTCCTTAACAGAATCTGTATTTCATATTTCACAGGTTCATCGTCTCCAACTCCTGCTGGCAAAATCTGAGACTATGAGGAAAAAGTATGTTTAATTCTTTTGAGTCAATGTCTGTGTATACATGTTTGATATATTACTCATATTACTTGAGGTGATGGAAAACAGCTATATGGGAACAGTTAATTTTGTCATTTAGATTGCTGGATTTACTTTCTGTTGCTGCCTTGGTTGGCTTCACAGCCTTGGCCTGTGTCTTAGTCACGTTTCTTTTACTTGTAGATAGATCATTTTGCAGATGTGGAAAAATACTAGAGCTATTTTAAAAATACATTAAAGATCTGAAAATTTATCTCTGTTAAATAAAATCTATGTTCCCCTGTAGTAACATGTATTGTGACATAACTGGTGATTGAAACAAACTCACTAGATACTGGTATTTTACTCAAGACAGGTCTGCATCTTGCTTTAGGGTGTATGCTGTAAAGAAGGTGTTTTGGACTAAACATTGTTTTCCTGTGGTAGAGAGATCTGCAGGTCAGGGCAGTTATTTGTGAGACATCCATGAGTGGCACTAGTGAGGCACGATCAGCTTGTGCTTGTCACTGGCATGTGGATGTGCACGTGGTGATGAAGGTAAATGGTCTATAGAGGGAATAAAAATCAGAGATAAAAGAAGACAGGGCTTTAGTAGAGAGCAGAGTAAAAGCATTGTAGCAAGTGAGTGTTAGTCAAGCTGAGAAGAGGGTAATAGCCTTATAGGATAAGAAAGTTCATTACCATACCATTTAAAATATGCTTGCTCTCCTAGTGTGAAGAACAGGCAACTATCTTCACTTTGTATGTCACTATTTAGATTGATAGAAACACGTGAGAACTCTTTACAGGTTGTTACGTATACTACTTGTATTTCCATAATTCACTCTCTTATGGATTGAACAACTGTGATTTGTTTTGTCACTCTTCTAAAAAACCAAAAATACAATTTCATCACTGTTGGCTCAGGCATGCAGTGACTAGCCTCTTGAGACTGTAAGCCATCACACCCAATTTATTCACAGGTGAAAATGAGTCACCAGGTCTCTTCCTTGTCCTCATTTATTCCTATGTTCAAAAAAACCCAGTGCTCAGGGCAGTCTGTCTCCATTATGTGACTGTCAGGCTCTACTTGAGAGACTGAGCACTGAAATAATAAATGATGTTGAAGGTCAGGGCTCTGGCACAGAGAAAGAGTTGTAAGAGAGTGTTTCTTTCATGATGCTTGTCTACATTATTTCTGGCTGATGGGAATGGCATTTACCTCCTCTTTTTCAGTGTTAACATTGAAATATGATTATGTATATGTGAAGCTGTAGTATCCAATTCCAGCTAGAAACTAGGCAGCCTCTCAAGTCATCAAAGTGGTCTGCAGTTCTTTCATTTTCATTTTGATGATCCTGTAATAATGGCACTCAGTGATACTGCTATGATTTCTCTAATTTCTGTCCCTTCCCAGTTCTAGTGGTGTGGTGTGTTTGGGGTTTTTTTTTGTTTCTGTTTTCCCTCCTGCCTAGGACAGCTGTATGAATGAATACTCACCTGTGATGTCTGCACAGCCTTATTTGTTTGCTTTTATGGCTTTATTTCATTTAAATTTTCAAAAGGTAGATTAGATTCAGGTTTTCAACTCTGATATGCTAATTGTAGACTGTCTCCTCCTTTACATTGCAATTATCCCAGTGAATGGGATGTAAGATTCTCCCCCAAACTGTTCTGTGATTGTCACTGGCAGTGGCATTTGTCCAAAAGTGGGTCCATCAGTTACTTCAAACCTTTTGTTGCCATAATCAAGTTTTTAAAGAATTTTCTCACAGCAATAAAGAACAAGTATTTCCCCTCATTAGAAATGTTTTGTGATCAGACTTTACAACTTTGGGCATCTAGAAGCTGAGATTTCTCCCCCCTTTTATTAGAAAAAATAAAAAGGCAAAATCACAGTAATGTATTTAAAACATTTTTAACACATAGCAGGCTTTCCCTTTGGCTTTTCCTTTTCTGATGCCTTTTAATCCTTTCCCATCAAAGTTAGAGGTGTTCTTCAAATCTGTTACATTTCAGTCAATGACAGTTTTGAATCTTAAATGAAGACATTTCTCTGGGGTTTACTTTCACAGCAACAGTTTCTTTTACATTGGAGCAGCATTCACAGTTACCTGAAAATACACTTGTGCATTGGATTTGAGTTACTCCCTCTAAGTACAGCCCTCTCTTTCTTTCTCTCCCCCCAGTATCAATCTGTTTAAGTGAAAGAAAACAATTCAGAGCACACAGCTTAGCTTTCTGTGCTGAACAGTTTTTTGGAGGAGTTTTCCATTGGCTGAAGAGAAGTGTTTTTAAATCAGTGGTCCACAGAGCGCTGGTAAAGCATTGTAAGGCTGCTAACAAAACAAATTGAAAGCCAAATAAGTAAAGCTCATACAATCACCCTTGTTTCTGTGTTAATGAAACAGAGTGGGGGAGGAAGGAAAAGTAATAAATGAACTTTCAAAGTGTCTTTTCTTTGACGCAAATTAAAACAATTGTGTGTTGAACAAGATGGTCTGTGCATGGTTTTTTTCCTAAAAGAATAATTAACTCCTCAAGTAAAAAATGTTGAGAAATGCTATTGGGGGGGGGGAGCTGAGCCAGTTCATTTATCCAGCTGACTTGAATAGTGAGGCTGTTCCATGCTTTTTAATGCTGCTTTTTTGTTCTCTGCTTTTAAGTTAACTTTCTGGTTTTGACCCTGTTTCCAAGTACAGAGGGCAGAGATACCCAAAAACGACTAAAGGCACTGAATGCTGCTGTCCTGAGGTTATCCAGGAACATCAAGGAATTGCAGGATGAGAATCGGAGGCTGAAAGAAGATCTAGATCATGTACTGAGTAGTTCTCCTCCTTCCAGTAAAACAAAAAGTACGTGCTGAAAAGTTGGTGAACGTGGGGCTAGGGATTTAGGTACACCTGAAAGATGTTTTTAGAGCAGGACTCTACAATGGTAGAGACAAGGGAGTTACTACAAAGGTGAAGACTCAGGAGGGGCAGAGTTTGGAATGAGAAGTTTCTCACAGGAGTCTGACTTCTTGATATGCTGCTCCAGTCAGACCATTTATTGTTATCTCTGAGAAGTCTGGACTGGAATCACATTTAATGTTTCCTGGAAAGCTGTTTTTAAGTTGTTGAAAACTGATGAATGGGAATGGGTTGTATTGATTTCTGAGTTAGTTGGTATAGAAGCCAGATATTTTAAAACCATTGTGACATTTTCATTGCTGCACGTTTGAAGTTGGGGTTCAGAGGTCTTTAGATGGTCTTTTATGTGGACAAAAGTTTCAGAAAGCAAGAACAATACTGACACACTGATGTAGTTTCACATTTAAAGCTTTGTTATTCTATTTAGATTATAGTGAATGGAGCAAGCAGAGGCTGGTGAGGCGGATTTCAGAACTAGAAGAAGTAAGTGGTTATAATCATGTGTCTTACCTGTCTGAGCAGAAAATGCAGAACCACTGGCTTGTGCTCATGGCACTTAGATGTTCAGTTCAGTGGCTCATGCATGTAAACTGATGTCTGTGCTAAGTGTTCTCCCTTTTTTTCTTCTCATGCCTATTACCTATAGGTGTGCATTTTAGAATAATTTCAATTTCATTGTTTCTTGTGGCCTAATTAAACTAAATATATGTTAATTTTCCTCTTTTTTTTTTCCTCTTTTTTCTTTTTTTTTTTTTGTGTGTGTGTAAATTTTTCCTGTTTAGAAAGTATGTGCCCTGGAGAACACCAGGGTGTCATCAGCACAAAGTGAGCCATCACAGTTACTGGCTGTGTCATCTTCACCTCCTGTAGACCCGGATCACCCAGCCTCTCGGCAGGTGGACCACGCTGAGGAATGTCGTCGCCTCCAAGGGCTAGTGAAGAAACTGAAGAGTGATAGGAAGGCACTTCAAAATCTCCTGCTCAATAAAGAGTAAGTGTGACTCTTGCCTGAGATGATGTTTTGTAGATGTGACTTACTTATTTCCTGTCATGTTTTGAAGCGATGCAGTAAGTCCTTCATATTTTCAGCAAGAAAATTAATTCTGAAGGTCCCTTCAGCGTTTATTTTAAAAGCTGCTTCTAGCCCTACCAATGTTGTAAAATTAGTCTGCTACAAGAGCCTGGTGCCGACCTTGGGGAGCAGCCTGATGGAGGGGAACAGCATATTGCTGACCAGGATCCTGCGTTCCATCTGGCTCAGTTTAATTCAGGTTTTTAGCAAAATGGAGAAATGGAAGGACATGTCAAATCTACCACAGGAATTCTGAGAGAGAGTGGAATGGCTAGAGAGGAATTTTGAAGTGTCAACTGTGATTTTCAAAAACTTTGAACCAATATTGTTGGATATATTTCAAAACCCTTATGAAGAAACTTCTAAACCTACAGGAGAAAAAATGGAAAATGAGAATTTCTGCTTGTTTCTAACATTTTTCAAGGCTTTTTTCTTTTTTTTTTTTTTTGCTGACTACACTGAAAAGCCTTTGAAGGGTTATGTCACATTATGTAGTGTTTCTCACAAGTATTTGTAAAAATTCATCTTGTGTTTTCAACACATTTATCATGACCTACCACATATCTCCATGTAAACCTGCCTTCTGCCCTGCGATGCACTGGGGGTTTTTCTCCCCAGTAAGTGATTGATTTGCAGTTCATGTTGCTTGGACTTGTTGGTGTGTTGGTGCATAAGGTCAGGCAGGTTAATCCAGCCATGAGCAGAGATGTGCACACAGCTCTGTGGTGTTGGTAAGACATGCTGCCTCCTGTGCAGTTATTTAACTGAGAGAACCTATTTTATTTTATTCAGAAGTTGAAACAAACAAAAATAAATGCTTTGTTGAAATATGGATGACTTAAGTATTGCTCAGATTTCCTTATATCTGTGTAGATTACATATCACACAGTTACTGCAGGCCAAGGCTGAAGTGGAACTGGAGCTGCAGAAGTGGCAGAATAAGATGAAAGAAAAGACTATGGAAGAACAGACTTTAAGGTATAATATTTTGTATTAGTAGATGCTTTCAGAACAAAAAGATGTTCAATTATAATTCTCTTTTGAAGTGGTTCAAAATTCCTAGTTCATCTGAACGGCAGGAAGCTGGGAATTCATTTAAGCAAAACTGGTTTGGAGGGATGGAGTAAGTTACTAGGGGAGGAATTCTACAGAGTGGTTTTAGAGTGAGCAGAAGACTTAAGTAGTACAGTAAAAATAATAATAAAAATTAGTAAATGGAAAAAAATTAGTAAATGGAAAAAGAAAGCTGCCATGTTGGGGTGAATAACAATTTTTCCTTTCTAAGAAAAAGCTAGTATCTACCTTACTTTAGCCTGTACTTCTAGACCATTGCCAGCATGTCATTCCACTCCATGTATTCTGTACAAGTGATGATAAAAATTCTGTGCAAGGGTGCAGTAAAAAGTAATTTCATCATTACTTTGTAAGAAAGGACTTTGCTACAGTTTTCTATTTGTCAGTCATCAGATCTAGCTACATTGCTGCTAAATCTGGATACATTATTAATAGTATCAAAGGTTCCATTGTTACCTTGGGACTCGTTGGGTGTGTTTTTAATTTAAAGTTAGGCTGTGCTATCACAGCTTAAAAATTGATGTTACGTGTCTGTTACTATGAGAATATGTTCCATTTTGTTTTCCATTTTGGCCTTTAAAGCAAACAAAACAACCAAATACTATGAAATAAGTCCAGTGTTTTCAGAGCAGGAACAACACACAATTTCTAGCACTACATGTCTTTGCTTTCCTCCCATAGTGAGGAGATCCAGAACCTGACATGGAAAGTAGGGAAATTGGAGTCCAAATTGGAAGAAGAAAAGATAGAAATGGCAAAAGATTCAATGGAAAAGATGGAAAAGCTTAATAAGGTACATAATGTTTTTATTTCTGGGTTGGTTTTTTTTTCACTTTAATATATTGCAAATTCAGCTGATAGTCTGAATAGCTGCTGGTTGTGTCTTTTTGGAGAAGCATTAAATCTTATCATAGCAATTCTGAATGATGGTTAATTCCCAGTGTTTGTGAAGAAGTTGTTTCAGTAGTTACCACTGCAAGGTGGGTTTTTTGCAGAGCTGTCCTAGTGATTATCTGCCCCACAGTAGCCTTTTTCTTATTCTATGGAATGTTGCAAAAAAACTTAGGCTTTTAAGTGTCTGGGGTTTTTGCCTTGCTTTCTAAGATTAAAAAAAAGACAGACATTTGTGGTTTTGCTTATCTCCTTGTAACATCTGAACCCATTAGCTAATTTCAGTGCAATTTTGTAGAGGGAGAGAGATCTTGTAGGAGTTGACAGTTACATAAAGGATGGAGACACAGGTAAGTGCTCACCAGCAGACTAGTAAAAGACAAAAAAACCAATTTCATTTATTTTTATGCTGGTCAGATGATCAGTGAGGGCATATGGGCCATCCAGGCAGAAAATGTTCATGAGCATTTCTGTTTGGATGGGAAGGGAGTTCTTTTTCATGGGAATGTTTACAGGATGGAGAGCACTAATCATGATGACAGTTGAGAGGGTTTGATCCCACCGCTGGTGGGACACCACATTTGAGTAAAGAACTAGGGGAGATGTCAATACAATAAACTAAAATCTTATCCCCTTTGAACTGAAGTTTTTCTAGAGTTGAGGTATTTATAACCTCTTCTTCCTGGATTTTCCAGTATCTCATACTAATGGATCTGTTCACCCTGGGCAGTGTTAAATGGGGCTCTGAAGTCATTTGGAATTTTTTTGTGGAAACATACCTGAACTTGGACAGCAGATTGCAAAGACATCCTCTGCCAAGTGTTGCTGCAACTGGCCAGTAGAGATGAATGGGCACTGACAGACACACTTTCAGATGAAGTGTGGTCACGTTAATCTCATTTCACAAAAAACTAGTTGAAAATTATTACCAGGGATTTTGATCATTTGTACTTAAAATAAATAGACCTTGAAATACAGGTAGTAAAAAATACGAATAAAAATGTCCAGTAGCTTAAGAGGGTGATGGGGTTTGATATACTGTGCAATTCTGTAGGTTCTTTTTTTTGGTATGCTATAGGCTGATGGATGCTAGATGATGTTTTGAATACCAAATAACTTGAGTCTTTAAAAACAGCCAATAAACAGCTTCTTTTTTCTTCTGCAGACTATATATATTCTTGGCCAGCAACCATCCATTTATTGAAATGTTCCCATTATTTGTAATTATCACTAAGTTCCTACCAATTTTTCATTTTAATAGTAGGTTGTCATTTTTAATATAACATGATCCATTTGCTAAACTTAAGCCTGTAAGTCAGCGTTTTGGGGTTATAAATAAACCCTTTTCACAGAATCAAGAGGGGATTTTTCACAGTCTGTAAAATCTCTTGTTCCTCCACTTAAAATTTTACACCAACAAATTAAATTAGTCTTCTAAAATTGCAGTTAACTTTTGTTTGGCAAGTGAGGTATGACAACTTAGTATGGGATAATTAGGGATCAAATGGATCAGATGGTGAGAGGTGAAATATGCAACCAAACCTCAGAAGAAATAACTGGAATAAAACGTTGGTTTGTTCTTGGTCCCTTTCTTTTTCTTTTAATTAATTTCTTTAAGATAGAAAAGCAGAGTTATGACAGTTTACAGAAACTTTCCATCTTGTTGATGTCATATGATGGCCAACTCATTAGTAAGCTTAAACAGATGATTACTGGGGCCACAGTTGCCAGGATGAGACATCAGAGAGTTCCCCAGTTAATTAATACTAGTCTTTCCTGCAGAAGAATTGCAAAGTTGGGTATCCTAACATTTATTCTCAGTCTGCCAGTAATGTACAGTTACATTACTGACACAAAGAGCTCCACTCCTGGATATCATTGGATACCGCTCCATTCCCATGCTCTGGGAGCTAAAAGGGGAGCAGGAATGTGTTTTCATGGTAACAGTCATCTGGATGATGAGTTTGAACATGAGCAGTGTTCAGAACTAATTTTCCTTAACTTCCTTCCATCCTGCAGGCACAATGAACAGTTGATAACTCTGGTGCTGATGTTTGAGTAATTTGTAACCTGTTTCCCTCAGAATTCCAACTTGTGTCTTTAGTGTACTAACTTAAAGATTCTCCTTTGCAGTCTTCAACAGTCTGCAGAGTTAAAGAAGATCACAGGAAGGAACAAGCAGCCAAAATCATCCAGAGATACTGGAAGATGTACCGAAAGAAGGTGAGATTCTCCTATGAGAGAACAAGAAGAACATCCCTCTCTGAATCTTACTTGTGTTTTAGCATCTACAGTGACCTGCTGCCAGGCTCTGGCAGTGCTTCCCTGTACAATTCCTTACCACCATCTTCTCTTTCACTCTTTTTTTTAAGTCCTCCTTGCTGCTTCTTTTGCTTCTGCTTCCTAGAAACCTGTTGTTTCTCTTGCAAGAGAGACAGTTTGTGAATGGGGGACTCTGGGTGAGCAGTGAAACTAAGGAAATGGAGCACCGCTTGAAGCATCTCTGCTGCTGTTCATTCCTTGAAGTATGACTGAGGAATTACATTCCCCTGGCAGAAATCCTCCAAGCAATATAGTTTTGTCTATCAAGTTACACTCAAGTGGGACAAAATAATCTGGGAAAAAGCATAAACCTTAAATTTTGTTCTGTGGGCAACAACATAATGTTGCTTTTTCCACCTATAGGACATATAGGTGATGTGGGTCTTGTAACTGCCTCAGAACCTAAAGACAAAAGAGCTATCCACACACTTTTCAAAGATTAAAAGTTTGTGGGTTTTTATTTCCTTAAGTTTGTTGTTGGAGTTTTCAGGCGGAGGTGGGATTTTCTGTGTGTTTTAATTGCTGGGGAAAATTCAGAGAATCGTTCTTACATAAAACTCATATATATCTGTGGCATTAACTTAGGTGGTTTTCATTTCAGAAAGAAGACATTGCTCTGGATGAGGTGAGTGTGTTTTATGACACCCAACAGTACAGTAAAACATTTAACTTGTATCAAAGCACAAATACCTCTTTTTTTTTTTTTTTTTTTTTAATTTCAAGGAGGTTTTAATGTAATGTGAACTGTTGTACCAAGGTGACATTTGTTCTTCAGGCTGGCTCATGATCTACCTTGTTTTGTTTGATACATCTTGTCAAAGTGTTCCCCTTTCTGGTTTCAAATTTTCTGTACTTGGTGCCATCTGGAAGATAAATGCTGCTGAATATTCTGAACAAAATTTGACACAGAAAAACTTCTCTGCCTGTATTGGGTAATTTGAATGATGCTTTGCAATACGATGAGTCTTTGGAAAGATCTGAAGTAGGATTTGAAGCCATTGCAAAGGTGAAACATCTCTGAGTATTATGAAGAAACTGACTTGGACAAAGTTGTCATTTTTTGATAACTGTTTTGCACAAAGATTTTGATTAAACTGTTTTTCAACTAACATGACATAGCAGCATACATTAGTTTCTTCCAGAATGTGAAAAAAAAGACTTTCAGAAATTAGAACAAGCTGTAACCATGTGACACAAACATGCTGGTTTACATCTAGATGCTTTTTGTTGATAAGAATCCAGTAAAATCTCTGAGTGGAGAGGAAAGACTTACGTTCAGTGTAATCACCACAATGGTCTGCCAGACTTGGCTTGACTTCTGATTGTACCTCAGAGCCTGCCTGGTAGACAGAATCCAATATGGGAATAGGAGTATGTTCCTTTGTTTGTGAAATACAGGGTAGTGTTGGCAGATGGAACTTACCTGCATCTGAAAGGACTGATCACAAACGCCTCCCTGATTGAATTTAAACCATGGAGTGTATGTCTATGGGTTGTCATAGGCTGGGAATCCTCTGGATTGCAGCAGAATACCTGAGAAGTAAAGGGGATGTATGTATATCCCTTAAATATAAGAAAATGTCAAGACATCAAAGAGTTTCCGTTGCACACAGAAAAGTTATTTCCTGTGTCCCTCTTCCCTCTGGATTCTTATCTTAATGTATAACTGCTATCAAAGAAGCTAACATGTGCTTATTTCTTTCTGTGCTAGGCAGTTGTTATGCTCCAGGCAGCTTTCAGAGGACATTTAGCTCGACAGAAGCTGTTGCTGAATAACAGGACGCCTGATGCAAAATCTCACAAGGTAATTGTTGAGGCAAATGGGGATCCAGGCATCCCAATATGTTTAGTTTACTGTGTAAAGTACTGTACTCCCAGGCTTAATTCTCTGAATCACCTGGTGATGTTGCTTTAATGCACTGGTTGGCAGCAGCACTGTAATTCCAGGAAGATACTGAGCTCATTCTCTAGCCTTCCTTTCCATCTTCTTTAGTTCACAGTTTTTCTTAGAAGTAAAGCTGTAACTTTTCTGCATTGTGGACTGTAACTAGGTCTTCTCTCCTTCTAGGTCTCCCACAAGCTAATAACTACCTTTTAACTTTTTGATTCAGAGTGCTATCAAAACCTGTACTTGCTCTCAAGTCATTGTAGTAATAGACAAACCTTTGTCACTGAAGTTCAGAAATAAGAATTTGGAAAGCATCTTTAATTAAATTGAAAAGCAAAAGATTCTTACGTGTGGTGTGCTCAACCAAAGATCTGTAGTGTCTACTGTCTTGTCAGACTTCCAGGTTGTGCAGTTCTGAATATGAAAAAAATTCTTTAGGTTTAAACATTTAGTTTCTGTAAATCATTTGCCAACTTATATGGACATCCTTTGGACCTTTAGCAGGCTGAAGTTAATTTGTAATTCTTCATCCAGCTTGTCCACCTGGTTGCAATTTAGATGCACTTTTATTTCAGTGAATTGGCCTAGGGTAGTTGGACAGAATACTTGTGTTGATAGAAGCAGAAGATCATCTGTCATGAAGGATACTTTGCCTCCTTTGACTTCGAAAGGTTTCCTTCCTGGAAAAGAAAGGAACTTTCCTTGAGGTGTCTGCTCTTTCATTAATTGAATACAGATGTTTCAAAGCCTGTATGATGATCAGATGGTGGTTCCTGCTGATTTAGTCTTACAGAACCTAAAAGATGGCAGGCCAAAAGATGGGAGTATCTGCTCTGCCATCACTTTCCTAATCAGGAGTAAAATTGTGAGAGGGCCTGTCAGGCTTCTGTGCAATCTGTGAAAGGTCAGTTTTCTTTAATCTGATTGCTTTGCAGAGCCCCTGCACGTCTCCTCTGTCAAACTCCTTGAGCTTCTCTTCTGATTGCGAGAAGGAAGATGAGGTGGTGACGTTCATCCAGTCCGTGTTCAGGGCTCACTTAGCACGCACAGCACTGCTTGAGGAAAGGTAACTGAAAAATAAATATTTCTGCAACATGCAGGAGCAAAATGATTTTATTACAGAAGAGGGGTCATATTTTATAGAATTTTAGAGTGGCTTCCTTGGCAGAGAAGGAGAACAAGGCCATTTTTCCCACAAAGACAAGGGGGAGCTTGCTCATGAGGAATGCAAAGGGCCTGTAACTGAAAGGGTTTCTTCTTGCAGCAGTAGTCTTCCCATATCCTGTTGCATGTTCTCTTCTACAGTGATGGAAGGAAGGTAAAGTAAAATAATTACTCTTGTGGGGGAGGAACAACCCACAACCTAAACAAATTACAGTTGCCATCAAACTGATTGCTGGTACACTCACTTAATGTAAGTGCATCTGAAGCCCTGACATATAAAAGTTAAGGGCTTTGTTGAAGGACAGGAAAGAGCTAGAATGCATACAGTTTAGTGACTTAACTCAGGAGGAATGCAGTGATTTGATTACTGCTTAGGTTTATGGTGACTCTGCCTTGAAAAATACTTCCTTTCTCTCCTGGTTTTACTGCTCCAAAAGTCTTTTATACTGGCTGTCATGGTTACAAGGAGAATTACATAGTTGTCACCTCACTTTAGTGTGTGAGTTTGCTTCTGCAGGTGATAAGCTTTTACATCTTGGAAGCTAGCAACACAAGAAACTTTTCTGCATACCCTGGGAAGACAGACTGTTCTCTGCCTCATGCTGTGCAGTATGTCTTTTTGCAGGCCCTCTGTGTCCAGTGCACCACGTGAGAAAGCAGATTCTGCACTTTACATTACAGAGAAGAAACCGGTCTCAGCAGCACTCCAGAAGCCTTCTTCCATCTTCATGTCATCTCTTCCTGGTAATCTCATTTCCCTCTGTGTTCAATAGAACATCGGTTTTGTGGGGGTGCACACACTGTTTTACAGAGATGATGTGCACATGCTCACACACGTGCAAATGCACACTTGTTCTCTGTGTGTGTTGTCTTTTAATTTGACAGTGTTGCTTATACTGGCAAGTGCAGTATAATAAAATAAAAGCTTCGACAGCATCAGCACCAGCTTCCCCACAGTGCTTTGCCTATCTGTCACAGCTGTGGTTTGGAAGGTCCCTCTCTGGTGTGAGTGATAAATATTCAAGGAACACAATGTTCCCCTGTCTTGCCTCTACTTCCTTTTCAATCCCCCCCAGCCCTGTAGCAGTAGTGTTGTACTCTTCACTACATTTTTGGGCCCAAAGCCATAGACAAACCAAGAGCATTTTCACCATCCTGACTTAGTTTCTGAAAGGGACAGACATCTGGGAAACAGAACCCTTCCTTTCAGCCATGTGTATTTAGTCACGATTTTTCAGCAGTCTTCAGTTGCTGCAGTAAGGGGGAAAATGAAGTCCTGGATAACCTTGCCAACTAGTAGTACTACAATACAAACTGGGAAAATGTCTTTCTGTTTTTTATAGCTTTTTATGCCATTTGGTTTCCTTCTCGAGTTCTTCATTGCTTCTTGTGAGGAGTTAAAGCCAAAGAGGCTTTTAAGAGGGTGTTAGAAGTACTCAGTAGGAAAGGCAAAACAACAATGCAGATAAGACATCCTTAGACAAGTGGCTTCAGAGGAGTTTAAAGCAAACTGTAAAAGGCTGGTTCTATCCAGAGTGGGATATTTTAGGTTTTTATGGACCACCTGGAGAAAAAAGAGCAACTTTGAGGGTGACCTGAGAAACACTGACTTGATTTTTGTCAGTGAGAAGCTGATAGCCCCTGCAGACTTGCTCAGAAACAGAGCGTGCTGTAAGCAGCTGAGGCTGTTTCACTACCATATGAGATGGGGAACAAGCTAGATTTGCAAGAGTTGTGAATTTAGAAGTTGCCCTTCAGTGAAAGAAGCTGGGTTTAAGAAACTTCACTGTATTCCATATTCAGGAGGATACTTTGTGAAGGAATAGGTAGTAATTGCTTCTGCAGACATTACAGTTTTGAATGCTTTTAGTTATGTGTAATGACAGTATCCAGAAAAAAAAGCTGCACTGTCCTGTTTTGCTTGGGTTCTACTGCAGCACTCATTGTGCTCAGTCTCAACTCAGAGTAAATCAGTTGTGAAATTCTGCCCAAAGACAAAGAATCATTTAAAAAAAATGCTTTATGTTTCTGATGAAATGCTTCTAAGTACCAAAGAAGGATGTAAGTTGAAGCTAGTGTGGTAAATGTAATAGTATGAATACTAATAGAGCACAGTCACTGTCTAGCTATTAAGTCTCCAGAGCTAACTTTTAATTGCAGATTATGATGACAAAGTCATGAGTGAAGAAGTTCTGGAAGAATTTGTATGAGAAAGGATGGAGAGGAGACCATAAGCATTCAAACTTTCTTCCTTGCAGTCCTCTTCTGGTGAATAGAAGAGATTGGTAGCAAAGCAGGTTATATTTGCTGCTTATTTTAGGAATATAGGAGGTGCTTTCAAAATCTGAGATCATAGAATGTTTTTAGGTAGCCTCTGGAGAGTAATACTGGATATTATCTGCTGTAACAGCACAACTGCCACAAAAACTGTCCTGCACTAAATAACTCAGTATTAGCTCTTGGTGCATTGGAAGGTTTAACCAAACTCTCCCAAAAGACAAATGGGAAGAACATATAAAAGGAAGCAGATGATTCTGGTGTAAATGTGACCCCTTGCCAATCTGTTTGGTTGTAGCAGGGCATTTTTTCCATTTGAATTCGTGTAGCTTAAACAGGTTAAAGTTAACTAGAAGTCCAACATCTGTCATTCCCAGCTCATGACTGATTTAAAAATCCACTAGCAAAACTGGGGTTTGATGTAATCTATTTCCCTGGTCATACTGCAGCTTGGAAAGTAGATGAGACCAGGAGCTTGTTTAACAGCTGAGTAATTTAAAGCAATCCGATTTCTTTAGCTTTAAATCATGCAGCTGCTGAAGAAGCTTTCGCTTCGTTTGTCTCAAGTCCAAACTTGCAGTTTGTGACCTCAAGATCCTGTGACAACCTTAAAGTTTCTGTGAAAGTATATATTGTAATGAATCACTTCATCTCACTAGCCTTTCAGCATTATTTTGGGAGGAATGGGCAAGATGAAAACATGTTTTAAAGGATCACAGAATCACAAGGTTGGAAAAGACCTTTAAGATCACCAGGTCTGACCGTTCCCATCCTGTGCTAAACTATATCTCCAAGTACCTCATCTGCCCGACTGTTAAACACATCCAGGGTCGGTCACTCAACACCCTCCCAGAGCAGCCTGTTCCAGGCCCTGACAACTCCTTCAGTGAAGAACTTTTCCCTCACATCTGATCTGACCCTGCCCTGGCACAGCTTTGTGCCATTTCACCTTGTCCCATCTCCTGTCCCCTGGCTGAAGAGACCATCGCCCACCTCTTTACAACCTCCCTTCAGGTAGTTGTAGGCAGTGATAAGGTCTCCCCTCAGCCTCCTCTTCTCCAGGCTGAAAACTCCATCCTATATATCTGCTAGAATAAATGCATGTAGTCCTGGTTCTACATTGCAGACTTGTAGTTCATTATTTGCAGCAGATTAAATGGATGTCTCTGTTTTCTGAAAAATAAAAAAGGCCAAAGTGGTGTAGGATTCAAAGCTGCTCTGCTTGTCTTCAGAATGTGGACAGCACTTTGAGATTTTTAATTCCATTTCTGCTGCCTCCCCTGAAATGGAACAGAAAAATAACAATTCAGTCTGTGAAACTTAACATTTTGTTTCTTTCTGTCAGGGGAGTGGCAGGATGGAAGAGTGTGTTCTGTACATGCATAGCGATGGGGATAAGGGCAGCATTTCTCTCTGCATGTTGCTGCCCCTCTGGATACAACTTGTTAGTTTGAGGCTTTTCTTGAAATCTCAATAAATTTTTATAGAACCCTTCATTCTAATCAGTACTTCCCCCCCCATAAGCACAAAGATAGAGTTGTCACTCTGAAGGATCTTAAACTGAAGATGAGGACAGACATCAAGAGCATGATTTAATTAAGAGTGATTTAGACAATATTAAGTGCTCTAATATATAATATTTGTTTATTGTTGGAGTTGCATCTGCTAGTTACCATGCCTGCTTCTGGAAGTTCTTGTTGCTCATCCTTATCACCAGTATTACTGTCTCTCAAATCTTCCTGCAAAACTCTGACATTATTTGTTGGCTGATGCAGGGAATAATTTCACTTAACGTGAAAGCCGTGTGTGACTCTGCTTCTGTAGGTCGGGTCAGTGTAATGGCCTCCCTGCATTCCTCCTTTCCCTCCACAGGCTCTCTGTCACTCTATTTCTGGGCTGGTTGCAGTCTTCTTTCTTTATTCTACATTCCGGTTGGTGTGTATGCCTCCTTTTCCATACTTGGAGGTCTTTTCTCTGCCAGGAACCTGTTCTCCCCAGGCAATATTCTGTGTGCCCTCCATTTTTGCTTCTCTTTCAGTGTCAAAATCTCAGTGCGTGGCTTCTTACTTGGCTATTTCTTCTTCCTATCACAGACCATCTTGATTTCTTCCCTTCTCTTGGAGGTCGTATTTTCAGAGAATTGATATTTAAAACTGAAAGATAAGTGGAGCTGAGGGGAGAATATTGTTGTAGGAGGTATTACTAACCCAGGGGAGGATATTGTGCAAGAAGTTATTAATAGGCGCCATCGTTTAGTTCATAGATCTCTTGCAGAGGGGATACAAGCTACTCTTCAGATGTTGGGGGTCTTGTATATATCCATTTTATCCCTCTGATTTTTCCATATCTACTGGAATCAGAGGAGGGTCCCATCTGTTCATGCCCTGAATGTTACTTTGAGTGTTGGAATTGATGAGATGCATAGAACCATGCACCCAGAGAAACAGCAAGCAAGCAAAAGAGAAAAAAGAGGAAAAAAAAAAAACCCAAACCACCCTATGCTGTGGTCACTGGTTTTGTTGTAAGGTAGCACATTGTGTGAATAGTATTTTGGGTATTTTAGAGATAAAAGGATGAAAGACACTGAGAGCTTCCATCCTTTTCTTCCCTCACCGATTTCCCTTTGCCTGACTGAAGTTCTCCTTGTGACCTTTCTGCTCAGCTTACGATTGCTTGGGTCAATCCTTCTTTTTCTGGCCACTTAATAAATACTTATTTTTATGACTTGGGATGGCTTCAGTATCAAATTGCTTTACTTTGTGGTGCGTAACCGCTTGCAAAGATTTAAAGACAATAAGACAAATCATGTGTGGTCAGTATGTCAACCTAATGCTTGCCATGCATGCTCTTTCATTAAAGAGGAACAAGAATAGTTATAAGCAGAAGAAGATAGATCAGAGTTATTCATAACTGTAGGTAATTCTGGAAAGTTAATGGCTTGGAGAATATTGTACTTCCCACAAGGGCTTGTTTTTGTCAATGTTGTTTATTGATGACCTTGTTTCCTTTGTAATTATTTCAGCCAGGTCCTCTGAGAAGCAACCGCAGCCTCCTCCCCCTCTGTCTGTGGATGAAGCTCACTCGGATGATTCCGATGATATCGTCATTGTCTCACCCTTGTTGCAGATGAAGAAAAACTACACCCACTTTTAACTGTTGGTAACGGGCTCTGGTGATCCTCAAATATTTGATTCACTATTTCTACCAAGATAAAGCATATCAAAGATGAGAAATAGGGCAATGAGTAGTTGTTTGATATGTTTTCTCTGCAGACTTCACGGCTAAAAGCCACTGACTGTTAACCTTATCCTCCTGGTGGGTAGGAAGAGTTTGGATGTAAAAACTAAAGCAAGACATTTTAATGTTTTGTCTCACAATGAGGATTATAAATTCAGTCACCAAATTTAACTGAAAGCAATAAAGCCCAAAGCTATTCGTGTCAAACAAAGTTTTGCTTCAGGTCCACTAAAATACTTTGTTTAATCGAAAAGTGATTAATGACAAGGCTCCAATTTTCAGCCTGTGTCTGTGAAGGCGAACAGCTTGCATTTCTTACCAGGTCCTCTCTATTTAAAAAACTTTACTGTGGCATCTTTTAATATCTTTCTTTTTTGTTCATTTTTATACTGAACATTTACAGTCTCTGCAGACCTTGTAAAGGCTTTTAGAAAGCCATTCCTTTGTCGTGGGGCTATTCTAGGCCTACTGTATCAGCAGGGTTTTCTTATTTATTGCTTTTTCCAAGTGTGCCTGCAATGATATGTATAGTACCATTTTGTACTTGAAATGTTGGGTGGTGTAATCAGGTTCTGTATTTACCAGAGAAGGTGCATGGTAGTAGGAGTGGTTCATGAAGGATTGCTTGTGACTGCTCTTTCTGCTTACATGTCACAAGGATGAGTGGGTTATGTGGGGTCATCTCTAATTTGTGAAAACATTTGACTTGGAGATCTGTAGCATTACGTCCTGTTTTGGCTTCTATCACTTGACTGTCTGAAACTGTCACCTACCTAGATTGCTCTACACTGAGCACTTGGGCTTTGAGTCTCTAAGGTTGTTTTGCTGTGGTTGATCTCTCTTCTCAGTGCTACCTTTCCATGTGCACACAGTTTGGGTTTTATGTATAAATATTCTATATAAAATAAGCACACTTAAGACCAGTCACAAACTGGGAGAGGAATCACAAAATGCAATCATCATCCATCATCAGGTAAAGCCACAAGGCTGACTGCAGGAAAGCAGGGGCACTGCCTGCTGTGTTCTTAGGGGTATGGATTGGGATGAGCATAGTACACAAAACCTCACCCATACAGTTTGGTTTAGGAGCAGAAGTGGTGGGTTAATAAAAATTAAGACTTAATAAAAATTAAGACTCCATTCAGAAATAAAGGTTTGATGGTAGTCTACAGAAAGACCAAAGACATAATGGGATGTGGAGAATATGGTCAGAAGGGTCTTTCTTTTGTGCTTTTTGACTGGAAAGAGGACCTTCTAGCTCCTGCTGTCATGCCAACATCATTCATAGGCATTAAAATGTGTGTGGTGTTTTTCCAAGCTGAGCTCGATAAATTATATTTACTGGGAGGAGAATTTAATTTTACAAACACACAGTGAAGTTTTTGTGGAGACCCTTACCGTTTCTTTGTCATCAAGGAGTAATAAAGCCTCCTGTAAACAGAAAGCACACTTTTAAATGTAAGATTTTTATCACCCTTTCCCTCTTCTTTTTTAAATTAAAAATCAGTCACCACAGTATTGCAGAATACTAATGAGTCGGAGCTGTCTCAGTCCTTTGATTTCAGTGAAGCACTATTGGAGGCTTATCATAGTTCATGCCAGTTCTTGCAGCCAAAGAGGAAACTGGATGGCTGCAGCACAATGCAGCTGATTTCATTTAATCCCATCAGTGGAAATGCTGCCTGTGCTATTTCCAAAGGCAGTTTTGGGAGCTCTCCATGCCCAAAGCAATCTGAAGAATGTCATTTACACTCCCGTTGGGTAAATTTTTCCTGCTGGTACTTTGGTCAAGTGACTGTCATCTGCAGAGAGGATAAAAAAAAAATGTAAAATAAAAAGAATAAATGGGGTAGAATCCTCTTGGAAGAAGTGGAGACCTGTCTCCCTCTTTTTCTGGAAGTCATGTTATGAAAAAAAAGTCATTTTGCTAAATAGAAGCAGAGCTATATCGAGTTACTTATATGCAGTTTCAAGTCTGTAACTCTGCCCCTGTCACAGATACCTCCAGGAAGTAACTAGAGCAGAGGACTTGACACATTAAGGACAGAATACGTATTGTGTCAGGAACAAGACTGATAGAGAATGCCTACCTAGCTGTTACCCTATAGGGAAATACCTGGACAGCAAAATATAATGACATTTTTTACTCTGCTGTAATAAACAATACAGAAGTGTTAGGAAGTGGATATAGAGCAGAAAGACTCAAATTGTAAATGAGTATACAACTAACAGCAGTGCTTTCAGTAAGTTCTGGGATAAAGGGGATGTAGTATCTTGGTGGGACCCAAAGGCACGGACTGGAATCAGGGTGACAAGGAGCAAACGTGTTCTGGGATGAACAAAAATGTGTCTAGAGCTTCCTAAACTTGAGTCTGCTATCTCACAGCTGTCAAAAACCTGATACTTTGAGCTGGCCTCAAACTTCTATCTTAGTTTGGAAGATAACTGACTGCTTACTGTGCATCAAAGATTTGGTGTGGTACAGTAGAAAAGGAAGCCCCCAGGGTATTGGCCGCCTTTAATGTTGTTTGGTTATCTACTGTGATGGAGTGTGTTGAGAGGAGCAGTAATTGACACTGGGTTTCATTCTGTGGTAATTTATCTGAATGCCAGCACCTGTCAGTCGGGGAAGAAGGGTGGAACAATGAAGGAAGAGAAAGTTAATTTTGGAATAAATGTGGTTTTCCTTACAGGGAGCTGAAGTTAGTAAAGTCGCTGTGGCTCGAACCTCTCAAGACAGGCCCAATGCATGCTCAGTTTATGAAAAACACGTCTTCTGTAGGAAGCACTGGTAGGTAACTTTATGGTAGCATCAAGGTCTTGAATTAAAACTCAATTCCACCATAACTTACATAATACTTTCCATTCTACTGGTAAGGGACAATGTTGCCTACTTAAAACCTTTGCAATTTACAGTAGCATTTACAGATCGTGTGTGACTGCAGAGATCTGACTTTGAGATGTTCTCTCTCATGACCTCTTTTTGCCCTTAAGTGCCTATGCCTGTAAATCTTTACTGAAGCATCAAGACCCAAAAGCTGCATTGTTTTCTGCATCACTATAAAAATAATCCCTGCACAGGCAACTTTTAATATAGTTGAAATGGAAAAGGATTAATCTTGGCATATGAGAACACCATTAATTTTTATGATCTTTTTAATATTTAGAACTGTGCAGGCCTTTTTTATGTAATTTATTTGGGGATCTTTGAAACGCTAAACCAATTCCAGTGGATTTTCTCCCAATTGTTGAACTTTCAAATAAAATGAAATGTTTGTAAATGAATTGTTTGTGGGTTTCTGCTGTGGTTCCTGTATTGGCACTGCTCCTCTGGCCTGTGCTGCACACTCTGTTTTCACTGGGCACCTAAGTCAACATTTTTACCTCTGCTCTGTTTTCCTGAGCCCAAGATGCCTTTTAAACATGTAGGGTGTGAAACCTCCTCTTCAGTACCCATTGAGGATTGTCCCATCAGGACTGAATGATGTTCTTGACCGAAGCGTCGCAGGGTTTAAAGAGGTGATGGGCTTTTGCTTTCAGTCTTGGCCTCTGGTATTTCACTCAAGAAATCCTGTCAAGTAGCTCTGTAACTAAAGTGCTCTGGCACTTGTGCCAGTGCCTCAAGCATTGGTGGCTTTCTGTGGAGTACAGTGGGTTTCACTTGTGCCTTTTCATCTGCTGCTGATGGCTTGTTGGTTGCAGCAGTCATGGTCACCGGTTACCAAAGCAGTGGAACTGGGATAAAAGACTCAAAAGAGGTAATTGTGGTGACAGTTTGTGCCTGAATATGTTGTTGAAACAGAAACCAGTTGTGGGAGGGATGCAGAATGGGTAACTGGTATTTGAACTGGCCAGGGCCACAAAGCGCTCCCCAAGCTGGGATTTGGTAGTGCCGTGGATGTGCAGAGGACTCTGTGAAACTCCTCTGCTGTTTGCTGTGGGAGAACAAGAGCCTACAGGGTTCCAAACACTGTCCGTTTCCCTAGAACACTTCCCCTTCCCTTGGCTATTGTTGCTGTTCATGTAGCTCTGGTGGAAGGAACTGGGGTGTCTGCATTCCTTGCCGGGTCCCCTGAAAAGGCCTTTAGGGACTCCCAGGAAAAAGAAGCCTCATGCTGCTTAGTGAAGACAGAAGACTTTGCTAACTGCTGTGAAGACACGGGAATCCTGTAGTCATCTTGCTATCAAGCAGAGTCATTTGTCATAGGACTAAACCAGTAATAAGTGCACAAGAGAAACAACCTGTGTTTGGTGAATATATTATCTAAATTCCACTTTTCTCCCTGCTCTGTTGACATATGCTCTGGATTTCTCAGCAGAAACTTCAGTTTTAAATCTGAAATGCTGGAGGTAAGCTGTGTGCTGTGAATGGTGAATTTTTTATGTGATTTCTTGGAGCAGACTGGTCTTGAATTCAGTTGAAAGCAATTAAGTGTTCACACTAGTTGCATTAAACCATACTTTGGCTTCATCTGAAGTCAGAGTGCCCTTGACTCTTGCAAGCTTTGCAGCATCTGTTTATGGTAGCTTTGTCAGCTAACTAATTGCTTTCCCTGCATGAACTTCTAAGGGGAAAAAACATTTCGTTCACTCTATGGGCATCATTAAGACCTGCAAAGAGTGAAATATCCATGTTAGACTGTAGGCTATCAGGGGAGGATTTTCAGGCATGGTGGGTGGTCTGGTGCTGCATCAGTCCCTCTGACGCTTCCTTCCACCATCTGCTGATGTCATTCTGTGTCTGGTGGAGACAGCACTGACATCAGTTTCTGAATGTTTGCCCCATTTTCAGATGCGTGAGACATGTTGGGTCTTGCTTATACGTGGCCTTTAGCACTCTCAGGAGTAACCTTGAACTGTGAGTTGCTACATTCTTATTAACTATACCCTGTTGTAACCTACTGATTAAGTTGCACCCTGCCCCTCTTGTCTCTTCCACTGTCTGGCCATCCTAATTACCCTCCTTGAACCTGAAAGCATACGTATTGGTACATCTTTTTTTGTCTCCAGGAAAGCTTTCCTGTTGTTCCCCTTACCAGAGCTGTGTATAAACAGAACTTCCCCTCCCAAAATGTTGTTCAGACTCTTCACAGCTCCCCTCTATTTAGCAGGATTTTTGCTAGCATGCCTCAAAGACACCTTGCACCGGGTACCGCGTAAGCCCCTTTAGGGCTTCTATTCTTGGTAGCGCCAACAGATGTGTCATAAAATCTTGATGCTCAGAATGGTCTGGGAAGAGCCAGGAGGGACATTGTGCCAGTTGTGAAGGGCTGTCTTACTCCCCTGCTATCAGCCTGGATCCACGCCTGGATCTCGCTCCTCTGCTCCTCCCGAGTCCGTCAGCTCTGCAGCGATGAGGCTCTGCTTCAGTAATGCAACAGAGCTTGGAAGTCTTTCCTGGAATATGAATTTAGTAACTGGAATAGTGTAAAGTCTGCTGTTTGATTACAGTGTGGCTGTAAAAAGAGGCAATGTTTAAACAGCCTCTAGTTACAAGCACGGGATCTTAGAATAGCTTTTAATAAACGGGAGACTGACCATGAATGCCTCTAGTACAAGTTACAATGCTCTGTGCAAACATTACTTAGCATTGTTATTATCTTAATTATTCAGCCAATAATCCTTATGTGTATCTTACAGAAATTGTGGTGCAACTTTCTATCTATCTAACCTGGAAATTTCTCCTGCACAGGCTCTCTGTAATTTGCAAACAGAATGGGCAGTTTTCTTCCTCCTTTCAGCAGATATTTAGCAGCCACGTATTCCATCCCTGTGCTGGTAAACCCTCATGATTATACAAAATGTACTAGAATGTTATGAGGAAAAATTCTTAAATAATTAAACAGAAACCGAGTGACAAAACAAACGAACAAAGTGCAGTTGGAGCTGTGTTATTCTTTCCTTTTTATATTCGCTTATTTGCTAATTTGCTGAACTTACTGAACTACAATGAGTCTCGCTGTGATTAGAGAGAATTCGCCGAGTTCCTTTGTAATTGTTTCTTTGTAATTAACTAAATAATAGAATGTTCTGTGCGCTGCTCTCTGGGGAAAGGAAAGGAGTGGGCAGGTGCTTTTGCAATAGGATTTCCACATCTTCCACCCATTTCCCGGGCACTCACCAAGTATAAAAAGACTGTTAGAACACCAAGGCAGAGTCAGTATGGCCTCAGGACTGGAAATGACAGAATTAATCTTTTCCTAGGATTTCTGTGAGTTTGCTTAAAGCTCTTTATGCTGGCCCTGGTTGTGGCTAGTCTACTGAAATGCAAAAGTCCCTAGGAGGCCTTCAGAGGAAAGCAGTGAAGACCCAAATATGTGCTCCTCTCTGCAGCCACCTCCACCAAGGAGAAATCCTTCAAGCTAGAAGGAGAAGTCGACTGGGAAGATCCCAACAATGTGGCTTTGCTAGGAAGAGTGAAGATGGCTGGGGACCGAGCTGTCATAGAGGGGGCAGTGAAGTCTGGGGGAGGCTGGAGAGCAGCCCTGGCTTTGTTATTTCCTTTGTTTTTCAGCAGAAAAACCCAGAGCGCGGCCTGGATGGAGAGGAAGGGTAATTTTAACAGAGGCACAGCCGAGCTCAGCAGGAGGGAGGCAGGGCTTGATGTAAGGGCAGAGTTTATGGAGCAGCAGAGGTGAGCGGTGCGGAGGTGTTGCCGAACAGTGGCAGCCGAGTGCTGAGACACGGTTGCCTCTCTGACCTCCCTCTGACTGTCCATAATTTAGTCCCTGGTCTCGAGAGGGTAACTCATCCATCTGCTGGCATGTGGAGTTCAAACTTGCCTTTTTAAAAAAAAACCCTGCATTGTTGGCTAAAACCTTTCACAACACCTGTTAGGGCTGGCGGTCAGGGAAGACTCCTCACTTCACTGTGTATTAAAAGCTGAATTATTTCACCTCGTGAAGAAAACCCAGCTGAGGGGCTGGGATTGCTGTTCTAACAGGTGCCCTTGTTGCAAGCGTCAGGTCAGTGGTGGGGATGTCTGGAGTCACAGAAGCTTGTGAAGAGTGAAAAATGGTCCGTTTCCAGGCATGCTTTTGCAGTCTGCCTGATGGTCTCAAGGGGAGGGGACAGGGCACAGCACCGGCTGCCTTGTTCTGGAGGTTTAAACCAGTCTTTTTATCTTCATTGCCTTTAATTTGGAACATTTCTTATTCCAGTGATTCTTTAGCAAAGCCACTGTCAAAGCAAGTTAGCGAACACTAACACGGCTCTTAGGGTTACTTTCCAGCAGGATTACCAGCTAACAAGCTGACATTTGCAGTTTGCTTTGGTTGACTGTAGAACTGTTTTCCACACAAGGGTGATTTAGTTTTTATTCCTGGGATGTCACAGCAGTGGTCTGTCTGTTCATTTTGCTTTGGCAAAACAGAGGGTAGCTTTTTGGGGGAGTGAGGGGGAAAAAAAGCTGCTGTAATTGAAACATGAGGGCCTTGGTAATGGTCTTCTTGTCATGTAATCAAGGATTACCTGAATAGGATCAAATGAGGGCTGCCAGGCACCTAGGAAATGCAAACACTGCTTTGTGACATGGTGCACCAGGTGAAGAGCCCTGCCATGGGAAGTATGGCTGGTGCTAGATGTGGTTTGTCACATCACTGAATTCATTTCTCTCTTTGTTTTCATAGTTCCCAGTATCATTATAAATAAGGGGGGGGGGGAATTAAAACTGTTAATGCTGGCCTCTCTCTGTAATCCCAAATCTGTGTTCTGCTATAATTTAATCCAGTTGTCCTCACAGCAAATGGCTGAGGGAGGCGTGCACCAGCACTGCTGAGCATCCTCCCTCTCCCACTTACCCCCCATCCCCCATATGGCGCCTCAAACTGCCACACTGATAATCCAGCACTTACACCCCCATTTAATAACATCCATCTTTTTCCATATTTTTTTCCAAAACACTTCATTTGGTTTGATTTATATCAATGCTGTCAAGTGAGATCTCGATGCAGAGTGTTTGCTGCATCTGCTTCTATCCCATGCCCATCATTTTGCTGACAAAGGTCCATGGACTTGCAGCCCAGTGAGGTTTTTCTGTCCATCCAAAGGCCTGTGGCAGCAGTAACACCTGCAGGACACATTCCAGCCTTGAGCATTTTGGTGCCAAATTGCATAAACTCTGTGGTGTAAGTGGCTTGTGCAGAGACTCACAGATTCACAGAGCTGTAGGGGTTGGAAGGGACCTCCAGAGCTCATCAGGTCCAACCCCCCTGCCAAAGCAGGGTCCCTAGGACAGGTCGCACAGGTCGGTGTCCAGGTGGGTCTGGAATATCTCCAGAGAAGGAGACTCCACACCCCCCTGGGCAGCCTGTCCCAGGGCTCTGTCACACTCATCAAGAAGTTTTTCCACATATTGGTGTGGAACTTCCTGTGCTCCACCTTGAGGCCATCGCCCCTTGTCCTGTCCCCACAGACCACTGAGAAGAGGCTGCCCATTTTTCTCTGTCTCCAACACTTGAGATATTTATAAACATTAATAAGATCCCCTCTCAGTCTTCTTTTCTCTAAGCTGAACAGTCCCAGTTCATTCAGCTTTCCTCACAGGGGAGATGCTCCAGGCCCTTAATCATCTTTGTGGCCCTAGATTAGGTCTCTCTTGCCCCCAAGCGAGGTGTCTCAGCTCCTTGTCTTTGGGTTGTTTGAACCAGAGGTGAAATACATTTAGGTTTAAAATAACTTGCTGTCACTGCAAAAAGTGGAGGAGGGAGAAAGAAGTACAAAATTGGTGGCTGTTCTGCTGTCCTCCTGCAGAAAAATAAGAACTTTTCTTGAAGAAGGGTAGAGGGAGTTGAGGTCTTATATCTTGTACCTTTGTATATCTTGTTCTGGTGCACATACCGTGTGGCTGTGGGCTCTGACGTGTGTCTTAATGCTATTTGTGAAAGATAAGATTTCTTTTTAGCTACGCTGATAATGCTCAGATGAAAATCCCGTCCTAGTCAAAAACTGTTGAAGTTGATGTTACGTTTCATCAGCAGAGGTATGTTTATTTGGCCCTAATGTGTTAAACAGCCCTTTTTAGCATTATTGCTCTACTTATTTATAAAATGCACCAGTGAGGACAGTGTGTGGTATAAAGTCCCACATTTGGGAAAAGTAGTAAGATCATACTTGCTAAGAAATGTCTCTATATACTGACCTGCCACCATTTAGGAGAAAAAAAGCAGTTGGTATAACCCTTGTTTTTCCAACAGTACACACGGCACTCCAATATTTTTTGAGTTTCCATGGGCAGTTATGGTTTCTAATTCTAAACAGTGCTAATTAGACAAGGGTTTCTCAAGCCAGTAAGACCTGTGAGATGTTTGCTTGAGGTTTGTTTGAAGACTGGATGGTCCTTTGTCCTCTTCCAGTGCTGAGTGATACATAAAACACGTGGCTTTGGGATACATTGGTTTGTATCATCATATGGAGAAAGTGAAGGCCCAAGAGATGGTCTGAATCAACCAGCCAAGTTTAGGAATTCCTGCTTTAATGCTGGGCCTCACTTTGCAGGGAGAGCAAGAACAAAATTATGTGGTCTGCTCCTTTTAAAAGAAATTGGAAAAGGTTTTTCCTGCACTTCAGTTGCAATAGGAATTGTACGATCTACTTAATGAAGCGAATAGGTTCAGGTTGCTGCTGCTTACTGTTGCTCTCTTTTCTGTTTTACTATGCTATCCTAACGATATCCAGAGAATTTATGTGCTGTTTTCTGACATGTCCCTCTGAGGGGGTCTGCTTGTATTATTTTACCTTGAAGACTAAAAATGCTCTGCGGGGAGCATCACACGTGCTGTTAATGTCATGCACAGCCCTGCTGTGTTGTGCGCCAAGATGATGTCGTTGCTTCAATACTTAGGTGTTTAACTTGTGGCTCTGATTTATGTAGCCATCAAAGCAAGCTGGCAGTTCCAGGCACGTGGGGGTTAATGAAGCGATGTAATTGGCTTTGGGTCAGGGTCTGGAAGAGGCCAAAGCTTTGCCTACAGAGAGTGGTGGGAGCTAAACCTGTAAGCATCGTGTCTCCTTGGAGCAGGTGAAGAATATCCACGTTTGAATAACCACACAAGGGGCCCTTCAGACACCTTGTGCTTCTGGAAATTTCTGCCCAGCATTTGGAAGGGCCAAGCTGGGCTGGGGTAGCAAAGAGGGACCAGAGCCCGGGAGCAAGGGCAGCGCTGAGCATTCATTGGGGCCAGTGAACGTGCTGGTGCCCGTGGCTTGGGCACACGCCGGGGTGATTCTGGAGGGTCCGTCTCTGGTGTGAGGGAAGGGCACATCGTTTGACGCCGGCTGTGGGACCCCCACAGCACCCCCAAGGCGCCGCGTCCCTGCACCAAGCATGGCTGCCAAGGGGCGGGCGACCCTCAGAGAGGCGGGTGTCACGAAAGGCGACCCCGAAGAGCCCACCGCCACCTCCCTGCCCCGCAGCCCACCCGGACCCACGGCCACGGGCAGCCCCGAGGGGCCGCGGCGGCCGGGGCGGGGCGCGGCGGCGCCAATGGGAGCGGGCGGGCGGCGCCGGGCGCGGAGGCGGTGGAGCCTCTCGGCGAACAAAGAGGGAGCGAGCGGCGCGGAGGGAGGGAGGAGGAGGAGGAGGAGCGGGGTGCCGGCCATGCGAGGCCGCCAGCCGGGGCGCGGGTGAAGAAGGAAGGAGGGAGGCGAACGAGCGAGCGAGCAGTCGGCGCTCCATGGCCGGCGGGTCGGGGTGAGGCGAGGTGGCGAGCCGGGCATGGCGGGCGTCAGCTACTCGCCGCCCTGGTGGGTGAGCCTGCTGCACCGCTTGCCGCACATCAGCCTGCGCTGGGAGCTCACCTCCGCTGACTTCCGGCCGCACGACACCGAGTACCAGCAGGTTGGTCCCCGCACGGGGTCTGCGCGTGTGGCCGCGGGGGTGCGTCCTGCCTGGGGGCCCCTCGCACCGCGGGCGGAGGCGGCTGCGCGCCCGCGGGCTGCGCGGGCAGGGGGCGCGGAGGGCAGTCGGCTCGCTTTGGAGGGGAGAGGGGGGGTGGGTGTGCGCTAGTACCGCGTCTCCTGTGTTCCGTGGGGCAGGTGGGGGCCCGAGACGGGCTGAGGACGGCCCGGGCTGGGGGCAGGAGGCCGTCGTCCCGCTGAGGGGCGAGCAGGAGCCCGGAGCTGGCCCCGTCTCTCGGGAAGCCCGAGCTCTGGGTTTGATGCCCCGGCCCAGGAGGCTGCCACAAGCTGCGCTGTCCAGGCGAAGGTACCGGCCGGACGTCTGCTGGCCCTGGCCTGGCCGTAACCCCTCATCGGGTGACGGCCCCGCTACCTGTGCGGGCTCGTCAGCCGCCCCGCAGCGCCGTGACCTGCAGAGAGGCCGGCGGTGCCTTTCCGCGCCGGCTGCCGACCCGCCTGCTGGAAGGCAGATGACTGGATGCAGGGGAGATGCTCTCGGAACACTTGTGTGCCGCTTTTTAATGTTTTTAATGCCGCTTAGCCTGTAGCCCGTGCTTGGTTGGCTAGGCATGTAATTAAAATGATTGCAGAGTGAAATCTCTGTGCTCTGACATCTGTGTTCTCTGCTGTCATCTTGGAACAGAGCTGCAGTGGCTCTGCTGCCTTGCTTTGCCACGGTCCCTGGGTCTGAAAACACCATTTTGCTTCTCTGAACATACTTGCAGTGTCCTATATACACACAGCCCGCTGCCGCGCACACGGGCCCAGAGCCTGGGGTGCATGAGCTGTTCTTGTTTTTCCCACAAGGAAAAGGTATTAGAAATACTCGAGAAGACACTGCCTGTTGGTTGGCTTTTTGTTTCGAGCAGATGAATGGATCTGAGGGCTGGAGCTAGAGCAAAATGAGAGAGGTTTATTTAAAGACCGATGGGGGTGGGGGGGGTGCAGGGAAGTGCCTTTAAATCAGTACACAAAACAGGCTTCTAATGTGACTTTTGCATTCGAGGCTGCGATTCGTTAAGGTGTTTTGGTTCCCTTGGTTTAGCAGAGTTCAAGATGGCCACACACAGGCGTAAGGCTGCACAGTGGTTGAACTGTGTTTCCATGACCTCAGAGGGTAGCTGCCTTTAAAACAGGGGATATGAGATGCTGAGGATCAGAAGTTAAGAGTTCATGGAAGGACATTCTTGGGAGCATGTTATCACAAAACAAGCACTTGTTGACCTTTGAATAGACAGCAGATGTACTGTTTTTCACTTAAATTGCTTGAAAGCATTCCTTGCAACAATCTGGGGTGGTGTTCATTTGTCAGGTAGTGTTTTTTCAGTAATCATATTCCGACTTGGAGCCTTCTGCTGTTCTCCTGTGTGCCTGCCTCCCCTCCCTTGATGATATTAAGGGCTTCTTGCACAGCAGTAGATGGCCTTTTAAGTCTTAACATCAGCTGGCAAGAAAATATATTATCAAATCCAAACCCGAATGTCTGGATTACTGAAGCGTCTGTCATCAGGAGAATGGTTTGAGGAGCAGCAGCTCTGCTGGTTTTGGTGTTGGTGAGGGACGGCAAGCGGGCTCCGGTAACGCAGCCTGTGTTATCGGTGTCACCGGTTATGTAACGAAGCTGCTGTGGCTCCTTGAGTTGACTCTGGAGTTCGTTAGCCATGTAGATTAATTCTCATGCAGTGAAACAGGAAACTTAATCCAGGAGTGGGAACTGTAATGCTAAACGGTCTCTCATGCTTTAAATTGATCTGAGGGCTTTTTGGTTTGAATTCCTGCTTTTTCGATTAGCTCTCTTATGAATTTACATCTCTTGCTCTGTTTGCAGCCGGTGCTGGCAGCGTCTCTTCAGGAGCCTTTTGTATTTAGCAGATGAGATCGTATGTGTCTTGAAAATAAGAAAGACCTTTTTTAATGTAAATGCTCCATCATTTTATTTTCTTTGTAGGTCTCGCTGGCACAACCTGTGTGTGTTTTTGTTTTTATTCCTTTAGTGGCCAATACCCTGGTTCTTGAGTATCAGCTGTTAAGCTGCAAGTTGCATTTGAGTTCTCTGCTGGCTGAAGAGGGGTCGGTGGGGGATGTTTGGGAGTTAAAGGGCATGTTGTCCCTAGCTGTAGTAAGGAAGGGTTGCCTCTACTGAACTGAAAACACCTTGAAGCTTCCATGACTTCAAGTCATTGGGTAGCCAGACTGCTGTCATAAATAGGCATGCGGCAGGGCTCGATGTCTATTCTCAGTCTGGGGTGTTATGAGGAAGGAAGCAACATACTTTTTCTGATTCTTCACTGCTTCTGTAGGAAAGATTTCCCAACCCATGACCCAGGGAAAACATTGCTTTCCTTATAAACCCATTTTCTTCAGTAACCACTTAGTAAAGGTTTACCTTTTTTTTTTTTTGTGTGTGTGCTTGGGTTTTTGATGATTGGCTTTGAATTTGCTCATCAGCTGAACATCCCACTTCAGCCAGAACAGAAATACAGTTCGTGGATCTGAGTGTTGTCACATCACTTGTTGCAGTGCCACATGCGCCCACAGGTGAGACAGCTGCTGATCTAACAGGCTTTACACCTCTGCCTGGTGAGGATTACTGTAATACACAAGCCACTATTCCACTGAAGCAGCAGACAAGCTATTGTCCCCAGAAACCTCTCTGAAGCACATGTAGCTCATAGATAAGCACATACTGCTGGTCTTTGAAGTCTGGGTCTTTGTGTCTTCTGGGACCCTGGATGGTGAGGAACATGTCGAAGGACGTAGATCTGATGGCTGGTGTGCTGTTCTGCTCCATGTAGTCCCTTTTGTCAGAGCAGGAGGGACACCCACTGTGCACTGGCCTGTCTCAAGGTGGCTGTGTCCATTGTCTACCAGCCTACAAGGGCTTCCTCCTTTTGTCTGAAAGCATGAGAAATACTAATGGCTGTGTTGTTGCCAAGGGCTGAACTCAACGCAGCTGCAGGTTTTGGCTGAGGACCTTCTTCACCTGAGTCTGTCCCTGAAACACTCTCTTAGTATAACTTGCTACTCATCTTCTCCCACAGCGTATTCTTGTTGCATTAGGTTAGAGTGGTGTGTGTGGGAGTGTGGTGGAGCAGAACAGATCCTTCCCCTCTGGACTAGATTGTTTAAAAATGTATATGTGTGTGTGTGTATGTCCTTCAGACACCTCGTGACAAGCTGTGGACAACAGTGCAAGTAGCTGTTTCCTCTTTCTGGGGGAATGGAGGAGAGCTTCAATGTAGAATGAGCTGGGGCTGTGATTCTTCTTGTAGGGAGGGGGGTTTGCCCTGCTGGGGAGCCCTGTCAGAGCTGCCTTCGTGTGCTGCTTGCAGGACTTGCTCCAAAGCCATCCCTATAGAGGATCTTATCAGACCAGTTCTTTTCCTAATCCTCCCCGTGAATCATTGGGGTTGAAGATATCTTGATATGAACAGTTTTGTTCTGGCTGTGCTCTCATCTGAGTCATACTGCAGTGCTCTGCAAAGCCTTTTCATTGTGTAGTGAGTCACAAACTCCAGAGTGAAGGGAATGTGAAAATGGAGCAAATCTGGTGTTCCTCCTGACAGCATCATGCTGATACTCATTCTGGTCTCCGTGGCTTTTGCTGCTGAACAAATGATGATGATCTTACCAGTAGTGTCCACTTACTTTCCAATTCAGTTAATCGGACCAGTAAGATGGTCCTGAGACTGCTGCTGTTGCTAGTTCAATCTATTTAGTAATGTTAAGTACTTCTACTTGTGACTTAGTTGCACGGTGTTGAATTAATTTGGTATCTGAGGGTAGATTTGGTTAAAGAGCCTTGAGGTAGTGTGGAGGTTGCATGCTGGAAAGAAGGAGAAGAGCTGAATAGCTTTTTAATACAGCACAACAACAGGTAATGGGATATCCACCTGAGACAGGGTGTCCTTCACAGGGACAGAGAAGGAGCCTGCAACACTTTATTGTAGCTCTCAAGTCTTGCTGTATGCTGAGAAGTGTACTACAAACAGTGAGGAGGAAAAGAGGCTGTAAAAGCTAAGCTTTGACATGGATTTCTTCTTAATTGCTGGGAAGTGGCAATGATGGCCTGAATCTGTGAGCACATCGGTTGTGCATGAATCAGGCTAGGATAAAGCAAAATTCTCCAGCATCTTTTGAGATGCCTTCCTTGCACCACTCCTGTGCTTTTTCTGTGAGGCTCAGCGCTGCCAACACAGTGCATGGATGGGAGGTGTGATGGCAACTGTCTGTGCTTTGGAAGAAGACTGGATGGCTGCTGATTCACACCAGTTGAGATGCAGAACCACGTGATCGGAAGCATTGGTACCGCAGGGTATGCTCTAGTCCTTGGTTTTGAGATGGTCCCTTTGGTGTTGTCACCCAGGAGTTTCTTATCCTACATCTGTCAGTGCTTTTGTGTTGTAACATTCTTTCTCCCCTGCTGTGTGTGCTGAGGGGGATCCATTGGGGAACGGTGCTGTGCAAGCCCAACAACACTTGCCTTTTTTTCTTGGCTTGCAGACTCTAATCCAAGGCCATGTGTGAACCTGTAGGCAAAGGTTCAGCAAGGAATTAATTCTGTCAGGTACGTTCTGGCGCTGTGAGGCTGTTTCCCTACACATAACAGCTAATGTCGTCTTTGGAAGTATTTCTTGGCTGGAGAAACACGATGGAGCCTAAACTGCCAAAAAAACTTGGATTAGGGAGATTGTTTTAGAACTTCCTCTACTGTACTGGCGTCTTATTTCATTTCTGAAACCAAGAGTCTTTCTGTAAATTGGAAACATGTGTTGTAGTCAAGTTGGATGACGTGTTTTTGTCTAGTTGGCTCGAAGTCAGAGGGTAATGTGCCTTTCTTAAAGGGGTTAGACTGAAGGTTTCTTTCAAGAATAGATGGACTGCTTCCAAGGTCTGATCAGCTATCCTGCTGTAGCACTAGTTTTCTGGAAATACAATCAAGGTTAGGTGACCCCAGTTAGTAGAATCTAATGTTTTCTAATTAAATTGAAGTTGTCTTTAGGTTTTTAAGAACTGCTGGTAAATCCCCTCCTCCCTTTGCTCATTGGTCTCAGTTGCATGAGTAACCGTGCAGTAATAGGTCTTATCAGCAAATTGGTGCTGTGGTCTGACTCCTCTACTCCATGTTTGAACTGGAAGAGCCTTTACTTGTGAACAGCAGTGTAGTAAGAGACCAAAAATGTAGAGTCAAGACAGCTTTTGATGGCTGATCTTTACCAAAGGTGGACATAGAAGGGTTTCTTTTGACCACGCATCCAGTCATGCAGCAGCATATGGTACACAGACAGGAAAAAAGTCAACCTCTGCCAGCTTTCTGTCTGCAGCCTTACTTTTTTTGCTGACCCATGCTGTGCTGCTATGTTTTCAGATGGTCTCCTGAGAACCAACAGTTGCTGGAAACCCTGCCTGTAGATTACCTTACTCTAGTCAAAAAAAGTAACTGTTCTGAATGTATGGTTTTAGCAGACCCCAAAGTACACATGGAGGGGTAAAAGGTGACCTGGAGAAATGCAAAACATGTAGGGGGAGGAGGGAAAGGAGATGCAAGTGAGTGTGCAAAGATGGAAACCGTGCTTGCTTCATCTGGGTAGAGTCCTTGAAGTAGTAATCCTGCATGGAGAAAGTGCTTTTGCCAGGCCTGGTGAGCTTTCTAGTTTTAGGAGACCTCAGTGCAGCATGTGGTGCTCTGAAGGTCTTGTGCTGGAAGACTTTGCTGGAGGAGTAGCATCAGGGTTAAAACAACAGTCTGGTGAGGTGGTGACCAGCCACTGGCACCTTGGGGCTTCTGCACCAAGATAACATTTGTCCTCTGGAAAAGACTCTAATTTTATTTTTTTCTATGAGAGTGTAACAGTCTGTCTCCTGGTCTGGATTTAATTACTTCTGCAGTAAATCTTGGGTGATGGATCCACCACCTCTGAGCACTGCCTGTGTACTGCACTGCCCTGTACACGTGAGTGTACAGGTTGGGAGGAGCTGACCTTCAAGACATAGTTTGCGTTTGCTTTGGGGAAAAAAGTCTAAACAGGAACTGAAAGTACAGATGAGAGTCTCTAACCCAGGAACTGAAAGTACAGATGAGAGTCTCTAATCTTCAGTTTGCCACCCAAATGATACAGCTGCCTGGGAAGCTTGTCTTCGTGCAAAGCCTGATCAGTAGCACTTTGGCAAAGGACCAATCAAAATCAGTCCTGTCTTGCCATCTTTCTTTTCTTTTTTCATTCCCTCAATTCTTAATGCCTCTTTGAGTAGAGGAAAATCCACACTCTTCAGGTTAACAAAAGGCCTTTGTTTAAATGTTGGTCCTGTAAAACAAGTGCTTCAAGCAGATGTTGGTGTGGATTTTCAGTCCTCCTTGTTCTTCGCTATTAGGGAAAGTGAGAAATACTCACCTAGAAGAACACATCCCATTAGGCACAACTGACTCTGGAGATTAAGGGTGGACGTCAGGTGCTTTCCTCTGACTTAATCCCAGTGAGGATTAGGGAGCTGTGCCACAAGTCTTCTTGATCTCTTACTTGAATTTTGGGATTAGATTTATTTTTGAACCTGTAAATGAAACTGTTTATTGGGAATGAGAGAGACAAAAGTTATGGTCCTCTGTCACATGGGTCTTCTTGACATCCATGTCTTCAGAACGAACAGTTGGGCACCCTCCAGTCCCGTGGTATTTACCTCTCCCCCACCCCTTCCCCCCACCAGCACACTTCTTGATGGAAAGAAAGGGTGAAGTCCGAAACCAACAGTTGATGCTCTTTATGTTGATGTGGTAAGGCTGAATTGTGGCAGAGCTTGCCTGGTAAGCTCTGTGTGACTCCTTTCTGGGCTCGTTTCTGTACCCAAAAGGATCCATGTGCTGAAGACTAAGCAGTGGTGGCTAAGGCTTCTCCTGAAGTCGTTCTTTCACATTCTTTAATGTCGAGTGGATAGGCTTGGGTGGCTGCAAGCAAGCACTGAGTAAGGTGGGGCTCACTCTTCATTTCCGTGAGGTGGAGAGAAGTCAGCATCTCATTTGCAACTAACCTCTTGATGGCTATCAGTTCTCCTCTTGTTTCTGTTTTATCTTTTAGTAGTAAACTTTCCACCAGTTACATTGAGATTTCCCATTCCTCTTGAGTGGGCAGAGGAACTTGGCTTGGTTTCAGCTGAATTTCATTCCCACAGCTGGGGGAAGGGGCGTGATGTCTGGGAATTTATTTGCTCTAGGATTCAGGGGAGGTTTGAATAACCTGGGAATATATCAGGATTACCTTCTCTAATTAACTTTAATTATCACTTTTAAGACGTGGACAAGACTCAAAATACCCAGGGACATACTGATACATGCTGAAGAGTTGTCCCTAATAATAATAGCTGTAAAATTCCCCACAAACCCCAGTAATGCTGCTCCCATCTCAGCAGGGCTGTCTGGACTTCTGGGTATGTCATCCTACTAGTTCATTGGTTTAGATGATGATGATGATTAACAAGACAGGTGAACTAAAATCAAGGAGGATCAAGTTCACCGTGGAAGATTTTTCAGTCCTGGGGATGCACTCAGATGGCAGTTAGAAATAAAAAAAGAAAGCCCAGGAAAAGGCCATCACTGTTGGAAATCCTTCCCTTTCCTCTGCCTCAGGGGGTTGCTGAGGCTGATGGTTGCTTTGCAGTGGCTGTTTATCCCCAAACCAGAAATGGCTATTGCTGCGTAGAGAAAGGGTCTGCTGACAACTAATAGATGGGCACTGGGTTAGTGCTGTGCTGATGCTATTTCATTCTTTTCCTTTTTTTATGTTAGATGAACTAGGAAAGAGCAAAACACAGTGTGCTTTGATACTGCAAAGGCTTTAATTTCAAACTTTTTTAAAACAAAAATTCTGGGTAAAAAGCTGCTTGTAGTTTTTGAGTCTCATCTCATAATTGTGAGCTTTAGGGTTTGGAAAACCACAAATTTGCATGATCTTGCAAAGTAGCAAGGTAGTCATTTGTGTGCCTAAGGCTGCAAAGCTTTTTTTTAAAAAAAAAAAAAAAAACAAAAAGTAGGTTAGTGTGCAATATGTGGACACAGCAGTTGGTGTAACCCAGTCACGATACTTGTTACCAACTCCCTTCTCTGAGCAGTTGGGTATGAGGGTAGCAGCAGGTGTGACATGTGCCAGACTTAAAGTTATTATTTAACAAGGGAACACGTTTGGGCAGTGGTAAGAGCTGACGATGGCCTTCACCCATACTGAATCTGAGGGTGCAGCTCCAGTTTGTGGTTTCCTCAGTCACTGCTCAGTGCTTTTTCTGACTGACATCTTAGAATGGAGCTACATGTGCAGGGAAGCCACGCAGACGTGAAAGTCCTTTGTAGTGTGAAATTAGGGTGAAAGGTACGGCTACTCAGTCCTAACAATGCCTGACTTATTCCTGGAGAAGGAGAACAGGGAATGTGGGGAATGGGTGTTTCACAAATGTGTAACACATTCAGACACGTTGTTATGCCAGTGTTGGTGTCTGTGCACGGACACCCTTTTCAGTCTATAAAATGCTGCTGTTCATGCAGAGAATTTAAACAAGCCTTCTATTCAGGGCTGAAATTCAAAATAACACCAAAACCCAAATGGAGGCACTTCAGTTGCATAATAGTGTCTGTTACAAGGACTCAGTGCAGTCGGTGACGTAATGCTCCCTAAGATAAGGCCTGAGCTGGGGGAGAGGAGAGGGGGTGTCTGCGAAGAAACCACTAAAAGTATCTCTTGGTAATGGCACCAAGACTTTCTGTGGGGTGTTGATTAGCAAACCTGAATAATCCCAAAGTCGATTGGGTCACAATTGTACATGTGGAAAAAATGATCCATTGCTTGGCGTTACCTGTTGTCTCTGATCATAGTGGCTTTGGTGTGCTGAGTAGACTTCTGAATAACACAGTGGGCAGAGTATGACCTCACTGTACGTGATGTTTTTTCCTGGGGTAAGCTTTCTGCAGTTTAACAGTGTGCTCAAGTTCCTGTAGCTGGTAAACTGGTGAGCTTGATGCCTGCTGCAGTAGCTGGGTTTTCTCCAGCCTACTGAACGCTTTCTGTGCCTTGCCGAAGCTGTACCGCTTTGGGTCTGGGCCGTGCCTGTAGCTTTGCTATGGAAGGATCTGGTGCTGTTACTGTTCTGAGACACTTGTTACTGTCCTTCCTCCCTAAACTTTTAGCATATTCTTGTTTTCTTCACCTTAAGAGCAACCTTCCTTTGTGTTGATCCCTAACGGCAAGTGCCCCTGTAGTCTCCTCTCAGGGCAGCATCCGATTGCTGCCCTGCGTACGGCCCCTCTTTCTCCCTTGTTTTACAGTATTTGCTCCAGGAAATGCTGAGAAAGTCGAGAGTAATGGAATTCATGAAATTCAAGCTGTGCTTCAATGAAAACGTGTTTTCAATTTCTGCCTCCTTGGGAGCCTGTGACTGAACTGTAACGGTGGGGGCTGGGGCCGCGGGTGAATGCGAGCGGTGGAGTCGGTGCTCTGCAGAGCCTCTCGCCTGGCATCTCGATGCTTTTTGGCATTCAAAGGCTGGCGTGGGCTTTGTGGCCGCTTCAGGAAGCGTTTTTGTCTTCGGCTGTCCAAAAGGCCCAGGCGTTTCCCTGCCAGGTTTGATCTGGCTGTTCAGGGCCTGAATGACAGTGACGTGTGGGAGAGGAACGTGATGGGGGAGGCATTGGCTGGGGGTGGTTTATCCCTCCTCCCTGCTCTTGATCCTGCTCACGCTGTCCTTTGAGTGTCCTGCTGCCGATTAAGGGTGAGAATTAGAATAGTGACTCAAAAGCCTTTGGTAAAACTCATTAATTCATTCCTCCTTTAATTAGACACCCAGCCATGAGCTTATAATTATCAGAGCCTAGGAACGTTTGCAGCTGTAGTAAGCTGTGCAGAAATTGTGGATTTCTGGCAAATGCAGATGTACTGAGCTCCTACATGGTTTGTTTTTTGGTGAGGAACATGGAAGGAGGCACCTAAGGGCGCACAGTGGTTGGCCCCTGGCTGAATCCTCCCTCCTGCTCTTCAACTAAGCCAGAAGGGTGGAGTTGCCCCATTTATAAATATTTTTTCCTTGGGAGGTGTAACAATGTAACTTTCAAGGAGAGAAAAGAGGAAGGAGAATCTAATGACAAGTTATGCAAACATTGTTTCTTAAAACTTTGGCGCCCCAGGGAATTTTACTTGGGAATAAACGTGTAAGAGGAGTGGTTGCAGGGGTTGCAAACGGAGCCTGTTTTGCTGTTTGGAAGTCAGGAAATGGTCAAGTGTTTTTCACAATAAAAAGTACCAGGTACTTTTTTTGAGTGACCTGGGGAGGGGGAAACAATACTAAACTTCAATTATTTTATAATCTCTTCTTGTTTCTGAAATAGGAAGGAAGGTAATTTTCACAACTACTTTGTGTGGGGTGACCCCTGCAACCGATGACCACGGTCTTCTGAGAGAAGTTTCTGCTACTTCTGGTACCTTTGAAATACTTGTGTGGTGGGATTTTGGTGTTTGGGGTTTTTTGTTTGTTTGTTTCAGAAAGAGAACTAGAGGAAAAGCTGAAAGGACTTCAGGGAAGGACTTGTTATTTCTAACCCATTGCAACTCTCCTTGTAGTTATGATCACAGCAAATGCCATGGTAGACAATGAAAACATGATCTCCATTTAGATTTGGATTGACAGGCTGTCAAGTGCAAGTAATACTGAGAGACACAGACCTAGAAAGAGGCTAGGGATGGAGATAGCTGGCTGTCAGAGGGCTTGGATGGATACAATTGAAAAGATAGGTTTGCTTCTTTTTCCTTAGGATTTGAACTTGAGTAAGCTTAGACCAAACGCCTTGGACTTGAAAAAATGGGAGCTATTGCACAAGACCAGAAGTGCTTCTAGTCAGTGGCAAGTATTAATGGTTGTGCTCCCTTAAGAGGGAAACCATTTCAGTTGTTGTAGGTGGCAGGAAAAAATGGATCAGCTGTGTTTTGGGTCTTTTTCTGTCTGGATTTAGTGGAAAGCACAGATAGCACATCCAGCGAGGATGGAATGATTTCCTTGACACTGCTCCTGTAGCTAAACAGAAGTCTTTACTTTGGATGAGAGTGCTATTTTGAAAGCACTGTGCAGCGTTTCCTGTGTGCCTTTGAGTATTTCAAAATGTGACCGATGTTTTCTGTCTGCCCTTCTCATCCTCTCTCCACACAGTCTGAGTTACTGTCAGCTTACAAAACTGAGTCATGTGTAGAGCTTTAGGCAGGGCAGGGTTTCACCCATAGTCGCTGAAGGTCAGATAGGCTGGATCTCTGGATGTTCCTTATATATGTGTACGTCCAAAATTCTTCTAGGTTAGACAACAGACCTTGAATCAACGTGAGTAGACAAATTAGTGGCAACAACAAACTTAAAAGGTTAAAATAGCCTTTGATTGTCCTAAGTACAACCACATAGAAATCCTGGTAAAGTTCTTGGGGACCATGTTGTGGGGCAGGCTGGGCACTCAAACAGCGAGCCTCTTCATCACTGCAGGGGTTGTCTTTCAAGCTTTTTTTCAGCTTGACTTGCTGCAAGTTAAAACCTCTTCAAACACAAGCTCTTCAAAAGCGTTTTAATGTTAAAGGGTAAAATAAAGGTGATGGATATAAAATATGCCCAGTGCTGTTGGAAAAAAAATCTCTGTGTGGACAAGCAGCACCCTGGGATGTGCTTCCAATGCCTGTGCTTCAGTGGGCGGCTCTTGGAGAAGGCATGTGAGTGGTAGTAGATGCTGGGAGCGTTCTGCTGAGGTGTAAGTAACGAGGTTGGACAGTTTACGCTAGCTCTGCTGTTTTTATTAGTGCAGCTTAGCTTTTGCCTTGGGCGATGTGGGGGTTATGGGAAACAGAGGAAGGGACAAGCTGTGAATTTTCCCTTCCTCCCAGCAGAAGGTGATGAGAAGGTATGATATTCCTGTTACCCTAAACCTCTCCTTGGTGTGTGAATTCCTCTTGTCTGTGTAGACCTAGCTTAAGTCTGAAATTCTTACTGAGGCAACTGCTTGCGGGGTCACGTGTGTCTCACTCCAGTCTGTGTGGATTTTGTTGCAGCTGTTAAAATTCAGTTGGCTGCTTTAGTGTTTCATTGCTCTTAATTTTGTGCTCAAGAAAATGATGCCGTGTGAAACTGCTGCTTGTCTTATTACTGCTCCTAAATACACTTAATGACTATTTGGTAGCTATTGCGTCTTTTGCCTGTGATTGAACCACCTCTTACTGTGATTCCAGTGCTGAAGAGCACTGCAGATCCAGGTCTGTCTGGTGGATAGACCTGAACCATCTTCTGATGTTGCTGTGCCTTGGCATGGGAGGAGCTGAGTCTCTCCTACCACAGCAGTAGCATATCCAATGGGCGAAATGCAGGTAAAGCTTATGGGAAGGACTTTTCAGCACTAACTTACTTATTAGGTTTGGTTTACTTGTGCTGGCTTCAGTAAGAATGATCTTGATTACTTGATGCAATAAATGAAATATAAAGAACCAGTTTCAAGGATAGCCCTTGAATACTTATCAAGGCTCGAGTTCAAACCACATATGTCTGTATTTCTTTTCCCTTCTGCAGTGAAATATTCTGTTGATGACTGATGCATTGAATGCTGAGCGCTCTTGCTGACACCTGTACCTTCAGACAGGATCCACCAGCTACTTTCACTTCCTACTCAAACACATACACCACAACTTTGACACTAAACCCAGTCCTACAAGGCCTTAATCCTTGGGGTTGTACTCAACTAGCCTTTAACATGCTACTAACTTCTAACAAGTCACTGTTCATTTCCCTAGAGGAAAACAGAGATTATGTGTAGCTGCACTTGGACCTTGGTCAGTGGGCAGTCTCTCCTGCGTGCTGTAACACAGGATAACTACCAAGGGCTCAGAGCTTCTGGAAAATACACTGCAGTCCTCAGCTTTGTTCTCAGCGAGGAATATTTTTTCCTGTTAGAACAGTACATGTGTGAAACAGAACCATAGTGCTGTGGTAAGGATGTATTATATGGCACAACGCTTCATGTTAACTGCAAGCTATATATTCTTCCTGTAGTCAAACCAGGAATGTTATGTGGATAAGAATGGTGCAGCTGTGGTTTGGATCATGCAGCAGCTCTTTAGGTTTTGACACAGTATTTCAATATCTAGATAAGTGTCCTGGTGATTGCAGCTGTGCTCTAGTCTGGCAAGAGTTCAGAGGCATCTGTCCATCCATCCAGGGGAATGGTGCTACCTGTTGCATGTGAGCATCAATGCTGTGCTCAGGGTGCTGCCTCCCTGTACAGTCCTGGCTTTAAAGATGAAAAGCTTCTCTAGTGCTGCTGAGTGGGGTCTTGGTAGGTAGGAACGTGTCTTCTTTTATTCCCAGCTTGTAAGGAGCAGGCCCTTAGGCTATTCATGGTGTGCTCTTAGCTGTCCTGTATTTTAACTTCCAGGCAGCACCCAGGTAACCCCCTGTCCTTGTGCCCCTGGTAGAGGCTTCCAAGTGGGGCTATGTATTCCAGGCACGTACGCTGTCCTGCTCTGCTTGCTCAAGCCGGGTTAGTCATGCGTCTCGCAGAGCGCGTCAGATCTGAGACAGTCTGTGTCTCTTGTTTCTACTCGCTGAATTCTTGCTCTTTGTAAAAGACAGTAATCAACAAAAGGGTGGTTAGAGTTGTGGAGCTTGATTATGTGATCTTGCTACTACTGTCACCTTAACCTTTGGACTAATGTAGAAAAACCTTCAGTGTTCTGGGGAAGTGGCTGGGACTACGCTCTTCAGCTGTAGGGCACTATCTGAAATGAAAGAGTGAAATCCAGTGACAGGAAGGTGAAACACCTGATTTATAGGAGAAAACCAAATGAAAATCTGATGCCATGCTATTCCTCGTGGTCAGATTCTGCCTCTGGAAGCTACTGTTAAAGCTCTAGTCACTGCAGGGGGATTGCACTATCATGTCTTTAAATGCACACAAAAACCTGCTCCTGTTCCTTCACTTACACATTTTCCACCTGAAGGTAAAGCCTAGTGACAATATAATCACTTCTATGGCAACCAGCGTGTCGTAAACAGGATTATGGTGCCTACTAAGGATGGAGGGCACAAAGAATTTAGGAAGGAAGAATCCCCTCATGTAAATACTCTCATTAATGCAGAGCAAGGAAGGGGAAATGCAGTGACGTGTGTACAGAGAGCAGCATCCTGCTTCGTGTGCTGTGTGGCACCTAGAGACTCTGTCACTGGCAGGCTGGGGAGGAGGAAGGGCACACGTGCACGTGTGTAGCAGGAGGTGTGTCTTTAATGCAACAAGGCCTTGAGAAGGTGAGTGTGTGTGTTGTTAGCAAACCAAGGTAAACCTTACAGGGAGGCTGGTAGTGATCTCAAGGTGCAAGTCTCAAGGTTGCCTTGTCTCAGCTAATGTGATTAAAACCACAAAGGCAGAAAGGACGTAATCTAGCTGTCTCTCTTCCTGCCTTCTGCCTTTCCACACAGCCATCAAAAACACTCTTACCCCCCAGTCTGGAGAGGGTAAGGATTCTAAGGGTAAGGGCTGCACTAGTACTCTCTGTAGAGTTAAATTAAAATGCTTTCTCAGTACATGTTTGAGCCTGCTTTCTCTCTGTGGTAAAAAACTTGAGCTGTTTTATTGTTAAAGATGATGGGAAGAACCAGCAAATGAAAAGCTCCTCTCTCTAGCTCCTTCTGCAGTGAAGACTAACGGTGTCTTGTGATGTTCTGCAGACTCATAAAGGAAAGAGAGCTACTTTACTTGCACACAGTTACTGCCAGAGGTATCATGGTGGGTTTTATGCTGCATAGAGTTAAGTGAGAACAGTTATTGAATTCTTTGTAAGAGCATTTGAGCAGATGCCCTGCTTTACTTTGTTCTGCAGTTTATGCACCACTTGCTTTCATTCAATAAAAAGCAACAAGAAGACACGAGAGTTATTGCAGATATTTGCTTTGTGGCTTCAGGGTATCTTATCTTGGGGCTGCTCAAAACTTCTATTTAGTGAAATGCTTTTACTTTTTGCAGTGTTTGGGTGATGTAACGAATGGTTTGATTGCTTCAGAGAGTCAAAAGTACTGCTTGGCTCTTTCCCAGCAGCTTTAACACCTGCTAAAAGGGTGAAGAATTTCAGGCAACTGCTGCCAGCCTTTAAGTGCTGTGAAAAGTCTCTTGTCAAAGATCCAGCTTTCTGTATGGCTTGGGAGTCAGATCATGTTCCCCTCTCATCTAATGCGTTTGGTCAGAGCAGATCCAGCTCCCAATTGCTACCCAAACTACTACTTCTGGTGATGGTGTTTTCAGTGAGCTGAGCTGAGTTTCTGGCAAGGCATCATGATCACTAGTGGTGATACAAAAGAAGTGGTAGAGCCAAGAAGGACATGGCTCTCCCTTTGAGCTTCAGAGCATCTGCAGCGGATGTATTTATGCTGCTGGTCCTGTACTTAGTGAGGTCTGCCAGCCTCACCTGATTAGAGAATAAGCTACAGTAAGAGATACTAAGAGTCCTATTACAGAGCTTATGGTTTTCGCTTCTCTCTGTTCCCTATTAGCATCAGAGAGTATCCTATCTGAAAGTAAGGTCACAGATGAGACTTAAAATAGCTGTCTGTGAAGATTAGAAAGAAGTAGCATATGTAGGGAAGGGTGGATCTTAAGTTTGAGATTTTAGATGCAAATTGAATGTCTGGTGCAACCTGGCTTAAATAAGTGTACAATAACTCAAACATGAAAAGGTCCACCTGGCCTCCTTCTGCAGTGTCTTTTATGGGAGAGTCCATGAACAGCCTGGGGGATTTCCACTTACACATCGGTGAGTCCCACTTTGTGGTAATGTTCCAAATAAGCTGTGCAGATCAGCTATCTGCCTCACAAGAGCTGGTTTTTTTTCAAGTGCAAAGTTAACAATGAAGATAACCTCCAGTGTTAATACCTCCATGTATAATAAGGCTAAGGAATGTGATTCACCAGTCAAGATAGATGGCTGAAAGTCCATCCAGTCATGGTAGTGAACTGAAAGGAACTGAATTAAAAATAAACAAGGAGGAGATGGTTGGCAAACAGCAAATAAGTAACTAAGCACCAGTTACTGGTATAGATCTGATGAAAAGGTCTTTGAGGAACCACAATCGCCAGAAAAGATGAGATCATGTATTTCTGCATTCAGCATTGGGGAACTTCTAACTGCAAAATGCTGATCTGGTGGCAGCCCCAACAGCTGTTTTTAAATAGCCCAACTTTAGGTTTTTTAAGTTTTCTGTAAGCACTCCCTGGAGGACTGGTAAATGCTTTTCTGTTGATGTCGTTTAGTGGAAGTGGCCAACCTTGGTGATGTTGCAAATGTATTGAAGTCATTGTAAAGCACTGCAAGGTCTATGTTGGATGATTTGCCAAGCCAAAGGTCAGAGGAAACACAAGGAGAGTTCACAGCAAGAATGGCCCACTACTCATCTGTCAGCAGTGGCTGTGGCCTGGATGTTGTACGTGAGGCTGGATTAAATAGTCCTCTCCAGGAACAGAATCTATCCAGACTCCATGTTGCTTCAACATGTTGCAGTACATGAGTGCATAGTAAGTGGACAAGGCAGCTGGCTGCATTCCATTGGATTTCTTCTGGATCCATCTTCCTACTTCCAGTTTGAATGTCAAGGGCTGTGTTTCTGAACCAGATGTGAGGTTAAAAGCAGGACAGCAGAGTGAGGACCTGGTGAGCAGGGAACGCTGCAGCTTCAGATGGTGCTGGTGTGATGGCTTGTAGAGTCCTGCTTCAGCAGCTGCTTTTACTCATGTGGCAGATGCAGATGCTGGCTTGTTGCAACTCTCCATGGATAGGAAGGGTTTAACTTGAGCACCAGTTATTAATCTAAAGGTAGCATTGAGAAGACGCAGAAATATACCATACAGGTGATAATTACAGTATACCTAGCTAGAGACAAATACAAGGGGTCGGTGTGAAGCGTAGTGCAGGATTGCATTGAGGGGGATGACACTATCAGCCAATTTGGGATGAGGAAGAAAATTTGCCTCCTCCTCCTGCTTCTTTACAATTTTATCCTCAGCAAGCAGTATTGCTGCTGCTATCTGAAAGGAGGGCTTCAGTGTGTTTAAGGCTTTCAAGGTCAAAAACTCAGGGCTGCTGACTAGTGAGACTGTTGGTGGGAGGATGCAGTGCTTTCAAAATGCAGATCTACAGTAGGGAGATGAATAGCCTGTTAGAGTGGAGGAATGGGGAAAGTCTTTGTATCAACAGCAAATGCCCAAAGTGGCTTAAATTTCCCCAGTAAAATACAAGGCAAAAGACTGCAGAGGGCAAGTTGATCACAAGTGGGGAAACTAATTTGCAGTCAGAGCCTTTATAAAAGGCACAGATTTTTCTTTTAGCTTGAGGGCATCTCTTCTTTCCTAGACAAAAGTTGGCATTTGGTGCACCTCTGCATCCGTAGCAGTATGTAAATCATGTCTTGGATGGTCCTAAAAGTACCACGTTGCTGGCTGCTGGCATGTCAGGATGATGGCTTGCCTCTGCCGTTATCAGTGTGTGGCTGAAGTGTGACAACAGCAACAGGGGAGCTGTTTGTTGTTATCTTTGTACTAGTGCTGGTACTCCAGGCCTGGCTTTGGAGCAGCAATCCCAAGTCATGAAGCCTGTTCAGTGGCTGTGTCCGAGGGGGGACACACAGGGTTAGCACAGAGGCCCGGGTGGGTGTCACATCTTGATGAGACACGCATCTCTGAAGCTCTGAGCAGCTAAAGCTTCAGCAGAGCATATGGTGTTTGCATTTCTGCCGCTAAAACTGATCCAAGCAGTGCTCTGCTGAGAGGTAGAAGCTCTGCAGTAATTTCTTCCCCAGATGTAGCTGCTACAAAAACAAATGTGGAAAGACTTCTTTTTTCTTTCCCCACAATGGCCCTCTCTATCAAGGGCGCTTCCGTGTTCACAAGTGACTGGATTAGCATTAACAGGGGTGGCTTGAAGCAATTCTGATAAGAGCAGAGTGTTTCCTGCTGAAGTTATGACCAAGTGATTTATAATTCTGCTGTCTTGTGCATTTTTCAATCCCGGACCTAATAGGAAAGGTTTGGCTGCCTGAAGTGTCGCTTCCTCTTCTGCATCTGTGTGTTGCAGAAGTTTTTGCTGCACACAGGCTGGGGTTAGTGCTAGGAGAGGTCACTCTTTGTTCCTGAACTGTGGAGCATTGCTAAATGTGTCCTTTGTGCTGTGCTTGGAAAGACTGTTCTTTCTAACAACCCGGAGAAACGCAGTGTCCTCAAGTCCTCTGTGCGTGGCTTGTAAAAAAATCTTTGGCATCTCTCGAGGTCCCTTCCAACCCCTGCAATTCTGTGATACAGGTGCTTAGATTTGCTTAAAGGATCAAAGGGAAGTGACCATCACAGGCCTTATCTTATGAGTTGAATGGAAGCTTTCGTAGAATCATAGGGGTTGGAAGGGACTTTGAGAGATCTTCAGGTCCAACCTCCCTGCCAAAGCAGCTCCCCAGCTCATATTGCACAGGTCGGCGCCCAGACAGGTCTGGAATATCTCCAGAGATGGAGACTCCACCACTTTCCTGGGCAGCCTGTCCCAGGGCTATGTCACCCTCACTGTGTAAAAGTTCTTACACATATTGGTGTGGAACTTCCCGTGCTCCAACTTGCAGCCATTGCCCCTTGTCCTGTCTCCAGAGACCACTGAGAAGGGGCTGGCTATTTCCCCCTGCATCCCATACTTAAGATATTTAGAAACATTAATAAGGTCCCCCCCCTTAGTCTTTCTCTAGGCTGAACAGTCCCAGCTCACTTAGCCTTTCCTCAAAGGGGAGATGCTCCAGGCCCTTCATCATCTTTGTAGCTTCCTCTGGGCTCTTTCCAGGACATCCTTGTCACTTTTATCCCAGGGAGCCCAGAACTGGACACAATACTCCAGGTGGGGCCTGACCAGGGCAGAGTAGAGGGGGAGAATCTTTGAAGTTGTTTAAAAACAACAAAACTTCACCTTGACATTGAAATCCCTGCAAACACAGTGACTTAATGTTTGCCTGTTTGTACACTGAAAACCTGGGACATGCCATCGGTGATGTGCAGACCAGGATTTGCTGTGTGGCTCGTACTCACCATTTGAACATTTGAGGAATGAGCCTGTTTCTCTACAAGTGGTAGAACTTTCTTGACATCCACAAATCGCCCCTGCTAGGCAGACCATGACTGATTTTGAAACACACACTGGAAATCGTGCTTGTGTTAACTGCAGCAGGAAGCGATAACAGGCTGCGCACAGGTAACCTCTGGGTGTCTGGGGACTGAAGGCCCGTGCTTGGTTTTAAGGTGGCTATGCTGCAGACACCCAAGGCAGAGTGAGCTGTTGCTGGCAATCCCTAAACCACCTAGAAGACTTAGGTAGTATGTACTGAATTACGTCAAGGTTAGTACGGACCTGCAAAGTAGGCTGAGGTGGAAGCCGCACACGGGTGTGCGAGCTGCGGTGGCAGGCTGTTTGCAGGGAGGCGTGGCCTGTGGCCAGCCAGGTTCCAGCTTGTGGCATTAGCTGTGTGCTCAAAGTCTCCTCACTAGCTTTCTCTGTAGAAGTCTTTTGTGCAGATTCACAACTGAGTTGCAGCCTTGGAAACCTGGGTTGTTTTGTTTTTTTTAAAAGCATCAGACTCTTCCTGCTGAACTCCTGTGGAAGGGCAGTGCTGTGTCAGTGCCATGGTGCCAAGACCTCTGTGCACTGGTGAAGCTGCTTCTGGTGTCCATCTGAACTAAATGCATGCATATTGCTTGTGGGACAGTGTTTCTCTACAAGAGAAATATTGTTAGTACCCATGGTCTAACATACTGAGAGTGATTTAAACTTAATTTGGGCTGTGAGCATGGATGTTTGTCTGTGCTAGGCCTCTTGAGGTGAGACCTCAATGGAGAAATGGTACAAATCTGTGGTTTCACCACCGTGCCTTTGTGTAAAAGACCTAAACACAAGGGCTTGTGTGGAGAATCCCAAAATTGATGTGGCTCTCCTCTCCCTAATAAAGTTTGCTACTTTAAGACTCATTAATCATGCCTACCTGAAGTGGAAATCTGTGGTTCCCGAGGCCATGGTCCAGGAAGGTGGCTGGAACACACTGCACTCTGGAGCTGCTGAGTGATTAAATCAGAGCTGACCTGGCTGAAAACATGTCTTCAGCAGCAGTGCAGAGGTATGTCTGATTCAAGTTATAGAGTAACTAGTCCTGGTGCAAGAAGTAGTAGTTTTACCAGCTAGAAGCTAGAGTATTTGTATAACTGCCCAGTGAACCTGATTGAGCCCCTGACCCAGATGTAGAAGGCTGTTTCTTCTTGTCAGGTGCTGTGACCCTGGTCTGGCATAAACCTGGGTCAGGGGCTCCGAGTACCTGTGCTTCAGCCCCACGAGAGATGGGTGGGAGGGTGTGGGGGACACACAAGGCGCTGTGTTGAATCTCCTTGTCAGAATATTTTGGGGTGTTAAATTAATGAGCATAACATGGGAACCAAATAAAAGGTTCCTGGCTGACTTATGTGTTCATGTGACTCCATAGTTTTTTCTAAAACATGGGTTAAAAAAAAGCTATCATGGAAAAACCACACCTCTGGGTTTGGCTTATAGATTAGCTGGTTCCTTCCTTTTATGGCTTCTTTCTTGGTTTGGAATCGGAAACAATGCTGAAAGCTGATAGAACAAACCACGGTACCACTAGTGAAAGTGGTCTGTCATAGTGTTTTATTCCTGGTGATTTTGTGACCTGCAGAATTGTAAATAAATCCTGTTAAATCAACCCATCCTTTTCAGATCTTATTCTTCCTTGTTTCTCTCTGCCCTGAAGACCACACTCTCCATCACTTTAATAGTCTTGAGTTGCTCTTGTTGCCACATGAGCAGTTGGTCAATTTTTTTACTGCCACAGTGGTAGATTGTGATTTGATGCTCTTATTGGGTGTTGTGTGTGCATCTCCTCCTCCTCGGAGTGCATTAAAGCTTTGGACACAACCTGGCTGTGACACACTGCCATACTGTGTTGACATAGGGTGTGAAGGTAGTGATTAGATGTCACTTTACAGGGGGACACAGAGGACTGTCTTCACTACAGCCCTGGGTTCAGCTGCATGTCTGTCATGCAGGGAAGGTGAGGACTGTAGCTACAAGTCCCTCTGTTGCAAATTTGTCTGCATTTTGAAGCCATTTGCAGAGCTGTACCTCTTTAAAAGAATAATGAGGTTGGCAGCAAGATACGGAGCTATGTGACTGGTTTGGGCCCATCCATTTATCAGGGAAATTGTTTTCTAGTGCTTCATATTGATAGAAGGTGTCAAGCCTGATAAATACGCTTGAGCTTCTTCACTCTCCCTAGAGCTTAGTTTCTAGAAAGAAAAATTGATATGTAAAATATTGGAGATACTCACCAGGAACCAACCTGGAACGGAGACATGTCAGGAATACTTTTAATTTTGAAGCTGGCTGGATACACAGGCAAACCAACAGTTCGTTTTGTTTTATAAAGTCTTTATTTAACAAAAAAAAAAAAGAAGAGGAAGGGAGCTGAACTTCTTACATTGAAGTGTCTGGGAGGGAACATCCTTTCAGATGTTTGGTGTGTTGGAGATAACAGCACCCTTCCTTTAATCAGTAGCCTTTTTTCCAAGCACTTTGGTGCAGTGCAGAGCCACTGAGTCTGGGCATCTCATTTCTGTGCTCTGGTTGAAATAGCTCTTCCTGCTGGAGTTGAAATAGGAAATGACCTGAGCTACATATGCTGAACGAGAGGAAGATGGGGAGTGGCTTGCTGGCTGGAGACTTGTTAGTTCTGTTAATCTGTTCAGTATTTTAGAAATAGTTCTGTTTGAAATGTATTTGGCTAGTGGGAGCATTTGCTGTCCTGTTACCTATGGAAGTATGATGCTGAGGAAGAAGTGGTATCTCCCTTGCAAGACTTTAGTTCTGGCAAACCATGGGTTTTTATGTTTGTGTTAGGATGTTTGCTACCTTCAGACTGGCAGTAGCTCCCAGGGGTGGGCATGTTTTCCAGAGCTGAGGAACAACTATATTAATGTGAGTTCTGTGGAGAGCAGGTCTGTTCTATACCTGGGAGAGAGGGTTTTGTGACTGGAGAAATCACTAAGGATATAAGCAAAAAGGTGAGGGGACTATCCTAGCTTGTCTAGAGATTAAATGTTCCACTAAAATTGGGGAATTAAAGGGGAACCAAGATGGTCTTCGGTGCCTACAGCAATGAACTACATGAAATAAACCCAGTCCAGTCCTGGGACATCAGAGGTTTACTTTGAGTTGACCTCCCGTTAAAGGACTTGAAATAACAGCCTGTGTAATTCAGCTTGTCCAACTTGATTAGATTTTTATCTGGAGCTTGATTGAATTTCTGGACAAGATTATGAAAAGCAACATGACTGTGAATGAAGTGAGCAGTCTTTGAGGGGAAATTCTCCAGTGTCCCAGAGGGTAGTGCTTTTAAGTTCAGTTATGAATATTAGAATTCCTTGATTTAGTTACAGATTTTTAATAGGATGTTCTTGCTGTTGTGCTGTCAATGATACTAGTTTAACACATAACTCGTGTGGTGCTTATTACCCTGGGTGTGGTGCTTGCTTGAGTCTGAGTATCCTGTAAAAGGAGAGTTTTCTTCCAGCCTGAACAGCTGCCAAAGGGGTCTTAGCCCCTGGGATCATTGCTTTTTTAGGGAGAAGCTTTGATCCTCAAGCACAGAAGCAAAAATAGCCTTGCTTGGTAGGGTGGAGTTGTCCGTTGTGCTTGGCTGCTCTAGCAGGTCAGATTGGGTAGATGATGACCTGGGTGGCTTGCTTAAACACCACATCTTCATGTTTGTGCAGTGGATATCAAAGGCAGGCTCTGATTTGAGGACATAGGGATTTTACAGCCTTTTGTAAGCTGAGAGAGAAAATGGAGGAAGGCCTTCCTATCCTGCCCACCCTGGATGGGTGAATAGCAAGTTTTAGGAGCAGCTATGCTGCCTACTCCTTCCTCTTGCTGGCTCTGTTTTAGGAAAAACGTGGTACTTCCTACAGCTCGGAGACCACGTGAGTTGGCATGTTGAGTGATGGCTGGAGCCCAGTGAGAGCCAGGCTACCCATCACAGTGCTGAGTTGTCACAGCCTTTTCATGCTGGTGTTCTTGTTTCTCTTCTGTTTTATCAATACTGGAGAGAGATCACTTTCTAAAACAATGCCTTTTTCCGTTCTTTGTTGATGTCAAAAGCAAGCTGATGCAGAAGTAACAGTAACTTCTAAGTCTGAGAACTATGCCCATAAGTATGAACTTTAACTACTGCCAAATAATGAAGAAATCTAATCTTGAGCTGTCTGCTTATCACGTGTCTTTACAGCTAGCTTTGCCTCATGTAACTCCAGGGAACTAACGGAAGATGTGGCAGATTTTCAAACAAATTTGTACTCTTAGTCTCTAAAAAACTTTAAAAGTTGTTGTACTGGGTGTGCTGGCAGGATGTGCCGCTTCTCTCTGACAAGAACATGCATGGGGAAGGTGCTGTGTTTCTTGTGTCCTCTCCATGTGAGGTGACCATAGCAGAACTACGTGTCTGTGTTCCTGCCTGTGGGGAAGCCGTTGGTTTTGTCTCTGGGATACTAGAAATGCTCTTGGCTCTGCAGCAGGGCTGGCCGTGCTGATTGCTCCAGGGCCTCCCACTTCAGCCCAGATCTTGGTCATCAGGAGCCAAGCTGATCTATTTAACTTCATGCTAGTGCTTCTCTCCTTCAGTGCAGCATCATCAGTCGAGGGACTGTCAGTTTAGGGGAAGCAATGACACAAACCACAGTTGTTTCTGCAGTGGTTTGACTTTCGGTTTATCAGTACTGGGCAGCAGGTAGCTGTTACAGGCTGCACAAACGGTTGCTGTAATTAGTTGTGTGATGGCAAAAGGGAGAGATGCTGATGCTTCTCCACCCTCTAACACACTCTTTTGTGCCAGTGAAGAAGTGAAGGTGATGGTGTTGTATAAGATGGACTCCTGAGGCTTGCATCAGCTCCAGTTGAAAAAAGATACAGGAGTTTGTGTGTGTATCTACTAAAGTACCTTCTCTGTCCCAAAATTCTCTTGTGTTCCCATGCTGCATACTCCTAGTTTTCCTGGGATATTTATGTGCCTCAGTAGGAGCCAGCAATAACTCATCATGTTCTTTGTATGTTTGTTATGCTTCCCTAAGACCTTGCCATGGACTTGATCTTTGTTTTCAGTGGCCAACTTGGGGATGTAACAACAGAGAACTTTCTCATTTTCAAAGAAAGCAAATCAGAAGTTGGGCTGTTTGTTTGCTGTTCAGTTTTCAGCCTCCTTCCTTCTGTTAGTTCTCCTTCTCCAAGCTGAGAGTCAGCACTGTATGACCAGGCATTCTGTGCGATGATGTACCTGGTGAGTCATGTGCTCAGAAAACGAGCTGCTCTGGCACGTTCCGCCAAGTGGGGCGGAGGAGTTCAGGGTGTCATTTGCTTGGCTCTCAGTACTTCTGGGAGGTAATGATTTTGGGTCTGGGCAGAAAGCACTCCAGACCTTTCTTGTGCTAGAGCCTGAAAACCATTGCATTTGAGTTCTGAGTCCAAATGCAAACCTTTTTTTGTCTATATGTCTTGGAGATGAATTTTTGCTTATGTCTGATGTTTTGGTTTAGGTGGCTGTGCTGGAGGAAAGCTGTAACCGGCTCTCCTGCTGCGTGCTGTCGTGCTCAAGCACTAGAGCTGGCTTTCCTCCTCCACATCCATAGCACACATCACAGCCTGTTTCGTGCCTACGGTGGTGGTAAGCCTGACAGCTGGACCACTCACTCTTCCACATGATGCCAGTTTACTTACTCTCTTCTGGCTTGTCCTTCTGCGAGAAAGTCAGTTGTTGGGGATGCTCTGTTCTAGGAATTGGAGCCCCTTTTGTGGGAAAGCTGAGGCTGGGTAGCTGCCTCTGTTGTGACAGTTTCCTCCCTTGCTTTCTTAAATTAATGGAGTGAAACATGTACAAGAGCAGTACTGATACTGAGCAGTGCTGCTTTTGAGGACTGTTAATACCTTTTGGGTATTAGCATTTCTCTGACCTGTGTCAGACATCAGCACAACTGCCCATCACATCCCTTCCCCTCCACCCCATCTGTGTTTCTACAGGGCTTGTCGTGGAAAAACTGAGGTAGAACACAGGATTAGTCCTATCATGCTTTTGTTGGGGAAAAAAATCCCTGGTGTGGCTGCTCAGTGTCCACCCTGTCATTGATTTAACCAAGGTCCTGGCTGCTGTGGCTGTCTCTCCCTGACTGACCTCGGGTAGGGGAAGAGGGATCGATGCTGCAATTATCTGGAAAGCTGGAGCTGTAGCAGCGCTCGCCCGGCTGGGCTGTGGGGATGCGGAGGAGGCGTTGAGCAGGGAGCTCTCATGCGTGCTGGCAGCCTCCCACCTCCCCAGCTCGTTGCTGTGCAGCTCTGGAAGACAGCAGCCAATGGGATGCACAAGCATCCGTGCAGTTGGGCTTGCCGAATAACTCCCGAGGTGCCTTGTTTTCAGTCTGAAGCGTGTAACTTCTCTATTGCTGCTTTTTTTCCCCCCTTCCTTCCCTACCTCTCCTTTCCTCCCCCCTCCTGGCTGTCTCATTCTGTTGTTTTGAGGAATAGTGTCCATGCTGCTGTCTGTTGCTCTCTCTCAAATGGTGCTTGTTGTGTTTGTGACACCCACAGAGAGTGACTGTCCATGCTTTCAGTGTGGAAGGAGATCTGTCACCTTTTGGTGCTTCGTGATCGTGTCAGGTAGGGGAGGTCATGCAGCTGGAGGCAAACCTGAGCTCTGAGAGCTTGTGCTTTGCCTAGCCCTCTAAGCAAGCTGAAAATAGCCCTGAAATGGGGTCATCAGCCATTTTGCGTGGATGGGCTCTCCTCAAGTTATGTGTGCCAGCATAAATGCTGTGTAACTGCATAATGATTTGGGGCCCCCCAGTGCGGGAGGGATGCTGACTGGGTGGAGCACGCCATGAGAAAGGCCGCTGGGATGGAGCCTGAGCTGTGAAAGCTCGGGGACCCTTCAGCCTACAGGGGAGAAGGTGAAGTGACAGATCCCCTCCCCTGCTCGCAGGACCTGGAGAAGATTGCACCAGGCTCGTCTGAGAGGTGCCCAGCAAAAGGGCAAGCAATGACATCACGAGTTGCAATGGGAAATGGCAGTTGGGTGCAGTCACTTGTGAACATTGCTCTTTGCAGTGCTGGAGCAGGGGCTGAGGGAAGCTTTGGAAAGTCCAGCCTTACAGGCACTTGAAACTTGCCTGGGCAAGGCTCTGAGCAAACCCCATCTATTAAGTTAGCTCTTCTTGTAGCAGCAGGTTGCACTACAGTGACCTCCAGAGGTCTTTTCCAGCCTGTTGGTTCCTGTTATTTCATGGAATCAGTGAAATTTAGGTTTGCCTCTGAAATCTCAGCAGTAACATGTTGACTTAGTGGAGTGAACGTGATAAAATGGGAGCTTTAAATGTGGACACATAACCGTGTTTGGGAATTAATCTTTCAGGGCTCTGTGTATGTTCAAATCATGGGGAAAGGCAATGAGATAACTATGAACACTGCTTTCCCCCTTCTCCATGGAGTGCTGAGTTAAGGTTCAAGAGTGCTCTGTTTTCCCAGTTACCCCATTGCTTTGTGTGATGTTTGTTTAAAAAGTATGCCTTACATCATCTCCGTATAGTCCTTTGAAAACAGTCCAGATTAACATGTAAAGAAACAGTCATTCTTATTTCATCTTTATTTAAGTCCAGTGATGTGCAAGTGGGTTACAGTCTGACTAATGAAAGAGCTAATCACCAGCCTCTTCCACCCTCTGGGATCCCAGGGGGTTACTGGAGCAGCACACTGCCCCAGTTTCTCTTCCTCATGTGTGCGATGGATGAATTTTTTGTGTTGTTTAACAATTTAAGCATGACTCTTGATAAGCTAATTTGATAGCTGACCACTATGTGTAGGGCCAGGGTTTGGCAGATGACTTCAGAGGGGGGAAAGTAACTTAAGTGGCTTAATAGGATTTAGCTCTTGTCGACACTGTCCTGCCAGGGCACATTACAAACCACTTCAGTGGGATTCCTTCTGTAAACACAGCCACGACATCTGCGTCAGCAGAACCTCTTCAGTGAGCTCCGGGAACTTGCCTGCAAAAATCAATGTTGAGATGTAGCTCAGAAGAGGTAATGAATGAATGAATGAGTTCCTGTGTAGGAGCCTGAGGAGCCCTACCAGCACTGACCTCATGAGCAAGGTAGAAGGATCTCTGGAAGAGGGCTGCGTGCGTAGCGGTTTACCTATAAAGTGCATTGACTTGTAGTGGAGATGATGCACTGGCCTTGGGAAAGCAGAACAGCCAACAAAAAAATCCTGGTAGGACACACTGGGGCAAGCACCTGCTGTTTTTAACTGATGTAACTGCTTTTACAGTAAAATGGCCCTGTGTCCTATGTACTCCCAAAACTTGGTGGTAAAGGAAGCTAAAAAGGAGATGTGTTTGTCCCTAAATAGCTGATACAAACCCAGTACTTTAAACTTCCTTAGGCTGGCGGTCCCTGACAACTTCCAGCTTTGCAGGCAGAGCAGCCCTGGGAGTGAACAGCTTTGCTCAGATGGAAGAAGACTGTTTCCCCTCTTCCCCTGGCCCCATGGGGAAGCAGAAAGCTATGAGAAGAGCTGTTTGGACCTGAAGCTGCAGAGCAGGGTGCCCTCCGTAACTACATGTTGTGACACCATATTTGATTTGCAACTGCAAGGTTTTTCAGTCTATACACACATCTACTGTTAGCTGTTTCCCTGTTCCCATGAGTGGTGTTCAGGAGGTGAGTTTAAAAAGCCTGTGCTCCCCTTCTTACCTGCACAACAACCGGGCAGCAGAAGTGGAGGGGCGAAGCTGTCACCGCTTGCCTGAGCACTGCTCTTGAGGGGACAGCATCTGACTTTACCCTGGTTGCTGAGAGAGCCATCTGCAGCCCTGCACTGCTCAATGGGGAAAGCTGCAAAGAAAGCATCTCTATTCAAATCGTATTTCCCTTCAGTAGAGCTGCCGGAGGCCCTAATCCCTTCTCGGCTCTTGGCGAGGAGCCTGCGTGAGGCCTTTCTTAGCTCGGTCGCTCCCCTCGCGCAGGCTGCAGTGCTGAGGGGAGAAGTGGTTAATGACGCTCCCAGTCTTGTCAGTGGTGCAGAAACACAGGCTCCAGCTGTGACTGTGGTGGGTCTTGGCTAGCTTGGGTAGGTTTTTGATCTTCTTCCTCTGTTAGTTTCTCTATGGTACTTTTTTCCCCTGGGTTTGAAGGTTCTCAATAGTGAATATTGGTTGTCTTTGTCCCCAAGGGGCGAGGTTTTTTGAGAGCTTTTTTTTTAATTCTTCAAAGGAAGAAAGGGGAAAGAAAAACCCCAAATAAACCCAAGAAAGACTCGGTGTGGAAACATTTCCTGCACATGAATGAGCCTCTGTTGGGGGAGGGAAGTGTACAGCTTTCAGTGGAAGGAAGAGATTTCTTCCTTTTTTTTTTTTTTTTTAACCCTCAACTGTTGCAGTCTTCAAAGAGGAAGTTTGGATTGAATTTATGGTGAGAAGTGTGGCACTCATTTGTCTCTGACAGTTAAGTGGCACGTTTGCATTGTTTTTGTGAGGGTGTAGTTCAGGCCTGTGGTCAATAGATGGGTCAGAGGTCTGTGTTATCCCTCCCCACCTTGCGGAAGATATCCCTGTGGGATTTCACCCTGTTCCAGTGCTGCACAGCCTCGCCATGTGACTGATGTACTGCATTAAAGCTGGCTTCAAACACAAATTATTTTAAAGACTGTTGTGTGGACTGCTGGCTGTGGCACAATGGGCTGTGACTCTTTGATTTTGCCCTTTATCCACTCCCAGAGGTCAGCTCTCGGGGCAGCCAGACCAGTGTGACTTGCTGATGCAGTGGACAGTGCTTTTTGTCTCACCCTGCAGTGGTCTTAATGTGTGTTGTGAACTACACGAAGCTTTTGCTGTGTCAGTAACCGTTTGTCTGGCTTCAGTTGGACAGACAAGTGCCAGTGAAGCTGTCTGGGGTAAGTGCCAGTAGAAATACAGTGCGCTGTTTTGTTGGGGTGGGTTTTTTGTTGTTGTTCCACACTTCCTGCCTTTGATTCTGAAGACTGACTGCAGGTTACAAACTGAGAACAAACTGGATGTGGATCTCCATGCTGAAGACACCTGAGAAGCACCAATCTATCCCATTCCTGTCACCAGCGTAGAAGTACAGAAGCCCAGTCAGTTATTGCAACTTGGGTCCATTCAGTGATAATAGCAGTAGATGAAGCCACTTGCAGTGGATTTATCTTGGCCAGAAAGTATCTGTTTTCCTCCCAGTTTTTATTTTATTTTGACCTCAGGTGCCCCCAAATGCCAAAGTGTAAGCTAGAGCTTCCTGCTGTGGCTTAAACACTTTCCTAATAGCTGCTGTCTAGAACAAGACCTCTTGCTAATGATATGAAACAAGTAGTATAAATGTTATTAGGCACCTTATGCTGCCTTTCAAGTCTAACATTAGTAATAATTTGATGCTGGAGTTCCTGTTTCAATTTACTCTGATTCAAATTATTCTGCATGGCTTTTGTGGTTCAATGGTGGAAATGTTATGCTTGAGTTTGCAGTGTGCAGCAGCAGATGGATGGTGCAAGAGCTCTTAAATGGGATGCAAATGGTGCCTTCAGAGCTGTTGCCATTGAGAGTTTTCTGAGCAAGACCTAGTTCTGCATGTGATTCAAGGGCACAATCCTGTTGGCCCAGCAATGATCACACTTTCTACATTCATTGTAACTTTTTCATCTCTTTGGTTTCTTCATACTCTGTGTTCCTCTGATACAATCAGGACACTTTATTCTGATTGCAAGGAGTACCAAGTCCTTGTTTCCAGGTATAGGTGACTTTATAAATAAAAGTGAAAGTGCTTAATGTTCTTTGCAGATCAGTTATCACTCCTTTACCCTGAATAGTCTCCTCTTAAAATGAGCTCAGTAGGTTTGACACTGGGCTATGTTATTTGCACACAGTGCTTGGGAACCAAGGTTAAGTTGCTGCTTCTGTTAGTCCTCTTTTTTGTGCTTCTCCCCAGAGTGAGTATGTTTCCCTACCTGCCTGGGCCTGGATAGTGAGCCTTACCAAATCCTGGTTACAGTCCCACCAGAATTCCTGGGTGGTGGAAGGCTGCAGTGATTCGGAATGAGGTGCCGTGCATGGTCCTGTAGTGGAAACCCATGAAAGGCAGCCTGCCCTGGCATTCCAGAATCACTTCAGTCCAAGTGTGGTGGTTAAAAATATCTTCTCTTAAAATGAACTCCTTTCAAGTTGGAATTTTGGAGACAAATTTGGAAACTCAGATTTTTATCACTTGGGGTAGACGGGAAGCGGCCATACTCAAACTGTTTTCCTCTCACTGCTTTGATATGTCTGCAAATCACGAGCTGCACAGAGAAGATGCCAGAAACGTACAGTGAGAGGATGCCAGAAAAACATAGTGAGAAGTTGAATGCTTGTGCTGGATGCCTGTGCTGGCATCTTAAGCAACTGGATCTATATGCTGCTAAGAAATGACAGCCCTTCTTTGCTAAGGGGGCACAGCATGGTATGTACAGCTTACAGTGACCTCCAGCCAGACCTCTCCTCATCTGAACATCAGAGCTCAGGGTTGACTCAGTGTCTTCAAACTCTGTGGTAGTTGATCTCTTCTGATTTACTTGGCTGGTTTAAGAGGAGATGGTTAAGAAGATGAAGAAGCTGTTATGATCCTAAATATGGCATTTCATCTTAACCAGTGCCATACTCTTAACTATCCAGTCCTGGAGAGGAGAGGACAGGGTTTAGGTCCTGCAGAGGAGCAGAAGACTTGTAGATGATGCATGTAATCATCTTTACTGAAACAAATTGTGTTTGTGGAGAACTCTTGAAATTCACAGGAGCCATATGAATACTTGGGTCTCAAACCATATCTAATAAGAAACAGCAACAGCCTAAGAGCAGCTAGCCAGCAATAAAACACAGGCTCTTTACAGCTGGAGTCTTGAATGAAAATCCTTGAGGTTGGTGTCTGCTCTAGAGCATGCATGGTCAGCATAGATTAAAAAAAGTATTTAAAAAAGCATTATCCCAGTGCTTTGCTTGATAGTGTGTAAGGACAGGCACACAGATATTTTTTCCCCTGTAAATGAAGTGTATTGCATCTGAGAACCCATGTTGTAGGAGGGGGAAGGGAGAAAGGATGGAAATTGGATTAAGTCACTGGGCTTCAAGCCTAAGCATTTCCTGCTTGGTTTTTTTATTTTTTTTTAAATACACCAGAGCTGCCTAGCTCATGTGCTGGGCTGTGCAAGCGTGCCCAGGTCCCTGCCTGCCTGCAACAGGCAGCTTGGCAGTGCCACGTCTTGCCTTCAGGGAGTCCCAGGCCAGCAGGAGCATAGCTGAGCTCCCGCTGCAGGGCTGCAGATCGGGAATTGCCTTGGCATGGGAATTCATACAGTGCTTGGGCTTGAGCCAGGTAATGCAGGCAGGGCTTGCTTATCCCTGAGTTGTAGGAGCATTAAATTCCTGCTTCCCTTTATAGCATGGTGGGGTTTCTTTCCATTATCCAGTTTGCTGGAAAATTACCTTGCAAGAAGATTGTGGTTTAAGACTTTAATGGATGATACAGCTTTCTAACCAAGGAAATGAAGCTGCTCCTGAAAGACCTCAAGTAGAAGAGCTGCTGTCGGGTGGGAATGTGTGAGCTGATCTGCTGTGGGACAGGAGCATCTGGTGAAACTCTGCAGATCTGCCGTGGGCAAGCTGAGCATGGATAGGAGCAGTGCAGGAGACCCACCAAATACTTCCAGCTGTCCTGTCTGTGCCCTTCACCTCAGTATTCCAAATACATACCTGATTTTTGCCTTTTAAACAAAGCTAGCTGGTGGTTCTTATTTCGTCCAGCTGGGTGTACTGGGAAGGAGTAAACTTCTAAAGCCAAATGCCTGTTCCCAAGAGGATTCCTTACACATCTTGCTGGTCTGGGATTTGGGGCAAAGACCAACGTGAACACTGATGCAGCCGTGGTTTGGTTTTTTTAGAGCCCTGCAAGGGAATTTGCAGAATCCCCAGAAAGGAAATCCGCCTTTTCAGCGAGAATGCTCATTTGACAAGCTGCCAGTTCTGAGCTAAGCCTCATTTAATAAAGATTTAGTCTGTGGGGACCTGTCAGTGGAAACTGAATTTGGTGAGAGCGTCTCATTCTTTTCATCGCTGTAGTGCATAGAGGCTTTCAGCCAGCATTATGGAGAAACTAGGGATAAGAACATCCAATTTAGAGGACCCCCTTACCTCTGGGAACATTTCCTTGCTGTGTAAGATGGAGATTGCTGAGTTGGTAACAGCGAAGGGAATAAATGGATTGTTATTTGACTTCAACCCAATAGGGCTCCAGTGTTCACTGCTGATTAGCACAGCTTAGATCTGCATTTGTGGGCAGGGGAAAAAAAATCCAACCCAATTGTTAAGCAAATCCTTTCTACTTGGTACTTTCCACCTCTCTTTGGTTTGTGAGATGAGATGTGCTCATGAATTCCAGCACCTGTCCCCATGTAACCCATGGAAGTTGGAAGAGTACAGGCATACAGACTACGTACTCAGAGCTCTGGTGATGATAGTGTTGCGTGTCGGTTACTGCAGTAAACCGAGTGTCAGCAAAGTTGGGTCATCTTGGCCTCAGTGCTGGTGGCTCCTGTGGATTGGACCAAATACAGAGACAGCGTTGGAAGTCCTTAATTATGAAATAAGGGGTAGGAATGTTAGTATGGAAGAAACGATGAATCTTTAATCAACCTAGCCTTGTTCTCAGTTGTTGCCTGCACAAGGGCACTTGAGAAATTAATCTGAATTAACAAGAGGAATAAATTCAGAGCAGATTAGTTAAACCACTTTAAATGCACTAAAGTGAATTAAACTACCCTGAATTAAGGCCATTCTTGTTAAACTGCATTTAAACCCTGTGTGAACACTCACTTGTAATTAAAGTGGCTTTAGTTCACAGCTCTAATACCAATTAACTGTGGAATGCCCTTGCATGTGTAAATAGTTTCTCAGTGTTCAAGAAGCTGCCTGTTTATTTAACCAACGTGGTTACATAGATTTGAGCTCCCTAGTTGTGCTAGGAGATGTTTCAACTGTAGATCTGTTTTATTCTCATGTGCCTGCTGTATTGTCTTAATGTAATTGGAGAAGGAAAAAAAGAAGGCATAACAATCCTTGGCATCTTCTCTTTTCCAGAAAGGAAAGCCTATAGCCAGAGGAAGCTCGAGGCGAAGTGTTGGCCTATATTGCTTGCTCCAGTGTGGACTTGCCCTAAGTGGAGATAAATATGTCTTTATCTGCTGTGCTCCTGTAACAGTGTGCTTTCTCTGGGAGATGTCTGTATAAGGAGATGAGATGGTGGAACCTGTCTTCTGTTTCCATGGTGCTCTTCCATGCTGCTGAGGGATCCCTCACGAAGGAGGATACATCTCTGTACCGTGGGAAAAGCTTCTTCCACAGCACACTTCCTGCCCAGCCTCGCTCCTCTGCTGTGCAGAGTACAGTAATTGGCCTGGGAAGGCCTGTCCTCCAGGCAGAGGAGATACGGATGGCTTAGTGCTGAGATCAGCACTGGTTTCCACATCCTCCCCCTGCATTACGTTTGCCAATACACGGTTGGCTGTGTTCCCTACCAAAGCCTGCATCCTTCTGTGGAGGCTGTGGGATGAATGATTTCCTGAGACACTCAAGTATCTCAACAAACGCCACGTACAGAGTTTTTCAGACATGACAATTGAGTCTCTGAACACAGAGTGAGCTCAGAAAAGTTGGTGAGGTGGGCAGAGTGTGCTCCTGGTGCTGCCAGTATTGGGGTGGGGGGAAATCAGTGTCATAGCACATAGTTACTTATCATCCACGAAGCTTAGAGATATCCTGAAGTCTGCAAAAAAAAGTGCTGTAGGAAGTAGTGTAGGCATGGCACTATCCCACAGCAGTTTCTTTTCTTGCTAAGAAGACTTCCGTCCTTCATGGAGATGAGTGCTCCTTTGGCAGCAGCCCAGTTTACTTCATTTGTTCTTCTGGGTGAACGTTCTTCTCTTCCCACACTCCTTTAACCTCTTCTCCCCGCTTTATTATCACACTCTCAAGTCGCTGCATGGAAATCCAGAAGGAACATTAGTTGCAGATTCAGTGGAAAGCTTTCTTTTGGCAGAAGCTAGCTGTAAGGTAAAGCTATAAACAGCTCTTGGTCTGGCAGTGATTAAGGCAGCTGCGGTGTTGAGATGCTCAAAAGCTGTAGCTGTTTTGTCCTGTGGCTTGAAATGAGGAAGTTTTAAGATAAAATAATCTTCCATCAGTAATTTTAAAGTTAAAGGTGAAACTGCATGCTTTTTAGGAATGTCCTGAAGGCTTCAGCTTTGCTCTCAAGTTTCTTAATGAGGCTTTAGTGGACTATCTGACTAGTAGTAAAACAGCAGTGCTATCCAGAAATAGTTATCATCTGTTCCATGTGAAGAGCTGCTCACTGTGCCACGCTGCTGTTCATAGAGTTATGGGATGTGGTACTGGGAAGTTGAGTAGGTTGAGATTGATTAAAATTTGTGCTTAATGTACACATTGATTATTTTGAGCCCATATGTATGCTGTACAAATTTTCCAAACGTCTTCTGCCTGGACTTACTGTGCCAAGTAACCTTCCTGGCAGAGGGGATGTGATGGTGTGAGGAAGGGTCCTTAAGCCAACACTGCTGTACAGCTGAGTGCTGAGCAAACAGCACTTAGGCAGTGCTAAACCTTGGCACTTAATGTGAATACATCCTAGTGTTTACCTCCTGTATTACAGTGTGTGGTGGCCCTTTTTTTTTAGGCTTTCCCTCCTAAGGAAATATACCCAAATATATCTTGCATGTCCTTTTCTTCACAGTCTTACCTTGTCACAAAGAGAAGTGATCAATGTATGTAGGATGGGATGGAACATAGGTCCCTAAAGTGCAGTTTCAGCAGCTAAAATCAGCTTTTCAGGACCATGGTTCATAGATACGTGCAGGTAACTAATGGCATGGATTGTAGTTTGGAACACACCGACTGGAAGTGGCTGGTTTGTATGGAGAGTTTTCATGCAGTATACAAGGTCATTTATTGGTTTAATTGATCCACAGTAATATAAGGCAAAGTCTTGGAGTATAAGGATTGATCTAGCTAGTATGTGCTTAGGTAAAACATCAGCAGCTCTGGGTTCCCTGATACCGTGCAGAAGAGCTATCCAACCCTGGGTGTTTTTCCTGCGTTTCTTACTGTGATAGTGCCTATCTCTGTGCCCATCACCTAGATGTATTCTGCCCCTTTTTTATGCCTTCCTACTCCAATGAAGAGTGGCCGTGCCACGAATCCTGGCAGCCATACTGGAGCTGAGAGATGCTGTTAACACTGAAGCAGGCTGCAAGCCCCATCCCTGCACAAAGCCAAGTGTACTCGGGTCTCTCAGTGCTGGTAGTGCTGCTCACGGTTCTTCCCTGCGTGCTGCTTTTCACTTTTATTTTGAAAGTGCTTCCTCCCACCGTAGCTCCCTCTCCTGCCAGCCTGGCTGATACCACTTGGATTTACGCTCATTCTCAGGGACTGCTCCGTCTCCGCTTCTGCCGTTAGTGTCAGCACAGCGGTAAAATGTTGCTCCTCCAAGTTGTCTCCTTTTTCCTGTAAGGGCAGTTCATGCATCATTTGCTATAAAGGTTCTGATAGCTCAGCAAATGTTCAAAGATGAATTGATGCTCTTTTGTGGCAAAAGGCCCAGTGCATAATTTTACATTTACTCAGGATAACGTGGCCTTGGATAACCGAGTCCCAGATTTACTGTTGCGGGATGGAGTGTCTGAGGGTTTATCCAGCCTCAAACCCCCTTTTTAAATACTGTCATTTAATCCTGACAAGCAAGCAGAGGCATATCTTTGGTTGCGACCAGGCTTTCACTGCCAGCCGCTCTCTGGGTCCTAAACTGACTCATCAGTCAGAAAGATTAATCACTGTTCTGCTGGATGATTTCACTTGTCATGGCACGTATCTATTAATGGAAAACAAATATTCTCTGCAAAATGAAACACAGATCGTGGTGTGTCAGCCAGCCAAGTCCTTTTGGCCAGATGCATAAATTAAAGCATGCCTTAAGTGGCCCTTCAAAGCCAGAACTCCAGGTTGCTTGCTGCATGGCAGTCTTTAATTATTTTTTTTTTTAAGGTTTGCTTTCTTTTCCTCCCTTCCAATGGGGGCTGTCCCCCTACATCTGGAGCTGCAGGGGGAATTTGTTTTCACCTGGGTTCATCCTTCCAGCAGTAATGCCTTTTAGCACGTGTGGGGAAGGCTGAGGGTGTGAAGGAAGAAGCACAGGCGAGCGCCGCAGGAAAGCTTTGCGTTACAGCAGCCTGACGTGCTTAAAAAACACAGGATATCCCTGAGGAGCTTTGGTATGCCAAATGTGTTGGTTGAATTAGTATCGAGTGCTCGTGCATGGCAAGGCTTCAGAAGTGGGAGAACGTGGGGCTCTGAGTGCAGCTTCCCTCTGGAAGGCCCCTTTCTGCTCGGGAGCTCACACGGCGTGCACACCATCTGGTGTAACGATGGGAAAAGGGGATGGGGCTGTTTCCCTTCCACCCCCCTTTTCTCCCTTCAAAAATCCAAAAGCTCACTTTCTGTGATGAGTTTCTGCTGTTCGGTTGGGGAAAGCAGCACCTGTCAGCTCACACCTGTCCCAGTGCACTTGGAGGGCTTTGGGTGGGTTTGTTAGGGGTGGGAAAGCAAGTAGAACTCCGTGGAGTATCTGTGATGTAGCAATTAGCTCGTAGTAGCGTGACTCTCGTTATGTATGGCGATGGGCCCTGCAGTGTGTACGCACTCACGTTTGCTTGGCTGGGAAGGATGTTGTGTGGCTCGTATAGCTTGCTGGGGTAATGACTCCGCAGGGAGTACCTATGGAGCAGCCGGGGGGGAAGAAGGAGGGGAGGAAAGCCTACAAAGGGCAAGGTAGTACCAGACCCTGTCAGAAACGATAACCAGTGTTGTTGGGTCTTATGTTAATTGCAGCATTCTTTCTTTAGTTTCTTTGACCAGAAGGAGGTTACTGTTTCAATCAGGAGGAAATGTATAAATGTTCTTTAAGGAGTTTCTGAGTGAGGGGAAAAAAACCCCAACAAACCTTTGTTTAAGATTTGCTGATACAGTTTTATCTGCCTTCCCAATATTGGGGTAGCAGGAGGTGACTTAGGTCCTTTCCAGCTATTCAAGTGACTTTTAATAAGTGGATGTTTGTCACCATTACCAAGGGTTTATCCAGAAACGCTTATGGGTAAAATAATTCATTCACGTGGAAAGTATAGCTGAATTTGCTGTTATAATAGATTTTTAACACTTCTTTTTTTTATTATACCTAACAAAATTGGTTTGGTCTTTGGGGGCTTTGGACAGGATTTTTTTAAATAAAAAGAAATTGGAATGGTATTAAACACTTACTCTTTCCTCACAGGGATATCTGACTAGAAATAGGTATAACACAATAACTCAGCTTGTGACAGCTCCAAACCTGTGTGTCTGCAGCATCCACATTTGTTGTACCTATATATGTGGATGGTATATGGAGGGGTTTAAGTTTTATTCCAGGTCTACTCTGAATAGAAGCATTGCATGGGGATTAATATTTTTAAAAAACCAATCTCACGCATGTATAACGAATTCCACCCCCTTTCAAACCCACTCATGCACTTAGAGTCCTAATGAATAAGCCTACATATTTATTCATGAAGATTAAAGAACTGTACAGATAGATGCAGCTGGCTGAACTGTATTTTTTCCTTTTTTTTTTTTTCTCTACCCCTTTAAATGTGCTGACCTCTGATCAGGAGGGAAGAGGAAACCCACTTGATTCACTTGGGCCGTTTGCAGGCTGGGACAGACTAAATGGCTCAGCTGTTACTGCTTAAGTACCAAACATGGGATGGAAATAGGGCAGGAAGTGAGGCTAAAAATTTCCTGTTTATATTTTCAAAAATATACCAAAAAAAAAATCACAGAACTTGTTTTCAAGGTATGCCTTCAGTGCTGTCTCACTGCAGCACCCTTAAACCTCTGAGCCCTGACTCGCGTTCCCTCTGTAGCTGTGCCGTGGCCAGATGTGACTCCTGTCTCTTGTTTCCCACAGGCCCTGTTGCTGTTGGGTGGCATCGCTCTTTCCTGCCTTGCTCTGGACCTGCTCTTTCTCTTGTTCTACTCGTTTTGGCTGTGCTGTCGCCATCGGAAGAGCGAAGAACACCTCAATGCTGACTGCTGCTGTACGGCATGGTGCGTCATCATCGCAACCCTGGTGTGCAGGTACGGTCGATGCCTGAAAGGATCTTCCCTCTTATTTGAGGTGATTTATCCTGTGTGGCCACTTTCATATTTGATACAGTGCAAGTCATGTCAGAAATCCCTCTTTCCACTTGGTACATGAACATCTTAAATATCTATAGTGTATTTTCTTTCTTTCTACCACTTGCTGAACTGCTCAGTGGCTGAACAATGTGAAAAGGAATAGGAAATGTCCTGCTCTTTGATACTTTGCAAGTGGTAAATAAAGCACACTGTGTCCTTGGGAGCTTATAACTTTATTTAAAAGACTTTAAAAGATTTATTTAAAGTAGATATAGCTGAAATATTTATCAGGTCTAGATGAAGATTTCTTAGTCTAGCGTCCAAAAAGGATGACTATGTTGTAAAGTAGATTAGAAAGAAGGCAGCACAGATGATTCTTTTGGGTTTGAAAGCCTTGGTATTTCACTGGAGTGGATATTTGGGTTTTATGCCTGTATAAGACACTGCTGCATTTTGTTGTCTGTACTGGGAGCAGCATTTCATGTTGTGATTGAGCAATATGAAGCTTTTAGAAAGGAGGTGAGAAGCAGGTTGCTGAAAACCAAGAAAAATCAAGTAATTAGCGCATCATATGCATGGAAGTTAAAAGGAGAGAGTTTACATTTTGTTTTGTGGGTTGGTTGGTTTTTTTAGTCAACATAAAAAGAGGATCCCATTTCTCAGAAAGATAATGGAGCATCTGAAGGCAGGAGCATGTTTGTAAACTTCTGGAAGGAGCTGTGCACGTAATGTGTTTTGGGTTGGGCAGAACGAGTCCTCTGTGCGGGATGGCTGCGCGCCCTGACATTGAGCACTGTGCATCTTACCAGTTCCAAGCACAGGCTGTCGCTCTCCAAGGGTCCAGGAGTTTTCAACAGCTCCAGCAGGGCTGGGGCATCTGGGACCAGTCTCCAGGAGATAATGACAAGACAGGTGTATTTTGTGGTGTCTCCTGGCTCGCTCTTTGCATTGCCCCACTGATAGATGGTGAACCTGATGTGTGATCTTTCTGGGTGGAGCGTGTTCCTTGAAGGCTGTTTGAGGGCTAGTGGTGCTGCTACTGCAGTGGTGTATTAGGGGAATAGAAAGCCCCTCAAGTACTGGAGCAAACTTTGCAGCAGAGACGTGATGTTGAGAGCTGAGCAGCTGGGGACAGATTTGCACGTAGAGGCAGGGCCTCTGTGCTGAGGAGAGCCAGTGCCCTACCCAATACTACCAGTACTACTCAATACTGTGTCCTGGCAGGGAGCTCTCTGTTCTTTGCTGGCTGCAAATAGATGCCTGGAATGGAAAGGCAAACTGAAGAATAACCTGCAAAGAAAAAAAATCCCAACCTCATTCACCTTTCTTTTTCAGTGAACCCGAGAGCTTCAGCTGCATCCATTCCACTCCACTGAAAGTGCTGTGGTCCTAACCCTTTCTTGCAGAAGCTCTGGCTGATGCCATTTATAGTTGTGCTGCTGCTACAGGCTTTTGTTAGCTATTGTTATGCAGTGTCTGTGTCCAGGATAGCTGCTGCAGAGTGGTAGTTGTGTTTGTTTTTATTGTGGGAAGGGTTGGAAGGAGGTGTTTTGCACATCTCCCAGAGCATGTGAGAGACAATATGAAGTTGGAAGGTCAGTGTGAAAATTCTGGTAAACTTGATGTGACTCTCAGTCAACTTCAAGCTGGAGAACTTCTTCGGCTTCCTCAAAAGCTGAGGCATTGGTTCCCATCCTTGGTGTACTATTTGTTTTTGCAAGTATTCAGTGCAGGAGTATCCTCAAAACTAAGATTCCACCTGAATCTACACTGATCTTGGGTGAATGTTTGTCTTGACTTTTTTAATGAAGTTTCCACTCTGAAGGTGTTCTTTAACAATAGCAGGTTGGTACCAACTGTGGTCAGTGAAGATGCTGTCAAGTGCTGCTGCTCTTCGGTGAAGACAGGGTCAGTTTTCTGCCCCTCTTTGAGCAGCTGGATGAGAGAGTGCCCTCACAGTGTCCTGTGTTGAAAGGGTCCCATAAAGAGCATCAAGTCCAAACCTCTTGGTGGTCTGTGCTCAAAGCCTGGCTGGGAATGCAGATACTTCATCTCACAAGCCAGAAATCTAATCTATGCTTGTAGAAAGTCACAGTTAGGTACTGGTGGTTAAAGATCAGTCCACTGGATCCTAACTGTGCTTTACACAAAACAGAAGTGCAAGGCTGGCAGATGCTGCTGTGCTTCAGTGATGTGGAATAAGGCTATCCAGAGTGCCTGCCTGACAGGGGCCTGACCTGGGAGGCAGTTTGCACCCACATACACAAGGGCAGAGAAGTAGCATCATAGTAAAGCAGCAAGAGGTTCCAAACAGCAGCTGGCCTGGTCTGTCTGTGTACTGTAATGTGGAGTATTGTCTTCCTAGCTGAGAACTAGTTAACTCTGGTTAAGTCCAGCCATGCCTAGTAGATGCTTATCTAGGTAGTACTTAATCCCAAAGGGCTGTTTGTACTATGAATCCTGCTGAGTCTGATGGATCACTGTGTCCTAATGACTTGATATTTCCTGCTGAGCAAAACGAAGAATGCTGAGCCAGCAGGAAGGCATAACTGGTTACCAGGAGCTCTCCAACAAATGTCTCTTTAATGAGTCTTCCCAGTTGCTCTAGCCACAAAGCTGCAGGAATGATTTGTCTAGATTATTCCTTGAGTACTCAGTTCATTTCTAGTCCTTACTGATTTTGATTGGTTTCTGTGTATGGGGAGTTGTCTTGTAAATCATCTCATCCATCAGTTAGGTGACCCTGACTTTCCCAGAAGGGAGCTCAGCTCTAAAGGTGGGTGGGAGGCTTCATGGCAAAGGTACCTGAAAAAAAAATGGGTACAGATAGATGGTGAAAACTTGCTTTCTCAAGTGCCAGTAATAGCGCTTTCCCTCGGCACCAAAGTGCAAGGTGGTAATTAGACAGACAAATTAACATTCCTCCTGAGAACGAGAAGTCTAAAAAGGGCTCTCCTTATGAAGTTCCTGTAATTAAAGATGACTTGGTGTAGTTAGATTATTCATTTCGAAGGATGTGATGTGAATGGCTAGTGTTCATCTCTTCAGACGGGTGACTGGGTACCTAGAGGGGTTTTTCTCTGTGCGTGGCTATTGCAACGGAGGATGTCTCTGCCAGGAGGCATGGATATGCTCTCTATCAGGATAATACTCTGCTGTTCATATATAATTGTTATAACCCAGGAAAGGTTTTTTGCTAAAAAAAAAATTAGCTGAAATTAATTTGGAATTACACTTGATTTTTCTTATCTGGTTCTTTATTAAGGGATGTCTTAAGGCCACATGACTCCTGCTATGCTCCAGACCTGAATTTCCTTGAGTCTTGCTGAAGTGTGTGTGCACAACATGTGGTGCTTTAAGCCATGCTGTCGTATCTGTAGGAACACAGAGATATCATGGCATGCTGCTCTTCTGTCTCATGTCCTGTAGCTCTTTGAAGAACTGGTACAGTGTGCCATCTCTCTCCAGTGTCTCTCTGTGGGTGTGCATCAGTGAGGATAGTGTTAATCTCAGGAGAGGGTTTCCTAAAACCAAAATGACGAAGTGGTCAGTTGGCTTTTAAACCTGCAGTACGGAACACCAGAAGCAACTATTTCAATGGCCCATGAGAGCTTGTAAGATTGATTTTTAAGATTTTTGTTTTTAATTATTATTATTCAAAACTATGAGTGAGAGAGAAGACAGTGGAGAGATGGGGGCAGTGGAAATGACAGGAGACTGACTAAGGTAGGTTTGGGAGGAAGAACTGAGGATGGGACAATGTGGGTTTGGTTGGAGAAAGGCATGTGTGAGTGCTAGGGAGGGGAGTGCAACAGGAGTAAGAACAGCTGAAGTGGAGATGAGTTTCCTATAGAAGCATCGAAAATGCGTTGGAGTATCTTCCAGAGGGTGCTAGGGTGGAAGAAAGCTGTGTCATTCAGGAATGCTGTTCATCTCTCCACGCTGCGTGACAGAAACGCAGCTTCCCGAGCGGGTGGTGATTTTGTCATCCTGTGCTCAGGGATGGCTCTGCTCTGTCTCAGGCTGCTGAGCCTCCCAGGCTTTGTGCAAGAAGCCACGTGATTTGTCCTGACCTCAAGGACTTACACTGTTGGGTTAAGATGAGTTGGGTTAAGATGAGTTGATCTATTTTTACTTTAAAAGAATGTGCTTAAATAGAAGGAGCCCCTCTGTTTCCTTTTAATCAAATAAAAGGTAGTTAAAAACTAGTGCAAATCCTTAAATCTGCTTTAGACAATAGCAACTTATACCAGCGTGTGTAGGCAGGGATTTGAAAGAACTGCTGGATTTAGACGAAGCCAAATGCAAACAGAGAACTAAAAAGCAGTGGTTAAAGCAGTGGTTCTCCCCTCTTCCCCTGCTGCCTGCCCTTGTGCTCCAGTCCCTCCTTGATCCCAGTGTGGGTCTGGGCAGCTGCCCCCAGGCTGGGCTTTGGGATGGTTTCCTTCCTTCTCTAGAGTGATAGGAAAGGGAACTGCCACAGAAGGGTACAGCCTGCTCTGAGGAGAAGGCAGGGCTGTGTAAGTGGTGCTTGCTGGCTCAGGGTGTGAATGCAGAGCTGGGCAGTAATGGAATAATTCATTCTTTATGTGTAGTTCCCAGTCAGTGGGTGATACACACGTCCAGAGGAATTCGTTACTTGAATTAAATGGCTTTTATTCCCGTTCCTGTCACCCTGGTTTTCTTCAGGAGTTGTGGCTGTGTGTAGAGGGTTAAGGGCAGCTGGGGCTGTGGTTCATGCAGGGCTGGATAGGAAGAGCCTCTGAGGATAGGATGGCTGCTGGGGTGGTTCTGCTTTCAGTCGGGTGACAAGTGGCAAGTCACTTGCCTGTAGTTGCTCACGCTTCATAAATGGTACCTTTGAGCAGGCTGGCTAGCATACCTAGTGTTGCATCTTGAAGGACAAGATGACTGCTGTTACTTCAGAGTGCTGTCTCTGATTCTTTTCCACCAAAACAGTGCTACTGTGCTGGGAATACTGAGAGCCAAGCAGCAGGCATTGGGCACTTACCAAGCCTTTGCTGAAAGAAAAGGCTTCTAATAGCTCTAACGGGCTGAATAAAAATCCTTTGCCAATTAAAGGGATCAGATCTGCATATTCAATGTCAGGAATGTTCTGGACTTTATTTGGTGTCTCTAGTAGAAACTACTGTTGAGGCTTGCTGCTGCCCAGGAGAGTGAAAGGGTCTGTCTGAGTTAGTTTGCTGTGATAAGATGAGGGGGAATTCAAGCTGGAGGTTTAATTGCTACAATGGGGTGCTGAGCTGCCTTATCCTGGGCATAGTTCTGGATCTGAAACTTCTCTAGTTCAAGTGGAGAGGGTGTTTGTGTGTGTCTTTTTGTATCCCCTCCACCCCTGTGCATGTTACCAAGCTCTGGTAATCTCTGCATTCCTCCCTGTTTGCAGCTGGCTTTTATCTCACTAATTATCAGCATCACTTGCATTAAAAAAATGCTTGAGGAACAGTATTTCTGAAGGAGGAGACTGATTTCTTGAATTTAATGCTAATTATTAAGTTGTGTACCTGCTGCCTCTCTGTACATGATGCAGGCTGCCTGCTGTCCCTGGAAGACTCTTCAGCTGAGGCTTTTATGGGCCAAGCTCTCAATAATTTATGGAGACTCAATTGTTGGAAAAAACATAGGAATGACACAGATTTTCATAGTGGATCTGCTTCCAGCGCATGATCTTAGCTTCTGTTTCTTGTATGCATGAAGAAAAAGTAGAAATGCAGCCAGGTGAACTGTGTCATTCTGCTCACTCTGAGGTGGATGAGCCCAGGGAAGGAGGGCCAGATGTTGTCTCTTCACAAGAGAGGAGCAGAGCAGAAATGGTCATTTGGACTGCAGATTGGTGTATGTGTCAGAGCAAGTCTGTGCAAGGGTCTGACACAGCCCACTTGGCCTGATGGCTCGGGTTCACTTCCCACACGGGTGAGATGGTGCTGAAGGATGCCTAACATCCTTTAGTAACCTTTCCTGTTAAACAAAGGCACTAGGCTTGCTTGTTTGGCTTGTTTCCTTCCTCTTTTATTCATCCTTCAAACCAGCTCTCTAAGGGCAGTGCTCTAACCCAGCACAAAGTTCTGAAGAAACAGTTTCACCCAGAATAACTTTAGATTTACAGTAAAACAGCCCCCACCGTCCTTTCCACTGCCTCAAACACAACCTTGGTGTCTTGAGAACCTTCCCAGAAAAGATTCTGGGTGTGAACCATGACATGAGAATGGGAAATTTGTACCTTGGTGAAACTTGCCCTGTGTTTAGTTGGTGTGACCCCTTCACAAGTTCTTTCCTCCTCTATTATGAGGAAAAATGGTCTTGGAAAGAGGAGCTGTGAATTCCTGCAGTGATGGCTTAATAGAGGAGGTATCACTGACTTGCATGAGGTAATCTCCTGTTTGCAACTCATTTACAGGATCTTCCTCCTTTAAGTGAGGCTTAAGCTAATATGGTTTACTTCATAATTGGGGCAGACTGATATGTGTGGACAGTTATGGCAAATCAGCTGATAGGTGGTAATTTGCTAAGCAGCTTGAGTTGAATTGTGTCTGCAAGCTTGAAATTCGCTTGCTTTAAAAATAAATAAGTCTCTTGTCCCACTATGTTATTAAGCCTTCCTTCTCAGTACTCTGAATCAGGGCAATGCAAATGTCTCCAATGTGGAGATAAATCAATATAGATGATGCCCATGGATACCTTCACAGTGTAGAGAAGAGGGCATGGATAATGTATCAGGAGGAATCACCACCATGGGCAAGTAGTCAGTGCAAGCTCTTTGTGTCTTGCTTTTAAAACATGAAATGAAACAATCTGTGTTTCATGTCCAGAGAGAACACGTCTCCTGACATGGCAGTGGTAGCTCTTGCAGGAGCATCTGGAGAGCTGCTTGGCTGGATGGATTTCTAGTTGTCCATGGCTACATCTGGACTCTCCAACAGGTCTCTGACGGACTTTCATTATTGTACCATAACTGAAACACACATTGAGAAGGGATGGTGTTCCTCTTCATCACAGGAGCTATATAGACAATTGGTGGCAGCATGGAAAACAAGGGTGAATGTTTACATGTTTTCTTTAGTGGTTGTTGAGGAGCTTGACTACCCCAGCTGCCCCTTGGGAGGTGTGCAGCTTCCCTTTCTGGGGAGAGTGCTGATGTGACTACCAAGGGTGCTGTAGCGGTAAGCTGTGCATCATGTGGCTCATCTCTGAGCTTTAACTCTACCCTGTCCTGTTTCCTTTCTCTGCAGTGCTGGAATTGCCGTTGGCTTCTACGGGAATGGGGAGACCAGCGATGGCATTCACCGGCTGACGTACTCGCTACGCCACGCAAACCGCACTGTGGCAGGTGTCCAAGACCGGGTAGGCACTAGCAAATGGGGAGTGTGGGAACAAGCAAACTTGCTCAGCATCTCTTCTCTTGAATCTGGCTGTGCCTGTATCTTCTCCCTCTTTTTCTGTTAGCCTCTGGGCTTAGGGATGTGGTAGAATTTCCATTAATGGAGCAGTGATTTCTTCAGCTCTTCTAAAAATACCCAAGAAGCACAGCTTGTTAAATGAAGTCTTCTCTTTGCTAGGTTTAAAAAAGGCTTCTGATCAGCTCTTTTCCACACCCAGAAGAGAAGGCAGGCCAAAGCAGACAAGTAGCTTAGTAAAATGTATCATTTCAGTACAATCAGTTGCTCCTGTGCTACCTCTGATTTCATGGCATTGTGCTGCAAAAATGTGTGCGTGTGTTAAAGGCTCAGCTGAGATGCCATTGTTGGGCTACTCACAGGCAATTTACTTAGATGCTTATAAGTTGCTTTTAAAACATTAAGTAGTCTGAGCCTCTTCAGAAGACTGCAAATCTGGAAGCAGTGTGTAACTTGCTAGTAAGGATGAATCATCTTTTACTTCCTGGCCTTTAATTATTTTAAGGGGGTTTTCTCTTTGCCATACTGTAGGTACTAGATACCACGGTGGCCCTGAACCAAACAGTGGAACCCAACTTGCTCATCTTGGAGGAGATGTTCACAAAGCAGACAGACTACCTGCATGTTATCCAGAAACTGCAAGGTCTCTTGGATGATCTGGTCAGGCAGGCAACTGAGATCCCCTTTTGGAAGAATGAAGAGCTGTCTTTGGAGGAGCTGGCAATTCAGATTGACCTCTATGACTGGTACAGGTGTGTATCATGCTGTAATGTAGTGGTTGTAGCATCTGTTTTCTGCAATAATGATGCTTGGTCCACCCAGCTGATTCATTTCTTACAGGAAAGTTGTGTTTGGTTTAAATCAAAGTGCATGGTGACAAGTTGTTTCTAACTGTGTTTACTGCCAGCTGAGGGGAAACTTGCTCTCAATGTACAAAACCTGTAGATTGTATTCTAATGTTGGGAAAGAAACAGCCACAGAGATAGGTGCTGTTGTGTCCTGATAAGCACATTGTTGTAGTATGATACATTAACTACAGTAGAAAACAGCACTAGTTCCATAAGCCAGCATCATGCCCTAACATTTCTTTTTGTTACACAAAGTTAATCTAAGAATGCATCATTTCCACAAAAGAAAACCTCTAGTCATGCATGTGAAATAAAAAAACTGAAGCATTTCTAACAAATGTCTAGAAAGTTCAGGAAGCTGCAGTGTTTTCTCTTCACCTTTCAGTGTCTGGCTTTGGAAAACTTTGCACTAGAACAAGATGAGCCTTTTCCTTTCTCAACAGCTGCGTGTGCTGGGCATGTTGTGTAAATACTTTTACCTGCTGTGACTCCAGACCAAGAAAACCTCTAGAGCATTCTGGAGATTAATCATTAGTGGTGCCTTTTGCTTAAAGAAAAGAAGGGCTATGTATTTCTCATGAGTCACACTAGCTTTCTCATCTGTGACTCTTATACACCAGTTTTCCTTTGCAGACTGTTGTTTTTGTTTGCTGCAGGTGGCTGGGGTACCTGGGCCTGCTCCTGTTCCATGTCCTGATTTGTTTGCTGGTGCTTTTTGGGCTCATTAGGAACTCCAGGGCCATTCTCATGGGGTAAGTCCTGACCCAGGCACAGTGCATAAGCTGGATGCAAATCTCTGCTTGTTTAAACCTCTAGGCTGTTAGCAGCTGCCATGAAGGACTCCTGAGACTGAACATCTTAAGTTTGCCTCATAATGTAGAGAGACTTTGTGGAGTGTAGCTCTGTGGGTAGGAGTCAGGCTACATGTGAGAGGTGTTCACAGGAAGGTGCTTCAGCTATAAAACACAGTGATACCAGTGTCTGTTGCTTTCACATCAAAGAGGGGTCATCATCTGGGCAGTCTGCCTTCTGCTGGGTGACACTGGTAGCCCTGGTTTGCTGGGAGATAGCAATGTGAGTATCCTCCCTTTAAATTTACAGCCTTGGAAAATGTCCCTTTAATTCTCTCCAGCTGTGAAGACATTTCTTAATAGATGATAAGCCTTGCATGTGTCTACACAAGCTGGTAGCATGCCTTTTGTGTCACGATCTGCTCTTGTTTACCTTTGGCTGTCACACCTGAAGAGATATTAAACTGAGAACAAGCAGTGGTTTGTACAGTTATGAGGAGGAGTCTTGTTGCCATGGTACTGCAGTATTAATGCATGTCTGTGTTAAAACGTGCTGCAAATGCTGCCATGCTCATTACAAGAAATAAAGCACTCCTCTTTATCTCATAGCTTGGTTTAGCTTGGCATGTTTGGCAAAGATACCCGTATCATAAACACAGTGACAGTTTGACAGCTGACATGGCCAAGAGTTTATCCTGGTACCTGGTGATGCCATTAATAATTGGAATGTTTATTCAGATTTATTATTTGCCAGATGACTTCATACCTGGCAGGTTATACAGACAAAAGTCCAAGTGTATGCACAGATGGTAAACCCAGGGTTTAAATTAGAATCTCATTCCCTGTCAGCCAGAAGTTCATACTAAGGCATTCCCCAAAGGGAGCACATAGTGGAGAGAAGCAAGTGTATCACAGCCAAGCAAGATGGTGAAATGCCAGTTTCAGATCTTTTAGCCAAGAAATCAGTTACTGACCCAGCCATCTTCATTTAAAGTAAAGCAACAAACTTGTCTTGATGAATTGATTACCATGCTCAGCTGGAGGCACCAAGCCCTGTTGTCCCAGTGCTGTAGAACCACAGACCCTTGTTGATCCAGAGCTGATAATTTTTGCATCTATTTGAAAATGGCATAACAAAGACTTTAGCCATCTTATTCCAGAGTGCTGCACAGAGGTCAGTCTGGTGAAGCTCCAAAGCTCCATTAATTTTGCAAGATGATCCACTCACAGAATGGGGGGTTATTAAGTGTTAAAATTTGTCAACCTAGGGATATATATATATATATATTTAAATATAGGCCTATAGATTTATTTTTTAAAGTTCTAGTGTTCAGTGGGACACAAGTAGCATCAGAGATGTTTGCACTAGGTTTGAATAAAGACTATCTTGGTTATGAACAGATTTTTGTTTTGTTTTCTTCGTGGGGTGGGTGGGAGGAACCTGCTTGTGTTCCAAAACCTGAAGGAAAAAGCATCCCTGAGGGAGCAAGCCAGTGTCCTGGTACTTTGAAGATCAGGATACATAAAATGACACTGCTACTAGTCTGCATCCCTATACCTGAGGGAATTGAGGAGCACTTTTGCCTAAAGATCTCTAGCACTCATGCTGACAGCAAAGGTGAAGAGCTAATGTGCTGGCTGGGGAAGTGCAAGAGCCTTTTCCACTGGTGTGTGCTTAGCTGAATGTCGCTGAGACCGCTGTGCTCTCATCCCTCTGCCTTGTCTGCTCAATAGCAGACACTTCCCACTGTTTCTCTGGGTAATGAGGTCCAGCTGTCAGAACAAAACTCTTAAATCTGTGCAGAGATGGACTCTCATGGCAGCAGTAGGCACCTAAACTGTTGCTCTGAACTGTTTGCCTGCAGATGACTGTCGCTCTCCTGGGGCTGTGAGGGATGCTTGGGCCCAGTTCAGAAGCACGCAGGTTGGAACCAAAGGCAGGTGTCCTAACAGGCTGTCCTCAGCCTGTAGCTGTGCAGTGCTTATACCCAACAACCTCACTGGTCCTAAAGACAGGAGGGATTTGTCCAATTTCAGATCAGTATATTTTTGTGGGATTTTTTTATATGGCATATTTTTCTTTGGATGCCTTTGGACTCAGAAAGTAGTCTGGAATAGGAATAGGGTAAGTGGTGGGACTACTGCCTTTCCTACAGCCACACCTTTTGTCTTTGGCTTCCCTGATAAGAAGCATGATGAGACTTTGCTTCTTCCTTCCCCTGCAGCCCCATGGCCAGGGGGAACCATGGGAACCAACACGGGAGCCAACAACTGGATATTAACTTCTGGTTGCTGCTGTGTAAAGTGGGGTGGTTCATCTGAAGATACAGATAACTTCTTTGGTTTAGCAATTGCTTTGAACTCTAAATAATGCATCTTGTGAAAGGATCTACTTGAAATCGGAGCTTCTACATCTGCCATCTGTCTGTCTCCCCACAGGGTGTGCTTGCTTGGGGTGTTCGCCCTGATTGTCAGCTGGGGATCCTTGGGTCTGGAGTTGGCTGTAGCTGTGGTAAGTGGCTCTGATCCAAGACTCGTTCACCCTTTGCTGCAGGCTTATCAGACGTGATATTGGCGTTACACTGGGCCTGTTTTGCAGTGCACCTTGCTTGAAGTAGCTGCCCTAGCAGAACACTGCACTTCTCCTTTCCTTGCTACTGCTCCTGCACTGCTGAGGCTGTGTAAAGCAGTGCTGATGAGGATGATGATGAGAGACTTCAGCATCTGAGACACCTGTATAGTAGAGGGTTCCCTGATATTAACCTGGCTCAACTGCTCCTTTATACTTCTGGTTTTGATATTCCTTTTGTCTTGCCTCTATCCAGGGCTCCAGTGACTTCTGTATTAACCCTGATGCTTACGTCTCCAAAGTGGTTGAAGAGAACGCAGTGCTGAGCACTGGTAAGTGCTGGGACTGGCTTTGACATGGGGCACTGGGGCTCCAGCTGGCACCTTGGAGCATGGTAGCAGCTGAAGATTTAAAGTGTTTTTTGGGACAGAGGGAAAAGCAGAGGGGTATAGAGCTCTGGAAAACCAATGTTCTTCCCAAAGAAGTGTTTATACCCTGCTCAGAAGGACACATGTATGTTTTTCTGTGTCAGAAGGGCCCTGAGAACCTTTCTTGTGTCTTGGCCCTCACACAGAAGTAACTGATAAGGTGGAGCAGATGTTCCTGGATTATTTTGTTGTAAATGTAACACTCTTGAATCTTGTTCTCATCTCTAAGTGACAGAACTGAGGCAGTAGCAGTGTGCGGTTTGAGTTGTCATTTTTCAAACTTGCTCTTGGCTCTGTACTGAATCCAGAATGCTTACTTTTATATCTCTTATCCACAAATTCATGTAACTTCTTTTCTCTTAATGGTGGCTATAAGTAGGAGTCACTTTAAAGCTAATTTAGGGGGGGTAAATGAATGGAAACAGCCACAAAGAGATGTAGGAATTTCCCTTTCAGTTATAAATACAATATTTTGACTGCTTTGTCTATCCTGCTCCATTTATATCAATATGCCTGGCATTCAGCTGATGGGTTTGGGGTTTGTTTATCCTAATTTAGACTGAAGAGGCTGGTGAGATTGGACCTCGGAGGGGCAAAAGTGGCTTTAAGAACTATGGCTTAACCAAAGAAGTGGTTTGGTGTCTGTCAGCAGATACACCATAAGTGCTAAAAAGGAAGAGTATTTTTCAGGACTGAGTTGTTGCAGTTTCCTGCTTGGAGAACAGTACTAACTTTTCTCCTGCCTTCTCTCCCCTCCTAGTTCCTGTATATAGTTCTGTTTATGATAGAACTAATCTGCAGAAGGAGCCACTTGTGATTTTCTTGGCTCATATTTAGTGGCTGAAGAATTCAGAGACTATTCTGAGTGTCTTTGCCCTGTGTACAGAAGGTCTTAGTGTATGGCTGTATGCTGAGCCAAATGCTGTACCACTGATAGGAAATTAGGTATGTAGCTATGGCTGAGAACACAGAGACTGGAAGCAATAAGAAATGTTTGTGTCTGGAGGCAGAATGCAGTATGAAAGAGTATGTGGAGGTTGATGTTACCACCCTACAGCTTGTTTTTGTAATGCCTTTTATTATTGATTCGAGGGGAAGAAGAGGGTGGAGCCAAGCAGCTCTTTGTTACAAACAATTGACACGGGGGAGATGGAGTGTTTAGCACCACACAAGGTGAAAATCTTCTCTTGACTGTGAAGGTGGAGATGTGGATTCGGGTACCAGGCTAGCCTCCTAGTTAAGAAAGCAAATGGGTCAGTGAGGCAAAGGGGAAACATCTGATGCTAATTCCAGCTGTGTGCTGTAATAATCTGGTAACCCAGATTGGCTCTGGACTGTGTTTGGTACCAATTACTATGACCCTGGGAAACTGAAGAAATTCCCCTTTGTGCTACTCCTCCATCTCGATTCTTTGTTGTCTTGGCTCCTGTGGTGTTTCGTTAATCAGTGTCATTCATTTAGGGGCTAACGGTGAGCGTGGGACTGACATCCCTGTCCCCCTCCTGCTTCCCCTGGCAGGCACAGTCAGCTCCCCCGGGTGAAGTCAGGCTCGGCTCTGGCATCGCCGCCAGCTCTAACAGTTGTGAGGGCTCCATAAATAACAGTGAATGGCTCCAAGTGAAACGCTGAAGAGGAGGAAGAGCAGGTGTTGTCACAGGCTTGAGTTGGAAGGGTGGCCCCTTCCGTGGGTTGCTGGTGTGTCAGCTCCCTGCTGTCAGGCAGCCGGTGAGTGTTCAGGAGCGCCTTTTCCTTTTTCCAGAAGGAAATCAGTCTAACTTCTGAGCCTGCCGTCGCACCAGGCAGCTGGTTGGGAGATGACTGAATGTTCTGCCTTCCCATGTGGGTTTTCACTGCTGGTTATGATCAGGAAGCTACAGAAATAGCTCCTGGTCCCTGATGTCAGGGACTGTCCTGTGCACCTGAGCAGGAAGGAAAATCACGACCTGAGGACCTGTTCCATGACACTTCAATCCCAAGAAAGATCTTTAAAAGTCTGAAATAAGCGTTGCTATCCCTTTAATATGCTTGGCTGTAACTTGTAGCAGCTGCTTTGTGGTCAGTGGAGCCATATATACAATGAGAGTGATGAGCTTGAGGAGACAGGGCAGGCAGCTGGGAGCCAGCATCGATGCTGTCCTCTCAGAGGAAGCTGTGCTGTTTGAAGGCTCACAGTTCTCATGCGTGGACTCTTAGTGCTCTGGATTGCTGCCCCTCTCTGTGGGTGATGCTCTCTGATGTTAACAGCATTATAGACAGAAACAACTTAAGACTGCTCCAGCTAGTTTCACCAGTGTATCTGACCATGGATTTATCAGGACAGAAAAGAGATGACTGAGAGAGAGAGGGTGTGAGTGGATGGAGCAGCTCAGGTACTGCATGGAAGAAGAATCATTTGGAGTTACCATATACGTAGGAATTGCATTTGCTTTGTGAATCACTTGAGCTGAGCTTGGCCTGAGAGGACTCTTGTGTTTTCAGTCTTACCTAGGTGTCCACTTCTGGTCGTTGCTGGGGTATGGCACACTGAGCTAGGTGCTGCCATCTATTTTTTATGGTATAAGAACCCAAAAATCTCAAGAAGCTTTGTAGTGCTGTGTCAATTTTTCCTTTTAATCACTACTGTTGTTTTTTTCAAACATAATGTGTTAGAATATTCCTAGCCCCATGCTCTGGCATTCAGACTGGGACTGAGTCATCTAGGCTTGCATATTTTTAATGGGCTTTTTTGGTGGTGGTTATAGGAGTTTTCACAGAAAAACAGTTCTGTTAGATCCTGGGTATGTTAATATTCCTGTTTGTGTATTAATTGCTGTTTGCAAATTTAAATAGAATTAAGGGAGCTGAGAATAATCTGATTAAGTGGATTATTATTATTGTAATGTTTTTAGCTGGAGATGTCCTTGTTTTCTAGATAACACACTGCATTAAAAAAAGGAGGAGAAATGGGAAGGCAGAGAGCCTTAATACAGGTTTCCTGGAGAAGGAGAGACTTAAATCATTTTGCAGAAGAGGCTGAAATATGTGTCTGACTCTCCCAGTATTCATTAATTGAGATAAAGCCAATGGAGTTGAACAGTGGCTGTATAATCGGCTCCTGCTGCTAGTAAAAAGCCTTGGTGCAGCCAAGATGTTTATTTTCAAAGCAGGAGGCCATCTTCTAGTCTCATTCTTTTTCATTAATATTATGTTATTATCAGATGACTTATTGCATGAAATTAAATAAAAAAGGCACAATCTGCCTATAAACAACAGGAAGAGCTTTCTCCAGATTCTCTTACTGGAAATCTGTGTGGTGGACAGACGCTTCCTTCGTCTGAAGGAACTGCAAACCTCAGGGGAGAGATAACAGAGCCTATCACCCCCAGTCCAGCTGCAGTGGTCAGGCTGGAGGCTCTGACTTGGCTGCTCGGATAGAAGCTCATGTCACACACGGCCTCCTGACTGGCCTCTCACTGATTGACTCTCATCTTAGAGCCCAGAGCTGAGTGAACTGGAGGATGGACACTACCACCACCTCCCTTTCCTCTCTAGAAGTAAGGTCAGGACAAAACTTCACATGGGGCATGTGGTGGCTGCACCAAAGAAGTGCTCTTGAGGATCCTGCTGAGATGGTGTGACTCCTGATCAGCAGAAAGAAAGCTTTGAGCAGAGGGCATGTGGGATGGCTGTGAGCTCTTTGAAGGCTCTTGATGACTGATTCCACCAGCACAAGTAGCTTATATGAGAGAAATATAAATGTTATGCAGATACCTCCCTGCTGTCAGACTGTTGCCTTAGGGACACAGAACTACTGGTGGAGAACATGTGACCCGGGTGACAAAATCTGGCCGAAAAGAGCTTTGTTTCTTTGACATATCACAGGTGATAGGCTTCAACCTTTCCTGATGATTGAACCCACAGAGACAGCCTCATCTGGGTTTGTATGTAAAATGCAAGCTGCTTAGAGATTACTCGGGCAGAGATGAAGAAGGGCTGGGAAAAGCTCTTCTAGGTGAAGGGTTTCTTTAACTAGGAGCATTTTCCTGACTGCTCACTGCCTTTTGGTGGGTGCATAATGCCATTTTTTGCATTTCTGCTGGGCTTTGCAGTGAATAGTAAGTCTCCATGGTTGCAGAAGCAAAAAGTAGATCTAGCAGCTGAAGCTGTCTTCAGGAGGCGGTTCTACTTTCCTTTCTAGGAAAAACAGACTTAGCAAAAATAAAGCATTTTGGGTAGTTCCCTTCCTTGCCTTCTGCTCCCACGCTGCACTGAGAGAGCAGGTCAGGAGGATTGCTGCTAGGAACAGCGGGCATAGGCAGCTGCAGACATGACCCTGCCTAACCCTTCTCCTATGAAGTAGATCGCCTAAAGGCCAGCTTCAAAAATCAGATCCAACCTTCAGGAACTTTCCTGGAGAGGAAAATGCATCAGAAGGATAATTATAGAGGGAGATGGCCTGGAGCTCTTAGCAGAGCGCAAGTGATGGGTTAGTGTAGCATGATCAGTGCTGCACAAGAACCTCCACCACGTTTAAAACCGGTAAAGGTGCCTCTTGCTCTTTCCCATCCTGGTGGGGTGGAGGCAGGGCTCTCACATCTGAATTTCCAGGCTTTGCAGCACAGCATCATGTTAAGGCAGCTTCCCTGCCTGCTGCAGGTTTAGTGTCGAAGCACAGCAGCAATTATGTTAGCACACTGGGTTTGGTGCAGGGGAAGGCTGCTCCTGCTGGCTTCCCCAGTTTGGAATGTGTGGTTTATGTACTGTCACACTTGTCAGCTGCAAAGCTGGTGCTACCAGAGTGCAGCCCTGTTGATCCTGCATTCCAGGGAGGAGCAAGGGAAGCACTCGCCTCAGTACGCTGCTTTTCGCTTTGCTTGTGACCAGCAGTCTTTATCCTGGGCTTACAACCTGCAAACTACAACCGTGTCAGGAACTCTCACCTGTAACCTGCCCACCAGGGGTCCCAGAAATGCTTCTGGAGCTATGTATTAGCAGTGTGTCATGCAGTTTAAAAGACAACGTAAACTTGATACCACTGTGGGAGCCTAAGAGAAACTTCTAGTGGTTTGTTGTTTTAAAACAAACAGTTGACAACATCACAACTCCTTTAGGTCACCACGTGTGATGCTGTGGATTGCTGTTGCTGTGCTCTTCTCTCAGTGCAGGTGTGTTTTAATCCATTTTTCCCTAGCAATTGAGTGTGATTTATGAGTGCAGGAGGAGCAGTCCTTCCCTTGGCTCAGTAGTTGTGGACAGTCACTTCTGTGGTCTGCCAGAAGTGAGGCACACAGAGCGGTTCTTGCTGCCATCCTGTCTGCCCAGACTCTGCTAATGCCTGTTTAGAGGCTTGGCTGGGGACATGTAAGTCATGCTGGAGAAAGAGTTGCAGGGTGGGGGGAGATGGAGCAGCTGGCAGAAGCTGCCCCAAAGTAGGCTAATGAATTATAAATCACATCTGTCAGGTTGCATTGCCAGTGTGCAGGGAGCTGGCAGTCTGTGCTATACTGCCTGGTCTCCAGTGTGCTGGCTTTGCCGAAAGGTGCATTCAATATTTATGGGGAGTGAGGCAGAGTCAGGATACAGTCAGGTCTGCTTCCTTCACAGCTCCGCTCACTTGTGGCTGTGCCTTTGACTGATTTCTGAGTTGGGACTGATTAGAATACCTTTGCAGCCTGGAATGTGTGTTGCTGAAAGTCGCAGACAGAAGATGAAAAAGAATGGAGAACAGGATGCTTGTATGTGTGGAGGGAAATGCAGAGTGTACGTGCGTGTTGGGGGTTTTGTCATCTTCACTTGCTTTTGCTGAGCTGATGCTCTCTGTTCATCTAAAAAGGAACTGTAAATATTAGAGAAATAATCTGAAGGTATTTGGATGATCAAGTCTTGTGGAGCTCCCTCTCTCTATAGTATTACTGAGAACGGCAGGGGAAAGCCTGGTATTTGTAATTTGTGTATGGCAGTTGGTGTAGTTTTATGGAGGGCTCCTGAAGGGGACTGGCCTGGTTTTGTAGACAGCTGGATGAGGAGAAATAAAACTCTGTCTCCCAGCCTGGAAATAAACGATGCTGCTAGCAGAGCACTGTAACGGTGGTACCTGGAAGTTTACAAGTCCATCTTCACTGTGCTGCAACTCCTGATGGGGCTACTCAGAATTAAGACTAACTTTTTGGGTGTTAGCAGCAAATGAGCTGAGGTCCCTTAAACAGATAGCACGTTGCTGTTACCCTAATCCATGGTAAGAGCCTTCTTTCCTGATAAGGTCTATGGTACTTAACACCGAAAATATCTTTTTTGCATAAGTCAAAAGAAGGATGCAAAACAAATAGTTAAAGTCTAATTAAAGCCTTCTAATTAAGGTTTAATTGCATGCAAGTGACATCCATCAGAAAACAGACTAGTATTTACTTGTTCACCCTTAATAACATGTCAGAAAGACAAGAACTTGTCTTCCATCCGCTTCCTTGCTTGCTTTCAGAGTGGTACCATTTTTAGGAGTGTTACTGAGAGTTAGGATTTCCTTGAATTAGAAGAATATTAGAAAGTCCTCCTACAGAACACTGCCTAAACCTAGTCTGTCCTTGAACATGGCAGAAGAATCTCCAGTTGCAAAGATGTCTTGTCTTTTTCCTTTCTTTTCTTTTTTTTTAATGCTTGAACTTATGTGTTAGGGAAGAGGCATATTCAGCATCGTGTAGTAGCGCAGGGATGTGTGCACCTCCTTTGGCCCAACAGTGTGCTTCCATGGGTATTTCTGATAGCAGCCTGTATTTACATCACTGCTACTGCCTCTCCTGTGCTAGTATTCTGTGGCTGTGTGGTGACCTAGCTGGTGAACTGGACTGGCTGAAAGTTGAGCTGTGCCTGTGTGTGTCCTCAGCAGACATCTGTGGGTGTGTTCAGTGACCATAGGATGGTATTCTGGCACCTGGAAGTTGCAGAGATTAAAGATCCATTTTGATTTATCCTAGACTGGGGTCTTGTATGCTTAAACTGTGGATAGTACTGCCTTCTGAATAAAACTACTTGGATGTTCCATTTAAGTGGGGCAGCCCCATTGCCTTTCACTGTTTAAAAAAAGAAAGGAAACCAAATCTTTGTGGTTGTCCCCAGTGGCAGTTTATTTCCCTTTCTCCAGTGCTATCCATGCACTGTAATCCTACATGGAGAGAGGGAAGTGATTCTGTTTATATTGCATTTTCATTTTGTATATTGCTTTCAGAACTTAACACCTCCCTTGTGGCAGCTGTAAAATACTGCAGAGCTGGAACTATGTGTCTACTGTGACTTTCTCCCTTTATCTTTGTAGATACTCTGCGCTATTACATGACCTGTAGTGCTGGATACCCCAACCCTTTCCAGCAGGTGAGTGTAAGCATCCTAGCACCCCTCACCCCTTCTCAGCATCCTGCAGGGTGTTGGTTGAAGTCTTTTGATGCCAGCATGCAGCAAATGGCCAGGACTCAGCTTTAGGGAAGACTCCACCAGTTGGTAAAGCTATTGTAGCCACTTCCACTTGTGCAAGAGGTGGCACTGTGGCTTAGTAGGTTTTTTCCAATGTATCACTCCCTGCACAGCTTCAGGTCCAGGAACCCCTCTTAGAAAGACCTGTGTGTGATGTGGTGAGGTCCATGGCTTTCTCCATGGTACCTCTGTTTGTGGCACTCTAAGAGCAGCAATGTGGAGACAGAGCACCCACAATTAATGCCAGAGTGGGAAATTATATGGTTCCTGCTTTGAATCTCTTCTTGCAGGTTCTTTTGGGTCAAACAGTGGCAACACTCCACTCCCAAAATGCAGCCACTTCTGTGGGTGAGGGAGTGATTCTCACATACGCCTCTTAAATCCCTTGGATGCTGGGGGGTTTGTATCCCAAAGTATAAATGTGAGTCATTATTCTTTTGTGTGGGGGCTGAGGAACAGCACCTGGGCCCATCCCAAACTTTGTCTTATGTATCAGAGGCCAGAATGAACCCACACCACCCACTGTTTGGCAGACACCAGCTGCTTCACCATTTATATTTAGGATTTTTTAAGTCTCGTCTTCCTCTGTTTCAAAGGGTGGAGCAAGAACACTTCAAGCTGTGGTATGATGCACCATTGCCATCTGTTGCATTTTGGGTTGCTCAGTGTACTCTGACATGCTATTGCATGTGAAATTCCCATGGATGTTTTAATGGGATGTGAAAGCTGTGCCTCAATACAAACAACTTCTAGTGTTCACATTGAGTGTTTCTCAACCATCTGACTTAATAGGAAAATCCAGCTGTGCTCTGTGGTGAGAACACGAGTGCATTGTATCTCTTCCTCCTTCTCATCTATCCTAGAGCTGGTCCCAGCTGGGTGTATGTTTTTTGTGTGTGTGTATTTCTTTATTTATTTATTGTTATTTTTCTCTTTCTGGTTGTTTCCTTTCCCTCTTCTTTCTGTCTGTACTTCTTCCAGGTTGGTAAAAGTCAAACTTAACCCTGTTGCAGCTGTGCCCATGTTAATTGAGACATCCTTAACTGGTACCATTCGTACAAATGATGCTTCAGTATTTGAGAAGTAACTTAAGTCTTCTCCCAGGAGTTCTGTTGGTTTGTGTGTCCTGAATTGCTAAAACTTTGCATGTTTTGTGTTGAGCAGAAGCTGTCAGGAAGTCACAAGGCTCTGGTGGAAATGCAAGACGATGTTATGGAACTCATGAGGTCAGCGAGCAAAGAGCACCCCACCTCCAAGGTAACTTTGGTCTCCCTGTGCTTTCTGGCTTCCCTTACCCTTGTGTAAAGCCCAAGATCAGCTCTTGTTAAGCCATTTCCTTGCTGTAATCACTAGCTTGTTGCTTACAGGAGTATCTTACCCGGATCCAGGAGGTCTTAAACTCAACAGAGATCAACTTGCAGCAACTGACAGCTTTAGTAGACTGTCGGAGTCTGCATTTGGTGAGTGCTTGGTAACTGGGCTTAACTTGGGAACTGATTGTTTGAGTTTTGAATCTCTGGTGTGCCAAAACAGTTTACAACAGTTTTTACTGAGTGACTGCAGCAGAAAGGAGAATGGGAATTTGGGTCAAACTAGCTTTCAGATCAGCATGGGAAACTAGATAACATGCCTTTCTGCATATTCAAGCTGCAGCCACAAGGTTTCAGGGACCTTTAATTTTTTCTTTTATCTCATAGCATGTTGCCTTTCCCAGGGAATGGCTTACAGCTGCAGTATAGCACGGCCTAGCTCTTGCCCCAGCTGCATGTCCAGAGGTAGAGAAACAGATAGTTTGTACTTGTTCCTGTGCAGTGGGATACAGTGAAGGAGCTGAGAAGTTTAATGAAAAATGTAACATCTTGATTTGGGTGGATAAGTTTGACTTGGTGGGTTTTTTCTTTTCTTTTAAGCTCTTACTGTGCAGAGTTGAAAATATTCCCACATTTATATCTGAGGGGAAATAAGGGTTAAGACCAGTTATGAGAAACACATGAGGTCCCGAAATTAAAATAGAAGTATGCTCTGGAAAAGGGACTGCAGTCTTGTAAACTGTTTCAGAGAACATAGTCCAGGGTAAGGGCTTTTGAATTCGAGCTCAATGTTAACTCTTTAGTGATCAGGAAACTCTGCTTGTGTTTTTTTCTCTCCAGGATTATGTCCAGGCTTTGACGGGCTTTTGCTATGATGGAGTGGAAGGCCTCATCTACCTGGTTCTCTTCTCCTTTGTCACAGCCCTCATGTTCAGTTCCATTGTGTGCAGCATCCCACACACTTGGCAGCAAAAGAGGTATAGAGAGGGTTTAGATCCTCTGGCATTGTAGAGCTCTTTCCTAATGAAGACTGGCTATTGGATTTGTGCCCATGAGCATATGGAACTCTTTCCCATACGATCCCAGGAGTGTGAGGGATGAGGCTTTATAAACACTGGTCCAACAGAAAAAAAAACCCTGTTGGCTTTTGCTCTGGCTGTGATTAATATTTACATCTGAACCTTATTGCGCTGGAATACCGTGTGTGCAGAGTATTCAGCACACTGTGGGACTGTGGATCGAGTCAGAGATGAATGCTTACAGCTGTAGAGAGGTAATGCTTGAGCTGTGTGCCATCTCTGTAAAATACCTTTTCTCCTGCATTGCTCTGAGGCGTTTGCTCTAGTATGGGGAAGAGAACTGGAATGAGGAGCAGTCCACACTTGCCTTTCTGGCTTTCCTCATAGTAGGGTGACAGAGCACAGCTAATAGAAATGGGGAGTTGTCTTGCTGGCAGTGGCATGGGCAGATGAGATACTTGCAAGTTGGTGGTAGTAATCTAACAGCAGAGTTTCTTGGGACTAAGTCTTGAGCAAACCTTTGCTTCACTGACTGGCTGCTGCACCACACACAGCTATTCAATAGCTTCGAGTTTTCTGCTCTTGCAGAAGAGCAGTACACTGTGCAGCAAATGCTCATCTGTTGTCCTGAAACATGATTTTTGTGGTCCAAGCCCAGGCTCAGGGTTCACAGTAAAATGGGACATCCTGAACAATAGCAGGAAGCCAGAGCCCGCCGGGCCCACAGAGAAGCGCGTCAGAATAGCGCCTCAGCAAATGGCTGGTTTCCTTACCTCTTCCACGTGCAGCTGCAGGGACACGCTCAAGAAGAGAGCATCAGTCTACCTGTTTGGAGAAAGCTTTACACAGCGGTGTCTCTTGCGCTGCATTCCATGGGGGCTGCTGTGAACCAAAGGATCCCTCTTCCATTCCCTGGAGCACCACTTCTTGCTCAGCCTCCCTCCGGGAGGTGGAGGATGTTAGGATGTTAATGCTTTATTGCCTGTCAGAGACTTTGCAGGCTGCAATTCCCTGAATAAATCTTCAGTGCCACCTTGTGGTGCAGAACCTGGGGTGTAGGACCGTGACCGTGCTGCTCCCCAGCACCAACCTGCTTCCTGGAAAGCCGTTTGCTAGCCTTGCTGAGCGTTGCTGAAAGGCATTTCAAACCTTGGTGCTTCATCCTGTAACGAGGGGGACACAAGAGCAGTGTATAATACATAGGAGGGGCAGGATTGCTGTGGGAAAGGGGGGGAAGAAACAAGCTGGCAAGCAGCTTTGCTCTGCCCTAAACCGGATCTAAAATCCTAGTGATTTTGAGAGAAGAAAGCCTTTAGATGGAAGTTATTCTCTGTAAACATTTCTGAGAATTTTCTAGAAGCTGAAGAGACCCTTTGTAACCAGAATGGGACTTCAGAAAAGTCTGCAGAGACTTAACCATAAAAGCTCTTGGGACATGGCCACAAGAAGTGGAATGACAGATTGCAGCTCTGAAGGAGGCTTTCTGTGGGGTGTGTGGCACCACATCCTCACAACCTGCCTCCCTTTTTAAATTTTTTTTATTTTTCCCCCTGTGTATTTTGGGATGTGTGTCCAGTTGTCTGGCTGGGCAGGTGCAGAACCGTCTGCCAAGCCCTGAGAGAAGACTGTAGGGAGACCGGAGGGGATCAGGCAGTGTCAAAGTCCAGATGGTATCTGTGGGAGGTCTGAGTCACTGTGGTGTAGGCTGTGTTTGACACTGCCACCCTGAGGCATCCCAAATGGGTATAAATGTGGAGGTGTGGAAGATGGTGGGGTGGTTCCTAGGATTACCATGGTTTCCTGCAAACCCCGCACGTGGGGTAATTGTAGGGTTCTAGGAGGAACTTTTTCTCCTTCTTGCAGAAGCTCAGATGATGATGGGGAAGAAGAATCAGCTGCTCAAGGGAGTAGACAAACACACGATAATCTTTACAGAGTGCACATGCCCAGCCTCTATAGCTGTGGGAGTAGTTATGGCAGTGAGACCAGCATTCCAGCCGCAGCACACACAGTCAGCAATGCTCCTGTCACAGAGTACATGTGAGTATCCCGACAAGAAGCCTCTATTGTGGCTTGTCCAGGTTGCTTCACTCCGGTTGCTCTTGTCGCTCAGTGCTGCCAGGCTGGCACTTCTCACCAGGCAGTAGAAGTAATAAATATGAACAGCTTTTTCCTGCAGGATTTAGAAATCTGTCTAGAGAAAAGAAATAGGAAAGTATTGTCTGGCCGCCTCCTTACAGAATGGTTCTGATCCCCAGAAGACTTAATTCTGCAGACAGAGCAGTTTTGCTGGAGGACTTTAAGCCTCCTGAGAGACTGAGAACTGAGACAAAACCTGCAGGCTCTGTCCTTCCATGCAGTCAGCTCTGACATCTCTTGCAGTCTGGAGCTACCTGGTCCAGATGGGATCTTCGGAGCTTTCTCCAGAAGTGCCTCACCCTGGTCACACTTGGATTACCTTCAGGGCCTGTCTTTTGGGGCTGGCACGTCATTTTGTTTGTCCCCTTAGACTTTGTCCTCATTTTTTCTCTGCTTCTGCAGCTTGACAGTTCTAACGCTGCAGGGAGGCAGACTTTCACACAGACCTATTTTTAAATCACTTGACGTGATTCGGTGTGGGCCATTCTGAGTAAAAGTGGGAAGATAGTCCTTAAGACGAGGTAAATTATGCTAGTTTTGGGCCCTTATCTGAAGAAGGGGGATCTGCCTGGCCTGAAAGGAAAGCTTTGAGGGAGACTGACCTGATATGGTAGTTCTGGGGGTGCTTATACTCCATCCCATGTCACCATCAGAGACCTTCCCCCAGAGAAGCGTGACGCATCCTCCCTGTTACCATGTGTGTCTTCCTTTCCTAGGAGCCAGAATGCAAATTTCCAGAACCCCCGTTGCGAGAATACCCCGCTCATTGGCCGGGAGTCCCCACCTCCCTCAGTAAGTCTCTCTTTACTGCTCCTCTCTGCTTCAGCAACTTTGGGGAACACACCTTTACCACTCCGGTATACTCTCAAGGGAGCTGATTGTGCAGCCAAACACAGGATCTGGCCCATAAATGGCAGCAATTTGAATAGACAAGCCATGTCTCACCTGCCATGGGGAATAAAACCCTGCTATGCTGCTTTGGATGTTGCACATAGAGTAAAACTTTGTCTATTAACACTGGTAATCCCATGGGCCCAGTCCTGCCACCACTGAAGTGCATGAGTATCTCGGTGGGTGACTTCAGCGGGGTGATTCACTTGCATGCAGTATACTCGCTGTCTGTGGCATCGGTTCCTCAAGTTTAAAAAGAAACGTGTTAAACCAGTAAATTCAGAGTTATTGCTGAACCTCTCTCCTTAATCTGCCCTAAAGGGACGGTAGGATGAAACCTGTATTACTTTTTTTTTTTGTTGAGATTTTAATTTTTTTTTAGAATCTTTCTTTCACAACTGTTTTTCTTTCTTTAGAATCTATTTTTTTGTATTTAATTTCCTATGGAGGAAAAAACCCAACAACTTTCATGGAAGGTTTTGGTATTTGGAGTGGCCTGATAGCTGTTTCTGTATGCTGCACAAAACATGGGCTTGCCTTCACGTATAAGAATTAGATGAAACTTGCCCTCCTTCACTGGATCCTGTAAGCTGTACTTCCACCAGAACTTGGAGAACATGCCATCACAGTGCTCACTAACTTGGTGGTGTGGTTACAGAGGATGTGTAGTAGCATGCTTTAATAATCAACCAGTCTTCAGGTGTAGGTAGAGAAAATACACTTGGTGGTGCATGGTTCCAATCCATGGGGAGGGGAGGAAGAGGCAACTGGAGGATGAAGGAATACAAATTGTGGTGGAAAAGGGGACATCACATTCATGTTTTCACTTCAGAATGACCAGTTCATCTTGCTGTAGAGGAAGTAGAACAGAGAGTTGATCCTTGTCTCTGTACTTGGCCAGACCTCTTTGAACCCTCACAGAGTCTCTTCCTGATCCCTGGTGGTACTCTGATCCCAGATCTGGTATTGTTCTCTGCTCCAGCAACAGGATGGTCCTTGGGGAGCGACCTGACTGGTGTTGCACACCAGTATGGTGTGGCAAATGCTTTATCGCTGGCATTTGGTATTGAAGGAAGGGCACTGTTCCTCTGGTACTGCCAAGGCACATGTCCATCCAGTGTCTGTAGACCTAGGTCCAGTTTCCCCTTCCCCTACAGCTCTTCTGCTTTAGAGGAAGCATGCTCCTGTCCACAGGGGCTTTAGTTATGCAAGAAGAGTTCCCTGGTTCTTCAGTAGCTGTTTGTGTTAATACCCTGAGGGGAGACCTGAGTCCTGGTGCCTTAAGCTGGTATCTGAGAGTAGATAAAGATGAGATTTTTTTTGACTTGGTGGCCATCAGTATGGGTTATAGGGAAGCACAGGAGCTGGGGGAGGAGGAGAGTGCATCATTGCTCATGCAGCAAGGGGAATTTCTCCCTAGACCAGACAAGAAGCAGGGTATAGGATGAATGTGTTTTCTGGAGAATCATACTGGTAGTAGATGGTCAGTGGGGAGAAGATAAACACTCTCCACTCGTATTGACAGGCAGCAGGGAAGGGGCTGTTCTGGGGTTTTTGCATTCTCAGCTCTCCAGAGCAGGTGGCTGAGACCATACTGGATGCAGAAGAACTTGCAACTTTTCATAGCACATCACCTGTGGAAGATGAGAGATGAAAAGGGAATACCAGTGCATGTGTGTCTGCCTCTTCTGGGGAGGGAAGGGAGGGGGATAACCATCCAAACAGGTGATGTCCAGTGGGTGAACAGAGCTGCTATATTCCATTTAGCTTTCTGTGAACAAATGGTGAAAACTGGAGATGTGATGATCCTGCTGCATTGTTTGTCCGTTACTTTTCCTGGCTTTTTGTTTGTTTGTTTTTTTCCCTTCTCTCATTCCTTCTGTTTTCTCCTTCTTGCCTCAGGGCTGTTCCCTTAGGGTTGTAGAGCCCACCTTGTCACTGACACACACCACAGCGTTTCACTTGCTTGCACTGTGTTTTTCATGCACGTTGAGGCTGCACTCTCTTTTTCTCTCTCTTTCTTGCGTCATCACAGTTGTATTTGGCTGCCATGGACAGTAGCAGCCATATGAGCTGGCAGCTTAAGCCCTCGGACAGTGCACGGACATACTGGTAACAGCGCCCGCAAATGGAACAGGTACTGGAAAAAAGGTCCTTCTTGCTCAACCCCTTCTCCACTCCCAACCACTCCCTTCATCCCTGCACTGTTTATCCCAGGCCAGTGCCTTTTATATCTTCACATTCCTTCCCTCTGCACCTCCCACCCCATCCCCTCCTGCCAAGGGTGCTCTGGTGCAGACTCAAGGAGCAGTATCAACCTTGCAAAGGCTTCTGGTGCCCATTGTGAGGGTTACAGGTGCCCAAGCCTCACAAAAATTAACCCACAGCAGCTTCAATTCAGAATCCACATTTGAGAACAGTTTGAACACATAGTGCTGAGTGCTGCTTGAGCGTGAAATAGAAGTTCTCCCATCACAAGAAGCCCTTTTCTAGAAGTAAAGAGAACCAATCCAGCAGCTTTTCAGCTGGGACTGGGTCTCTTAATTCAACCTTTTGACTTCCCTTGCTGTGGTTCTGTTTGTCTTGACTGGTCATAACACCCTGTGCCCGAAACCACCTGTACCCATCTGCCACATGCCTTAAGCTCCCCAGTAGGATTTTTAATTTGTTGGAAGATCCTCGCTGGTGACGGTGGCCTGTCCAGAAGAGTTACTGCCTTGCCTGTTAGATCTGTGAGCAGCTTCTCCTTTTATCCTTGCATCTAAAGTCAAAAAGGAGCAAGTTTTAAAAAAGGCTTCCACAAAGGTCCAAACACAAGCACTAAGATCTGTTTCGTTCTGTTTCAAAACCTTTTACTGTTCTGTTTGTTCTGTGTGTGTCCGACTCATCCCACCCATTTCCCACAGGCTCTACGAGCAGGGCCCCACTAGTACCATTTCACCCTCTGAATTCCTGTTGGGCTGTAGCTGCTGATGTCCTCCAAGATAGCCAGTGAGTCTTCCCTTGCAGGGGTCTGTGACAAAACCACATGTCTACAGAAAGAGTAGGTAGTCTGCAGTAGGCCTGGTAGTTTTTAGCTCAGTTGAATATAAGGTTGAATATGAGGCTCATCGCACTCATCTGGTATGAAGGACAGTGTGCTCCTTCAAGGGAACCACAGCCACACAGTAACTGGAAGGGGTTGGTTCCAGTTGGGAAAAGACAGCCTGTTTGCTTCTGACTCACACCTGTAGTCGTTGTGTTCCCAGAAATACAGGTTCCATAAAGCTGCTGTCCCTTTTTTTCTGCTGTTGTTGGGACATTTGTCAGCCTCGCATTGGATTCCTTTCTTTCATGTTGCTGCTTGGTCTGTCTTCTTGCTGCCTCTTGCCATTTGTCTGCCTGCTTTGTGACATGCTGGGAAGGGTGCTGTCTGAATCGGGTGTCTTGATGCCCCCTGCCATGGTGCATGAAGCAAACAAACCTGTGCATGAATGCTTCATGGTGCTAGAGCCCTTGAAAGGGTCATGACTTTCTTCAGTCTCAAGTCTTGCCAAGGCTACTCTTGGGCATCAGCTTGCAGTGGTTTTTCTGCCAGTTGATCCATGCAGGTGGTATTGTAGTAACGTTACATGGGTCTGTTCAATGAAATAAAGTACTGCTTTGGGGGTGGGGAAACTCTGGTGTCTTCATTCTGGACTTGACACCTCCTCTGGGCTCTAACATGGCCTGATCTCAGTCTGCGCTGTCTTCTGCTTACCTAAGGTCACACCCAGAGTTTCATGTGGCTGTCTGCAGGGCTAAGAACAAGGCATTGCATTCTTTCAAAGACTTTAAAAACAAACAAACCAAACAGCAGCTCTGTTCTTTTGCTTTGGAAAGCTTCAGTCCCTTTGAATTCAGAACCCACTGGCTGGAATTGGCTGTTTCCCCGCATCTCCTGCCTCCTAATGTAATGATACCAACCCTGTGTGTTTACTGTGCTCTAGCTATTTGAGAGGTGGATCAGCTTTTAAGAACTTGAATGCAGAAGCTTTGGTCTGTGTTGAATTACCTAAATAGCTCTGGCAGGAAATCAAAGTCAGGGTAGCTGGAGAGAGATATGTGTGGGGTTTTAACCACAAATAGTAAATGGTTCATACTTAGAGTCAGTGTTTCATATGGTAAGTGGTCTTCCATGAAGTACTCATGGCCTGCACAGTTCATAGGAGTTGGTAGAATTTCTGCTCTAAAATTAACTGATTATTGCCAGTAGTGGTTTGTTGTTCTTTTTCAGGGGGGTGGGGGTTGCAACCAGTAGTTATTCCTCTGTACACAGGCTACACGTGTTAAGCACTGAACTAGCATGTGTTGGCAAACCCTACCTATGAAAATTTATCCCCTCAACAAGGCTGTTTGTGAAGGAGAGATTTATTTTTTTCCTTTGCACACAAGTTTATTTTTATTTCTTCAATCTGCTGTGTTTGTCCTAGCTGGCTGGTAAGTGACAGAGGTGTGCTGTGTCAAATAGCACAAGCCACCAGCAGAAATGGTAACAAGAAGTCTTTTAGGTGCTCTTTTTAGGGTAGCTGACAGTGGTGAAGGTACTGGTTGAAACTTGTTCTCTGTGCTGTTTTAGAAAGGGTAGATGAGGGTGTATAGGCACGTGGGCACTTCCAGCAAGAGTGCTGGAAGAATGACTGCACTGTGCTTGTTCTTTAACCTTCTATGAAAGCTCCTCTTGAAAGGTAACTAAATGCAACTCTATGCTTTACAGCTGTGTCCAGGGCCCCTCAGAGCGGAGTTGGAGCCCTCCTTAGCTCTGAATTGTGCTCAAGGGTTAAGTCTTTAGAACTACTTTTAAAAAGAGCTGAAGACTTGGTTATTTTACCTGTGGATAATACAGTTTGGTATCATACCCATGTGACTGGCAAGCGTCTGCTGATACATCTTAACCTGCTGGCCTGTCCAGACATTGAGACCTGTGTATTCCACAGCATGGTTCCTCTGCTTCCTGGCAGAGGAGGCACTGAAGAGCTTGGATGAGGGGCCACCATCAGCAGCACGTGTAGTACAGAATTCTTACACGGAGTCTAGTGCAGTGACTGAAGATCCAGCGCACGCTGGTAGAGCTGTGCTGGTTATGAGAGGTGTGCAGCAAAGTGCTGGCTGTCTACTGCCAGGTTTCGTTCATACTTCGTGTGGTCATTAAAAATACCTGTAAACAGGAGGAGTAACTGGTTCAGACTGCAATGGGAGAAGGTACAAAGGCACAAAAATCCTGACTTAAGGAGAGAACATCAGCCCTAACTCTGACTTCTCTGAGTCTTGATTCGTTCCTTGTGTTGGATTGCAGGTAGGTTTGAATGTAAAATGCCCTGTGCTTCACTGTCCAAATCTCATGTTCCTGATTGCTTTGTTTTAGTGACAAATAACTGCAGGGTGTTTTCTTGGAGGAAGAAGTGAATTCTTTTCAGCTTCTCCCTCCATGGTCAGTGTACTCTGTACATCCTTGAAATGCAGTTCATCAAGTGGTCCTTCTTGATTTTTAATGCCCTAAAGAAAGTTGATGTTGCATGTTCCATGCTGAACCAATATGCCTTGTCCAGGAAGATGCACATTAACATTCTATGATCTGAGATAATTATTTTCTAAATACTTCTTACAGAACCTTAGCACCTGGAAGTTCCCTGTTCATGTTCATTTCCTATCACATGTCACATGTAGCATAGAAATAGAAAATGAGCAATCAAATGCATTGTTCCTTCTAAGACCCTCTTCTCAGCACGATGCTTGGCTGGTAGCTTCAGCTCTGTGCTTACCTTAAAACATGCCCTACGTAGTCTGTGAGAAAGTTCCTTGACTTCTAAGCCTCTCTGAGCCCATTGAGTTAGTCTCCTGTGTTTTAATAATGCCCATAACTTTATTTCTGAAACAGTCATGACATTTAATAAACCATATGGAATGTAGTCCTTCAGCTGGCTCAGCTTGGTATTTTCTACCTTTTCCCTTCTCACTTGCAAAAAAATAGCATCTTAAAAAGAGGAGAGAACAGATGTACCCTTTGTCTTCTAAATATAGATGCCATTTCTGGGCCAGAGTTTTATATTAAGATCCGTGTTCTGCAGAAGGTTTTCCAGTTATGGAAGACACTAAAGATGAATGTGCAAATAAGCCGCAGGTGTCTTCATTCTGTGCCAGTGGGATCAGCTCTGCCAAAGCACCAGCTTCTCTCTTCTATTCTGCAGAGGTTCAGCCTGGGTCAGTCTTTGAAGGGAAACTGATAAAATACTGTTAATTCTCCAAAGACGACTTTGGATAGCTGGAGCTTTTGGGAGCCTAAAGATGCCTCATAATGTTCTTTCCCAGGGGGCAAGATAAATCGTGCCTCCTGGTGTGGAACTCCCTTTCAGTTGTCTCTTTGCCAGCTTAACTGGCTATTTTATGTGGCTGGCTATCACCAGTTTTAAAGGTGATAAAAGTCAGTATGCTGAGGGGCACTCTTGGGAAGTAAAATGTGGATATTCTGGAATTATTCAAGCTCCAGCTGGTATAAAAAGGAGAAAAGATGTCTGTTCTTGCTGCTTGGTTCTTAGTATCGTGGCAGCAGAATCCCAGCAGCAGTAATGTGGTCGTGATGAAGGCGTTGAACAGGTTGGCATCAAGAGGGAAAGTCTTTTGTTCTTACTGCTGGGTATTAGTTACATGCTTTTCAGCTTGTTATTCAAATGGTGTATGAATGACATGCTACCTCAGTAGCTTCTGGGAGCTGTTTTGGATTACCTTGCTTAGAATAAAAAAGAAAATAAGAAAGAGAACCCCTCCAAACCAAAACAACCTCTCATCTTTCTGACTTTATCTTCTCGCCCCCAAGCTGGAGTCTTTGTCTGCTGCTGCAGGCTGGATCCCAAGCCACAGTGGATTATTACCCATCTGATACCTGCTAGCTAATACTATCTTGTTTGATGGCAGCCTGTTTCCAGCCTGACAGGGTCTGTTCTTTCTTGGGTGTAAATTGTTCAGAGATTCATTCTCCCAGCCTTCTCTTTCAAGCTGCCCACCTGTGATGCATGCAGTCTTTTGATGCCTCATTGCCGTAAAATGCAATGTAGAAATGCAGCGTACACCCGTTTTTCCTTTCAACCTCCTCTTCTGGTGTGGTTGAAAGCAACAACATGACTAAGAGAGGATGAAGGTGTGAGGTGGGTTTTTACATCTGCATCATTTCCATTTCCCTCTCTTCTCCCAGGCAAAGTAAGGCATATTTCAACTCAGTGACTATTGGTTTTCCTTCTCTGTAGAGAGCTTGGATGAATCATTAGCCCGTCTGCACTGACCTGGCCAGCATCCTTGCAGCAGGCTGACAGTATGTTACTCAGACTTCACTATGCTGTGTGGCTTGTGAAACTTTCCTTGTCAGACCAAGCCAGCAGCAGCTCTTCAATACGCTCGCTGTAAATAGAGACCACTGTGTGCTGGGGAAGTGGTCGTAATCTGTGGTTCCATGTTTGCATTAGTCATTCTGACTTACTCTCCTCTTCTGTTTGTTTTGTTTTCTTTGTCTTGTCTTCCTTCAGTACACCTCCAGCATGAGAGCCAAATACCTCGCCACCAACCAACCTCGTCCAGATGCTGGCAGCGTGCATTAAAACGGAACAGCAAAAAACCAGAACCCACACGTGCAGTCAGACGTAACAATGTGCCAACTGCTGTGCCCCTGTGCTGTCCTCGTAGAACAATCCTGCTGTTCTGCCCAAAAATCCAGTGCAGCTCCTTCTGTTTCTCCAGCCCAGACCACCCTCCTACCTGGTTTACCTGCCCACTGGAGCGGAAGCCCCTTTTGAATTTAAACCTTCACCTTGTTGTACCTGATGTGCGAGAGAAAGCAAGCGCGTTGCAGGCAAGCACCTGAGAGCACCCAGGCAACTGGGTCCATCTGCTTGGGGCCAACTTTATCAGAGTAGCTTATCAAGAAAACGCTGGTGAATATCTTCTGCCCCCTTTTTCCCCCTTCTCTTCCCCAGAGGGACTCTGTGGAAGATGGTGGTAGATCTTCTTCACTTCTGCGGTGGGATCGGCAGGCTGTCAGACGCTGCAGAGGCAGAGCCTCAGTGCCTGTGACTAGTGTACAACGAGGGAATGCTGAGTCAGTGTACAATACAGCATTTTGGGAGTCATCTGGTCTGGTGCCCAGTGAGGGAGTAGGGAAACCCTTGCCTCGTGGTGTCACTGTATGTCACTGTCACTCAGGAGCCTGGGCTCTCCCAGAGCAATCCATTCCACTGCCCTGGTTAACTTTAAACAAAACAAATCCATTAAGAAAATGCCTTTTCCTTTCCTGCTATATCTAGCATGTGAATTCTCGAGGAGGAGCAGAGGGGTCCCAGCACCAGTCAACTACACTGTCCATTGCTCTGAACCTGACCTCTCTGCTCCATCAGGGAAGCCCAGGTACTTGCAGATGGCATTCTGGGTGCTGCCTTTGAGGCCAACACACAGATCAAACAGGAGCCAGCCACCCACTTGGTGCCAAATTTTTCCAGGAGAAGACTTGTAAGACTTTATGGGGGGGTATTTTTGCACTGAGGAGTTTCAACTCTCTGATGCTAGATCTTATGGGACAGTCAGCTTGCCAAAAGCAAGAGGGACTGGAAGCACCAATGGATTTATAGCAAGTGCAAGCTCTCCCTGCAGGAGTGACCTGCGAACTCTGCTGGACTTCTTGGTTTTTTTAAATCCCAATGTTCAGCACAGGGTGGCTGAACTGTGGCATTGAAAGAGGTTTTTGGAGCCTCAGTCCTAACAAGCTCACAATATCATCAGTCTATCTTCTCTGTTCCAGAATCAGAAACCCAAATGACATCTGGAGAACATTGTGACTGTCAGAACAGGTTCTTATTTTATTCTATTCTATTTAATTTTGTTTTTCAAGTCACGTTGCTAACCACTACCTGACTGTATCAGGCACGTGTAGGGCATTTTTCTCGGCATGGGGCAGAATAAGGCTCGTGAAGGGGCAGCTGGGTACCCACAGAGGCAACATCCTCCATTGGTGCTGTACTTTCCAGTGAAGAGCAGTGCTTCACAGGGCACTGACAGCTTCCTGCTGGAAGAGGAGACTGTCTCTTGGGAGGTACTGTGAGCACTGCTCTCTCAGTAGGAGTAACTGTGGTGTTCCTTTTTGTCTTCTTACCTCTGAGCAGGGGCATCATAGTGTAGCTGCTGAGCATTGTAACTGGCAGAGTAAATACAGTGGGGAGCGTCTCTCAAGCTGGAGTTGAGCCATTGGCAGAGGCAGTTAGTCTTCACCTCAGTGATGTTCAGACTCATGGTCTGTTTACCCCACATGTGCTGTATGGGGCACAGGACTTACCAATCTGCCTTTACTCAAGCCAGTTGCCTTCTTGCAGTGAGGTTGGAATTGCTCCTGGCAGGTAGCTAACTAGGACGATGGTATCTGCTGTAAAATAGTACCAGCTCTGTGGAAGGGCAAGCTTCCAGACCCCTTTTAAGATAGAAACCACTAACAGACTGCAAAAGCTGTAGGCTAGCTATTACCATTCAGAGGGGCGAGGGAGATGGGGAGGAGGCACCACCATGCACACAGGAAGAGAAGGTTTTGGAGGAAACTTCACACTTCACCATAAATCTCTAGAAGCAGGATTTTCTTGCTCAGGACTGAGTATGCCCTTTCAGACACGTTTGATGGGCTTCACACTGAAACATACCTCTTCTGTCAGCAAATAACAAGAGCAGGGAAATGTAGTCATGGGTGGTATGGAGGGACCCTGTGTCTCCTAAGCACCAGGTTTTCCACCCTCTCTTAAAGCCTACCAGGAGACATGGGTGCCCAAGCATGTGGTGGTGTTAGCTTGCAGGGCCCGAAGCACAGGACTGCTCTCTGGGGGGGAGCTGAACCTTCCCCTTGCTTTGAAGAAAGAAGCAAGAGCCATATAACCCTTACTGAGTTGTTCTGCCGTCATCTCTCCTCGCAAAGATGCGCTCGGAGTGCTGCTTACGCTGTGGATTTTAGGGGAGCTGCACTAAAACCTGTGGCCCAGTCCTACTCACTTGAAGGCTGGAGGGTGTGGGCAACCCTGTGAAGACAAGTCCTTCTGGATATTGATCTGCCTGTATACAGAATGCATCCTGAACATGCACGAGACTGCACTTTGGGTTGGATCTAAATCGTCGTGGGGGTGTGTCTGTACCAGCAGGGGTAACGGGGGAGCGAGCTATGCCTTCTGCTGTGCAGCATCAAACAGAGCAGCTGCCCGGACCTGCTTCCTTCCAGGGTTTGGCATAGCCACTGATAACAACTTCTGACAATGTTTGGGGCTTGCAGCAAGGCACAGATGTGGAGATACGTGCTCTGCGACTTCAAAATATAACTGGAAAGAGCGTTATGGAGATAACCTTTTGCTCTCTGGAGGCCAGCGTAACATGACTGCAGTGTGAGCTGTGTACCTTTGTCCAGCCAGCACTTCCTTTACTTGACATGGATATTGCACTTTTGTAAAGCATCCTGGAACTCTGCTGCCCCGCTGCATGCTGTGCAGAGCGCTGGATAGGAAACACAGACAAATGGGTTTCTTTTGTTTTATTGTTTTTACCTTTTTTTCTCCTTTTGTTTTTCTTTTCTTTTTCTTTTTTCTTTTTTTATTTTACTGGAACCTTGAGCAACAGTGTGGCATTTCTGCAGGCTGGGCTGAACGGGTCTGCTGAAGAACAGATGGCCTTTGCCTATTCTTATGGCTGCGACATAATCAGTCTCATCCATATGGTCACATTTTTGTCTGAGGGGTGGACTCTGAAAAGCCCAAATCTCTCAGGCTCTGTGCCTCCCTCTCGGGTGAACAGCAGGTGCTATCTGGCGAAGGCTCATCTGTTCTGGATGGCATTCATGGTTGAGGGAGTCCAAACTTCTCAAGCCGTAGGAGGTAAAGCTGTAGAGACTTCTCTCTCTCTCTTTCTTCCATCGTGTCTCTGTTTTCAATGTGACAAAATGCCAAGGCCATATCACTCGGTGTGTCCCCGCTGACCTTACCGGAACATCACTCATGTTACTGGTTGCTAACAAAAGGGTCCAGAATTCAGGGGGGATGAGATTGGCCTCTGGACACCTCGCTGACTGCGAAATGGAAGGCAGCTTGTCCGGTTGAAGGCGACTGCATCAGTGAAGACACTTCATGTTCCTTTTTCAGAAGCACAAATGTGGTCATTGGCTTGTCTGGTTGGCTTGGTTTCTTTCCACTGCATCATCATGTGTGAGTGACACTTTCTTTCAGGAACTGAGAACTCTTCCAAGCACACAAACATCTCCACAATGTGAAATGTAAATAGCATGTTGGACTCTCGTGTCCAGTGTTCAAGACTGCATTGTAATTGTAAAGGAAATCGAATCAAGACTTGGCTGTGAATTTCTTGTGCTGTCTTGGGAATATAACTGTAGTGTTTGTATCCTGTATGTATTATTAAACTGAGTTCATTTTACGTGCTGATAAAAGGGTTCAAGCTAAGATTTTTAGCGTGCATCCATGTATCCAGATGTGAAGGATGGAGTGCTCCCTTCCCCTCCTGTCCTCTTTCAGTTTTCTCCATTTGATAGCTGTTAACTTTCCGTGTACAGTCATCTATCTCAGCCAAGATGCAACAAGGACATTCAGTTTAGTGCTCGGAGGGGGACACAGCATGTGGGGCCTTAAGTGATCCCAAGCTGGGATCTCCATAGCAGATCCCTGGAAATACAATGCGAAGTTTGGCCTTTCTGAGAGTAAACCGCTGCTCTGGGGGCTGCTCAGGCATCACTCATGAGAGCTTTAGGTGCTGCAGGGTAGTAACAACCAGGAGTGGGTGGCTGCCCGTAGGAGCAAGGCAAACTTCACTTCTGGTCCCGCCTTCTCTTCCTTCCAGCAGCAACCTTCTTCAGCAAATACCACACTGAGCCCTTTGAAGAAGAGAGAAGTGTCTTGGCTTGTTGATTCCAGCCACCCCACCTGATTAAGGAGTAGCTGAGGTGGGTGGGCTTTCCTTTAGCTAGGGAGGGGAGGTGTCTTTCAAGTACTTCCTACCTGGGGACCCTGGAGAACCAGGGTCTTTCCAAACTCAATGATGAGTGAGCATCTCTGGGTGGGAGGGGAAAAGCCCCTCTGGGCAGATACTGAGTGGCTGCTTTCATCACAGCCTGCTCTCGTTTTCTAGAAGAGACCTGTGTGCATGCTGTGGCTGGCTTCCCTAGTCCTTCCAGGAGGCCCAGCAGAAGTGTGGGATGTTTTGGTAGCAGTTCTTAGATGGCTGGAGAGTGGTCTGTGCTTTTGGGGGGTGGGGGTGGTGGGATCTCCTGCTGAGTCCTGAGGGTGGGTGAAGAGAGAAGGGACAAGTTAGTTACTGGTGGCCTGGAGCTCCCGGGTGCTCACCCAGCCCCTGCAGCTGCACGAACCAAGTGGAAGATAAATTGATGTACAACCAGAAAGTTCAAAATACTCCTTTCCTAGAGGAGAACTGTAGCATGAAGCTCTTAGGTGCTCTGCATATTTGATACCACATTGCTCCTCACTATGCAATTCCCAGCTCCTTCCTTCCTGTTCCTCCTCTATTCTCACACCAAGACTTCTCCAGCGGCCTCTGCCCAGGGGGGCCACTGAAGTCCCAGGAATAAAAAGCTTCATTTCTTTCATCCTCCTCCTCCTCCTCATTGGGTCCAGGTGCCCAGCCCTCATGTCGCGTGCCTCAGGTCCCTCGTTATCAGGAGGCCCCATCTCTTTTATTCACATCATTCAGAGGGAAGTTTGGTTTTTCTTTTCTTGGACACTGTGCACAGAAACCTCATGGTGAACATGTACCTGGCCTTTTTGTAACTCTTCTGTTCTTTTCTTCTTAACCATAATGGTTGTATATCATACCACTTTATATACATATATAATATATAAATATATATAATTTTTTTTAAAACTTTGGACCTGCTAGTTTCTTTCAAGTGTTCCTGCACTTACCCAAAATGTTTTTAAATTGTGAGGGTTAAAGAGGATTGAGCCCATTTTTGTATCTTTACTTTTAATTCTGTAGTTCTATTGATTGTAATGTAGCTATTTTTTACTGTAACCTTTTGGTTTGCAAATACTAAACAAAAAACCTAAATGTAATTTCTGTGGTTTCTATTCAGCTTGGGTTTCATGTTTTAAAAATAAATGATTTAAAACCACTGTTCCTAGGTATTGAGTCTTATTTTATCTTTTCTCTCCTTGTCCATAAGCTTGCCCAAATTCCTATTACCTTTCCTACGTCACTGTGGAAGATCCACACACTTCATAAGGTTTACCTGCCCTGTGAAGAGAGGCTGAGGGAGCTGGGCTTGTTCAGCCTGGAGAAGAGAAGGCTGTGAGGGGACCTCATTGCAGCCTTCCAGTCCCTGAAGGGAGCAGAGAAACAGGAGGGGAATCAGCTTATTAATGGGCAGATAATGGCAGGACAAGGGGGAATGGAGTGAAGCTGAGGGAGGGAAGGGTTAGATGAGATATTAGGGGGAAGTTCTTTACAGAGAGAGTGGTGAGGGGCTGGAACCCCATCCATCTCTGTGGGTTCAAGGCCAGGTTGGATGGGGCCCTGGGCAACCTTGTGTAGATTGGTGGCCCTGCCGGTGTCAGGGGGTTGGAGCTCTGTGATCCTTGGGGTCCCTTCCAACCCAGACCAGTCTGTGATTCTATGATCCATGAAGCAAGAATGAGTGCTATGAAGTCTAATAGCTAATAGAGGGTGGAAGGAACAGGAACCTGAGTGCCCTGTACTGTGAAAATCAGATTGTTAGTGCCAGCCCTGCTCAGTGTGATGAAACACATACAGGTAGCAGCAGGGCTGTGTTCTTCCTCTGCTTACAGGTTTCAACCTCCTCAGGTTGCTGTTAGAAATCATGGACTTCGGGACTTGTAATCTGGGAGAATGGACTGTTAAGATTGAATTGGACAGCTTCAAAGGAAGGAAGTGATCAATGTGATTGAGCTGGGGGAAGCTGTGCTAACGCTGCGGTAGAAATGATGCGGTTTGCATCCCTCCCTGGCAGGCTGCAGATGGGAACTGGGAGGGCGAGGTTTGATGGGGATGCAGAGCTGGGCTGGCGCCTGCTGTGGGGCCATCATCATGTCCAGATCTCTGGGTCCCCCGCTGCAGAGGGTGCTGGAGCAGCTGGGGGCTGTGCACAGCCCTGTGTGTGGTGCCGGGACGTGGGATGCTCCCCCCAGCCCCTCTGCTACCAGCTCCATGTATGCTGGAGCAGCACCGAGCACAAGCAGTTCCTTTTCACAAGTACAAGAATGGAAAAACAGTATTTGGGGTAGCCCAGGGGCTTGGGCATGGCAAAGGCATCCCTCTTCAAAGGCAGTGAAACATTTACGTGCCTTCGGTAGCATCACGCTGGCACCGAAGCAGCTGGTGCAGCTCAGCGTGGGCTCGTCTGGCTCTGCTGTGCCCCAGGCTGCCATGGGTTTCTTTTTAGTTCTTGGTGTGTGCTGTTCTCTGATCACAGGCCCATCTCCAGCAAGCAGTGAGCTACAACCTTCACCTTCCTTGTTTCCTGACAGATCCTGCCGGTGAAATCAAGGCATTGGTCTCCTGCTGCGTCCTGAGCTCTTCTTGCCCCTCAGCCCCTCCCTTACCAGCTGTGGATCTCTGGGGAAGTCCCCTCCACCAACCCGTGGTAAAGCCAGACAGCATCTCCTCCTACCAGATGCCTCTGCACATGAATTTGCCCCTAGAATGAGGGCTTGGGGGGGAATAGAGTAGCTCCTTCTGCAGGACCATGAGTCTTTTCAGGGAAGAGGAAACAGCTGTGGGGTGAGAAGGGTCGTGGAAAATCCCCTTGGCAGGGCTTGGTGACAGCAGGTAGCTCCAGGAGTGGTGACTGCTCTTGATTTGGCTGCAGGTTAAAGCAGAAAGCTCCCAAAAACTAGCCAGCAATATTGTAAGGACCAGGCTGATGGTCCTGGTTGTCACCACTAAGTGGCAGAGCCAGTTTGAAGCTCACTGGGAAGGGACCCTCCATCCTGCAGCCGTACAGCCTAAGCTGGATTCCCAGTCATCTTCATCCTCAGTGCCGCTGGTCCTGCTCTGCTCCCCATGGGAACAGGGATGTCCAGTTTCCTTGGCCAGATCAGGCTAAGCAAGGATCTAACTCGTTAATGCTGAGTGTATATATATTTTTTAAGTGCTGTGTGTGTTTGCATGGCTGAGACCCACTGTCCTGCACGAGTTCTGCCATTTGGTACACTTGCTGTGCATTTTCCCCTCAGGCTGAGAATCTCAACAGACCCAGTTTTCCTCCCTTCACTAATAATTCACAGATTTGCCTCCCTTCTTCCCCCCCGCCCCCAAAGAGGAACCCACATTTTTCCACCATCATCGCTGCCCTGAGGTGACTAAACCTGGTCTGCGGTGCTGAGGGCCCGAGAGTGGTTGAGGAGCTCTCCTGGCATGAAGGAGGATAAAGCCCCATCAGAGCTGATATGTAAAAGTATTTCCCCAGGCTTAGAGACTCCCACCAGAGATGGGACCATGCAGAGACCACCAGCATCCAGCTCATTCTGTCAGATGCTTTTGAGAGCCACAGTCTCAGTTGTCCTTTGGAAGGGTCCCATGGAGATTCCCCACGTGTCCAGGAACACAGCAGGCATCTGGAATTGCATCTCGTCCCCTCAACCCCCTTCTGCAAGACCCCCATCCCTGAGGAGCAACCTCATCTCCCTACCCAGCTGCTGCCTGGAGGTCAGGGTTCTGCTTGCCTGGCCCGAGAGGCCAGGACAGAGCTGAGCACCCACTAGGCCCTCGAGAGAGCTGCCTGGATAAGGAGGCTCGGATCTGTCTGACCGCACGGGGATGCTGAAAGCCTGCTCATGGCAGCGGGAGGGTTTGCAAGGGAAGGCAGCCACAGGAGGGGTGAGGGGAGAGATCCTACTGCTGGCCCAGAGCTCAGCCCAACCCCAGGGATACTCTGCACCCCTTGTCTGCAGCCCTGCCTGGGGCAGTGTGTGGGTCACTGGGCGTAGAGGGATGTAACCACCTGGCATGGACTTCACCGGGCCGGGTGAGGCAGGAGGGTGGCCTGTGACTGAGCAGGGGTCACTGCTGTGCCCTGGGGCTGCTGCATGGTGGGAAGCGCTGGCTGGTGGCAGGAGGAGAAGGACTATTTTCTTCTGTGGCTGGTGCCCCCATTGCTGCAGGCAGCCCTTTGCCGTGGCTCTGCAGGCAGGAAGGCATTTGCTTGGGGCAGGCAGAATTTCTCACTGTGATCTCAGCAAAAATCCCTATTCAGGGATTTCTGACCCCTCCCCAGTGTGTGGAGGGGAGTGGGAGGAAGCACAGCTCGCCTCTTGCGCGAGGTGTTGCAGATGCTGGTGCTGGAGCCTGTCTCCCACACGTTTCCTCTTCCCACCAGCCAAACACCACGGGACCCAGTGCTTGCACCCTATAAATTACTTGGTCATTCATGATCTGTTCCAAACACAGCTGCTCCCTGCTCCCCAAGGGCTTGTCTAAGTCAACACCTCACCCTGTGCCCCCCCACTAACAGGAGGGGCTCACCGAGCTGATGTGGACATGGCTAGAAGGTCACTGGGTGCTGACCAACATGATGCGATCGCTTTGCTGTGCAGTGTTGCTGCTGCTTTCAGCCCCCTGCCCTCAGCAGGGACAGGCACAACCCCAGCACCATCCCCTGGTGAAGCCCCCCTGGATTGGGGGAAATGGAGGGGGACACAACTGCAGAGGAGGAGGAAGCGAGGAGCAGGAGCGGAGCTGTTTGTCGATGCTGTAGCTTCATGGGTCTCATCCGGCCGCGCTGTGGGAAGTGTTTCCAGCTGCTTTTAAGCTGCTTGATTCATCTCCTCCTCCGCTCTTGGCTTGCCAGATGGCTACAGGGGCAGAGCCGGCCCCGCTGGGCGATGAGGCAGACCAGAAGCAGCCAGTGCTGGGAGTCCCAGGGAATCGATTCTGAGAACTTCAAGTCAGGAAGAGAAAAGTAAACTTCTGAGGGCTGGGAGGGGGTGGTGTTGGGTATTTCTTTCAAACCCCTTCAGGTGATGCAAGGGTGGGAAATGGGGGGAAGGTAACAAAGTAAAGGGGACATGGGTGATGGCCGAGAGCTGCCTTAGTGGGGACCAGCCATCCTGCAGCCATCACTTTCTGCCGCAGGGCTTTGCAGCATCTCGCTCCACAACGCACATCACTAGAAGGGAATTTGCTGGCTTCTAGCTGCACCAAGGTGCTGGGGTGCAGCTCGAGCCCCTGCGGCGACCCAGCACCTTCCTCTCCCATCACCGAGATGGTGACTCCCAAGTCTGTGGCTGCAGCATTGTGCAGACTGCTCAGGCTCTGCAACTTGGCTGCTTTTATGTTCCTTTCCCACAAATATTCCAGTTTGCTGGGCCAGAGCGGCTGGAAGTGGCGCTTGGAGCTGATTCACACAAGTTTTGTCGTCTCCTGACATCCCCCCAGCCCCTCCCAACTCGAGTCTCAACTGTCTCTCGCCACCGTGAGTGCCAGGAGGGGTGTTCGGCCCATCACTGCGCAGACACAGCTCCCTGTGAGACCTCCCCACGCCACAAAGCTCCCAGGCTGCAGCCGGGCTGGGAACGCAGCAATTCACACAAAGTCCAGAACATGGAGTGACCCAAATGCAAATTAAAACAAAACAAAACAAAAAAGGAGGTGGGAAGCAGCCAGAAAAATAAGGACTAAACCAGTGTGTTGCTGCTCTGTGCTGCAATCACCCAGGGACCAGGAAAGCCTTTACCCAGACATGGCACTGGAGCATCCCCTGGGCACACGATGGTGTCAACACCAGTGGTCCCTATGTGACAGCAGTGTCCCCACCAAGCCTGGCTTGTGTTCCCCCCACTCCCTCCAGCCACCACACACCAGCACGCTTCAAAAGGTACAGTCACCTTATCAGCTGCCACGAGCTGGCAAGAGTAAACAGGACGTCCCACAACAGCGCCGGGGTGCAGATGAAAGCAGCCTGCCCGGAGGAGCCTGCCAAGTATGCGAGAGCAGCAGAGCAGCAGGCTTTGCTTTTGTTTTCCTTCTGTTTATTAATGCATGTATTTATTTACTTTTCGGCCCACGAGTAGGGAGGGAAGAGGGAGAGGCTGGGAGTTTGGTGTGGGACAAAGCAGAGGGCTGGTGTGTTGGCTGGTTTGGCTCCCGAAGGCTTGCTGGGGTGGTTTGGGTTTATTATTTTATTCTATTTCTTTTATTTCTTTCTTTATTTTATTTTATTCCCTCTCTAGTGGTTGCAGCATGCCCAGCAACCCCTGCCCCCCAAACCACACCAGCTTCTACCCCTGCCAAGGGGCTCCTGCTCCTTGCAGCCGCACCCTGGGCTCCTTGGACAGTCAACACGAGATTTGGGCGGTTTAAGAGTTTAACATGACCCCTGCAACCAGCCCTGCTCGGGGTGAGATGGGTGCTGCCCCATCCTAGCTGCATCTCCCCATCCCTCCCAGGGGGGAAGGGTGGGGATAAGGGAGGACCAGCCTCCAGCAGGGGTGACGGCACCGCTGCCGGGAAGCGCCCGCGCTGCTGAAACCGCCCTGTGAGCAATAGGAAAATACGCGGGCGAGCGGCGGCTGGCACAGCTTCCTGCGCGTGACGCAGGGCCCCGGCCCTGACCCCACGCAGAGCAGGGCAGGGGGCAACAAACCCTGCACCCACCTCCCTGCCCCCAGACAGTGAGTGCTGGGGGGGGTACACACACAGTGCTGCCATCCACCCTTCCCTTTCCCCAGGGAGCTTTTTGGGTGCCTGTGGCTGGTGGTGCCTGGGTCAGGGTGATGCAGGGCCAGGATCTGGAACCCTCCCTTTGCCTGCAGCATCCCGAGGGTGCAGAGAACAGGGGGATTTTAGATTTGTGGGGTGTCTGATGGGTGCGTGGGTGGCAGGAGGGGGGTGGGGGCGGGGGGGGTGTGCTTTAGCCCACACCAGCTTCCTGCTAGGCTGTATTTTTAGCAAGGCCAACGCCTGATAACAGATTGAAATGGAACTGTGAAGCATGTGAGTGTGCCTTGAGAAGAGAAAAAACCCCAAAGGTGCCAGGTACAGAGGAAGGTGCTGGGTAGGGAGGAAGGAAGGTGCAGGCGAAAGCTGATACGAGCACCGCTCAAACAGGGCTGGCTGGGGGGGTTGGGCAGGGTTTACATTATTGCTTCAGCCTCTGTGAAATCCAGGGCTTGATACTTGCAGGTGGGTGCTTGGTGCTGGCTCAGTGATGGCGAGTGCAAGGGGAGGGGAGGGCTTGGCCCCCTGCAGCCCCCAACCTTCCCACGCACACGCCTGCCTGCCGGCTGTTAACAACACCCTGCTAACAACCGGCTCTCACCTCCTCTCCCACCGCAGAGCCTGGGAAAAACCAGCCCTGAGGTGCCAAATCCCAGCAGAGCCTTTTGGAGAGGGAAAGGAGGAGAGGACCCTCACACTCTGCGCTGCAAATGGCCAGTGGACGCAGGTACCCGTGGGAAAAAGAGAGGGATGCAGGCACAACCCATCCTCCCTGCCTCCCTGAGAGCTTCATGAGAGGCAATAACATCCACAGGGGGCAAACAAGGGGCATTCAGCACAGCCTATCCATAAAGAGACACAGGAGTCCAGGACCAGGTAACTGTGGTCAGCAAAAAAGCTGCTTTATTGGTGGGGGCTCCCACGAGACCCCAGGGCAGCGATTGGGTTCAAAGTCCCTGAGAACACGCTGTCCATGCTGGTTCCCCATCTCACATCTATCGCTTTAAACAACACATCCTAGTTACAGAAAGCACAGAGTGATGTTCCAGATACTGGAACATATAAATTAAGGTAAGTGATAGTTACAAGACATTGCAATTATTTTTTTTCCATTCTTAAACAGATTATCAGAAGGTTGGGGATTTATTTTTTTTTCTGATCCACAGAAAATGTATAAAAAGCATTTTAAAATCTACATAATTCTCAAAGTTTGTGTTGTTTTCTTTTTTTAAAAAAAAGGCACAGTAAAAAAATACTGGCACAATAACATATTTACAACGCACCCATTATGGGCTATTTTCACTCAGCTTTGGGTTGGAAATGTTCAGCTCCAGCTTAGCCCCATTACCCCAGGGGCACAGGGCTGGTGGACAGGAGCAGGGATGCAGAATCCCTCTCCCTCCCCAGATCCCAGCAGGAAGACAGCAAGGGCCAGGCTGTGAAACACTGCCTGCCCATGATGGGTGTTTCAGCCACCCCAGCAGCACCCACAGCCAGGCCAGGCTGGAGGATGCTCTGGCCTCACGGCAGAGCGGGGGGATATGACACCCACACAGCTGCTGGGTGGACCTTGAAGTGCTCCTTTGGCAAGGCGTGGGGCCAGCGGCCAGCCCACGAGCAGGCAGGGAGCTGGTGCCAAAGGGAGACCGGACAAGCCCAGTACCCACACTGCTCCAGGGGCTCTGGGGAAGCCCTCCTCCGCCTCCCCATATTTATAGAAAGCTTACTTTAGTCTCTATAAATAGTGCATAGATCGATGCTGCGGGCAACGCTCCAGCCAGACTGGGGGGAGCTCCAGGAAATAGAGCTGATGCCAATGCCAGCTCAAAGCCCTCTCCTCTGTCTCCCTCCAGTGCAGCTGTGGAGCGCCCAAAAGCTTTGCAGCACCCTGGAGCAGTGTTGGGCAGCCAGGAGGCTTCTCCTGCCTACGCTCCCCTCTGCCTGCACTGGGCTGGGGAGCAAAACTCATCTGAACAGGGAGCTGGAGATTTGCTGCTGAGATTTCAGGGCTGGGAGAGAGGATGGGGCAGGGGGGAAGGGTTAGGGGAGCAGGTTGGGGAAGGGACACACCAAAAAACTTAAAATTGGAAAGGGAAAAAGAAGAACAAAACAATGGAGAAGCAAGCCTGGGGCAGGCAGAGCCATGTGGCACCTGCGGTCGCTCCCCACGCATGGCGTGGGGCCCGCCAGCACCACGGGGATGCCCAACGTTAAGTGCTCAGGACCCGTCCCTCCCCGCCATCCCGTACGGAGCGGGCAGCGGGCACGGGCAGCCGGGCAGGCAGGGCAGGGGACAAGGGGCCGCACAGCAGCCTTCAGTACACACACACTGTGCAATACCACAGCAACGACGTCCGTCCGTCTGTTCGCCTCACGGCAAGGCCGGACCGACACACCCGCACACAGGTCCCACACGCCCGTCGGATACCGGGGAAATTCGGGACGAGGTTGGAGGGGACACACATCTCCTAGTAAACCACGTTGGTGGGGCACCACGGCGTGTCCGGGTACAGCAGGCAGTGCACGGAGCGAAACCTGGGGAGGAGAGGAGCGATGCTGAGCATGGGGCAGTGGTGGCCCTGCGGCACGCCGGCTCGGGGGGGGGCAGGGTCCCCCCCATCTCACCTGGATGGGTCCTCCTCGACGGAGAAGGCTCCCTTCATGTGGATGGAGTTGCGCTTGTTTTCAAACATGCCGTAGCTTAGTGTCACCTGGGGGAGAAAAGCACAAGGCAGCGGTCAAGCAGCTGACACAGCCATGAGGATCAAGCATTGAAGGGGAGGAGGGGCTTCAAAATTCACCCCATTTCCCAAAAACCTCTAGTCACACTCCGCATCACCCCAGAAGGATGGGCTGATGGGGCTTCCCCCCTCCACTGACGTTTTGGTCACATGTCAATCAACATCTTAGCTGCAACACCCAACTTCTAGGTCAGAAGCCTGGTGACAGTGCTGTCCACCCCAACCCCTCCATCCAGGGCATCAGGACAGGGATACCTGCTTGTGGATCTCCGTCTTGGGCACCTGGTGGAGGTTCTCCAGGTGGGAGTGGAAGAGGTTGCTCCGGATAAGCTTCACTCCCAGCACAGACTCAATGATGTAGCCGATGGTGCAGTCGTCGGGCAGGCGGATCTTCTCTGCTGTGCTCATGAAGTGTCCCCCACTGTGGGGAAAGAGAGAGGAGCTGCAGAGGAGCAAAGCCTGGGAGTACATGGGCACCCCATGGGGTCTGGGCATGGCCAGTGAGTGCCCAGCTCTAGCTCCAATTAAAAGCCAATTATACTCGGGGGAACTGAAGTCCTTCCCAGCTTGTTGCCAAGCCCCCTGCAGACACCCTCAGCAAGGCAAAGAGAGCAAGGTAGTGGGACATGGTCCAGCGTCCATCCCCAAAGATGTGGTCACCACTCTGTGCCCCACTGGGACCACAACGAGTCCCCATGGGAGAACAACACCAACGCTCTTACCTGGCCCACGGACTCATCTTCAGCGCCAGCCCCCGGCTGATACAAAACCCTGCTCCGCCCGTGGCAAACCAGAAATGCACAGGGTGCTGCGAGAGAGGGGAAGCAACAGTGGTGAGACCTCCCACTGCCAACCGGGGAGGCAAACCCCAGCCCAAATGAAGCCAGCCCAAACCTCTCGCCCTCCCCCTCACCATCTTGTTCTCGCTGATTCTCTCCGTTGCCTGGATGGGCCGGTCCAGGCTGGGCTTCCCGATGTAGATGTCCTGCGTGTGGGGGTAGCTGGAGAGCAGCTTCACCAGCGTCCGTACGTTCACGTAGTTGTCATCATCCACGTGGCAGAACCACCTGCAGTGACAGCAGTGTCACAACAGGCAACTCCCCAGACCCCAACGCTGAGATGTAGCCCCAGAAACACGAACAGCCTCTTCCCACACCACCCTGCCCACCACAACCCTGCCACCCCCCCGCCAGCCCCAGGCACTGCTTACTTTCTGCCAGACTCGATGAACTTGTCATACTCCACAGCCATCTTGCAGGACAGAGCCTGGCGACTGTGGGCAGCTGAGCAGTTGGTGTTGATGACGTTTCCTGCAGGAAGAGATGAGGGTCAAAGCCTGTGCTGGGGTATTCCACACCTCTGTGCTTGCTCAAACAGTGATGCTTCACCAAGTACGTTCCAGGGGCAGCATTGGGGTGGAAACCCTATGGAAGTCCCTGGTGCTTGGTGGCTCCATGCCACATCATTTTGGGAATGGGTTTTGGACCCACATGAGACAAGGGAAGGGATGAGCAAGGGATGCAGATGCAGCAGATGCACCAGGGTGGAGTCATATCCCATGTGCTGTGCCTGATGCCACCCTACATCACTTTGCCCATCCCAGGGCCATGTACCAGCCTGCCCAGGAGCAAGGAGCTGTCTGTGGGTCTGCTTCTCCACCCAGGACACAGTACCCCAAATCCTCCCCTATTCCTGCTGCCTTTTCCTGCAGCAGCCACCTGTTATTTGCTTGCCCAGCTCAAAGGCAATCGTTTCCCAGCCTGAAAAGGAGTCATTTGCATGGGGAGAATAGACCCAGCTGATCCTGGCCCCAGGGAGCGGCTTCAGGGAAATGCTGCCACAAAACCCTGACAGCAGAGCTCATCAATCCCAGCTCACCCCAGGACAAACTGGCACAAAGGCACCCAAGCCTGTTAGCATGCTCCCCAGAAGTATCATGCAGGAGACAGGCTGGGCTCACTGGGCAGGAAACCCATCCCCAGGTGGGGCTGCTGGACAGAGGATGCTTTAGGCACCATCAGTGAGACAAATTGCCTCACTATCAGCCCAGGGCTCTGTAGTGAGGACTCCTGAGATCAGTGGCTAGCTGGTTGGCCATTTGTTGAGAGTTCCTGGCACAGGCTCCTGGCAAGCCGTGCTCCCTGGGCAGGGGGTCCTCACAGAACCTGGCCAGGTCACACACGCAAAGGGACAGGGGCTGCAGACTCACGTGCTTGCTTCTTCAGCTCCTCATCCTCCCCATCCGTGAAGATGAAGGTCTGAAAGAGAAGATGAGGCACCCATGAGGACTGAGGAGTCAAGGCCCCACAGCTCCAGACACCACCTGGCACAGGGGGGCAGCACTGGTGGTGACTTCCTCCTCCTTGCTCAGTGGCACCACAGCACCAGGCAAACCCACGACACACTCATCCTCAGGCCAAGCAGGGTGCCAAGCTGTTCTGGCAGGACACAGCACACGATGCTGTGCTTCACCAGGGCTCAGACCACAGCCCCCTGCCAGCACCTGTGCTGAGCATCCCCATCCACTTGCTTTTTCCATGGGGCCACAGCAAGCAGGAGGATTTCAGGTAATACAAGGGCCTTCCCCAGCAGAAGGCAGGTGCACAGAGAGGGGAGCAGGTGATGGGGAGTGGGCACAGCATGCAGCTCGATCTGAGCAGGGACTTCAGACTTTAGCCAGCACGTGCGGCGGGGATGCCAGAGCAGCTCTCCCTGCCCAGGCAGGTGTGTTTGCCCATGGCGCCGGCTGCAACCACATCCCCACCTGTGTCAACAGCACGTGGCCGTCCCCAGCCATTTGCACAACGCCCCCAAGGCTCCTCTCCACTCCCTGTCCCCCCCCAAGGGTGGGTAAGCCTTCTGGGTGCCTCTGGCCAGCCCCAAGGAGGGGACAGTCCCTTGCTGCCACCATCTCCACAGTGCCAGGCAGCACCTACCTGCTCCCTGAGGCACCCAAGCCGCCTGCCTGGCCTCACTCCTCTATTTACACAGCTAATTCCTGGCATACGCAGCCTGGGAAGGAGGATTGAGGGGGGGCTGCTGTTGGCCTGGGATTTAGGGAAGGTTGAGAAGCGGGGCTGGGGGGAGGAAAGGCATCGCCATCAATCAGCGGGCAGCAAACAAAGCTGGAGGAGAGAAACCACAACCAGCTGCCAAGCGCTATTAAAAACCAGACACGCACAAAAGGGCAAAGGAAGAAAGACAAAAGAGCTGGGGAGGGGGGAAAGGCAGGAGGTGGTGAAGAGGGGGGAGATGATGGAGCCTGAGCACAGGGGATGATGAATTACAAGTGAGCTGGAAATTGGGTGCCACCCCCAGGAACGCACTGGGGTTTTGTGGTTTGTTTGAGGAGGTGGGTACAATAGCAGGGTTGACTTTACTCAGCAGAGGAGAGTTAAGCGGGCAGCAGCAGCCATTAGCATACAGCTGCACTGGTTAACCCGGCCCTGTTTGCTCAGGCCATGGGGAGGCTGGTGAGGAGAGCCCAGACCTGTGGGAAGGCTGAATGGGAGGGGAGGAGGGCGCGTTCCTGGGGAGGGGGCTACAAGTGACCTCTGGGCCTTGAAAAGGAGGGAGGGGGGGATGGATGGGGAAGGTTAGAAGGCAAGTTCTTACAAACACACAGCCGCCGTGCAGCCCTGATTTTGGGGAGGGCGAGGAAGGCTGTGAGCAAAGGGTTAGGGACGGGGGGCCCTCTGGTGAGGAGGGGACAGCTGGGGTAAAGGGACCTTGGCCCATCAGCTGCAGGACCAAAGATGCCTGTGGCCACAGGACACATGTCACTGCTGGGGTGGCACAGGGTCAGCGCTGCACGTGGAGGACATCACTCCCAAGCGATGCGGGGTCCAGCCGGCAGCTCACTGCTGGTCCCCATTTGCACAAGGAGGGGCCAAGCAGCTGCTGAGGGTATGAGCTGACCCAGGGCAGGGGGAAACCCTCCAAGGATGCTCAGGATAACCCCATCACAAGCCCTTCCTCACCCACCCCAAAACACATGGTGCCCCAGTACATCCTCCCCCAGGCTCCAGTCCCGACGGAGGGGGCTGGCGGAGGCAGAGGAGAGGACACAGCCTCTGCACAGGCAAGATAGAAAATGTTTGCTTGATTAGCTCAGAAACGCCGTCCAGCAACTGTGCCTTCAGCCACTCCAAAAATAAACCCACAACTAATCCTCCAGCTCAGCCACTATAAATAGACCACAGGAACAATTGTTTATTACTCGCCCGCACCGAAAGGCTCCATCCTAAAGAGGCATTGTCCCTCCGGGCTCTCCCCACATACATCCCACCTCTCCTGGCACAGGTAGACCAGGTGATACCTTGGGGACCAGGAGAGAGGCACTGTGCCCTACAAGTCATCTCACAGGGGATACCGGTGCCTGACAGGCTCCCCTGCTCCCTCTCTGCCCTATCACAAAATAAAAGAATTGAAGCTTCATTCTTTAGTTAATTCATCCCTATTTCTTAGGGGTAGGGCCCATTCCCTTCCTGCTCAGCCCCCTTCCCCAGGGCTGCAGGGGAGAGGAGCAGAGAGTCTGGGAGGGGACAGGCAGAGAAAGGATGGGGACAGGATAACACCATGTTGGTGTGACAAGGCTTGGCATCCCCGCTGCAGGGCACTGGCATCAGGGCAGCACTCAGTCTGCAGTGGGCTAAGCAGGATGGGACATGGTGACTGAGCTGCCACCCACCTAGTCATCATCTCCAGGCCCAAGAGCAGCAGGGCTCAGCCCCCACTCCTTTCCCAGGCAGAAGGCACCCAGATCCCTTACACCCACTTCCCTTCACCTCTCCCCGACCTGGCCCCCATGCCAGCAGTGGCACCAAGGAGTGCCAGGACCTCTTGGACCCCCCCCCATAGTAACTTTTCCTGCAGGGTGCAGGAGAGGAAGGGCCCGCTACACTCCCCCCAGCCCCTGCAGGAAACCTCATTGTTCTCAAAACTGCAGCTTCAAGAAACACAGGATGCCAAATCCCTCCTGAACAATAGCTGCCACCGCTCCGCGCAGCCCTGCACAATGCGCAGCCGCCATGTACGGGGACCGAGAGGCACCCAGGGTCCCTACAGCAGGAATGGGGTCAGGCCCCTCCTGCAGCCTGCAAGGAGCCAGGCAGCCGCCAGCAGCCTCCCACCTCCTCCTCACCCTTGGAGAGGGCCCATTTCTTTTTCTATTTTTTTTTTTCCCCTCCCCTTCATTTCTCCTTTCACAGTGACTCATTTCCCCCCTCCAACACCAAGTTCGAGGGTTGCTCATGGCTGGGTGCTTGCTGCACAAGGTGCCCCACCAGCCAGGGCCACCCCAGGGTCATTTGACCCCAGCTGCACTGCCTGGCCACGCAATCAGGGTGACACATGCTCAGCAGATCCTATGCCATCACCATACCAACTGTCCCCAGCAGCACACCCTCCAAAAAGGGGAACCTTGGCTGGGCAGGCACCCCCATGACCCTGCAGCACATGAACCCTGCCCCCACGCCACGTCTCACTTCCCCATGCTGGGAGAGGACGGAGCACCCCAGCACCCACCCACACAGCACCCCCTCCCATCCCAGGGGCAGTCACCCACTCGGGTGCAGGGGGCAGCCAAGAGGTGCTGTGGGGCTCAACCTACATGTGGGCAAGGGGCTCTGGGGAAGGGTGCTGTGGGGGCATGTCCCTGCCCAGGTTCATGTCGTGTGTGTCCCCTGGCCCTCACCCCCTTCACAGGGAGCAGGACAAGGCAGTGTCCCTGCAATGGCTGCATCCCCGCTTCCTTTGGGGGTGGCTTTCCCCAGCACTGAGGGGGCTGTGCTGGCACAGGAGTCCCATGCTGGACCCGCAGAGGCAGGGAAGGGGCTTGCAAGGCTGCAGGCCCTTCCTCCCACCAGCTCCTTTCGGCAAGAGGAAGAATCCTCCACTGTAATTTTAAATGCTATAATTTTTTAATAACCTCCTTGCAAACAATGAGCTCATTGTGCAGCGAGGGTCCCCCACCCTCCCGCCTGGCGCTCCACGCGCACCACTCACCGGCTCTGGGGCTCTTATGGACAAGGACAGCAGCATCGTTTGGGGCAGGCAATTAAGAGGTCCCCCACCCCCAAAACCACAAAGGCTGCCTGGGGTTGGAGGGGGAGACAGAAGGGAGCAGCCCTCACACATGAGCTGAGTTCAGCAGTGCTCAGCAGGCCCTGGCACACAGCCCAGGGATGGGGGCGCAACTTAGGATGAGCAAACCACCCCCTCCTCGTCCCAGCAGCTCCATCACAAGCCCAAGGGGGACACGCATGCCAGCACAATGTTGCAGTCACCCTGAGGATGGGGACCCTGGCCAAGGTGCTAGAGAAATTTGGGAGCAGCCATCCGAGGAGCGTGCTCTCCAGAAGGCAAACCCATTCCCTCTGCCCCGAGAGCAGGAATTTTTCAAAGCCTGCAATTATCACGCCTAGCTGGAGGATGCCAGCAGATCCCACGCTGGCGGGACTGCAGGCAGGCCCGCACCCCTCACGGGCACCACGGCGTGTGCCGAGCCACCCAGCCAACTTCAGGGTGCCCTGGGGACAGGGGACATTTCTTAAGCAACTCTGCCACTGCAAATCACCCAACTCAGCAGGAAAACAGTGGGTTTGGACTTGGTCCTGTCCAGGACTCCTGCCTAATGGCCGTCTTCCTCCCCCCGCCTCTCTTTTCTTTCAAGTGCAGCATTTCCCCAGACTGCACTCCAGCATCCTAAGGATACTGACACAGCTGGAAACTCTCCCTAAATCCGGGAGGAGAAAGCCCATAACTCTCTTCCAACGGCAGCTTGTCCAGCCTGGATTGTGCAACTAGAGGAACTGAATTAGAAGGGAACAGGGATCTGCCCTCCACAAAGAGAGAGGCAGGAAGGAGAAGGGGGTGCCCTTTATTGGGTCTTGGAGGGGACAGAGGGCAGGAAACAGGGACTATTGTGGGCAGAACAAAGAGCGGCCAAGGAAGGACACAATAGCTCTTCCCCCTATCTGCCAGGGTCCTGCCTGGAGTTACCTGCTGAGTTTAACCCCTTCACCAGCCCCACATCCCTCCCTCCCAGAGGGCTGCCTGCCTAACCAACAGCCAAGGGGGAGGCTGGGGTTTGATGCGAGAGGAGGATCAGGGGAAGGACAGACACAGTGTGGAAGATTCTCAGCCCTTGAGCAGAAACTTCCCCCATTAGCGAGGCAGCACACGTGCCCCAGGCACCACGAGTGAAACAAGAGAGGGACAAGATCAGCAGAGCCAGGCCTGACTCAGACCAAGAGAGACGTTTGAGCAGAGGCAGCGCCCCGCTGTCACCAAACCACCCTCCTGGGGTGGAAGCCACAGCACCAGGCAAGGAAGGGACACGAGACCCACACAGCCACCCCAGGGCAGAGAAGCAAAGGAGAAGAGCCTCATGGCACCAATCCTGCACTCTGTGGGCCACAAAGCCCAGCTTGATGCCAAGTTTGGGAGAGCCCAGGGTGTCCCAAAGCTTCCCAGAGACAGCAGCTGGGTCAGCGTGGAGAGACTGAGCCAACGGCCACTGGCAGCATGGGTTCATCTCCTCCGCCTCGCTGTGCGTCCCCCACCCCTCGCTTCGCTCCACGGGAGTTTGCGCCGCCTCCAGCTCTCTCGGCAGCTCCTTGTCCTCAAGTGCTGTACAAGAGCCGTCACTCAGCGGCTTGGCTTGTCAGGCGGGCACCTCGCCGGGCTGTGGCCCCCCTGGCTTCATGGCCCTCATCTCTAGGCAACCTGACCTGGACACGGCCGGCTCCGGCTCCCCCGTTCCCATGGAAAGTGCCACACAAGAGGCTGCGAAGCCTTTTCTCTGCGCCAGGAGAAAAGGGGCTTTGTTAGCTTGCCCAGGGGGACAGCGTGAGAGCCGAGCCTCGGGTCTCTGGGAATCCAAACGGACAAACGAAGCGCAACAGGGAAAAAAACTCTAGAAGAAAGCCGGAGCTCACAAGAGGGAGGGGGGGAAAAAAAAGAGCAGCTATTCCCAGGATCATCTGTAGGTGCTCAAAGAACTTCCCCACCACCACCACCCCCTTGCAGTGACAGCAGAGCATAAAAGAGGCTTCCATTAAATAACAGTACCAGGGAGAGGCAGCGGAGCCACTGCCAAGGCCAGGAGACTGGAGAAAAAAAAAGGACAAGATTCACAAGGGAAAGAAAAAAAGGCAAGATAATGCTGGGGTAAGTTGCAGGAGCCAAGAGCCTGCAGGGTCCGGCAGACCCAGGTGAAGGAGGCAGGGGCAAGTTGACACCCTCCCCCACCCCCCCAAAAAACCACTTCAGGTTTCAAAGACAAAACCACCCCAAAAGCCAAACAAAACAAGCAAAAACCAAACCAAAAAAAAAAAAAAAACAGCTCACAAGCAAGAACCACAATTCCAGGAGAGGAGGAAACACGTGAAGACAGTAGGATGGAAAGGTTAGGACCAGGCATAACTTACTTGGGAAGCTGCCTAAGGATAGGAAAAGTGTCTTAAGAGCAGATGGCAAGGCACATTTCCTAAGGAAATGGCTTTTTTTCCTTTTCAATTTTTCTTCAGTATTTGAAGGACAGAGTAAGGGACTGCTGGGGCTCTGGGCAAGATATCAGTAAGGTCAGGGATCAGACTTGCTGGAGCTGCCCCGGTGCAGGCAAGCCAGAGCAGACCTGCAAGAGCCTCGGGACACTCCAGCCCTGCCCAGTTCCTGGCAAGGGGACCAAAAGCCTCAGAATGTCCCAGTGCTCTCCCAGCCCTGGGCTGCTAGACCATGTGTCCTTTGGGCAACTCAACTGCAGCCATCTCATGGGGTCCTACAAAACCTCTCCTCTCCTGCAGCCCAGGAGAGCACCGGCACAGAACTGACCCTGATTAGGGCATCAATGGGTTGCATCGCATCCTTATGCCGTGCCTCAGTTTCCTCAGGGAAAGCAACTCAGGACAACCACTGCAATGAGAGCCACATAGCAGGACAGAATCTAGAGCACAGGTTTGGCTTTTTTTTTTAGGGGGGGAGCTGCTGGACACAGTCAACCCCACCACTCACTCACCCCAAACTCCCCCTGCACTTCACCCTGCCAAAACCAGCCCAGAAACCCTCCAAACACCACCCTGCTCAGCCAGAGAAGGGGGAGCAGGACAAGGAGGTGGCATTTACCAGGTCACAGCACCCCCGGGCCCCGCACAAGGAACAGCCAGAACCCCACGGCTGACACGGGTGGGCTGCAGCCCGGGCGCCGCCGCTCCGCATCCCCACGCCCTTACCATGTCGCGGTTGCGGGAGATCCAGGTGTCGAGCAGCAGCTCCAGCCGCGCTTTGTGAAACTTCTTGGTGGTTTTAACGGCGATGAAGACGTCGCGGGGGGAGATGTCCTCGGCCGGCGGCCGCGGGGGGCTCGGCGGGGCGGCGGGCAGCTCCCGCCGGGCTCGGCTCAGCCGCCCGAAGTAGTCGGCGAAGCTGCGGAGACCGGCAGGTCCCTGCGCTGCCGGCGGGACCACCGCCGCCGCCGCCCCCAGGCTCTGCAGCGCCCGCTGAGCCCCGCCGGCCTCTCCCCGGGCCAGCCCCGGCCTCCCCGGCGGCTCCACCATGAGCACCAGGAGGCAGGTGAACATGGAGCCCACGAGGGACAGGAGCAGCTTCCTCCCGCAGCTCTTCAGCATCCTCCCGCCGCTCCTCTCCACGCTGCTGCTGCCGCCACCGGCCGCGCGCCGCCCGCCCCACCGCCACCACCACCGGCCGGCCCCCGCCGCGCCGCCGCCTTTAAACCGCCCCCGCCCCGCCCGGGGAGGGACGTACCGGGGGCCGCCCCCGAGCGGGGCGTGGGCAGCGGGAGCCCGGCCCTGCCCGCAGCCTGCCCGCGCCCGCTCAGTCCCCCTCCGCGGCTCCCCCCCGCCAGCCCCCTACACGCGTCCCGCCCGCCCCCAGCCCGCGGCCGGGCTGTGCCCCGCTCGGCTCCTGCCCGTGCCTTGCCCGCGGCCGGGACTGGACGGCTGGGTGCGGGCAGGGCTGCCCGAGCCTCCTGCCCTCCCACGGGAGTTTACGGTGGGCAGGATGTGGGGTGGGGGCACGCTGGTCCCTGCAGCCCCCCAGCGTGCTGGGAGCATCGCTCGTTGCTTTGGGCTACGGGCACGTTCCCCCTCCTGCCCGTCCTGAGCTGTGATTTCCCAGAGCCCTCCACCGAGGTTTTCTCACAGCCCTGTCCAAGAGGTTACCAGAAAGCTGACCAGTCTGACCAAACTCCAGGCTGTTTCCCATCAGGCTCTTCTGAGGCCAAGCACAATCGGGAAAAAAAAAACCCAAACACCACCAAAAAAACAATCAAAAAACCAAAAACCACCAAAACCCCAACCCCCCCCAAGCCCCCCAGCTCTCTTCTCTCTTTCACCGAGCTCCAGCCTGGTGGGTAAAACTGGGAATGGAGTGCTGGGAGGGGGTTGTGTCTGTTCCCACCCTTGCTTGGGGAGACCTGGAGATGATCCCAGGCCTGGCTATCCCCATCCTGAGGTCTGAAAATAAATGTTGCAGAGATACCAAGTAAGCCCCCCCCAACCTCCCCCACCAATGATCGCAACCCATGATAATGATGCCTTGTTAAATAAGACACCATTTTCCCAGCCAGACAGTGGGAAAGGTGGCAGCTCCAAGGGAAAACTGGGTTGAAATACGGTCCTGGATGTGCCACCAACCTGCTATTTTACTGACGCCAAACCCTGGAGCCTCTTTCCCCCCTTCTCCACCCTCTCTGCAGGCAGGGAGCTCTTGGGGTTTTCTCTCCCAGTGTGTGCACTGCTACAGGGAGGCGGATTTGGGTTTGGGCTTGGGCTGCAATGTAATGCCATAATCAGGGGCTGCTGCATTTTTGGGCAGGGACCTTGTCCAACTTACATTTTTCCTGCTGTCACGTGCTCCATTCATCTCTGGCACTGGATAAACAATACCATAATACCAGGCAGGACGAGCAGGGAGGCTGCTTCCTCAGGCAAGCCCCAGCATTTGCCTTCTCCTGATTTTAGGCTACGCATTCCCCTGGTCACCCCTTGAACTGTATGGCCCTGGGCTAGAAATGCTCAGGGAGGCTGCGGGGTTTGGTTTTGCACAGCACTACCCATGCCTGGGCAGAGACCTGTGATATCAAAGCAGCCTCCTATAATAAAAGAAGGGGGGGGAAAAAAGCAGTGAGGCCATACAAACACAGGAACCGAATCCCACACTCCCCACTTCCCACTATTGCTGCAGAGCCCAGCCTCCCCGTCTCAATTTGCTGCTTTTTTTTCCCCTTTCTCTTTTGGGCGCCCTTTGTCTCCCACCCGATGGCACAGCAACTGCGGCTCAAGAGGCAGCTGAAAAGCCCGATCGGCAAAACCCTGAATGAAGAAAGAGCTCCTTTCTCCAGGAGCCAAAAGGGGAGGAAAGGCACTTTTCCCCCGACCAGCTGCTCTCCCACTCCCGCAGCCTCGGCGCTGGCTGGGGACACGCGCCACAGCCAGATGTTGGGGTCCCGGCCGGCGTCGCGGGGCGAGCGACAATACGGGCTCTGTGTGCTGCCAGCCCCTGAGCAGCACAGCGGGGTCTGCTGAGCCACTGTGCCGCCAGTGACAGCACAAGGGCCCTCCCGGCCCCCCAGCGCTGCCCATAACCCAGGCTGTGGCGGCAGCGAGGGGAAGCTGTTCTTTTGGCAGCATTGTCCTGCTGGAGTGAGACTCCCCCGGGATGGTCCAGCAGCTGGCTGTGTCCCCGCAGGCTTCCTCTCCTGGCGCCTGGCCTCCTGGCTCGGTCCTTGCCCACAGTGTGGAGGTCCCCAGTGTGGCACCATCCCCTCGTGGAAATGCTGATGGGGTAAGCAGTCACCCTGCTTACCCCTCTGTGGGCACAGGATGGTACCCAAGGGGCAGGGAGTGGTAGGCTGCCGTGGGGAAGGTGCTCTCAGGAACACCCCATGCTCAGTTTGTTGGCATTCAGCCACTCTTCTGGGTACAAAGAGCCTAATTCTAGCTGGGGTAGCCTCAGTGCTGGACAAACTTTGGTGCTCCATAAATACGAGGGTCAGGGGAGAGGGACAGTCACATCTGCTCTACAGGAGGGATGCTAGAGCTGGACCAGGAGGCACATCTCACTTCCTCCACCAAAAAGGATTCCGTTTTGGCCCATAACTCACCCCGTGGAGATGTTGCAGGGTTGCCCAGTTGTGACTGCGGGGTGGTGGTGTGCTCCCTGCTCTGCCCAGCACTGCAGGGATAGGTCTGAGCCAGAACCTGCCAGTCCTCTAAACTACAAGGATATGCCCTTTGCAGAGGAGCCCCACTAGCTCAATCCCACTGCAGATTAACCTCACCAAAACCCCACACTGGTTTTCCACTGGAGCTGGCTGGATTCAATCCTGTACCAAGCCGGGGCTGGGATTACACGTGGGGCATCTCCCTTTCAGCTGGAACTCGGTATTAGGTCAGTTTAAATTGGTTTAAACCCTTTGCATCGCCCCGGCTCGCAGCCTGACCCTGGCGCTCGATAGGTGGTCCCAAGAGAGGCTCCCAGGTTCTCAGGGCTGCTAAAAACGGTTAATAAATCCCCAGTAATCAAGTGTTCAGGTCATCTGAGAGCAATGCGGCACTCGGGCTGCAGAGCTGCATTGTCTGCCCGGAGCGATTTACGCGCTTCGTCGGACAGGGGTTAAAAGCTCTGTCAGGCGCCGGCTTCGCCGCCATCCTATTGTCGTGGGTATTTAACGGGGTTCGGCCCCGACACGCAGCCGCTGCTCCTGCCGCACAGCTGAGGTGTGCGAGGGAGACATCGGAGGAGGGCAGGCAGGGAGCTGGATCCTGCCCGCAGTGCGTCGCTCCCTCCCTGTCCCCCCCCCCCCCCCCCCCCCCACACACACCCCAACCCCCCCGCCCCGGCTTTTTCTTTCTGGGATTTTCTGAGAGCACAAAAGGGACTTTGCATCAATTACTGGTAGGGAAGCGGCGGTGCCCCGCAGCAGACTTCTGCGCTCCCCAGCCCGGGTTTGGTTAACTTCCCATTGTCTGACGGGCTCCTCTATTCAGCGCCAGCGCCAGGGCTCTTTTTTTTTTCCATCTATTGGATTTTTTTAACCACGCTGGGAACAGAAAATCTTCCTGCCCTGGTAGCAGAGGGTCCGGCAGTGCCGTCAGGGTGGCTCTGGAGAGTGGAACACGTTGGTGCCTCTCCATCCAGCACCCAAAGCGCTCACAACGGGTGCTCGTGATGCACCTCCCGATGCTGAGCCATCCCCACTGTCCCCTCATGTGCTTTGTCACCACTCTGCGCTGGGACCTGCTGCAAACCTCATGGCCTCAGAACCTACATGGCTTTCCCCCTCCACCTCGGGGGACCGCAGGTCCGCTCGTCAGGGCTGGGAGGGGGACACACGATGTGATCCGGTGCGGGGCACTTGGAGATCCCATGGGGCCGGGGGGCTATACAAATGCAAAGCATTATTATTTTCCCGGGGCTGAAGCAGAGGCCTGAGAAAGGTTGAGTGAGAGAGGCAGCGAGCGGGGAACAGCGGGGGATTTAGCTCCTGAAAAGGAGCTGGGGAAAAAAGCGGGCGAAGAGCTTCATTGTGCGCTGGGCAGAGGGGGTCACGAGCAAGTTAAACTGGTTAATGTATTGGAGCAGCTTCCTCCGAGCTGCTGGGAGCAAGCAAAGCCCTGCAACAAAAGGCCGAGGGAGCATTCTTGTGGGGAAAGTGGGCTCTCTTTAAAAGGATTTGATTTCTTTTCTGTCAGTTGAATGGAATTTGGTGGTGACTCCTCCAGGTCTAAGAATTTGGGGCTTTGGCGGTGGCGGGAGGGGACAGTCCCCATCCTCCCTCCCCGCTCCCACATTCTTCTCCATCTCCAAGCCCGCTGCCCCCAGATTACAGCCCCCGGAGTTGCGGGCAGGGGGGGGAGAGGGGCTTGGGCAACACAAGCGGCCTCGTAGACTCACTGATCCTGAAAGAAAGCGAGGGGCACGGGGCCGTCCCTGCCTGGCCTGGTTTCTCATGCTCCCTATTCAGTCCAGGGGAGGGGAGGTAGATGTGGGGAGAGAGGAGGGCGGTGGGGTGGCCGACACTGATTTAATGCCTCTCTTTGGGCTTTGCAGCCGAGGTGGATCTCAGGGGGTTTCAGCAGTGTGAGGTGTGCTCAGGGGACCTTTCTGCTCCTTCTTTTGAGGAGTTAATTTTTAATGTTAAAACTGTGGAACAAAGGTCAAAAACAAGAGGGAAAAGGAACACGAATGAGTGTATCTGCTGGATCTGACCCCACTTTCCCGCAGCCTGTGCACCTCTCCCCTCCCAACAGCAGCTCCTGGGGGCAGACCTGGCCTGACAGACCTGGTTCTCCCATCACAAAATCCTCTGCTTGGTGGGAAGTAGACCCTGCCCCCTCTTCGTAAGACCATGGAGCAGGGAACTGCTGCCAGGCAGGGATGCTGGGCTGGATGCCAGCCAGGGATGCTGGGCTGGATGCATGCTGTCTCCGGCTGCAGGTCTCTTGTTTGGCATTGATGCTGACAGCAAACCAGGGAGCTTTAGAGCTGCCTCAGGCTGGAGTCTTGCTGTCATGTACCCTGAGATTTAACTGGCAGGGTGCGTTTGGGGTGGTGAAAGAAAATAATTAATTACATAGAGCTAAATTGACTCATGGCCCTGCTCTGCACAAGGTACAGCACAGCCAGCACCTTCAGCAGTGGTCAGATAGGAAGACAGAGAGACAGACAGACAGAGGTAAGTGGGATAGAAGGCTCCTGCCATCTGTGCCCAGATCACCGAGCCTCAGTTCCCTAAAAGCTGATGTACCTCCAGCAGAGATCCCATGGTCTCTGTCCCCTGGGCAGCTGCCTGTCTGGGAGATTCCCCTGTGGGCTGTCCATGGAGCCTGTACGTGTCCATCTGTACAGGGCCAGAGCACAACAAGCTGAGATCATGGTTTGCTGCAATGATGGCCAGCCTGTCCCAAGCTCCTTCCAGCCAGAGGTGGGGTCAGAGGAGTTTGCAGCTCCTGGCCTTTAATTTTTGGCCTCTCGTTCTTTCTGGCCCCAATTTTTTTTCACATTCCTATCCTGAGCTGTCCCTCTCTCCACTGCCTTCCTGAAGATGAGCCAGAAGCTGATGTCAGGGGAAGTGTTGAGAGATTACCCCAAGGAGCAGGCAGGAGTCAAGTCTCATAATGGGCTGGACTGGCCTGGATGAAGGCCCAGTGAACCCAATGTTCTATCTCCAGCAACACCAAACAGGAGCATAAGGATCAGCAAATAAAGGGGGGGGGCTGCTTCCAGACCCCATCCCAGTCAAGCCCCTATGTACAGCTCCAGGTCTCCAAAAATTCCCGAGGGAAGGGAGCCAGGGAGAGGATTGGGGATGCATCTTCACTCCCTGCCCCAACCTGAGCATCTCAGTGCCTGCAGCTCTCCCTGGAGCAGCCATAGCTCCTGCAGCTGCCTGCGCACACGCTCTGCATCCAACCCAGATCAGATACGTGTGTCACCCTGGCCCTGATATGCTCTTGCCAAGGCTATTTCCAAACGCCGGCTGCCCCCAGGGAACTTGGCTTCTCTCTGGGCCCCCACAGCTTCTTGGCTTCTTCCTTGCCCCTGGGGTGTCCCAGTGAAGTTACTAAGTGGTTTTTCAAAGGTAGATCAGTGACTCAACATTCACCCACTTCTTCCCCCAGCTTGCCTTGGTGGTCTCCAAAAGCCTTTTCCCTACTGCACCCCTGGGAAAGGTTCTCTCCCTTCCCATTCTCCCTGCAAGAAGGTTTAAAAGCAACAGTTCATTTTTCATGTGATGTTAGTTTAAATAGGAATTTCACTGCTCTGGCTTTGCCTGGTTTCCGGGAGCTGAAGCCGAGAGAGGGTGGTATCAGTGCTGTGCAAGGCAGGGAGGAGGAGGAGGAGGAGGGAGGTGGGAGCTGAAAGGGGAAAGAGAAAGGGGGGGGTGGGTATGCGGGGGTGAAGACGGGATTAAAACATCCCATTAGAATTTCTGTTTTTGGAAAGCTCACAAAAATGTTGACATGTAGCATGACTAACATAGTGCAAATGTCAGCCCGGCTCTGCGAACGGGGGCCCTTGCTCTCCTTCCAACACACTGGCCCCCTTTTAAGGCAAAAATATACAATGAGCTGCACAATGGCCGAATTCCAGAGAGCAGCGCTAATTGTTCCTCGCTCACGTCGGGCTAATTGCTTTGCTCAAACCATTCGTGCCTGGCCTGGATCCCACGTGCTTTTACCATTTAATTAGGAGAGAAAAGCTGGGGCCAGGGAACGGGGTGAGATAAAGGCAGGCAGAGATGGAGGACAGGTCTGGTGCCCAAACCTGGGGATCAGATGTGTTCCCACAGGTGAGTGGGCAGGGAACAGCCTCTGCTCTGCACCAGCCTCCAGCTGGAGTGAAGCTGTGCAAGCACCTGGGAGAGAGTTGGGGGACTGGGATGACTCTTGAGGCTGGTGAGACCAACTGTGAGATGAAGAAATGCCACCAGCAGCAAACATTTGCAAGAAACACCTTTGTCCACCTGCTCAGGGGCTGCACCAAGGCTTGTGGACATAACAAGGGTGTGTGTAGCTCTTCACCCTGTGCTGTAATTAGAAGGTCTGTCTGTTTGTAGACCATGTGCAAAGCTTGATCAGGGAAACAATAGATGGGCAGGAAATGCCTTTTGATGGCTGCTTATTGTCTTCCACCTTCTGGGGGAACTGGAAGTTTAACAATATTCTTCCTCTCTCAGGTATTCCTGTACGTCTTCATCCTTGGAGGATGCGCCTGGACCACAGCATCGTCTGGCACTGGACTCCATTGTGCTGAGGAATGTGCATGTGGTTTTCCCCTTGAATAGCTCCTCTGAGACTGCAGCGACATAGAAACACTGCAGGGCCCCAGCACATCCTCCCCCCAGGAGAGAAGCATTCATTTAGGGGTACCACTGTCTCACTCCAAGGCACAGCAGAGTCTATGCCCCACTCACTCTGCCATTGGGCTGCAGGTGATGCTACTGCCCACCTTGTAAACAGGGGTGGGTGCACTGAGTTTAGTATTATCACTGCCTTCCTTTTGTCCCCATCCCTCTTACAGAGCACCACTTGCTCACATCATCCGCTGGGAAGCCTTCACCCAGGCTGCATGGTTTCATAGGCAGAGAAAGGCACTTAATATGTATATGCTGACACTGAAGTGCAGCATCTTCTAGGGTGGACCCTGATGGAGCTGATCTGTAACTCAAGGAGGCATTTCATCTCCCTGTGAATGCAAGCAGCCAGGGATTCCTCCGTTGCCCATTGACAGACCTTCCTCCCTTGAGAACAACCAGCAAGAAGCTGCCAGCCTTGCAGGTGAAAGAAGGATTTGAGTCACTGGTCTCACAGAAGCCTCTACCACCCTGCATCCCCCATCAAGTGCTGCCAGCACTTAGGATTACAGCCATACAGTTTGCACTTGACAAGTTTTATTGCTTGGTGGCCTCTGTGTAGGAACAGCACTTGGCCTTATAAACAGCACTCCTAGTGGGTTTGGACACTCGGCACAATCGTTGCAGATCAGCGTGTAAAGATTGTAGCATCGTTCAACATGAACCTGGCACCAGCCTCCCAGCCCCAGGAGCTCTGCTGATGGGCTGTCACAGCCTTTGCGGGCAGCAGAGCTGTCACACCTGTGGCTGAAGGTGTTTCCTTCAGGGATGTGTGTGGGCCCTGCATCCCTCAACCCAAGGCTCTTGGCTTTCAAGTTCCTTGAAAATAGGAAGCGTTTTGCCCAGCTGCAGAGGAATTAGCCACACAGAGTTTAATCATGGGCAGATACAGAAACCACTGAAAAGGGGGAACCCAAGCTTCCAAGTTCCCCAGAAAATCCACGATTCTCTGTCCCAGTATAACAAGGTGCTCTTCTCTTTGTGTTTCCATGAAAGCCCAGAAGAGCACACCCACGCCCTGAGGACAAGGATGTTAACAAACACTGGAATTTACAGCAGCGATTTATTCAGCAGAAAAGCTCCAGGTGAAAAGGACTGATCCTTAAAAAAGAGAGAAAGCATTCTTCATGGACACGAAGCAATACTTCTAAGTCAATATTTGCTCTTGCAATATAAGCATATGCAGAAACAGTTTTCCAACATGAATAGGTTTTAGCCCAGCTGCTCCACGATCATGTTGTTCAGAAGCACTCAGATCCAGTTCTTAAACTTCATTAAAAAATGTGGGTTTTTTTAAAGCCTTTGGGGAGTTAAGAGTCTTTTATGATGAGCCCTTCTAGCCATTGAAATCCACCAGCCCTGTGGGGTGGCCTGGTGGTAGCTAACCAAGAACAGATGATCCTTTGGGGAAGGAATATTTTAACCCCAAAACATAGACAAGTCAGAACAAATCCTGGCAGCAATAAGAGAGTTGAGAACATTTCTTCCCAGATCATAGACAAAATCCCAGATGATATGTATCCCTGGACTAACCCTCACTCCACCCATGTTTCCATCTCCTCCCCTGCACTCCCCTCCAGCCAAAGACACCCAGAGCTGGCCACTCATTTGGGGTTTTGGGCAATGCCCTGGAAGTTTCTGTCACGTGTGTATGAGCTGGGTGCCCAGGATGCCCAGGTGATGCCAGGACCTGCCAGCAAGGTACAGCCCATGTCCCGGCCCACATCCCCACCTCAGTCCGCTACACCGGTCCCACACGAAGAGCCCAGTAAGGACATCCCCAGCCAAAGGATGTGGACAGATGCTCCCAACACCCAGAGTGGCCAAGAGCCTTTGTTCAGACCTGGATCGATTTGCACAAAAGAAGAAACACTGTCAGAATACTGGGAATTAATTTTCCCATCTGGGAGGGGAGGTAATAATCCATCCTAGCCACTCAACTGGGTATTCTGGGAGCAGCTGTCCCAGTTTGTGAGGTACCCTGGGACTCGTGGACAGCCTGTGTCACCCTTTATCCTGCTGTAACAAGGTGATCCAGGAAGCAGAGCGAGAACGCTGTAGACTGGGAAATGAAGGTGTTGTGGAGAGCCACACTTACTCCCTGTCACCTGGGAACAACTCAGGTCAGTGACCATCATCAAAACCTGGTAGCAAAACATGAGGAAACTCCTTATTCCTGTTCCCCATGGCTCAGAAAGGTTTCGTCAGGAAGGGTGGAGGCAATGTGTGTTGTACTCTTGGAAGGGACTGGGCGTCCTTGACAAAGATCACTCCTCTCATTGCTGCTGAACGGCCTCTGTCCTTTGCCCCACCATGGTCCCCTTTGCCACCAGTTCCTCCCTGACCTTGTGGGACTGTCCCTAAGGACAAGGGCATTTCTTTGGGGTTTATTTCAGGTTTTGCAATCCCCATTCAGGAATAGGATCCTGGGTGTGGGTTGTCTGCTCTGGTCCTCTTGAAAAGGCCTGATTCAAGAATAGTCACCCTGGCTTTTGCACTGGGAATAACGTGACTTTTATTCTGGAACAAGCTGGTTGCTGGCTGCTCATCTGGAACAGGGTGCAGGGAGCGTGCCAAGCCCACGGAGGGGATGCAGCCACCTGCCCCGTAGGAAGCGGGACGGCAGCCAGGCAGCACGGTTTGCACACACCGCTGGACAGGCACCAGCGGCCACGGCGTCCTCCGCTGCCGACCTGGGCTGGGTTCAAACTGGCAGCTGAGAGGGAAAAGGAAACCATCTTACATCGTTATCTCTCACCTCGCTTCCCTTTGGTAACAACCCCATCCCTCTGCAAAACAGAAAAACACACCGGTGCTTTGGAGGGGCTGCCAGAGCCCACGTACTGACCCCGGGGCCAGCCAGGGATGGAGCTTCCCTGGCCCAGCACAGACAAGCTGTCCCTTCCCCCAAGCCCAAACTGGGTCAAATGCAAACTGGAAAACCTCAGGGAACTGCTCGACTTCATTTCCCAGCTTAATCCCAGCAGAGGCAGAGCGGGATGCTGTTGCAGACAAGCTTTCCCCAGGAGCATATATACATATGTGTATAAAAACGCCCAAACTAGCCAGAGATAGGAATCAGCAATGTGTGGGGAAGAGAGACTGAGCTCCCAAGATGGATGCCGTTGTGCTCCCCCCTCGTGCTGCGTGACAGTCCCGTCCTCTCTTCAGTTTAAGCTCCTGATGTCTCAATCCCAGGGTCTAACAGAGTGCCTGGCTGTCAGCTCTGCCCACCCTAATCCGTTCATGCAGTTCCTACACAGGCTCTCAGGAGCAGTGGAGGCCCTTTCTCCTTTTTTTTTTCACATGGAGAAAAATTCATGAGCTGGTTTCACATTTGTTTTTCTTTCAAACTTGAGGCTTTGCAGATATTAAAATATAATCCAGGAAGAATTTGCTTTGTGAGGGAAGAGTGTGGGATCACGGAGGGGAGAGGGGTCAGTGGAGGAGCGCAGGGAGGTGGGGGTGGCAAAGGGATTTTCATTTCCCCTCTGTGTCCCATTGGGATCGAAGTTTTTACCTCCCTGCAAACAATAGTGGCCAGTATGGGACAAGTTAGAGGCTTTGGGAGAACCCATGCTTTCCTGAGCTGGGAATTTCTCTTTGCAGCAGGAATTTTAGACATTGCCCGTGGTGAGGACAGAAGAACCAGTCTTTGCAGGTGGTAAGAACTGGAGCAGATGGCTGGAACCATGGAGCCCTTAGTAGAATGGAGAGAGGATGACATCTCTCCTGGTGCTGAGTTGTTGCTCTGCATTAAAACAAAACTCAACAAATGAAGAAGTATAATTTGTGTTACAGGTAAACAGAGGAACTGGCCAGGCAGGACAGGAAGGCAGGACCCTGTCAGAGCCCTGCTCCTGGCTGGGAGATAAACAAGAATCCTAGAAATGTGGAGAGAGGCTTAAGGTGATTGCTCAACGCCTGAGGAAATACGGGGCAAAAGCCAGATATCAGGGAGAGGAAGCTGGAAAAGGGCAGGCTGATACGGGCAGTGAGGTCAGAGCTGCAAAAATAGTGCAGGAAGGTTTCCTGGAGGCAGCGAGCCGGCCCAGCCACGTGCTGCTCCTCCTGCCCGAGATGGACGGATGGCAAGGGCTTGCTAGCCTGATGTCAGGTTAAAGTCAGTCAGTGGTGGTGAGTTCAGCCCATCAAAGGCTCCTTAGCTGCAAATCTCACACCATGGCATCTGCAGCTGAACTTTATTTCCAAGGGAATGCTTCCAGCCTGATGCTACTCGGTTGGCAAAGTCCAGTTGAGTTGCCTTAGCTGAGGCCATCACCCAAAAAGCACGAGGAATGTGTGGCTGCATCCACCCAAAACAGCCATTTTTCCTGAATGACTATAAAATTGGCCCCAGCTTGCTGTCAGAGTGAGCACAAGACAGACAGGCTGCCCTCCTAGCTTGGGTTTGATCTCCAGGCCCTTTGCATGGTGAGCTCATCTCTTCTGGACTGTGAGGCACACTGCTGGGAGAGCAGCCAGCTGACCTGCAGCCCCGTGAACATTGGCAACATGGTTTGTTTGGGTTCCTGATATGCCAGGGGTCTTGAGGCTTATTTTGAGTTCATCTCAGTTTGGCAGTTTTGAAGGATTCTGCCTTTCTGGTCTGGTTACAAGCAGTTGGATGTTCATACCAAGCTTGCTCTTAGACAAACAGCATCCATAAATCTCTGGGTGAAGCCAGAAGAGTCTTGCCTTTCATTGCTCCATGCTGTCCCCTCAGCCCTTTGAACCCCTAATGCCCCCACAAGCATGGAAGCCTTAATCAATGTCCTATCAAAAGGAGCAGAATAAATCTCATTATCTTGTGAGACAAGGTCACACCTCCTGTGTGGCTGTCTAGCAACAGATGGGGCTGCTCCTTGGGTTGTCTTCTCTTTACAGGAAGTCTTCCATCAACTCTTGCAACACAGGAACCTCTATACGTCTCCAAAACGCAGTTTCAGCAGTTGGCCCTGCTGTGGCTTGTACAGTGGGTCAGTGCTTATAGCAGAGGAATTCCCATTATGGCCCACCCTACCAATTCACGCTGGTCCGAGAGGACTACGTGCCTTACCTCCAGCCTTGCCCCCAGGACCTCACTGGGGGGTGTCCCATTAGGATCCTGTGCAGTATTGAGTAACTTCTTCAGTTTCTTTGAAATATGACTGGGGTTTTTTTCAGTAACCTGTAGAATGGGGGCTCTCTTTCAGGAGAAAGCCATGCATTACAGTGTGTTACAGCCCCTTGGTCGGGTTTATTTCTCTACCTAATCAGGCCTGTGTTCCTGCTGCTCTGCCTCCTCCCACATTCCCAGTGATCTGCTGAAAGATTGCACCAAAGCCTGACAGAAACTGCCTCTAACATCAATGAGTCTGAGCTTAAACTTGTAGATGAATCTATTATCCTGCCCCATGGCCCCAAGCATGGATCTGCTGCTGGGGTCCGTGGCCCAGGGGTGCTGGGTGGGAGGGTGGCCATGCCAACACAAACGTGGTTTTGGACTATTTTCCCTTCCACCCTCAAGCAAGCAAAGAAGACAGGTCTGTTCTGTGGCTGTTTGAAGAGGATGAACAGCTGATAGTGACCACATTCGTGACAGCATTTATTTGCATTTCCAGCCAGCCTTGGATAAAGCCTGGCTCCTGCCTGCACTGCCCAAGCTCCAGGGGCCATGGGAATTCCGTTCGGACCATCTCCCCATCTGGGAGAGGACACAGGAGATCCAGCGACCAGCCCAATCTGATGGACACACATCCCCTTCAAGAGACAAAGGGACTTGTTGAGAGAGGAAGAAACCATGTGTGGCCTACAGGAAGGAGGGGGCTGAAGAGGACTTGACTTCACTGGCAGCAGAGGGGGAAGATAAGGATGGAAAATCAGTTTGTTTCCAGCTCATGTCCAGGCAGTCTGTGGGGAAAAGGCTATCGGATCCATGTGTGGTACGAAGGGGCTGGGAGCTGAGGGGATTTGGAAGAGCCTCCAGGAGACCCTATGAAGTGTCTTTGTCCCCAGGATGGTGATCTCTTTTGTCACAGTAGCAGTGGCACGAGGAGGGCCTGAGTGTGGTAGATGGAAGCCAACAACACGACTACCCATTGCCCTCCAGCCTCTGCTGGATCTTGTCAAGGTTGCCATTCTCAGAGCTCAGAAAGGATCTGAAGGGGAGCATCAAAGTGCCTCACCCCATAAGAAACACCATATAGAGAAGGTGGAGAGACATGCAGAAATGACTGTGTGTTTCCTCTTCTCTGTGGACACCCTGCAGCCACATCCTCTCGTGAGGCCACCAGTAGCAGGGAGCTGCTGGGCAGAGGCATCTGCTCATCCTCCCCAAGAACAGGGACCCTTTTTTGCCTGTCACCCTATAGCCATGACCCAGTTTCACTGAGGCATTTCTCAACCCTGGGCTTTTTCCTTTTTGTCTCCTCTCTCACCATTCCCCTCCCTCCCCTTTGGCATGGGCATTCGATATTTACTTTCAGGCTGGGAGGGACAGAGGAGGCTTTCCCTTGTGTGCCCCCACATTGTTCCCCACTGGTATTTGGGAACAAGTGTGACATTCAGGGGAGTCAGAGCAGACAAAGCCTGCCTGGAGGTAATCATACCGCAGGCGGGCGTATCGGGTGTCCCTGGACACAGGGCATCCGAGAGCTTTTGACTGTGTCTTTTTTAGGAAGAGCTTTCTCAGCCTCGGTATCTCTCAGATTAGGTTTAGTCCCCAGAGGAGCCTGTTGTGCCTCCATTGTAGCACAGCTGTGGGAACCCGCGGCACGGCTCGGCACCGGGGCGGTAGGACAATGCCGAAAGGCACCGGCGCTCCTGACATACCCGATGGGCAGCTCTGCCCGCGGTCCAGAGGGACTGATCTCTAACGAGGAGGCTGTGTCGACATCTGCTTCCCGGCGCTCTCTCTTCTGTGCTCAGATGTCTGCCAAAGAGCAGGTATGGATGGAAGCCCTGTGCCCTTGGCAAGCATCCCTGAGCCCAGTATGGAGATGGAGAGGGTGAGGCACACACATACACACACACAACTGGGAAATGGATGGTGACCAGTACATCACATACAGATCTGTGTTTGTGGCTCGATATTTGAGGAGGAGGCAATGCAAGGAAACCACCTTGTTACCCCTGGCTCTGCGCTGGGGGAGAAGCAAACAACCTCAAAAACTCAGTGTTGCAGAGGGGGAATGCAGGGGAAAGCCTGGGGCTGTGTCCATGTCCTGCCATCAATCCTTTGGCGTGGCCAGGCAGAGCCTACAGCCTCTTGCAAAAGGTGGGAGATGCTTGGAATCATAGAATGGTTTTGGTTGGAAAAGACCTTCAAGAACATCAAGTCCAACCATCCATCCAGCCCTACTAGGTTCAACACTAGACCAAACTAGGTCCAACATGAGACCATTGTCCAACATGGTCTGTGACTATCATTAGCTCTTAGGGATTTGCAGGGATGCTAAATGCTTCCCAGAGACATAAGAAGCTCATGCTGCTGACTGTCCCATCTGAGGACATCCAGCTCCATCCAGCATAGACAGACCTTGGCTGCTACATGACCCTGCCCGTCCTGGGACGGATGACATCTAGAGCCCTGAGAAGTCCAAGGAGGCTGCAGTGTCTCTTTTGCTAAAAGAAATCAGCACTCGTCCCTCCCCGATCCCATTAAACCGCCTGATTTAGTACAGACACTAACTGCATTTAGTCCATGTAAAGCCACTTGTGGCTCCTCTCTGCTGAGGAGCTGCGTAACCCCGGTGAAGTCTCACTGATATAAACCAGTCATTGACTGTTCTCTTATCTGCAGCCTTCTCGTGCTGACTGATCGGTTCCTCCCTCTTCTCTCAGACGAGCCTCTCCTCTGGATTCGTACAGACTTTTCATCACTTTTAAAATCCTGGCCCAATAAAACATTAAAGCACTTGAAAATGAATGGGACTGTTTACTTGCTTAAACCTAAACATGGGATGTAGTTGGATCAAGACCTTTCTCTTCCTGGCCAGTACTTCCTCCTCCAGTGTCCTGGCTGCTCTCCTCGGCATCGCCTGTGGTTTCTCTCCGCTACGGTGCAATGTCATGGAGAATTTGCAGTTTCCCATTTGTGACACGCTGGTTTTGCCTAAGGTGACAAATGACCTCCTCCCTTAGTGATAAACCAATTTACTCATCCTGGGCTGAATCTGCTGGTTAGTTGCAGCCTTCCCTCAGAGCCGAGGCTTTTGCTTCTGCTCCGCATCTGCGCTACAGCTGTTTGCCATTGACTTTCCCCTGTTGCCTTTAGCACCCGGCCACTCACTTCCTATTGCACTTCAGCTCCTTGTGTTTCCTTTCATTATTCTCAGATCTCTAAAACAAGTTGGCTCCTCTCTCCATCTTCTGGGAAGAGCTGCAGGGCAGCCCCCCTTGGTGGCTCCGTGCCATTGAGCACGTTGACTTTGGTGGGAGATCACGAGTATTTCTGGGGACGATGGGATGGGCAGGCAGGAGATGTTGCTATGGGTGGCTACCATCCAGGATGTCTGGCTGAGGAGGGGATATGACCTGTTGCTGTGCCCCCAGATGGGGAGGGATGTTCTTGGATGTGTAGAAATGTCCACACAGCAGCTGGGGAGTGCAGCAGCGTGGACGGCGCAGGGCTGGTCTGTCCCCAACGCTGCGCAGGGCTCACTGCCCAGCCAGCGTGTGCGAGCGTGCAGCCCGTCAGATGTGGCTCTGGCTGAGGTGTCTGGGAGCAGGTCCAGGCTCATGTGAGCCGGGGCGGCTGCCGAGCACACGCATCCTCCGTGCGAGGAAAAGAGATCTGAGTGGGAATACAACGCGCGCGATGGGCAGGTCCCTGGATGGAGCCACTTCCCTCCAGCACATCTGGAAAACTGCTCCCCTCCTCTGGTAAACAGGCTTCCAGAGGAAGATCTGTGCTCGTGCTGTCCTCCTGTTGGGATGTGGTGGAGCCAAGGTAGGAAAATCCAGAGGGATGGGAGGATGTGGGCTCTCCTAGAATAACTTACAGCTGTCCTGGAAGCTTGGAGACCCAGAGCACTGAGAAGTGTGAGTGCAAAGTAACAGATTTCATCAATTTTCTTTAGTCTTGGCAAAAGGCTGGAGAAAGACAGTTTCACAGGGACGATGGAGGGCCATATGGAGGATTTTCTCTCACCTCCATAGAAACAGGAACAGCAGCATAAGTGGGTGTCCAAGCAAGAGTCAGACGAAATCCTGGAGGATCCAGCACAGCTGATACTCCTCCTGAGCAGAGGAGGTCTCAGGAACCCTCAGTGAAGCAGTGTCTTTAAAAACCATCGTGTAACATCCTGCATCACTGAGGATGTGTTATTGATTTAAAAGGCTGGTGAGAAAAGAAATGGTGTCATGGTATGAGGTCCTCCAAGGAAAGGAAAGAATTCAAGAAAAGTGCTTCAGGTCCTCAACCCTGGAGTGGAAATCTGGGAGAGGAAAGGCCTATTTCAGGGCTCCTGCTGCAGCACAGGGAGAAGGGATGAGATAGAGCTGTAGTGCTTGAAGAGCAGAGCAAGGGTTTGCTTAAATCTCCAGTAACAATAATTATGTCACAGCTGCTGAGGAGATGGCCCAGAGCTATTTTGTTGGAGATCACAAGCCAAGATATGGGTAAAGAGGGAAGCTCAACTCTCTCCTCAGAGAGGGATCAACAGGGATGTTGTTCTTCAGTGTAGATGGATGTGGAGCCCTGTGCTCCCTCAGAGCACCACAGATAGATGTCACACATGAGAGAAAATAAGCCAGAGGTGTGCTTCATGGTACACTGAATGTTTTGCTGAGGTCCTGCTCCAGCAGTGTGTTCCAGCCTTGCCCAGGAGCTCCAGGCATGGAAACCTCCTGCGTAGTGGAAGGGGACTCCTTTTAGGAAACCAGGAGCCTGCTAAGTTCAGCTCTGGTTACAGCCTTCAACCATCATGTCATAAATCTTTTTTGAGGCATCCTTGGCAAGGGTGTTCTGCACCAAGCACCTTGCTCAGCAGCGTGGCCAGCATGGCAGCCATTTTTGGGGTGCATCTCTCTGCTGTGGGAAGGGCAGCCCCAAAGAAGTGCCCAGGGCAGGCTTGGGTCTTGGGAGCCCAGAGCCCAGCATTGGGGCCCTGGGAAAGTGACAGAAGATGTGACATTCACAGCCTCACCAGTGCCTCTTGCAGCAGGAGCTTCCAGCCTTTCCCACCGAGCATCCCTGGACAGTGTGATAAGGTAGAGAGCACTGGACACAGAGCTCCAAACCTGCAGACCCTCCCTGCAATGAGATAGTGTGCCTGGATAAGTTGACCCGAACCAAAGCAGTCTCTCTTCCCAGCACTGATGCCCACACACTCAGCAGCATGACAGCCAAGTGGTTCCAGTGCCGCTCAGTGGCTGGGACACGGGGCCCTGGGAGAGAAGTGCTGGGTATCAGCCCATGAGCTAAGGATGTGGGGGGTCTGAGTGTAGGGGTCAGCGCTGAGTTCTGGAGGGGTTTTTCTATATTTCAAAAACACCTACAGGAGCCTGTTCAGACTGAGCACTTCAGAGCTCTCCCAGGCACCTCTTTCCTCCCCTCTCCCTCCCCCCGTGAAGCTCAGTGCTGTCTCCTGTGAAATCTCCAAGTGACAAAAGGCTCTTTGGGACTCAGCATCAGCCACAGCCATCACCCGCCTGCCCAGCCGCATGGATGGAGTACAGGACCATCTGCTCCAGGGCAAATGAACCCCGTGGCCAGATGCTCTGCTTTGCTAAGGAGGCTGTAAAAGCCTTGGACCCAGTTCATGGGAACCGCTTCCCTCTCCCCCGCCTCCTCCTCCCACACACATTAACCTCTTTACTGCCACTGATGTCTTTCTAGCAACATCTGAGGGAGGAGAGGGGAGGTGGGTGAGAAGGCACGGGGGCGGAGGGGCAGGATGCTGAGGAGGTGTGCTGGGAGCTTGCCTGACACGGTGGTGTGAAGTTTGCCATCCTTCCTTCCCCACTTTGGGGAGGTGGAGAACAAGAGCCCCTTCCCAGCGGGGAGGCTGCAGGCAGCACGGGAGCGGGTGCGGGGGCACCGCAGGGGTGGGAGGAGGAGGTGGCAGAACTGGCACTCGCTTTGGAAGTGTCTCTGCAGGGGTTGGCCCTCCACTGCAGCCGATTCCCACGAGCCAACCCAGCCCCCATCCCCCAAAGCCTGTCCCCATGTTTCTGTGAACCATCCTGATAGTTCCCAGCCTCAGGCAGCAAGGAAAGCCCTTGGTGTTTGCTCTGGGGGCTTTGGCTCCGATGGGGAGGACAGGAGAGACGGCAGCTACCTGCAGGTCTCTGCAGCTGCGTTCCCTGTCACAGCCCATCTCTGCACTGGTCACCCCCCAGCTGGCTGCTGGGACGGGGGGACAGGCAGCCCAGCATGGGGAGCTGGGTGCGATGGTCCAGGCCTGTGTCTGTGCTGCTGGTCATCACTGATGTCCCACCCGCACAGCAATGCTAGCAATACTGTGTGTCTGCAACAGCATATGGCATACATTTGCACCAAGGGGGATGGTTTTAGAGGGGACAGGGATCCAGAACTCCTGCCACCTTCATGACAATAATCGGGAAGAGGCCAATAACCTCTCTATTGCCCCCATTTCTTCCAGTGACAGAAAGGGGGTATCGATCCCACCTGGCAGGGTGCTCCCATGTAGCACCCCAGTTTTGGATAGGGTTCACAAGCATCTGGGCCATGGGGATATGCCACCTGCATGGTGCTTAGTGCTACAAAGCCCATGGTACAGCAGGTGAGCAGTGGCTCATGCAGGACAAGTCCAGCCTGGACAGGGAAGCTTTCAACAGCCACAGGGTGATGCAGCCTCTACTGCAATGCTGCGTCTGCCTTTCCTCTCCCTCCCTTACTTGTTTTCTATCCTTCTAAATTAATTTCAAGTCACCCAGGACACCAAGAGTTAATGTTGCCCCACTCCAGTGGGCTAGGGAAGGGGGGAGGATGACACACAAGGGAACTGGGGACATCACAGGTGGGACACGAGCTTGCAAGGCACGGTGGCCTGCTGGAACAGACCTTGACTATTGAACCCTGAAAAATCTCCTCCTTTCTACCAGAGCCTTCCTTGCCCTGGTTCCCACAGCGCTCCTCAGCCACCCTGCACCTCCAGGAAGGTCACACGCCGCTGCTGTATCTCGCCCGGCGTGGTGGGAATCCGATTAACAACCGGCCCCCCGGCTCTGGGATTGGGCAAGGATGGGTGAGAGAAGGGCCCCGCGCTCGGAGAAGAGCTTTCCCACACTCTGTCCCCACTCGCCGGTGACGGCGGAGGAAATCGTCCATATCTAAATGTGTCCTGATAGCTGCGCTAATCTAGGGCTGAATGTGCAGCTCAGGGTGGGCTCGCCGGCAGCATTAGCGCAACACATGGCTCATATTCAACTCACACAAAGGGCCGTATTCTTCCTCCCTCCGCTCGGGCTTCGCATGCTCCAGTGGAAAAACAGAGCGGTGCCGGGGGTGAGGGAAGAGGGGAGACCGTTGAGATGGAGCAGCTGGCTCCCCTCAGGGACGCGGGGGGATCGCTGATCCTGGGCAAGGGTTGCTCCTGGCCTGATGTGAGTCCCCACCGTGCAGGCAGGGCTGTGTGATGCTGCGTTCACAGCTCTCAAAATCTGGCAGAGAAAAGGGAGAAATGGGGAGGGGGGTATTAAGCACCAGAGGGGTATTTTGGGGCAGCTGCGTGGCAAACTCCATCTGTGGCTCACAGGGGTACTCCACGGGATGGGGTTTCTCAGCTTGCTCACCGTGCCAAAAAAAAATACCAAGGGGAAAAATGTTGGCAAGATGTCACTAAAAAAGCCAGTTCAGCTCAACCTGGAACATCCCTCAAAACAACCCCACAGTGTTTTCTTCCCTTTTGGGGGTTTATTTTGCACCTTTTTAACCCTTCTTCTCCTTTTGGCTTTGCAGGGCTGTTCAAATAGGAAAAGCTGTTTTGAAATCAAGAAGGAAAAAAAAAAAACACCCCAAACTTTGTTTTGAAAAAAAAAAAAATGTTGAAACAAGATGTTTCGACATCTTCCAAATGATCTCCCTCACTTGTTTTGGCTGAAGCCCTGCATTTGCATTTGACCTGGATTTGCACATTGTTGGTTCCCCACAAAAGGGCACATTTTTTGCTGAACTCAATCCTGTGCACCAAAAAAGTAGCTCAGCTCCAGGGCCAAGCTTCTGTAAGCAGAAATTTTTAAAAACGATGGGCTGAGTACTTGGTCTGGATAAAGGTGAAGATCCTCCTCTCCTAAGGACCTTAAAACATACCTCTTTGCTCCACAAAATTCCCCTTTCCTGTCCCCCCCTTTTCTGCACTGCCTCCTCTCCTTTTGCGTCTGTGCTTAAGCAACCTCTCACCTAAACCTCTTTTTTTTCTACAGACTCCCTTTTTTGGGTCATTTAGTGAATAAATGTAGCTGCCAGGCTTGAATGCAAATTCTCAGAGCTCAGGAGAGCCCAGGAGACCATAAAGCTCCAGGATGGGGCAATCCTTGAGTACTGCTCTTGGCCGCTGGAGAAACTCTTCAGCCTTGGATAAGGAAACATTTTCCCCTGGCAAAGGGGTGCCCCAATTCTGCCCCTGCCTTCCTGAGCCTTGGGGGTGCCTCAGGGATGGGTATGAGGGGGCAGGAGGGCAGGCGGGCTGGCACACGTGGAGATGCCGGGGCTGCTCCTCACCTAATTCCCCTTCAGCTCACATTAGCAGCAAAGTCCCCACCCTTGCTTGCAGCCCCGTCGCGTGCCTTCCCATCACCTCCCCGCCCCGACACCAGAAGGGATGTTTTCATCCCGCCTTGCCAGGCACCATCTCCTTTGCATTGGGTCCAGTGGGTGCCAGTGGGGGAGAAAACCCCTGTGCTGAGAGCTGGGAAAGCAGTGACCTTCCCGATTTCCACTGGGAAGGGCAGGGAGCGAGGGGAGGCAGCCCTTCCGCGCCTGGCAGATCCTCTGCCGTCCTCTTTCTGGGCCCTGTTGAAATCTGCCTGTTTTAACTTGTCTGTATGTCTCACTGGGGAGATGGACTGGAAAACACAAGGCAGATCCAAGCAGCTTTCTCCACGGGGAAAGCTTTCAGCACATAATAGTCTGGGGCTTTGATGCCTGGTGTAAGATGCAGCTGAATAAAACCACGTAGAAGGAGTTTGAATAGAAAAGGGCATCTCGAGAAACAAGCAGCCTTTTCTTCCCTCTCCCACTGCAGAAGCTGCCCTGGAGCTGCCATGTGTGTGAGGAAAGGGGCTGGTTCCCATTTAATCTCAGGATGAAGGCTGCCACTATAAATGAGAGTAAATATATAATTCCTCCTATTCCTGCCCAGTTGCTATGGAGACCACAGTTCAATTAACCGAAATGCTGATGCCCTGTATACCACAAAGCTGCCCAGGAAAACATCATGGATGTGTCTATATATGTCAGTCCCACATTCATTTCTCACTTTTACTCACTTAGAGAACTTGCCAACAGTGCTTGGTGGGCACGTGATGCAGGCTGGCATCATCACTGTACAAGCCATGCTCACACTTCCCACCAGGGAAGGACCAAAACCAGATTCCTTGCTACGATGTGTAGGCTGGATGGAAAACCCCATACACGTAGGGAATTTCCGGAGAAGAAAGGGGAGAGATCTACTCTGTTTAATCTTCCTAGGACTTCACTTGGAAAACCCACAGACACACAGCTCATACAGTCCTGGTGACTTGGATCTGCAGCTTGGCAGGAGGCAGTGGAACTGGTGCAGAACATGGCTGCACCATTCACCTGTGTAAGGTTAGCTCTGGAGACAACCTCTGGCTGGGCCCTCAGGCAACCTTCACAAGGAGCTGGGCTTGGGAAGGGATTTACCTTCCTACCAGAGACCTGCCGGAGTGTTTTGGTCACACCTGGTCTCTACTTGAGGGCTGAAGCTGCCCTGCTTTGCTCACAGCCCCTACCCCACTGCAGTCCCTCCCTTGTGGGGACCACTGGGGCAAACCCATGGCGAAAGCCACCGGCACGGCTGGAGGTTTGCAGACCCCTCACCGCATCCCGGATTTCTCAAATTCCTCATCTCCAGGGCAGCAGTGGCCCCGGGACCTGAACGGGGACTGGGGAGAGACCTGCGGCAGGGAGCTGGCACAGGCACAGGAAATCCAGCTGTCAAGAAGACTCCAGCATGCTTACCCATCCCTGCCTCCCGGCACCTCTTTCTGGTGTGCGTTTGTGTTTCAGACAGCGCTGATCCTGCCGGCCAGCCCTTACCTGCCAGCATCTGTCAGACACCGCAGTAAAGAGTCGCCCCAAGGCATGAACAGCCCGCCATAGGGGCCGCACCTATATCCACCTCCGTGATGCAACGTCTTGCTGCGCAGCTGCTCGCCTCGCTGCCAACAGCCCCCGCGGCTCCGCTGCCGGAGACCGGGCCTCCAAAATAGGAGCTTTGGCACCTGCCCAGCTCTTTGCTCAGCCCCAGCCTTGGAAGTGAATCGCAACAAAAGCCAGAAAAAGCCTTCTCCTGCTCTGGGGAGAGAAGTCTGGGGGGTGAAGGCTTAACTTGGTGAGTTGAGTGGAGGAGGGATGAGCAATATGAAAGCCCCGTCCCCTTGCCCTCACAGTCACTGTCGCCGTGTGAAACAGGGAGAATAGGAAAACTCATCTTAGCTGCTGTCAGCAGGGTGAGAGCCAAGCCTGGATGGCCACCCCAACTGCTGTCACAGGGACCCCAGCGAAGGTACACCATGGCAGAAGGTTGAGCTGTGCCCTCGACACATAGGGTGCTGTCAGGGGGTGTCACAAGCCTTGATCAACGGTGCTGCCATGTTGTGTTGTGTGTGTGACCACAGATGCCAGTTAATAAATAAAAGGAGGGCAACAGGCAGGGTGTCGGGTGAAATTTAACCAGCCAGGTCCTGATGAGAGCTGGTGCAGGACAGCTCTGCCCTTATCCCAGCAATTATCCACATGGATGACACCAGCTCTTGCACACATCCCTGGGAGCAGAGTTAGAACAGAAACCACTGCAGAAATCCAAAACTCAACCAAGGACATGGGAGATGCAAGCCCAGACCCTAAAGGGACAAAGGTGGGGACTGCAAAAAATGGGGTGTTTGGCTGCTCCAAACTTTCAGATCATCTTGATCCTGTCCAGAAGAACTCACCTCTTTGGCTCTTTAGGAGGGTTTATTTTTCCTATTGGAAAATTTAGACCCTTATTCCCATTCCTGAGCTTGCTGGGGCACTGGAGCAGTTCTTCACTGTTTTTACATTTCTCATTGCTTCCCCTTGCTCTCTGTTTTTCTCTTCTGTGACACTGAAGCTTAACTAAACTCTGGAGAAGGCAGAGGAGAGCAGGGAATAAGATGTTAAGTCTGGCTCAGCATTTCTACAAAATCTCAGGAGATACAGGCATGGTTTTAAGTGCCCTTCGGGGTGCAGTCAGAGGGATAGCTGGGGGATCACCCTTTGAGTAGAGCTGGGTTAGTAATTCTCATCACTCTTCTTCACCTTTTCCATGGGACTTTCTGGTCTCTTCATCTGGGCTCTGATCTGACCACGCATGACAGCCAGGATGGCTTGGAAATATGTGTTTTTCTGGGATGGTTTCACTTGCTGTTTCTCAGCGTGGGAGGTTGGTATCAATGGAGTTTCTGCCCTTTCTGCTCTCTCAGGTAAGAGTATAGCAGGGGATTTTTATTGCTGAAGAAACCCGTAATATGCTACAGTTCATCAGCCCATCGGCATCCTCTCCAGGCTGTCTGCCACGCTGCACCTTGCTGGGAAGCTGACACCTATTTGGCCCAAGTGATGGGAAATGAGCTGATGATCTCTAAAACACAGAGTAGCTTTAAAAAGCTCATTAGCAGGGGGCTGTCATCATGAGCCTGATCCCTACCAGACATGCAACAGGCGTCTGCTCAGGCTGGGTTCAGCGGGTAGCAAGGGTCAGGTACTGCAGTGCCAAAACACACCCAGTGCCTCAGTGGTGGCTTGTCCACCAGCCTGGGGACAAGGGGGACAGCACTCTTGGGAACCCAGTGGCCATAAATTGCAGCCAGTGGAAACAACAAAGGCATGGTAGATGGGGTGGGGGGGCAAGAGGCATCGCTCGGGGCTGCTTGAATTTATGGCACCCTCTGGCTCCTATAGCAATGGATGCTTTTGACATAGGACTCAAAGCAACAGCCTTAGAGGGGGAGATAAAAGGCTGGGAGAAAAGAAAGGATCATCTTTTTTCTCCTCTTTCATTTTTTTTTGCAAATCAGCAGAGGGAGAGGAGGCACCATGGCAACGCCAAGCTCCTCGGGCGGGATGCTCAGCAGTGGAGGCCCCATGCTAACCACCCTTCTCCAGCCGCACAGCAAACCCCGCTGCGAGGCCATCCCTGCTGTCCCAGGCATCACACACCCATCACTGCGCTGCCGGCCCCGTTGGCGGGAGAATCCATTCCCAAGGAGCGATCGGCCACGGCCTCAGCTCCTAGGTGGAGAGGAGGAGGCAGCGAGGAGGAAAGGGAGGAGGAGGGCGACCCTGTTAACAAAACTTGGCTAAACAGTCTGCTCGGAGCTGTGCAGGCAGAGCGATGCCCTCATTGATATTGAAATCAGGTGCAATCCATCACGGGAGAACAGGCTCCTTTCATGGGAAGCTGAAAAGAGCCTCTCTCAAAGGGAGGGGGAAAAACTTGTCCAGGGGAAGGGTGAACCAAAGCGTGGCAGGTGTGGTATGGAGAGGGATGCTGTCCGCGCCAGACGGTGATTCATTGCCGAGAGGCGCGGTGCCATTGCCAGGGCGGGTGCGAGTGCAGGCGGCAAAGTGTCCCCTGGATGGTGGGAGGACAGTGGGGCTGGGAACGTGCTGGGTTTTGTCAGGGTCTGGCAAGAGCACTGGCACCACAGAGGGAGAAAGGCTTTGGTTTGCACCCCAGTGTGGGGCAATCCCTGATGGAGGAGTGGGCAGGACTGAGGAGGGCAGTTTGTGAGTGTCGGGGGGGAGGTGGCATCAGGCACAGCCCTAGGACACCCCACAGCTTTCACCTGTGACCGAGCTCCTGCCCCTGTGAGCAGAAATCTGACTCAGCAGTTTCACCCGTAGGTGCTGCAGGTCCCGGTGGAACAGCACAGAGCAGCCAGACATGGGGAGAGTCAGGATGAACCTTTTCACTCCTCATTTTAGACAGCATCCCTGCAGCTTTGGGGTGCTGCTGGGGGACCCAGGGCTGCCATCCACACTGGGGAGGCAACAACGAGACTCCCCCAGGGGGTCCCCAGGCAGGGGTGTAGACCAGACTATAAAGGCCCTTGAACTTGGGTTGCTCTCAGGTCTGTAGGTCTAGCCTCGTATTTAAAAAAAAGACAACCCAAAGTGAAACTGAGTTTGGTTTTCTGTGCCTCAAACCAACTTTCCACTGGGCTTGAGAGCCACCACTAGCTTCAGCACAGCCTGATGTGATGGGGACCACCTCATGTGGAGTGGGGTGCAAGGCATGGGTTGATGGGAGGAGAGGGCAGAGGTGCTCAGCCTCATGAGTTCCCCCAAAACTGCCTTTCTACAGTGGACAGCCTGTGGGCTCAACCCACGGTCAGTCATGTCACCCCATGGGGTCTTGCCTTTCAGTGTACATACGGAGGGTCAGCCTGGAGTCATCTCTCTGCAGCCAAAGCTGTTCAAGCAGAACGATGCCAAATCTGTCCCAGCATCTCAGTGCTCAGCCCCCAGCCTCAGCTCCCTGCACCTGGACACAATCACAAGTCCGGCCAGAGAATGGGAAAAAGCCGTCGGATCCAGTTCACCAGCAGCTGCTGTTTATTTACCCGGGATCCTTCCTACTGAGGAAAGATGGAGAGGGGGATGAAGCATTTCCCAACCCCTTGGGGCTGCCCCCCCCCCGGGGCATGATGCAGGGTTTGTGGGGGGATGGGAGGGATGCCTGGAGAGGGGGTGGAAGCGGGGGAAGGGTGTGTAACATCCTTGACAGAGCTGCAGAAGGACTGTGGCAGGTTTGGCCTTTCCCAGCACAGCACCGGGGCCCCGGGGAAGCCCACATCTGTGTGCGGGGGAGCCGGGCCAGCACCGGTGTCCTGCGTGGGCGAGCGGCAGAGGAAGCCAGCCGCGGGGCAGAAGCCCCACGCTACCCCGCGGAGGAGGGGGGGGGGCCTTGTCAAATATTGCATTCTTTTCTGCTTTTCTTTCTTCTTCTTTTTTTTTTAACCCCCAAAAAAGAAAACCATACAAGCTCTGGAGTTAATTAAGCAAAGGACAGAGAGGCTGGGATGTGCTGGGGTGCAGCTATGAGAGCAGTTCTGCTCCAACGGGAAAAGGGTTTTGATTCTTGAAGGCTTCCCCTTGCGCAGTGTCTTGCTTTGCATGGACTGTGGGTCAAGACCTCGGGCTGGCAGGGTTGCTCCACACACCACACAGCATCACCCATGCTTCCTCTGACCATCGTCCCTGACGATGTATGTGGGGCTGAGCCTGGCTGCCGCACTGCTTTGTCAGTGAAGCAGAGACTGAGTCGAAGCAGAGACTGAGTTATAGCAGACACCAAGGCTCTTCTAGCTCCTTGCCAAGAAGATTTGGGCACGTCATCTCCCTGCTTCATGCCTTACTGTTCTCTCTGCCTTTTTTGCTTGCTGCATATGAACTCTGATTTTTCTGGCAGAGAGCTCCATACAGCACCCTGCACTACAGAGTGCTAGTGAGACTTGCAATGCTCCCACCTAAACGTAGAACAGTGACCTGAAAGGCACACGAGGCAGACACTCACCAAGGGAAACTTATATTCTAGTCCTGGGATCAGGGCATTTATCCCAGGATATTGACTCTACCACAATGGAGCAAGCAGGCATCACTTCAGGAAGGGAGAAGCATCCCAGGCTGCATCTGTACGATTGTGCTTGGGTGAATGATGGGAAGGGGAGTGAAGGGGAAACTTAAATTTGAACCCTGGGCCCAGAGATCAGTTTCCCCTTATTGTTGTCAGAATAATTAAAAAAATGTTTCCTATATTGTTCCTGCTCACCTCTTCATATCCCACTGGCTGTATTTGGTTCTCCAACCTCCTCCCAATAATTACACATCACAGTGTGTCCTGCTGGTCCTGCACATGACTGGAGGCTCTTTCTCATTGTCACCATTCCTTTTCACTCCACCAGTAGCACTTTGCCTGACTGCCCAAGCAAGTGTCCCTCATCCCCCAGCATTGGGCTGGGTGGACAAGATGTGTCCCCATGGACCAAGGCAGGGCAATGATGGATGCCCATGTTGCCCTGCATGACTGAGTGCTGGTATGGAGGGGGCAGAGCCACCTCAAGACAATGCTCTCCTGGCCTTGCTATGGAGCAGAGCTGTTATCCTGGATGGGTTATCACTGCTTTATCCCTTTCCATGTTGCTGGAGCTGGGTTTGACTGGGCTGTGCCTTGGCAGCCCGGAATTGCACTATATAGGTCCTGGCAAAAAAAAATTATGGAGAAAGCTGCTGTTTGGGGAAAGCATGCTTTTATCCCAGGGGATTGACAGTGTGACCCAGGCAGGCAAGCAGGAGCATCGCTGGGATGAAGGCTGCCAGCCGAACACGGCCAGCAGGGACCAGCCCTTTCAGCCGCGTTAGACAAATAAACTCAGGTCCCCGGGGTGGCGGGGGCTCACAGGCAGTGACCAGTGGCGGTTTGACAGGTCACCCAGCCCCTGCAGCTGCCATCTGCTACTGCAACCTGTGGGTCCCCCAGAGCTGGTGGGAGGCTGCGTGTGAGGGTCCCCAAGGGGATGGGGGTGGCGGGACAGGGATGAGGAAGAAGAGGACGAGGAGGAGGGAAGGCTGCTCCTGGCAGCTTTGGGAGCAGAGCTGGCGTGAGGCTGTGAGCTGGAGAAGGCATATTCTGGCAGAATAATAATGAAAATAAACCTCACTAGACTTATTTTTAGTCCGTCTGCTGATGCTGGGACTATTTAGAGACTGGCTGACACTGTGGTCTGGGGCTCTTCCATGAGCCCCAGTTATCTTGTGTTTTGTCCTTCAATCATATAACTTGCTGGGAGAGAGGGAGTCATTTCTGTGTGCTGGTCAAGGACCTCATGCCTGGGATGCTTGAGCCCTTTGGTGCAGCAAATGAATAGATAAAAATAATGATTCACTGAGAATTGACTATGTCTGATATAAACTGTTCAAATGGGGAGAGGGAAAATGTTTGGATGAGGTTTTTGGGGCATGGACTTCAGTCAGTCTAAGGGTGAGATGACTGCAGGATTGGGCAGGTAACTCATCAGACAGCGGGGCAGATGTTTAAAGTCTTTTCCAAATACACACGGGCAACATCAGTGAAAGAAACAACCCACCTTTGTGGAGCTGAAAGGAGAATCGAAGAAGAGGAGGTGGTGGGGTCTTGCTATGGGCATGCTGGAGCAGGAGATGGGGTAACTGGGTTTGCGTGACAACAGCCAGCTCATTCAACCGCACATGGTCCCATGGGTGGGTGGGAGGCAACAGCGATGCTGCCCTCATTGCCGGCCACAGCCAGACCCCTGGAACGCATCCCAGTTCTGCTGGACGGGGTCAGAAGAGAGGGATGCTGAGTCAACATGATGCACGGCAAACCAGTAGCTCTTACCTTTCAGTCAGCACAGCAACTTTTAGGGAAGCTAACACAAACCAATTTTTAATGGCTTTAAACCCTCCCTGCAAGAAGGTTTGACAGGGCAAACACATGCAGACTCATAAATTAGCTGTAATAGCTGAAGCCCCATTGTGTAGGCAATGGCTCGCAGCACATAACAGCTACTCCTGGTTAACAATGCGAGGAAAGTCACTCTGCACATTCTTTATCCTTTGACACAAAGTGCAGCTGCAGGAATACCTCAAGCAGGATTTTCATACAAGACAATCATGTTCTTGCGGCTCTGCACATTCAGGAACGAACCCGTGGAGATAACGGGCCCAGGCTCACTGTGATAAACATGTCAAGATAATTAAAATTATGTCTTTCTTCTAACAGAAAGGGCAAGATCCTCATCTGATACGAGCTGTTGTAGCTTTGTATGGTCAATAGAGTCACTCCTGCTCACCCCACTGGAGACTGAGCCCACGGAATCGGCAGCAATGAGATGGGATCCAGCAACCAGGCTCTGTGAATACAGTGTGGTCGGAGAGGTCACTGTTTGGTTGATTGTGCCAAATTCTTATCTGTTCCCATCCAAAATAAATGTGGGATTTTTATATGTGTGTGCAGATGTCATTTAGAAGCCCGGCTGAAGGCAGACAAGCTGCCTGTGCAACAGGGCAGACAGCTTTCAGGGCTGCGGGAAGGACTGGGTGCTAAGCAAAGGTCCCAAATGAATTTTCAAAGTGGGAATGGTGCCAAATTTGGCTGCAAGGCTGCCGCAGGGAGCAGGAGCAGAAGGAGAACAGGGTCATTTATGTGCTCAGGGAGGGCTGGGGGTGGTTTTCACTGGGATGGGAAACACCGAAGTTCACAAGACAGCCTGGGCCAGGTTCCTGGAGGACTTTCAGTGCTGGAAAACGTCAGCCTGAAGGAAAAGGTCTGGAGGAGCCTCAGGCAGCAGGAGGGGAGAGGGAGCAGGCAGGATTGCCCTGCAGAGGAGGAACGGGAGCGTGCACAGGGCTGGTGTCAGGGCTTGTCAGCACAGAGAAGCAGAGCAAAGCTGCTATTGTGGAATAAAATATGCTGGAATGTGGACACGCCTATTCCAGAATAAAGCTGCTTTTTCCTAATTTAACTTAATCCACTATTTGTTTTTATTATTTTTATCATTATCAGATGCAGCTAATTTGGAAAAGCTGTTCCAATTAATTTCCCCGCATAGACAAGCAGTTACACGCTGGAAAGCCTTTGTCTGTTCGGCGGCAGCCTGACCAGCAGCTTCTATTCACTTCAAACCCAGCTCCTTTCTTCTCCCCTCTGAACACTTTTTCTACTTTGTCTCATCAGACCGTGAGGGGAACCGGAGCGGGAATTTTCCCTGCCAGTGTGGAGCCTGGGAGTCCTGTTTATGGGAGGGAGACCAGGAAAAATAGTGCTAAAGAGGGGGAGAAAAAATATCTCAGGAGAACAAGAGTCCAGGGCAATGGTCAAGTTGGCCATGATGACCTCATGGATGGCCGTGAGGGACTTGGCATGAGGCAGCGTCTGCCTCCCCTCTCACTAGACTGTTTAGGCTGTGGGTATTGCATGGCCCAAGACTTCAGCAAGGAGGCGGGAGTGCACTGGGCTGTCCGCATTGGAGAGACCTACAGCTCCAATCAGGGCCAGAACAACATCTGTTGGTGGGACCAAGACTATGTCCAGGACCAAGAAGCCCACTTGGATGCATCCACAGTGCTGGGTAGCAGGAACTTCCCATGCCAAGAGGAGGCTGCGATCCCTGTGCTGCTCCTGGCAAGGCAGAGCTGCTCTCGCAGAGCCCAGATGTTGCAGAGGAAGCTGCTGAAGAATGATCCATCCTTTCCTTTGGCTCAGAGATGAAAGCGGCTTGTAGGAGCTTGGGGCTATGAGCAAGTAACTGATTAACCAGCACAGCAGCCGCCTGGCTCTGTGGACGCCGCGAGAATCACCGTGCTGGTTTTGCTCGGCTCCTTCACCAGTCCCTCTACAGCTTTCAGCCAGAGTGAGACGAATCTGGGGGGACTTGAACATAGGGAAAAGCCAAGACACAAACCTACAAACCTCTGCCCAAGCTGATTTTCTCCTGATTCTTCAGTCTGTCTCTTTTCCTACATTTTCCTCTTCTTCGCCCCTTTTGCTCTGGGACTCGGCCATCCCCACACTCCATCCCACATGGTCTTGTCCTTTGGCACTTCAGAGAACTGGCCTATCCTCCTGCCGAATGGCAAATGTTGGTAGGCCACAGCTACACATTCATCTCCAAAAGCAACCTAAGAACAGTTCAGTCCATCATCCCCTGTGGTCTGGGCAATGGAGCCAGTGCCAGCAGAAAGAGCCAAGGGTATCCATTGCTTGTGTGGCAGGGAGCTCGTGAGAGAGGGATGTTAGAGGAGAAAGATGGAAGCTAAAGACCCAGAGTATCCTACCATATGTTGGGTAAACTGACACTAGAAGGAAGGACCGACAGATTTTCTCCCTTCCAGGCAATTCCTATGTTGTTTGTGGAGTCTCCTTGACCCTGGGAGACTCATTGCCTTAGAACCTCAGTGCAGGACTGTCGCGAGTTATTTCAGCTTACCACCAGGATACCATTTGAGTGAAATGAGTGAAGTCACCAAGCCCAGACTCCGATGAACCAAAAAATTAAATCACCTGCCCCACCAATGCATTTGGTCCCTCTCACCCAGTGCTTGCTAGCGCTGTACCTCCCTGCTAATAAAGCCTGGTACTTTGCAGGAGCAAGCCCACAAGAAGACTACAAACAGCTTCAATAAAAGAGAGGTGCTGCCAGCCCCCCTCCCTTCTCCCACAAGCGTTTGTATGGTCCTGATTTCCGCACAGACACTCTGATCTGCAAGTTGTATTTGCGACCATAAAACAGAGATTAGCTCTTATCTCTGGTAGGCAGCAATATCAGTCACCAGCCCTCGCTCCAAAGCGTTGGCAGCCAAGGACCAGCCCAGCACACAAAGATGAACTTGTCAGAAGAGGAGGAGGTAAACAACATGGGGAAAACCAGTTGAGGGAGGTGAACCTGGAAGATGGGATGATGCCAACCTGCTGTGGGCTGCAAGGGAGCCCCAAGCCCCAGCGTAGGGCGAGAGACAGGGGAGGAAGCGGTGATTAGACACCAGCATCTGCAATCAAGAGGCAGGAAGTGTGATCTCCAGGAAATGCTGGCCTCTCTTACTGTTCACGATAAGCTGCCGAGTGCCCCGCAGAGAAGTCACCCAGCCCTTCCGTGCCCCCCTGGCTTGGTGCCCGGCCCACAGTGCCCAAGCCCTGCGCACGTGGGGAACTGGTCCTTGCTGCTTTGCTGCAGGCAACGTTTCCCCAGTTTCCAGTGGCCACAAATTGCTAGTGGTCCCACAGAAATATCCAAGCTTTGCAGGGAAGGTGTCCCAGCAGGGACATGCTCCAAGCACCAACCCTCCCTTTCCCTGGCAGCGATGTGTTGGTGTACCTGGATGGAGGAGCTGTATAGATAGGCAAAAACACGGGACTGGTTTGGAGTCTTACTCACAGTTTACGTAGGGGTTTGGATTGATTCAGCAGTGGTGTGTATGGGAACAGGCTTTGGTCATCAGATGGTTGCTGGATAGAAAAAGAGAGTGTGAGAGTGGTGTGGGAGAAGACAAATGGAAAAAGAAAGAAAGCAAGCCAAAAGAAGAGAGAGGAAAAGAAGAGAGAGGAAAAAAAGAAAGAGGGGGGAAAAGAAGGGGAAAAAAAAAGACAAAAAAAGAGAAAGAAGAAAAAGAAAAGAAAAGAAAAGAAAAGAAAAGAAAAGAAAAGAAAAGAAAAGAAAAGAAAAGAAAAGAAAAGAAAAGAAAAGAAAAGAAAAGAAAAGAAAAGAAAAGAAAAGAAAAGAAAAGAAAAGAAAAGAAAAGAAAAGAAAAGAAAAGAAAAGAAAAGAAAAGCCTTTTGAAAGCCTTAAACCTGCCTCTTTATTTCCCTAAACTGTATTTCCCCCCCAAAGCCTCTTTCTGTACAGGATGAAAGCAGATTTCTCCTCTTTATTTTCATTTTCTGTGTCCTTTAGGAAGGCATTTGCTCGAGACTAATTGAATTTTCTGCCCGTGGAGAGAAAGACACGACACAGAGTGAGTTAAAGTCCGACACCAGGACAGGGCGCAGGAGCCGTGTTAACTGGTGTGGGGGACAGCCCCTCACTTAACAAAAGTGTTTAATTCTGTCCCCTCTTGTTAAGAAGGGGCGGAAGGAGGGGATATTTATTCTGTTCCTTTCTCAAGGTTTTTCCTTTCGGGTCACAAAGTGCCCCCCACGCTCCCGGCCCCCCTCCTCTCCCCGCTTTTGTGGCAGCAGCAGCTGGTGGGTTGCAAAGGGGACAGGCTTTGTCTTTTGACACACTCGAACATTTCTACACAGAGCTGGGGAAACCTTTCCCTTCCCCACCTCTCGCCTTTCCAGGCAAAGAGGAGGAGGAGGGAGCAAGGGACAAGCAGCAGCGTTACGGCCAAGGGGATAAAATGGCACAAAGGGTTATGAAGCCACCACAGTGGACGAGGGATCAGGGCCAGGCTGTGCAGGGTTGTGGTGAGCAGATGGTGATGGGCGCTGGGAGGGGGGGGTGGGATGACCTCAAATGCTGGAGAGGTTTGTGTCAAGCAACCAGCTGAAGGGAGGGGGGGGGAAAAAGCAATGCAAGAGGCAATGATCCTGTAAAGGAGAGTGCAGGGGCTGCCCCTTCCCAAATCCGACAAAGAAAACTCTTCTTTCGCTTTGTCGCCCTTCCAGGGAAGGGCCCCAGTTAATCTTCAGGCCATGACACGAGGAGGATTTGCTTGGTTTGCACTACATGGTATAAAAAGAGCTGCTTTCCCTGCAAGCAGCACCATCAAGTCTTCCATTAAGGATGTGCAAGCCCATCAGTCCCTCCACAAATGGTGTGCAAACCCTTTGGTCCCTCCACACCTCCTCCAGGGATGGGCCATCAGGGCTGAGCCCCGGGAATGGGTTTTTAGTCTGCATTTGACATCAGGATCACTGCTAGACATGAAGAACACTGTGGTGCAACCCAACGGCAGTGACCTGAGGCTGCAATGAGATCAGGCTCCTCATAGGCACGAGCAGGAAATTGGGTCTCGACACCTGAGCTAACCCCAGAGCAGTTAGTGTAAGCTGCCTGTGCCCACCCCATACCTTGTGGGTTTGCAGCCTGGGAATGGCCCCAGCACTTCTCCATCCTGGGCAAACTGAAAACTAGAAACTGAATCACTAGGCTGGAAAAGGCCTTTGAGATCATTGAGTCCAAGAGTAAAAACCAGCTTAAAGTAGAAAGCTAAAACCCAACTCTCTTGTGAGCTCACAGATTGAATTGATCTCCATGACTCCACTGACTCCTCCATGACCAAGCACCTCATATGACACCCCCGTCCCTTACCTTGGGCCCAAACTGCATCTTGTCTGCAGTGAAAACTAATCCTTCATGGTCTAATTGCTGCTACTGGGTGTTTGCCTACAACTGATACCCAACAGCCTGCATGGGAAACGGTCGTCCCTTCTTGGGATGAAGATGAGAACACGTGTGGGCACTAAAGGATAAGCATCCCAAACAGCAGCTGATGGCCTGATTAAAATCTGTCTGACTCTCCCTTATACTGGTGCAACTAGCAGCTTCAGCAAGTGGACGCTGGGGTAAAACCAGTATGAGGTGAGCCAGAAGAGAGCTGTGTGCTTTAACCTTTGTGCAGCACCAGGAAGCTTTGGGAAACGTCTGCTTCCACAGGAGCTTCCAGGAGAGCCCTAGCGAGTGGAAAATAGATACATCCACTCCCCAGAGTGTCTTATTTTTGTGGTGCCTCTTGAGTAAACCCACTTCTGAGGCTGTCCTAATTGCTCTGCAATAGAGCAGAGATAAATATTTATCAAACAGCTGCATCAGGAAACCACAGTTCAGAGAACCAGTATCGGGCGATGTGTCTCGGGAAGGATGAGTCTGAGTGGTTTTCGCTTGCTGACCTGCCAGGCTTCCTCCCTCGCACGAGGCAGAGCTTCACTCCAGCCCAGACCCAAGTGGCATCACACCAGTCCCACACCATCTCTTGGAGCTTTTCTAGAACTCTTCTTCGAGCTGGAGTTGCCCCCGTTGCTCTGTCCCATTGACCCGGTGTTTTCTGACACCTTTTCTTCCTCTGGCTCCATGGCCTTGCTTGCTTTCTATTAAAAAGCCCGGAGATGTGGCCCGATATTCCCCTGGGATCCCCAGCACTAAAAGAGGCCCACATGCAAATATTTAGCCATACTATTATTAGAGCAGGAACATCCAAACAGATGGCAACGTTTCTAGGTCTCGCTGTGCAAAAACTGGCTCTCCAGAATAAAACAGGCTGGGACAGAGCTCTGGGGCTGCCCGCTGCTCCCTGAGATCCCAGGCTGCTGCGCCAAGGCAGCAGGACACATGGGACAAGGGTTTTTCTAGCATCTTACTTATGTGGGATATCCCCTCAGCAAGCAGTGTTGCATCTGAAAAGAGAGGAAATAACGCTGACAATCAAATGTTGAGGTTCAGTGTGTCACACAAGGGGTGGATTGCATGCGTTCACAGCATTCACCCTTGCCTCAGGTGTGCCTGATCCCTCAGGAGAGATGAGGTGCTTTGCATTCACCACAGTACTCCTGGTGCTATCCATAGCTGAGCAGGGCAGAAACCACTCTGGTAAAGTTAATATCAGCATTAAGCAGCCTCAACAGCAAAGAAGAACAGAATTTCCTCTGCTGTACAGTTTGTGCCCATCCTCTAAAAATCCTACCCTCCCAGGAGCACTCTCTCAAACTAGAAATGCCCAAGGAGACAATTTTAATGCTGAGCATGAGCCAGCTGAAGTGCCGGCCTAAACTTCAGATGGATGATGTTCCCATTTAATTAGGAGCGGGTGTTTTTTTTGACTCATGCAAAGGGCATGCTATTTTTATAATGAGCTGATTTCAGATCACAGCCTCCTTATGTTAGGCTCTGCACATGCATCTAATGAAAGCCAGGTCTTGCCTGGAAGCCCATAAAATGGGCTGAGAGTTGGGAAGAGCACTCAGAAGCATCTCACCCAGGGGCTTTGCAAGGTTGCCCGCCAGGGTCTATTTTTTCCATCCTCGCTCATGTTGTAGAAGTTAAATATTTACTGGAGCTATTAAATATTTATGCTAAGCTGCTCCTCCCATGGGGAGACATCCTATTGCAGGCTCCCGGGGGTCTGTGGCCAACTCAGCTCTGTTCCAGAGTGTAAACCCACAAGGACTTCATGGGGCTGCCAGGGAGGGGAAGGCTCTGGTTTTGGCACCTATAATAATATTTGGTAATGGACTTGGTGCTTCTTTGGGTGTCTTCCTTAATGATCAAGTCCTTCTGGAAGGCATGGGTTGCTCTTTGCTGTTCTTCCTCTGCCACAGTTTGTGACACCACCTCATCCTCAGTGTGCAGGAAGCTGTGTGAGAACATCCAGCTTGACACAGCTCTGTCTCCCTCCCAGCAGGTCACCACCACCACGATCAGGAGGATTCAAGGCAGTGGGTCCCTAATCCATAGTGTCCAAGCAGACCCATGGTCAACACAGTAAGAGCAGGAAACCCAGTGGCAATGCCAAAACTTGCTGCTCCGCAAAGCACAAGCCAAATGGGAGAAGGTCCATTCCCAGGGGAGCCAGCAGCAGCCCTGGGACAAGCTCTCCACTCTCACCCAGGCTGAGCGGGTTAACGCTGCTGCGGCTCCCCACTGGAACTGCTCCAGAGGAAAAAGGCTCCACCACTTCCCTGTCCGCCTGGAAAACAGGCTGGCTGTTTTCTCCAGCGGCAGAAGGCTGTTTATTCTGGGCCAGATTCAACAGTGCTTTGTGTTGTGTCCCTGCTACCCTGAGCCTCTGCCCACAGGGAGGATGAAGGGCACAACCTGCCTGGGGGGAGCCAAGCACCCTCCCCGCCTGGCGTGACCCCCCCCCGGGCGCCACTCTGCCCTTCCTGTCCCCATCCCTTTCCTTTCCTCCCTGTCCAGCTCCACACGGGGCTGGGGACGCCCTTTCCTGCCTGGCACCCGGCTGGCCCGACGGCAGAGACGATGCTGCTGAGCACCATGATGCTGTCTCCCCCTTGCCACTCCTGGCCAAAATCCAGCCATGTTACCACCCCTCCATCATGCTATTGACCTGAAAAATGTTCCTGGGAAAGAAAGAAAGAAGGAAGGAAGGAAAAATAAAGGAAGAAAGAAACCAGCCTTCAGCTCGAGCGTGCTGAAGGGAGCGACAGCGCGCACGGGTTTGGCTCACTTCCTCGCCAGCTCTTTTCCCAGCAGAGCGATAAGAGACAGAGCGAGTACAATCACAAGCAGAGCAGGTCCCAGAGGCTCAACCGGCTCTGGCCAGGATGGCCAAGGGACATTGAGTGCTCCACAGGGACATATTTCCAAAGTAAAGTCATTCTGGTGCTCCTCCAGCACCGCAAGCCACCCGACAGCCTGCTGCAAAGCATCGCTGCCGCCCCCATGGCCAAAATAAAGCTGTGAGGAGCCCTGACCTGGCAGAGGCGGGTTTCAGTGCTCCCCAGGCAGCCCCTCCTCCAGTCATAGCAGTTTTTGGTGCAAAGAGCAGCACATGAGCTCAGCTGGAAAAAACCCACAGCCCCTGCAGCCTCCCCCAGCACTCCTGCATTTCCTGTTGCATCTCCCTCCTGTCCTCTCCATCTCTTGTTTCTCCCCCAGCACCACTACCTTCCTCCCTGGGTATGTCCACAGATGCTTGATGGGGCACAGATATGCTCTGAGCACAAACTGAGCACAGCTCATCCCGGATGCAGGATGGGTATTTTGCTTCCAGAACGTGGCTGGCACTGGAGGCAGGCAGCTCAGAGGCCGGTTTTGAGCCTGCTCCTCAGCTCACAGCACTACACAGTGCCCCTAACCTGTTGGAGGACGGGGTCCATGGGCTTTGGTCACCAGGGGAAGGAGGACACTTTTCAAGGGCACAGACCATGGGTGTGAGATACCAGTTGTCCTGCGAGAAGACTCTGGAGGAGCGTGAGAGGAGTTATGGCCACAAGGCCCAGCCTGCAGCTCCTTCAAAGTGCCCCTTGTCACCCCAACCTCTCCAAAGTCCTCCCCTGCTCCACAACCATTAGCCCCACAGCTAATCCCCTCCATCTCCATGCACATGATGGAGCGCAGGCCCTGTCCATCCGCTCCCCTGTGGGACCCCACTCATTTCCCACTATCTCATCCTGCCTCTGAAGGTCTGGAAGCACATGGGATCAGGAGACTCTCATCCACCCTGATGCAATGATGTTGTACAAAGGTCCCTGGAAGATGACAAGCCCAGCCCTGAGCTCTTTGTGGAGCAACCTCTGAAACCAGGAGGCCCCACAGCGTTTGCCCACCTCAGTCTCTGGCACAATCTGGTAATGCCACAGCACGCAGCCAGCACACTCAGGTCACCCTGACTGCTGCTCCCCAGCCCTTCCTCTTAGTCACCTCTTCCTTACCATAATAAATTAAAAACCAAATGGGTATTGTGGCACTGATGGCTGTCCTCGTTATCCTCTCATCAGCATTAAATTAACAACCTGACAATGCCCTGATAGCGGCATCAGCAGGGCCAAGATAAACAGCAGTAACAAAAGGAAATCAATCCTCCACAGCACCCCGTGGGGCTCAGGGTGTCCTGGCAGGCGACACACAGGCAGGTGTTCAGGGCTGTCCTACTGAAGAGCCCATCTCTCCACAACCTCCACACCAGGGATGCTCAGCACCCTTAAAGGACCCCGACAAGCTGTGGGCCAGAAGGTAGGACACCCTGGGTGGATCTGGGAGCCTGTCCCCTTGCAAGGTGCAAGTGGGATGGAGATAAGGCCCCAGTGCCCATTAGAGGATGTTGGGACTAAGTGAAGCTAACAATGTCCTTACAGGCAGCACTCTTGTCCATCACAAGGAGACAGGGATGCCTGTGGGACACCCTCTGCCTGGAAACCACATCTGAAATAGCTGTGGATGCTTCCTGGCCCATCTCCAGATGATGTGAGCAGAAGTTGGCTCGAACTCACCAGCAAAGGTCTCAGTGACGTCTTGCTCAAAGGCCCTCGCCGGAAGGGGCTGTAAAGGGGGTAACACCCCCTCCTTCCTCATCTTCCTGGAAAACAGGCAGAAAAGGATAAGTTGCAGCAGCCCCAGAGTGCATTTTGCCCTGGCTGGGGGTCTGGACAGAGCAGGACTCAGAGGCAGGCGCCATCAGGAGGGCTCGAGCCACCCCTGCTCCCTGGAGAGAGGCATACGCTGAGGTGGGACACACACCCCTTGGGAGGGGTTCCTGTTTTGAGGGAAGAAGAAAAGGACACGGACGTGGCGGTCAGGGATGTACTGTTGGCCCTGCTAATAGAAACCCTCTGTATAAACAGGGAGAGGATCCAACAGAGATCAGAGATGGTTTTTCTTTCAAGAAAATTAAACATTTAAAACATTTGAGAACACACGCCCTCACCCCCTGGACAGTAATTAACTTCTTCCTGTGCAGAGCATGGAGCACTTTCCAAAAACAGAGTTAAATGGATTATTTTTCAAAGGAAATGTTGTTGAAAGGACCTTCTGTTATGTCCTAAAGTGGGAAAACAGTCACAAGGACCGGGGAAGAGCTTGCTCCATGCATGTGCCACGTTATGGCTGCCTGAGGAGATGGTGACACTCCAGGTAGGTACTGCAGGTTTGGGGCCTCGTGGTGACTGAGCAGCAATCACTTTGTGCAATGGGAAAAAAGTCCTTGCTTGGTCACTGGATGACCTGAAAAAAATCAGTGCAAAGTAAACCAGTCACCAGCAGTTAAAAAAAGAAAAATCCCAAGCACAACCTGCAAGGGATGCATTGCATTCCCCCAGCGTGCCAGGGCAGTGGAATCTTGTCATGAGAGAGGATGTAAATTCAGATACAGATGCAAATATATGCAGCGTTCAAGGGGATTTACATCCCACGTCCCCATCTGAGCCCATCTTCCTGTGAACTTAGGATGAGCTCAGTCCTTGTGAATCTCCATTCTCAGAGCAGTAGCATGAAAAGAGGCAGCTGGTATGTGTGTTAAACAAGCACAGTGTGAATGACATCCCCGCAATAAAAGGACTCTGCTGCTAGCCAAGGTGTTTGGTGGGAACGAAATAACTTCCCAGGCTGATCCCACCACACTCCCCGTGCCTGCAGAGAGGCAGGGAACAGCACAGGGAGGCAGGGCCAGATAGAAATGTCTAAGAGCTGGTCTGGAGAGACAATTGTGCTTTGTAGGGAAGTTTGAGGTCTGGATGTTTGTTTTCAGTGCTGCATTGGGAGGAAAATAAAATCCAACATTTTTGTGACACAGACTTGTGGGGAAACCGCCATTCTCTGGTTGAAAAGGTCAGGTTTGCTTTCCATATCTCCCTCACATCAAAAATGTCCTGCAGTCCCTGGAGCTCGGGAGAAAATTTCCTCTTGTAAAGTTAAGTGAGGGCAGGCCTGTGGGGAAAGATCATTCCTTTTCCTAGACCAGCTGAAGCCAGCAGGGAGAAACTGGTCTGGGTTTGAGCACCCAAGTGTTCATTCAGGTCTGGGCTAAAGGGTCAAGACACAGCAGGAGCCCAAACATCCACCAGCACAGGGCAGGAGGAGCATGGCTGGAGATAGGTCAAAGCCAACAGCAAGTTTCCAAAAGCAAACAGTGTTATTGGGATAGGACAGTTGTAGTCTGGTACAGTCAGACCTCAGTCACTGCACAGGGGCTTCAGCTGAGCAGCCAGGCTCTTCAGGCTACTCAGCAGGACCTGCCTGCCTGGAGACATGGGCAGCCCAGGATGTCACACCAGGGATGCTCATTTTGGGACCCTGCCTAGAGCACAGGACTCAGAGCTGCCATCAGGCATGGCCCTGCAAGGGCAGCCCTTGCTCTGCTCTCCTCTCCGGAGTACAGCACCCATGAGAGGCCCACGTGGCCCTACAGAGCTGGGGGATGGGGCCGCAGTTGGCATGGGGAATGATGCGCTCAGGGTGAGAAGTCTTCTGAGACAGCTCCTACCGTTTCTCTTCAGCTCTTGTTCTCATTATAATCCTATATATCACCCAAAACTTTCCAAATCCACTTTGGGCGTATGTCCTCTCTGACTTCATGCTACAGCCTTCCCTTGGCTGAGATTTAGCTTTTAGCATCTTTGCTCTGGTAAGAATCCCTCTGCGCCAGCACTGCAAGGAGTTTTGGCACCACTGACCAGTATGTCCCTTATAATGAGACATCCAGTGCTGAGCCTGGGAGGATGGCAATGTGTACAAAGAGAAAATAACTCAAAGGGACAAGACAAAGGGATCTGTTGGATGGGGACCAGTGCATCTGGGGAAACATCTTTGTTTTAGAGCGGGAAGAGTGCAATGGGATAAAAGAGAAAGAAAGAAAGAAAGAGAGGAAAAGGCATCCGGACCAGGATTGTTCCTTGTCTGCAGGTGTGTGTGTGGGGAAGGCAGGGCAGCACCATGCATTTTTGACATTAAAAGCATTGCAGACCGGTCACCTTTGACTGTTCATCACTCTGTGCTCCCTCCTGGGGTGTTGTGTTCCCGTGCCTGCAGGCAGCGTGCTCCGTCCTTTTCTCTTTTCCCCACCATCTGCCGTCACAAATTCCCCTGAGCGTCTGCAGCCCCGGCGTAGAGTTTCAACCCGCTGCAGAGAACAAGGAAAGAAACCCAAACCCAACCTGGGCCAGCACAGGGAGGGACAGGACCCAGCTTGTGCCCGGTCCCCATCTCACTGTCACCTGGTACTTTGGATCAGCCCTGGGTGCCAGTGGGCACAGGGGGCTGCTTGTCCCAAGCTGGGGTGGGAGGAGGGTGGGGAATGCAAGGCTGGGCATGCGGCGGGATCCTCTTCCCTTGTATGGCCGGGGCAGCACGGTCCCTGCTAACCCCACTGTTTCAAATTACAAAGCTGCTCCGATCCCACCGAGCCACCTCGGATCCAAGGAAAGAGCCGGCGGCTGCTTTGAAATCTAGACTGGAGTGTCTCCAGCAGGCAGCACTTAAAACAACAGCTGGGCTCCCTCCCCGAAGGGCACCGCAGCACCCCAGACCTTGGGGAAGGGTGGGCTTGGAGGCCCTGGGGCAAGGGAAAAGGGCATTCAGGTCTGGAGCAGGGCCCCCACAGCCCCAGATTATCCAGCACCTTCCTGCACCATTCCTGGCTGTTACTCTTCTTCCTTAAGGGGCCAGAGAAAATCCTGGCAAGTCAACAGTTGTGAGCAAAGGTCTGGAATAATTACACTTGTGCTGCTCTTATTGCCCTAATCTGTTCTGAAGCCTTTTTGTGCCCGCCAGTGCCTCCAGCACACCTCCCCAGGTCTCAGGCCACCCATCCCTGACCTTGATCCCCTCTGTGCTGGCAGGAGCTGGGAGGATGGACGGAGGGCACAGGGGGCTGGCTGTCCCACAGGCTGATCCCATTCTTCACGCGTTGTTAACTCCCCCTCCACCTTAGGTCGGGGAGGAGGGCGCAGGGCCATCACTGGGACAAACCTGGTCATGCTCAGCCACATTCCTGCCTTGAAAAGGGCCTGGGGTGCCCAGGCTTCAGTGGACAAGGGCCCCAGGAGATCACATTACTCGGGGCTTTTGTAGCCCTAACAGCCATGACCACGTAACAAAAACCTATTAGTGTGTGGAGGGTGGGGGGAGACACCATCCTCCCCAGCTCAGCCTGGCATTAATACCCCAAAACAGATTAATGATGCTTAGTGCTTTGAAGAGGAGAAAAATGAGATGGGAGACTAATTGGGGAGATCAGGAGGAAAGGCAGCATGTACACCCCTCCCACCCCTCAAAACCCCTGCCAGTGCTCAGGGAATCTGCTTCTCCACTGGGGTCCCCCACTGCATAAAGGCAGCTGCACGGGGAGCTCAGCCTGCCCTGGAACCACAGCCCAGTGGGCCAGACCTCCTTTGGGGGTGTCCCCCCAGCCAGCACAGGGTGACAGGGACCAGGGGCTGTAGCTCAGTGCACACCCCAAGCTGCAGCTTTATGCCACTTGCTCCTCGGGGGATGCTGAGCTCCTGCTGCACACCCAGCCCATGGCAGGAGCCAAATTCAGACCTCGGCTGTGCAGCCTTAAGCCCTGGCACGCTTGTGCCGCATCGCTGCGAGCAGCCTGAACAAACGCGGGCTGTTTGCAGAGCGGCAGCAGGAATGCTGGCCCGGAGCCCGGCGCGCAGCGGGGCCAGCAGCTCCCATCCCCTCCCTGCTGCCAGCCCTCTCCCTCCGGCACCACGGCCCCAGGGGAAGGAAAAAGGCTTCATGGGGCCGGTGAGCAAAGAAGGGAGAACTTGCCAGCGCAAACAAGTCAACTGACACGTTTCATAGGCACCACAAACTCACTTTGCAAGCGCGTTGGCTGCTGCATGGGATGTACCTACCCACACTGACAAGGGTGCCCCATCCCTAAAAAGCTGTTACGCATCCTTCTCACCTTGCTGACCTTTTCACCGGTGTGATCCCTCCTGCTCCATAAGCCTCCCACAAAACTGTGACCTCCCTGCATTCCCTAATGCCCGGGCAGACTCTTAAATAGGTGTGAGACAGGGATTTCCCAGGGTCTTGGGCTGGGATTAGAGAGCATGCTCAGACCTGGCTTGAGAGCTCTCAGCAGGGTGCTCTGCCTGATGGCTTTCAGGCTTGCTTCCTCCCCTAATTAGAAACATGCAAACACCAATTACCTGCTCTCCCTTTGACACCTCTAGGAGAGAGACCTTTCCCTCAGCCCAACCCTGGGATGGACAATCAAACACCACTCTGCAAACCCTTTGTGGGGAAAGATGCTCTCATCTCCAAGGGTCTGGCCACGGGGCCTTTCATTTGCATTCACCATCCTGGCCATGATTACTGCTACAAAGGTTGTTGATATTTGCTCTAGGCTTCCCAATAGCCCTTTGCAAAGGCCTGGCACCAGATGACAGGGCTGAGGACCTCCTAAGCTGAAAAGCACATGTTACTACACTATGCATCCCAGGGCCAGGTTCCCAAGCTTGGACAGCAGATCTAAGTCTCTGGGTCACAGGCAGTCAATGAAGTATCCTTTACCCAAGCGTTAGCTGCTCCAGCCCCCCACCCTACCTGTCCTGCAGCATCTGGACCTTCTCAGCCCATTCCATCTTCCCAAAGAGGTATGAAACCTCCTAGGACCGATTTACCCCATCTGTGCATCAGGAAAAGCATTTAAGGCTTGGAGGTGTATCAGGGCCACTGCAAGCAGGAAAGAAAAATAAACAGGCACAGGATCTCCTGGCTGACTAGCAGCCCTGAGAAGACGACCCAGATCCCTTGGTGTCCTAGGTGAGTTAACAACCTCACCAGCTTCTGCAAACATTGCTATGCTCCTTGTTGCAGCATCAGCTCTGAAATCCCAGCATGCCTCAGTTCCCTCTTTGTGCTCTGGGACTGCTGTTCCCAGGGGCACAGGGACAACAATTACAGGCCACCTTCTCCCTTTCTTGATGCTCTGGTGCTTTCCTTTTACCTGACTCCCTCCCATATACTGTGTTTGGGTATAACTGTGTGCACCTCTTCCCCACTGAGCTGATGAAAGAGCCTCCCAGTCCCCCACCGTCGCCCTTTGATACTCCATCACAGCCAGCCCCTGTTTTGCAGAGCTAGGAATTAAAAGTGACTAGCGATGCTTTCAGGCCCATCTAACGACTTCCAGAGCCTTAATTTAATTTAATTACCATCCCCTTCTTATCTTAATCATCCCGCCTGTGTTTATAAACAAAACACTGACTCCCTGCCCCACAGGCTGCAACCTGAGCGCGGCACCTCCCATCTGCACAACTCATTACATTCCTCCCTCAGCCCATCTGCCAGATGTCCGCAAGGAAACCCGTGCAAGCCGCAACTGGAAAGCCAGCACAGGGAATGTGCTCCATTAACCGCCCGGCTTTCATCCGCCGGCCCACATTTTCCTGGAACGCCCTCTTTGCTCCGTGCCTGGGGTGAGGTATTTGGGTTGGGGTTGCTCGGCCCCATTCTCTGCGCTGCAGTTGTTGTTGGTAGTGGTGGTTCCTGCTGCTGCCAGCTCTAGCGCCGGCTCCTCTGTCTGGGTGTTTGTGTCGAGCAGACAGCCTGGCTAGTTGATTTTTTTTGGGAAGACTGGGGTGCTGTGGGCAGCCAGAGCAGTGTCTAGAAACTGCTGCCCTCCAAATATTCATCAGAGAGCATGTGAGTTGTCTTGGGCAGAACTGGGCTCCTGGGAACAGCCTGCTCCTGCCAGCGAGAAAAATGCCGTGGATGGAGTTCACGTGGTGGCTCTGCAATCCCAAAAATGAGCCCGTAAATGGCAAAAAAAGTCATTCCTTGCTGTCCCTGGGGATGCCAAGGTCCCTCCAGCCTTGTGTGGAGCATCTTCTCCTTGCAGTGCAGATATAGGGTGAACGATAAAGTAGCTGACTCCATCCCTACTCTGCAGACTTTGAGGCCCTGTGTGTGAGGTTTTCCCTAAAGGATGTCCATCTCCAGAAAATCTGGCTCTTCCCCTCTAGACAACCCTGATTACCTCAGCCACAGCTGAAGAGAGAGCTGGAAACCTTCCAGTAGACCTCTCCTTTGGTTTATCTCATGACGTTGATTTTCAGTCTTTCAAGAGCCCAGATTCTTGCCAGTCTGGACAAACATCATGGAGATAACCCCGCCGTTGTAAAAGGTGAGGTGAGCTCCTGCTAACCGAAGGGAGTCTTGTAAACACCAGAACAAGGGACTTGGCTCAACGCAGGCGTAAAAACAAACTTTGGCTTTGACTTCAAAAGCCTCAGAGTTTAAAAAGCAGTTATGATGCAACCTCCTTTGTGTGTGAGCGGGGGATGGCAGTGCCGGTTTCTGCAGGAAGGCGGGATGTGCCTGCTGGCCCAGGGGGGCATTTGCAGAAGATTTTGTAAGCCTGGTGTGGTTTAGTGGCAGCAGACCCATGGAAAAGTGCATCCCACTCCCGAAGTTCGGATCCTGCCTCCTCCAATAGGAATGAAGCTGCTGAAGGGCTGCCCACGGCATGGAGGTACTGGGAGGGAAAGAAATACCTTGCTCCACTTTCTCTCCTTACTGCTCCCTGAGTTTTCTCTGCCCCATCCTCTGGCCAGCTGCAGAGCGGCAGAAGCACAGAGCATCGCTCTGTCAAGTTGTGGTGGGGATGAGTGACCAGCTTAAAACCAGTGCTGGGAAGAGGTCTCAAGCAAAAATCTTTAAAATCATCCCTTTCCCCATCACTGAGGACTCTTGATAAATCTGTGTCCATAGAGCAGGCTGAACAACACATTCCAGGTCACCGAAGCTCCTAATTCCTTCCCATGGTGCTGGGTCCTGGACAGTCACACACTCCTGGGGCCAGGGATGCTGACAGCAGAGCCAGCTGTGCCCAACAGCATTTCTCCTGGAGATGTTTTCCTGGCTCCCACAATGGCAGCCAGGGAAATGCCCAGATACCTGACATTGCAGAAGATGTCTTCCTGGAAAGGGGCACCCATGAGGTCTGGTGCTTTGGTTGGGTAAGAGCAAGGTGAAGGTTGGGCAAAGGTAATGCCATGGGTACATCAGGGAGACCAGGCTCCTGGGCAGCACTTTTGGAGTGTTCCTCTGCTGCTCAGGTGGCAGTACTGGTTTAGGGGAGCACCGGTTCAAGTCCCTGTGGGGAAATCTGTTCCCAAGAACTCCAGCCTCAGCACTACCCTGTCCTTAGGTGGATATCACCACCTCCATGAGCAGAGGCAGGGTATGTCACCAGCTTGTGGAAGGGACCTGCGTGGTGAGAGCTCCAGCCCTGCAGCAGCACCTGGGGAGCAGTCACCTCTGCTCAGAGCAAACGTGTGGGACTGTAAGAAGAAATGACACACAACCATCTTCACAGCCAACACTGTGTTCCCCAGTCATTTACTGGTGTAAATGACATTCGAAGCCCCTCTAACATGGCCACGGTGTCCTCTGTGCTGAGGTGGGGATCTGAGGCAGAGCGTTTGCACTGAGCTGTTCCACTCGTGACGGTCACTGGAAGGAAGGACACAGGTTTTTCCTACTATAGCTTAGTCATGGGACTAATAAAGCCTCTTTAATCATTGTTCGTCGCTTGTACACACACTTGCACACAAAGACATGCTCAGAGCTGAAGTGCAGGGGGAGTCAGCACCTGGCAAAGTCGTTACAGGCTACTTTAATTTATTTTTAATCTGATGCTAAGACAGAGGAAAAAAGATCAGGCAAACTTCCTCCAAGAGAAGAACTTCTCCCACATGGGAGGAAAGCTTCATGAGCTGTGATGGTGGTGTGTGGGCGAGGAGGGAAACTGAGGCAGGAGAAGGTGCAAACCACTGTGTCCATGAGCGGGATGGCACAGTGGGGTGCAGCCAGGAGCCTTCACTCTGCTGAGAGTGAGAATCCCTCAAGAATTCGGTTTAGGGATGCTAGGGTGGGTGCAGGTGGTGGTGGTGACAAGCATCTGCTGAGCATGGGGCTAGGCGAAGCAGGGAGGGTTACCTAAGGGAACCACGCCTGGCAGAGTCCAAGAAAAACTTCATTTTTCCCCTTTTTCTTTTTTTAATTTATTATGGGATAACATATAAAGCTTGGTAAATGTTATTAAAATATTTGTGAAGTCGGGTCTGGTGTGTTCACGTCTGACAGCAGCTTCCTTGTGTCCTTTCTCTGAGATGGAAAGATCAGCCCATTGGAAAGGAAAATACTTCAGTGACATGTTTACTTTTTCACAGCTTGTTTTCTCGCCTGGATGGGAAAGCCTGAGGCCATCAGCAGGGTTTCAATCCCGCCAGCCTGCTGCTGGCTGGCAGGTGGATGTACCCGCTGCAGAGTGTGAGAGTCCTTTTCTCTCTCCCAGATGCTCTCTGCAGAAGTGAAGGGTCTGGTGGCAGTCGGTGCAGGAAGCTGGGGTGTCCCAGTCTCCATCTGAGTATTTCAGATGTGCTGAGGGTCCGTGCCAGCCCAAAGTTGTGCCTCTTGGTATCCGCCCATTTGATCTAATCCTGCTTTTGCCTGGGAAACCTCCTCTCATCTCAACCCTCTCTCATCTCAACCCTGACATTTAAGGATACCGTGATCCAAAACTCTTCCATGTATAATGCTAAACAAGGAACGCTCTATAAATAACTGAGCTTCCCCACCTTGTCTGAGTAGGCAACACTTACAGGCCCCAAATCACTTCTGGGGCTCTTTTCCTGGACAATCCCAATGTGCCACCCTTCTCCTTGTCAGAGGGATGCCAGAGCCGTGAATGGCACTCTCCTTGCTCTCATCCTACAGCCACAAGAAATAAAAGCCCTGCCCTTGCCCCACCACATCCCAGGACAGTGGCTGCTCTCATGGCTGCTGCATTGCACCAGGAGCAGAGCTACTGCAGTGCTTTGCATCCACAAATCTGAGGGCCCTGGAAGCTGGCATTACCTCTGAAGGACCACAGAAACATTTTAGAGGTTGTCTCACTAAAATAAGGTTAGAAACCATGGTTCTGCCATGACTTTCACATGCTATTTTTCCCAAGACAGAAAGGTTGTCCCATCCTATAAATAACACCTTTTTTTGTTCCTAGACTCTTTATATGGTTGAACTAAAAGAGGTGGTTCTGGCCTGCACCAAGCTGAGTGATCTGGCTTGTTCTGCAACAAATGTACAAGTTTTATAGGAATGGGTTTATTTTTCTTTTTGAATGGGTAGAACTGGAGAGGCCAAGGTACCAATTTCTGTGCAACCCACTGGAAAGGTGGCTGCCTGACTACAGCTCCCTGGGGAAGCTGCATCTCGTAGCCCTCCCTGCTTTCCCTCCCTTCAGGTGAGCTGTGATGGGTTTGTATCATTAGCATTTATCAATCTATCTGAGCAGCAGGCTCCATCTGTACTGTGGCCAGATGCCAAGTCAAACCACACAACCAAGGCTGCTGCGTTGACAAGATCATCTTTATCAGCCCAAATCCGAGCCCTGTAGAAATGAAGGAGTTAGCAGACATCTATTTTCATCATTTTCTGGGATTGGCATCAGTTACACCCCTCATTTAATTAACTACACACTGCTTTGTATAAAAGCCATCTCAGTATTTCAGCTGTGATGGATGTCAAGCTGGCAGCCTCTAAATAACCCAAGGAGCCTCAGTGCCCTTTCTGAAATACTGGCTCCTTTCTAGACCTCCTCCCAGCCTGAGACATAGGGGCAGGTTTTGGGTTTGGGAGACCTTCACAGCACAGTGCCACATCTGCACATGAAGGCAATGGGCATTGATGAGCACTGGTGCAATTTCCTCCAGGAACAGTCCCTGGGGTCAGGACCCAGAGGAATGTGATGGTGTGGACAGGATCTCCACACCATCTGGAGATCCCAAGGACTGGGATTTTTCCAACTCTTTTTCTTTGTGAGTGTGATGAGGATTTGAACTCAGCCCTTCCCAAGTGCCGCTCTCGAGCATTATTCCAACGGGGTGCCTCCGTTTCCATGACCCTATTTCCACCCTCGGCGTTACACTCCACTCCAGCTCCATGAGCTGTTCCAGATGTTTTGGAAACCCCCTTGCAGCTTGGTAAGAGCTCTAGAAAAAAAAAAAAAAGATAATGTCTCCCAGCAGCCAGATCTAAAGGAGGAGGAGGAGGAGAAGCAGAGGATGTGAGGAGCAGAGGCATGGCTGGATAACCTCTCCCCAGGCTACAATCCACATCAAGTACAAAACAGGGATGATGGAGTGCTGAGGCAGGTCAGAGCTACCCCAGATGGCTCTTTGGAGCTGGAGGCTAAAGCCCTGTGGCCCCTCTGCCTTCCCATCCGTGGGAGCTTTGCCCCCAGCTGCAGCAGATGGGCATCTCTGTCCCAGACCTGAGAAGTTAGAAACCGGCCGTCAGCCATGGCAGGAGTGAAAAAGAGGGATACAGAATATTCTGGAGTTGCATCTCTGTCCTCAGGTCTGAGTGTGCCTTGGTTTCTGCTGAGCTGCTCCCAGGATACAGAAGAGGCTTCAGCCCTGCTTCCCAGAGCTGCTCCACGAGCAGGAAAATTGTGGTCACGGTGTGGATGGGTCTGGGTTGAGCCTTTCCTGGATTAAAGTCTTCACAGAGCACATGGCATCTGCCCACACCATGCTCCTGCTGACAGTTCCTGTCCCTCCCTCTTGCTGAGATCTCACACACACAAATGCTTCATTTATAGAGCATCCCTCCACCTCCCTGCTGAAATTCTCACGCTCTGCTCAGTTCTATCCATAAGTATATAGAATCAAACTATATATAAATCCAGCACCAGAAATAGAGAGTGACCGAATCAGCAGCCTGCATTCAGCCTCCACCCAAGTCAGGAGGTGCTGGAAGCTGGACCTGACTCCAGACTTTGTGGCTGGAGCCCATCTGCAACTCTAGAATCCAAAATGAAAATAAAGAAGAAACCAACTAACGTGGCACCTCCTCGCCTTGACCACAAGCTCCCTGGGGCAGTGACTGTCTTTTTGTTTGTCTCAAGAACAATTTTACAGTCTGCAAATGAGTAGCTGATCAGGGTCAGGGAGTCTGGTTGTGGGAAGGGGCAGAGGAACAGAGCTCCTGATGATGAGCTGGGCTCGTTGCTCCCCCAGCTCTAGTGGGGCAGGCAGTGGGACAGTCAGCAAAGGAAAGCTACACTTAACCCTTCACATCATTCCTCAGCATTGTGTGCCCCAAAAATATCATACCTTTGGCTACCAACTCCTTGGCTTCCCCCACTGCAGTCCCAGGCTCTGAGGTGCTACCCCCAGGCAGCTATTCCTGGTCACCAGCATGGTACAGGGGGTCAGGGAGAGGAGACAGGCATTTGGCTAAAGGCACCTCTCAGCCCCAGGGCAGGTCAGGGACTGGCATGGTGTTTGGTCCTTTCCAACCGAAAAAGGGCCACCCAGGGGCCCAGGGGCACGAGGAGTTGTAATTTAGCAACTTGAGCTTGTGTCTCTCGGTTTGAGCTATCCTGGTGACATCAGGAAACAAACACATTTGGTTCCCTAAATGGGAGGAGGGTTTTTTGTCATTGTCGTCATTTTTCTACTTTCGGTCTTTGTCAGCAGCCCTTCCTCTTCCTCCCTGCTCTCTGAAATAGCAGAGAGCTGCATCCTCCTCCTCAGCTGCTTCTTGCAGGCTGCTGCAACACCCGGCACTTCTCCCCAGCCACCAGCCCTGCATAGCAAAGGTCAAAGCCCACGTGGAAAGAACAAAGTCTCCAAGCTCAGGGTTTTGTTGACTTGGTGGCCCAAGGCAGATATGTATTGGGGTCTTGCTGGTACTGGTCCCCTTTGGATGTATGCCAGGCCCTGCTGGGATGAAAACGCCCTTCCCATCACTCACTTCCCATGTGTTGTCCTCCCTTCCCCCAGAAGGAACCTTATGTCTCCCCATGCCAAGATCATGGTCTCTTTATGCCATCAATGCAGTGGTGCAAATGCACTGCACCGCTTCAGCGCAACAGGACCAAGAAAAGAAAACAGTGGTGCTGCAAGGAGCGGATCAAATGCTCAAAGACGGAGGAAGGACATGCTCTGGATCCCAGAGCCACAAGCCTCTCACTTCCTAAACCTTTTTCCTTGACCAAACCACAACTTCCTCCTCCAGGAATGCCTTTAAAACCCCTCTAAGCTCCCTGAAGAGCTCCCTGGTGTGGACTTCATGCTTCCATCAGAAGCTCCGGTAGCCAGGCATGATGCCCATCCTACTGTGTCCCAGCACTACCTACCACCAATCCACCCAGGGGACTGCTCATCCTGGTCAGAGGCAGCTCCATCTCTGGTGCATCTTGCCAGTGCTGATGGATGGGGATTCTCCAGGCATAGCTTCCTGGGCTGGCTGCCTGTTGGGAAGGGGCTTGGTGCAGCTTCCTCCTGGGTAAATATTATTTGCACTTTTTGTGTGCTTAGAAAAGGTCACCCAGGGCTGGGCTGAGCAGCCAGCTGGAAGAGACTGGGTTTGTGACATTGATGGTCTCATAATTTTCTCCTCTTTTGAGCTCTTTCTGCCTCCTTTGGTGATAGTTACCATCTGACCCCAACCTGGACCTTTCCTAGTTCTCAGCCTGGAGGACAGCTATTTTCAGGGTCTATGTGGATTTCAAACACGGGCACGGGAAGCCTCATGTGATCATCTGCCCATGACTTCTGCTGATAACCCTGAATAAAAGATGGTGGAGTTGGAGAGCCACACAAATCCCAACATCCCCAGACCCTAACCGTCCTTGTGAAACCTGCTGAGAATTATCAGGGCCCCAGGGCACAGATACACCCTGAACCCCAGAGCATCCCCAAAACCTCACAGGTTACCTCCCTCCTTCCCCCGCCAGCTGCAGGCTTCCCTCTCCTCCGCATCGTCTCCAAACTCACCTGCAGGCGCGTGACTGCGGCTCCGGCCCACGCGCTGGTCCCCGGGGGAGGAATCCAGGCTTTGATACACGGAGCGTGGCCCGCCTGTGCCGTGCTCAGGCCTGTTGCCATGTGGTCTCTCTGGCCAAGGAGCTGGCACGGAGCTCGCAGGGCAGAGCGTGCAGTCGTGCCGTTACTTGCGTGCGCAGCCGAGCGCAGGAGCAGAGCATGCCGCCAAGCTGCAGCCCCTCTAGTGATGCGCCTACTCCTCCTCCTCCTCCTCTTGTGTTTTTGGGGCAGTAAATCAGTCAGCACGGAGTCAGAGCTGCTCAGGCCAAGGAATCCTGGCCCTCGGAGACTAACCTCACCTGGGAAGCTTCTGGAAAACACTTCTGAATTGGCAAGAGTTAGCAATGAGGCGATGGGGGGGGGGCTGCAGCAATGCTGACGCCATTCCCTAAGGAACCAGGAATTCAACATAAAACTGAGCAGGGAGAGTTTCACATGTAGCCCCCCCACCTCCTCCTGAGGATCTGTCATTGCTTTAGCTCTGAGCCAGAGACCACCATGGGAGGACACACAGTACACCCACACGCTGACTCCGAGGAGCATAGCGAGGCCGAGCGCCAGCTCTCCTCCTTCCCCATCAATCATCAGGAAGAGGGAGACAGATGTCTCCCTGGGGAGTTTGGAAGGTATCACCAAAGAGCAGGATAAATCAGGTCCCTGCATATACAACGGGGCAATTATTTACGGATGATCAAATATTGGCTCTTGGAACCCCAGGCAATAAACAACAGCCTGGGCCAGGTCATGTGTTTACCTTCTGCCTGCACCCCGTAGCACTGAGCAGGGATGGTGGGTGAGGATCAGCACCAGCCATGACCCAAACCCAGCATCCCTTTCCAGCTGGAGTCACTGACAAGGGCAACAGGACTTGCTTTGATGTAGCTTTTACCACCTTCTCCCTGGAGAACTGAGTGAGAAGCAATGAAGCCATGGTTCCCAAAGCCTGGCTGGATAGTGACGCAGCAGGTATGAGTACTGACCGGCTGGGATGTGCTGCATCCAGAGGTATTTGTGTTGCAGCACGTGCGGCCACCCTGAGCCACAGAAATAGGGGTAGGTACAACCTGAGCTCAGCTGCTCTCTGCCTCCTGCCTTTCACCTCTGGAGGATCCTGGCACTGGTCCCGGCTGCCCCCATGGCAGCAAGGTGGCAGCAAGCAAGGCCTGGTGAGGATGCCCATATAAGAGCAAACTCGAGCTCCAGATCACAAACGAAACCCTCCTCTTTCATTTACTCACCCGACCCAGCAGTGCTGGAGCTGATAATGCTTGTTTCCTTTTAAGTGGAGGCGAGTCATAAATAAAATAAACCAGGCGTGCCTCGTGTTTCCACTGCCTCCCCTTTCATCCCTGCTCCTCAAAGCCGTGCGGAAGGGAGGGCCCGTGCGGCGGGTGGGAGCTGTGCTGGGGACAGCAGCCTCAGTTGCACTCATGGCTGTTCATGGCACTGGCAGGGTTGGGATGGCCTTCTCCTTTTGTGCACACAGGGAAAGAGTCGATGAAACACAGAGATTTCACCTGCAATCATTCACATTCACGGTGCTGCCCGGGACTGAGCCAGGCTCCTCTTCTCACTTACTGGTCAGTAAGTGTGAAAGCTGAATTTTGTACCCAGCAGCTGCCCAGAGGATGTGCCCTACCCTTCCCCAGCACCAGTGCCTAACTGGGAGGATGATAGGACATGCTAATGAGCAGATGAAGAATGGAAAAACACAATGGCCACAGAAGCTGCCAGTCCTGACACAGTTCCCAGAGGTCTTGTTAGTGGAGATGACACTCCAACAAGGCGCACAAAGCTTGGTCACCACAGGGACAGAGCCAGGCAGTGTGTGTCAGGGGCGTGTGTTAGCTTCTCTCTGTTTCTTTTGCCACCTTGCAGGGTGTGATGTTTTCCTCCCTTGCTCTGTGTTGAGCTGCCTTGGGCAGATGAATGTTGAGAGAGAGCAAAGTCTCTTTAAAGCTGGTACAAGACCCCCATCCCAGAGCAGCAGAGAGTGTTGCATCAGGCTCCTCCAGACTTAGACCCACGTGTGATTTTTTCTTATGACTATCATTTGTCTCAGGGATTTGCCTGGAGTCTCCAGCCCTCTCCTGGCCGGTCCCGTGAAGCACAGCAGGGTGAGATGGCAGAAGTAGAGAGCCTGTTGCATCCAGGTTTAACTCGAAAGGGTTGTAGCCATAAATAGGTTTTTTTTTTCTCCCCAGCCCTGAGGAGCATTCACACTGTCCAGCCCTGGCGTGGCACAGAGACTGATGGTCTCTGGATGCTCCTTGCAGACAGCAGCATTGGAAAGAGATCCCAAGCAGAGCAACCAGGAGCAGGGAGGTAACGCAGAGCTGTGGGAAAGGGAATCGGGGTGAGATGGGAAAGTGATGTGCCAGAACACTCCCCGGGGTAACGCGTTCCCCAGGCAGCATGGCTGGGGCAGACTCCTGATTGCATGGGGGAGTTTTAGGAACTCCCAGTAGGAACTGAAATGGCTGCAGAGGAGGTATAAAGTCTGAAGAAGCCTCACACAGGGGTGTGCACAGGGGAAATCGCAGCTCCTGGTTTGATCTGCTGGGGGGAAGGCCCCAGGAGGCCCATCTGGATTTGGGGTAACCCAGACTCACCCTCTGAGCAGGAGCTGAGCCTGCCTGGAGCACACAGCCAGTGGGCAGTGCCCGCCCAGGAGGCTCTGCTTGCACCCAGGCTATTGTTTCATGCTATGGGTTTTTTTCCCCCTTTTTTTCCTGCAAAGCTATTGTCCCCAAACAAAGAGCATGGGGGTTTAAGGAAATGAGTGAGTCACTGTGGCTCCAGAGATGGAGGAAAAGCCCTGAGTCTGAAGGATGGAGTCATGGTGCTCTTCCCAGAGGAGTAATAGCTGGTGGCTGGATAGGGATGTTCAAAGGAAGAAAAGACGAGGTGTTCTGCAATGGTACCCTTTGCAGGCCCCCTGCAGTGCCCAGCCTGGCTGCTGGTTAGAGCCCACCACCAAAAACACATCATTTCTTACCTTAACTGAAATGATTCCTTAAGGCTGCAGGACTGGAGGCCCCTGCACTGGTCCTGAGAGAGTCAGTCAAAGGTGATTCCAAGAGGACCTCATCTCTGCTGCATCCCCACAGCCAGAACCACCCTGCCAGGGCTATTTGGTACCAAAGCAGCTTTGCACATCGAGTCCATTGCCACAGGTGGCTGTGGGCCAGGAGCACCAGGCTGGCTGTGCCATCAGTGTGTGGGAAACGTGGGCTGGCTTGTGATGGCACACCTCCAGGAGGTATGCATTGCTGAGGCTCAGTGGATGCTCTGTGTGTGTGTGTGTGTGTGTGTGTGTGTACAGATAAGGGTGAATATTAGGAGACAGGGCTGTGCAGTAACATGTGAGGACGTCTATAGCAATGTAAGGCAGGCACAGCCAGGTCTTTGTGCTGATGTTTCTGGCTGGCAGGTCAAGGTACATACGGGACCACATGTACCAGTGCATGGAGAATACACCTGGGGTGATTTCCAAAGGCACCGTTCATCATCAGGGCTTGACTGCATTAAGCATGGGATGGATGCCTCTTTCCTGCAAGAGCTCAGAGTAAAATGTGAGCAGGTGCCAGCAGGAGCAGGCAGTGCTGCGAGGAGAAGGTTGATGTAAGTGCAGAGGTGAGCACTGCATTCGGGTCCTGAAAATCCAGGCTGTGTGTTTGGAGACTTCTAGAGGTGAGCAGAAACAATCACACATCCCAAAAAGCACCCGCTGTAGCACAGGGGAGCCTTGCTTGAAAACTCCCATGGGAAGTGAAGTGCCAAGCTCCTTGCTGAGTATTTCTGCTGCTGTGGGAGCACCAGGAAAAAAGACTTTGGGATTAACAACCAAGAGCAGGACACAGATAGTAACAGCTGAAGGAAAGGTGCAAACTCATGGTTGTATGACCAAATGGCTGGCAAATGCACAAGCAGGTCTGCTAATGAGTCCCCTGCAGTTAACCAGGTCATCCATTTACCATTTCCTTTCCTACTCTGGACTCCCTCAAACTATATCCATCTCTCCTGTATCCCAGTGGCACACAATCAGGATATTTGGGGGGGTTTTGTCCTTCCATCACCAAAGAGAAGGAAAATTACAGCATTGAGAGCTAACCACCCAGTGCTGCTCCAGCATCTGAGACATTAAAGGTATTTCTTATCCCTTCTTCCTAACTAAACAGATGCTACCACGGCCTCTGAGCAGTGGCACAACAGGCAGAAGGCAAATAACAGCACACTATAAATCCAGTCACTATTACTGGTGAAACACAAGTGTTTGCATCTTTCCCCAGAAACCTTCCTTGCTCTCTCCAAAATGCCAACAGGAAGCAAAACATTGAATTTTGGGAAGCACTGAGCATACCACAAGTGGCTGTCCCCAGATTTGGAACAACCTAAATTCCTTTCCATCTCTCCAAACCTGCCTTCACGGTCTTTTTCTTGCCCTCCCACATGGCAACTCTGTGGCTCCCAGTGCCACTCGGCTTGATGCTGCTTTTCCCAGCGGGGGAGAACATCCAGTGCCTGTTGCACAGAAAGGAGCTGGTATTTGTCCCACCACAGCTTGCTGGATAAATTTGTCCCCCTTGCTTAACAAGGTCTTCTGCTACCCCACTGTACCCCCTATTCATTTAGCTCACAGATCGCTCCCTGCTACACGTAGAGCTGCAATGCTGCCTGGCTGCGCCCACCGCCATGGTGGGTATCTCAAAAGCAGCCCCCTCTCCCCACAGTCTCTTGTCTGCCTGGCAGGAGAAACAAGCAGGGATTTGAGGGGTCAAAACACAAATTTGGGTTCAGGCCATAAGTAGGGGAGACAGGGCAGAGTGGAGAGGCCAACAGCCCAAGGAGGGATGGGTGGGATGTCCCTGGCTTTGCCACCATCACTTCAGCACTTCTGAGCTGGCTCACAGCTCCCTTGCACGTCCCGATGCTGCCATCTGTAGCACAGAGCTCCGCTCCGGTGCTCCCAGCACGGAGCCTGGAGAGCTGGGAGTTGAGCAAGGAGACCACAGCAGAGCTCAGCTTCACATGGTTTGGTTTTGTGTGAGTCCAAATGGGCAAATCCCAGCCTGGGACTTGGATTTTCAGCCCCGAGAGAGGCCGTTGGCTTCTACGTCTGCTGGATTGCATTTTTAATTGTCTGCCAAGGGCACCAGAGCCTGGGATAGTGGCTCTCATTCTACTTATCTGTTGGAAATAAAATAAACACATTCAATAACATCAGCACTGCAGCCCATACAGTGAGAAGGGTTTAACCGCAAAAGCCACAGATTCCTGTAGGACCAGCCGGAGAGCATCACAGCCTCCAGTGCACACAGGGAAGGGGCCAGCATCCCAGCATCTGGTTTTAATGCATTTACTCCATAAGGAAGGAAGGGAAGGGGGGAATGTGCAGCCATCTCCCCCCTCTTCCCCATCTCAGCTTTCCCCAGCCATACATTAGCACATGCTGACTGGCAGTGTGAGATTCATTTCGTTACTACCTATTTCTTGGTGCCTTTCCATGACAGAGAATACTGGACAAAGGCTCCCTCATCCTGCTCCCAAATCCCTGTATTGTACCCCAGTGGGGAAGGGACACGCAGAGCCGGGTCATGCTGAGCTCAGCACAGCAGCATCCTGAGCCCTCCTGGCCCCAGGGTGCTGTGAGGTGGAAAAGTGGCTGTGACAGAGCTGGCATCAGCTTGATTCAGGCAGGGCTCTGACCCACAAAGAGTGATCAGAAAGGAAAACAGACAGAAAAAGAAATCTCTGCTGGCCAGGGCAAAGCTGAACCTCTGTAGGAGCCAGCATTTCTCCTCTGCCACATCTCTTCTCTCTGGACCTTGCAGCTGATGGGACTCCTGATCTCTCTCCCCAGCTTTGGAAATCCCAATCCTTCTCTCATGCATTAAACACATCTGCCCCCTCGGACTACAGCCTGATTGCCTGTCTGCCCCACTGCTGCCACACACCAGCTCCATCACATCACAGCTCAGGACTGTGGGGCCACAGCCACCTTTGTGCGGGCAGCGATTATCCCCGCACGCATGAGCGGGCTGAGCCCGGCAGGCAGGCAGTGGGATTTGCTGCTCCCCATCTCCCAGCCGTGCCGGACAGCCTGCTTTGAAAAGGAGCCCTCAGTCCCCTGTGGCTGCTAATCCCCATGCACGTGGGCTCCAGGCCAGCAGTCCCTATAAAGACCCCTTTGGCCGTGCACCCGGGACGGGTCTGCGGCGCTGGGGAGCAGGATGGCACTGCGGGTAAGCACTGGGGACAGAAGCCGGCACAGCCTGGTCTGTCTGATGGGTGATGGTGAGGGCTCAGGCAGCTGATAAAGGAGACTGGCAGAGATAACTGCCAGAAAGGCAGAAATCCTATAGGACACGGGGATGGTACTTGTGGTGCTGCTCCTCTGCTTCAGTCTGGCCCAGGCTATTGCAAAGCCATGAGCTTCACAGCTTTTGATAAAGGGCAGAAGGGCAGATTTGTTATCTCAGTTATACCAGGCTGGTCTGGGGTAATGCTGCCCTGATAGCAACTTCTGGCTTGGAGGGCTTAAGCTGACACCAAAATAGGATCGGTGCTGTAGCAGAGGGGTGTGCTTTGCCATCCATCTCCACTGGCAGCAAAGAGGGAACTGCTATTTCCCGTGTGTGGTGTGTCTTCTGCTGGGGTGTTGCAATGATGACAAACTAAGGCCAGGCTAACCTGGGTGCTGCCATCACCACTGATGCCAGCGTAGGTTCAAGCTGCACCAGGGCAGGGTCAGATCAGATGTCAGGGAAAAAGATCTTTCCTGAAAGAGTTGTTGGGACCTGGCACAGGCTGCCCAGGGAGGGGGTTGAGTCACCTTCCCTGGATCTGTTTAAGATGGGTAGATGAGGTGCTTAGGGATATGGTTTAGCATAGGACAGGAAAGTTGAACTCCATCTTAAAGGTCTCTTCCAAGCTAGTGATGCTGTGAAAGCACATCATCATCTCCATCAGCCTGCTGTATTTCACAGTGCTGGGCACTCATGCAGTCAGAGCCTTTGCACGACCATGCACAGGTTCCTAAAGCTGCCCTCTAACCATAGCTGGGTCATGAGACTGGCCATTGCCATTGCTCCTGCCCCAAAAACATGCAGGTCCCAAAAATGCAATGGAGATGGGAAATCATGGCAGAGAGAATCAGGGGATGAAAATGCTGAGCCATGGGGTGGGAAAGCAAGGCATGCAGCTCACAGTGGAGGTGTCAAGGCTGGAGAAGATTTTCCCAGTGTGAGCAATAAGTTTGGGAGAGGGGAATGTTCAGAGATGCAAGATCATTAGACTGCCAAGAAAAGTGGGGTGAAATGGCAAGCACTTCTTATTAAAATGAGTTATTTAATAAAACTATGAATTATTCAAAAAGGAACATTTTCCAGCTCATTTTATGCAAGTTTAACCTTGGAGATGGGGGGAGGGGCAGGTGGAACAAGGGATCAGGCAGCAGCTCATGGGAAGACTCATCCATGTAACTCTGGATGAGGATGGAATGGATGCCATGTCACACCCATCCTTTGCCTTTCACATCCTGCTTCAAAGCATCACTGTTTTCTGCTTTGAGTTTTGTATTGCCCAGGCAGGGAGAGGGAGCAGAGCATCCTTCTGCCCTGCAGACAATGAAGGCGTTCAGGTTCTTTAATTTTTGCTCCCACCCAGCTCTTTACAAAAGACCTCAGGGGCAGCAAATCCCACCTCATCAATTGAATGTTGTAGCAACTTAATTTCATACCAATTTAGAGCCCCTGAGGTTATTTGGGAGTGATAAAAGGGCAGGGACTGAGACTGTGCCTGCGTGGAGAGCGGGGAGAAAGGAGAAGGCAATGAGAGGGTGAGAAGGATGGAGGAGTGTAAGGAATGAGTGGGGCTGTGCACCTCTCCTACCTGGTTTTGCTTCACCATCACCTCCTCAACGGCAGTTCGAGGCCCTGCACCCAGAGGGGATGTGCCCTGGTTGGAGCATCATAGTCAAGGGCGAGACCAGCTCCAGTACCAGCATGTAAGGACACAATCTGCTCACAGGTCTCCTGGCAGCCAGCACTCCACAGGTCTCCATCACTTCTTTCTCTCACCATCCCAGGTTTGAAATTAATCTGCTCTGTGAGCCTGGAGACCAAATCGCTCTCCACTTTAACCCACGCTTCTCCAGCTCCAGAATCGTCTGCAACTCCTTCCTCAACAACCACTGGGGGAAGGAAGAGGTTAACAACACCTTCCCCTTCAAAGCAAAGGAGCCCTTCCAGGTAACCCTGTGTGACCCTTTAGGTCTCCTCAGGTGGGATGGGAGTCACCCAGCCAATACTGGGCTCCTCCTTATGGGTCTAGCCTTTCCTGCCAGCACCATACCCAGTAACATCTTCTCTCTGGCATTGCTCCCTGTAAATATTTCCATTGTCCCCTGATTTTGCTGCTCATTTACACCCCATTCGGGCAGAGGCATGCAGAGCCTCAGCAATAATCCCTGGATGCTGCAGCTGTGTTCAGATCAGGCTTTGCATTATCACCGGTTTCTGCTGTCACAAAGTGAGGAACACAATTATTCCCTCCTTTTGCCCAAAGGGGGGGTTAGGAGCATGAGTGTCAGCTCTGGTCGGACTTGAAGCAGGTTGTAGAGGCATGTGCCCAGATCCAGGCATTCACTGACATGATGGCAGCAAGGTCCAGCAAGGATGTGTGGCCACATGGTGAACCCTCACACTATCTCTTTTAGGTTGAAATCTACTCTGACCAGGACTACTTCCACATTTTCATCAATGAAAACAAAATCCTGCAGTACAAGCACCGGCAGCAGCACCTTTCAGCCATCACCAAGCTGCAGATTCTCAATGACATTGCCATTTCCTCAGTGGAAGTCACCAAACGAGGCCTTTACTAGAGAACAGAGTTGGGACAGTCTGGCAGACCATACCCCCTTAATCTGCTGATCCAACTGGAGAACATCTCCCCTTCAGCACCCCAAGACATGCCATCACTTGGTCAGACTACCTGTGCTCTCATAGCAGAAGTGGTGGTCATTCCCATCACACGCCACGGCACCCAGCCACATCTCTAGCTGTAGTGCAGACCATTGAGAACTATATTTGCCAATAAAGTCAAAGAAGGAAATCCCTGCTGAAGTGTTCCTCACTGGGAAGATCAACTGAGCTATTCATTCCCTGCAAACCTCAAGGTACAGAGAAAGGCTGACAGCTGGGCAGCAGGACACAGGATGAAGGTTGCTTGTTTCAGCTCTGGGAAAATGCTGCCTTCTTGCTTTGAGGGCTAACATGAAGTGTCCCTCATAGGTAAAATTCAACATGTAAGATCTTTCTAGAGGTTTTTTTCACCAATCCAGAGATGTTTACTGAGCCTGAGTCCTGCCAACTCCTCATTAGACAGATCCCAAGAGTGATGTAGTGGGTCAGAAGAGGGTAAAGCTTTAAAGATACACATAAAGGCACATGGTCCCTTCATCATGCATCAGGAATGCAGCTGAACTCCAAACAAAAGGATGGGAGGATATCAGGGTCTAGAAATTATAGTAAGTTCAGGATGAACAAAGTGGATAGTCTCTGGCTTTTCTCCTTGCTCTCCCTTCTTGTATTTCTTCCTACTCCTCTTCAGTTGTCTTTCAAAACAGTTCACTTGTCCCTTGTACGCTCTTCTCTTCTCCACTCTCCTCCTTGGAGCACAACATATGTCTCTGACTCCTTGAACAGACCACAGCAGGCTATAAGATGTTATTTTTACTTTGTTTTAATTACACACATAATGTCATGGTGTTAAATCTGTACAGGAACTCACTCCAAAAATGCAATTACAGCTGCCCCCAAATCACTTCTTTGTTCCTCAGACATAAGACAGGACACATCCCTGATGCTGAAGGCAAAGATGCTCTCGCATGGTCAGTCCTTTCCATGAAGGAGAAATCACCCAGTAAGAAGTCAGACCTGGCCCATCCTTGTCTCTGGATGGGATGTCTGCAGGTCACAGCTTTGCCCCAGCCTTTTCTCTATGCTTAAACTGGCCATTCCCAAGTCTTCCCTTAATTTATAGTCTCAAGAATTTAGAGGAAGAGGTGACCACATAGCCATTCACCACACAGGATGCCACAAAGCTGACATGAATCTGCCAGAAAGGTTATAATGTTTTTCCAGACCATAACACACAGTTCCAGAACACTAACTGGAAACCATCCATTTCAGGTGAGAGCAATGGGAACACAAAACTGTCCCCAAACTGTGCCTCCTCTCCCCAAAAAGAACAGAAAATACCATTTGGAAGTGTCCAGGGTCTTGGTTGCAAGTCAGGAAGGTTGGAGTTGGTGTGACTTCCTCTGGCTCAGAATAAATCCATCACCACCAGGACAAGAGGGTCGGCTTAGGTTTTGGTTGTCATGACATGACAGTCACCAGCCAGGGGTTCAGCAAACCTTCCACTTCTGGACATCCCTTGAGTAAAACAGGCACACAGAGAGATCAAAGCAGGCCTGCTGGGATCCCTGTGCCAGGCAGCTGGTGATGCAGAGCTGCATTGGAAAGAAATTGTTCTTTTTATTTGTGCTTCTTTGGGGGTTGATAACGACAGATCATTTTTCATGGAGGAAAAGCGATGAAATGATTTATAAGGGTAACACTTTGTACTCACATGGCTGCAAACTCCATCTATAGCCACTGCTGCAGGAACACACCACAACTTCATCGTTCTCCAGAAGCAAGCACAAAGGAGCACAGACAAGCAGGGCAAAAAGTAATTCAAGTACAAATAAATAAAGAGATGCCACAAAAAATCAGGCAGCAGCAGAGATTATGCCCTGACTCCTGAGCACGTTCTCCTCAGCTTCTGCCAGCGGCTGATCTCACTCTGTTACCATCTGCACCCAGGGAGCCCAATCTATCCTGACACATCCCAGCACTGCCGCTGGCTCCAGGACTTTATCTGCTGCATCCTCCAGCCAAAACAATCCCAAGGGTGAAGGGGTCTTCAGAGCAAGAGAGGTCTGGGGAGCTATGGAGCATTTCTGGGAGGAAAACTCCAGGGCTGGCTGTTTATAGCTCTCTCATGCAGTTTTATGGGGACTGAGAGGTGCCCTCCGAGCCTGTGACCCTCATCTCCCCCTAAGGGGAAACTGAAGGAAAACAAAGCCCTACAATTATGCTGGTCAATTAAACTCTCAGGAGGAGGGGAGGTGGCACATCAGGCTTGCTCAGAAGCATTGTGTGTTGGTATTGAAGTGATCAAAGGGAACAAACCAGTCCTCCCAACTCAAAACCAGTTTTCCTATTCATCAACTGGGGTTTGAAACTGGGGAGGGAACTGGTGCAGGGGAGCTCCTGCCCAGGGTATATTTTGCAGAGCTGGAGGCTTGTTGTGCAGGAGGGAACAGAGACTGCTGGGGTGCAGCTCTGGGAGGAACCAGCATTTCCTTGCCTGATCTAAAGGCAAGGATCAATATTTGTGCTGCAGCTGAGTGCAGTGCAGGAGCCAGGATGATGTGCTTCCAGAGGAAGCAATTGCTGCTGGATGGGACTGGGACTCTTCTGGACAGAATCTGCTCATAAAGCAGCAGCTGCTGCCCTGGAGATGGAACACCTGAGAGATGTGTGCCTCAGGAGACAGAGCCAGCAGTGCTGGTGACGTCCCTTGAAACCTCTCTCTTTCCCACTGATTCCCTTCATTTGGGTTGGATCTGCAGAGCACAGTGAAACGCTCTGGCTTCTCCCCAGATCAATGAGAGGAAAATCAGGCTCATAATAGTTCGTGCTTGAGCTGTGCCAGGACTCTCAGGGCCAAGGTCCCCTCTGGCAGTGTCAGAGCGCTGCAGATCCCCCGCAGAGCATCTGCCGATGCGTGATCGGCGAGCCCTCCTTGGCGGTGCTGACACCGCTGGCAGTCATCGCGCACCACAGCGCCAAGCACCGGCAATTTCCTCACAGGCCGGCGAGCAAACGGCTCCCACGTCAGCGACAGTCACATCTCATCAGCAGAGCAGCAGCCTGGAGAGAACAGAGTGAGTGACGCGGTCTCTGCCAGCCTTCACAGGGGACACTTGAATATCAGGCACCAGGACCTGCCTTGAGACAGGAAAGGCAGTGTGGGAAAGGGTGAGGACTTGTTGCCAGTGCAGCAGGAAGGACTCTAGGAAAGTACAAAAGGAGGAGAAAGTCATGTAGGCTGCATCTGCCTCTTACCCACTTTCTGACTCTTTGCCAACTTTTTTTTTTTCCCCATGGCCACCCCTCTAAACCAACTGAACAAAAAACCACACCAAACCAACCCAAACCAACCCACCTTTGATGTTGGGGGTTTAGCTGCTTTCTCCTAGCTGGAGGGCAGCTGTAGTGACAGGGCAGGCAGAGGGTAGGCTCACTGTTTCACTGACAGTTCCCTCCCTCCTCCCACTTCAGTGCCCTATGAGCATCTCATGATGGACAGCAGAGCTGCACCACAGCACAGGCCTTCACCTCTCCACTGACCTTCAGCAACTGTGTTGTGGTGCAGCTCAGTGATCCTGGCTCCATGTCCACGACACCTCCGATTTCCCATGTCCCCCAAGGTCTCTGTTTTCCCATCACATTGCCACAGAAATAGCTGCTAGGAAGTGCAGACCTTATCAGCAATTACTTTCTTCCTTACATCTCTGAGCCCTCAGATAAGAGGCTGCTTATTCAACAGCACTGGCTGTCAAACTCCTTAATTGCTCAGGAATCACAGGTGTTTGCTGGCAGGACTGAGGAACACCACTGGCAGATGTTCAGCCTTCTTCTGAGGAGTATGAGAAAAACAAGAGGAAAGGAGGAGTAACTCTTCGGTTCTGACTGGAAAGCAGCAGCTCTGAGGCACCAGGCAGCTCCAGACTGCAGCTGAAAAGCTGAGGGATGTTTCTTTTATTGCATTTAAAGAGAGCTTTATAAAGCTATTTTAACTCTTGCCATCTCCATCCAGAGCCCATTCAGACACGAAAGTACACCTCTCAGCCCTGATCTTGCATGCATGGTGGCAGGTACCTACTGCAGACATTAAGTGCAGGCTGAAGACAGATTATTTTCTGAAAGAAAGGCTCCGCTCTAGAGGTTGAAGAATTGGAAGATGATGCTATCCATTTGTTTGGCAGCCATGCTATTGTACATCACTGCTAAGAAAAGGGTGACAGAAATTAGCCTGATGCCCAAGTTTGCTGGCCCTTCAGTCTCTTCAAAACCCTTTTGCCAAAGCTGGGTACAACCTGTCCTGTTATTCCTTCAGACAATGTGGACATAGCCCACCAAGTCTCTGACTTCACCACAGCCCAAGGCTTCAGAGACCAGAATGTTTTCTCTGCACCATCACACTGTTGTAAGGGTGTCTGGGTCTTATAAAGCACTTTACACCCTTCAGTTTAAAGGAAACTATAAAGTGTCATAACACCTTTGTGCAGGTGAGGAAACCAAGGCACACGGAGGAAAGGAGCAGAGGGAGGGAGGGAGCCAAGTGATTCTGCATTTTTTTTTCTATCCTCTTTTGTGCTCCAGCCCAAACAAAGCCACCAACATATCTTCATTTTCTTCCCCTTCCTTGATACACCACCTGTCTGAAGAAAGGCTTAGTAATGGCCGTGCGATTTATTGCACAAAAAGCTTGCTGCTTTCAAAAACTGGGAGTAAAATCGAGACACAGCTATCTCACCTCCTAACCCCCACCTTTGTGCTAAACTCCAGCTATTGTCAGCTTTCATTTCTTGAAGTTGCTCAGTGCTGTGAGCACACACTGGAAGCAGAAAGGCAGCCTTGGTGGTCAGGGGTGATGAGAGGGGTGATTGTGCTTCCAGTAAATTGCCTGAGTCTTCCCAGATGAGTCACTGCTCAGGGAGAGGTGAGGTATTATCACTGGAGAGAAAAAGTTTGCAACTGATCCTGACAGAGTTTAACAACCTCTCAAAGCCTCTACCTGCCTGATTGTCTATGAGTAGTTCTGGAGACTCCTTCTAAAAAGCTGTCTAAAATAAATAACAACTCACAGTTTGTGGTTGGGGGTGGTTTTTTCTGTCTCTCTCATCTTGTCAAAACATTAGAGCAGACCAGGAGCACATCTCTCCCTGCCTCCCAGCTGATCCCCTCTTGAGTCCAGAGCAGAAATCCAAAGGATTTCTTGATTAGAAGTACCAAAAAGCTTGTTTTTAAACAGCTAGCACTTGATCCCCGAGCCCTCACTGCAAACACACTCAACCCCTAATTCTTATTGCAACCTGATCCCTGGTGCATCTGGTTTGTGACAGCTACCCACAAAGCACCAGCCAGGCTGAGAGTAAACCACCTGCCTCACAGAGACACCCCCTCTCCTATTGTATTCTCCAAAAATCTTTATCTTCTCCCTGACAGCAGCTCTGGACCCTGAGAGTGCTTTTCTCAGAGCCTTTCCTTCCTGCCTCCCTGCATTTCCCCTCTGCAAGCCCATGCAGCTGGGAAGAGGCAAACAGAGGCAAATTTAAAGCCTTTGTCAGAGACTTCCCCCAGATGGCAATCAGCTGATGGAACCGAGAAAGCTTAGTCATCTAAAAAGCCCTTTATTAGCCTGTTGCACCTGGGTATAGAGCACAGGAACCGATATTGTTATGCAAATCTGGCAGCAAGCAGGTAGGGCTGACTGCTGTCATGGCCCCTGCTCTGAGTGTTGTTTATCTGCCTCCCTCCTCAGCAGTGTCAGTGACAAGCTACTCAGACCAACAGGATTAAAATAGGGTGAAACAGAGCCCCACAGACCTGCTCAGACCTCCAGGCTTCCTCAGCTACCAAACTGGCTTGATTTGGGCTTTGCTTTCAGCTTGGTTCTAGTTATACCTCCCCAGGGTTGATGGTACCTGCAGTGACCAGGTACCTGCATTGATCAAGAGGGTGAGACCACCACACAAAGCATGAACACAGAGGAAATCCTGCCCTTGCTTCAGGCGATACTGGATCCCAGCTCGGGGTAGAGAAGGGCTGGGTGCAGGCAGTGTTAGGTGGTTGCTTTGCCTGTCAGCTGCTGTTCAAGCCAAATCCTGGCTTCTCTTAGCTTCTCAAAGGCCCGATGTAGTAGCATCACTTGAAAACCTTGCCTATAAATTAATGCAATGAATTAAGGATCCACAGCACTGTCTTCTCCTTAAAAACCCACTTTGTGGTGCAGTACATCTCCATTTAGTGGCTCTCCTTTTATGAGCCAGGGTCAAAGATCTCTTGGTGTGGCCCTGGCTTTCAGGAGGGGGCTGGCAGGAGCACACTCAGCCCTGTGTTCTCCAGCCTGCTGCTTCCCTGCACTTCTGCACAAACCAGAAGCAAAGATATCTGAAAGACAGATTTTTCAATCACACTAATGCCAAAGTGGTGTTTCATTGCTCTTGAGTGAGTGAACATCATATCAGACAAATTCTTCTGAACTAAATTATCTTTTTATTTCAGCCACTACATTTCCAGACCACTCAATCTAAGAGGCTTCCAATAAAAAGGATGGAAGATAAAGAATTTGGCACATATCTGTTTATGAAAACAGACATCAGTGAATATTCTCAGGCATAAAAATGCACACATTCTCCATTTAAAATCCTCCAAAGGACACTTGAAATAGTTTAAATGTTTTGGGTTTTGATTGAGAGGGAAGAATAGCCGGAGAAGAAAGGGTTTTGCTCTCATAAAAGTAATTACAAACAACAAACACTAATTCCCAGATGGTTTTTATTTGTTTTGTGATTTTATTTTCAAAGAATCTGAATTGCACTTGGCATCTTCTGTGTATTGTCTTTGACTGTACGCAGCATTGGCCTCTTATCCCATCCTGGAGTCACAGCCGCATCACTGCGCTGGCATTGGCGAACATCATGCTGGAGCTATGCTGAGGCCCTGGACCAGAAATAGCTCGTGTCCCCACTGAAACCTCGGTGCTGGAGCAGCAATGGCAAGGGGATGGAGCAGCCACTGGTGGAGGGAATGGCAAAGCCAGCTCAGAGGTCTCCCAGATCGATGGCACTGAGGATTTGGGGAGATCTATTGGTGGGTTGAAAAAATGCCTTGGAGAGGGACAGACACTTTTTTGTCCACTACACATCAGCAAACAGTGATGCTGTTACTCTCTCTGATGGCACAAGAGCTGCAGAGGGACAGGTTTTGCTATTACTCCTGCTTGTATCAAGCACTAGAAAAGCGCATACAGACCCTATGAGGCTGCAGTGGCAGCAAGGTCTCCAGGAAGGGGAAGGAGTGTGCACAGCACAAGGGCTTGGGGAGCCTCTTCTACCCCAAGGTCCTCCCATTTCCATGCCATCAGTTAAAACTGTGAGGGGCAGAAGGGGTGAGTAGCACTGGAATTGGGTTTTAGATGGTGCTTTTCAAGGGCAGCCTGACCATTTCCTCCCTGAAAAACCAGTGGGGCATCAGCAGCACTTGCATCCTCCCCTCATATCAAGCTGGGATGTGCTCCCAGCTCTCCCTTGCCATCTCCTCCAAAACACAAGTAGCTCCTGGACAGTCCATCCCAGTAGCACCAATCCGGTCCCTGCCTGACTAAAGACAGGCCCTAATATTGTTCCACCTCTGTGAACTGAGGAGGCCCACCCCACCTATCTGCTGAGGAAAGGACACAGCTCTGATGGGACCACACAGGAGTGTGAGTTCCCCATGGGGAGGCACTGGCGGGCAGGAATACCCCTCCCTGCTGTAAGGAGATGCACAACGGGAGGAACTGCTCCACCCTTGCAGCCTCAAGAAGCTGGTCTATTTGGTGACTGGAAAAGCCTCAGGGTTTCCTGGACTTACAGCAGTTCTTGGGACTGGGACAGTCAGAGCATCACTGCGGCTGTGTGATTCCCAGCTCGTGCTGCAGCGGGAGCAGGGAGGTTGTGCTGAGACAGCTATGCTAAATTTACCCCGCCCTGGGACTCTGCTGTGAAGGGGGCAGAGCAGGTTTGGGCAGCCATAGCAGGCTTGGGAGCTGCGGTGAGTTTTTCCAAGGTTCTGGCAAAGGCCCAAAGTGGCTGACTCACTCCTCCTCTCAGGTCAGTTCTTCACAGCTGTAACTCCAGTGAGACCAGTGGGTTATTTCTGATGTACGAGCAGAGTCCAGTCCATTACCCTTGCTGGTGAAGGATGGCTCCTGTCTCCAGTGGGCTTTATTTAGCTTCCACTCCAAAGCCATTCTGTAGGAGGGGAACCAATGTGAAAAGGGTACAGCGTTTATTTCTGTTGGAGATTCCCCATCATGAGTTATTTGGTGACTTTGAACTTGTTACAATCGATGAACTCATTATAATCAGTGCCCTTGTCCTCTCTATCAGCCGTACACGGCACATAGATTGGTCATTTGTTGTTAGAGATGACCTGGCATTTGTGAGTTGTGTCAAGGGATGCAAAAGCAGATTCATACTAATTATATTGAACCACTGGTCAACTTAGTAGTCTAATATTTTAAGGTCTAAAGGTACCTTAGCAATAAATCGTGCAGGTTACAAATAAAATGCCAGGGGGAAAAAAAGAAAGAAAAAAAGAAAAGCAAAAAGAAAAGAAAAAAGAAATTTAAAAAAAAAAGAAAAAAGAAAGAAAAAAGACAATAAAAAAGAAATTTTAAAAAAGAAAAAAGAAGTTAGCTGTATTTATTAGCTGGACTATTTGGAAGGTGACTACCTGGGCAAAGTAGGTTCTGAGAGCCCTGGCACATTTCTTCTCCCATGTTCTGTTACTACCCTACTAAAACTGTTGACTTTAACACCTCCATTGTGTTGTTTTCTTTGTCTAATGACAGGTCTGCTTTAGGGAGGCTGGGCAGTGGCTGGCAAGGGCTGGGGTGCATGGAGATTTCTGATTGCTGGCCTGTGTAGTTGGCTGTTTGTGAGAGATCTATTTGCTTGTGGAGCAGCTGTGAAATTGCAGCAGATTTTAGGTATCCATGAGAGTATCCGTGCACTTCACCGCATAGAATAATGTGTACCTTGTGCTCTGGGCAGCACACTATAATTAGTTTGTAGAAGTTGTTTGTCTCTGAAGATCTATAAATACACATACATAAAACTATAAGGGAATAAGCAGTCACATGCTAAAAGCAAACACATTCTAATGCAGAAGAGCTTTATACCCCAATCACATCCCCCTCCCCTCCCCAAACGTGGTTCCACTGCTGATCTTTCCTTCATTTCACGTAAGGCTGACCAAAAATATTTACTTTCTTCTTTCCCACAAACAGACTGGAATGGATGGAGCATTTCCTGCTGAAATCAAGGGCATTCACTATTGGGTGACAAAAAGCCTCCACCAGGGCTGTGCTTGTCACCTTACTCTCAGAGAAGGCAAAGAAAATAAGTAACAAACACCCCAGGCAGAGGTATCAGTTCCTCTCGTCAAGTGTTTTCCCCTGAGATTCACTAATACCACCTGAGTTCCTCCTGTCCAAAGCTTCATTTTGCAGCCCAGTCCTGGTCCCAAACCAAGCCCTGCAACTTTTTCAAGTGACTTTTTTTCCATGACCCATTCTCCCCATGCCTTCAGTTTAAGAGAAAAGACAAAAAACTCTATCCCTTTCCAGAGTGCTCCCCTCTCCAGTGGGTTCCCACCGCCGGGGTACTGGTTTCTGCCCGTACCTCGGCGCAGCGGGAGCCTGGGTTGGTCGTTACAGCAGAAGCAAGTGTTGAGGTGTCTGGGTATCTCCCGGCCTCGCTGGAGCTGAGCCCAGGGAACCCGCAGGAAAGGAGGAAGAGAGGGGAAAGCCAGAAAGAGTCCGGTGAAACGCATGCACATCACCGCCTGTCCGGTCCGCGCCCGGCCCCTACCCGGCCCTGCTCGGCCGGGTCCCTGCACAGAGCCGTTCTCCTCCCCGCTCTGCCCGGCCGTGCCTGCTCCCTGCCCGCTGCCTGTCCGGCCCAGCCGGAGCTGTCCCTTCAGCACCCCGCTCGCGGGGAGCCCGGGTGCTTGGAGCCCAGCGCTGGCTCGGCTCGCCACGGCACGGCTCGGCTCGGCTCGGCTCGGCTCGGCTCGGCACGGCACGGCACGGCACGGCTCGGCACGGCACGGCTCGGCTCGGCTCGGCTTGGCTTGGCTCAGCAAGGCTCGGCTTGGCTTGGCTCGGCAAGGGTCGGCTCGGCTTGGCACGGCTTGGCTCAGCAAGGCTCGGGAAGGCTCGGCTTGGCGCGGCTCAGCCTAGCACGGGCCCGGCCCGGGCAGGTCCCAGCAGCGCTCCCGGCGGAGAGGGGATTCTCTGCGGGGCAGGACAAGGAGGGGGGCGTACGGGTGTGCGAAGTGTGTGTCCGCAGGGTGCGCGGGCGCAGCTCCAGCCGTACCTGCCTGTGCGGGAAGGTGTGAACGGGAGGGGCCGGGGGAGCGCGGAGCGGGAATGGGTGCGGGGGGTGCGGGGGGAGGGTGGTGCGTGCGTGCGCAGGGCGCCCGTGTGTGTGCAGAGGTGGGGTGTGCGAGGGAGGGGTGCGTGGGGCACCTGTAGGAAGGTGCGTGCGGGCAAGTGTTTGCCAGGGGAGCCTGCACGGAGCGGGGGTGCGCGGGGGTGCGTGTCGGGGGTCTGTCAGCGTGCGGGTGTGCTGGGGGGGGTGGTGTGCGGGGACGGGGCGGGACGGGGCAGGCAGGGGGCTCCGTCGGGGGGTCGGCGTGCGGGTTTGCTCGCAATTACGCAGGAGCGTGCGTGTGTTCGGGGGGGCCCGGGGGGGGGGTTGTAGGACGGGTCAGCGCGGTGCCGTGTGCGCGTGCAAGCCCCCTGCGTGCGCCCGCGCGCTCGCCGCGGGACGCGGAGGGGGGGGGGGGGAGGAGGAGGTGGGGGGGCCGTGCGGGTGGCCGCCGCGCGCGCGGGGTGGGCGCCGGGCTGGCGGTGCCGTGGGTGCGGGTGCGCGCGTGTGCCCGCGGGTCCTTGCGCTGCCGGTACGCGGGTACCCGGCGGAGCCGCCCGCGGGAGGAGCCCGGCCCCGCGCTGCCCGCCCTCTGCCCGGTGAGTGCCGCCGGACGCGGGGAGAACCGGGGGAGCGGGGGGAACGGCGGTCGGAGGGTGGCCCGGCAGCGCGGCCGCGGGGCGCGCAACTTTCCTGGGAGGGAGGGAGGGAGGGAGGGAGGGAGGGAGGGAGGGAGGGAGGGAGAGGAGTCGCGGGGTGCAGCGCGGGGTGCAGCAGCCGGCCGGGGCTCTGCTCCCGGGGTGCGGGGTGGAAGCCACCGTGGCCCCTTTCCCTTCCCGGAGGTGCCGTCTCCCCGCGGATGGGCACGGAGGTCCCCGCCGGCTCCGCCGCCTCTCCCTGCCCGGTGGGTGTCCGCGGAGCCGCGCCGCGCCGCACAGCACAGCCCGCCCGCCCCAGCGCTCACCGCCGCCTCTCAACTAAGTTGCGGAGAAGCCGTTTGAGCCCCGGCACCATCCCCGAGGAGCGGAAACACTGCCGGGAGCCCGTTCTCACCCCATCTCTCTGCACCCTCTTTTGCAGGCGCGACTGATCCCGGGTAAACATGCCGGGAGCACTCCGGGCAGCTTGGCAGGCTCTGCCCCGTTAGCCCGGGGTGCCTGGGGGGACTCAGCCATGAATTCCTCTCCCCCCGCCCCCGGGGCCCCCCCCGAGCCTCTACAGCTCTGGCAGGAGGAGAACCAGACCCAGGGTGGGCTCTGGAACGGGAGCCAGGAGCTGGGCTGGGAAGAGCTGGAGAAGATGCTCTTCCTCTTTGCGAAGGAGCCCGTCACCATCAGCCTGACAGCCATGTACCTGGTGTCCTTTGTGGTGGGCTTCGTGGGCAACATCATGTCCATCAGGGTGCTCACTCGGAAGCGCCGGAGCCGGGTGTCCAGCCTGAGTGCCACCCGCAGCCTCCTCATCAACTTGGCGGTGTGTGACCTCATGGTGGTGTGTGTCTGCATGCCCATCACCGTGGGCAACCTCATCTACAAAGCCTGGGTGTACGGGGACTTCCTCTGCCGGGCAGTGCCCTTCATCCAGGCTGTTTCTGTCTCTGCCAGCGTCCTCAGCCTGACCGTCATCAGCGTGAACCGGTACTACAGCGTGCACAACCCCCTCAACGCCCGGTCTTTCTTCACCCAGAAAAGGATCCTCAGCACCATCCTGGTGGTGTGGTTGTTGTCCTCAGGGATATGCATGCCCCTCATCTTCATGAACAAAAGGGATGAGATTGGGGTGGTGGAAGGCTTGCCTCTGGTGTTTTCCATCTGCCGGGAGATTTGGCCTCAGGAGAGGCTCAAGCAAGCCTACAACTTTCTGCTCTTCTGTGCCCTCTACTGCCTGCCGGTCCTGTTCAACATGGTCATCTGCTTCCTCACCGTGCGCCGGCTGTGGAGCCGCAGCAGCCAGCTGAAGGAGAGCACTGCCCTGAACCGATCTCTGCCAGCATCCAGGCTGAAGATCCGGAAGAAGGTAGCACAGATGGTCGTGGCCCTGGTCCTGCTGTTCGCAATCTCCTGGCTACCCGTCTACCTGATGGACATCTGGATTGATTTCAACATCCCCAAATCTTTGCAGGATGTGACTCCTTCTCCTTGGATCCTGCAGCTCAGACCTTTTGCCCAGTGGCTTGGCCTCACCAATTCCAGCCTCAACCCTATATGCTACTGCTTTGTGGGGAACCTCTACAGGTCTGCCAAGGAAATGAAGAGCAAATACCACCAAAGAATGGTCTCTCTCTTTAACTTCTCTCTGTCCGAAGGGACAACTCATTCCTCGGTCCCAGAGCTGCTCTCTTACCGGAGTTCAATGGACCCTGCAAGGAAAGGACCCTCTGCCACCCCCACCATGGGCAGGAGATGTCAGGAAGGTCACGGCCATAAGATCAAGTGTGGACGCTTGAACTCCTGCCAGCATCCACCTCTGAACACTGTCTCCAGTGAGAACACTTCCTTGTAATTCTGCTCAGGAAGTGCACCTCGTACCCTCCTCTGCATTTAATGACTCTTCCGAGGTCTTTCTCAACCAGGTATTTTAATGATGGGAAAAAACTTCCTAATCACTTCCACCACCAGTCCACAAACACCAAGACAGGGAAAGAAGCAAATTACGAGAGAAAAAGATGATGTGTTTTAACTCAGATCGAGTTTTTAAGACAAATGATTTCTACTGGGGACAAATAGACATGCAGCCTGCTGCCTCGTCAACAGTCACATAATTAGATCAGCTTCCCAATGGGTGAGCTCTCCCTGCAGCTCCAGCTCTGGATGCGGAGATGCCGTATGGATACGGCAGTGATTTGACTCCTCGCTGCTGCTCACCCCGTGCTGATGAAGGGCAGTGGTAAGAGGCTCTCTCTGCTCCAGATCCGTCAGTTGTAGTTGCAAGCTGCAAAGAAATTCTAGAAACAGCATCATAAAAGCAGTAATAGTGGAGAATTTCACACACTTTACCACTTGAGATTTCATTGTCTCATCGTATTGTTTCACTCCTCCATGCAAATAAATTCTCCTGATGTGAAGAGGCAGTGCCAGAAGTACTAAAGTAACCATCACTGCTCCACATTTGGGAATTCAGAAGGGATAATGTGGCCTCAGAGGTGATTTAGGAGATGCAGTAGGAAAATATTCTTCGGGCATCAGCTCTCTTCCTCACAGCTATGTTCCTGCAGCTGGAGTAGGAAGAACTGGGCATCTATTAACATGATTTGCACTTGAAAAACCAGACCTTGTTCAGCCGTGTCTGTACCAAACAAAGGCAATGGCATGTGAAAATAAAAATAGAAAGTGGTTTATAGCTAATAAAATCAGAATCAACTAATGCAATTCTATTTGTCTGGGAAGGAGAGAATCAAAGTGCTTGCTTTTCCTGAGCATCAGAAGTAGGTTAAAACCTGTTTCTTCCATCATCTCCTTTAAAGGAGGCTTTGATAAATAAATTGTATATTTTTATTACATTAGCATTGAAAGGCCCCTCTAAAGCTCAAGAAGTGCACTGAGCACTGGATCTGTAGTCACAAAGAAAGGAAGCCTTTCTCCCAGAGATCCAAGTGAAGATGCATCAGGCCAGGCAACAGGTGGGAGAAGAAAAAAAGTACAGCAAAAACCCAAAAGGCTGGAAGGAAACTGGAGATCAGCCCCTTCCCCATGCCCACCCAGTGCTAAGTGTGAGGGGATGCACATCATCCCAGCACTGGGATCGCCGGTGCCCCAGTCCTTGGGTACCGGCACCTGGTGCAGCTGGGCTCTGCTCTTAGCAAGCCCCCAAGGGACACAGCAGCCCTCCTGGGAGAGGAGTCTGCATTTAATGGAGCTCAGGCTTGTCATGACTGGGGGAAGGGGCATTTTTTTTTTATTACTGAACAAAGGAATGATGTTCTGGAAAATCTAGGTTTCAGATAATGTCCTCCTGCCTTGTAGGGAGCTTTTGCTCAGGAAAAAAAAAAAGGGAAAAATTTTAAAAAGAGGTGAAAAATACTCCTTGAACCCAACAGGATTCCCACCTTTGTAATGATCACACAATAACATTTTATGTTACTAATGATCTGCCCAGAAAACAAAAGATTCCTCCTTAACAGGCAGTGCCATCCACAATTTGTATTCTCTTTTTGTGTGAACAAGAAGGAAATTACAACCACCCAGATTTACTTTGGGTGAGAAATGGCTTTTATGTGTGCTGGGAGATGAGAACATCTGCATTTTTGCAGGTGATATAGGAGCGTAGTGCTTGATCTTTTAGTAGCTGTAGAGAAAAACCTGTGAAGATTTTATTTCCTCTTTCAAGGCATATTTTTAGGGCTGGCAAAATGCACCAGGCTGAAGAGCATTAAAAGCTTGCTCTGAATGCCCACTGACTCCAGGTCCTGGAAACAGACAACCTCCACCCCCAGACCAGATGTGAAACAATACCAAAACTTCCCTACATTGCACTGACCAATGTATTTTAATCCTGCCCTGGATAAACCACAAAGGATGGAGCACAGATGCCAGCTCTGTCCCATGTGGGACAGCTCTGAAAATGGCCAGGATCAAAAGATGCAATCAAAGGTGCAAGAAATCCACATTTTAAAGCATCCCAGAGGAGATTTTATTTTTTTCTTGGTCCATGCCTGGGTCCTAATCTGAGAGCCTCTGTACCCTCCATGGAGGTAGAAATGCCAGGGACTGCAGGTTCTCACCCACACCTTCCCCTCCTGGTGCAGATACCCATAACCTTTCTCCAGCCCCACGTTGCTCCTGCCCACCCAGACACACTGTGCCAAGGGCCACTTCGACTGGGCAAGACCACCTCCTCTTCACACTCCGAAATGTATTTTCCAGCTTCATTCAGTGTTCCTGTTTTCCTATAATAAACTTGAATTGCTCACTTTAAACTCCTCTTTGTCTCCCTGGGTCTCTCTCTCCCTATCCCCCACCCTCCAACCGCTCCTCCGCTGTTTCTATAGAGAACTCTCCCCCCTGCCTTTTACCTATCGCTCTTTGCCTGCGAATTCCTCTCACTCTAATGACCCATTCAGGTTTTCAGCTCGGTGGATGAAAAATCCCTTCCAGCCCTGCGGATCTGAACGGCTCCTTTTGTGCTGCAGACACCTGTTTGCCAGGGGGAACGCTGATTTATTTTGTGTGGCTCACCCGACGGCTGCCAGGTAGTAATGAATTTCGGTCACTATCACCCAAGGGTAAAAGAGAAGCAGTGACGTCAATGTGAAAGCCACACAGCATCCCGTGAGCTGCCCGGGCTCTGGCAGTGATTTTATTAACCTGAGCAGGTCTGTGTTACGCAGCAGTGCCTGGGTGACTCATGCTGGCTCCCAGTGAGGTGAAACCTCGGCATTTGGGAAAGTGGCTTTTTCCCCCCTCCTGGCTGATAAAACATCTCCTTATACTGAGGGCTGAGAAGACACCTGATGGTCCTGCAGGCCACACAAGCTCCTCATTTCAGTCGTCAGGCTCTTTGATGGGCATTCAGTGTACTCCCCACCCTTCGAGGAATCGGGAGCAGGGATGGCTCTGGCTGGTGAACACAGATGGTTTCCTCAAAGGAGCTCAAACCAAAAATCTCACACTTGGTGTGTGTGTGGTTGAGGAAATGTGTTTCTCTCTAAATGTGCCCAGATAGGCTGGAAATGAGAATTTTAAATGTCCTGAGGACAATGTTTTCCTGCAGCAATGCAGCTAAATGCATCTCAGTGACAATCTTCCCCCCATGGATCTTTCTCCTCTGCTTTGCCATTTGAAGCAATACAGGCATTTTACAACATTACCAGCACAGGATGTTTAAAACAGCTTTACTTGAATCCCTTTGCCGCAGTAAAGACACAGAGAGAGAGAGTTGCTGTTTGGTAACTCTCTCTGGGAATATCCCATGATCTGTTCTTGTACTGTCAGGTTGTCTCCAAGATGCTTCAGGTTTATTTTCTGCCTCTGAGCCCTTGGGGAGACAGAAAAAGAGATAATCTTTTGTACAAGGTATCATAGAGGTATGCACGATCAGGACTGGTACGTAGCCCTCGTATGGAGAACAATGAATCACTGTTTCTTATAATAAACTACTGGGGGGGAAACAGGGAAATGATTAGACAGCATGTGTAAGGGCAAGGCAGCACCTTTCCTCCCACTGCGAGCAGCAGCTGAGCTCACGGGCAGAGGAGGTCGTGTGTGCTGGAGGCAAAAAAAGGGTTCAAGAGGAGGCTGGGCTGTTCACAGGAGGAAGGGCCATCCAGGGCTATTAAAAACAATGATGCAACTTTTGGCTTTAGAGAGCATTGGGTATATAACCTATCATTGCCACTTCTGCTCCTTCCCAGCCCAAGTGCCACCATGGGAAGCAGGATGCTGGGCTGAGCGTCATTTGGTCTATTTGGTACCCTTGTTCTTATGTCCCTACACAAAGAACTGCTCCATGTGAACCCCAGTCCTGTTTTAAAGAGCGAGGGCAGAGCAGGGTGTGATTTCAGGCCTGGCATAATTTAACCAACAGTAAGACCGTGCAGGACACAGTCATCTGGAGGTAGGACACATCTGTGCTGACAGTGCAGGCTGAGGAATGCTCACTCAGTCATCTGCAGCGAGAGCTGAGCAGTCCCAGTGGATGGTCCACGGAGCCCACACCAATGCCACACAACAGAAATAATAGCCCTGTCCCCCTCCTGACACTCATCAGCTCTCTTGGTGGGTCAGCACCTTCACCCAAGCATCCCAGAAACGTCCTCCAAAGGGAAAGTCCTGTCTGGAAGTATTCTACATATTAGACTTCTTGATGCTGGGATTCAAATGAGGATGGAAGCCGTCTGATGAACCACCTGCAACACCAGCAGCCCAGATCCCATGTCTCCTCCTGCACCCCACCTCCACAGCACACCCCATACACAAACACCTGAGCTCTCCTGACTTGAAATATCTAAAAGATCAGGGAGAGCGCAGGAGTTGCCTGAGTTGCCAATGCATTGTGATGCCCTTGGTGTACAGAACCAGAGAATTGTCTAGGAAGAGAATCAGTGCTGCTCAGTTTACCTTTGTGATGATATTCAGCCTGAAAATAAATCACTGGAGCCTCTGTGAGCAGGTACAACCAGAGACATCACCAGATCCCTCTGGGAAAGAGTCAGCCTCCCGGAAAGTACTGCTCACCTGGCACATTCAGGGACAGTACAAGGCTTCCCTAAACATTCTGGGAATGAGTGACTGGTGGTTAGGGCAGCCCCAGGGGCACAGGAATTGCAGTGGTTGCTTTTTCTGCTTGCTAAACATCTCTAGGTAAATTCCCAGGACTCAAAGCTAACACAAGGCAGCCGTAAAGTCGATGCAGTCCCATGCAACTGCCCAGCCCCAAGCTCCCCTGCAGCCCATGACAGAGGCTCCAGGCTGCCCTGATTCAGGGATTTCTTTTCATTCTTATTTTAATCATTTGGGAAAACCTGGCTTGGGGCAGAGGAGGACCCACATAGGGCAAGTGCCCAATCTGGAAGGGGAAGGATGCTGCTTGCCACCTTACAAGGGCACACAGTCACCAAAGGCTGTGAGGCAGCCATATAATTTTATTTCATTAATACTTTATTCTAATAATGATTTAGAAATATTTCAGCAATAAAGATGGATTCAGCAGTTGCACAAAACATTTTTTTCAAGTGAGGAGCCTACACCAGAGACACCCCAGTTGGTGTCTCTTGCTGATTGCAAGGAACCCCTGGAAGAAATCAGTGCTGGAGCACACTGGTAGGGAGCTGGCTCAGGACTGCCAGAGCAGGGGCACTGATTACCTTGTGATTATCCTCACTGCATGTGGAAGGGGAAGTTTCATGGAGCTGCAATGTGACCTTTGATTTTAAATGGTTTTTATGCCCAACCTTTTCCTTTTACCTCCTTGTGCCCTAAGACACCTGGTTCATGTTGCAAACAAGGGGGGACAAATTATCCAAGGGGGCTGTTTTTAAAGATGCCTGTGAAATATGCCTGCACCTGAAAGACCCAGGAATTAAAAGCTTGTCCCTGGATGCCTCACCCCTGTCTCTGCACATTTTTATGATAACCAACAGATTCTGCAGAGCACAAAGCGCTCTGTGCATTACAGGATAACATCACCAAACTTTAATCATTCCTTAATCAGGCATGCATTTCCCAGGCACAGCACCCTGCCAAGCTCCTCCAGTCCAAGCTGCAGAGGAGTGAGCAGTCAGCGCTGCTGGCAGCCAGGCTCTCGCTGTCCCCTCTGCCTGTCAGCTTGGCCTTCCCTGCCAGAGCTGGAGTTCTGGTGCCAAGCCGTGTCCCTCCACTCTGCATCTCCAATCAAGGACCATGTCCTCAAGCAGAGCTGCTGGGGAAGGTTCCTAGGCTGGCTCCTGTGCTCCATGAAACAGGCTTAGCTACAGCCCAGGGAATCTGTTGCAGGGCAGGGGATTGACTTGTTCTTGTTTCTAATCACCGCAGCAAGGCTGAGCTTGTGGAGGGCTGTGAGGACCTGCCGACCACAGACCGGCGATGCTCCAGCACAGGCATGCTGCTATCCCAGGTGTAACATAGTCTTTGTCTGTCTTCATTTTCCACTTGAGGTGTTTCTAGTCAATCCTTGCTTCCCTCTCCTCAGCCATTCACCATGAGAATGGAGCTGTTGAATTCGAGAGCTGTATGAATGGGTCTTTAGGCAGATGGATCCCATTACCCGGTGCTCACAAGCCATAAGCTGTTATTTCTCGGTGTGAGGAAGGAAAATGTGGTAAAACATTCAGGAAACAAGCTGAAGAATAAAAAGGGGAATGAAAGAAAATCCAGACAGTGAAATAAAACCATCTTAAGGCAATTACCTGGGACGAAATAGAGCTGCCAAGGATATTAAAGCTCTCTATGCACCTGCTAATCTCTTCTGATAAAGGTCTGGCTGACTAAACTAATAACGCTATTAAATCTGCAATAGTCATCACCAGAGGCAGCCCAAGGATGTCACAGAGCCGTGTGCCTGCAGGAAGGCCACTTCCAGCAAGAATGTGCACAGCCAGGTAAGCAGCACCTGCTCCTGAGATGTCAGCGTGATCACCGGGGGGCTGAGACCCAGCAACTTCCCCAGCTGACTCAGTAACCCTCGGCTGAGAACCAGACCCGGATCTCCTAAGGCTTCACCCAGCTCTTTTCCAGATTGTTCTTCTGGGAGAAACCAAGAAGTTCCTGGACAGCCTCCCAGTGTGGATCAATATTCGGGGTGGGCTCACTCAAAGGCTCCACAGAGGCTGGGATGCTCCCCTTCAGAAGCCAACACCACAGCGTCACGGAAGGGATGCACAAGAGCAGAAGTATTGAAAACCCTCTTCCCAAATCCTTGTGGCAGGAGCAGAGCTGCTGTTTGTTCCTCAGCGAGCGGGAGGAGAAATGGGCTCGGGTGGGACAAGCAGCCCACGCAGTGACCCTGACATCTCGGTGTGTCCGTGTGGCAACACCAAGGGCTGATCACGAGTTTGTGCAAAAACACTTTGGATGCCATCGATTCCAGTGCAGATCCTGAGTGCCTGGAGAGGCAGAGGGGATGCTGCTTCCTCTGTGGCAGCAGAGCATGCCAGCAATCCACTGCCTGAAAACACACAGGCCCTGCTCCCCTGCCATCCCCTCCACACCACTGGTGACTTCGGCAGAGTTTCTTCTGCTTTACACCAGCGGGAGATTCGCGAAGCCACAGTGAATGAAATACTGTCAAAGGTGAGGCTGCTGTCACATCAGCTGCTGTAATTCCATCAACTTAATGGATCGACTCCTAATTTACAAGGCAGAGGGGGATCTGGCACCAGAGGCTGACTACAAAGGTGTCAGTTTTATATAGTCAAATTTATATCTGAAATAAATGTGACATTAGAGCTTTCCATGAGGTCTGAGCTGCAATGTATCCACTTTTCTCCCTGCACTCATGCTTTCAGGTTACCTTCAAACCTCAAGGTTGGGTATTTTTCAGCCATCTGCTGCTTCTTGGGGCCAAAATGGACAACTGTACCCTTCAGGAAATCCTCCAGCCATTTGCTGCAAGGGGTGTTAAGGCCCTTCCTGAGGCTGCCATTTGCCAGGGAAAATGCAGCAGCCTGATAACATGCCAACTGTTGCAGCAAAAATTAAGATAATGAAGAATAAATAGATCTCCATCTATATGGGATTCTCTTGCATACTTCAGAAATAAGGAATACTTGCACATGAGCACAAGTCCCCACCCATAAGGGTATAGGTGCATTAAGCTTGAAACACCCTGATCCCTTCAAAAACCAGTGTCTGTGTGTCTGCAGGCTGTGAATGGAGTTTCATCGCTCAACCACTATCATGACACATGGGACTGGCTGCAGGAGACTGAAACAGATCTACACAGACCCGCGTCCCAGAAGAGAAACACAGGCACAGCAGCCACACGCCTGCATCTGCAAGAGAGTGTGGGAAGACTGTGTAGGGTGGGAAAGTCTCTGCTCTCAAGTAAAACAACAAAATACTCCTATTGATCTCATCTCCCTAATGCCCTTCCTGAAGTCCAGGCAGGACAGCCCAGAAGCCAGAAAGCTGCCAAAATTGTCATGGAAACAGCAAAGGTTTTCTGCGAGGCACGATGCCAGGACTGGAAGCCCTAACTCCTAGCAACAGCAAACAACTCTTTCCTGACTCTTTTGCTCCATCAAGCAACAAAAAAACCCTAGGAAAATGGGGGGCAGTGATGGATGCAGAGCTTTGGGTGGTGGTAACAAAGCAGGTCCCCTTCCTCCATGCCCTTCATCAAGGGAAGGCAAGAGAGACAGTGCTGGGATGCGTGGAAAGCTCCCTGCTCCAGGCTCTGTTGGCTGCAAGAGACAGCAAGACCTTTGATAGCTTATCTGCAGACTGGAAGCTGTTGAAGAAAGCACTAACCCAGACAGACAACCAGAGGCATTCTTTGCTGCCTGCTCTTGTAGCACAGAAGCATGGCCAATAACCCATAACCACTTTCTCATGTTGGCAATTGGAAGTGACTGGAAGAAACCCTCAGGGCATGGCGCTTTCTGATGAAGGTCCATCTCCTGCCCTGGGAGAGGACAGACATGTTCTGCTGGTGAGAAGGGCTCAGGAGGAGTGAGAAAGAGAAAAACAATGTTTCATTTTTGCTGATAAGTCTGAGCGTGTTTGGTCAAGCAGCCTGTGCCCATGGGAAATGTTTTGATGGATTATTGTTGGGAGGGGATCCCAAGGCTTTTCTCAACTGTGAGAAAAGTTAAGCTTTTTTGGTTTTTAATTCCTTGGCTTGCTGTGCTGAAATAAGAGGAATCTGCAAAGAAAGGGGTGAGGTGATGGAGTGTGACCCCAAAAAAGAGCTGGACACAGAGACTTGAATACAGTTTAGATTGTGAAGCAGCAAGAAAGAGCATGAATAAAGTGTCCTTAGGTGAGCACACATCTGTACCTCCTGTTAGAGGGAGATGCATCCAGAACCAGACAGGCAACATGCAGACTGCATGAATCTGTCTTATCACATATGCCTCTCCCCTTAATACATGATGCTCAGGGGGAGGACAACTAGCTTTGGCAGTCCCCACTGTCCTTTCTATAGCCTTTGCAAATGGGAAACGCCATGCAGCCCTCCCCATGCCTCCTTTGTACAACTGGACGAGTTGGGACCTGACTTCCCTCAGTCCTTCCATCCCCGAGGAGATGCTGAGGTCCTGGTTCTGAAGGCTCCATAGCCCAAGGCTTTGGTCTGGGAAAGGATGGGCTGGGGCCATACAGAGCCCCTCACAGGGACTAGGTCCTCAAAGGAAATGCTATCTGCATACATTTGAAAGCATGATTATTTAATTTGTCCTTTCTTTGCTCCTATTTTTATTGCTAGCTATTTAAATTATACAAATGAGGTTTTTCTCTTGTCTGGTCCCCAGAGAGTCGATGCATTAAACAAAACATTAAAATACACTCATAATCACAGAAACTCTCTCATATATATTTATCATCTCTGAATTACTGGCATTAATGCAGAAGTGGTTTCTCCCCGCTTATCACTTCTCACTGCTTATATTTCCAAAATATACAGCACACAAAAGATAAACACGTTGAAACTACCCATCCATTAACACATCTGCCACCCAGAAACAAAGGCAAGGAACAGATTTACAAGGAAAAGCCAGGGAAGGAGACAAACACAATTACGGTGACGCGTCTCCACCGCTGTCTGATCATTAAGGGTGACTGTAAGAGAATTAAGTGTCATTCTGAAGACTCTGGCTACTTGGGGGCCGTTTCCAACATGAGAAGTGCTAAGCAGAGAGGAGGAGCAAGGTGGAAAACCCACAGTGACCCAGGGCAAACAGGCTGGCTTGATACCTGTGCGAAGTGCAGAGGCCCAGCAGAAGTACCAGGAAGCCCAGCAGTAAAGAGGGCAATGTTTATCCTGTACTTTCAATGGTTACACCCTAAATACTTCCTGTTTTTAGAGAAAAAACAAGATGTCAAGAGCAGCTCTCAGCCATGCTCTGTGAGGGAAGGGTAGGAAAGGATGAAGGTGCTTGGTGCTTCTCAGCACCAGCAGACAGAGCAGCTCTTACCTGTTCCAGTCCCTCCATCACTCTTGAGCTCCTGAAGACGTGCTCAGTCCCATCCCAGGCAGTTTGGTGCTGCTTTCACAGATCAAGCTGTGCCCTGGCAAGGTGACGGTGTCTGGATGCCTCCCTGAAGGCTATGAGATGTTCACAGACCATCTTCCAGCCTCCAGCAGCTGTGGAGCCCATGGGGTCCCCCTATAAACAATCACCAGTGATGGAAAACAACCTCTGGTACACACGAGTCTGGGCCCTTCTCATATTCCCCTTTCTGTTTTTCCTGGGGAAGGATGGCTGCAGCTTTATACCAGAGCAGGAAGGGTCAGGCCTGGTGTGTCTCATCAAGGATATCAAGGAAGAGCTCTTCCTTGTGCTCTAAGCACCAAAACACAGACACCAACCCTCCAACGCACACCACTCAGCTGGGGCATCTGTGGAATCCTGTGAAGAGCCCCAACACTGTACAGCTTTCCTTCCAAGACTTTCAAATTCTAAGGCAGGAGCTGCTCTCCAGCACACCAGCTCGATAATCTGACTTGTTAAGAAGCACTCAACCTCCAGTTTCCATTCCATATTGACGCCCTGTGCTGCTGAAGCACCAGTTTGTAGGTGGCCAGCTGCCTCCTTGAATTTGTGAGCACCTCCCCAAACAGCTCACAAATTCAATCAGCCACCCTTGTGGGAATCACTCCCCCAGTCACACAAGATTTGAGGGACGTTGCAAGGAATGGCCAGTGATGAAAAGCTGACCTTCAGCATCAATAACTAATGTTGCTAAAGCTGACTCCTCAGACGCTAGCGAGACTGACTGCTGCTCCCCATAAGATGCATTGATGCCAAGAGCACCTTGAGTGTGTATTAGTAATAAGTTACTGTAGATATCTCTCAGCTTCTTCAATCAAAAAGCAATCACCCTCCTCCCTTCCCCATGGCAACCAGGGTTTAGTAATCACCTCATCACCTATTCCAAATTGAGGCCAAGACACATGTTCCCAAAGACTGAAAGCTCCCATCTTTATTAAACTGCAAATATTTGTGACTCCCTCAGACAAAGCACCTTCCAGTCTGCACATGGAGAAGTGTTCCCTTCTCCGATTTGAAGCATGGTGGGATGGGAAGGGCAGAGGAGGTAAATATTTAAACAGCCTGCTAAAGGCAAGCCAAGCTTTGAAACCCAGAGAACCAAACGTTCCACAGGTGAAACTTCCAACAAAAACAGCAAACAAAGGATCAGGAATGAAGTATTGCATTCTGGCCAGAGGGAAGCCTTCTCTCACCTTTTTATCTGCCATTTGCAGACAAGACAACAGCCTGAATTATCAAAGCATTTGTGCTACACAGAAGACATTCTCATTCAGCAGCAGAAGACATCTAAGCCAGAAACAGAGGTCACTGTTTGTTTCTTTGCTGTCAGCTTTGGTTATGAGGAATTAGTTATTGTGACTTCCAGTCCAGCCAGAGGTAAAATTAATGGTGATGTCAGTGCTTGCAAACGTGCTGCCAAGGAGTCTGAAAACTCTCCTCAAGATGTGGTGGAGGACGCTGAGCGCCCACTTGCAACATTTCATCTCCAGAGACACTTCCCAGTGGTTTTCTAACACTCTGTTCTGGCCCAATAGAAGATCTGAGCTCTGGCTTTCACTCAGTAAACAGGAAAAGCTGGGGAAGTTATATAAATCCAAACAGGAATGATCACAAGTTGGCCTTTTTTCCCTAAATATTGGGACTGTAAAAATGATGTTGAATAGATGTCATGAGGAAAATAGGGAAAAATTAAAGGTATGTCATGGCTTAACCCAGCCAGCAGCTAACCCAACCCCACAGCCTTCCACTTACTCCCCCTCTGTAGGATTGGGGAGAAAATTGAGAGGAAAAAGGCAAAACTTGTGTGTTGAGATAAAGACAGTTTAACAGGACAGAAAAGGGAGATGATGATGATGACGATATACAAACCAAGTGATGCACAGCACAACTTCTCAGCACCCAGAACCGACACTCAGCTGGTTCCCAAGCTGCGCTGCCTCCCAGCCAGCACCCTGTTATACATAGATCACGGTGTCATATGGTATGGAATATCCCTTTGACTGGTTTAGGTCACCTGTCCTGACTGTCCCCTCCCAGCTCCTTGGGTGCCCACCACCTTTGTTGTTGGCAGGCCACCATGAGACCCTGAAAAGTCCTTGACTGCTCAGCAACAGCTAAAACATCAGTGTGTTCCCCACATTGTCATCTGAAGTCCCAGGCACAGCACTGTGCAGCTGCTAGGAGGAGAATTAGCTCTGACCCAGACGAAACCTGGACAAGGTATAACTGGGGTAACATGCAAGACCTGGAGAAAAACCTCTCTACAGAGGCACCAGGGAAGCATCTGCTGGATAGTAAGAGTCCTCAAAGGAAACACAAAAAGCCTCCGATAAGAAACCACTCAAAGAAACGCGCTACGTGGCACCATCTACTGGGTGTCAACAGAAACAGCTGAGAAATCTGAGTCATTTGCTGTGTCTGACATGTAAGTGAATGATGCCTTGGGAAACGCAGAAGAGGGTTGGGCTGTAACACTGTTGATATGGAGGATGCACAAGGGCATCTGCAAAATCCACAAGAGCTGCTGACTCCATCTCACAGTCTTCCCTATTTTGGTGCAAAGTAGAATCTGTGTGCTCTCTTCCTGGTGGGAATACGTGAACCACATGCCAGCTTTTAGCTAGCAAACTCTACATGCACATTTCTCCTCCTATACCCAAGAAATAGAAATCAAGAGAACATCCAACAGAAATGTTTAGTAACTGCTTTTGAACTAGGTGCCACACAGCAGAAAGGGCATAGACCCAGTTCAGAAGAAGGGTTTAAATTAAAGCATACAACACATGCACCTTTATAAAAGAGTCCCTGCTGAACTCACCCTCAGTTGATGTGTTTGGCTTCCAACCTGCCTAATCCTTCTGCTCTTTAGTGGCTCCAGGCCTCATCTTTGGCATGCATGAAAGCACTCAGCTCCTCCACCATGTCACAGAGGTGGCCTTCCATGCCCTTGCTGCCCCACATGCCCAAGGTCAACATGGATTTCCAACAAAAGTCCTCTTCCTGAGCCTTCATCTCCCAGACACTCCAGCTCTGCAGGTCACGGACCTCTGCTCTCTTCAAAGGCAGCTTCCTTCAACAGGAGTGCAGCTCACAGTATTCTTAAAATAAGCATATCCTTAACATTTTCCTTCCAGGTTTCATAGACTACATAAAGATTTCCCAAACAGTCGTGCCTTACTTCTAGTGAATTACGTGCTGTGCTAGTCACCAGGTAAGATAAAGTTAGATGTAATTGCAACAAGAAGAGGCCAGTTGGTATTGTCCTCTTAAATTGCTTGACAGAGGTCCAAGTTTTTCACAAGACTGCTCTCAGGTATATACCTGGAACATCTGAAACCTGGATTTAATCTCCACCATCACAGATTCTGTGGCTCCTGAAGAATAAACTTCTCCATGATGTAGTTGGTCCAGAGATCCTTAAGATGATATGAAATGAGTAAGAAGTCACGTGTTTCCTTAGATCTGCTGCTGCAAGGCTGTACCTCGTTAGGCCTACCAAGAGGCTATTAATATTTTTATGACCCAGGTCTCCATGAGAGTTGGGCATGTCATGGTGCCCTACAGATACTCCAGTGTCCCAAGAGTGAATTCTGGGATATCAGAAATGGTGGTTCATTGCATTTTGTCTTGTTCCAGCTCTGTAGGAAGCAGCCTGGGATTCCTAACCCACCCCTGAACTGCACCACGCAGCCATTCTGCAAGGAACCCGATTTAAAGGGTAACATCAAAAATCAGCTTGAAAAAAAACCCCAGTATTTAAATTACAGAGTCTCAGGGCTCTGAAAAGAAAAACTATTAAATTTCATTCCCTTGCTTCTGTAACATATATCAGCTAGACAAGTTGAGAGGTTTGGTTGGGGGTTGGTGGGGTTTTTTTTAAGAATTCAGCTCTGAAATCTAGCTGATGCCTCAGCAGAATCACTGCCCTGCATCCCACTCCTGCTCACATCAAGACCACAGCACCACATCTCAAGGGAAAAACCTGAGATTTCCAGGGGATTTGTGATGGAACAGGAGACAAGGTGTCATTCTCTTTACAATGACCTGACAAGATCCTGGAACGTTCATTTCATATAAGTGGAAATTATTTATAGATGAGCTACTTCAACCAGTAACTTTTTGTGAGGTGTGAGGAAAGTCTGGTTTCACCACATTTCCCAGCTGGAGATAAAAACAATGTGGGAAAGATCGTCTGTTGAATTCATGGTGATTTTGAACCATAACTCCTTCCCCATGCACCAGCCTGGTGTCCCTCCCAGCTCAGAGACATGGATTTTGTTACTTGTATCAGCTCTCATTTGTGGGAAGAAAGGCTTTATCTCTGCTCTGCACTAGGCTCCTCTGACCTCTCAGCTTTTAAAACAAACTGCAAAACTGGATTCTGTATGACTTTTAAACAATAACAACAATAATAATAATAATTCAAATTATTGTTTAATAATAATGGTAGTGGTTGTTGTTGTTATTATTATTATTAAATATGTGTAGCAATGGTTCTGGTTTGGTCCCAGCCATTGATAATAACTGTTTTGCAAGTTTTTATTCTCATTTTTAGGACCATCACAGAAGGATACCACTCAAGACACTTCATGTATCTGCTACCATGATACTTTGGTACTTTGCTTTTAAGATAAATAGACAAGGATAAGCTGAACTCCATGGACCTGCAATTTGCAAACTAGAGGAATAAACAAGGGACTTGTGAAGACACTTGCCAAGGATGCTGTTTATCAGTTGCTGCAGAACCACAGCAGAACACGGTTTAGTAATATATACTCTAAAATACCAATCGATAGAGTAATTGAAGTATCTTAGGTGCTTCTTTCAGGTTTTTCTTTTCATTAGAAATGAATATTAGACATTAAACATTCTTTCAAAACACTTGAGAGTTGCAGCTTTTTGAAAAACACAATATGAAGCCCCAAGCCTTCTCCTGTCTTTTCTCAGCCCCTTTGTACATCTCAGGTTTGTTAGAGCATAGCCCTCTTAGAAGCCATTAGTCACCTATTGGCATATTTAGGATGCTAATGGCTTTCAAAATCTGGTCCTTGTGAGCACAAAGTGTTGGTGGTATCGGATGCACGCAGCACTGGATTACTTGGCAGCACAAAGTGATAGGACATGCACGCAATTGCCCATCCTTGCTGTTGAACCAGCCACAGCACTCGATGTCATGATGGTGCTAGCTAGTTTCCAAGTGCCATTTTAAGGTTTCATCTCATACAAGCAGGAATTCACCTCTGACAGGGGCTCTCCAAGTCCCCATTTCCCAGTGAAACTTCATGGTAGTGGGAGATGCCAAATCCCCAAGCCAGAAAAGGGTGTATGTGCTGCTCATGCCCTGGCTGTGAGGAGACATGGCAAGTGAGAGAGCTGACACATGGACCAATGGATAAATAGGATGCTCTGACAGGCTTTGCTTACCTGGGATTCTTCAGCTCCATCTCTATCTTCTGCCTCCTCACCCTTCCCCACCAACAGGACATTACTCCATCATCGGTGGTGAGAGAGACACACACCCCATCATGGATCTGGCTTTCCAGCTGGTATTTGCCTTACAGGCAGACAGGGAGTTCACTCTGGTATTGGGTCTGAGTCAGAGCAGTGTCATTCTCCCTTGCTCTCTGACAAACCTCCTGCCTACTACACACAGACAGATCTTGCCGATCCCTGGCATCTCTTCAAGCATCTCCTGAGCATCAGGGGAACAAGGAGACATGCTCTTGGCCAGTTGAAAATAAAGCAGAGGGCTTCCTCTTCAGAGCTTCAGCCCCATCATCAGCTCCAGGTCTCCTGAACACTTAGACACCATGAGCAAGTACTGTCTGAAGGATGAGGGAACCAAGAGAGACCAGACCAGTGACTGGTGCAGCTTGTTCTCTTGCTCGTTGTGCTCCCAGGTCATCCCTGTCCTTTCTGCCACTTCTCTTCACATCCAACTCCTCCGCCCTTTGGGATACTCATTCCCCAGGTCAGTAGGTATTTGTTCCTTTCCTTTCTTCACTCTTTCCACTGCTGCCTTTTCAGAGGTGCAACAGGAATGACAGCGGGGGAACAATTTAACACTTGGGGGTCTATCATCAGAAACAAAACACCAGTAAGAGCTGTTGGCTACCAACGAGTCTCACCCTCACAAGTCCCTACATCTAGGTTCCTGCATCACCTTGTTCTCCCAAAATATTTACAGTCTCCAGAAAAAAGCCATCCCTGGTGCTTTTGCCTCTGCAAAGCCCCAGCTTTGCCCGCCCTAGACTGCTGCCTGAGATTTCCCAGCTGGGCACTAGGTGGCAAAACATCCCGAGAAAGGGAATTTCCCACCCCGGCCCCATCAGAAGGGGCTGTGGGACCTTTGGGGTGTCTTTCAAACGCAACCAAACCCGCGGAATTTGCAAATCCAGGTGCGTAGAGCCCGGCAGAGACACGGGTCACTCTGCACTCCCATCCTACCTGCGGGCTGAGGTCTCTGTGTAGCAGCGTGTAAAGCTGTTCCCTGCCCGGCTGCTCTCCCGCCGGCAGATTGTGGCCATAGTGCTGCAGATATGCAAACAGCAGCGCCCGCTGCGAGCAGGGCCCGGCTGTTTGCAGAGATATTCTGGTTCCTTGCGACGGGCACGGGATGAGCAGACGTGTGGCACGCGGCCCGTGGGTGTCCACAGGCCCTGCGCACGGGCAGCGCTGAGGCCTCTCCTGTCAGGGGCTCCAAAGGCCAGAGCGGAGAGTTTTGGCGGGATGACACATACCCAGACCTGTCCCCTCCTCTGCAGCCCCTCTGCTCAAGGGTCCTGCAGCAATTTACAGGGTGGGTTTTGCAGACTGTAGAGAATCATAGAATCACAGACTGGTGTGGGTTGGAAGGGACCCCCAAGGATCACAGAGCTCCAACCCCCTGCCACAGGCAGGGCCACCGACCTCCAGGCCTGGAGCTACACAAGGCTGCCCAGGACCCCATCCAACCTGACCTTGCAGAGGTGACATTGGCCCAAAGGGGTAACATCAGGCAGGGTCCTGCTCTCCAACCCTCAATGTTCCGCACTGCCAGTACCATCTACAGGTGAACACACTCCCACTGCCTCACTCCAGGATAGCTGGACTAGAAAAACAGCCATCAAGACCCCCCCATTGAAGGAGGAGACGGGGGGAACACGGGGACACAGAGTGCCTGCAGCTCTAGAAGAGACTCCGGAGCGGGTGCTCTCAGCCTGCATCGCACGCGTGCCTGGCAGAGCTGGTTAATCCTACGTGAAGGTATTGGAAAGGGATGCTATGCCAGCTCCACAACTTGGCAAACAGAGGGGAAAATGTATTAAAAGCTAAGACTTCTGAGCATGCTTCCTGTCTGGAATCTGCCTGCAAAACAACTCAAATTTCTCAAAGGGATTCATTATTCAAAACTATTTGCTGAATAATTTCTGTGAGTAATTGCAGGTCTGAAGCTCGTCTGCAAACAATTCATTAGGAGCATCCAGGCAGGCAGCTCTAACAGTGCTCAGACTCTGGTTTGCCTTCCCTGGCTGTGTGCAGATAACTCCAGAGCTGGGCAGGAAGCGCAAACAAACTTGGTTACAGGATTAGGACCTTGGAAAATAAAAAATAAAGAAATTCCATCAGCTTAAAATTAGCTACTTCCACTGATGCTTCTAAATGTGACTGTGGCTGAAATGGTCTGGCAGAGAGCTCTGGGCTTTGAGGGACCAGCTCTGGGCTGCCACATCCCTGCATGTGGTGTGTAGCTCTGTCCTCCAGCTGCTCCAGTGTCTCCAAGGGAGCAGCAAAACAGATCCCCAGGCAGCAAGAGGAGCAGGAGGACCTACACCCACCCTCCATCCTTGTGGGGGTCTGAACACCATGGAAGGACCTGTCTGCTGGAGCGGTGTGTTCCTAGAAGACGTCACCAAGCAACACTGACAGTTCCCATATGCATCTGGAGAAGGACAGACTGGAAGTGGTTCCACAATCCAGGGCTCAAAGTGCACAGTAGCAGCGGGCTGGGTACCAAAGTAATCACTCAGCCTACGTTTCCTGCTGAAATCATGAAATAATAGATGTCCAATTAACTGGCAAAGAGGGATGCAAAGAGAAATATTGCTTACAGAGAGCTGGCACAGTGCCTGTGGAGTTTAATAAGAATATTTTATTTGCCCAGGCTTTAGATAACCTATTTCTATTCTCTCCCTTGCTGTCCCTGGGGCACTAGAGAATATATCAGTTTCTTGGAATAACTTTTCTTCTCCCGGGTCTCTAAGGTCCTTTTCCAGCTCTACCAGCTCAAACACAATCTCTAATGCTGCTAGACTAAACACCGTGCTAATAGCTGGTGTTGAGACCAGTATATCTCACACTCAGCCTGCACAGGCTGCAGATGGAGGCTGTGGTACACTTCAGAGCGTGCCTGCATGGGAGCAGGGAAGGAGAACAGGGACCAGCCTACTTCATCCCTTAGACCAGGCAGAGCAGGCAAAGTTAAAACAGGAATAGGAAAAAAAAAAAAAAGCACACACACAAAAAGCACCACCCTAGGAAAAATGTTATTTGGCAAGGAAAAAGCCTGCTTCACACTGCAGTTTCCTAAGTCAAAATAAAACCAAGGAGGTGCAAACAGGACTAGACAGATGTCAACTTACCATCGACCTGCCCAGCAAGCTATTAAAAATCCAGAGAGCATCGCAGGCAGAAAATCTCACATACAGCTAAAACAGGGCACGTACCACACAGCCCTGAAAATCACAAGAGGAGAGGATCCAGCTGCAGCATGCTAAACCATCACACAAGCATGATTTAGATTAAGGATAACGAGCACCAACAGTAGCCTCTGTGCAAGGTGTCCAGCAAAATAAGGTTCTCAGTGTGTGGGTGCCTCCCCACAGGTGCTGCAGCAGGAACCCATCGTTTGCTTCACTTGCTGTGTCACCTCAGCCTTGGGTAGTAAAGAACTGAAACCATTTGGGTGTTGCAGCCATTAACCTGAAACACTCTTGCTGTAATTCTCTAGTGCTGTCTGGCCCGAGGGGGTTTCTGAGTCCTTAGGAACAAGTTCATAGTTGTAACCTCAGGAAAACTGGGGGCACCAGACAGAGAAGGGACTCGCTGAAGATCGGAGGGTGACCCAGTCACAGAACTAAGAATGGAAAACCCTCCACCTCGACCTCCTCATCATATATCCCAGCCCTTGGATACAGCTGCGTTCCCAGTGCTCTCCACTGGGAAAGGTGACACAAAGGCAGATCCAATACATTTTCACACATGCAGAGTTTATTTCTGCTAAACTGCTAGGGAAACATCCCAGAAACATGAGCTAAAAATTACTTTTCACTCTTCTTTATTCTTAATTTTTTTGCTGTTTTCTTAAATCTTTTATTCTTAAAATTCTTTTATGCTTCCTTCCTTCCTCTTTTACTCTTAAACCTCTCATACTGCAAAGTCCCTATTTATTTGCAGGAAGCTTCACTGGAGAAAAACACAAGAAATTTCCCTACCAGGAAGGGAGCTCTTAAAAATCACCTACCCATTAACCCCTTTGCTGCTGGTTACCCCTGTCCCAGCCTGACACAGCCTGGAACACACGAGCAGATGGCTGTGTAAATGTCAGAGCCTTAAAAGCCCAGTCATCTTCTAGCCTGAACTCCTGATAAGCCTTTGCTGCACAGCAAAGAAACCACGATGCTGTTACGGCATCCGACTGCCCTGTCCGTCAGGAAGCAGCACTCTGCAAGGGTTGGGGCTCAGGCAGGGACACACATCCCTGAGCTCACCTCCTCTGCAGCCTGTCCTGAGCCCCTGCACATGTGTTTTGTCTCCTCCATATCCCTAGCAGGGGTGGAAGGGAAATCCTCTCTCCATCCCTCGCCCCAGAGGTTCCTTTGGTCAGCTCGTGTAAAGAAACAAGAAGCATTTCAGGTTCAGATCAGATGTTAGGAAAAAATTCTTCACTGAAAGAGTTGTCAGGGCCTGGAACAGGCTGCCCAGGGAGGGGGTTGAGTCACCATCCCTGGATGTGTTTAGAAAAAGGGTAGATGAGGTTCTTAGGGATATGGTTTAGCACAGGACAGGAACGGTTGGACTCAATCTTAAAGGTCTTTTCCAACCTTGTGATTCTGTGATAAAACCTAGGATTCTTCCAGACATGGGGAATGAAGTCTCACTGACACAAATCAAGACACTCAAAGACTAAGCTAATCCTGGGGTATTTTTCTTCCCCTTCCACACCATGGCGTGTCTGTGGAGGCACAGGAGTTACATGCCAGGCAGTGGCTGTGTTTGCTGGAGATGACACAGCTTTGCCTTCCCGTGAATCCAACCCCAGCTGCTTAGATCGATGCCCTGATCATAAAAGCAGTTTTAGAGCACGTGAGACACAGGCTAACTGCAGATGTGGAAACGGTATAGCTGTGATACAGCTCCGAGCCAGAAGCGTCCTGCTGAGCAGCTGATTTCAGCTGGTGCCTGCCCGGTGCGATGGCCGGCTCTGCAGACCCAGCCACCTGCTCGGAGCTGCTCCGGAGACCTCGGAGGGATTGATGTGAGCACAGGATTTTGCTCTGAGAAGTGATGACAGAGCGAGAAGGAAAACACAGGACGCGGCCAGGGAGCGGAAGAGATTTCCTCCCCGACAGCGCTGTGCTGGGAGCCCGGCAGAGCCCCAGTTCTCACCAGTGGAAGTCTGGTGCAGGTGCAAAAAAGCAATCATGTAACCAAAACCCACAACAAGACGGCCTTTTCCTGCCTTTTCCTGCCCTCATCCTTTCTTAAACCAAACACCACTGTTCTGTCATGGGGGTGGGGGGGGGGGAGGAGGAACATCCCCCGTTGCTTTTGACCAAACAAGAAAAGAAGACAAACAAATGCAGACCCAGCTCGTGCTATCTTTGGGTAGCTGTCTGGAAAGGGCTGACAAGAGCCATGTCTCAGCCCCATGCTGACAAGCCTTGCAGCTGCAGTAGCACAGCAGCACCAGAAATGCCTTGCCAGGGTCAGGCGGATCAAGCCAAACACATGTGGCTTCCCCACTTTTATTGGGAAGGCACCAAATGAGACCCTGGAGGCAAACACACAGTGTCTGGTTCCCTGAAGGAAGATGAGAGAGAAAAAAAAACAGGTTGTCTCCAATGCCCTGGTCCTTCACTAGCAGATTAACTCCATCCTAATGGGACTCCTGCCATTGCTATCGACTCCCAGGGCTGCAACAGGTCTATAGAAAGGCCAAGAAAGGATCTTACAGAAAGGCTTTGCTTGTGGACGTCTGAGTGGGATCATGCCCTTTGGACAGGCTTGTCCAAGGAAAACACAAGCAGAAAAATACACACCCCCAAAAAAAAAAAAATAAAGAAAGAAAACATCAAGCTTGGAGTTAAGGACAAAGCAGCCAGTTGCCATGTGTCCTCACACTAAAGAGCATCATTGCAAGGAGAAGTGAGAATACTTGAACCAAAAAGTTCCAGTGAAAAATCTGTTTCTGGCAACTACGCTGTATTGGAAATTTCCTTCCAACCAGCACGACCAGAAAACAAAAGCTAACACTGACAGGAGCAAGCTAATCTATACTGAAAGCTTTTTCCTGTATATCAGAGGAACAAACACAACAGAAAGGAAAAGCAAAACAAACAAAAACCTTGTCCCTGTTTGTCTTTTTAGTGTGAACAGACAAACTCCAGAGCTACGTTGCAGGCAGCATCTCGGTCCCGAAGGCAGCTTGCAAAACTGGAAAGCATTACTCCCAAACCTGCAGGCTTTTCAAGTCAGGAGCTGCATCCAAGCACACTGACCTTTCGCTAAGCTCTAAAAAATGTAAGAAATGCAAAGTGCAAGAGCATCTGGAACCTGCCCCAACATCTTGAATTCGCATTCTCACTTGCTGATGAAAGATGCTTTGCATCGTCAAAAGATTTGCTCCCAGCAGTCACGGTGCAGAGCCTGGAGCTGTGGCTGTGCTGGGGCACCTGATCCCAGCCTGGCTTGGTTTTGGGATGTAGAGAGGACCTCACCATGCAGCAGCTTCATCTTCCTACTCAGCTTCTGCCTGGTGCTGCGGGATGGAACAGAAACACGGTTTGTGTTGGTCTTACAGAGGGATTTTGTTTTCAGGCTGGCTCCCAGCACCCTCACTTTACCCAGGAAGATCCGTGTGTGCAATGCTAAAGCACTCTGAGCACTGCCGTGGTTCAGTGGCACCTCTGGAATACCACTGTGAGATTTACACCCCACCACAGGCTGTACTCCTCCTCCTGCCGCAGCCAGCATGTCCCGCAAGGAAACCTGATGCTATTTTTTGAGCCCAAGAAATCCAGAAAGCTCAGATCTGAGGCATCTAAACAAGAAGAGTTAAAACCAACCTGGTCCCAGTGCCATCTTCCTGTTAGCTCCCAGCCCTGCTAACCAAGGCCTTGCTGTGATCCCTGAATGCACGCAGCGGAAGCTGGACGGTGCACACAGCGGCTCTGGCCACGTGCGCTGGGTTCACGCGTTGGCTGCTAATGGGAGCTGGCACTGGTACAAACTGAGCAGGCTCAGGGATGTCCACAGCCACTGATAGAGCCTGACTGTCCTGTGCCCAATGCAATGTCCGCATCTGCCAGCTGGATGCACAGCACAAGCGTCCCCAGGACACAACGGGGGCTTGCCTAGGAGAAGTGAAGAACAAAAACCGTGTTAACAAGGAGGAGCGACCAGCCTAGAAATGCCAGCCCATTGCAACACACTAACTGTAATCACAGAAACAGAAAACAGAGAAGGCTGTAACTTCTGTGTATTTCACCCTATCAAAAACTTAAGTGTTTGTTCAAGCACTTCCCAGGACTGTGGGTTGATTCTGACACCTGACTTACAGACAAATACATTCACACTCACAATATGCAAGTAAAGATAATCAGGAAGCATGAGTACTCTAGGTCCTCCTGACCTGATGCAAGAACCTCTATCCTGAAGACCTGCGTGCCCGGACTACCATGGGGTAGCTGTGTTACACCAAGGTGGGTCCCCACTGTGCACAGCACTACCAGCACTCAGGAAATGCTGATGTACACCCAGTTCATTGATTTCCCATTAACTAAAGGTCACTGGAGGCTTTGTAAAAAGCTTTATACGCTCAGCATGATCATTCTAGGTGACAAATACTTCTGATTTACCCAAGAGCCAAAATATACAGAGCCTGAAATCAATAAGGCATGCAAAGGTTGAGAGAGAGAGAAAAACCGGAGACAGAGGCACCCAACAGTGTGTGAAAGGTCATCAGCACCATCTCTCCTGCTCTCCCCTCACCCAAGTATGTCACCCTGCTTGCAGAGCCTGGCAGCTGGTGATGCTGCAAGCCTTCCCCTCGCAGCACAGGCAAGAGGCACCTCAGCCCACTGCTGCTTTGAGTCCATCTCTAAAGACTTGTTCCCTCCAAGCCTGCGAGTGTCCCCCCCCTACTCATGAAGCCACATCTACTCCAGATGCTCTGACCCCACACTGTGTATCAGAACCCTTTGGATTTTGCCCATAGGATTCTGATAAGCTTCCACCATGCAATCCTTATTTCTTTTCTCCTCTGCTTTGGCCCCTGCTCCTACCCCCGGAAAAGCAAACAGGGCAGGTCCCTATGCAGCAGCAGATGGCACTTTGTTACTCAGCTGCCCCGCTCGCTCATCTCCAGGTTTACCCCCTCCATACATCCCTGCTTTGTTTGCAGACTCCCTCCCCTCTCCCCACCCTTTCTCACCCTTCAGAATCACGTCCCCAGTCCTGCTCCACTCCCTGCTGACCACTCTTTTGGCCACCGCTGTCTTTTTGACACACGCATGTCTTCTTGGCTCTTCTCTGCCCTCCGTGCTCCTCCCATGTTTTCCACAGAGACCTGTCCAGGATCCAAACAAAACAAGAGTCAATCCTGATGGCATTTTCTTCCATCCATTTTGAATTCCTGCAATGCTGGAGAAATAAACGCTGGAACTGCAGCTTCTCCACCACAAAGGATGGCTTTGCCAAAGCTGTGTGTGATCCATCTGCCCGGGGGATGAAACATGGGATCTGTGGTGGGTCAGGAAAAGCCTCCCTCACTTGTTCAACACACGGTTCGGGCAGGACTGGCAGTATGTTGATACTGGTAGAATCCGACACCGGGATCTGGTGCAGTCTGAGCACGAGAGCTGGAGACCAGACTACAAACCCCTTCCTTAGGTGGAAAGCAACAGCCCTGCTATGCTCACTGCCATCTTAGCTGGCCCAGCACCCCCGCTCAAGGATGCTCAGGGTTTGTCAAGATGCAGACAGACATGTTCCTGAGGGATTGCACGCTCTGCGCCTCCCCTGACTCCCGGGCTGGCTGGGAGTCAGCCAGGGACAGACCATGACCTGCAGGCACTTCCATAGATGAGTTTTGCCCAAGGACCCATACAAGCCCTTAAGCTCTCCACAGGGCAAGTGCTTCTCGAATCAATAGTCATGTTTCACGCCAACAGCTTCCAGACTCACCCTGCAGTAACAAAAGCCTGGATGGAAGTGGTTTTGCAGGGCTTTCATCGCTCAGTGCTGCAGCCCTCTCTTCCAACTCTCCCACCCCAGGCACTGCTCCTCCCAGAGACCTCCAGACCTCCCAGGGACACAGCTCACAGCCAGGAGCCCTCCAGAAAACAGGTCTCTCACACGGCCCCTTTGCAGAGGGCAAACAGAAGAGGGTTTGAGTAACCCACCAAAGGACTTAGACCATACGACGACAGCACTGCTAATTAAAAAGATGTTCCTCAGCTCTGCTTCGGACTTTGAGGAGAAGAATATGGCCCACTGCAGAAGTCCCTGGGTTTGTAACATCTGTATTCACATCAGTCCCTGCCCGTCCACATCCCAACACAGCCTGGGGGTCACTGTCTCTCTCCCAGTGCAATGGATGCTACCAGCAGACTACAGACCTCCTGTTCCAGACCACAGTGATGCCAACACCTGGAAAGCCAAAGAAATAAAAAGCAACAGTCACAAGGTATAAATGGTGAGCAAAGGCTGCCCAAAAGCCCGTTCACCTGCCCTGCTTCCCCCAGGGCAGTCAGCTAAAATTGCCGTGCTGTTCTCCTATAGATTATTTTTGGTAAATCACCTCCTTCCACGTGGCTTCCAAAGGCTCTGGTATTCTACAGCAGGAATTAATTTTTCAGCCTCAGGCTCACTGAGAAACAAAAAGCCTCCAGAAAAAGCGATTGCTTTCCATTGACTACCCCGACAGCTTCCTCAAGGGGCCTCCAGGCCCTCAAGTGTCAGCTTCACTCCCGAATTCACCACATTTCTGCTGGCTCACGATGGCGAGAGCCCAAACCCTTGCACCCTGCTGCCAGCAAACAGACCCATCTGCCCCGGCTGCTGGCAGGCGCTGCCTCCCCAGCAGAAACAAGGCATCAAAGAGGAGCCAAGGCCACGACCCAAAGTATCCCCAGGCAAGGAAACACCATCTTCAGGGTGGGGTCAGCTGGCTTTTCTGACCAAGAAAGGCCCAAGGTCAAAGAGGTTTGGCTCAGCGTGCCCAAACCCACAGCCAGAGGGTTTTGCTGGGGAAGAGCCTCTCCATCCTGTCAAGGGTCAGGCTATGGAGCTCGCACCCCCCTCCTGACAGGAACCAGCTGCTACCACTTCTTTTTTTTTCTAATATTTTAAGCTATCCCTGCATTAGGCAAAACCACAAAAAGGGGAAGCCAAAGCAGAGCTGCGGAGCTGTGAGGACATCAGGCCCCCGCAGACAGCCCCAGGGCAACATGGCACATTGGGCCACAACCAGTGCTGTGAGACATTGGGGCACGCTGAGAAGAGATGGAGTGAAAGGAGCTTCATGGCTGGCAGGGGAAAGGCATCAGGGCCTGATTCCCAGCTCCAGCAGCAAGCCAGCAAGGCAGGAGATGGGGAGTCACTCACCTCTTAAGTGAATTCACACCCCTCTGCACTCCAGCCCTTTGCAACCCAGGGGCTGGGCACTACCTGCACCACAGGCTGCACAAATGATGCTCCTGCTGAGCGCGACAGCCCAGCTGCAGGCTGTGCTTTGTTCAGTCGTTTCACAGGGCACCCCTGCCAGGAATTGCTGCTGACAGCGGGTGTGAGACGGATCCCTGCTGCCATGGGACCAGGCTGGGGGAATGGCAGCCCGCCCGGGAGCTGGGGCAGCGCTTGTCAGACACCAGGAACAGAAAACGGGTTTCAGATGGGCCACTGCAGCGCGGCTGCACAGCCCCGGCTCCCGGGGCTCCTCACACAGGCACAGCCACTGCAGCGAGAGGCTCAGCTGGCCCTGCTGAGCATCGCTCCCAGCACGGGGCTCTCCCACATCACTGCCACCCTCTCCCAGTGCTCGCCTGCAGCACCCAGGCCAAACGCTACCCAGCTCCTGCAAGGACAAACCTCAACCTCCAGCAAGTCCATGCTGAGGCCCTGATTTGATTTAACCAAGGAGAGAACAGGAGAGCTGCATCACACCACCACCCACCCTCCCCATCTCTGCCCCAAAACAGCCAGGTATCGATGCCTTTATTAAATTTGGCTTTTTCCACCCCATCCTCCTCCTGCCCTTGACTGGGCAAGACATAGGCAATCCCTTAAATTCAGCAACATGACTTGCTTCTAAGCCACCACACCCCTCACCCTCCCTGGCACCGTCCTGCACCACAGCCCCGCAGCACCCTGCCAAGTCACCGGCTTTCCCCGCGGGCTGCCGCGAAGGTCCGGCTTACATAAGAAGGAACAAACTCCCTTTTCTTCAGCACCCTTTCAATGCTGCCATTCATCCCCTGCCCTCCACGCTCCCAGTGCCACCTTGAGGGATGCAAAACACACAGCCAAAACACTTCCCCTCACATGTTATCCCAGGTTGGATTTTTGTTGTCTGAAGGTACCGGGCCCACAATTCTGTCCCCCTAAACCCCAAGTGAATGAAAAGATTAAAGCAAAAACTACTGAGAGGTAGAGGTACTCGTGTGAAGGACACTCTGTACCCTGGCAAAGCCATGTCTCTGCTCAATAAAGCAGAGAGCCCAGATTCCCGATGGTTCTTCCCCACAGGGTCTGCAGAGCCAGGTCACACGTGTTCCCACCATAGCAGTGGATCCATCATCAAACTGCAAGGGACCAAACCCGTTCAGTGGTTGCATAAAGACTTTGGCTCTGATGCTGAGCGAGCACTAAAGCTGGTCTCAGTTCCACCCAGCTGGAAACATCTTGGTCAAGCCCCAGGTTATTTTTGCATCTGCACATTGGTTCTGCCTGGTTAGAGACTCTGTGCTGACTTTGGCCAAGTGGTCAACCCCAGGGAAAAGCAAGCCAGGAGGCGAACAGGACGTTAACTTTGCAGGCTGAGCATGAAATGACAAAGCCGGGTTTATTCAGACACAAATAGGCCGCTTCAAAGCATTTTTCCACCCCTTGTAAAAATCAGCACCAACATCATAACCATCCATGCTCCAGCATTTTTAGCCCTCAGAATTCTGCATCCGTGCTGGCCCGAAGTCATACTGCCTGCCCTTTCCAATCATTCTGCCATTATTTGTCAAATACCAGACTCCAGCTCCTTTAGGAAATGAGGGAGGAAGGAAGCATGGCTGATTGAACTCTTTGTCCTTCTCTCCCCCCACCCCCCCCCATGCACTTTTACATCATCAGAACAGAGCAAGAAACCCACAAAAAAAAATGCACATTGCCAATGCTGGAGGCTACATCCCAGTTCTGGAAGCCCAGTGGTCTCACCACAAAGCTCAGCGCAGGCTGGATCCCCTTTGACTTCTTAACAATACATTCACAGTGGTGGGAGGGTGGGGAAGGAGGGCTTCGAAAGAAAAGAGCAGGAAAGAACAAGCTATTTTGAACCCAAAAGCCACCCACTGCAACGTGAACCCTTCTCCATCTGAGCTGTACCGCTCATCCCAGCAAGCGCTTTGAAGCGTGGCAATGAGAAGAGCACCAACAGCCCCCAGCACACCAGCTGGGTACGGGTCTACAAACAGTAAAACATCCTGTATGTCAAGAAAGGCTGGGCTTGGTGGGGTGAAAGAGGGAAAGCATGCAAGACAGAGCCCTCAACAGCCTTGGGCCACCCGCACATCGTCCTGGCTGCCGCTCTCAGGGAGGCGGGTGAAGCATTCGGGGTGCAGGCAGCTCCCTGAACCCTGTGCACAGGGTGTTCTGCACCTCAGCACCGCTCAGGGCTGTTATCAGCACATAATGCTGGAATTTGCCCCCTTTACCCAGCTTTGGATGGGGAGTAGAGAGAGAAATCAGCACGTTCAGAGTCTCCTCTCTCCAGCCGAAGTCACCAAGGGAAGGGAGGTCTCTCTCTTCCATTGCTGGCAAACTTCCAGGCAGCCCTAAGGAGAGAATACACACCCATCCCAGGGAATACACTCGCATTCCAGGGAGCAGCTGCTCTGCTGGTTTCACCTTCATTTTGCACCTTCTCTGCCAATTGCAGGACCAGGACCTCCCTCTGCAAGCAGTTCCTCTTCTGCCCTTGGGGACTGACCGACAGCTGGGGACCTTGAGAAGATGCTTTTTGCCCAGGACAAGCCATGACCATGAATCACAGGTAGAGGCAGCAGCAGCTGGTTTGCAGGGCGAGCGGCTGTCACGGGAGGGGGGGTACATTGGCTAAGCATTGGTTGGAGGGACAGGAAGAGACAGGACGAGATCAAGAGGCACAGGGAAGCAGCTGGGAGGAAGTTTGCACAGCATCTGCGCTACGGTCCCAGCCGCCTGTGTCTACACACACCAACCATTAATTAAATTTGAATTAAAATAGGGGGAAAAATATAAACACTTTGTAAAGACAAGAGATGAAAACATCCATGGTAGATCTTTGAAGAGCGAGGCAAACCCACCCTGAAGAAATGTAAATGCAGCAGGAACCAAGGGACTCCTGGGAGAACTCATTACAGGAGACAAGGTTCTCAACATCTTTCTGGTTTGCAGCAATTAGCTGATAACTGGAAAAAAATTGAATAGACTAACACTTCTATTATTAGTTTTAAATAATGACTCAGAAACAGGCACTTCCTTTTTCCCCAAGCTGTGAAGAGTTAAGTACCAAGACTCTGGTCATGGCTTCAGGCTCTTTTAAACTGCAAGAAATCAGAAGGGAGCAGTAGGAATACAATGAGAAGCAAGGCCTCTGTTTTGAGTGTAACTAATAGCAATTACCTTTCATTTATAGGTTAAAAAGCTTGATATGGAGATTTGTTTGGAAGAGCAGTGACAAGATGCCTGTGTACAGAGGCTGGGAAGCAAGGGGAGAGGGGAAAAAGTCATGCCTTGGAAAGAATCTGAGTGAAAGGCCAATATAAAGAAGTCTACCCAAAACACAAAGCTGCCCCCCACAGCCTGACCCTGGATGTTCGTCACTGATACCATCCACAGCCCAGGGAAATAATTAAGCATTTCAGCTCTAAGAGAGTTGCTTGCCCAATCTGCTAAGCAGACAGTTTTTGCAGAGCAATTCAGGGAGAAAAAGAGAAGCAGATTCAGCTGATGAGACACAAAAAGTCTTCCTAAAAGCATTAATTTCCTCTGGGAAGCAGCCCACACACTCCTGGCACAGTGGGCAACCATCACTCCTGCAGCAGGTCCCAGGAAGGCAGATGATTAACTCTGCATCTGCTGTTTGGTGTAAACAGAAGGGCAGTGGATGAGGATGCAGCATCACGAGCAGGACCTGGCACTCTGAACAACAATGAGCTTTGAGTTTACCTTAATGTCTGCTTATTCAAAGAAACCTTTTGGATCACCTTCTTCCAGGGATAAGCATCTGCATCCCTGCCATGTCTCCTTAAAGCACGCACCTTATTGAGGACCCACACTGCACGCAGCAGTGACCAGGCCATGGAGCAGCACACCACCTCCATGTCATCCAACCAGCTGCATTTCTGCCTCAGCTACTGCAGTGTGAAGCCTGGATGCTGATTTCTGGCCAGTACGACCACACAGGAGCACACGCTGCTCATCCAGGTTGGCCATCACCCCCAAGAACTTCAGGCACCATCCTGGAACAGGACATGTCATGGGAGATGCTCCCCGCTAGGGAAGTACACAGGGGATGAGGAGCTTTTTGGAAAGAAGGGCCTCACCACCACACAGCTGAAAGGTGAAGCAGCACAGAGGTACTGTGTTGGCCACCTGCATGTCCTGAAACACCCCCCCAGGGCTTGGCGTCACTGCTTCCAACCACCACTTCCTTCCTGTCACACTCACGCCACGCTCACCAGCTGCAAGTGGCCTGTGTCACTGGAGCACTGGTGTTCTTCCAGGGCTGTTGGGCAGAGCCCAGCACCAACCCCTCCAATCTGCTTTCAGCCCAGAGCCTCAGAGCCACAGATGTGGCTGGTGAGGGCACCACCAACGAACCCAACCCCCAAAGAGATCTGAGCACTCTGCAAACCTCAGACACTGGAAACAGCAGCCCTGAGACAACACACAGAGGCAGGTTCATGATTTCTTGGGTTTTTCTTTTACTTTTTTTTTCTTTTTAATTCCTTCCCTTCCTTTGCCACATCACACACTTCGTATTAAATATCTTAAATATATTAATTTTTAAAAAGTATTAATAAAAAGCTACTGAAGGACACAGCTGGCAGAGTGACCAAGGGCAACAAACTGTTGCAAAACATGGGGGGCATTTTAAAAAACCAGAAAATCCAGAAAACAAATTATATTTAAAAAAAAATATGCTGGCATTTTTTGCATACTCACAGCTGGCTGGAATACCCTGGACTCTGGAATTATTGCAAAAATGGAAGGGGAAGCGGTAGAAAAAATATATTCCATTGTACCAACCTGTGTGGGGAAGGGAGTTAAGAGCAAAACTGAGGAGGCTTTAAACTTTTTGGTATTTCAGATGTTCCCTCCCCCTATCCACCCACCCACTTTTAGTCTTTAAGCAAGTTTTCTGGCTTGGGGTAACCAAAAAGTACAAAATCTGCTTCATAAAGCTTGTAGAGCTGCTGCCTCCAAGCCAGTGGGATTTTGGCAAACCAGTCATCCTCCCAGCTGCTGGCAGTCCTGTTCCTGTAGCTGGGGGGGAAGCGAAGCAGCCTGTCCACTTTGAGAAGCTGCAATAGATAAGCAGCATCCTCATCCAGAGTCTCCAGCTTCCCGATGAAATCGTAGTCTATCTGGCACGGGTGGCACAGGCGGTAAATCTGCCTCCAGTGCTCATTGAAAGGGGCCATCTTCTCTGTCCTGGGATCCAGTAAGTACTGGATGAAGTCAGAAAAGGAGACTTTGAGGCCTGCCCCGAAGGCCTCGCTGACGGAGGTGGGAAGGTTGGTATGGTTGGAGTACAGCTTGAGCATGGGGATGGCAAAACGCCGGTAGAACTCCTCATTCTCCAGCTCGAATTTGCTGCGAAAAGCAGAGATGAGGCGGACGAAAGGGTCTCTCACGAAGAGGAACTTGGTGTACTTCTTCAGCTTGATCTTCATCAGGTGCCGGGAGAACTTCCCGTACCGGCGCCAGAATTTATTGAAGGTCAAGTGGGTGCTGGTGTTGTGGACGTGTTCCCGGGGGATATCCAGAGGGTTCCGGTATGGGACCCCCTGGTCCAGCAGGCTCTCACTCAGCACAATCATCACCCGTTTCCAGTTGGTGCAGGCCACCTTGGGGACGTAACAGTAGATAATGCCATGGCGGTCATCCACGATGAGGTGGTTGAGCTCATAGTTTGGTATGTCATCAAAGGAGCGCTCCTTGGTGGGGAAGGTGAAGCTGGAATTGGCACAAAACTCCCGCAACCTTCTCTGCCTCTCTATCTGCAGTTTCTCTTGGTCCAAGCTGTTTCTGGCATTGTGTGTAGACCAGTCATAGCCCCGCACGTTCTCCTCCAGATTGCTCACCGCAGGCTTGCTGGAGCCCTGGACAAGCAGCTGCTCTGTCTTTCGGGAGATAGAGCTGTTCTGTTTCAGGCTCGAAGTAAGAAGCTTTGCCAAAAATTCATCCACATCTGGCAAGGCTTCCCAGTCTTCACCTGCCGTGATACCAGGGATGGCTCCTGGAGAGTGAGGCCTGGAGAACGACGTGTGCAAGTAGAAGTGAGCCGTTCCCACGTTGTCCCAGTAGACAATGATCAGGAGGATCATGAAGATGGAGACCAGCACCACAGAGAGACGGAGAAGTCGTGCTTTGGTCATCCTGACACCTACTGTGATAGTTGGCTTTCACCTGGATTCACCTCCGACTTGCAGAGTGAAGCTTGGGATCCTGCATGGTGCTGCAGACCAGGAGCCTGGAAAGGTACCAGAGAAAACGTTAGTTGAACCCTTAATCGCTCTGGTTTGGAGAGAAGCACCTTGCACAGTCAAGGCTCATCATGATGCTGACCGCCTGTTTCCATACAGGGCGAGCTGTGTGAGTCTGAGGTACCCAGAGAGACCTCACACGGAAGTGCTGACTGGCCAAAAGGAGGCATCACGTCTGGCAATGTTACCAGTTTCCATAGCAATTTGGGTTTTGTTTTTTTTTTTAATCAATCTCAAGCTTCTGGAGTCATGTGATTTCAAGAGAAACTCTGTTTTCATTTAAAAATAGTAATAATTAAAAAAATCAGGCCTAGAGTTTAGAGGGAAGCACAAGAGAATAAAAAAATGTAACTACATACAGAAAGCACACAGAGCCATCCACCTCCCAGACCTCCCTGATTACTAACCACATCTAATGCACAAACAGAAGAATGAGGGCTCAATCCTTGACTCTAGCATGTGGGATCACACCATTGTCTCACCTCCTCACCTCCAGACCTTACTGGAATTATAAATACAGAGGTGAAGATGCGGTTGCCTCAGCAGCTAAAGCAAACCCCTGTTGAGAGAATAACACTGACCTGGATGCACAACCTTATCTAGCCTGTGTGAAGCACCCAGCAGATATCACCTCTGTGACCTTCCTTGGTAGCTACTTCTTTTTGTCAAGAAGAGGGATTAGAGTTTTCCTACAAGCCCTGCCAAAGGGACGCAGCTCCAGAAGAGCCACGCATCAATAAACATCAAAAGGAGTGAGTGCTGTTAACCAACTGATTTCTGAGATTAAGGACGCTCTGGTAAATCTTTGTCCAGGGCTGGACTCCACTGACTCAGGACCTCTTTTCCTGGTTTAATGTCACTTTTATCTCTGTCCTGCTTAACCCTTAGAACTCTGGATCACCACAGAGAGGTGAGAAATTGCTGATAAAAGAAGAGATCAGAAGAACTTTCCTGGAGGGTGCAGCAGGTTTGGTTTTGTTTTTTTTACTTCAACCAGTCCCACCTTTGCATTACTCTCTGCTTCCCTGCTGACTCCAGCCCTTTCCACCCCACGCTCCTCAAGGGAGATCCATCTCCCCACCCTGCTGCAGGTTTTCTGGCCCATGGCAAACCAGCCTTGCTTCTCCCCAGGTGATCAAGAAGGCAGAGCCTACAGGCAGGGAAGAACATCACAGAAAAGCAAGGAGCCCTAACAAGCTTTTCAAAATGAAGACAGGGTCTCTCTTCCTTCCGAAACACAGAAGCTGTTCCCCAGCCGGTTCATTCAACACCCTTAAACGGCACCAACCCCACCCTGCACAGGGATGCAAAGAGCCTGAGAGTCCAGACATGCAGAAGTGCTGAGCTCTGCCATTCCTCGGGGAAACTCGCTCAGCACCTTTGAAGCTCACAGCAGCCTTGCCTGGAACGTCTTATCTGAAGAGCCATCTGCATGGCTGTGCTCCTGCCTCAGGAATGCCAGATTTTAACAAAGTCTGGGCTTCAAACACTAGACCAAAAGGATTAGACTGGAATTTAGTAACAAACAGGAACAATACCAGATACAGTTATGTGTCAAAGAATTAGTACAGTTTATCCCAAAAGGCATAAAACACAGATCCCAAGGTTTAGGGGTTTTCCACCCTGGTCTATTTATTTACACTTCAGAAGAAGGAAGAGCCAGAAATTCCAAGTAGCTATAGCCTAACATGTGGCTTTGCACTGTGACACCAAGTGGTGTGCGTCCTGGAGGCAGGCTCCTATCCTACACGTGAAGGAGAGGTGGAGGAACTGCAAACATACCACTTTGCACTCTGTGGAGCAAGCAGCAGGTATTACTCAGCAGTAATGCTCCCTTGTCTCGTTAGTCAAGATTGAGGATGAAGCGGGTCTAAGAAGAAACACCCAGAGAAGATGAGCACGGAGTTAAAGAAGGGGCAAATTATACATGTGCGTCAGCACTTCAGGCCAAGCATCTCAGTCCAACAGCGGGAGATACTGGAGGGATGCTGCCAAGCCTGCTGCTTGGCACACTTCTGGGTCTGCATTTGGCCTCAGCCTGTTCTTGCTTTCGAGCCAGTGAGCAGTTCGGGGCAGGGACTGCTTCCTATTCAGGATGAATAGGGTGCCCACTGTGCACATAATTCCTAGCACACTGGGTTTCCAATGCTGCTTGAGACCTTTAGGCTGGCTGGAATGCAGCAAGCCCAGGAAGCTGCATGGAGCATCCCTTTCTGCTGTCCCTATATCCAGCAGCTTCCACAGCCTGGGGCAGTGTAGCAGCCTGCTAGCATTTCTGCAATGCTGTCCCACCCCAGTGAGACAGATCACCCCCTGCAGCAGCAACAGAAGCAAAGGAGACACTGTGTGTGGCACACACATTCCTTGGGCAAACGGATGGAGGGCTCTTTGTCAAAGCCACCACCATAAAGTAGCTTTACCAAGCACACCCCAAGGGCTTGAGCCTGCTTTCCAGGACACAGCTCATAGGCCTGCCAGAGCATTTTGGCTTTTCCAAGACACACAGCAGCAAGCAGCACAGAATCGGAATGACTCCACTTCTGTTAACTCTATCAGTGCCAGAGAGGAACCCTGGAAAAGAGCAATAGTGCAGCTTAATTCCCCCTCACAAGAAAAGTGCTGCACAAACCAGAATTACTTTATTGACTATGATACATCCCCTTCCTGAGCACTTCATAAAAGACACCAAGCTGAAAGCACAAATTAGAGGCCTCTGCACACATCAGAGGGAACACTCCTCCATCCTCCCCTTGCTAGAATCAAAAGGCAAAGCTTCCAGGACGAGCCAAGAATTTACATTCAAGTTGAACCCAAAGTCACCAGTCAACAAGAAAGTGCACCAGGATCCACACAAAGCTGCTTCTGTGACACGACGCTGGCAAACCGGGAAACGGCCCAAGTGCTACAATCATCTTACAGAGTCCCCTGAGCAGCCATCCCGTGACCACCTCCGAGCTGGACCTGGCCTGAGTGTGAACCAAGGTCTCTTCTCCCCACTCAAGACAGGCACTGAGGTCCAAGGTTACCAGTCCCATTCTCTCCTGTCACAAGTGAACCCGTCAAGCCACCTCTCGAACTCACGTTTAAAACCAGAAAAGGGGGGGATGTGTCCCCTCTGCTCTTACTGCAAAAGCTATTGCAGATGCAACTAACTCCTCAGGGGTTTGGAAACCTTATAACCTGGAAACAGGGCTTTGGAAACCACTTCATACCCGGATTGTAACTGTTTGTTCTGAGGGCAAACAGCAGCTTAAGTAATTCCTGCCTCTTTCTTCCTCTCCTCTCAGCTTTGTACAATGGCTACATTCTCTCACAGTCTTTCTTTGCAAAAGAAAGTAACTCCAGCTCATTTGCAGGAGCAATAAGGCCTACACAAACTAAAGCAGCTTACAGACGGGTATGTAGTGGAGACAGGGGATGATAATCCCTCTCTGTGAACAGTGATGGTGTTTGAAAGGGACTGTGCCTCCAAAGGCTTGGGTACAGATTCCATCTCTTCTTGCTTTATGTTTCCCCAGGCTTGTCCCTCTCCCACCGCTCCCAGCTCCCCATGGAGAAGCACAAGGCACAGGTCAGGCACTAAGCATCAGCTCACCTCCTCCAGCACCTGCTCGGTCCAACGTGAGAAGATACAGGATTTCACGTGGCTTCCTTGGCCTTTCCCTGCTTCCGAAGACGGAGAGGTGGAACGGGAACCTTTAAAAACATAGAAAAAGCCAAAACTCAAACGGATGTTTTCCCTTGGGGCACCTGCATTCCCAGAAACCCCTCAACCCACGCAGCTGCCTTTACCCACACATCACAGTGTGCACCTGCTAGCAGCTATGCTCAGAGAACAGCAGGCTCTGGAGAAGGGTAACCGACCTGACCTCCTGCAGGTGCAAGAGCACAAGCTCCCCTCAGATGAAGCAGGTGGATGCTGTACCAACAACCAGAAGCCAATTTAATGCACTTGGCCTTCACCTGATCATTTTTCCCCAGCTTCCCAAAAACCCAGCACTCTCTGCAGAGCAGGGGAGTTTTAACCTGTGTAACAACATCAGCATTACATTAGTGTAAAGCATAGCCTAAGCAAAACAGGGCTCACATTGCATGCTCTGCCCCAACTTTGCACAGACACATCAGAGACCAGCAAAAGCACACCCCGATTTACACAGCCATCCCAGCACCTTCCCTACCATTACACAGCCTGGTTCGTGCAGCACCAGTCGCCTCTTTTCTAACATCTGTACTTGGAAGCTGTCTCCACAGCCACACTTGTAAGATTTCTAGCAGGAAACTCCCAAAACGCAGCACATCCTGTCTGTTCGTTCGTTACCTCTGCCGCCAACCTCAAGCACACCTATTGTTCCCAGTCTTACAGTCGCAGCAAGAGTCTCAGCCAACCTCGGTGCCTACAGCCTGAGACAAGGCAACCCCAGAACAGTTGTTCTACGTCGACACGGGGGGCCAGACACCAGACCCTGCCGGCCTGCGCCTCACGAACACCTCAGGTTCACTGCTGGCTACTTGCTTGCTGCTCAGGGCTGCTCTCAAGTTCTGCACGTGAAGTTTAAACGGGATTAATCACGCCAAGAGCCGCCTCCATCAAGAGCACTACGAGCCAGAGCCTACGGCTGACAGGAAAGCTCCGCCACAGAGGCTGTTTCTCGGACTCGCGTTTGTAGCTGCTCTGACCGCAGACGCTTCCCCGGTCCAGAAGCAACACAGACCGCGGGACGACAGGCAAAAGACCGCTCAAACGAGCTGATATCAAGCTCCGAGCCCAGCCCTGGCAGCAGAGGGGACAGAGCCGGCGTTTCGCGGCTCGGAGAAGAGGAACCGCCTCGCAGAGCCGTCTGCGCCCCACCGAGCCAACCGCCCCCCTGCCCCGCCGAGCCATGAGGACGGGCAGCGCTGCCCTGCCCAGCCCAGCTCAGTCCGCGGCGCCTCGGCTGCCGATGGGGCCGGCCAGCGCTGCGCCCTACCTGGCACGCTGAGGCCGCCGGGGAGAGAGAGCGGCGGGGAACGCGGAGGAGACGCCGCGCCCCGGCTGCAGCTCCCAACTGGAGCTCACCCGCGCCCCGGGCAGCGCCGCCGCCCAACCCGTCCCCTCAGGCGCTGGGCCCGAGCCCGGCCCTGTCCTCAGGCAGAGGCCCTCCCGTCCCCGCCCCGCCGGGGGCGGCCCCGCGCTCACCCCCCTCCCGGGCAGCGGTGCCTTCCTCCTCTCCTCCTCCTCCCGCTGCCCGGCCCCGTCCCGCCGCTACCGGGGCGCCGCCGCCTCTCGCGAGACGCCGGGCAAAGGGGTCCCCGCGGAGCCGCGGCGCAGGCGCCGCTCCGCCTGTCGGCGGGAGGCCCCGGCCCGCCCCATTCCGGTCGCGGCCCGCTGGCGAGCCCTCGAGGGGAACCCGTGGGACGCCCCCCAAGGCAGCCGGGCCTCGGGCGGGCCTGGCGGGAGGGTCCGAGGCCGGGAGCCGAGGGTCTGCCCCCCGGCTGCTTCCCGGAGCGCGACCGAAAACCAGGGGTCGCAGATGCTGGAGAGATGCCCTTCTCTGTCTCTCTCCTCAGAGCGCTCCTGAAAGGGGCCGCGTTGACAAGAGCCCTTCGAGCCATTTCACAGGGGAGGTTTAACCTAAAGCTCACTTTACAATCAGCTGCAGGTTGTGTGGAGGGCTCACACCGCACCCTAACCCTGGGCGGGTGTGTGATTTCCCCACAGACCAAGGGCTGGGGGGCTGCAGGGGTGGGAGCCCCTCTCCAGGCACAGGATGGGGAACGGGAAGAGCCAGTGACCAGCGATAGATGCAGCAGTGACAACCCCTGTCCCCAGGCGAGATGGACACAGCCTCCCCAAACCCAGCATCACAGCTTGCCGGAGTTCACAGCTCACTGGAGCCAGGCTCTGGCAGTTTTGTGGAAGAAAACAGTCTGTTGGGTTCTAGACCCCCAGATTATACAAGTCTGGATACAGCAAGGCTACAAAGCACTCCTGGAAAAGTCCAGAGGAGTTTAAACTCCCTTTGCCACTATTTGTGATCAGGAATCGAATCAAAAAGCCATTAGCCTGGCCTTGCAACCAAGCACGGTCCTGCGTTGTGGATGATGGAGCCTGCAGCTCAGTTCCAGCAATTCCTAAAGCTGCACGTAATAATTCACAGATTCTACCTCTCACATCTCAATCCCCAACTTCTAAATATATTAACAGAGTTAAAACTCGGGTTTTAAAAACAGGGAACTTGGCACATCATGGGGCTCTGTGCTCTTCCAAACAGCCGTGGCAAGTTATCAAACTCTTTGTTACACAATCTCCCTTCAGAGATGCAACCTCAAACCGATGCATTTGGCTCAACTGTCCCACTCATTGCATGAAACTGCTTCAAACACTACAACTTTTCATGATTCAGCCCAAAGGTATGTAGTGGAGAAGTACACGCTTGGAAAACTCCCCTTTTCCCCTCAACTTTTGGTCCTGCAGCGCTTGCAGGTCAGCAACACAGGCTTGGCTCAAGACCTGCTGGCACAGGTTTGTTTTACACACAGTCTGTGCTTATTTTATCTGCGTGTCCTTTTTTTAATCTTTGTTTATGTGAAATAGTCAGTCCTGGGGAACAAGTTTTCCTGACCTTCCTACTTCGCAATCACACCTCTTCCTGCCGCTTTCTGTTTCATCAGGAAAATTGGCCGCTTGCATTGCATCCAAACCCCAGGGGTTTACAGTGTTTTTATAAACACAAGTAATTTAAGCTTCCTCATCCCTGGAGGGTGAGCTATCCCTCCTCGTCTTTGCAAAGCAAGAGGAACGGAGAGCAAGTCAGAAGGAGCACATAGGGGAATGCTACAGGGTCATTCATCCATTTGAAAAATGCATGAACCCACCTGAGATTGTCATCTTAGACACTTCAGCGGCTCTAGGAAGCAAGCCGCTCTGGTCTGGGGCCTGGAGTCACTATTTATTCAGTAGCATGACCAGAATCAATTTATTTTCATCGTATTTCAGAAGTATTTTCCCTGCTTTTAAAAAGCCCCTTATGGAAGAGGCTGCTGGCTAAAGACATGTTCTCCAAAAAAAGGAAAGCACATCCCCGTGGTTTACCTCCAGGAGAGCTCTTATCAGGGCCTTCACCTATCACCATGCTGCTTCTCCCAGCTCTGAAATGCTCTGCAGATTGGAAAAGAGCTGAGAGCAATCTCTGGCTGCTCTCACAGTCCAGCATCTGCTCACCCAAACAGCATTCCAGGCGTGCGTTACACCTCCCGGCTTCACAGCAACACGCAGGGACAGCAGGGAAGAAAGGGGAAACCATTTCTCAGGCGTTTGCATTTGGTTTTAATAGTCAGGGAGCCTTTTGGATGCATGGGTGGCATCCACGCTTTTGCCCCAGGGAAAAAAGGCGGTTCAGGCTCCACCGCTGACATCTTCTGGGAGGAGAAGACTGCTGGGAAAATGAGGTTTTCCTCTTGGACTCTGTTAACACCCTGTTCCTCTTAAAACTGAAGCCAACAGCTAGAGCACGCAGCACAGAGGGAAGACTTGCAGCGGGGAGAGGGAAAAAGCTCTGTGCGATGTCTAAGGCCCCTCTCCCCCCACTAAGCTTTCCCTTTGCTCTCCAGGACCATGACACTGAAGCTAAGGTACAGTTTAAGGCACACTCGCTCTGCTTCCTTGACTTCCAGCAGTCTTGAAGTTGCAATCCCTTGAGGCCATAGAGAGTCCCACTCCCCCAGTGACTTCTATTTGGTCTTCGGCTGGTTCACTGGGCGGGCGGGCGGCTGCTGCTTTAGCCGCTTGCTGGCACTGTCTGCAGGCCCTGCAAGGGAGGGAAGATGAAGTACTCGTCAGGTTGCTCGTGCTTTGGTTTGAGTCTCGTTGCCATTCAGCAAGGGGAAGAGACAGATTGCTATGAGCTGTGGAGAGGGGAGTTTGGCAAAGGCATCGGCATCTGCATGGAGCTGCCTTAAGGAAACCCCGAGGTGACACTTGGGGTGGAAGCAGTATGTTGCCACATGGCTAGCTCAGACTAAACCTGGTGCTTCACATATGGATTCAACTGGGATTATGAACACCTCTGAAAAATGTTATTTTCTCTTCCTAAGAGGTTATTTTTGGCTGAGAGGGAGATGGAGTGTGACTTGTTCTGAAACATTGCCCAAGTCATCTGTTGGGGAAAAAAAAGGCTTAAAACTTGGTGCTAACCCCTCTAAGCCACGTGACTCTTTCCCAACTGGACCGTTTGTGTTGCATCTACAGCTCTTTAGGTTTAGATTGCAACACAGCAAGTGCTGAAGAATATAGTAGTCTGTCTTCTCCCGAGCCAGCCAACGTGATATTTCATCTACTCACCCTTGAGTTGCTTCTGTAGGACCTGTCCTTTGATGCGATCAGCATTGCTTTGCTGGATGGTGCTCGCAGGAGCATTGTCTTTCAGCAGCACCTCTAGTTGTGTCCCCCCTACTGGAGACAGTGAGAGTTTCGTTATAAACCATGGGAGCAAAGCACAGCTTAAAAACATTTTGCAATACATATGTTTGTAACAGCCAAAATAAACTGTAGTGCTATAAATCAAAAGTTAACCTTTTTTTTTTTTTAAATTTTAAAAATATGTAGCAAACCCTAATTAGCATCAGGAAGCACCCCTTGCCAGAATGAGGAAGGATTGTGGCTTTGTTGCAGTAGGATTTGGGTGTGCATTTCCCCTAGACCCATCCTGGCTGCCTGCGTCTGCACAAAGCCACACGAGTGAAGCTGACAGATGGTCAGCGCAGCCTGTGGCATCCTGGGCTCCTTGCTGCGGCTTGGGTCGGGTGTGAAGCTGAGTGAGCCCAGAATGAGATCAATAACTTGTATGTGAACCCAGCTGAGCACTAATTCTTCCCCTGTGGTTACAGAAGCACAGTCAGGGCAGTGGTCTGCAAAGGATGTGCTTTCCCACCTATCAAAACCTACTTAGACCATATTAAAAAAGGATCCCATTACTAAAGGTTCTTCACTCTGGCTTATTTCTCACATGACAATCCATCCTTTCCTGCAGAGGTGATGCAGGATCACAGGATCACAGAATAGTAGGGGTTGGATGTCACCAGTGGCCCTTTGGCCCCTACCTGAGCGGCAGTCGATAGGAACCTTGACCTTTGTGGCAATGGATATGCTACTCGCAGCTTTGGACTGATGGAAGAGTCTAGCTTGGTGGGGGTGGTTCTCACAAGCTTTGTCTGTACTGGGGCTTGAGGGAGTCCAATGCTTATTTTTTGAGGTCTGAAAGACACCAAGTTGAGTTAACCTCAGTGATAACATCTCACCTCTCGTTGTTGCCATGTGGTTCCAAAAGGATTCCCTTCCCACCTGGCTGGCAGGAGCTCAGTACCATTTAAACCAACTAAAGATATTTAACTTAATTCCTCACACAGTTTGTATGTGTTTCTCATACTGTATTTAAAACCCACCCTAGCTCCACAGGGTCTGTGCCTCCTGCTCCACCCACCCCCTTTAGAAAGGACCACAGAGGGCCTACGCTGTGCGAGTTTGGTTCCAGCGAGCGAGATCTTTTCTTTCTCACTGTCCTGTCCTGGTCTCTTCTGTTCTTCAGCACTCCCTTGACTGGGGAGCACAGCTGGCTCCCTGCTGCATCTCTCTTCTGGCAATCTGGGGTGGAATTGGCCTCTAGAGACTTCAGCTCAAGCATCTCCTTCTTTGAGAAGTGGGCTGAGGACACTTTGCTCTCAGAGTCTCGGTGTTTGGCCCTGGAAAGGCGGCTGACTGCAATGAGGGAGATGCATTTGGTGTTGGCAGAAACTTCCTTCGAGGTCTCCAGACTCAGTGGAGCAGTAGTGATGTCTGCAGCTGATTCTTCCCCGTGCAAGCCTAGAGATGCTGGTGAACACAGCCTGGGATTCATCTTTCCTGCAGCAACACCTGATGGTTTCTGCTGCAAAATCAAAGCAATTGCATCATAATCTGCTTTTCATTCATAGTTTTATACTTTCCCCCTTCAAAGCACTTTCAAACATTAAGAAGACATAAAATTTCACCTGAAATATTGTTATAACAACTCCATACTGGAGTGGAAACACTGGAGACAGAGTGATTCACACAGAGGGAAAGCTCAGATTGGAGGTAGCAGCCAAGCCTTGGCCTCTTAAGTAAATCCCAGACTTTAAACCCAAGGCCAGTGCTCAAGGAGTGATTTTACAGCCTGCCAATGTTGACCTTCCTCACCTACAACTGATTGAGCTCCTGTGCATGTTCTGTTGTCACGAGAGGATGGTGCTATCCATTGACAAACATGCCTTGAATTGAAAGCTCCTGCCATACTGACCTGCTGAACTGGGCTGACTGGCAAACCAGATAAAGTTGGGCTGAGGTGGGTATCCAGAGACCCCTCCTTCCCACAGGGAGTTGTTTTAGATGATCTGCAACTGCCACTGCAAAAAGAATATGCCAGGATATTAAGAGATGAAAGCACAGGCGCTTTATCAACAGGGAGAGGTGAAACATGTCTAGATCAGAGCTCCTGAGCTGTGGGAAGAGCCAGAAGCCTGGTAAAGGAATGCTGCAAGGAAGGACTTGAGGATTCACGACAGAGACTTTTGTCCCCTGATCCTCACAAATGTTTCTACTTTATTTGGTTTAAATGTTTGCCAGTGAAAAGAAGCAAATGCAAACCTCTCCCACAGCCTGGCCTGCAGAGAAGGTTCCTGCTAAAACACAGAGCTGCTTTGCAAGAGCAGTATAGCAAGAAACTCTTGCCTGACAGATTATGGGTTCTAGAGGTCCTTCCAGTTTGATGTCTCCTAGCTCTGGGACTTGGCTGGGAGCTATCAGGTCCCCATGCCCTAGAGAAGAATAACAGAAAAGATTCTCATTACCTGTCTGACTCAAGGGTGATGGAGGGAATGTCAGGCTTCACCCCCCAGGGAAGATCCTTCACGTTCCCAGGCAGACCCTTTCTGATCTCATCTTTATTAGGATCCAGATGCTGACTTATATCCATAGAAGGGCTGTTGTGGGGCTGCAGGAAGAGGGAAAAATTAGATCCTCAGCAGCTTCTTCTCACTGTAAAGCCTCTCCTCTAGCCCAGGCTCTCAGCTTGTGTCACAGACACTTGTGATACTTCATGTGCTTTTCCAGAGTTCTAGCCACCTGCTACTTGCTCCCCTCCCATGGAAGGGTACTCAAAGTAGTTTAATCTCTCATATAACAACATTAAGTTTATTATTCAAGGTGAAACCCAACTCCTTGCCCTGTTCATTCTAGGCAACCATAATAAACAGGAGATGCTGCTGCTCAGACTCCCTGCTGAAGACTCTGGCAGTTTCCTGGCAGCCCCTTCCTGTCTCAAAACACACATGAGTATTTCAAAGACATAGAGGCCAGCAGCATCTTTCCTTTCTTGCAGGAAAGACCTGAGGACCTCACTAACAACTGTGCCATGAGCGAGCAGAGGCCTCCAGATAAGAAAGTCTCCTTCAGCAGTTGCTTGGAGAGTTGTGCATTTGGCCAGCCAACTTTTGCCAACCCAGCCTGTGGTCTCTCTCCAATGCAATGTCACCAGGAGGATGATGAACCCACTGGCTCACGCACAGCCCTGCCTGGGTCCTTTCTGTTGCTAGAGGTTTTATTAATTCTGCGAGTCTATGGGCAGGAGGGAAGAAGAGCAGAGCTCCTGGGAGACATGTTCATGAAACAAAGCTCTGCACAGCTCCTGACTGGGCCCAGGACCCAGCCAGGCTTTGGGTGTGTATGAGTCTATGGCCATGACACAAGATCATGGGACAGTGTGGGTTTTCCAGCACAAGGGTCTGCTCTGCCTTACCCTGAGCATGCTGGACATCATTGAATGTAGCAGAAGCAGGCGGTTCAGCGTCCCCTCCTCCAACTCAGAATGGTGCAGGTCGTGTAACCTCACCAGTGGCTCTGGGACAGCAATGTTCTGGGCTGGAGCAGAGATGGGGAGGAAGAGTTAAGGATGACTCCTAGAGAAACATCTGAGAACTGTGGAGTCATGACATCCAAGACAAGAACTGCTCACCAGTTTGGCATCAGAGAACAAGACTCAAGAAGATAATGGCAGAGCAAGAGCAAGGGTCCTGCTTTACCTTTTATCAGCATCTGCTGCTGCTGAATAATTTCTTCACAGAGTAGCATGTGCTGCTGCAGTCGCTGGATCACAAAATCCTTCTGGCACAAGAGATTCTCCTTGTACAGTGTGTTTGCCTGCAGCTCTGTGTTGCCAAGCTCAAGCTCATGGGCTCTGCAGAGGAGCCTGAGCACCTCCTGCTGATCCTCACTGGTGATTTGTCTGGGGAAAAATTCCTCCATCTGGGAAGCTTTTTCCTTGGCATTTGCCAATCGCTGCTCCAGCTCTGTCTGAGAAAAGATAGATAGAAGGTTGTTGAGGCAGTTCAGCTTCTTGGAATAACAAAGGCATCTGAGCAGATCTCTGCTGTCCCCTTCACTCTGAGATTAAAGTGACATCCTACAAAAATAATGTTGCTTGTTCTGCTAGCAGCCACTGAGTTTCAGCCATGGCAGATATGTCCAGACACACAGTCCTTGTCTAGAGAAACACACCAATGATTATGTTGGCTACCAAAAAATAATCACCAAAAGTGACTGCCAAAACATTGAACAACCAGCGAGTGACAGACCAAAGTGTCCCTGAAAGGGGAATTGGGAGGAATTAGCTCACTTATGGGTGGGCAAGACAAGAGAGTGGGTTTATGATTTTCCCTCATCCTAAAAAAACACAGGGACAGAGGCAGGATGCAAACATCTGTGCTCCCAATGCTGCTCCATTCAGCAGCCCAAAATATTTAGGAGTCCTGCTGCAGAGCGGGTGCCAGGCTGCTTCTGGGGTGCTGGCCAAACCCACACTGCTGCAGTCCTGCCCCCAGCACCCTCTGGGCAGAGGGCAGAGCTGTGAGCATAAGGGCACCTTCACCTCCTCACCTTCAGGGCCGCCGTCTTGCGCTGTTCTGCCAGCAGCAGGTTGATCTCTTCTCTCGCTACCGTAACTTCGTGAGGCTCAGGTGAATCTGTGATACCAACTTCTCTGCCTTCCCCCTCCACGTTGCCATCTTCCTCCTCCTTTGCTGGCTTCTCAGCCTTGGGTGCAGTCTGAGCCTTCTCTCTTTCCCAGCTGCCAGCAAACAAGAAAGGAACTTCTGGGACATGGTGACATAACTCCAGTGACGCATGCATAGCCCTTCATGTATCTGTCCAACTTCTTCTTGCATGACGGCAGCAGAACTAATTAGTCCAGGCTGCTCAGGAGCTTGATGAACCCTGCAGAAGAGCACAGGTCGCTTCCTCTCGTTTGGAAGTGGACAGCAGGCCCCCTGTGTGATTTCTCCATGGCAAAGTGGCTTTTCCCCACCTCAATTTAAATTGTTGCCTGTTCAGGTACTCATTGAATATTCTTCTTGTCCCAAAGACTCTTTAAACTACAAATGACCCAAATCCTATGGGACTCGAAAATCTGCAGAGGCATTAAGTGGGTGACCAGGACTGATGAGAAGGAACTGCCACCTACTCGTAGTTTACCCAGGAGGGAGGGATGCTGCTGCTTTCTCTGACATGAAATCGTGCCTGGGTGCAGTGCACCTGGATGGAGAACACCTCACAAACACAAGTGACTGGACCACGGAAGGGCCAGCAATGCCAGTCAGTGCCTCCATCCAGTTTTTCCATTAAAACACAAGCCCAGAGTAAGGTCTAACTACAGGTGGGGTATCTACCATTTGCACCTCTAGTCCTAAGCTTCAACTGGATGACAGAGATAGGTGGTTGCCTTATGGAGCTACATCAGGCAACTGCACTGCAGTGCACCTCCACATGCAGGCTGCAGGCTCCTTAGGAGCACCGGGAGGGATTAGGGATGTGTCTCTCCACATCAGAAATCACACGCTGCAAATATAGCACCTTAATCTAAGGCTCAGAGTCTCACAGATTTAAGCTGCCTTAAATCCCTGGGTACCTTTTGCAGACCACCACCCTCCCAAGTATTTTCATCCAGGTAAACCTCAAACCTACACTCCATCTCATCCCTTTGTCATTATTGTTGGGAGGACCACGGGGTGTTGGTATTTCGCAGGGTGAGTCTGAAGACCCACCCGTAAGTCCTGGCTGAAAGCTCAGGAGGTACTCACTCTGTGATGGTTAGCAGGTGCCTGCAGGTGTCCACGTGCAGCTCGATGTTGGTGTTTTCCAGCTCCATCAGGCTGCGGCGCATCTCCATTTGCTCCCTGAAAGCCCCCATCAGCTGCACCCGCAAGGCGTTCATCCCTCGGCCGTGGTGTGCCTCAGAGCCTCGGTGCCTCTCTGCTGCAGGACATGACAGTTCTGATCTGAGGTGAACTTCTGCCAAGCCCCACAGAACTGCTTTGGGACCAGTCCACGTGTTAGAAGGCATTGCTTTATAGGACTCTGCTTTGTTCTGCAGTCTCCTGAAGTTAATCGTGGGCTTAAGAAACCTGATTGAGCTTTATGGCTGCGTTACTCGCAATAAAAAGGTCTCACTGCCACTGTGTCTGTGAGAATTGAGAGGACACTGCATTGCAGGGATCTCTCTCCCCCACCTTTCCACCCACCAGAAAGAAAAGGGTATCAGTTTTCTGTGCTCGTCACCTAGAAATGACCTTGGGTGCTGGTAGCAGAGACCTATTATCCCTCATATCTTGTCTGTCAGAGAACTTGACTATTTTTATTTCATCCCTTGCCAGAATCACTGACAAAAGGAACAATCCCCAGGGCAAAACGATCAATGCTGTAAAAGCTGTGCCCTAACCCTCCCCCTCCCCCCTGCTTTTTTTAATTATTAAGTGAAATGAACTGTACAACAGAGCTCCATGTCCTCTTAGAGTCTCAGATATGGAGCTGTGATGATGCAGGCTACAAACTCAGTCATCTCTCTGAAAGAGTCAGGGCTTCCCACAGCAAATGCCACCACTCGACATGGAAGCTCTTTTGAAGGGCAGATTTGTGAAATTTAACATATTTTAATGTCGGGGAGGATGCTGAGAAGGTTGAATGTGCACATCAGAGACTAGATCACATAAAAGACCATCTCCCTTTCCCCTGCCTGCCCCCTCTTGCCCATCAGACAGTGTTCTTCGCTCTGCTCCTCTATAATCACTGCTGAACCAGCTTCCTCTACTATGTCTGCATGGAGGCCCACCAAGTGCTACCAGAGTCCTTCCACACAGCTCCCTTCTCTCAATACCTCAGAACAGTCCTTGCTCTACCTTGCACATCCCTGAGGTCGGTGCTGATGGAACTCTTCTCTTTCTCCTGGTTTTTGACCCTCTCCTTCAGCCGCCCGATCTCCCTGCGGAGGTCAGCAATGATGCTGGTGTATCGGTCGATGTGGTAGGAGACGTTCTGCAGGTTACATTTTACCTGGTGAGCCAGAATACATGAGTGTTTGTCCTGTGGTTTGTTACTAGTATATATAAAGGCTACTACACTTTTGGTTGGAGGGGCCCTGCATCCCGTAGTGGGAAAGAATTTGCCCTCATGGGTGGGGAGACAGTAGATGACTGGTTTTCTCTAATTTTGGGAAATTCCCAAGAGGTAACAGAGAAGAGCCAGGGACCTTGTGATCACAGGTAAGACAGAGGTCCACAAAGAATGAAAACTCTGTTACAGATCACTGTTCATCTTGTTTCACCCCACAAGCCTCTCCATTTTATTCCTCCTTTCTGCAGCACCTCACTTCCTCTCCCATTGGGACGTTCCCCATATGCTGTCTTCCCAATTTTCACCCATCATTCCTTATGTTCTGCACTCAGGTCCGTACCAGACACATCATCCTCTGCCTTTCCATTGTTCTCCTCCCTTGTTTAGACCTTCATATTCCTCTTCTCATCCACGATGCACACAAGTTACTTTCCACTGCTCCTTCCTTCTGCTTCTCTTCTATCACTCTCACAGCTTCCATCCCACCCCACACTGCCCCCTCCTGAAGTTTGCTCTCCCTTCACCCACTACATCTTTTTCCACATGTCAAGCCTCCAGTCTCTGAACTCCACCTCACATGAGCAGTTTGCACATTTACCTGGGTCTTGATGTTTTTCGCTCGATAGGCGTAAATCAGAGTCATTCGAGATTCTTCAAAGGACGTGCTGGCTGGGCTGATGTGTGCAATCATAATGGTCCTGCTGTTGCCCCCTAATGAGTCCTAGAGGGATGCAACATTGATGTGGTTATTATGGACAAGAATGTTGATGTGGTTAATTGATGTGGTTAGTATGGACAACGTTGATGTGGTTAGTATGGACAAAACAGGGGCTTGCTGCTCAGTGGTAACCACCACGGATGGGTACCCCTGTGCTTCATTGAGATTCTGGTGGAGAATGCCAATTAAGAGTGAAGGAAGTGCTGGTAGAAGACCATTCATTAGGCCCTCTCTCCATCAACAGCAAAATCAATAAGTCATTAATTTGCTACAAAAGAATTTTTGCAAGAAGATCAGAGTTCCCATAAATAGGCTGGCAGCTTCTCAGTGCTGCTTACAAGAGAAGCCTGCCTTTTTCTCCATCCCTTCTCCTCCCCACATCTGTCACGCAGCAGCAGCCATAGCTCAGCACTAAGGCTTGAGGTGAGGTTCATAAATGAAGCTGTAAAGGATCCATAAAATAACCAGCGTAGCGAGGAGCCTGCCTGTGACCGCTCTGATTTCTGAAGGGACCGGTGACTTATGACCACACGTGGTCACACCCTTAATCTCTCTTTCTCCTGCCCCAACAACATCACAATTTATTGGCTGGTTTCAGCCAGATCTTATAGATGGGATAGACATTCAGAGGTGGTAAGTTCATTAAAAAAGGGAGAAAATAAATAAATCACTTATCACCTGCGAGGTTAGAGACATGCCACCCAAATCTGTAGGACTTCCTTAACCCTATAGGAGGTCATAGAATCAGAATGGTCTGGGTTAGAAGGGATCCCAAGGATCACAGAGTTCCAAACCCCCTGCCACAGGCAGGTCCTTCCTCACAGCACAGGTGAGAAGACAACGTGTTTGTTACAGAGGCAGTGCTGTCCACGTCCAGCCCTGACCACACTGCAGCTGGATAAAGACAACACACAGCAATAGTCAAGGATCAGCTCTCAAGGCCTGTCTGATCCAGGCAGTGATACCAGACATGAGGTCCTTGCTGACCCCAGCATACAGTACCTTCAGCAGGCGAGTGAGTTTGCTGTCTCGAAAATTGACAAACTGGGCCCGGCTGCCCCCCTTCTCGCTCAAGGCGTTGATGCAGTTGCCCAAAGCCAGCAGCGAGCGGTTGATGTGGGCTCCTTCCTTCATCCTCTTGCCCCGGTTCTGAGTCTGTTGGGAGATTTGGGAGGGAAGGAGGACAGACAGACAAAGCACACACCTCAGAATGGTGGGTCTGTGCCTGGGAAGGATGTGGTATCACTGGGGTCCAGGCTTGGATGTCAAAGCAATTCCAACAAAACCAGCCTGAAAGCACAGGGTTAGACCCCACTCCGGGGCACAGAGGTGCTGGTGGAAGAGAGGACCCAGCTCTGACCTCTTGGTTCTTGAAAGCTATTGATTATCTTTTGGGAGACAGAGGGAAATGGGCAGCCTCTTCTCAGTGTCTGTGGGGACAGGACAAGGGGCAATGGCATCAAGTTGGGGAACAGGAGGTTCTGCACCAATATGCAGAAGAACTTCTTCCTGGTGAGGGTGACAGAGCGCTGGGGCAGGCTGCCCAGGGGGGTGTGGAGTCTCCTTCTCTGGAGATATTCCAGACCTGTCTGGACACCGACCTGTGTGACCTGTTCTAGGGACCCTGCTTTGGCAGGGGGTTGGACTCAGTGATCTCTGGAGGTCCCTTCCAACCTCTGCAATCCTGTGAGTCTTTGAAGATAATTTCAGAAATCAAGATGCATAACTGTATCACTCCAGAATTCCTGGCCTCAGTAGAAACACCACAGATATATAAAATCTCTCTCCCTCAAATCAGCTCCTAGAGCTCTGCCATTTCCCCCTTCCCACAGGAAGGAGCCAGCTGCCTTGCCTTCCACCCACCAGCATCCCTCTGATCCATTGGTACCAGCTTTCTCTCCGGCAGCCCACCCGCTCCCCACCTAACAGACCTCAGCTCCTCTATAGGTGTAAAATTCACTGCTGCTTTTCCAGACCCGAGGAGAGGCTGCACCCACAGGCTGGTTTCATGTTGCCAGTTGCACTAGTTGGTCTAATAAAAGATGTCACCAATACCATCAGTGTCTGGTTTTAGTCCATCTCAGGTACAAACTACTGCTCTAGAGCAACAGAAACACACGGGGATGAGAACACGTGTGCAGACCCCACACGGGCGGCCAGGGAATCCAGCCAGGTCTCACCAAAAGCCACCAAGCTCCAGCCATACCTGGGCTGCTCTCTCTGACCCAGCCAAGTCCACCATGAAAAGCTTTCCCGTCCTCATTTCCTCGCCGGCCGCCTGCCTTTGGCTTGTCTGCGTCACGGTCACCTGCAGCACCGCGTGCGAGCGGGAGGACGTCTTGTTGGCAGCCGTGGGCTCCTGGGTGCGCTGCTTGTTTCCTTTTGTCAACAGCTGCATGATCTGCAGGACACAGGGAAGCACGTGGAGACATATGGCTCTGCCTGAGCTGTGGCATGACAAGCAGCAGGCTGACCCCTCACCCAGGGCACAGGCAAACTCCAGTCCTGCTCACACTAGAGGGGCTTTTGCTGGCTCCACCCCCCGCCCCCCCAAACACTTTAGCTTGTGACCTTGTGTTTCATCATGCTCCACCAAGGTCCTGCTAAGGCACAGGCGAAGGGAAGGTGTCAAGAAGTTCTGAAACACCGTTGCGTGCGAGCACAACCCCCCTCCCTTTCTCCTCACCATGGACCATAGCCCCAGGTACCTCCTGAGCGTTTCTAGTAGAGACTTCTGTGATTCCTGCTATCTGGATGCTGCCTCTGGAGTCTTCTCTCAGGTCTAAGAACCCTGAGGACGGGTTCAGGAGGTCACGGATCACTTCGTTATAGATCTGAGGGTAAGAAACGAGGGGTTGGTGTGAGGCTGGCAGTGGGTCCTTAGATCTGCAAAGAGGGCTGAGCAAATCCTGTATTTCTTTGGGAGGGAGATTTGAGCTGTGCAACCCAAGAGGAACACTGTGTGACACTTGGATGCCCCACTCCCCATCACGCCTGCTCCCAGGGCCTTGCTGAATTCCCATGGAGCCTGAATCCAGGGCAAGTCATTTCACCTCCAGGTAGGACATGGACACTCTGTAATCCATCTCCTCAGTAGTAGCTTCAAGGGCCTTAAAGAGGTCTCCAAGCGTGTGGATGTAGATCCCTGGCTCACAGTCCGTCCCTAGCATCGTGTAGGTCTTTCCTGTGCCTGTTAAAGAGACAAAGAGCAACAAAGACCAACTTCCATGTGACCCATTTCCCACAACAAATAAAGCCTGGTTTCCTGTTCATTTCTGTCCTTCATCCCCCAACTTCCTGCAGTTCCTCACCCCACAATGACACTGCTGCAGGGAAGACATGGTACATGCCACCCAAAACAGGCAGGAAGAGGACCCTTGAATGGGCAGTTAACATCCCTAGGGGTTCAGAGCTGGGGTAGAAATGTATTATCATGGTATCTGTCATCTGTAGGTGCTTTGTATAGCTGTATCTGCTCCCCTGAGAGCAGTCTCCATCACTGCATAGATGCCTGGATCTCCTCCTCCTTTTTAATGAGGAGATTTGTCCCCACTGAGTCCTGCCCCAGTTCAGGGACTTCTCACAGCTTTGCTCTTACTTCAGCATTAGAGGCAGATCTGCCCTTTCCAATGAGAATGGCATTTTAATACTTTGGTCTGGTCCTCACAGTAAGCAATTAACTAACTTCATAGTTAATTTTTGGTGTGTGCAGATACATTTTATTAATCTGGAGCTACTTTACCTGTTGGACCATACGCAAAAATGGTTGCATTGTAGCCAGAAATGACTCCTCCTATGAGGTTTTTCATCGTGGACACATATACTTCCTCCTAATTCAGTCAAAAAAGCATAAATTTAGGGTCAGGCATAACAGCTGTCCAAACAATCTATGTCTTATTGCATTCCCCATGATTTTCTCACTATGTTTTACAAATTTCCTGGGCTTTGGAACAACTTGTGAACCATTTGAATATTGACATATCATCAGAGTGAGCAGAAAAGCACAGTGGTTTATTGAATTTTCTCAAGGCAGGAGCTTACTAAAATAAATGCCCTTAAATCTGATTATTTTCTTGGACTCTGAACATGGAATGCTTTGGTTTTTCTTTTGTGTCTGCTGAGGAAGGGAGTAAATTCTCTCCCTGACCTTATTATTTATGGAAAGGTGCCACCAGGCCTCCAGAAATGTCTTTAGTAGTGTACAAGGAAGTTACTCAGGAGTTACATGTGAAGGGGAATGCAGACTGGATTGCTTGTGAGAAGCAAGGCTGCGGTGGCAGTGTGATGGGGGTACTGCTGCACTGCAGCTCACTTCAATCCTAAAATGAGAGAGGCACAGGGCAGTTCCAGGGCCAGGCAGCGTGACAGTGATCTCATCGCATCCAGAGGCCTCAGGAGACAAAGCTCCTGCCTCTGCTCATGTGCACTTGGGGAGTCCCGATGCGGGAGGGAGAGGTGGAGGGAACATGGCTTGTATCTCCCTGCTTCTCCACCACAGGGAAACCATCACAGCTCCCCTCACCTTCAGCACTGTCACCTTTTATCTGGGTGATGTGCAGCCTCTGGGACATGCAGTTCTGCTCAAACCCCCCTAAAACCATTTGTCTGAGAGAGGAAAGCAATTCGACCGTTAAGCCCCTCGGGTGGCGAAGGGAAGGACGGTACCTGGGTTGCTCTGTGATCAAAAACCACGTCAAACACAAACGTTTTCTCTCGGGATCTGTTAGCTCGCAAGACGTCATCTGGATCTTCGCTTGGATCCATCAGGACCACCTTCTGGTAGAAGACAAAGCCGAAAGAAGAGCCACCAGTATGTCTGGGTTTGGTTAGCAGCCTGTCAGGATTGCTCACAGCACCCTCACATCTCCCAGCCAGAGGAATGCCACGCTGCAGCTGTGCCTGGAAAACTCACTTGGTGCCCAGCATGAGGCTCAGGAGCTTTGTTTTGCAACTGGTGTCGCAACTCCTGTAATTTGGAGGAACTAGTAGCTGCTGCAAAACCCTTTGAAGGTCCGTTGTGCCCTGAAACTGCCACTGAAATGCAATGGTGGTTGCAGGGATGCAATGCCCAGCCAACCCTCGTGCAATCAGGAGTGGGACGGGACCTCTTACCTCAGTTTTCAGAGGAGCTGTGAAAGAAAACAGTTAAGTTCCTTGGGAAAAAAAGTGCCCAAAGTCATCTTCAAAGCCTTTCCTGCAGAATGACCAAGAGAAACATCTGCACTGCTCAAGGACAGAAACGTCATTCCATTTCTGGCTCTTACTAAAGTAAAAACAGAGGTGGGAGAGGAGTTGCAGCAGGTTACAGGACTGGTTCTGTTTCTTTTCAGTCCCTTAGGATCTACTGTGGTACATAATTATCACAGCTTGTAATTACTGCAGAGAATGGTATTCTTTCTCCTCCGCTGAAATGGCTCATAAGGAGATGCTCAGGCCCCGTGGGAAGGGACAGAGAACCCTGTGTCTCCTACTCCAGAGCAGCTTTCACTGTCTCTCAGGTAAACAGATCGTTAGATAAGCAATTAGAGCATAGATCAACCACCACTTGACCTACAGAGTGACTGCACCGTGTGTGGGAGAGGGACAAGTGCCCAGGACAAGTGCCCGTGGGCGTTCAGGAAATGTCATGACTCGGTTTTTCTTTGGCATTTCCTGCTGAATTCCAAGACTCTAATTCTGGTTTTCACCTGCAAATTTCCAATTACTAGAACTTTTATTAATTTACTTATTTTTAAATTCTTTAGTGTTCACTTGTCTGGCTCAGGAACCTGAAACCTGAAGCAACACAGGAACAAACTGCAGAGGCAGTTCCTGGTTTATCCTCAGCAGCAGCGTTTCCCTGCACAAGATGGGCTGGTGTGTAATCGTGTGCATATGCAAGTGTGACAGCCAAAAGCAGAACTTGGAGAATGAGGTCAGCATGTTTCCTTAAGAAATCTGCTCTGTGACACCTCCAGGCCCCAGTTACCGTGTCCTTGTAACGTCCAGATGTTGCCTGAAGTGTATCCATGCATCCAAGAGTCCCCCTTGTCCACTCTGGGGCTAACACCTTGTCTGAAAGTATAAACCTTCTGCTGCTGTGTGTGGATGCATGAAAGCATAACGAGATGCTAGCAGACTCAGCTTCCAGTCAGGATTAATAAGCAGACAGCAGCAGTTTTAAATGAGTTAGGCTGGGAGTAAAAATAGCAGGGAACATGATGTAAATCAAAATACACCAAGAAATCTAAGTACTTCGACTGCCCAGTCAATTAATTTGTTTTCATAATTACGGTTATTTGCATTATTAATAGAAACTCATAGACTGAAGTTACTCAGACTAATGCAATGCACATTTCCTTCCCAGATCTCCATTAGAGAAAATAGATCTCAGGGCAGATGATGCAAGTCTGAATAAGCTGCATAAAAATAAAGCTGATATCCATGTGAGGTTAATGTCTGCTCTTAAAAAAGAAAAGGGGAAAGAAAAAAAAGGCTGTTTCACCAGTAAGGTGCTAAACAAAACTGGCTTTTTTAAGCTAATCCATAAAGAGGAAAGTGAGATTCATTCTGTCTCTGCTTCTGAGGGCTGCTGTCATCTGACTGTCACATGGGGACAAGGGACACTATGGAGTTAGTGCATTCGGAGGGTTCAAAGGGAGATCTGCTGCAGCAGGATAGAAAATAATGGGATTTACACTGGGGCTCAAGGTGAACAACAAGGGCACAATAAAGATATGTAAATAGATATAGTGACGTAGGAAAGGTAAGAGGGGACCTCTTGTGATCTCAGCCTCCTCCAAAGAGGAACAAGAGGTGAAAGAGGTAGAACTAGAGAAATGCCATTTGCATGGGAATCCACATCCCTGCTGTGTCACAGGAGGGGACGGGGGCTCCAGGGGATTTGGAAGCAAGTGTTTGTGTGTGAACCACAAGAGCCAGGATCTCGCAGTGGTCTGTGGTCCCCTGGCAGCCTCCCCGGTCCCCATCATGGGGGCTCCCCACATCCCCAGCTCACCTGCTCACCCACTTTGCGGGCAACGAGGGCAGCTCCCTCCTCTGCTTCGTTGAGGGGACGGATGCGAAGGGCCACCTGCACACACAGCACACACCGGTGGCTTGGGTGAGCTAAGGCCACCCGGACTTACCTGCTACAGGGCTCAGCTCTGCATAAGCACAGCCACAGCTTCATGCTGCATCCTTTCCACTGATCAACCTCAAAACCTTACTCATAGAGCCTAGAGAGTTTAAGGAAGTATATGAAGTTTAAACCAGTTAATTCTCCCGTGAATTACACTTTTATCTTGAGAAATTCTTCCTCTGTCCTCCCCGTTTCTGTCACTAACACAGCAGACTCCAGCTGATTGAGTGTCAGAATGAACTCAGCCGTGTCATTGCTAGAGCCAGCAGGAACCTTCGGAGGTCTGGGACCCTGGCACCAGCAGCCATAGAGCTGAGCACTCTTACAGATTCCCTCAGTGTCCCCAAAACACTGATTAAAGTTATCGCTGGCAAAGAAAGGGAATTGCATTTCACTAAGTACCCATTTCATTCCATCCCAGGTAGCAATCGCTATGAGCCTGTTCAACCAGATCAGAGCAAGTTGGCCCTGATCTGTGCCGGTCCTGTGGGGTTCCTTGGAAGCTGGAATTCATGGCAGGGCTGGAGTGATTATAAAGCAGCAATTAACTGCCTGTGCCTTGTGCCACCACTCAGCCAGGAGCACGGGACTCGGCTTCGAAACACAGACATTAATTTGACTCGAAGCTTTAAAACTCACTGGCTGTATTTGCCAGTATTAACACACAAGAGCACATATGTTTCAGCCCATTTAATCTATAGGTGAAGCAATATGGAAAGTGTGGTGGTGTGGATCAGCTCTGGGGTTAACTGCCCCCCCCTGTAGTGGGGATCCTGCTCAGGCCCTGACTCGCTTTGCAGCTGTGGGTGAGCTGCACAACCCCAAATTTGAGTGCCTGGTGAAGGGTCCATTGAAATCTCACTTAAATCCGCCCTTGGACTTCTCAGCTAACAACAGATATTCGAAAAATTCTATTTTCACCTTTCCATGGCTGTTTTCCCCTTCATGAAATACAGCAGCATCCCCTTCACAGCTCCCCACAGGAGAGCTGGTGCTGATAAAACACTGTATAATGCACAGAAACGATGCCTCATCACCAGGGAGTGCAATTACTGGCACAGGCTTGTTCTACAGCCCCACCAGTCGCAGGCAACTAGTTTCTATAGGAACCAGATTTATTTCCACAATAACAAACTACGTGTCAGTTTAATGAGGGTTTCACACACAGCTCCCAGTCTCAAGCACCGTAGTAGACATTTCTGAGTGCTTCCAGCAACAGCAAAGGAACAGTTATTTCTTTGCTGTGAATATCTCTGAGTAGAGGGTGAGCTCCTGGGCTTTGGATAGCTTTTAATATTGACAAGAATGCAACAATTAACTCAGCTTCATCATCTCCCCGAACGCATCTGAGCGACACTGTTACAAGCATCCCATTCCCACGGGCTGAGCTCAGCTCTTGGAAGCACTTGAAAATACTGTCTTGTACACCCTAATCTCTGGTCCTGTGGGAGGGGAAGAGGAGAAGGGGATAGTGCAAGTCTCTCAGACAACCTTAACCTCCAGAACAGTCCAGTTAATCACTCACTGTACGTGGTAGCCCTGGCCACTGAGGGTAAGAAAACAAACCCAAATAAGCAGCATGTGGAGAGAGGTCACACCAAGTACTAAGGCTTTTCCTGCCATTAGAGAGGAATGTCAGGTATTCTAGATATTATTGACTTTATTTTAAGCGATTCCACTTTGAGCAGAGGTTTCTGCATCTGCCCCAGTTTCAGCACATTGCAGGAGTAATGCCTCGGCTTAACTGCGAGCCACAGGGTTGAAGGGTGAAGCTGGGGAAAGGATTACATTTTCAGAGCTCTCCTCTTACTCTTTTCAACACAGAGGAATGCCGAGGTCCTGCAGAAATGGTGAGGGCTGATGGGACTATAACTTCCCCCTCATGCTTTTGGCTGCTTATTACAAGTCTGTCACTTGTATCCCAAGGAGAGGGGCACACAAAATCACAGCCCAAGGAGGACTAACCACCACCACCACCACCTACCAGGTTACCCAGCCTCACGTCCTCCACTATAGGTGTGCCTCCTCTGCAGGATACTCATACACAGCTTTTGCTTTAAATCCCACAAAGCTTCACACGGAGAGCTGAAGTCTGGGGCGTTTTTCTCTCTGGCTGGACCACAGAGCCCACACCACCAGAAAACCCAATAGGAAGGATGCTGAGGTTGGGTACAACCTGGCTGCTCCTCCCCTGGCAGTGGACTCACCATAAGCTGCTGCTCCTTCATGGCCGAGTTTGGAGAGGATGCCAGCTGAGGGCTGGGTGATTTGCCCAGGGAGGCACACATCTTGCTGGAGCTCTTCAGGAGGCAGGAAAAGCAGGTGACTGGTTTGGAGGCAGCAGCGAGAGCGGTGTGCCACCACCACACCTTGCACAGGACACAGTGAAAGGGGTCAGGGTACAAGGAGCTGGGAGCAGTGCTGGTGGATGTGATAAGCAACGTGACCCACCCCAAATGCCCAACTTGGTTCTTAATGTGCAAACACAGCTGCACACGCCTTTGGTGAGCAGGCAATGGGCTTCATGTTCTGCCCTCTGGGATGCAGATTTCTCCTCCCCTCCTTCCTCTGGGATCTAACACGCAGTAAACCAGGAAGGGGGGGGACGACACAATCCACCAAAAGCTGAGCAAGCAGCACCCCAGCCCCTCCAGTGTGGCACAAGACCTGAGAACAGCCCTCAAGTCCATCAGGAAAGGGTTTGGTACCTTGCTGGGCTAAGCACAAATTTCCATCATATTGCCACTTCGGCACAGCAGCGGTTCGTGACTCCCAGGAGTTCAGGAAGGCAGCCCTTCATTATTTTTAGTGTCAGTCCACTCATTGTAACAACCTATTAAAAAAACCCAAAATGAGATCATCTTTTGTCTTTCTTATTTATTGACAGTAAATAAGTTGAAGCTCAGAAAAGTTACAGCAAGGTTTTTTGAAAAAATAGTAGAATATAAGTAGTTTTAAAGAAGTTAAAACTTAACATAGCTTGCTCTATGAGGATTCCATTAAGGACTGTAGATGGTTAAAAGGCCATGAGAACATTTAATTATTACAAATCCAAAATAAAGACTGTAGAAGTGAAGGCTAGCCTGGGACTGTATCAATTGTTCCAGTTAATCTTATTATTGAAGAACAACATACCTATGACAACACTTTAACAAACACAATGAGAAATCTTACCCTACTTAATGATTAAGGTTTTGTTACCCTTCCTCCTTCCCCAAATTCCAGACCTTTGGAGGTACAACTGCTGTGGGAAGTCTTTCCCCACACCTGGTATCTACAAACCTCCTTCTGTTCTGACCATCCTTCAGAAGCCCCACCAAGGGCCACAGGCTGAAAGCCTGGAGTGCTCAAAGCTACACCAACGTGGATCCTATCCAAGAGCCTTCCTCCCTACTACAGCTCCCCCTGTTGTTCTGTGATACACCAGGGACTAGCTTGCCAAATACACACCCACAGAGCCATCATGGTGATTCGCAAAAAGGATTTGAAGGAAGACCCAGAACTGTTGGGATTAGAAATGGGAAGGGGCCGACTGCTGGTCAACACATCATCAGCTTCCAAAGCTCCAACAGGAGCATCAAGCTTTGGGTGGGGTTTTTGTTGGGTTCTTTTTCCCCCCCCTGCCTCTCACACCGATGAGCCACATTTAGAGACGCCTCTCAGAACTCAATTGATTTCATATCAGCATTACATTTGGTTCATTTGAAAATGGCCAGGAAAACAGCAGCTGCCAATTAAAACTTCATTGCTTGGACATGAGGAGAGCAAACAAGTGTCCTTTCTGCTCAATTCACACCTTCGACTTCTAGAGCAGGAATCATTTGATTTACCCTTTAGTTGTGAAGAGCTGACTTCTCAACTGTTCTCTCAGCCAGTAATAGAGACCTGTGATGTGCCAAAAGTTCCTCTGTATTGTTTTGCCATTTTTTACCCAAACCAGTTGAGACATGAGCTTGGTTAATACTGTATACCAAACTTTATTCGTCTATATAAATGGATTATGAATGAATAAATGCAGGAAACTGGGAAGTAATACAGACTTCTGGAAAAAACACTAACAAAACCACCCCCACTGGTGTAGGAGATATTGAGAGGAAGTTAATACCATCATTATGGCACAATTATTTTTAAGTCTTCCTTGTATAGAGGAGAGGTAGGGGAGGAGCTTATGCACTTGTATCATGGCAAGTTCATCTATGGACAGAGAAATACAAGTGCTGAACACACTGCTGTCCCTTGGCTGCCTCAGCTGAGCAGGGCCCAGAGCATCCTTCCTGCTCTCCACATCAGATCCACCAGGCACTGCCACATACAGGAGCTCAGGGTTTAAGAAGAGCCAGGAGAGCTCCTGTTAGTCATTTCACTGGCCAGTTCAGGAGAGGGGACAGGAACATCCTCCTCTGCCTCTCAAAGGACAGGCACCAGGTCACGCTCTGACAATATCCAGGAAAGAATTTCTACCCAAATACAAATAGAGAAGTTGCTCCACCAGCTTCAAGTACCCTGTTCTCCTTTAGAAGTGAAACTAGGCAGTGTAACAGGGGCATACGGTATGCGTGTACATACCACTCCTCTCAAAGTTGATGTTCATTAGTGAGAATGACACTAATCCAGTAATTCCTGATAGCACCTGTAGTACCAGTTTGCAAACAGGTTACAAAAACCACTCATTTTCTAGTAACTTTACTGTAGTGAAGAGGTCAACATCTCAGTTTAACAAGCCGTACCATCACTGTGGAAAAACAAACCAAACACAACACAAAACCAGAAGAGCCACAAGGAACTGAGAGTTAAAAAGTCCAAGGGAACTGTGGAGGCAACATAGCAAATGCTCCTATTGCTGTGGGTATGTTTGACTTGCACCATTCAGGGAGAGATTCCCTACAAACAACACGTAGCCAGCCTGGGTTTAGTATAGGTCTGCTTTTATTTCCATATTCAGCTCTGAGGGAGACATCCTTTCGCAATCTGAAAGGAGGAGGATATAGCCCACTGTAGTGCTGCTTCAGCACACTAAAACACATCATACAAAGAATGGTTCTGTTGACTTTTCCCCAAACAAAATGAACATCTGTCCATGCACTCGGGACATAGAAAGAGTCCTGGAACAGAAACATCGTGCGTGTGTGTAAGCCAGAGGTGTGCTGATGGACCTCACCTCACTGGCAACGGTCAAAAACTGCCAGCTGGTAAGAACTGCACAGAAGTCAGGAAGTAAATACTGGTAAGTAGTGGATTTAAAAAGGGAAAAAAAGTAAATCAAATCCTTAAAAAAAAAAAAAGATAATAAAAATTTAAAAGCAGCGCCTTTCTAGTGATCTCACTGCAGCAGGCAGCAAGACTTCAAGGCACTACAATGTGTCAGAATGGAGAGAATCTGGTGCATCCACCCTTCCAGAGTGCAAGAATATGGATTAAAAATTCCAAAGTTGATGCAGGCTTTCTGAAAACGAACAAACTTCTTTTCAGCACAAGATATGGTGGTGCTGCAGAAAAGGAAAAGAGAGGCAAGTTAGTTACTGTGCTTTTATAACAAGCAGCTCAACCACAGCACAGATGCTCCCTGCTGAAAGGCTGGATCAGCATATGTTTCACCTGGTTGTAAACTGATGGTTGTTTAAATCCATACACTAGGCAGCTTCTCTCCCTCTCCCTTCCATAAAAGGATCTCTCATGCACAGGACACATAGATAGGACACATGTTGAAGTAGTATATTGCTCATATTTCACTTGAGCTCCTTAGATATCTGGAGTCTAAAGAGCTGTACAGGGCATACTTCAATCACTTATGGAGGGGGAAAAGTCCTGAACATGATAGAGCAGGAACCCATTCCAAGTTTTAAGTCCTATGTGAATGCCTTAACTATTAAAACATCTTTTCCCTCCTCAATATCATGTCAAGCTCCCTAAAGAACAGTTCCTACAACAGCAGCTCTACATTTCTATTTACTACATACAAATATATAATGTGAAATCATAGGAAGGAACTGGGAAAAGCACTCATTAAATAAAAGATGTTAGCAAAGAGCAGTGACAGTCAGTATGCCAGATCTACTACCTGAATTCTCCCCAATTTCTAGAAAATTTTAGCAGAGTTCATGTGAATATTTAAATATCTACTCCAAGGTTTATCAGCCCACAGTCAACTTGCATTACAAAAGTCTTGAATTAACACACAGTTCTTCCAAACAGCAAAATTTCTCTCTCATGCTAACTACAATTCCTCATGCTGACAGAACTTAAGAGAGACTGGAAAACCCTGTGTTTAGAAGTTGACCCTGACTCTGTTGTGGGCTTGATCACTCTGCCAAGATGGGACATACCCAGTATTTTGCTCAGTACAATTCAAATCTTGCCATCTGTGATTACTTTAAAAGAAAGCTTTCGTTCCCTCTAGCCACAGAGAAAACAAACCCATTCAGAGAACACCACGTTCACTCGTGCAACACACACAATTTTCCTGAGCAAATCATTGACTCTGTATACAAAGTTTCTCTCTACTGAGAGGTGTGCTGTCTTACCACAGTTGTATTAATTACTCTGGTTCTGCAAGGGTAATAATTTCTTCATTGATAAAAAATTCAACAGTCTCCTCCTCCCAGTCATCAACGTTGCTGTCCAGCTCATCTGTGTCCACCCCTGGAATGATGAAAACATTAACACTGAAGGTATCAAACAAGGCAGTAATGGAAGGATTTGATTCTCTTGGCAGGAACTGTCCTTAAGCCAGCAGTGAAATAAAAGGTAATTGGTGCTTTAAATCATAATGAATACATGCTGAATTCATTCAGGGACAACCAAGGCATTGCCCTGTGGTGGGAGACAGTTTTTCTGGATTTTCAGGTGAAGTACAACACCTGAATCTGTTCACAATTTTATCCCAAGGCCAAGTCAATGCTTACTTGAAGTGAGGTAAATCACAGGTACCAAAATCCAGCAGCCAGCAATGTGTGAGCTTTCTCCCATAAAGAGGAAAAAATATAAAAATCCTGTTTTGACTCCGAATAAAAAGCACAAATAACCTTCAGAGAAGGGGGGACTAGCTTTGGAAGGAAACAGAGGGAGAGAACAGCAGAAGAATCCACAGAACAGGGTATTTATCTGCTGAGCAGCAGCAGCTATCTAGCAGCAAGTCTTTATGAGCTTACCTCCTCGAAGCTCTAGACGCTCGTTCCGCTGCTCCATGTACAGCTCTTGCGCCATCTTGCGGTACTTCCTGAACTCCTCCATCATCGTACGTCTTCTTTCCACGAGCTCCTACAGCGGCAGGAAGGGGCTGTTAAACCTCTCCAGTAAATCAAATCCATATGCAAGGCATTTTTTAGCAAATCACTTTTTACTCATGAACATACTTTCTACTGCCTTGAGAATTTTTCCCTTTTATGTAATTAAAAAGCTGTTTTGGTGAGTGGGTTGGATTTTTTAAATTAAAGAGTTTTTCTTACTTAAAGACTAATGCAGCAACTCACCAAGAACCTGTTTATAGAAGCATCTGTCTGAATTACCTATTGGAACTAACTCTAACCATTAATTTGCTATAAACCAAACTGAACTTGCACAACACCCTTGCAAAGTAACTGAGAACAGATTGCAAGAATTTAATCTGCATTATTATTTTCCAAAAGTGTCTTGCCTTTGAAGCTTTAGACTGGCTCAGGCGATCCTTCTGCTCAAATATCTTGGAGTATTTCTTCAGGTCCTTCTTAATTTGCTGTAAAACAGGGAATTTTATTTCAACTGGGATATCAGACTAGCAATCACAACCATCATATTCCACAAGCAGCTGCATAACTGTAACAGTTCAAGTTTCATTCTCAAGGAGGAGTGAAGTGAGTGCGGTTACACACCCAATCAATGTCAGTGGAAAGAGCCTGTGGAATACACTACCTTTATCTGATCCTCACTGAGCAAGGTGGCTGGTCGTGGCCTCCAGAGCAGCTGACAGAACCTGTCTTTATTGTTTTTCTGAAGTAGACGCCCTTGGAAGGTCCATAACCAATATGCATTGTCCACCTGGAAGAGCAACACCATGTCAGTCAAGTTATAACTCACCACTGTACAGCTCATTCCAAGTCTTAAGGGTCTTTTTTATGAAATCAGCACCATTCAATAGAACCAGGATGCTCTTTTTGTTAGTGCCTTCTGCACAAGTCAAATTCCTCAGCAAAACATCTGTTCCACTGAAGCTCTGCAGGAAGTTACCTTCTGGAGGATCACAACAGCTTGAAACTAAGGCGTATGACAGAAAGGCTGGCAAAGTGTCAGATCTATACTTGCACAGGAGAGCGTTACAGTGCAGAGGCTGGAGCCATGCAAAAGTAACAACAGGTGCAGTAAGTCCCACTGGTGTGCACATACAAGATCCAGCTTAAGGACTTCACAAGAACTCAGAAAGAGGGCACTCCATTTAGACTCATGAACTTCCCCCTTCTAGAATGTATTTTGGACAACCAGTGATCCCAGTGGCCCAAATCACACAATTAACACACAAAACTGCTGCAGTGGCCAGTCTGTTCTCCCTTCCTAACCAACAGCCCCTTCCAATCCTGCTGGAAGAGGAGTTGGGAAGAAGCAAGCATTAGCACCTTGTGGCTCCACCAGGACACTGAAGTCACAATGTATCTGCCTGTAGGATCCCATTCCACATCTGAAGCTGTATAGTGTTCAGCAATGTTCATCATGGTGCAGTCAGATGTATCAACAAATGCTAAGGCACCATTCATGCTGTGAAGACAAAACAAGACAGATTGGTGTATGTTTTACACACTAGTATAGCCTGGTTTAACACATATCTCAAGCTGTATCTTTACAATTCTGTGCTACAAAGATAGATTTTCACAGCAACCAAGAGACCAGCTCATACCAGTCTCTGTGGCTGGAAAGCAACATGATGAATAAACATGTTCAAGTTTATTGTCCAAGAATGACACTTATGTTTTCTACATTCAGTGCCCCTTAACTTGTGTTATTTCTGTTCCAAACATCACAGTGAAAACATACCACAGGCAAGTTCCAAAGTTTAACAATCCTATGCTTAGACATATTTAAATAGCAAACACAAGATTAGAGAAAAAAAAGATTTCTAAGATGAATAGCAGCACTTGTTGGAAAGCAAGTAAAGACAAATACTACTTAATCAGATAAGAAAAATCATATTCATGAAAATTTTGTGCTAAGTTTTTCAAAACAGCTTTGGTGTTAAGAGGTACAGTCCATGAGGAGGCACAACAACAAATAAGAGCCACAAGCCTGGTTACTTGAGTCAGCTGAGAAGTGTTTCTAAATATCTACTTTCTTTCCTGTTGAAAAATGTGTTCTTCATTTGATGTAGCAAACACAGCAAGTAGAAGTCACAAAGGACTAAGCTACATCATGAAATTGCATCTTTTTTTCCTTTACTACTGCAAAACTATGTCAGGATTACACAGCCATGTGTTTGTGGAGACACCAAACACTTCCTGGGATGCTCTGATCTTTTTCCTCCTTAAAACGAACGTTGCATTCAGTAACAAGTGTGACACTCACCTTCTGAGGCCAGCCAGCACCACAAACTGCCCCTGAGGACTCCAGAATATCGTGTTTGCCTGCTGTTTGTCAAATGTCTCTGGAAAGAAACAAGACAAATTCAGAAAAAAGATCTCAACCCACTGCCATCAGTTACCTTACAAGCAGCCAACTCCACCCCTTCCTGAAGACATTTCTGAGCTCTGAAGGACTGTCTTATCAACAGCCCTTATCTCTGCACGTCTAAATACCCAGCAGGACCAGAATGTTCAAAGTTAGCAGGGGGAAAAAGAGAAGGGAATCTGAAGATGCCAAAACCTAACTTGGGAGTAGATTTTTAGCTAAAATGAGCCAAGTGTTAGATATCACCTTGCATATATTTCCCCAAGGCCACAGAATTATTCTGGCTTGTAGGCCTTTTATTCCCAGACCCTGGACCAATTCAAAGTGAAAACAGCGTAACTGCCACCAGAAAGTTAGATTTCTAGAATACAATGTCAGGCATAGCGTTTATTGCCATACTATCCACCAGACACAGCCACAATTTTGAGTTTACTGCATCTAGTGCCATACAAAATGCTTAGTATCTGCACCCTTCACTTGTTTTTCAGTCACTTACTTATGAGTTCTATTTTCCCATTGTTTTTAACGTGGTAAAAGGAAACTGAGATTCGTGGAGTTTCACCATGCAACACAGCAAATTTGCTTCCATTCGGTTCCCAGGCAAAGGCTATGATGCTTTCTGGAAAGATGAAAAAATAGTGTGTGTCAAAAGGCAAAACAAAGCTTTGATTCCAAGGAGTTACCAAAGAAAACCAAGATGCTGAAGAAAGGGAACCCATCTGTTAGCAGATTTTACCATGCAGGATACCTTTTAAAATACAGGGTGATAAAGCCAGTGCAGGGAGTTATGAGAAGTGTTTCAAACAAGAGTTCCAAACATCATCTTCAGAATACACTTGTTATCTGCCCTACCATCCTTATTAATAAAGGATTTTCAGATCTGGAATTATTCAAGGTCACAAGCATGAATAGCAATAAAGGTTTTCATTTCTCATTTTTATATAAGAAGCTCTGCAATATGAACACTGTAGCTCCTCTCAAGAGTTAACTTCCTTATGTCACATGATGATGGGATTTCTAACACACAAGTGTCTACTCAGAAAAGTGAGACTAAAAGTAAGTAAATATTTGGTGTTACCTTTCATTTCCACCACATCCACTGGCACTTGTTTCTCTCTCATTCGGAATATTTCAAAGTTGGTCACTACTCCCTGTAAAGGTCAAGATTAATTCATTATCCTGCGCAGCAGCAGTGGAGTAAATTTTATCACTAACCATTGAAGGACAACTACACAATCAGCCTGTCAGGACAAAGGATGAGACAGGGACAAGGTTGGTTTCTTTAATGACTGCAGAGGAACACAGTATGCCTCATTACTGAACACACTCTAAATTTTTCTGTTCAGCACAAGAATAACTGAAGAATTGTACAGAAGTGTTTGTTTGTTTTCAGACTGTTTTGAAATTTAATCAAAACAGATAAACTTACAGCACACTGCACAGCATGACCTAAGGGCTGTTCAACAACTCCTTAAGAGGAAAGAGATGAGGCATATAGCTCTCTCCCAACATGAAGATGTCACTAAAGTCAAAGCAAATCTTTGACACAAACATCACATATATTTTGGTCCCCACACACCTCAAATTCAAATGGAAAAATGATAAATAGCTTTGACATCATATCATCGACACTGTCTATATTAAAAGCCAGTAGTGTGAGAAAATGAGGTGTCAGCATAAGATAGAACCAGGTTTTATTAATACAATCAGAATCCACATACCTGTGTGCCTTTGGGAGTCCTGTCTACCTTCACACACAGGTAATCCCCGTTCTTTTGCCAGTGTAGTTTACAATCTACCACATTGAACAAATTCCGCACTCGAATCTCTTGTCTAGAAGGCAGCTGCATCAGAGTAACTCTTGCTGGGATGTCTTTGTCCTCAGGCACCCAGAAAGCAATTATGTTACCACCTGGAGACCACGAGAAGTCTCTACAGGGAGAAAGTTAAAAATATGCCACTTTAATTTTTAGTTTGTTACTACAAGTAGAAACCACTTCCATTGACGTATCTGAATGTTGCAGACAGGGATTAGCTCTCAATAATAATGAGCAAGCAACTGAGGACAATTTAATAACCTTACACATATCATACCAGAACAGATTTTGAAACAGTTTAAACTTGCTATAAGACCAGTATTATCAAAACAGTACATTTCACTGAAGAGTAGGTGTTGCACCCAGCGTAACCACAAAAGAGCTAAGAAACAGGCTGATTAAACCAATGAGAAAATAAAAACCCTATTAAATGACAGTGAAGAGGGTCTTCTTGCACCTGAACACACTTAAGTTTTCTTGTTGCTTTACAGAGAGGTACCTCAAAAATGTGCCCCTTGCTGACAGGCAGCATGCACCACACTTTTAAGCCAGCCTACAGACCTCCTTCAGGAGACAGTCCCTAACAAACAGCATCCCAGTTTGGTTTTGTTGACAAGGAACGGGACTCTCAAGCTAGACCCCAGGTTAAGCAGTACCACAAAGAGGATTTTTGAGCTTACAAGCTGCCAGCCACAGGCATCAATAACTGGGGGATCCTCCAGTCCTTTTTGTCAGATTGTCTAATTTGACCAATTCAGCAGATGAGGCCATTTTCTGTAGTCAGCAGCCTAAAGATTCCTCACACCATAACAAAGTCAACAAAAGATTCCAACCCAAGAGAGCAGTTATCTTTACAAAGGAATAGACTCACCTTATCCCAGTGATTTTCAAGCTTTTTTTGTCCAACAAACCCATAGACTAAAAGAGAAAGGTGTGAATTTTCAAGTTAGTAACAATTGTTATATTTACACATGCAACCTATACTCACATTACTACAGCATGTGAACTAGGAAATTGTGTACAGTTTTCAGAGATCCTGTACCCTTATTTTTTATTATGAGCATATATATGTACACTACAATTACAAATAAGATAAAAATTGCTGCACAGAGTTAGTACAGTAGCCTGAATTGAAAAAGCAAAACAGACTAGATTAGGCTACTATTTATAGTGTGTTTTGAATACTTTGGGTCTCACCCACTACTGAGAGCTGGGAAGCATCATGTAAGTTAATAGGAACATGTTTACAAGTAGTATACTGAACTGTTGAGTTCTTCTAGAAGTGTGGTGTGAAATTCAGTCAGACTCAACTGAAGTTTTTCACCCAGGAAAGAACAAGAACAAATGGATTTCTGCCCTTTCAAGCCCAGTTCTAGAGTGTATGATTAAAATGTATCCTTTAAAATCGACACCATGGAAAAGACTGACATTATACAAGGAAGAAGCAAGAACTTACAGGTGTTTCATAGATGCTGAGGGTATCTGAAGTCATTCGAGCAAAGAATTTACCATCATGACTCCATCTAAGCAAAGAAAAGAGTGTTAGATATGAACTGTTTTTTTATTTAAATTAAGTTGCTTCTAATTCTGTATCTCAACCTACTTAAAAATAGGCCAGTGGGCTGAGTTTTCACAGTGGAATCCTCGCTTCTTCTGCCCAGTCAGGATATCCCAGATGATAATAGCCTGAGGGTCATCCTGTGTGTCCATCAAAGGGCTGAAGGTCACTAGATACCTACAGAAGAAAGAACCAATTTCATTATCAGAGCTACATCGAATAGGTCAGTACAAGCAGGCTTTCATCCAAGTAATAGTTATATACAATGCACTTTCAACCAGCAGCTTCTCTGTTTGGAGACGAGGGAAAAAAAATCAGAACAGTATGACAAAGAGTGAAAAAACTTCCAGGACACATTATCTCCCTGGCATCCCTTTGGGTGAAAAGACTAGATTTACGTGCAAGTCTTCCCATATTGATGCTACAAGAGAGGGGAACTTGCCAAATAAACCGTTACCTACTGAATAGTTTTGCCACAAGATGATCACTGGTTTCAAACAGGATATACATCCATTGACCTTAGCTAACCTGACCTATAGGTATGCTAGGCTTCTCCATTTAATAATCTTTAATACAATAAAGCATAAAACTTCATTGCTTCCAAATATATTACTTGAAAATTGGCAAACCAAGATGCATCTCGGGCCTGAAATTACTTTAGCCTTCTCTGAAAAGCTCTTCGAAGTTGAAGAAAGCTTAAGGAATTTATTTCTCTACTAGAGATTTTGAGTGTGCTACCCAACTGAAATTCAGAGAACTAGAAATCAAACACTACGGGCATCCCATCCATCTAAAGAGGAAAAAAAATAGTGTCTTCTGCATTGGAATATCATCCCCTTTGAGGAAAGTTGTCAGTTCAGTTTTGTAGACCAATTATTCCAGATTATGTTGAACGTCTTTTCTAAAGCCAAAGAAAAGTGAGGCAGAGTTTCACTCATTCTATGTTATGACAAGCAGTACCTCCAAAGGCAGAGGACCAAAGACTCCAACCACATGAGATTTGAAAGCACAACTTCCAGAATGTGTGCTTAATTCTTTTGACCCCCTGAGCCCAAACCAGTGTCCCACTCCATACCTTTCACAGGGTGAGAAGTCAATAAGCTGCACTCCCTGGTGACTAAACCTCTGAATCTGCTTGAACTTCTCTCCACCCCAAAGCGCGATGCCCCTCTGGTGGAACGTGGCCAGGTAAGTACCCTTTGGGGACCAACGTACGTAGGTTTCTGTCCACCTCTGGATTAAAAAAAGATGAGAAGCAAACACAAAGGTTTAATTTCATGCTAGATTCCTAGAGGGGAAACAACGTGTGCTTGGTAGCATTACATTTTGCAAATCCACTAACTGAAGATGTCCGAATTAGTGACACCTTGGGCTCGCTGTGGAGTTTAAGTTCATGTACGTAAGGTACAGTTATTTTTCTTCAGGTGAAAACTGTCAAAGGAGACCTTTTCAACTTACTGATCACCAAAAACATTTTCCAGGACAGTGGTAACCTTTGTAGAGTAACAATTAAACCCACCTAACAGGCTTGGGTTTCCTTGTTGTCTTTCAGCCTGGTAAAAACATACTCTTCTCAGAAGTAAGGGCAAGTATTTCAGATTTCTTAAAAATACAGTTCTTGACCTTCAGCTAAGTTAAAGAGGTTTCAGCAATACAGATCATGGCCAGTGACCACGGTGATGAACAAAATTGCTTGTCATCCCAGAGCCAACTTATTTCTTCTCTAATGCATAATGGGTATTAAAGAAAATGCTTCTGGGTACTAACAGTTCTCAGCAAGTCAACTGCCTGCAGCAGAGAGGCACACTAACTCTCAGGTCTGCGTGCTGTTACCAAACCAGCTATTCCTCTTTAGCACCTCTGCTGTCAGCAAAAAACTTAAGCACAACTCAGCTTTAATGAATAGTTCTCTTCAAACTCTGAGTTTGCATTTTCAGGTCTTTGAATCACATCTAATATATGGATGAAGGAAATTAAGAGGCATCACAGACCAGTTGGAAAAAAAACCCTGCCAAAAACCCAACCACCACAAACCAGTTAGCTCTATATTTGTTTCACCTAAGCAGCTAAGTCTAATTCTAAAGGATGTAATTTTGCCACTCTTCCTCAAAAGAATGGGACAAAAGTATTTCGGTAATGGGGAAAAAACTGTATTTTTCTAAAAAATTGAGGCCTGAAACATCATAAAATGAATGAGACACTATCTGCAATGTACAGCACTTTCAGGACACTCACTGCTCTGTCCTCAATTTGAACAGGTTCCTTGATATCATTCCAGAAAATGGAGGTCCGGTCTCCTGACTCGAAGATCACACTGTACTGATCCCTGCAATCAGGATCTTCCAACCAGTATCGGAGATTCCCCTGGGAAAAACAGAGGCAGAAAGGTTATTAGTGAGACAAGTTCCCCCAGTTAGTATCTACCTAGCAGGTGGAAATTGGTCCTACACAGAGTGTACAACTTTAGAGTCTCACCCCTGCAAACAAATCATACAAAGGTGGACCTGCAAGGTGGTTTGATGATGCTTAACACTTCTTGCCTGAAAACTTAAGTAGTTCTTTGATGTTTGGGGTTTTTTTGTTTTTCTTTTTAAACTATCTGTTCCTCCACAGGACTTTTATAAAACTAGTGCTAACCAACACAGAACTTTGCCTCTAACATTTAAAAATATAAGATGATGCTTTCTATTTTTAAAATGACTTGTCCAACATTATTTACTTTTCAAGTTTTCCAGAATCACTAAGTTCTTACTGTCACTCCACAACAGTGAAAATGAACAGGAGCACATGATCACAAATGCTACTTATAACACTGCCATTAACACATCATTTCTGTTTTCATATGAACACTCCAACAATGAAGTAATTATTTCATATTATGTTGTACATTCTTTCCACTTTAAAAAACCAAAAACCTTACCAAATCCTTAAAGGGTTGTTTCTCAGGGATTTCCCATTCATCACTGATTGTCATGTACCTGAAAGAGCAATTTGATTGGTTATACCCTGAGCAGCACTGTCCATTAGAATCCCAAAATCTACAGATACACATAATAGCTGCACTCACTTATCAAAGTCTGTGAAAAGGTTGACTCTGAAAGTGTGCTGTTTATCCAGTTTGTACCCATCTGCATTCTTCACAGCATCCACTGCGTGAGATGGAGACATGTACTCCAGAAAGATGTACCTACAATGAAGACAGACAGAAGCAGGAAATCATCATTAACTACATCAAGGCTCATAATAAAAAAGAAAATAAAAGAAAAAAACAAACACGAACCAAGAACTCAGTACAAAGCATCTACAAAATAACAACTTCTATTGTTGCTAACCAAATAGGCTCAAAACCAATCAATCAATCTCCACTTTGGCCACAAGCATATCTACACTTGGTAGCTGTATGGGCTTGCCCAGAATGAAACTGGTGTCCTCTCAGTGAAAGGGGCAGGCTAAGTGGTGAATACAAGTTCAGGGCAACACAGATCAAGAGCCAGCAGCAGGCAGGTTACACACAGCTCCTTCCAGCTGATATTTAGAAATCTTGCTGTCATAGGTATCCTAAGGCACCACTCTCATTTTTCCATTACACTGTATATAATTCAACTTCCTTCTTGCCACTAGTATAAATCTAGCCTGTAGCCCAGTAGACTTAAAATTAACAGTATCCCAAAGACCATCAGACACTGCCTCAGAAAGAAGCATGAGCAAAGAGAGAGTGTAATTTTCTCATGCTAACCTTACAGAGCCAACAATCCCTCCACTCCAGAAAATCCACTTGTTTTTTACTGCTTTCTAACCTATAAATTCCTCCCAAACTCAGGAATATACGCTACTCCACAGTAACAAGACTCAGTGAAACCTCATATTCATCAGAATGATTTTTGCCTGGTTTCTTGCCTTAAAACTTTATTTCACTTATCCTCTCCCTTTGGGCTTGATCATTTCACATCGGCTTTGTTCTCAATTTCAGATGCTGCAACTAACTAGAAGGTGAGACCAGAAGTTGGCAAAGGAAAAAGGGATGCTGGAAAGGGTTCACTGAAGCTGGGAGTTACTAATGTAAGCAAAAGCACCCACGCCAGAGACAGAATACTGACAGTCTGTTCTACAATAAAGAGTACATCCACTGCTACTTAACTAAAATGGATCTTGAACCTATTTATTAGCCATGGCAGAAAACTAACAAGAACAATCCTCATTTAGTGCTGCATAGAAATGTGTCTTCCAAACGCAGCTAAACTGTTTCCATAATTAACACACACACACACACAGTGTAGCTTAATGAGCTATTAAGCTTCTCAGTTCCCTTGGGAACTTCTGTTTGTCACTGAGACTAGATGCCAGGATTGTACAGGCTAAGGGAGAAGAAAGTGATGAGTGTGAATGAGGTCACCATAAAAATTTGCCATAAAGTATTAACAAAAATGATCAGAGCAGTGTTTCAATCCTATTTCCAGTAGGAATTATAATGACTTACCCTTTTGTTTTTCCATCTGCTTCTGGATAAAATTCATTGATAATTTTACCAAACTTGGAAAATATTTTGTGGATAACATTCTTCAGTTTCTCAAGTCGGTCTGGTCCAACCTGGGGAACGTTATCCACCACGATCACCGAGTCAATTCCGTCTGCTTCCTGCGGCTGATCTTTCAGTACATCACCAAGTAATTCTGCAAAGAAAAAGCATACAACAGACTAAGGCACCAGCCTACGTTGTTAAGGAGGAAGATGGAAAGGTGGTAATAGTGGTAGCAAGAGAACAGGAAGACCTCAAATTCCGAGAAGTTTCAAGAATCATTGAAGAAACATGGTAGTGAATGAACATTCTATCAGAGAAACAACTGAAGCGAATACACAACACCCCAACAGCACTTCTTCCCTAAAAGGGATGGTAAAGCAGTTTCTTGACAAACTTCAGGCAGCTAACTCTTGAAGTCTTTCTTAAAGAAATACCTTACATTGAGTACACATCAACATTTGCAGTAATCGCATGCTCCAGGAGTTGGAACTGGCTCACAAAGTCCTCAGAACTGACAACAGAGCAGACAACTAAGATTTACTACTCAAGCTCTAAGCAGCCTTGCTCAAATTATAACCAGATGACTTTGATAAAAGGAAATTTAACATGCACCTCCCTCCCAAATTACGTGAGCTTTAGCGTAATTCAAAGCGCTCTGCCACACTGGAAGCTCTGCATGTCTTAGCATCACTGTAATTATGTTTGAGAACTCACACTCTGTCTAAACCTTTAATTAAACACAAAAACGAAGGTCTAAGGGAAGACAAAGCCATATTTAAGCATGCAGCAAGCAAAGACAAGCACACACCTTTTCATACTCTGGATATTCTTCAACCATACTAACTCCCCCTTCCTATATCATCTTCCAAGTTTTGAGAGTCCTTGCTGATGGGATAGTTTGTTTAGTCTGTACTGTCAGCTTCAAGCTTCTTTCAACTGGTAAGAGATTCCTTCTGATACTGCTGCATTTTCCCTTGCACAGAAGGGATAACATTCAGGGTAACTGTAACCCCGTGGCTGTGGTTTGCATACTGTGCAGTGGGATGAAAACAATTAAAAGGTACAAAGTACATGTCTAAGTTCTGCACAAAATCAGGGGCTTCAACAACAATGCTGCATTACCTTCATGTGTTAGGCTTCTAGACATACATCCTGTAAAGTGCTAGACACATCTAACTTTAATATCTTCCTCGATTCTCTAAGACTGTCCTGTATCCACCAGCTAAACCCCACTGGTAATGCACAAATTCTCAGACATTACCTAGCTACAGAAATGTACTGACCCGTAGCAACCCTCAATGGACTGAGCCAGAAGCACTAAAGACAAGGATATCCAAACAATCTCTCAAATACCTGTAACTTCAGGTTATTTTTAAACCTTCCCAGGAATAAAATCCCACAGTATCCCCAGCAGTTCTGTTCAAGCATACACTTGAGTTCTTGTCTAGATTACTGATTGTTTCAAGGAGTAATCTGTCATGCCCCTGCAACTTACTAACATGATTGCACTGCTGGAAAGAAGCAGCAGTTAGAAGTGGCTGATTAGATCTTTTATTGACATTTTTAGTTTTGCCTACTTAAGTGGAGCAGAACAGACATTCTGCTAACAAAAGCAGCCAATTATGCTGAAATGAATGGCAAAGTTTCACATGTGCCATATAACTAGGAAAAATAAACAAGCCTATCTACAGGAGGTTTTAAGCTTACAAGAAAACCACTATGAAATGCAAGGCTAGCCAGAAAGTAAGTACACGTCACTATACTTCTTAATTAGAATATAAAGATAAAATATGGAGAGGCAGACTACATATGGCACTCACAAGCAAGGGGAAAAATCCAAACACATGTAGCAACCTTTAAAATATGAGAACAAATGAAAAAGGGTGTCAACATGTTGATATTCTGAAGACATTTTTACAGGATTTTACTGGGTTTGGAATTGTAGAAATTATTCTGCCCAGAAACAGCACTGGAAAGAACTCCAGTAGTGAAGAAGTGTGTTTACCTTGAATTTCAAGCTACCAAAAAACCATGACCTTCTATAATTTTAAACTTCAACAGGTATTACATGTGGAGCTTCCCACTGATTAACAGCAACACGCTTCCCAAACGTTTATCCATACACAGATGCTATCACTACCAAGGTTACACAGTACTCACAGAACATTGTCTGCAGTGTTTATTACTCAAAAAGATGCTCTCCATGTGCATGTATGAGCTACAATTAAAAAGTTAAAAGATACTAACTTGTATAATACAAACAAAGAAATTGTGTAAACCTAATATTAATTGTAGCAACTAAGGAAAGGTGAGGTGCTTAGAGTAACAATCTCCATGCTACATCATTTTACTTAGCCTGCATACTTCAGATTATACCCCCAAATCTCTCCCTTATAGCACCTATTTACTAGTTGGCAACAACTAGTAAAAATGGCTAAGGCCACATTTATGCTTTAAAACAAGTTAAATATTCACTGACCAGTGTAGAACACAAAGATGAGTTAATGAAGGGCAGGAAGACTTGCTAGAAACTAATGTTTAAGAAACAAGTCAGAAGATGGCAGCAGACTGAATATTGTGGAAAAAAAAGTCAGGTCTTCATGATCAAGAGAAGTTCATAAAGAGTCAGAGTTAAGAAGAGCTATTCCAACAGCACAAAACCATACAGATCACTGAGGATGACTTGATGGGAAGACAGAGGCACTACTCCAAATAAACACAACCACAGACAATGACAACTGTAAGAGCACGATCTAGAACAAACAGGTAGGCAAAGAAGCAGAAGGAAAACGGAACATACAGCAACCCCCCAGCTTATTTCAAAAGCATGGCAGTGGCTGTGGGGAAATCGCTCTACAATCAGCACTACCACACACACTAAAAGCGCTTTAAGTTACTAACAAGGTAACTTGGACCCTGCCTCACCTTCCCTAACTTTTTGGTACAGAGTTGAAATCTGACCTCAACTGTTACAGATCCAGAGAACACCACAGGTGTTAACTTCCTAGTCCTAAGAAAGTCTTTTGGGAGTGAGCTGTTCTCCAGGTACAAAGAAGTTGAGGATAAGCCATCAACTCTCCAGGAGTGAGGGCACACGCAATGAAGCCTCTGCTCTGCCTATAAAAACTGTAAGGATTGAAAGGAGGAATTTAAAAACCTGGTATTACAGTAAAACAACATGTACATTTCTTATTTATCCTATAATCCTATATCTTATATACAACATGAAAGCATGTTCCAGATGACATTTCCACAGAAGCCTAGGAGGAGAAAAAAAAAAAAAAGACAGAACAATCACCAAAGACACAGACAAAAGGGTAATTTTTAGGCTGTATTACTCATTTTTCGTAACCATTTCTCACAGAAGACTTTGTAGGCCTACAGACAAGCCAAGGAATGCATACTTAAGATTCATGTGCAAGAACACAATATCCTGTATTGAATCAAAACTGTAACAGATTGAAGACAAATACCTACATTGCACTCTTCCTTTACCTTAAATTCAGAACTGTGAACAAAGGAATCTTCAAAGGGTAAGAAGCTGGTTTAGCCAGCTCTTATTCCACCCACAAGAGAAGCGGGGTGTGGTGGGTACCCAGCTATCTCCAGCCAGCAGTATTTTAAGGACCACTGTCATTATCTGGAATAAAACTTCACTGCACCTAAGTGGTTGAGACATCCATTCTCCTGTTTGAACTTGGATCAGCTGTTCTGCCATGCTAAGGCCATTCTGGAAAAACAAAGCTGAAGTTATGCATCTGAGACGGTCCAATGCTAAAGCTGGTCCAGCTCAAAGGTGTTTGTGAAGATGTAGTGCTATCAGCAGCATGGAAACAGCCGTGGCTCGGTGACACTGACGGACTGCCTTTCTCCTTGGGAAGTCATCAGAGGAAGGAATGAAGAAGCTCAGAAGTAACACAGATGAAAAGCCAGACCAGCAGGAGTGACTAAACTTAAATACTGTAATTCAGCTACTAAGACTGTATTATTCACAGAGCTGAGAAGTTAATCAAATCAATCCTCAACAATAAAATAGGGGAGGATGGAAAATATGCCTAGTTTCCAAAGACATACAGAATTTCCGATAATACTCCTAGATGTACACAAGGTGTATCAAGCAAATGCTTAATGAGACAAAAGGAATCTAACTCCTTACAGACAATTTTGCCAAAGCCTCTTTAAAAAACAAATGTACAAGTTCAAAGAGCTCCATACATAGACTACTAAATTGAGAACAGCAAGCCCTTGGCCTGGAACACTATAAAGCACATGTGTCACTTGTAGTCCACTGCCAACTGAAATAACTGACTGAAAAGCACGTACTTGAAGAATTGTTTTTCCAGTTTTGATACATGTAGCATCAGACCCTACAACATGTAGGATATACATACATGAGCCCCTACAACAGTGCATATGCTACAAGTACTGGCAAAACACAAACTTCTGCTATTCAAGAACAGAGATGATTTATCTATTGAGATCTCTTACAAATACTAAAATGGAGTTCTAACTCTTGTATGCCAAAATTAGGTATTCCTTTCAAGGTCTAGGCAGTTACACAGTGGCTTAGTCATTTTAATGTATCAATACCAAATACTTTCAACTGAGCTACAGTTTGAATTTACAGCTGCCAAAAAGAGTTTTCCCTATTTTCTTGCCACAAAGCACCTACATCACAAATTCACGAACAGTATTTCTTCTCAAAGCTGCACTATTTATCTATAGATTTCACTCGGGATGCATAGAGAAAACCAACAGAACGATGAAACGTGGCTTGTAAACACCTGGCCAACCACTTAAATATTCTGTTTTTACAGCAGAGTTGAACCCACGGCGGCAAACGGGAAGCACACATGGCGGGGGGTGGGTGTCCCCTTTTGGAGGGCAGCCCGCTGATTAATACTTCAAGCCACGCAGTAATTCAAGAAAAGCAATTAAACGATACGGTGCCGTGCACAGCCACGCCGGACGGGGCGCCGAGCCCGGGGACGCGGGACGTTTCCCAGCCGAGGACGCGGTTCCCTACGCACCCTCCCGGGATGGGGCCGCCAGGCACCACTCGCACACGATGCCCCCGCCCCGGGACGCCCGCTGTCCCTGACACGGCCACGGCCGGCTCGGGCCGGAGCAGCCGCGGCCTTCCCAGCGCTCCTTCGCGGCGGGCAGGGCCGGGGCCCACGCCGGAGCTCTCCCGCCTCCCCGCGGCCCCTCCCTTCCCCTCACGGCCGGCATGACCAGGCCCAGGCCCCGGCCCGGGGGCCAGCCGCCCTCCCACCAGCGCCGCCCGCTCCCCGCCGCCGGCCCGAGCCCGCACCTTCGTCGCTGATGTCGTCCACGAAGTCCTCGGGGTCGCTGAAGGAAATCTCGTCCTCGGGCTCGACCGGGACGCCGGGCGCGGCCTCCCCATTCTCCTGCGCCTCGCCGGGCTCGGTGGGCGGCTCGGCCTCGGACGACGGTTCGGTGTGGGCCTCTGACGGCGGCTCGGCCTCAGGGTCGGCCCCGGCCGGCGGCTCAGCGTCGAGCTCGGCCTTCTCGGGACTTTCGCGGCCGGACGACGGCTGAGGCGAGGGAGGCTGAGGCGGCGGCTGCTCGGGCTCAGCGGCGACGGCGGCTACCGACTCCTCACCGACGGGCGGCGGCGGCTCAGGGGGCCCCGACGATGGCTCAGACTCGTTCTCTTCTTCCTGCCCCTCTCCCCCCTCCTCCTCCTCCTCCTGCTGCGGCGGCTCCGCCGGCGCCCCGTCCGTTTGCTCGGGCTCCTTCCCGGGCCCCTGGGCGTCGGGTGGCGCGGCGGCCGCCGGGCTCTCCTCGGTGTCCTGCATGGGGATCGGTGCGGGGCCGGGCCGGCCGCACGCTCCCAGCTCGAGCGCGACGGGAAAGGAGCGGGGGAAGGGCGGCGAGGCTCCTACCGCCGGGCCATGTGTGCCAGGCCCAGCGGGCTGCGCGCGACGGCGCCGACCAACTAGCGCAGGGCGAGGGGTGGGAACGGAGAACCCTGCCCGGCCGTAACTTCTATCTACCGCCACTTCTGTCCCCCCGCCCCCGCACTGCTCGGAAGCGCCTGCCTCCCCGTTCGTCGCCCTATTTCTCGCTCAGCCAGTGGCGGCCGCCGTTCCTTCTCACTGCGTAGCAGCCGCGGCTCCCCCTATTTCCCTCCTCGCTGTGGTTGAGCCCAAGATGGCGCCTCCTCCCACTCTACTGAGGTGGGGTTCGAGCCGAACCATTTTTCGGAAAGCGGGAGGCGCCGGCGCATTTAACTGCGCTGATGCAGAGTGAAGCCTTCCAGCGTTTCCCACTGCTCAAAGAACTTTCCTGGCCAGAGCTAGGCGGCAGGTGATAGGACAACACACGCTAACGCGAAACCTGCTCGCCACCCCCCTACAAACCTTCCACTGTGCGCTCGCCCGAAGGCTGGCGGTGCCCGCGCGGGTGCTACCAAACTCGTGCGGGGGGGGGACGGGGGGACGGGGACAGGCGCGGTGCTACGTCGGCGCGCCTGTGCTCGCGGGCGGGAGGACCACATGGTACGGCCCGAGGGGAGTCGCCACATCGGTTCCCGAAGGTCCCGCCCGGCCGGGTGTTACGGCGGGCTGGGGTCGCTGGCGGGCGGGAGTAGCTGGCCCTGGGCTTGGGCTGCCTGCGGGACCTCCAGCGGCGGGGGTGACTCTCCGGCTCGCAGCGAGAAGCATCCAGGCCAACTGTGGGCTGAATGTGCCACGTCGTTTCCGAGCGTCTTCCATAAACTCTACAAGACCTCTGCGGGGTTTAAGTAACGTTTTCCGTGAGGCAAAATGCGGCGCTCGCCGCCTCACGCCGCCGCTGCGGCAGCCCGGTGAGCGGGAGAAGCCTTCCCGAGGGGCAGCGAGTCCGCCTCGGCACGGCGGTCTCCCAGTACAGGCAGCAGGACAAGACTGACACCCCTCTGTAGTGTTTTCCAGGGATCTGGCGTGTTCCCCTGCGTAATCCTGGTGTGACTCAAACTGGTGACGTTCCCTTCTCTTGTGCTGGCCGCCAGCATGTGAGAGAGAGAGCTGGCCTCTTGTAAAACCATCACCTCCTGCCCAGGGCACCTCAGGCAAGTGCAGCAGCCTGGGGAGTGTCGGTTTTTTCAACATGCAGAGAATCACAGACTCACAGAATCTTTTAAGTTTGGAAAAGACCTCAAAGGTCATCAAGTCCAGCCCTCTGTCCAATGCCACTGTGTCAACTAAACCACAGTAACAAGATATATTCAAAGCAGCCAAGGGAACCTGGGGTCTTCTGGACACTTTCCTCGATTTAGAGGAAAAGAGATAGAATAGCTTTTGAGGAGTAGTTCGTCTGTTTACTTACAAGATGAACTACTTGCATTTTGTGCAGGGTTTTGGGTGGGGTCTCTTTAGCCCAGCCGTTTTTAGCCAGATTATCAAAACATAACAGATTAAGAACGCCAGCATTCACGAGAAGAACGGGACGGGTATCGTACGTAGCATTTTACATTCAGGCCCGAACTTACGTTGCAGTATCTTCCATGTTTTGATAAAATCCTAAGATGCTTCAGGAAAGCAGCCGAGAAACCCTATTGGTGTGATTTATCAGCTAGTCACAAGATGGCATCCGAACTCCATTCTGGTTCAGCTGGTGGAGCGCCTCTGCTCCGGATGTAAGCTATGGGTGATGCTTATGAATGGAAATGATGACTGGTGCTTTCTGGTTTGGGTTTTTTTCCCCCCCTTACATCGTGGTAGTTGACTAGACTTCGACTTCCTGGTTTGCAGCAGCTATGACACGCTGAAGTGTAAAGAAAATGCCTCTCCTGCCATGACAACCGTATGTTTTTCCAGATGTGAGGGGGAAGATGCTGCGGTTCAATCCGTGGGTTTGGGAGTACGTATGGTGTCTCTCTCACCCCTGTTTCTCCACTCTCACGTTGTCTGTGGTGTTGGGGTATGCCATTTTTTGTATATTACATTTCTTCCTACTTGTTGGTTAAACACTGAACCTAAATGTTGGATCCTCCTTTCCTATTGTCACATAGTCTGCTGATTGCACTTTCCCTTACTTTACAGCAACTTGTGATTTATCTTCTCTTCCTTCCTTCTTTCCCCCCTTCCTTTCTCCTACTGAAATTTCCCTTCAGCCTCTGTGCTACTATCTCACTGTTACTCTTTGTCTCCCAGTCCTTACTCAGCAATCTGAAGGTGAGCGGAACAACTTTTTTACAGCCAGAGATTTTGGCACCAGCTGTGTGAGCCTGTTCCTGTAAGTACCCCACAAGCAAAACTCCTAATCAGTGGGAAATTTGGGGAAAGAAATCTAGCAGGAATGCCTTTTTTGTAACACATCTGGCAAACCAGCAACGCCTCATGAATTTTACCGAGCGCAAGTGATCTGAGAATAGCAGAGCTGACAGGACTGTATCATGGTGCACTGAATTCTGAAAGAGGTAAGCAAGCTCTTAGGTTCTGTATGAAATTTTATCTCCTGCTGATGGGATGTGCATGGGATGATGCATTGAAAGCCTGGGGCCTCAGGTGGTCGTGTACTTTTGCATTACATTTGTTACTTTGAACCTGCTGACACGTGCACTTTCTTTCTCTCGTGATTATAGTCTCTTCATGCTGTAGGTTTTCTGGAAGCTTTTGCTGCATTTACAGCAAATATGGAAGGGTTTGATAATTTATGTCAAGCACAATCTTTCCGGCCTGTTCAGAAATTATTTCTGCAACTGAGTTATTTTTCACAGTGTTTTTCCTCCAGGCTCCTCCCATGGACTGCAAAAGCAATCCTCAGTTGAGAATGCCTTATTTATACCAAATAAATAGTTATGCTATTAGCTTAAGTACAGACCAATCAAAAATCTATAGCTAAATGAGAACATGTTGATTCCTCCATTCATTTCCTCCAAAAAAACCCCACCATATAGGCGAAAAAAATTGTGTAGCTCTTAGTTCCCAGAAGTGCTGAGCATGCAGAACTCTCCACTTGGCTGCTGTATAAACATGATTTGAAGGGCCTCTCAGCTTAAATAATGCCATGCTTTTTTAATTCTGTACACAGCTTCAGTCTGCACCCACGCTTGTGGGGGATCTCAGCTGAAATAGCACAGGGGTGAGAGGCGGAAGGAAAAGGAGAATCACTCAAGGCATTCATGTCTTCGAAGCAGCATGAGCAGTTTCAAGGGAGACCATTATTGTCATTACTTAATACCTCAAATAATCCTCTCTATATAATTTTCAAGTTTAGTTCTCTGTGCACACAGTGGAGATCATTATTTATCTTCCCGAGATTAATAAATATAAGGAACATTAGTGATGCATCCAATACTTTGGCTACTATAAACATAAAGCCATGTTATGGATCGATAGCATCTTAATCTGGAGCTCCAGAATTTACACATATTTTTGTGTCTTGTTTTCAATGTTGATGAAGTTTTCAGGATTGTCTTCGTTCTTTTCAGGAGAACCATGCAAAATGCATGACACATTTTTCACCTGTTCACCACATCATTCCTGACTAATAAAGTACAGGAAAGGAAAAAAAAAATCACTAATAAAATAAGAGGCATTCATACCTGAAGTTCTTATTTTTATGCAATTTTTGAAAGTGTATTTGCATTCCAGATGCTCGTATTTCTGTGCTTTCCTGAGTAGGTTATGTTCCTTTCTACCGTATTTACCTTTATTGGCACATTCCTTCTGGCCTGTGGCATAAAATCCTACGATGACTTTTCCCTTGGAAAACCACTGAATACCTCCTTATGATCGAGGACATTTCATAAAAATCCAAATGCATCTGAAAAATCAATCGTACAGAGTGTAAAAAACACACCCTGACTGGTGGCAGAAACTAAATGTCATGGAAAAGGTAACTCAAGGAAAGAAAATGTACTAAAAAGTTGTTTCAGGGTCTCTCCTCTGACTTGAGGTGGGACATACAGCTCGGGAGGACTGGCTTACTACCACTACCCACCATTTATTTACTTGTAGCACACAGTGAAACCGCCTGGGACGGGGCATTCCCAACAGCCCATCCTTTATTGCTTTCTCCAGAAATTAATTCGGTTTGGGAACAAAGCCTCTGTTAAGCCCCTGAGCCCATCACTTCTTTTTCTATACTTTAAGATGCTGGAAACATTTAGTACTGATCTCCAAGTGGTTTAGAAGCGCTGAGAGCAATCCAGCCCGCAGCAGGGACGGCTCCTTGCCTCCCTGAGCGCCCGAGCCGCCCCGTCCCCGGCAGACTTGAGCCTCCAGCACCGCGCTGCCGGTCGAAGCGCTGACACAAGCCATGGACTTTTGACAAGTCCCCGTCCCGTCCCCCGCCGCGCTGTGACCACAAGCGAATCCCCCCGCCCTCGCCTCCCGGCCGCCCCACGCCCCGGCCCCCCGGGAGGCGGCCTCTCCCCGCCCGCTCCGCCCGCGCTGACAGGCGGGCGCTGCGGAGGAAGGGGAGGGCGGCCGCCGGGCCCCGGCCTCACATGACTGCTGCCGCGATGGACGGCGAGTCGCCCGCAGGCACCGGCACAGGTACGGGGTGGCGGGGTGCCCGCGGGGCTGGAGCGGGGGCCGAGGGGGCAGCGCCGTCCGTTCCCCGGCTCCTAGAGGTGCCGCCGCGGTGCCTTCCTTCCCTCCCACTGGCGGCTGGGGGAGGGTGACAGGGCTCCCCGGGTGAGGTCGGGGCCGCTCCCCCCGCCAAAACCTGAGGCAAAAAGGCATCGCCTTTCTCCTCTGCCCCCGGGGCGGCGGGTCCCGGGGCTGGCCCCGGCCCACACGGGAGCTGCCCCGTCGGCGGGCCACGGGCGGGCCTCGGCGGTGTGCGCATCGTGTTGGCGGGGGCTTCCCCCTCCCCTTGCGACAGTGGCCTCTGCCCCTCGGTGAAAAATAAGGAGGAGCGTTGGGTTGGCGGCCGGTCCGGGAGCGGGAGGGCGGCTCGGGGGCAGCGTTCCTCAGCCGGTCACGTCCCAGTGCCCGCCGGCTCGGCAGGAGGGCGGCCGGCAGCGGGGCTGGACGCGGGGACGGGGCGCGAACCAGAACTTTTCCTCCGGAGAGGCGGGCGGCCGGGCGCCTCCGCGGGCGCGCGGACGGCTCGATCCCAGCCCCGCCCGCTACAGCGGACCCAACGGCGTGGGGAAAGAGTTGTGGGGCGGCTGAGCAAACCCCTGGCGCGGCCGGTGCCGGGCGGAGTCCCCCGTCTCCTCCCGACCGAGCCGAGCCAACGGCGGCTCCGGCGTGGGACGGGGGAGGCAGCTCCCAGCGCTGAGGGCGCGCAGCTCGGTCCGAGATGGAGAAGCTCGCTGCCGGCGCCTGCCGCGAAGCGAGAAATGGAGGGAGCTGCTGAGCCCGAGAAACAGGCTCGTCACGGTTAAACTGCGGGAAACTTTTAGAGGGGAACAGGATAATACCGTTCTCTTAAGCCGGCCAACGGTTCGTACTGGCAGTTGCTTCCCTTGTGTGTAGTATTTTTGGTTTATTTTAATTTTTTCTCTGGAAAGAACTAAAAAAAAACACCCCAAAAACAACTTACTGGAGGTTGCAGGTAGGTAAGTTTTATGCTGGGGAAAAGTGGTTTGCTTGGATTATATTCCAGATTGGCTCTAAGCGTGCTTTTGGATAGGCTTGTGAGGCTCCTGGTGTGGATAATGCTTATCAATAAATTATTTTGGAATATTTCTGTCCAGGACTGATGTAAGATATTGGGATATTGAGCAGCAGCCTTTGTGGAAAAAATGTCCTACTGTACCAAAGAGAGAGCTTGTTCAGGTATGTCTGTTACGGATTGACCCTCTCCTTCAGGAGCCCTGTGGGGCTCAAACAGCTGTCTCTGAGTGTTCTCAATCTGACTGACTTCCGCAGCGGTGATGGTGATTGCTTCTGTACCTGTCTGATCTGCTCAGCCTTATTTAGAAAACTTGGCTTTCTTTGACAAAGCTTGGCATTGTGAACACTGAGAGAAGGTAGGTAATGACCTTAGCCACAGAAAAATAATGCTGCAGATGCAGGAATGTTCCTGTATCTAGTGTTGTGATGCGGGTCCTGTGACCTTGGAAGTTTCACACCCATGTGTAAGTTTTTTGGGAGGTCAGCCACTTGTCAGGGAATATTCTAGGAGTATCGACATCTCCTGCGTAACAGAGTCCTGACAGGGAGCCTTGCTGTCCACCTGTGACAGCCCATGTGAATGCTGACTGGTTTATTTTGCAGGGTTAAAAGTGCTTTTAGTACAATAAAGCCAAAAAAGAAAACAGGGTAATGTCCAATACATTCAAATCAGTTTTGCAGAGTTGTTTGTATTGACTTCCCTCCCCCCTCCCCTTGCTCCCATCTGAGCCTGCTTTAGAGTGATTGCAGCGAGCTGACCCAGGTCTGGTGGCTGGGGAGGGAGTAGTCTCCTTTGCTTCTAGTGGTAAATCTTTAACGGTGTGTGCAGCTGGTAGGAGGGAGGCCTTTGTAAGCAAGGGCCATACCAGGTACAGTGGAATTGGAACATAACTGCTCAGATTTTCCCCACGATCGAGTTTTAGTGGGTTGGTGCAGGTTAATGGAGAGTTACAGGTGTGTGGAACTGGTGCAGAACGGGGGGGGAAGCTTTGGTGACTGCTTTTCAGCAGAGCTTGAGATGCGGAGGAACTTTTTCCCACTCTAAAAAGACCATTGTGAGACCGCAGTGTGTGGAGCAGGGTGCCATTTTTGTAGTGTTTGAATAAAAAGGTGAAGCTTTTCCCCAGAGTAATTGAGAGGCTAAGGAGTGTGCCAGGAAGATGAGAAGCAAACCAGAGAGATAAGTATTTCTCCTGGTGGGGTTTTCTTGACGTGTGTGAGGAAGGATGATTGTGGAAAGTTGGCAATTTTATAGTTAAGCTAAAATGTCCCTGTAAAAGTTTCCCAGAGAACAGTTGTATGTGTTACTGCTTGTTTTGGTTACCTTTTGGGGTCTGAGGTTTTACACTTCCTACCCCTTTGTTAAATCTGGGTGTGAAAAATGATAGTTCAGCAATCTTCCCCTGTGAGTTGGGACGCTGCCTGGTGAGGACTTGACTTCTGTAGCCATTGGGAACATTCCTCAATGGGCTTTTCTGCCCTAATCCTGTTATTTCTTCAATGTGTGCAGCTCCATCTCACTTTACTGTGTTTGCTACAGCTTGGGACTATGGCTCCGTGGCTGACTTGTGAATGGAATGTATTCCTAGATTTGGGAAGTCAGTTAATCAGCTGATGGTCTGAAAGCACAGGTAAAAGAACAGGGTGCTAGGTTTAAACTTAGTTCTGTCACACAGATTTACTATGTAAGGTTGGAAAGAGGTAACCTGATGTTGGGTTTTTGTGGCTGCTGTAATATGTGATGGCAATGTTTGGAGAAGCAGTGACCTACAGCTGTTGGGGAATGGAGAAATGCTGGTACTTTTTAATTGTTATTAAATAATGCTTAGGTAGCCTCAAAAACCCAGACCAGTTAGTACATGATACACTTTTGACATCTGCACTGAGAAAACTGTGGTGATTTAAAAATTATTTTTAAAAGAAAACCAAAACGTTAGAGCCTGTTTTTCAGCATCTAATTTTATGATAGTGTGTTATTTAGCTTGTCTTTTGGCATTGGGTAGCTCATATTTACAACCGAATTGTTGGGAGGGGGAAGGATGGACACTATAGCACCATCCCTTCAATAGAGTGAAGCTGAATATGATTACTTTCCTTGCACCTGATAAGAAATACAGAGTTGAGCCTACATCTGTGTATGTTATCATTGCTGCTTTGTAACTAAGAATTGCAGGGGTTTAAATTCCTTAAAACACCCAAACAAGTTGCAGGGAATTGTCTCAAAAAACATGTAGAGCCTTTAATAAGGAGAAAGTTTTGTTTGCCTTTTTTTTTTTTTTTTGTGGTACTTCTTCTTTTCTTGCTTTTAGGGGATTTCAAATTATGTAAGAATTTATTAAAATAATAGGCAAGGAAGGGAATCCATTTGAAGTAGTGGTTGAAATCTCTGCTGGCTTTCCGAGGGGTTGATGTGGACACTGAAATCTGGAATTATGGAGGAATGTTTGACACAATAAAGGGGAAAGGCATTTCCACAATTCCTGAGGCTTTTCATGAGAAGACAGAAAGGAAAGGGAAATGCTGATGAATTCTATTTACGCTGCTGCTTTCATATTCCGGGCTCTGGGGTTTGTAGTGGAGCCCTCCCTTTTGCCAGGGAGAAACCTGAGGTGTCTGCACAAAAATAACCAGTTCTTGTATCCCCTGTGTTGCAGAGCAGAGGGGGCCTGACTCCCAGGAAAAGCCACGTCCTGGGGTGATGCAGAACTAATCTCAGCTTCCTTTTTCCTAAAGGCTTTGCTAATAAATGTAACTGATGAGCACCCCAATGGAAGAAGAGTTCTTAATAGCAGCTGTCTGTAAAACAGAGCCCAACTCTCCACATCTGCGTGGTGAAACTTAAATAGGGAAGGGAGATCTGTGTTGTGATTTCCCACCTGTGCTTCCAGCCCTTGCACTGCCTCTCTCTGTGTGCTGGCTCACGTGTGAAACCCCTGTGCAGCTAAGCACACACTTGGAACTCTGCTTTGGGTTTCGTAAGCGCGTGAAGGAGCCCTGCGGAGTGGCTGCAGCTGGGTGTATGAATGGGAGCGATAAGGCATCGGGTGCTGACTAAACACGGGATGTGTGATGGAGTAGTGAACTCTTTCTGTTTTAGCAGTTCTCTGGGTTTCACAACTCCTTTCAGTCCAAAGGCTACCCCTGACTTGGTAGAAAAACAAGAAAGCTAATAAGAATTGCAGTGTTTTCATAGCTTTACTCTCCTCTACAACCAAACAAAACCCAGGCCATTCTTTGAATGCTTCTCCCAACTCCTATCTCTTGTCATCTTGTTGCCTGCCTGCTTGCGTATGCATGCATCCATGTATCCTCTTCGACTTTCATATTGAATCCTTCTCAGCTCTACCAGGCTGCTTCCTGGTATCTTATTGACACCAGATTGAGAAGCAGCTGCAGCAGAAGGCTAGCTTGCACAAAAAGCTGATCCTTATTTTGTCTGCTCCCCTGTGCTTGGGCAGGAGGGCTGTTCCCTACCTCCTTTCTGTGCTCCCTTGCTGCTCTACCTACATAAACTTTGCCACGTTTTCTGAATTAGCTGTTCCCCAGCAGAGAGTGCGTGATGGGAAGCGCTAAGTGGTTTGTTACAAGGCGTGTAAATCCTTTTACTGGTTAAACACAGGAGCTCATACCAATGAGTTCCCCTTATTATCCACCATTCCTGGCCGGGGCTCTTCAGGCTGTTGCTGAATCGACTCTTTAGTAAGTAGAATGAAAAATGGGCTGTACAATAGCTTTGGTGTATATTGATTTGCAGGGTTAGTGTTAATGCTGTGATAAGCGTGTCCTAAAACAGGTAAACAGCTGCTCCAAAGGCATCTTATTGCGTTCTCAAGCCACTGTTTGAGGGTGTAAATTCACCCTGAGTAGCTGTCTTGTTGATAGGGAGAACGCTTGAGATTATTAATTAAACAGTAATTGCTCAAACTTGTTTATATGGTTGTCTGATTTGTACGATTTCACACATTCAGACAAGGTGGAGATCTAAAGAAGCTACAGAATATTTCAGGAAGAGCCAAGTGTGTGAACTGCTGATAAAGAGAAGGTTTCTCCCGTAGGTGAATTTAGAAGGCAGGTTGAGGGAGCAGCTTGATGAAAACTGGTGAAGTATTACAAATGAAAGGAGCGGCGTGACTGAGTTGTGCAAGGGATTGCTGAGTCTTGTCTAGATCTCCCTATGGGGCTTCACTCTGTAGTTGTCTTGGGGGGATAACCTGAGTTCAGATCACTGTGAAGAATCCAAGCGTCCTCCTTGACATCTGTTTGGCTGATTGTGCAGCAGGTTCCAGCTCTCACAGACGAAATACTGAAGGATTCGTGATTCATCCTATAAATCTTTTCTTCTGGTACCTGTGTTTTGCCTCTGGGAGTTTCAGTAGCTTGGCAGACAGTGCTGAGTCCCACTTGGGGAGCAGTTTGTGCCATGGAGGTCCTGCTGTGTTCACAGGCTGGCAGGGAGAGCGATTCAGTAGGCAGGGGTGATGTATTTGTACGGATTGCAGTGCTTTAGGGGAAGTAGGTGGGCTGCCTTTTGGCTGGCCCCTCTATGGGAGGCTAGCTTGCAGCCACTGCCTCTGACATGTGAGGCACTGGCTTAGCACACTGAGCACTGTGGAATTCTGTGTGTGCAGCGGAGGAATAACATCTCCTGTGTCATGTTTTATTTCACCCATGAGTCTTGAGCAATTAAAACCAGGAATTACAAGGGTGTGCACTCAGAGATCCGCTGCTCTGGGGGGTGAGGCTCCCTCTTGCTTTCCATGGTTCTTTCAGTGTGTGTGTTTGGTGTATTACACCTCGCTGCCCCACAAAGGGTCAGGTGGGCAAGGCTTTTCCTATGCTAGAAAATCTGCTGCCTCGCTGTCTGTATTCTGAATTTTCTTTCCTCCTTTCCTTCTCTGTTCAGCATCTATCATACAAATAGGTTATCACTTCATCCAGCAGTAACCCCTGTCAATGCTGAATGAGCCTGTGTTATCTTAGCACAGATTTCTGGCAGGTAACTGGAACTTTTTACAAGGTGCAACATAGGTGGGGTTAGTAGGTGATACATTAACCTGCTAAAGCAGAGGTGTTAAGACTTGCATCTGAGTCACATTAGCAGGAATCTGAAGCCTGATGAGACATGTGGGATAAGGTCATTTGTCCTGGATTTGGTGTGGTTTCCTTAAGCCCTTTTATAGAACAGAACGAAGTGTCTGTTCTGAAGCTCGGTATCTGAGGAATCAGAGGTTACCTGTTTTTCCCATTTATCAGGGCCTAAAGCATATGAAGGAACAGGTGAGAAATGCTTATCAGAGGAGGTCAGGGCTTTTAAGTTAAGGATATGAGTTCTTACCTTCCTGAGTTAATGTTTTACACAGTTATCAACTTTTTGAACTTAAGCATCAAAGGTTCCTGAAGCAGTTCTTGCTTCTGTGGCGTTACTGTCTTTCTGTGCTGCCAGAAGTTTGGATGCATTTAAGAATGGGTGTAACTTTTTCACACTAGCAAGGAAGGGATGATTAATACTGCCCAGCTTTTCTTGGTAACTTTTCTTCAGTGAGTTCCACTTGCTTTGTAAGAGAGCTTGCTTGCAGTCGTGTAAGATGTCTAGTTATAGAGTCAAGTTGAGATAATGGGCTGCAGTCAGCTCTTCGATAAGAGAGCACTCTGAATCATCGTCTGTCACCCCTTGATGTGGTTTGTCCTCCAGGGCTGTATTCTGAAGAGCCATCTTCCTCATTTTTCCATCTGGCTGAGAATCAGTTTAGAAGCCAAAGCTGTCCAGCTATGTTGGAATTCACTCTACAGAGCTGTTTGGATTTTAGGAACAAGCAGTGGAATAGGGAAACCTGAAAAACGTGACCAGAGCTTGCTGGGATTGAGGAATGGTCGGGTTGGTGGCCCTTGTTAAGAACCTTTTTCCCCATCTCCTGAATTTAAGCGTATTGACATAGTAAATTACTCTAATTCATGCCCACTCTGGCAGACTGTCATGGAGTTTAATAAAATGATGTCAAATGAAGTGTCTCCTTCCTTTGTAATGACATGTAAAATTAATGTACTGAATTTCTGCAGCGCAGTAAAATAACAGATTTTTCTTTCCTTCCATGAGTTGTTCTAAGCAGGATCCAAAAGTGCTGAGCTAGGGATTTGTTCACTTTGGCAGATCCTGCTGTGGTGGGAGCTGGACAGACAGGAAATGCAGGCCTCTTAGCTGATTCACGGAACAAATTTGGCCTGTGATTCTTCTTTTGCTTAGTAGAGATGTCTTTCTGAGTCGGTATAATTGGTGGTGCTCCTGGGTGTTGTGAAGAGGGAGGTACCGATGTCTTGAACGTGTGGGAAGAGGCATAGCCTCCTGGGGGAGTGGCCTGACTGTTGTGTTGCACCACTGTGGGAGCACCGAGTGAGGGAACGGGATATTTTTTAAGGTTGCTTCTTTTGCTTTATCTTATCAGGTCTACTGGACTGTTTTCCCTTTTTTGTCTTTTAGATTTGGCAAAGCCTCCAGTAAATGAACCGAGGGAACCGGAACAGTTTCTGATGCAGGCGCCCCAGGGAAATCCACTGCTGCTTTCCCACACCCTGCAAGAACTATTGAGCAAGGATTGTGTGCAGGTGGAGCTTATACCTGAGAAGAAGGGCCTTTTTCTGAAACATGTGGAGTACGAGGTTTCCAGTAAGGTAATGTTGAACAAGTGTTGGTCTTGGCAAGAATGTGTCCTCTTAAGAAGGGCTGTGCAGGTGCTATCAGTCCTCTCTGATCTGATGGAGGTGTTGGGTGATGCTGGTTTTGAGGAGGCCAGTTGTATGGGCTTGCTTTAAATGCAGCTTTCTCGTCCTGGGTGTCTGCAGTATGTAGCATTTTCTAACAGAGGTCTGAGGGACGGTTTGCTGGTTTACTGGCTTGGAACCTGAGCTCTGTACAAAAACAAACACATAACATTGAAAACTAAATATTTTCATCACAGATTGATGTAGGCGACTGGATTTTGCAAACTTTTGAGCTAGTGAAGAAATCCTGTTGGCAGTGCTAAACTAAAATCCTTTATAAACAGAAAAGGTACTGCAAAGCCTTCTGCAGTCTAGGCCACTTCCAGTTTACTTGCCCCAGTCCTGACCTGTAGGTTCTGCTCTTGGTGTAAGAGAAGATTGAAGATGATAGATCTTTTCCTATTTATGGAACAGTTAGTGAAAGAGCTTTCCAGTAGCTTCTGTGTGTGTTTTTTCAAGAAGGAAATCTGTCCTCTTCAAAGCAGAGGATGAGCAATTTACATCTCCCAGGCCACCAAAACATCAGCTATTGGGCAGTGCTCAAAGCTGTTGTAGTCACTGTTGTATGTGTTCAGAGAAGCACTTGGATCGCCTGCCTGTAGTGATGTTGGGTGTTTTAGATTGATGTCCCTAAGTTTGTCATAGGCCCTTGTGAGGGGGACAGATGCTGTGAACGTTTCTGGGGCCTTCCTGTTCGTTTCTGCCTGTGGTTTCAGGGCACAGGACTGAGTCACCCCGGTGGTCTCTCTAGGTTTCAAATTTAGTAACTCAACGCTGAGTCCTTTCAGTTGCACTTTTCACTTGCTGTCATCTCTTCTATGGTTGTAGCTGCAGAACGGTACCTGCTCAAAACAAAGGTGGGCCTTGAGCTTCACCTAACTCTGCAGCACAAATTGCCATCAGATTTGAAGGCAGACAGAGCCCCAGGGGCTGTGTCCCTGTTGCTCCAGGTGTGTACCTCAGTGCTTTGGTTCTGAAAACTGTACCACAGTGAGCAGCTGATGATGTGCATGGCAGATGTAGTGAGAACAGGTATAGTGTTGTGTAGTCTGTGGTTCAGTGCTCCAGTGGTTCAATCTGTAATAATTGTGTGTGGATTATTTATTTATTATTGTTAAGGGATTTCTGCCTCCTAAGTGTCTTGTTCTAACTGCTAGCTACCTCCTTTTGGGGTGAAAAAACAGTTTCTTTGTCTTCTCCTACATAGTCATCTGAAATGTGGGGTGAAGAACTAGGGTTTAAAGCAGTCAATCCTTATTTATAGATGTAACATCCATGAAAGGTCTCTCTTTCGTTTGGGCTAGTACTTAACAAGTCTAAGACTGTTTTGTCACCACTGGATTTAGACACTGATTTAGAGAAAGTTCCTAAGAGCCAGTGCTCAGGGACTTGTGGTACTTGAAGAAAAGAGCTCTCGAGCACTTAGAGGGTTGCGTTGTTTCTAAATGTTCTGTCTGATTTGGAAGATCAGAGAGTTTGAGGTGGTAATGATAAGGAACCATGGTGGATTTAGGGATAATTGTAATTCCTTGGGAAACCTCTTCCTCTCTATTTCATAGTCCCTTTCATCTTGTGTGTAAATGGAATCTGACTTACGTTTTTAACTGTAAGTCTTATTCTTGGAAGGGCTATGGGTAGAAGAATGCCATCTTTATTCATAATCAAAAGGTGGCTGACTTTGGAGGCTTTTCTCCCCCTTTCTCAGCACAAGGCCTCTGAAGATCAGAAATAAAAGTTGTTTCTGCAGTCTCTGCGTGTGATTTCTTTTTATTCCTTTACTTTTCAGTGCAGAGGATAGTAAAAAAACAAATATGGAAATGCTGCTGATTGCCCAGCCTGTGTAATGGTCTGTATTTTCCCTCCTTCCTCTGTTGCAGAGATTCAAATGCTCAGTCTATAGGCGATACAACGACTTTGTGGTGTTCCATGAGATGCTGCTGCAGAAGTTCCCGTATCGTATGGTGCCAGCACTTCCACCAAAGAGGATGCTGGGAGGTAAACTGGGTTTGCCTTTTGACTGGAGGGGTCACAGTGCATGCATGATCCAGATGATACTGTTGAAAATAAATGTTTAAAAAGTCTTTGTTTCTGCTTGGCTCAGAAAACAGCTCTGAGGCTATAATATGCAGTTTGGAGGTGTGAATTATCACCGCCCTAGAAATGCTCTGTATGTAAAGTGCTAATACAAAATTTCAGTGTGCTTTTCTCTTTTTTTTCTTTTTTTTTCCATGGAGCTATGGTAGCTGATGACTTTTCAGGTAAGATTTGAGGTGTGATTCTACACACGAGAAGGCAGAGTTATGGCTACTGATTTTAGGAAAATAGGTTATGATGGTGAGTGCTGTGGTGCTGCTGTCAGTGCAGAATTGCTACCATACTGTTGACCAGCTGTAGTGTGCATTGTTTTGAGCTGTTTTGTGAAGTGTTCTGAATAGAAGAGATTTATGGAAACCACATTGCTTTTTCTGTAGCAAGAGAAGAATAAAGATTTTAAAAAAATAAATAACTTATATTAGGAGGGTTAAACCTGCAGAGGAGCTGATGGCATAAAACCAGTAAAATTGCTTCTTTGGTGAGACCATACTTGATCCTGTTGATTTAGTGTAGGGTTGTGTCCTCATACACCCCTAAAAAGGACTGGCAAACATAGTGGTGTTAACTATTACAGGACTGCCTTGCATGGAAACCTGATGGTGCAGGCAGTGGTAATTATACTTTCTATGTTTATGTACAGAAAGGTGTCTTTCTGGCAGATAAACCAACTGCCTTAAAGTAGCTATCACCCTTCTTTTTTCCTGTTCTAAAGAGGATAAGCAGAAATTCAAAACCAAGGCTGGAATCAGTGTCAGTTCATTCAAGTTTATTTTAGCTGTTAGAATATAAACTGAAGGCGTATCCCAAGATGGAAAGCATATCAAAGCTCCTTCAGGTGCATTCTTTTGCTAATCTGAAATATTGGCACTAGTTTTAAACTTTCATTATTTCAATTGTTGTATAACTGTATAAAATCCTGTCTTGTTTTCTACTTTACCTGCAAAAGAACAAGCTTTTCACTGTCTTGTCTCCTGCCCGTGCTGCTAAGCTCAACGTGTTTCAATAAATAATTGATTTGACTCCAGGAGCATTATGCATTGCTGCAGTGAAGAGGAACTGTTTAAACAGTGAGCAGAGTGGGGTGTATAATGATCTGGAACAAACTAAAATAACAGTGCTGAAAAGCTTCAATGGTCATATATCCTTCTGATGGGGTGTAAATTGTGAAGCCCTGTCTTTTGATGTTGCGAAAACCCAGCTGTTCAATTTGACCTGATTCAGTGTTCTCAGCCAGAATTTCCAGAATTTCCACTTGGTGCAACACCTGTAAGCAAAGTCACTCTCTCTGATTAATCTTGGTGGAGAAGAGGATGCCTGAAAGAAGCTACCAATATATATAATCTGTCAGTCACTGTTATTTCCTCATGTTGCTTGTGTATTGATATTTCTCGGGATTCACCGATGCATTTCTTCCCAGAGGTATCATATGTCTAAGGAAAGAAACTTGATAGGATTAGTACCCAAACTGTGCTAGGGGTACAGTCCCACTATAGCCCAAAACTGTCTTAGGGCAGAGAGTGATGTTTGTCTTTAGTCCCGTGACTCTGCGTATAGAAAAGCTGTGTAAGTGGTCTTAACAGAAACAGGAAAAAGGCAATGGAAGGAGTAGTTCTTGTTTCTGAGCAGGTTAATGGGCTGACAAGTGGAGTTGCAGGACATGGGATTTGATGGATTAGTGTAGATGTGTGACTCTTTGAACCCTTTTAGTCCCAGAGCCAAATGGGCAAAGCTACATGCTTTTTTTCTCTTGGTATGCTCATCTACTCAGTTACACTCTTTATTTTCCTGATGGTCTGTTTTCGCCTGTCTGTCAGGTGGAGAAAGATCTGCTCATTTGAAGGATAGCAGCAAACAGAGGCAGATCATGTAGGAAGTGTGTAGATGACTTCAGAAGGCTCCATTCCTTTAACTTTGCTTTGTGCTGCGTTCCTTTCTTCCAAACTTACTTTACTTCAAGCTTTTGTCTTTCCTGAAAAACTCCAGGATTTTTTGATTTGTTGCCTTACTGCAGTATTGCCAGACTGAAACTCTTCCTGTTGCAGGAAGATGAGCTGAACTTTGTTGGACAAGTAAGGACTCTGGGTGGAGGTACTGCAGATTGCTGTGTGGGTCTTCCCAAGTACATTCTGACATCTTATGTAAAAGGATGGGCTCTGATCTTGAACAAACAAATGAAAACCAAACCCTCTATACTTCTTCTAGCCACCAAAGGTTTAAAAGTGTGAAGGGTTGTTGAGGGTCCAGCACCCTGAAGCTGGTTCTTCAGAATAGTAAACAAAACCTCCTGTAACTTTTTGTGGGGTGATTGCTTTGCAAGTGGCAGAGTGATCTTTGTGGTGGTAAGAAGCAGCGTGTGGTGTGTTTCCCAGGTGTCCCAGTCAGACTGAGATTCCCTTCAGGGACCAGCTAGGGAATCGATTCAGAGAAAGAAAAATCTGTGTATGCCCATGGTTGGTAAGGGGAGGCTTCCGGCTGCTTACCTGAGCCACCCTATGAAAATATACATATATATATATATATGCTCATACACACACACTGGATTTTAGTGAGCTGTAAAGAACCACTTGAAGGAATATTTGTTCTGCTGGTCAATCCAGACGATCTCTCTTAGGGATCAGACAGGGTACAGGTACTTGCTCTTTGTTGTTGTGCTTTACAAGGGTTATAAGCCCTAAGAAATTACTGTGCTGAGGGCTTTCTTTGTTTTCTTTCTCAGCAGCTCTGTGTGATTAATTGAAATGTAATGTCTCTTCCTGTAGCTGATCGAGAATTCATTGAATCTAGAAGGAGAGCGCTGAAGCGTTTCATAAACCTGGTGGCTCGACACCCCCCTTTCTCAGAAGATGTGCTCTTGAAACTCTTCCTGTCCTTCAGTGGCTCAGTGAGTACTTGTTAGCAATGGGCTTGAGTTTGCATATCTTTCTGTCCTTGCTTCACTGCGCCCAGAGTTCAGGGTTGCTTTTGACATACCAGTTGTTGCTCCAGGGATGAGGAGAATTTTCTCTCAGTAGGTATTTCTACAGCTGGCAGGTAATTTCACTCAATGCCAGGAGTACAGTATTCTGAAAATGATTACTGTTCTTACAGGAATACACGTTGTGCTTCTCCTGAAGTTAAACCTAACCTGGGTAAAGCTGTATCTGCTAAATTGTGCCTTACTGTTGCAGTGTATTTGAGACCTGTGTGAGCTGCCTGTCCCTTCCATGCTCATTTGATTCTTTATCTTCTCCAGGATGTACAGAATAAGCTAAGAGAGTTGGTCCAGGGAGTAGGAGATGAATTCATGACCTGCAGATTTGCTACCCAGGCCAAGGTATGCATATGAATTTCTTGTGATATGTTATTCTGGTTTAAATGGTTCTCTTCTCCAGGTTGATCGATGATGGCATTTGTTGAGCAGTGGAGACTATAGAAAGAAGAGAGTTGTTTCCAGAGTTTGAAGGACTTTTAAACTCGTAATTTTATCAGAAAGATCAAATAAGTATTTGATTCTTAAGGGCCTGTTATTTCTAGTTAAATGTGGTTCATGAATATGATAAAGATTAAACAATTAATCCTGCTCAGAACATGTTTCTTGGTAATTACTCATACTTGCATAATAAACAAATGCCACACTGCACAATTCAAAAGCTAACACCTAGATTAATGTCTTCCCCCTGTGTTCATGCCCTTATTCTGTCACCCTCCCCTATGGGAGAGTAATTTGGACTGTTAGAGAAGTTTGTTACAGGTTCTCCATAAAGCTGTTTATCCCAGTGATTAGTACTGGGGTGAGTTTTAAATGCACATTCATGCTGTTTGTTGAGCAATTTTAAGCAAGTTGTTCAGGTTCCTGCAGTGCCAGCAGAAGACTTTGCAAATGGAGCTTAATGCAGGCTTTTATCAGTGATGCACAGACCAAACAGGGCTGAACTTTCAGTACATGTGTGACTTTGCTGGGTTGGCCGTTACTAGTCCATCAGATCAGAACCTCTGAGCTTGAAACCTCACAACTACCACTTTAATTGCATAGTAGGACTGCAGATTGTGCCAACTCTGCAAATGCCTGGTGTTTGAACCTCTTTCTGCCTCTGAAAATCAGGGGTGTTTGTCTGACACCGAAGCTGTGAAGCTAGTCTCTTCAGGGTTGCTAGTGCGTGGCACGAGAGAGCGAGCGCAAGGAGGAAGCCTGTCTCTGCTGACTACACGATGTGCCTACAGTTACCCTACGTGAGCGTGCCTCTGGTTTGCCTGCCAGTAATCTCTCTTGTGTTTCCTCAGGACTTCCTTCCAGCTGACATACAGGCCCAGTTTGCTGCCAGCAGGGAGCTGATCAGAAATATTTATAATAGCTTTTATAAGCTTCGGGACCGCGCGGAGAGGATAGCATCTCGTGCCATTGATAATGCCTCAGACCTCCTCATCTTTGGAAAGGAGCTAAGGTAGGTTTGGGGAGAAGAGGGTTTACTGGTAACATCAACATTTGTACTGTTGTTCCAGAACTCAAAACAGTTGTTAAGGTTCATTCATGGATGGTCCTGGTAAGAATGGGTATTTCAATACTAACACTTCATAGTAACGTTTTTCCTGTTATAGAAGAAGAAAACACGTGCTTTCTGCTATGTTTTTATTCCATAGAGTAAGAGAAAACACAAATACCTTGACACTAAAGTACTCATTTTATCATCTCTTTCCCTAGTAGCCTTCCCACAGCTCTGTGTTTGTGCTTGGGCAGTAGTAGCTCGGCACTGCGAGCTGTTGAGACAGATTTGGAACTCTGAACTGCTCTCTGCAAATATGTGTATCTACTTAGTGGAATGTGTCTCCTAGATTTGACTACTACTTATCTCCTCCTAGTGCTTTGGGCTCAGACACTACACCTCTTCCTTCTTGGGCTGCTTTGAATAACAGCACGTGGGGGACTCTGAAACAAGCCCTGAAGGGTCTGTCTGTTGAATTTGCGCTGCTGGCAGATAAGGCTGTGCAGCAGGTAAGTTTTGACTTTTTTTTTTTTATTATTATTGATTTTATTTTCTTTTCCTTTTTTGTGAAATGAAGGAGCTGTTTTGCTGCCTGAAGTTTTATCTTCAATCATGAGGTCTGTGGACACAGACACTTAAAGAGTTGAGGGACAGGACCCAGGACAGGGATATTGTAGTGCAATCTCACACCTTCAACTACTAACCTGCTTGGTCAAGCTTGGATGAAAAACCTGTGTGCTATTTAGGTGGGGGGTGTGTGTATATTGGGCAAGGGAAAGGAAGGAAAAAGCTTGCTTTCTTTCATTTTAAGTAGTTATTGGACATGTTAAGCTGTACTGCTATACTGAGCTGTCCAAAAGTCCTGTATTCTATCTCATTAATCTGCTGCAAAGAATCCAGAAGAACTTATTTTTGAATCAAGTTTTGACATTCATGTACTTAAACATTACATGAGAGTCATTCAGACAGAAGTGCCATCTTCCTGAGAAAGTGTGCAGTGTGATAATGACTGTTAGAATAATGTGAGAACCTGACAGCCTGGGAAGGAAAAGTAATAGTTTTGTCTTCTCTTCATCTCATTGTGTTAAAATACTCAGCATGCTTTTATAGATCAGTCACACCAGCTCTTCTTCGGAGTTTATGCTCCAGAGAGCTCTTATTGCTACAGGAAGAAAAGGCAGTATTTAGTAAAATAAAAAAAAAAAAACCACCAAGCAGTGAAATTTGGCTTAGAGTCTCATCTCCTCCTCCTGATGCATGAGCTGCTGTGGAGAGCAGGCAGGTATTTATAGCTTGAATGGATTAGTTGTCTTTGTAAGAAGGAGAGATGAAAGATTGGGGAAATCTGCAAGAACAAGGAGTTACAGGCAGAGCGAGCTGAAAGGACTGACACTCAGGACTCTGAAACTAACTCCTCTTACCATGGTCAGTCAAATGGAAAAGCCCCAGTCAGGTCTTTGTTCTGCATTCTGAAGACTGAGCACTCCAATGCCATCTGAAAGATTTTTCGATGCAGTTGTGTAAGCGTGGATGTTCCCTGGAGAACACAGCAGAGAGCCTGCCTGGCCTCACGCGGGTGTGAAGAGCTGTTATGTCAGTTCTTGCCAGGCTTACATAAAATGTACTTTTTTCCTTGTTTTCTAGGGTAAACAGGAAGAGAATGATGTGGTGGAGAAGCTGAACCTTTTCCTGGATTTGCTCCAGTCCTATAAAGTGAGCTCTGCTGTTCTTCTGCCAGTGAGAAAGTTGTTTAGAGCAAGCTTGTGCTCTTTAGAGCGTGTAACGCCAACTGGATGGAAAACTGTCTGGGAGGCCAGATCAGAGGCCAGCTGGGCATCTGGCAGAGGGAGGGGAGTGGCTGTGGGCTGTAACCTGCTCTGCAGCCTTACTGACCAGCTCATCTTGGAGGAGAATTTGCCAAACAGCCAACCCTGCAAGGAATTTGGAAATATGACTGCTTGAACTCTGCGGATCAGCTGACTTTTCCCCCAGTGAGGCTGCTTTTGAGTCAGAGCAGTGAATTAGATGGCTACTGGTTTGTTCATGCAGACGTGGGTTGAGTTAGAAATTTTTGTTAATACTGATCTTTTGGCCAAAGATTATCAGGGTTTTTTTTAAATTTTTTAAAAATGTTTTCCCCATAGAAGCATCTACTGAAGCTGCATGTGGCAGCCTCTCCTGACAGTCCCAGGCCTGGACTGAAATAGAAGGACACTGGCAAGCTCTTACTACACTTAATTGCCAGCACTTAATATTGAGAAAGGTATAAAAGATAAGAGGCCTGATAAGATCTGAAATGCTGGCAGAAGTGATGTCCAGATTGCCTCTTAAGCTCACTGGCCTGGCTCCAGGCATTTTTGTTTCTTGAATTCTTTGCTGCCAACATTATTTTTTTTTTGACCTTCCTGAAAACAAAGAAACAAAAATCCACAGCGTAGAAATTACACACAGTGTGACCACATGTTTGTGTTCCTGGTGTAGTTGGCTGGCATGCTGGCCATCTCTTAGCTCCTACTAAGTACCTGTTTTTTCCCTTTTCCCATAAAGGACCTGTGTGAAAGGCATGAGAAGGGGGTATTGCACAAGCACCAGCGGGCGTTGCATAAGTACAGCATGATGAAGAAGCAGATGATGAGTGCCACTGTGCAGAACAAAGAGCCAGAGTCGGTGGAGCAGTTGGAGTCTCGAATTGTGGAGGTAGGGCAGGTTCCTGGGAGAGCAAGGGGTGGTTCTGTACTCCTGTAGTGGTGCTGCTCTGTAGCTCAGCCATACCTGCAGAAAGCTGTTAGACCAAGAGAGTAACCTGTGCTTTGGGTAACTTCAGGACCTGCTCTGCTACAAGGAAAATGCATTTGTTTTCTTCAAGCCTTATTGCTGGCTTTTTGGCAGCGCATCGTTTGCGGGAGCTGTGGCAAGCGGCAGTCTGCATGATGGAAAGTGCAGTTGCTGCCCTGCCAAATGGGTCCAGAAACTGCCTTTTTAGGGTTTTTGTATAGGTTGGAAATGCTAGTGTGGTGAGGAATGCTGTTTTCTCCTGCTGCAAGTGAACCTCCTTGGCACCCTCTCCCTGGCAATGTATTTCACCAAGTTCTTCTCCTTTCAGCAAGAAAACGCCATCCTGACCATGGAGCTGCGGAATTACTTCTCTCTGTACTGCCTGCATCAGGAGACACAGCTTATCCACATCTACCTGCCTCTCACGTCTCACATTTTGGGGGCCTTTGTCAACTCCCAGATCCAGGGTCACAAAGAGGTGAGTCTTTGGACTGTACTCTTTTTCCCAAAATACAAATGAGAATTTGAATGCCTTTGTACCCATGGGCCTTCCTCCTCTAGCCACCTGTCCCGCTGAGCGCTTTGATTACTTCCTATGAAGTCACCTCTGGCCTTTCCAATTTGGGGTGAGGACCAAGCCTGGCCTCTAACCCCTCTAAAAGGCTGTATCATCTTGCATCAAGTTACTTTGATTTTCTTCCTCCTTCTCTCATCTGCAGATGGCCTTACCCTACAGGTAGTTGAAGAAGACCCAACTGTTAGATAACCAGCTGTTCTGAAATGAACTATGTGTGTTTGCTAGATGATTCTGTGTTTTGTTGTGCTACACATAAACTATAGGACAAGGACCAACTTCCTTATTTTTGCTCTAAATCCAAAGCTCCCTTTTGTTAACCCCTGAATATGACCTTCAGCATTCTCCATGCTTTCTTGCACTCTTCTCCTGCAGCTCCCTTCCTTTCCAAAGGGAAGATCTTCCTTCCATGCAGGCTCAGTAAAATGCTCAGAGAACTGCATTGTGGCACCAGTCTAAAATGAACAATGTGGGTCCCCTGGACTTTCCCAAAATCCCTCAGCAAATTTGTGTTGTGTTTTGGAATACTCTGATACTACAATTAACACGGTGAGCTGATTATCTAATGTGTTGTCCTGTCTCTTCTCTCCTCTCCTTTTCCACTCACAGATGAGTAAAGTTTGGAACGAATTGAAGCCGAAGTTGAGCTGCCTCTTCGTGGGATCTAGCAGTATGCCAACTCCACCATTGTCACCTCCAGAGGGAAACTTCTTCTCCAATTAATGCTCAGAGAATCTAGCAGGGAGCAAGAAGTGCAATCAACCAAGGGGTGGGACCTCTACCTCCAAACAGCTATTTTTTATTTGATTTTTTTTTTTTTTTTAAATCTTAATACTGCTGCTTTGAGCTGCTCTCTGATTTAGACAGACTGGATGTGGGGCAGAATGTGCAGATATAAAGACAATCTCTTCATTTTGAAGTGCTCTGGGGCAGAGCTGGTGTTTATTATCCTATGTTGTCCCCCTCTGTGGGATCAGGATGTGACCTGGTGCAGTGAGTGGGGCCGTGTTGTGGCTGACACCCCTGTATCTTGTACTAACAGTCTTCCGGTAACGTTTATCTGGCACGTGCTGCCACGTCTCTGCATAGCTCCCAAGTGCTGAGGTGAACAGGACATCTGAAGCACGTGCTTGTAGTAGAGATGGATTAACTTTTAAGCTTTGGGGAGGGGATAGTGCCTGTGTTAGGGGCATCTGGGCATAAGGAAAGCTGCAAGCTGTCCCCCATCCCATTGATAGGTGTCAGGATTTGATTCCTTACTGCTAGACCTTAGTGCAGAGTACGTGGACGAAGTGGTGGGACTGGGTGACCCAGCTGGGCGAGGGGCAGTGCTGCTGTGGAACAGGCTGGGCAGCCTGGCTTCCCCTGTGCTTCAGGTCAGGGGTGCAGGGCAGCCTAGGGACTCGCTCGGATTTCTCAGTTTGGGGCCAAAGATGACTGGGTTCAGGAACTCCTCTGAGTTTGCCTGGCATAAATGAGAAAATAATTGAATAAAACACTCCTGGATTGTAAACTGCTCGTACTGTACAAGTGGAACAGCCACATGGGAACTCCTTTGTTCTGGAGGTTCTGACGTCCAGCAGTCAAGTCGCTGTTTAGGACTGTTGGAGAGCTGCTGACCCAAAGGTTTCTTTGGTCTAATACTGGATGAAGTATCCTGTTATGCCAGCAGGTTGGGACTCAGTTTTGATTAAATTTGTTAGCAAGAAAATAGTATTTATCAGGAAGTTACTGGGTTTTTTTTTTTTTTTTCTTTTCTCCTGGTTCTGGGTAACATTGGAGTGTGTCCATGAAGAAAAGAAAATTAAGTGTCAGTTCCCCATTTTTCTTTTAAAAAAGCACAACCCTTGGTAATGGGATTTTCAGCACAATTTGTGATTGTGATGAAGGGACTAAACGTCCTCTGTGGTTCACTTTGTAACTCTGGTGACTGTCCCTTGTGAGGCAGAGGCCAGGGAGAGGAGAACTTCCATGTCCCGTTCCCTTAGGGAAATGGTGCTTTATCATCCAGAGAAACTGGAAAGTGAAGAAACTGCAAACGTATGCAGCTAAACTCTGTGAAGAGGACTGCCCTGACCCAAACTTCTCTGGGGCCAAAATAGCTGCCAAAGGGGAATTTGAGACTTGGCTGCTTAGTATTTTCTTGGAGTAGGTAAAAAGGAACCACGTTAACGGGTGAGGGCTTGCTGTCAAACTGGAACCATTACAGTATTTTCCCACTGGGGAACTTCCCCGGTAGCAGGAAATATATTTAAATCCTCCAATAATTAAAGCTTTTTTTTTCCTTTCTGTTTTTAATTTAGAAAATTCAATTAAACATGAAGTTCTTCTTAGTCCAGGGCTGGTTTCTTCAGGTAGAGAGAGGAGAAGCACAAGAGAAGCGTTCTGCCTGTTTTCATGAGACTGGCATAACCATTGCGTGCACCCTTCAAAGTGCAGTTCACATGGGTGCTGGGCCTTGAGGAGAGTGTAGAGTCTTTTTAACAACCTTGCTCAGAATGTGTCATTAAGAGCTTGTTATAGCAACTGGAATGTTAACTCTCTCTCGAGTCTTTCCTCCTGTGTGTTGGCCTTGCACAGTGAGGCAGGTGCACTGCAAACGGCTGGGACAGGTTTTGTTCTCTCTCCTGAAGATTTCCGAAGTGATGCTGAAGAGATTCTGCTCACAAACCAGAGTGGCTGGGGAGGGAAACATTTCTACAGTACAGTAACAGGATACTGTCTCAAGAATGGCACGGAATGTTTTGGGGGTTTTTTTTGTTTGACCTTGTCTTGGTTGGGAAGATTTGGCTTTGTCATTAAAGTGCAGAAAGTGCCGTACTGTATTTCAAAGGCTCTTCACTCCCAGCATCTTCAGAGGGTGCTGGCTGGTTATGGCCTGTCATTTGGTTAGTCTTAGTACCCCTCCTCCCTCATTTACCTCGTTTGCCTGATGTGGTGGGCATTCAAACTCAGAAAACAACATATCTTTTGGGGTGAGGTCTGATACCTGTATGGTGGATCTTCCTTGTAACGTACCTGGCTGAGATAGATGCCTGGGCTGTGTTCTGCAGGAGAACTTGCAAAGAATTAGCCTGAATAGAGCTTCATACTGCCCACATTTAGAAAAAAATTACTGTTTTGGGCTTTGTTTAAAACCAAAACCCAACCAGTGGAACAGCAGAACCACATTTGGGCTTTAGACTAATTCCTCTTTCCTCTTCTTCAAAGCAAGAATTCTCCAGCCCCAGTGCAGAGACTGTGACAGACACAGAACACGTGACCTGTCAAGGAACTGGAACAACATTGTTCTGAGAGAACACTGTTCCTCCATTGCCAGCCCTTGCCTCTCTGAGGAGAGCACTTTTGGGGGTGGCATTTTCTTTTTTCTTTTGATTTTTACTCTGTTCACTTGGTACTTTGTGAACTGAGCCCTGGTATTCTCATAGTTGATGGAGCTAGTGGCACTCTCAGAGTTTCTCATACTGGACCGTCAAGCTTCCATCTCATTCCTTGACCCATGCATACACTATTTCATACAGCTTTTAGTTTGCCAACCTTATTTTTGGGAGACTGGTCAGTGTGCAAGTAGCACTGCTATATTTACCTTAATCTGTGAGGGATTTCCTTACTGCATTTCTCCTGTTTAGTTCAGGGATCTGCCAGACTTGGCGAGCAGCATCAAGTACAGTTTCCTTCCTCTGAAGGCAGGGAATCAATAGGGAAAACAGTTCTAGTTACTGCTGTGCTGTCACCTCCTCCAGCAAACAGCTGAGCTAGATGGAAAGGAGGGAACAAGACTTATGGAAGCTGGTTCCATGTCTGGGACCTGGGTAGATTTTGAACACTAAGCAAACCAGAATTGGTTGGAGAGCGCGGGCTGGCTGGCTGAGAACTGATGCTCCTGTAAGATGTCGTGCCAAAGAGTTGATGTGCCTTCTTGAGTGGAAGCTTTCTGTATTGCTGGAGCTTGTGGGGATTTCCATGTGTTCAGAACTAGTGATGAGAGAGGCCTCCGCTCTCCCTGTCAGTGTCTGTCAGATCTGCTGTGGAGGTACCTGGGTAATAAACAGCTGAGAACCTGAAAGCTTGTCTGAAAAAGGGCTATACATTCTTGTCACTCCCCAGGCCTCTGCTTCCAGCCATAGCTATTTGACCAGTGTTGTGTTGAAAGGCCTTCCAAACTGTATTGACAGTACCAGCTTAATCTTTGCTGCTTCTTTCCCTCTCCATCCATCTTGCAAACTGCTCCTCCTGTGCTGTAACGTGTTTTCAGCAGTGCCTTGCTGCATCCCCCTGCTTTTACTGTTCTGCTTTAACCAGGCAAGGGGGCAATTCCTGAAACTTGTACCAGGCTAATTGAGAGGCTTCAATTTGTGCCGTTTCCTAAAAGACAAAGTTCCCACCCTGGGACAGAACCTGCTTAAAACCTGTCAGTTCCCAGAACTGCAGCAGGAGCACTGGTGCTACTGCTCTGACGTGAGCTAAAGGGGTGGTGCTGGTGAAAGCATCTTGGTACCAGGATTACCCTGGCTGCTGAGGGGGCACAGCAAATATTGCAAGCCTGAGCCATGCTTGTTCTCTTCCTGCCTGAACTCCTGAAGGAACAAAGCAATTGGCTCACTCTTGTCATGCAATTTACAGTGTCCACCAGGAAATCAATGAAATTACTGAGCAGGCATTGGCTGCCACTCACTCTCCTTCCTGCCCTGCAGTAAGGGCTCATGTCCTGTTACAAGCCACCTCTCCCCGTGTGCTTAACTGCTCTCCTCTGCTTGCCTTAAGCCATTCTCTGTTGGAACAGCCAGAACCCCTCTCTGCTAGGCCAGGCACAGAGGTGAGTATCAAAAACTTTGTATGTAACTCGGTGTGCAGCACAGAAGGAAGATTCTGAGGTGTTAACTCCGAGCAGCCTGAGCTGCAGCTTGCTGAGCATATGAAGAAGGGCATTTTTGAGTGGTATAAATTATTCAGAACTGCTTGAGGGAGACAAGAAGAAACAATATTGTATGGAGGGTGTGAATTTTGCCTGCCTGGAATATCCTGTATCTTTGCTTTGCTCAAATAGCCTTATGTATGAAGCACTTTATCCAAATGCAGGAATTAAAGAACTATTACTACAGCTGGTAGACTGGAAATGTTTACAGATCCTATATTACATTCCAAGATTCTATCTGTAAGTGTTATATGTGTTTGTAAAAGTGTTTAAAAACAACAACAAAAAAAAAAATGCCCAAAACTTGTGTAAGAAGTCACAGCTGTGATGTGTTATTTCTAGCACAGTTTGTTCACACTTCTGCTGCCCAGCCTGCTGTGCTGGGCTGAGCTGAAAGGCTGAGTGGGTCCTGTGGGGCAATGCCTGCAGCTATGGGTGCTGGCACTTTGTAACAGGCACCTGCTGAAAGCTGCCTTGGGCCAGTATATTTTTACCCAAAATGCTCCAAACAGCTTGAGTTCCCAGCAGGAGCTGCAGAGTAAAGGCAGGGCTCAAACAGTGCCAGACAGCTGCTCTGCCTTGTTCTCCTACCTCCTCTACCCTCACACTACCTTCAGCTGGAGCATCCTGAAGGGATCCCTTCCCAAACTTTTCAGGAGGCTTTCCCAGCACTGGTTAAGCCTTGCTGTGTCCTGGGAAGTAATGGTCAATGGGCAACTGTATAGTAAGTAGTGGAGAGAAGGTACCTAATGGATTCTGCTGCAGCACAATCCACTAATGTTCCTGTGACAGGATGCCAACTCCTTTAAACAGCCTAGAAGCTGCCAGCTGCCTGCACCACAACAACACATGCTTTTACTAAGAAATCCTTTTAATTGTTTAAAAACATTCCAAGCCACAAGAGAAAAGCCATAAGAAGTGGCCACCTGTGAAGATAAGGGTTAACAGTCAGGTTTTAACAGTTGTGATGACATAACCACTAAACTACACCATAGCCAAGGACTTCACAGAAAATCTCATTACTTTTCTTTCTGCTCTAAAAAAAACACCTTATTTTCCTTACTACCCAGTGACCTGACAAATAAGTCTCTTTGCTGGAGAGTCGAGAAAGCAGACCCTTCCAAGCAGCACTCATCATGGTCTAGCCCAATGTGGGCAGCAGCAGGGGGGGCTGAAAGCTTCTGTTTTTCTTAAACTTCCTCCACTTCTTTCAGGGTGTGCTCCAGGATCGTGTCTTGTCCCTGAAACTTAAAATAGCCACGGAACAGCTTTTTCTGTAGCACCAGGGGAAACCAATAGATGTCATCTGCCCACATGTGCTTGAAGGGCACCTCATCCAGCTGAAACCACTGTGGTCGCATTTCTGGTGGGAGAAAACAAAAGAACTCTGCGTGAGACTTGTTTGCTTGGTTTCTCACTGCCTGGATGCTGAACATCTGTCAACAGCAGCTTCCCTCTACAGCCTGGCTGCCTCCCTTCTCAAAGAGATTTTGGCATTAATAGTTCTGGGTTTCTTAAGAGCAATTCTGTGTTAGAAGCACACGTGTGTTCTCCCTTCCCCTCCACCCATCGCATCCCCGCTCACCATCGCTTTCTGTTGGCTCTCCGTGGAAATGGTCGGCTCGGAAAATGTGAACTTCCATGAGCTCAGAGTTCCCTACGAATTCAAACGTGATCTCACCCATCTTCTGCAAGGTGTCCACAGTCAGGCCGCTCTCCTCCAGGAGCTCCCTGCACAAGAGAGAGACTTCTTCACCTGAAAGCCAGCAGTGAGAGAACGAAAACCACAGGCACTGGCTTTACTTGCACATCCAAAATGCTCCCAGTGAAGGTGAAAGCCGCCCCTGTAAAACACAGCAAGGCACAGCAGAGTTCTGGCTTCCACAAAAACCATGAGAACACTTACACCAGAGCAGAGCTGCTGTCAGGTTGGCTCACACATTATTTCAAGCTCTACAGGCTGGCAAGAAAGTAAGTCTGTGTTGGAAGGGGAAGCTTCAGGAAAATGGATTGTTTAGTGTACTTTACACTCCTTGCAACAGGGTGACCTTTCCTGAGATGAGCTAGAAGTGTGTGAGCGCGTGACTGAAGCTGGCTGGGGCTTAAGAACTCGGAGATGCACTTCATTTAGAGAGGGAAAAGGCTTTGCCAACTCCAAGCTAAAGCTTTCAGAGTCTTGGGGAAGCAGGTAATAAACACTGGAACATCTGTATTTGCTGCAAAATCAGCTACGGCCGAGGCTGACGTGTATTTCAGTAACACAACCTAACATGGTTTGCATGCAGAATGTCAGGAATTCCACCTCCTGTTCAAACACCCTGTAAAACCCAAAGCAATGGTGTAAACTCTCCCTTCCTACTCGTCGGAAGCACATTCAGCGTAACGAGAGGCTAGAAGGCAAGACTTCCAAGAGCACTTTGAGAGCCCTGCCAGGCACCTCGTCTCCATACATCACCCATGCAGGGCTACTCGAGGCACATTCAATTACTTGCTCTGTTCGTGCCACACACTTAAGGCTGCTTTGATTTTTACCTGCCTCTAACAGAGCCAGCACAGCTTGAAGTTAGCCGTGGGTTTTCTAATGTACAAAAAGAAGGAATACTTTGAAACAGTGCATCTTCACTTAAGGTTAATAATTAATGTAGCTGCATATTTGGCAGTATCTTAACAATTTAAAAATGCAATGGAAACGATCTTTAAGGCTCCAGCTTGCTTTGGCATCAATTTCATGGATCCCATCATTTGAAATTATACCCCAGCTTAATGTCTTCGCTAATATTAGTTTGTCTGCTTGAGAAACTATCTGTTTCTAAAATAGATGCAGTTTTCCAGCAACAAATCTAAAAGCCTCATTTTACAGGCTGTGATAATTGAACAACAAGGCTCAACACTGCTATGGCATAGTTCTCCACAATCTGTCAGCCGTTCAGCTCCGTATATAGAGAGTGGAAATGTTACAGCAGCAAACTAGAAATAAGGAACTTGTAATTCCCGTTGTAAGATACGCCACTGAGGAACTGGGGGTGCTCAGGGGAATGTGGTGCACCCAGGGGAGTATAGAAGCCCTAAGGATACAGGAAACTCTTGGTCATGTGCTGTGGGGACACTTGGTGCCTTTTGCTGCTGCAAACCCAACTGAGGCAGCACAGCAGGGAAACGTGGCATGATCCCCAACTCCCAGTGCAGAGTGGAGGTGGTGAAGCGTAATTTGGACTGTGTGAGACCTCGTGGAGCAGAGCTGCACGCCAAGCAGCACTGATGGTGGTGTTCCCCAGGAAGGGGGTGTGTGCCCAGCTGGCCCTGGGCGCTGCTTCCTGCTCGGACAACGTCGCAGGAATCGACTGTGTCATTCTGCAGTGACTCCCACCAGCTATGTTGAACAGGCTGAGGATGGGACTGATCCCCAATCTGTGGCAGCAAGCGCTGGCTGTGCTGTGGCACATTGTACTGAGCTCAATGACACTTATATGGACTAAAGCTACAATTTCTAAGTGGGCTATTGTGGTTAAATGTGTGTCTAGGAATCAAATGCTAAATTAATCAAATAATACAATCTATACCATGGCAATGTCAGCCTAGCAAATAAGGGTGGCAGAGCCCTGGGACAGGCTGCCCAGGGGGGTGTGGAGTCTCCTTCTCTGGAGATATTCCAGACCCATCGGGACGCTGACCTGTGCGACCTGTCCTAGGGACCCTGCTTTGACAGGGGGGTTGGACTCGATGAGCTCTGGAGGTCCCTTCCAACCCCCAAGATTCTGTGAATCTGTGAAATGGAGGCCTGATTTAAGTAACAAAACTGATCTCCCTCCACTCAGAGATGAGGAGATGCTGCCAGAGCTTCAGGTAGGTTAACTCTGTGCATGGCTGTGTGCACAGCTGCCGAGAGGTCCCTTCTGCCCTCTGGATTAGCTCACCACAGAATTCGGGCCGTTGTACTGGCACGGCTGAGGAGACTATGGAAAAAGTTGTTAGGTGGCTGTTGAGCACCAACACCAAACTTCCTGCAGGTGCAAGGGCGATTCTGGGCATATATCAGAAAGTGAGGAGGTGGCAAAGTGTATCAGTGACATTCACGTAAAGAACAAGGTACCTAGTTTTTAGAGGACTTTAGCAACTGAGCTATGATCTGCTTTTCCATTTTAATCTCCAGACAGAAGAACTTAAACAACGCAGTACTAAAAGCTTTAAAAACAGAACCGTGCCTCTGTTCTGATGGAGTTGAATTCCTTAAGTCAGCATTGGTGCTTAGAAATGCTGCCACATAGTGAAATTACTAATTTCTACAGTGCCTTTCATAACAGACCCCGTAGAATTTCTATAACCCTGTCACTGCATTTTCACACAGTACTAAAAATGCTACGAGAAGGTCGGTAGTGTCTGTTCAACAGCTGCAAAACACAAACAACAAGCAGAACACTGGCCTGAGCTGTGATTGTGCTGCGCAGCTGCCATTGGCAGACCGAGTGCGAGGTGAGATCAGGGTTCGGAGGGAGGGCACTCGGTAACTTCTAGTTATTCGTAGCCCGGAGGAGAGTTAAAGATTTGCAGATGACGGGCAACGGGGCGCAACCCCGTATCCCTGCGCATGCTGCGATGCTGGGCGATGCTCGGAGCCGGGACGGCTCCTGGCTGCGCTCTCGGGTATCGCGGTGGCTGTCGGGGTGCTACCGGGCAGCCGAGCCACAGGAGCTCCACCTGCAGCCCGTCGGGAGCGGGTAACACCTCCGCGGCTCTGCCAGCGTCCCGGTACCCGCCTCTGCCCGGCCAGTGCCCCGGTACCCGCTTCTGCCCGGGCGCCGGCCGAGCCGGGCTGGGCCTTACCTGCGAGCGGCCTCCTCGATGCTCTCCCCCGGCTGCACCTTCCCCCCGAAGCCGTTCCACAGCCCGGCTCCAAACCCGCGTTTCTTCATGCCCAGGAGGACGCGCGGCGGCTGCACCACCAGGACGAGGGTGAAGAGCCTGGCCGTGCACATGGCTGCTGGGAGAGGGGCGAGAAGGGAACGCTGCGCCCAGGGCCGCCGGCACCCCTCACAGGGGAGAGGAGGCCAGGCTGCCTCTCCGGCCCAGCGGCCCCCCCCAAGTGCCGGGTCCCGCCATCCCCAACCCGAATCCCCGGTGCCGCTCCCCGCCGACCCTTGCTCTCCTGCCCCCAGCACCCCCTCCCTCCCCGAACTCCCAACCACCTCCAGCACCAGGCTCCCCCGTCCCTGATTCCCGAGCACCTCTGCCCCAAACACCGATCTGTCTTTCCCGCCCGCCGCTCCGTTTCCCTCTCCGAAGAGCCCAGGCCCGGCCCGACCTTTCCCGCGCCGCTACCGCCCGTTCCGCCCGCCCCGCGGTAGCTGGGAGAGGAGGCGGAGCCCGAAGCGGCCGCCATGGCCTGGAGGGGCGGCCCCGCCGGGGGCAGGTGAGCGGAGGGACCTCTGAGGGGAGTTTGGTACCGGGACTGATCCTGCCCCACCTCGGAGGGAGGTGGGGCGTCCCCGGGGAGGCGCCGGGATATCCCCGGGGTGCGGGCGGTTTAGGTCTGCGGGCGCTGCAGGAGTCGGGGCAGCCCTCCTTCCTCTGAGGGGGAGCATGAGGACTGGGAGGCCGTGCCTCTTCCCTGCCTCCTCAGGGAGGCAGCTCCGGCCTTGCTGGGGGCAGTGTGCCGTGCCTTGTCCCCGCACAGGCACCAGAGCCAAGAGCTGCTTGGGTGCAGGGTGCTTGCCCGTCCTCTCTCAAGGCTGACTCTCGAGGATACCGGCCAAAATACATCCCTCTTTGTCGGGGCTAGACCAGATAGCTAAAGGTGCCGGAGAATCTCAAGTTTGGAGGCTTTTTGTGAGCCTGGTGATAAATGGGCAGAGCTGTAGTCCAGGTTAGCATTAATTGCTGTGGGTACTTGTGAAGTACACAGTGATGATGCTCTGATTAACTCTCCTGTCTTCCTGGGCAGCGGTTGGCACTTGGTAAGCAAATGTCTCCACACCACCGTGGGGATTCTGAAGAAAACTGGAGCTGAGCACTGGTGGTTGGAGCGGCACTTCAAGGATCCCTTTGTCAAGGCAGCAAAGCAGCAGCTCTACCGCTGCCGGAGTGCCTTCAAGTTACTGGAGATCGATGACAAACTTCATATTCTTCGTCCAGGACTTTCTGTTCTTGACTGTGGAGCAGCTCCTGGTGCGTGGAGCCAGGTTGCTGTAGAGAGAGTCAATGCCTTAGGTACCGGTAAGTGCAGGGTTTTGGCAGGCGCGGTAGGGGATGATACTTGTCCTGATGCACAAGAGAAAACTCAGCAGTGGTGGTGTGGGGAAGGGACATGGGTACAGACAAACACCAGAGGCAATGATAAAAGTGTGAAGGTGTGTGCCTGTGTGATGGTGAAAATTTTCATATGGTCTGGAGAAATTGTATTTGAGAAATAAGAACTTACTGTGAGGTTCGTAACAAAGTTCTGGTTAGCTGGGTTGTGGGGAGGATCCCTTCATCTGGTTCTGAAATTAGTGTAGCCTATAGCAGGTAACTTGGCTTTTCTGTATTTTTATTTCCCTTCTGGAAAAATGGTAGTAACCACTACTCAAGGTTTATTTTCATTAAGCCATTAATATTTAGAAGATTAAGTTTCATCATCTGTACTGTTGTCCAGGATTTCTGGACAGTCAGCCTTGAAAGAACAGGAGAAAACCAAGAAAAACACCCTTTGCTTATGCAGAGTAACTGAGTTTTCGTGTTGTGTATGGATTAGCTTATACGTCCATCCAGATGCACACAGCAAACTGTCTAAGGTGAGAAGACCAGACATGGCAGGTGTTGGGTTTTGTGTTTACTGAGTGGCATGGAGCTCGTGCGCGTGTATGGTTTGCAGCCATTATGTGTATTCAGCATGTCGTTCATTCTTACAACCTAGATCCTGCTGTTCCCACTGGCTTCGTCCTCGGCGTTGACCTCCTGCGGATTTCTCCTCTGGAAGGAGCAGTCTTCCTGTCGGAGGCTGACATTGCCGACCCAAACACGCTGAGGACGATTCAGAGTCTCCTTCCTGCGGAGAAGGTGGATGTTATCCTGAGCGACATGGCACCTAATGCGACGGGCATTAAAGAACTGGATCATCAGAAGTTGATCCGTCTATGTTTAGGCCTCCTGGATCTCTCCCGTAGTATTTTAAAGCCAAAAGGAACGATGCTGTGTAAATTCTGGGATGGACGCGAGTCCCGTCTGCTGCAAAACAGACTGAAGGAAGAGTTCCAGGACGTGAGAGCTATAAAGCCTCAGGCCAGCCGGAAGGACTCCGCTGAATCTTACTATTTGGCAAGAGTGTACAAAGGGAAGTGAGAGAACTGCAGATTATCAAGCAGGTGATCAGACATTGAATGGGAATCTGATTTTTGGAATGTGTTTGAAGAATTCCACCATTGAGACCCTGGGGAAAATGCCACAATTCTTATGCAGTACAGTGTGCTTCTCAGATACAAAACCAAACCAGGGTGGTGTCCTGCCGAGTTTATGCAGTAATTGTACAAGCAGAGACATCCCGTCAAGCTTCTCACCTGTGGAGAAAATGGTTTGGAATGGACAGGAGTAATTTGAAAGGCAACCTCTAGGGCTGGAGTAACGGGAACGAAAATAAACCAGTGCTTGTACAAGTTCTTAATGTGTGCTTCAAACTCATTGTGCTACTCATGTTGTCATGTATGAGGCTAAGCGTAAAGGTGGCTGTTGGTGAGGGTGCAGTGAGGGCAGTAAGAGCCCGTCTGTTGCCTCTTCATCTTTCTTAAAAGCTGGCGGGGTTTATTAACACGTGTGAAGATGGGTAACGTCTTCGTGCCTGTCGGGATTTGCATCATTGTGTACCATGCGTAACGCAGCTGTTTGGGCTGTGTGGCTCTGAAAGACTCAACCCGGTGGCTCTGCTGCATTTTCTAAGGACACGGGCTGTATTTCAAAGCTGCTGCTCCATGATACTCATAAATCCAGCAGCTGATGGGGCAGGGTTGTGGCTGCTGCGAAGGCCATTTCCCCTCAGCTCTCAGCGATGGTTTATGCTTGACTGGTGATGTGTCTGAGGTGAGGCAAGATGTTCCTGGGGAGGAATTGCCTACTGAGTTACTAGTGTTCTGTTCTTTGCAAGAGTAAATGTAACCCCTTGCTTTAGGGGCTGGAGCCAGTTTTACGTTAAATAAACGGGCAGGAGCTGTACGAGGGGCTCTCAGCCCTCTCGTTAAGGCTGGTGGGTGTTTCTCATTATTGATGTCAGGTGTGGGGTTGGCGACGCGCTCATCAGCGCTCAGCTGCCTTGAAACCTCCCGCCCTTTGGGCGACTTGTTATTTGCCACGGGAGGGAGGTGGGGGAGCAGAGTTAAGTGTCGGCTGCTGCTCCGATGGGGGAAGGCAGGCCCGCGTCGGCGTGAGGCCGAGCTTGGAGCTCTTGTGGCGGCGGGCAGGGGCGTTACGGTACGGGGCGGCTCGGGGCTGCGCGCCTACTGCCGGCCTTACGGCGGCTCGCGCCGCTGTTATCGCGAGAGCGGGGAGACGAGTTCCCGTGAGATCGCGGCGCCGGGGCGAGGAGGGAGATCCAAGCGGCGCGCGCGCCGGCGCCCGCGGCCGGTGGGTGAGTGAGTGAGGCAGCGAGTGAGGCAGCGAGCGAGGGTGGGCGGGGAGCTGGCTCCGCTCGGCTCCGCGCTCCCACCCCGCTCCAGGGAGCGTGGAAGGGCTCTGTCCCCGTACCTCCCGCCCCCGGGCGGCCGCTCGCCGCCCCCTAGGCGGGTCAGAGCTGTGGTGGCTGCAACGGCCCCGCTCCCCGCCCCGCGCCCGTTGAGAGCGGCTCCTCCGGGCGCCGCCCGGCTGCGGAGCAGCAGCAGCTCTGCGCCCACCGCGCCGCTTTGCCATGAGGGTGGCGGGTCCCTTGGTGCCCTGCGAGGGCGCCTCTAGCAAAGGCTTTTTCGGCGGCGGGGAGCTGGGCACCTGCGTGCCCCACTCTGCAGCGCTGTGCCCGGGCTCGGAGCCGGCTGGTTGAGCGCCCGGTTACCTGCGGGCAGCGGCCTCTCGCAGTCGCTCGCTCGGGCTACCGGAGCGCTGACTTCGCAGCGGCGCTTTCAGCTGGGTCTCGGCCTGTTCGGGCTGGTGTTCTCTCTGTGCTCCTGTAACGCCGCTCCTGCTGCTGATGTGAATCCAAAGAATAAGCGCGGCGTTCCCCTGAGAGAGCAGGGGAAGGTTGGCACCTGTGGGTGCGGTACGAGCCTGCTGTGGGGTCCCCTTCCTGGCCATGAGCCACCCCGCCGTGCTTCTGGGACTTTGTGGGGTGTGTGAGTCCTACAGGGACTCATCCAGGCTTCCTCAACTCTGCTGGGAGCACTTGTGGGCTGCTTTAAGCACCAGGCTTGATTTGTCTTTGGCCTTTTACTGCCCTTCTAAATTTGAAGGAAGAACTGGAAAAAAATATCCCCAAACAAACCCAAAATGCTGTGAACAAGGAGATGCAGTGAAGCGATCTGTGAACTCCAGCAGTCTTGCTGCTGGAAGTTAGGTTCTAGGCTGTTCTTTTGGGAAACCATGGTCAGGTTTTGTGGAGGGTAAAGTTTGCTGCCGGTGTGGAATTAGTTCTCCCACCCCCATAGGCCTCAGGTGTTTGGAGGAAGAGTAATGAGTTCTGTTTGTTAGTGTGAAGTGCTGTAGGTTTTCCTGGCTTACAGTGTTCCCTTCCATCCCAGGTCTACCTAGATCATATAGGAAAGGGGAATTCAATTTTATGTAGTTTACAGGAGCTCCTATTTGTACTCTATGGGCTGGGATTCGGGAGAGGATGTACTTGAAAGCAAACTGTTCCAGGTAGAAAGCTCAGGGAAGAGCAGAGATGCTTGTTTCAGAGATTTATAACTTCAGCCTTGGCTGGATGATATTTTCTGGTTCAGGCTGATCCCAGGGATGATTATCAGGTTAGCTTTTGTACCCTGTGAATTGGAAGACCTTGCATTTTGTGTTTCCTCTGTGCAGGGCTGGATCTCATGTTAGCAAAGCATCCAGTATACCTGCAGGTTGCTCTGAATGTTTTGCTGATGACTTTTTGTGTATTTCCAGAGCCATGGAGGACTTGGAAGAGAATACCACTGTCTTCTCTACCCTGAGATCCCTCAACAACTTTATTTCACAGCGTGTGGAGGGGGTGTCCGGTCTGGCTACACCAGGATCTTCTCAAAGCTTACAGGTTCAGTACCAGCAGAGGGTGCAGGTGAGGTGTTATCGGCGCCGTGATGCCTGCAGCATCACTTCAGCGTGTGTGTAGGCTCCTTTTGATTCTAGAATTCGGGATTGATTTCATTAAGATCTGACCATTCTTTCTAAAACTGATATTAAAGCGAGCTCAATAATGGAGCCTGCTCTTGGGGAGGATTTGAGAAGCCTTATGCTTTTTTTTTGTTTCAAAGTGTCAGACGTTTATTTCTGTTTTGTAAAAGTTTAAGAAAAGCCCTTTGAATTTCTTCCCTGCTTGTTATATCTGCATACTGGCTCAGGAAATTAAATTGCAAGTTTTTTTCATATAGCTGAACAAAGGAGTTTTGTATCTAGTAATATTTTTATAGTAAGCAATTTGTTACCTTTTTTTCCCCACACCCTTCCTTAAGGTTTCTTTGCCTGGACACATACAGGAGACTTGTGCTGTGGCTTTGATGTGCTAACCAGTTGTGATTTCTTGTCCACTTCTGTTTGTACCCATGTGGGGGTTTCTGACCTTTTCCTGTAAGCTGCCTTATGTTCATGAAGCATGGAGTAAATTGACATCCTGGATCATATTTATGGGGCTATAGAAAAGCTTTTGTATTTCTATTTCAAGTATAAAATAAGCGTTGTGTTTGGAATGGTGACAAGAAGTTGTGTGTGTTTTCTGTCTGTGGTACATACCTGTAACCAGAGATGTAAGGGGAGACTCTGGTTAGAGAGTATGTTATCTATCTGCTGAGTATACATTGCTTAGATAAGGTATTCTGTTAATACTGCCTGTGCTGTAAGGTAGTTTGAATGAGAAAAGGAGGAGTAATGTTGTAGCAGGTAGTAGAAAAACATGTTATTTTGCACAGCAGTTAGATTTCATGGGGAGCATGATCTCTACTTCTTGGTTAGCTGTTGTTGTATCCCCCCCAAGCCTCATAAAAGTAATTAACCTCCTTTTTAGAATGAGAAGTATGTTTTCTCAGAGTACCTCTAGGGACTAAGTGAGAAATTTGGAGTGAAGAACTTGAAATTCACTCTGTTCCAACCAATGTTGATTTTATGTGGGTGTGTTGCTGAATTCCTGGCTTCCCCACCTGCAGCTGGTGTGAGCAGAGAAGTGCCACAAATGTGTTGGTAGTTGCCTTATAATTTATAAATTGGCACACAGGTGTCAGCTGAGTAGTAGAGGGTGGGAGATAAGGCTGTTCCTGCGGTGCTGTTAACGATGTGTCATGTCCCTTTCCACACATGATCTGGGCAGTTGGAAGAGCAAGCAGGGCAGATCCAGTCCAGGTCCCAGCTCCTGCAGGTGGAACGAGAGAAGATGCAGATGGAGCTAAGCCACAAACGAGCTCGCATTGAGCTGGAGAAGGCAGCCAGCACCAATGCCAGAAACTATGAGGTAAGAGGGCAGGTGCAGGTGGCTTGGTGTCGTAGGCCTAAATCAGAACATACGTCAGTGCATCCGTGTTGGTGCTTTAGTTTGGATCAGCGATGTGCTCCTAACTTCTCAGGTGCTGTTCTGGGCTTTGTGCTGGTCTGACTCAGAGTGTGGGCATGGTTGACTTTTTGTGGACGAAAGTAAACTGAAAAGATGCAGCCCAGGACCAAGCCTAGTGTTCTTCAGCTGCTAATGGACACTGTCTTTGGAGTAAGACTGCAGTGGGTGTGTAGTAAATAAATGCCCCTGGGATGCATTGACTGCGAACGTGGTGGTCTGGGTGTCAGGTTCCCAGCACCAGGTGTTTTGCTCTGCAGATCTGCTCATAGTGCCTTGCACTAACTTGGTAACATACACAAGAGTGTGAACATCAAAATCCTTGCTTGGTTTACCAGCTGATGATCTCCCCACTTGATTCCATCAGTTGAACACTAAAGTCATGAGTAGCAGTGACAAAAGGGGTTTGTTATTTGTTTCTCCCAGAAGTATTTAAACATTTTTCTCCCAGATGAATTTAAACTTCTGCTGGCACAATTGCAAGCATTTAGTCTGTGTGACTGTGATTAATTGGAATGACAGCAGTGCCAACCATGCACTGTCACACAAGGGAGCTTGCACTGATAAAACAGTGAGCCTTGCTCAGGGACTAATAGTTTTTATTGACTTCTGGTTTTATGCCTGTATATGTTTGCTTAACTACATTCCTGAAATAAGGGATAGATCAGTGAGTCTTGTAGGATAATAAAGGTCTTGCATTCAGCTGATTATTTAAAAAGGCATCTTTAATAATAATATTTTGTCATATTTTGCAAGGGTGATGGATTTAGTGTGCTGTTATGAAATAGAGAGTCAGTGACTAAATTCCTTCTTCCTCTGAAGTCAGGTGATGTGGAATTAAGCCTCGAAGAGTTCAAACTGGAATGTAGCTGAGTCAGTCACAGAAACTCTTGAAATACTGGTACAAAAAAAGAGAGCAGCACTAATCCAGCACTGTGGTAATTACCCTGCTCAGATTCTGTGGGTTTTTTGGAGTCATGTGGATAAAGGTTTTAGGAACCTCAATGTCGCTTTGCATAATCCTTGCTTACTATGTAAATCCCTGTCTCGATTTGCTTTGATTAGCAAAGCAATTTACTACACATTTTTTTTCAGTAGGTGTTAATCAATTTGTGGTAGGAATGAACTGAAATGGTGAATGAAAGGTAGTTGGAGTGCAGAAATACTTATTGTATTCATCGATAGTGCTGTGCATTTAAACCCAGTTTCTTTTCTGTTAAATGGCCTTGTACAGTTTCCAGAAGTTGCAGAGGGAAATTTGTCTTATTAACCCAGCTGTTGTGATCTGAGTTTCTGAAAGGCAGTTTGCTATGCATGGGTCAGCTTTAAATTGAAGCATCAAATATTTGCATCTTTGACCCGCTGGAAAGCGTGTAGAGGAGTCTGTGAAGCCAGAGAATCACAGACTGGTCTGGGTTGGAAGGGACCCCAAGGATCACACAGTTCCAACCCCCTGCCACAGGCAGGGCCACCAACCTCCAGGCCTGGATCTACACAAGGTTGCCCAGGGCCCCATCCAACCTGGCCTTAAACACCTCCTGTGTTCTCATATTCTTATGTCTTAGGCTAAGAGGTTTGGAAGACTGTCTCTTAAATCTCTTAAGTTCCTTGACACTGAGTTGCTGGTAAGATTTTTGCCCTTGCTGGAGCAAAGATTAAAGTTATGGTCTAACACATTGCATTGTGGTGATGCCTTGATGACCAGAATAATGAGTGGAGATGGGAGCAATGGAAACAGCTCCACCTTTGTTCTGCTTTCTTCTTATGGCTTTCTGCATTTTTTTTGTTTCCTTTGCAAGCGAGAGGCTGACCGGAACCAGGAGCTGCTCACACGCATAAAGCAGTATCAGGAGAGGGAAACAGAAGCTGAAAACAAACTGAAAGAACAAATAGAGATGAACAAATCCTACAAGAAGAGCATGGAGACAATGAGTAAGAAGCTGCAAGAGAAGGAGAGCAAATTAGCTGAAGCTAATGAAGTAAGAACAGAGTAATTTTTTTGATCTGTTTGTAGCTTCAGGTGACTCTGCAGTTCTTGTGAATTGAAAATGCCCTTTTTGACTTTAAAAAAAACCCCAACAAAACAACCCAAAAAACTGTAATTGCTGTGTTCATCACCTGGAAGTTAATAAACTCAGGTGGTGTGTGTCTTTGCCGTCAAAGTTTAGAACCTAATGAAGTCCAGGCACAAGTGAGCAGGTGGTGTTAATTAACAATGAGAAGAGATTTGCTAGGCTGATTTGGAGAAGGAGTCAAAAAAATGCAAGGCAACATACAGCACCTAAGTTTAGCAGTCAGGTTATGTGACATTGAGTAAATAAAGGGGAAATGATGGAGGAGAGAAGATGATGGGGACTGTAAAGTGGATGACCAAATTATGTGCAAAGCATGTCTTCCCAAAGTGTCTTAAATGCCTGTGTTCCAAATGCTTGGATAGCAATTTCAGTTCTTTTGGATTAACGCATCATCATCTCAGTCTCCTCAGAGATAGTTACAGTTAACTTCAGCTAGCTGGTAATTTGGTTTCCTGCACCATTTGTGGATCAACAACCACTAAGTCTTTAAGCTGTCATCCTGCTTAGGGGTCACTGGAAATGTAACTATGTGATAAAGCAGGTGAACAGATGTAATATGCCCCTTAAGGGTGAGTTAAAAAAAGGGAGTTAGGGATAGAGTGTGAGATAAATTAAACTCATATATGAAAAATAAATAGAACTGCTGCACATGTGGGTTTTTTACTTCCAAATCCAACGGTATCAAGGTGAGAACCTCACACCTGACTCTGTCTAGCAAGCACCCTATACATGTAATGTTTTGAGATTCTTCTCCATTAAAGGGAGCTAACTAATGGCTCTGAAACAAACCTGTGACGTTTTCTTTAGAGTTAAGATACCTAGAACTTTAAAAACCACTGATTGCTACTTTGAGGGAAGCGTAATGCTTGTGGTGTTTGGCTGAGGCAAACCCAGACGTTTTCAGTTGTGAAATCCAGACAAAATATATTTGGAATAGTGGTGAGGTAATTTTTTCACTTTAAGTGTGTATATATTTATATAAATGTATACATACACACACATACTTGTGTTTTATCATCTAGCTTTGAAGTTTGGTATTTTTCATGCCAGTTTGAGGTCACCCACTTAATAGGTAATGGAAATGACAATTTGGGTGACAGATAAAAGCAACTAAATGACTTCCTCTTGCTTTTGTTTTTGAGGTGAGTTATCAGGTCTGAAGGTTTGCAAGAGTATGGATTGTTTCTAGATGCTGTGGTTATACTTTGTGGTTGGATATAATTTCTGTCTATCACTATCCATAATGTCCAGCTTGGAGACTCTTAGCCTTGTGTGCTTATTTTGTCTTTCCATAATTTAGACAATCACTGTATTAAAAGGGAAAATATCAGAGCTGCAGTGGAATATAATGAATCAAGAGATGCAGATGACAAGCCAAGACTCTCAGAAGCAGGAGCTGATGGAACAGCTGGATGTTCAACTTAAGTAAGCAGGGGATGAATGACTCTAGGGAGAAAAAGGCAAACAAAACTTCACTCTCCTGCAGTTGTTGTCACTCAAAACTTTCAACAGCGTTTGATTTCTGCTCTTCAAAGGGGTTCTTTGATCTGGATGTGCAGGTTATAACCGTTGTTTGAAACTAGCTCTGAGGTGCAATTTAATTGTACCTTGAGGGGGGAGGAAAAAAATACTTGAGCTTAAAATCTCAGCGTGTCTCATGTTCATGTTACAGAGTTAACAGAAGGCATGTGGGTGGGAAAGGCTAATCTCAACTTTATAGGCTGAACAGAACGAAAATATCATGCCATAAATTGTAGTTGAGGGGTAGTTGAAAGATATGAGTGTGGCTTGTTGTTTTTCCTTGCTTACTAAGTTCAACTCTTCAATTTCAACGGTGCTGTTCATTTACTGTGAGTGTTTGTTGGTTTCCGAGCTAAGGTAGCTTAATTTTGGGGTATTTCTCAAGATGCATCTTTTTTAGTAACAATGGTTGGTTTTGGCTCTGAATTAGAGGGAGATGGTATGAGTGTGAAGCTGTTAGACAGTCCTCTGTCACAGTAGCATACACCTAGCTAGTGGTGTTAGAGGATGCTTGTCAGAGATGCTTCTGCATGCAGGTTGTTTCTGGTATGTGAACCCTGGGTGCTGAATGCCTCTTGTGTCTACATCTAACAGAAAATGGCAAGAAGCTAATCAGCAGATCCAGACATTGCAAGCAGGCCAATCTCTCCTGGCAGAATATGAACAGAAGATTAAGGTAAGTTACTCCATGGTCTCTATAGAGTGATAGTTTTAAATTTCTTCCATGAAAGAACAGAACAGTATGGGGTTTGGTTTTGTTTGCTTTTATTTTGTTGTTTTAAATGACTATTGCAGAAATAAAAGGTTAATTTGTCATATAAGAATGGTGGAGAATGAACCTAGCATCTGCAGTTATGTTTCTGCTTCCCAGAAAATTCTTCAGGAATTTGGCTTAGCTCTCTTAGTGCAATTTCCTGCAAAGCTTTCAAAACCACCCTGACTTAAAAGTGAGTATAGAGGTGCTTCATGTCGTTTGTAAACATGTAAGCTGGTGGGAGTGTATCTTTCTCTTCCTCCTGCAGTCCGAGCCACTGGAAGGAGAGGTGGAGAAACATGTTATCAGACTGCAATACAGCTCTAAAACTTATTAAATTAAAAAAAATCACATTTACCATAATACTAAAAGGTGAGGTGATGTGTCTCTTCAGTTCCTAATTTTTGTGGGCCGTGAAAGTCCCCCTCATTTCATTGACACAGGGATAGTGGACAAGAAAGTCACATATTTGGTTCAGTCAGTAGACAAAGGTCCTTTTTATGATCAGGAAAGATTTTTTTTTTTTTCCTGTTATGAACTTAGGGTAAGTGGGTGTAGAGAAGAGGCCAGCCCAGGTGTTACAAGAGTCATCCCTACTTTGAGCAATGCATTGGGCCAGGTGACCTGCTGAGTTCCCTGCCAACTTTATTCAAGTCATTGATTTGAGTGTAAAAAGTACAATGGAGAAGGAGCTCTTACAAGTTCCAAGTTTATCATTGCTGTCCTCTTGTCATCCCACGTTTTCCAGGATCTGGAACAGAAGTTCTCCCAGCAGGAACATGATGCTCTAATTGTCAAGAACATGAAGGCAGAACTGGCCCGTTTCCCAAAAATGGAACGGGAGCTGCGCCAACTCAGGGAGGAGAATGCCTACTTCAGGTGACAGGAGTGTTCAGCTGTTGAGAGGGTTATCTTGTGTTCTCCTGTGTCTGCTACAGTTGTGCTTCCACGTGGGAAACTTTAGAAGGGAGCCTAAATATTTCATATAAATACCATGTACAAACTGAGCAGTGTTGTGATGGGTCCTAGATGAGAGGCTCTGACAAGGTCTGGGTAATCTTCCTGAACACAGTGAGAATGTATTGATTGTTCTGGATGGTGATACCTATTTGTTAGAATAAAATCCAATGTTCAGAGACAGCGATGAGCTCTCTACAGGTTTGGGAAAGAAATCCCTGTGGAGACAAGAGATAGCTGAACGCTTCTGTAATAACTCTTTTGGTTTAGTTACTGTTACCACTATTTTAAAGTTGTTTTTTGTTGTTCCAGCAGAATCTGTGGAAAGTCTTTTGTTTTAAATTTCTGAAGCACTTTTCTATAGCCCTTGGCACCGGAGACTTTCTGGGTTTCTGAAGTGACAATTAATTTGACAAATTAAATTCTTGGGCACTATGGAATAACTTGCCTCAAAGATTTTTTTTTTTTAACAATAAGCCTAACTTCCACCTTCCAGTGCATCTTTAAAAAAACCCACCTAAATTACATGAGTGATCTTGGAAGTCTTTTCTTATTTTAAAATTAAATATTTTGCTTTGACTGTTCTTATTAGTGTTTGATAATTGTTTTAAATTGTTTGTCTTGGAACCATTGTGCACCCTTGTTTGTTTTGGAGTTGGACTCAATCTCTTGAGGTTCCTTCTAACCCCTGTGAATCTGAATTGTGCATGGAAACATGCTATCAACAGATTAGAGGTCATACTTTTTGACAGTTTTATCTCACCCACTATTAAAAGTAAAAGCAAGCAGTCTGAATGCTTGTCTGGTCATCACTGAGTGCCCAAAAAACCCCAGTGTCCTGCTTGCTGTGTTCCACCCCTGCATTCAGGTCGAAGATCAGGAGTGTTTTGGGAGACTTTTGCTACCCTTTATGTAGTTTTTGCCGCACTTCAGGTTGTTTGGAAGTAATTAGGAGGCACTTAAAGTAGGGAAAATTCGGTTTGATAAAGCTGTGTGTATTTTCTTCTTGGTAGCAGTGGCTTTGCAGTGAAGGTTGTAGTGAATCAGTTGAATGTCATCATGGCTGTTCAGTGGGATTTGATTCCCTGTTAATTCCATGAGTGCCTGGAAGTCTGTGGCAGTGGGCAGAGTTGCATGGCTCTCTGATCCTTGCTTTTCTTTTCACCACAGGGAAATGAAGGAAAACAATGGATTGCTTAAAGAGGAGGTAGAAGGTCTCCAAAGAAAACTGGAGCGCTATGAGAAGGTCCAAGCACAGCTGGTGTCTGTTGAATTGGAAAATGAGGTGAGAAGCTACTAAAATTTGGTGGATGAGCAGGATAGGGGTTTGCTTTGTTGCCTGTCCTATCTTTCAGGTGAAGTCTTGTATTGTGTTAGCTGAGGTATGATACCTGTTTTAATGAAAGTGTTCAAACCAGGCATTCCTAAACTTAAATGCCCATGTGGGGGGGAGCTATGTCAGTGAAGGTGAAAGAGACAGAAGGGTCTCTGTTCAGCTGGGTATTCTCTTTAAAGAACTATCTCACTGTAGTGTCCTTTTTGGTCTTGCTGTCTCTCTTCTAAATTTCTTTTGCTGAAAATGCTTTTTCTGGCGTTCATCTCTGCCCAGACTGTTGTCAAACAGACGTGTGGTAAGAACCTTGATACACACTTGAATGACTGCCAGTGCTAGCAGGGCTGGAATGTGGTCTCAAATGAATAAAACTGTCTTGCTTCCTTCCCACCCTGTATCAAGTATACAGTGAATTGTCAAGAGACCAACCTAACTGTGTGAACTTGTTCAGCTGCAGAACTATCCTGGTGTCTTACTGGGATTAGATAATACTGCCTGGTGCTGAGTGAAAGGAAAGAGGAAAAACTGGAAGAGGAGAAATGGTCACTTCAGCTCATACAGAACTGGTGTTGAGGATATGGCTTTTCTCTGCTTCAGGAGGCCACTCTGCTAAGGTCTAGTGCAGTGATGGTGGCTCACGCTTAGATTATCTGAAATGCTGAAGTGTAACCAAAGTTTTGTGTATCAGAACTGTGGTGACAGGGAAAATGCCTGTGAGGACTGGAGAAAAACAATCCAAAAATCCTAGATAAGATGAAATCTGCAGGAGGAAAAGGAAAGACACTGAATTTGAATGGATATTTTTGAGGGAACTCTGGAAATTGAGCTGTTAAAACACTTGTCTGTCTCTTAACTCTTCTTTTGATCTCTACTTCAGAAACTTCTGGGAAAATTAAAAAGCTGGGAGAAACTGGACCAAAGCACTGGCTTGAACATCAGGTATGTGCTCTGAGCTCTGGAGGGTGGTAAAACTTCTAAACCTCTTTACCATCTGATCTCTGAAGTTTGTTCTTTGTGTTTTCTTGCCATCTGTTCTTCGTGTGGAAGCTCTTCCAGTACTTTTTATTATATATGAGGAGAACCACAAGATACTTTATAACAATGTGTATCTTTGGGAACTAACAAAGGCTTTCTACCAAGTCAGCTTGACTAAGTCCCGGAGGCTGAGGTTCGATTTTGAGTTCTTTGAACTTCTCACATATAACTACATCCAGCTTTAGAGATTCTGCTAGCTCAGTAAGTGAACTTTTAAGACTTCTAGGATATGTCCAGAGAAGGGAATGTGTGTTACTTCTGACATTCTGTTGTAAATGTGATTTCTTTGAAGTCTGGGTATCTAAATAAACTGCTGGATCTTGATGTTGTGACTGGATGTTGCCTAAAGCAGCTGCAGACAGTTATATTAGCCAGTCTAACAGAGAAATGAAATAAACTCAGTTTCTTATAAAAGGGAGGAAAAAAGCCTGTACTCCCAGTGGTGGTTTGTATCACCAGCTAGACTGTGTGTGCTGTCACTTCACAACTCCCTCTGACATCTGGAGTGTTGAACCAGATTTCTTAACGTCTCTGTACGTGGTATAAAGAGGGGCTGGAAATGGTCCATCTTCTGATTATTCCCTTCCACTGCAGAAGGTTTTCTGTGTAGCTGTGATGCTTGTGTGTGGCATACATTTTGTCACTCCTTTATTTGCTTTAAATATTCACATTATTGGTATGCTAGAAGGAGAGCTGCTTCCTTGTAAACAACTGTCCTGCTAGGAGCATTAGAGCACCCATCACCTTTCGTACGGGATCGTGGCCTGAGCTGCAGCTCAGGCTGCAGAACCTCATTTTACCACTTGTTTCTTTAATCCATTCACTCTGTGAGCCTGACAACAGAGACGTGTCTGCACACTGCTGGGAGTGTTTGGAAGTTGGAGTGTTTGGATATGCACATATGGTTTGGGTGCATTACTGCTTCATTTAAAAGATACTTGTCTTCCACTTGGGAAAGCCCTCTTAATTTTCTCAGTGTCTTTTGTTTAATGAGGATCACGAATCTCTTTCTAGAGGCAGGCTAGCAGGTTGCACTCCTGAGGTTCTTGCCTGCATCTGCTGAGGATACATACATTAAGGGGAAGTTGAAATTTGTGCTAAATCTATGGCAGGGAATGGACAGAAATAGAATGAATCCTTTTCACAAAACCCCTTCTATCACAGTGGAGTAAAAGCTTTTTACTTACCTCAAGCTGTTAAAGGTTTAATGAGGTAATTTCACAGTGGGAGAGAAATGGAACCAAGTGATTCTGCCTGTTGAAGTCTAATAACTCCTTCATTTAAAATCAGAATATTCGCTGTAAAGTGTTAGGTTTTTGATTGGGCCATATTGTTTAGTGCTATTAATGGCGTCTTCTCATACTGAAAAGGGAATTGCTCTTGAGAAAAATCATCTCTTGCATGCAATTGTAGCAAGTGGGACTGGATGATTCCCCTCTTTTTTGTTTGTTTTTTCTTTTTTTTTATCCCCTCAGACTTCTTACAGCATGAATTACATTCATTTTTGATCAGAAATATAAAGACAAGAGATCACTGTCCTAGTCAGGTTCCTGGAGTGTGCTGTTGGTGAAAGTTTGAGAAGAGTTAATTGCTCATCTCATAGTCAGAGAAAATAGGAACAAGTTGGATGGTTGTCCCAAAGAGCTGGAGCAATGTGCTGTTTGCTAATAACCTGATAAGCAAGGCAAAAGAGAATGCATTAGGATTTCTCATCTCTTCTTATCACGTTCTTCATTGGTAGAGAGAATGGCAGGGAAGTGCTGTAGCGTGTGGTGCTTAGGAGGGGATGGTTTTTCATTTCCTCTAGCACTTCCACAGGGCTTGTTCTGTGTCTGCTCTCGGTGGTTTCTGTTCACTGATTGCCTGGTCCCAGCAGGCTTTTTGTCAGATTGGCTTATGATCAGACCTACGAGTGTAATTTTCAAGTGTAATTTCATGTAATAATACTTGGAGAGGAGGTGCAGCTTTTAGGAGTGTAGTGGGTAATCCTACTGTTTTTAGTACTGGTCTCTTTTTGGTAACAATGAAAGAGCGAAATGTTGATAATGCTTCACCTTTTGGGGAGAAAACAAGTTCATTAGCAGTTTACTCAGAGGCTAATCTTATGTTTGCTAGTTCTGGATTCTACTTGTGTAAGCTCCTGGGTTTTCGTTTTATAAACTATGAAAGCAAAGACAGCTTTAGCTCTAGACCATGATGGTGTGCAGTGTTCTTTCCAGAATTTTCCCTTGGAATGACACCTGCCTTATATGAACCCTATATAATATACTTGTAAGCTGCCCAGTACTCTGATGACACAATAATACACACCATAGTTATGCTGGTTCATGTATACATGTTATGAATCTACGTCATTTTTGTGTTCAACTACATGTCCTCTTGATATCTTGATCTTCTCACTGCTTACTGTCATAGTTGGCTCTGTCTTTCATCGTGGGTGTAATTGTGTCTTGTAGGTCCTGTCTGTGTTTTACTGTTATGCTGACAGGAATTTTCATGCCTTTGTCACATGTTGCTCTGTTGTTATGTTCTGGCTGTAGAATTAGTTTTCTACAGTAGAAGGGAAAACACTTTCTAAACTCTGAAACTTTTGCTTTTTGAGTAGAAAGTTGTATTTAATTTGGAGTCTACTCTCCTTGAGAAGGATACTCATGTATGGCTATTGTAGGACCTTGTTATTAGCAAAGAGTAGTGTTGAGAAAACAAGCTGCTTGTTCTCTCTCTCCACAATGTGCTGATGTAAACCTTTGAAATCCAGCATTCGTTTCACTGAGTCGTTGACCATCTTCACTGAGGAACCATGTTAATCGTGACAGACTTGTGTTTTGTCAGAGTTGGATTATTATCTTAGAGAGATTACCCAGGAAGTTTCTTGACTAACATTAGGTTACTTGTATTTTAACAGGGAAACAGTTCTGGCAGGTTTCTTTTGGTGACAGTGTGCAACACCAGCCACGAGATGGCAACGTTTCTCCTGCTGCTGCAGGCACCGGGTTTTCTGCTCCAGCCCGACGTGAAAACCAGACCTCGGGAAGGGTCAGCTGGGCTCAGGAAAACCGGGCGGTGTTGCCACTAAATCTTTGAAAAGCTCTTTAATGTTGCATGAGTACAATCACTGTCTCCTTGTCCAGTGCTCAGGGTAGGAACTTTGTATGGAAGAGCCTCCTATGTATGTCTGTAACAGTGTGTAGACCAGGGTGTTTTTCCAGCCAACTCCGTAAACTTCAGTACTGCACACGCTCTTCATTTTGGCTTGTCTGATAGTTGTTCAGAGCCTGGATCTCTTCTTCCCACCCCATGCCATAGAATTGCCTCCATAAGAGCAGTGCTGTTACTGTCCTGACATTCCCTTTAGCACCACATGGAAGATACCCAAATACAAGATGAGGGCTCTTGTTCCATGAGCTTTTACTCTCTAAGCCTTTTATGCCTTTACTTATCCATGTTTGGCTGGCATTGTGTTTGCCCTCTAATGAGTTAGCCAGGTGATGTTTCTGTCCATGAGCTGATACACCTTGGAGTACTGAAGGATACAAAATGATGTACATCAGGTATGTTTTAAAGATGAAGCTGTTAGATACTGAAGATGTTGATAGTGATCAACAGCAGGTGGCAAGGGTTAATGCTACATACAAGCATCATACTGTGTGTGGTTAATGCCACATACAAGTGGCAGAAGAATGGAAGTTTTCAAGGGTTGAAGCTTTGCCAAAAGGTTACAGAAATTCATGAAGGCCAACAGGCAGACCAGGAGCAAGAGCTTCAGAGGAGTTTTAGTCCAAGCGTTTTCATCTTTTTATTTTTAGAGAATAAATAATGTGTGGGGTTTTGTGTTGTGTTCTGGGTAGTTTGTGTGTTTGTGGCTTTGTTTTTTTTATTGGAAGTACTGACTTTAACAGTTGCTACACTTCTCACCTCCTAAGCTCAAAGATCTTTGTATGCACCACAGAATTATTTTGTATCAGTGAGTTTTTTGATGTTGTAACAGTCAAGAATTGGAAAGCATCAAATGTACTCATGATGACCTATTAAAGTAGGCTTTTACTTTTTTTGGGGCATCATTTTCTGTGGCAGATAGTGCTGTCAGCTCAGGCGTGGTGTTTGTGTGGAGGATAAAGCGAAAGATTTTGTTCCTGTTTTCAGAGTAATTGTCCTCATTTCCATGCCTGTTGCAGGGAAGCAGTGGAGAGATCAGCTGCCCTTTTCTGAAGGGCCACAGAATACAGTGGAAATTGGAGGCGAGGTCTGTGTTTGGGGAAAGAGCAGTGATGTGCTGTGACTCTTTGGTGGTGCTCAGAGGCCCCAGTCCTGGTCTTGGGTGTTCTTGAGTTTTATAGGACTGGGGTGATACTGGAAGGCAGGTCTCAGCCCCCTGCTGCCTCTGGTGTGGGGCTGACCTGGAGGCACTCTTGGGTTTAATGAAGCATCTTGTGTTTGGAGAGTACCTTTCAATTTGCAAGGGTAAATTCAGCTGGCTTGGGCAATGCTGTTGCATTAAGCTGGTGTGGCTGTTTCCCATGCCTGCTGCCCAGGCCTGTAGAGAGAAGTGCAGATTTGACAGGAATTCAGGCCAATGCTTGAGGACCTTTTTCCCTTAGTGGAGCCTGCCAGCTGCAGACAGCAGACACTGATCTGCTGACCTGTCGCCTAGAGCCACAGAAGTGAACCTGTTAATGCTGACCTGGTTTTCTTTCCCAAACATCTGTGGACTGGCTGGCTGACAAATCTTGGGGACTAGCTTCCTGCAATGTCTGAGACCAATTAAGAAGAGGAGATAGTGTGAATGTGTACGCATTTCCTCTCTAAGAAAGGGTTTAATTAAGTGGCAAGCATCTCTATTTAGTACAGTGGTTTCAGAGTTGTAATTTGTAGTTCCACAGGTGCTATGCTCAGTACTGGAAGTCCTTCTGTGCACATTCTGCTTTTGGAGTTGGGGGGAAGGGAGGGGAGAGGGAGGGGAAAGGGAATCAAATTTCTTGATTCTGCGTTTTGTTGTGGATTAGGGCTTTTTTTTTTTTCTCCAGTGAATAGAAAAGAAGGGAGAATATTGGAGTTCTCTGCTTTCCTTTTTGAATCTTGATTAACTATGCTTAGCTACTCTGCTCTCTCTGCCATCTCAGGCTTTGAATATCTTTGCAGTAGTGAATGGAGCTCGTAATCTTCTCCTTTCTCACAAGGTACTAATTTACCTTTCTCTGAATGTCCATTATGAATAAGTGGTTACTGGTTAAAAAAAAGCATCTGTTGACAGATATACAAGATCTACAAAGCAGTGTGTGTTGAAATAATCTGAATTGCTTGTGTGCATTTCTGGATACTTAATTAACTGCAACCAATCAAGACAAGACTGGGGGTTACTGTTGCTAGCTCCAGGAATTCCATAATTCTGGCATGATTACTCCATAGTTGAAGAGAAATTATTGGAGTAGCCTGTTGTAGCCTACTGGTCTTTTGTCACCAAGCAAGGAACGGATCTAATTCCAAGTATGTGATGCTGTCTGAAACAGCACTGCTGACCTGAACTTAAATACTAATTTCTATGGGGTTTTTTGGGGGGGCTTGTCAGAGTTAGCTCTGAAGGAGGGTCCCCACTATTATCCAAGTCCCTGATTGGAGAAGAAAATTAGGATTAGCCTAGTAAGAGAATATTGGGACTTCATTCTGTACATCTAAGTTTTATGTAAGTAATTGCTGTTTATGATCTGTGAACTTACTGAAAATTGCATGACTGCTGGTGACTAGTTTCCCAATGTAAAACAAGCTGTCTCATTGCAGTGGGAATTCCCAGGGCACCAAAAAGGGAGATAAACACTACATAGGGGAAACACTAATTAAAAAACCCCCACAGCAACCAAACAAAAAAAGAGCTGTGCTCACTAGAGACACTTTGATAGCTAGGAGGTTTCAGCTTACCTTGTGGAAAGATTATCTGCTGTTACCCTGTGCTTTTACAGTTGCTTCTGAGAGCTTAATTTTTACATCCAAAAACTTGCCTTCCATGAGAGCTGAAGGTTTGATGAGAGGTGTGGTTCTGCATGGCAAAACATCATTTAGAGTGGAAAACAGCCTTTGGCCAGATCAGTTGCTTGATGAAGTTTACTGGATGGGTGCACAGATGCTTCTGCTGTTTCCAAGCAGGGCAGAGGAGGTGGCAGTGAGCAGCCAGGGTTGGAAGGGGGGCTGAGGAGAATCGTTGTATTTGCTTAGAAGTAAGTTTACACTCTCAGTGTTTTTAGGACTTGGTGTGTGTAAAAGATGAAAGCATTGCCTTAGAAGCATTTAATATCTTCTTGAGAGAGAAGTGCCTGAACAATTCCACAAGGGACCTTTTGTCTTTAGAGAGGAGAAGTTTGGAGAGGGAACTAATTGTGATTGTATTACAGTAATTGTATGTGTAGTGAAGCCACCAATCTTTACATGGAGGAATCTTGGAGGAAGCTGTCACCCACTGAATGTGACACACAGTTTATGCTGGAGTACTGCACTAAGCTTTTCAGTTCTTTGTTACCCTTCTATATCATGTTGAAATGTACACTATTCTTCATTTTCTTATTCTTCGTTTTCTGTGGAGCCTTAGGTTTTGCCTTGGCAAAATTTTTTGCATGTGTAGTGGGGATAAAATGTTCCTTTGACATCTCAAAACTCTGAAGGTCCTGTTTTCAGAGTAGTGAGAGTACAGTTATGGGAGACTTTAAGCCATGTTTGGATGTTGGAAGGCAGTAACTTATTTAAAGTGATGTTTGGGAGCCTCATGTCAAATCTGTGCTGCGTAGCTATGGTTCAGTCTTCTCCCATTCTCATGATCCATTTAATTTTAATATGTCAACCATCTGCACCTCTTCTCATAGACTGATTTCCTAAAATACTATAGGTCTGTTCCTGCCAGTGCTTCACTGAAGCACTGGGCACAGCTTCCTGCCATATAATTTTCCTATCTGATATTAATTTTCTTGAACAATGCTGCTGTTCTCTCTTGTGTTGAAAAATATTAGTGTTCTTTCTCCTTTGCCATTAATACTTTTGATTTCCATTTGAATATATCAGTAGTAAGTCTTGAGGCTAAAGGAGAGAGCGGAAGGGTGTAAAACATAATGGATGAACACCTGACACGAAGGCAGGCTGAGGCTGAAATGCATAATCAGGGAATCAGAGTAAGAAGTAAGCAAGCTCACATCAAAAATGTGTCTGGCCTTGCTTTGCATTTCAAAGCTCTGGGAGCAGTTCAAGAAACTGCTTTTCCAGGATCACAGATCTAGCGTTCTGGAGACAGAGAAAACTATTCAACAATAGCTCAGCACACTATCCATCTTCTTTGTTGAAGAATAATTTGAGGAACTCCAGTAGTTCGCCTACAGGAACTGTGTGAAATCAAAGAAGAGATGGATGCTTCAAACCTGGAAGTGAAGATACCAGTGGACCCCTTTTCTGCTGGAATATAGCACTTCTTTTTCCATTGACTCCTTTTATCAGAGTATAGAGCATTGTCCCAGCTTCAATATAGGGTGTGTTTCCCAAAGCAATGAACTTACGGCTCTTTCTCCACCAGGAAGAGAAGTGATGTTAGGGATGTGTGCTGGTGGTGTCTTCTGCACAGCAGGTGATTCTTTTGCCGGGGACTCGCAGATCAGATGCTTCACTTTGTGCTGCTGCCATGTTTCTTACAAGGAGTGTTTGAGATGCTGTTGAAAAACAGTTGGGTAAAAGTAGCTTGCTTTCTTCCAGCATGTAGTGACCCATGTTATGTGCAAATGGCTTGAACTTAGGTGCTCACTCTGCTGTGAAGGAGAAGCTTTCAAAAATAAAGGCGCTTTTATGAAGAGGCACTTTCCTTACATTAAGCAGACTTGTTGGCCTTAAAGTGAAATTATCATTTAAATAGCAGAGACTAATCAGTGAGGGAATGGTTTGCTACTGTCAGAAAGCTCAGATGCTCATGCTTCATTTTTATTCAGCCTCTCATTTTGTCATTTCCCCAAACCCAATAACCACTATAATCTCTAGCTCATTTTTAATTTTACCTTTCCATTTGAGAATCTTTGAGTACTTCAGCTCTAAATTTTCTGGCAGGGCTGTTGACAGGTTATGCATTCCCTTTGCTTTAGGTGTGCAGCATATCATATCCTCCTTTATTCCCAAAGCTTTGTTTCTGCAGGGAAACTTTTCAGCAGAAATGCAAAGATGGATTCTCTACGTGCTTTTGAGGACAACTTTGTTTTAGCCATTTTCAAAACCCTTCTCAAAATGCCCAGGCCTTTTCTAAATGCTTCAGTAAGCATTAAAACTCTTGTGCTACTCCCTTCTACAAGTGGGCATGGCCTTTATCCACAGGGCAAGGAATCTACCTTCTTCATTGGATCAAGGAGTACCAAGATGGATTGGGCCAGACTAACATAACAGCTTTCCTAGTCTAGAGGATTTATTATCTTCTCAAATAAAACACAATTGATCTTATTTATTTGAACTTCACTGGAAAACTTGGTCGAGAACCACTTGGGAGGGTTGAAGCTGTGCCGGACAAGATGGAAATTAATAGAAGAATCGTAGGGGTGCACAAGGAATTATTTAGGCAGAGATAGATTTAGTATTGTTGAAGGAAAAAGCAAGGATAAGTAGAATTCCTCAAAGATTAGCCTTAGGATCTGCTTTATTTAGGATTTCTATTAATGGTTTTGGTGCAAGAAATTTGGTGTGTGCTGATAAAACTTGACTAATGATGCCAAGTTCAGAGAATTCATAAATATACAAAAGCTGGATATGCAGAACTGGGTGACCCTAAGGATTAGAGTAAAGAAGTGGGACAAAATGCAGTGAAACAAAAGATGAGGCTCTGTGGATTTGAGAGCTGAATACAAACTTCTTTTGGAAAATGTGGCCCACTCAGTGGAAAGGACTTTAGAAGGGCTGTGTTCCTGTTTACAACAGGATGGCTGTTAATTATCGCACATGGGATGCCCTAGGAGAAAAACTTGAGGGAGGTGAAAGCGTTCAGTTACCCCTCTAGATGGCCTGGGAGATGCTTCTCAGAGTTCTGGTCACCTGCTGTGGAGGAAGCTTGTGGAGACTAGATGTGGAAAGAGGTAGCTGGTAGGAGCCTGAGAGCCCCCTGGACTGTTGAGGGGAAGGACTGAGCTCTAGCAAAGGCTGGACGGAGATGTTCACTGGAACAGGTTGCCCTGAGAGATTGTAGAAGCCCCATCCCTGGAGATGTTTATAGCCAGGTTAGATGGGGCTTTGGGCAACCTGGTCTAGTGAGGGTGTCCCTGCCCATGGTAGGACCGAGGGGGGTTGAAACTAGATGATCTTTGAGGTCCCTTCCAGCCCAAAGGATTCTATGTAACTGTTGCCAAGAAATACATGGATGGCAGGGAGAAGGAAGGAGGATCAATACCAGTGAGAAGAAGAACCATCTATACTAAAGACTGGCGTTGGCATTTAAATCAAGTTGCTGAAGCCTGCCTTGAATACAGCTGGAAGGAGGTTCTAACTTTTAGAAAAGCTTCCAGTTGAGTCAAAAGTACATAAATTGCTGCTGTGAAGCTGAAACTCCATGAGGTTCTGGAAGAGGTGAGTTGAGTTTGTAATAGCAAGGGACTAGGCAGGACCTAAACTAAAAGATCCTTGTCAGGCCAGCTTTGATGTGAATGTGTATGAGGGTATTTGTAAGCAAGGGAATGAGCTCCAGAATTGGAAGAGTGGAACAGTATTGGTTAGATTGGAATTGCAGGCCCTGTTTAATGTCAGGGGTGTGAAAACTGCAGTTGGGACCAGGGATGAGGGTTTAGTCAATACAAGTAGAGCCGTGTCCATCTTGCTGCCCACAGGGAGCAGCAGCTGTGGACAGGGACCTGGTGTGTGAGAACAGCTGACCTTTGCTCCTGTTGAGAAATAAGCTGTTGGCTGAAAAATGCACTGAACTATTATGAGGAGTTTATCTGTCAGTGTAGATAAGACCTCAGATGATACAAATCATATTTTGAAGCTTTTCTGAGCCTATTTGGTGCAGGTTATCTGAAAATGATTCACTCCTGGTTAGTACTTAACCTATCAATGCCTAGAGCAAGGGTTTGTGCTTCTGATGGGAGCTGGGAAGGTGCTGCTTCAATCATTTGTCACTTTTGTCATCAGTCCAAGGGGGAGTTCTGTACTGGATCAGCCAGGAGAGGTCTAATTTGCAGTTTTAATTGTGCTTGATAGGGTAGCTAGCATAGCCACATCAGGATGGGGCGGGAGAAGATTGGACGTGCGTGAACATTAAACTGCTTCAGTTTCAGCATCTTTAAAATGCTCCTAATAAGCTGGCTTAAATGCCTTGTCATATTATTATGTAAGCCCTGTCCTTAAGCTTCAATCTTTCTTCCCTTGGGCCTCTTTGCCAGTGAATATTTTTTGACCAAAGCATGTCTTTACATGGGGTATATTCTCTTCCCTCACAGAGTTGGTCCTTAAAAGGAGGATGCTTGTAAATAGACCTTTGTGTGTTCATTGTTTGGAGAGAAAAATATTCACGTGGCTTCTAGTAATCAAAGCACTGCACAGTGTTTTCAAGCCTTTCTTAAAGGGCATGGTGATCTTGAAATGCTAGTGAGTTAAGAGATGAATGTGATAAGTGCCTCAGGTTCTCTTGAACTGGCTGTGATTGTGTTTGTTATTTCAGAATAACATATAGCATAGAAATGGCTGTGTTGGGTTGGATTATTTACTAATCCATCTCTGGTTCGGGTGTGTTTTGGTCTAGATAGATAGGAAAATCCAGAGCAACATGCAAGACATGAAACAGACTTTTTAGACTGAAGGTTTGTTAACTCTCGTGGGCATGGAGCTTTCTGTGGGGTTAGAATAGCATGGAGAAAATGTAGAAAAAAAAAGAGCCAGGCCTTTTCAGTAGAGAAAAAATACAACATGCCCAGCTATTTCGTGTAGCCAAGGCAGATAAGGGGTGGAGGTGTGCAGAGCCTTCTCTGCCCCCCCCCCAACTGAAGTGACACCCAGGGAGTACATTGGCAAGGATTCCTTTCTCTTTTTCTTCCTAGTGGCTGCTGCACTGAAATGTGTTCCACATGTATTAGTTCATCACCTGGCAGTGAAATGCTTCTCCTAATGAAGTCATGTCTGTTGCAAAATGATGCTCTTGTAAAAGGAGGATACATTCAGGAGTGGTGTGTTAGAAACCTCTGCATATTGAAGTAGCTCTCAACTTGTGCTGCCTCTTGCTGTAAACAGAAATAGGATCTGTCAGAGAGTCTAACCTTCCAGTGCAGGTGCAGTTTTGGCTTTTCCAGTGTATTTACTTGTGATGTTGAGCATCTCTTCTCTCCTAGCACCAATTTGACTCAATCCTTACCCACACCTTTTCACTCTGTTACTTGCAACTCCCTTGTCAGGAAGGGTAACGATTTCTGTGCCTCTCTGTGCCAAATAATGGGCAACTATTGCAAGAACCATTTTATAGCATGAGTTGCTCTTGCTGGAATTGCTTGAGAATTGTCATTACTTGTTTAAACTCTTCCACAGATCCTCTGATGTAAGCAGCATAGTGAAAGGACAATCAATCTTTTGGGTAGGAAGAAATAGGAAATTCTGGATTTTTCTGAGTTATACCCCACTGACCAAGTTAATTTCTCTTCTGCTGTAATGAAACAATCACTCTTTCTGTGGTACACAAGAAGCTGTTCTGTGAGGGCTTGAAACCCCACTAACTTTTCTAAGAAGGACAGAAATAGGACATCTGACTTTGGCTGGGAATGTGTTCAGGATGAGTATCCTCAATTAGAGAAGTCAGCTGTGCATCAGTTGGCTTGGACAGTTTTCGATGCTACTTCTCAGCTCTGCTGTTGGCTCAGCTCAGGTGATGCTTTTAACCTGGTTATGATCTCTTTAACTCAGTTTTGCTGGTACATTTGCAAATAACACTTCTTCCTGCATGCTCTTTGTATTCCTGGAGTTAAAGCTTTGTGGCTTCAGGTGTTCTTCTGCAAATTTAACAGCCAAGGTTGATGGCAGCAAGCCTGTTCTGTGACAAGCCTTTCATTTAGGCCTGATGGTTTCCAATGTGACTTTGGCAAAGACATCATCTGCCTTCTGGATAGCTGGCCCACTTGTCAAGGTGACAGAACACCTATCGGCTCGCCTGTCTGCGAGTGGCTGGCAAGGGGAAATGCAATTGGCACTTTGTAATAACTGATAGATTTGGAAGGCAGGTACAGGGGAAGAGTGAAAAGTGCACTGAGTTTGTGGGCTGGTTTATTTTCAGTTGGGTAGGCATAGGTCTTGGAAATTGCCTGTGCTCCTGTCTGTATGGGTTATGATAGCTGTGAAAGATAAACATGCTGTTTCTCAGTGTCAGTCTCCTGACTGTAGCTAGATATTTAAAATGGCTTTTTTTTCTTAAAGTATTTGTCTGTTTCTTGTGCCCTGCACTGTTACTCTCAAGGATGGTGTTGTCTAGGGCAGGAGAGTTTGGAATCATAGAAGATACCAATTAAACCCTTTTAACTCTGCTTTAGAGTCAATCTTTCTGTTGTATGTTTTCGTCATGTATGTTGGGTAAGGTTTTCAAGTGACTTTTCATGGACAGGCTCTAATACTGTGTAATATTAGTAGTGAAGTGTCAGACAAATCTGGTAATAGTGTTGAAAGAACTGAACTTTGTGTCTAACATAAGGGCTACAAAGTAGTTACTTGGCTCTTCAGAACTGAAAAAATCAGGAGGACTGTTACAGATTCTAAACCTTTGGTATCAGCCCATGGCTTTCCTCAGGGAGAATGGGAAGCTTTTGGTGGGAAGTTGGGGTTCAGACCTATGGTGTAGGGACTCAATCGCTGTGTGGGATTTGGTGGAACTTTACCTGATGAGAATCTTGACGTTGATGTCAAGTAGCACATGTGTGTTTGTAGTTCTAAGGAGCTGTCTCTCACTAGGCTGTTCCTTATTTCCTTGATGATAATCCAGAATCTTTAGGTCGGTGTATGTTGTCCCCTGCGTTTCCCCCTTGCTGTCTGTAGGGGAGTTTAGGGGAATTGGCTGAAAGGAGAAGGAAATTACCTTCTGCTCCTCCTCAAAGTGCTGTGCTTGGCAGAGGCAGCTTGAGGGCCCAGGTTGTCTTGCTGTTGTGGAAGAGCTGCAAGTCCCTTCTGCCTGAACAATAAGCTTTGTATCTGTTTGTACAGTAATGAACTGCTTTTGTTTCCTTCAGAAACGTGCTCTGCTGTCTGGAGCGTTTCCATTTACAGACAACCCTTGCCAAATTAATTTTATTTAATTATCTCCCAGGGCTAAGCTTGAATACATTTTGTGTTAAATTCACCGTTTCTCCCTCTTCTGAACGAAATGGACTTAATATCCTTGTTAAAATCTGATTAAAACTAAAATTGAGTTTTTTGAAGTCTGATTATCCCATGAAATGGAATTTTTAAACCTAATTATGAATGGATTTGCATACATTTTTAGCACCATTGAAAAGAAAGTTGAAATAAATTTATTAATGAAATCCTCTTCTGCTGTCTCTTTGGGCCATGGCGACTGCTGGAGAGTGAGGGAGGAAGAGGGAAGGCGAGAACAAAATCCCCTCCCTCTTTTGAAATATATCCCCTTCCCCCCAAATTAATTCCAGAGCTGATTTGACCCTGTCTCATTTTTATTCTTCTCTGCCACACAGCCCAATTTAGGTAATTGATGGCCTTTCAGAGGGTAACTACATAGTTGAGCTGGTTTCACGTGTTTAAAGCCTTTGTGCTTTTTGAAGGGAAGATGGGGAGGGGGGGAGGCAACATTTATTTCAACTGTTATGTTCTTCCCCTTCTTTTCTGAGGTAGCCCTGATACAAAATCAATAGGCAGCTCTTGTTTCTCCTTTCTGGGAAGCTGTGTGTTTGAGCATTTATTTTAAGCCTGATAAAAAAACTGGATAGTTTTACAGACTGTGGTGAATGTGCACATGGGACTTGTGATTGTTTATGTACTTCCTCGGGCTTGAAGCAGAAAGTTTCTTTGTAGGGTATATTTGAATATACAGTAATTGTGCTTATTCCCTGAGGGTTTTGGCAGTGATCCTCTGTGGAAAACAAGTGGAGGACATACCTGCCTGCCTGACTTCAGATTTTTGGAGCAGGTGCAGAGGGCAGCAACATGCCTCTGCAGGAGGTATTGGTTTCATGGATAGGCACTCAAGCTTTGAATGTTTCTGTATTGAAAAGTTTGTCTCCTTACAGGAAAAGTAGAATTTAAAGATGTGGCCTTTTTTGGTGTTGTCAGGCATCCTCTTACCAGGGTTGCAAAGAACTGTCTGTGCTGCACAAACATTAGTTACAAAATTTTAAGAGCATCTTCTCTGTCATACACTGTGTGCAGACTTTTTTCTTGTCAAAAAATTATAGTAACTGTGGTAGAAAAAAGATGGTTTTGGCAATTCCGAAATCCTGGACTCCATACATGACTGCAAAGGGTAACTGCTCAGCATGTGGGCAAGTGTTCTGTCAACATTTTCATTTGCAAAGTTACTGGTGAGCAGAGGGACTCGTTTTCCATATGCCTTTTGTTTTCGTTTTAATCCAGCCTTTGCAAAGGTTGTGTGGAACATAGTGGAGGTATCAAGTTCTGCAATAAAAGCCTAATTCTGGCACTCTTTCCTTGAGATGCTTCTGGAGTGGGGAGTTTTGTGAGGGAAGCTGTGGTTCAGCAGAGTGAGGAGGATTGAGCCAACAGTGGGGAATGTGTTTAGCTGGCAAATGCTCATTATAAACAAGAATGATTGAAATAAATTAGAATTTTTCTCAGTAATGTAACAGGAGGACCTGACAGTTCAGACAAGCTTAGGAGGAGAGAAGCTAACTGAGGTAGCACTTCCCCAGTGACTTTAAGTTGTGGTTTAATGGCTGTGGCTTTAATCTGTGCTTGCTGAAACTGGTGTCCAAAGTAGACACCACCTAGCTTCAGAGTGATATGGCACTTGCTGTATAAATAGGGCTCCCACTTAATGGGAAGCATTTATAACCTAATTGTATCTTCCCAGTCAAGCTCAAATGGAATCTGAGGGACCAGGAATACCTGATGTACCTTTCCTCAAGTGTGGAGCTGTTGTGCAAAATGCAGTCACACCAGCAGTGAGCAGAACTGGAAGCTGTGGATCCTGGAGAAGCTGGGAGGAGATATCCAGTGGGTAGACATTGAGAAGACTTTTGGAAGGGTGCTGCTTAACTCTTGACTGTTGTCTGGTTGGTGCTGTACCATCCACTCACCAATGAAAAGTACCTGGTTGTGGGGAGTCCTGTGTGCTGTATTTCACATGGTGATGAGAGCAGATCTTGAGTGTAAATGTGCATGCAGGGAAGGCTGCAGAAGTGATGTGAGAGTGGGGTTTGTTTCTTTTAATGGAGAGAATGGGAGCTCTTTTCTGTGAATGTTTTGCATTTCAGAAACCATTTATCAGCCACTTTTATTAGCATTGTCCCCAGTAGCTTCAGGCATTGAAAGTAACTCAAACTTGACTATAGCAGTGAGCCAAGATGGTGTCAAAGTGCTGGTGACACCAATCCAGCCCTTATCTTAATCCCAGACACAGGAGCCTGTGACAAAGACCCAGGGAAGGCCGAATTGCTTTTGGCTGCTGGAGCCCAGCTCTGGGTGCAGGCGGCTGAGCTGATGTACCGGCTTGTGAGAGCACTGGCAAAGGAGAACAGTAATTGCTGAAATGCCTCTGTTTACATCTTTAATGTGATGACACTATAGCAGTTCCACTTTCTATGAACAAGTCTTAAAGTCTGCTTCTATTTCCTTCTGGCATGAATTATTCATTATTTATGGATGATGGTGATTGGGGTTTGGCTTTCACAGGCAGGTTTATTATATCCACTTAGCTCTGACTGCTTTGGCATGCTCTAAGACTCAGTTATTTTCCCACTATTTGTTCTTAATGTTCATCATTCTTCTTGATGTTAAAACTTTCAGAGAATGGAATCCAACTTGGGTTTTGGGAACGAGAGACTGAGGGGGTGGGCTGGCTTCATTCTCTGTGTATGTGCTTGGGAAGTAGAGTAAGAGCTTTTTATTTCAAGCTATGCTTGTTGCCAAGGCTGAGGGCAACTGCTTTATTGCTGTGGTGTGTCAAAGGACGTGCCTTCGAGGAGCTTGTATGTGTGGCCTGGGAGATTTGGGTGTTAGGGAGAGAAAGTGGAATTTTGAAACGAGGTGGGATGAATGTTCTCAAGCCTTGAGGGAGAGAGTGGGTCTGAGGACTGATGAGATTGGGATTGTGTACCGTCTTTCTGTAATACTGGGGTGCCAGCACTCCTCCTTGGGTTCTTCTCACAGCTTGTTTCATATGGTTTGTACTGGGATTGCAGTGTGTAGGTCTTGGTGTGTCTCGTGCTTGTTAGGGGACGCTTAGATCTGATATCTTAGTGGCTTCCATAAAAATTTCCATCTGAAGTGTTACTTGTCCTTCACTTTGAATATTAAATTTTTAGAAACTTTCAAAAAAAATTCTGAGAGAATTACAGCATTTGTTTAAAGTTCTGAAAGCTTTTTTTAGCTAAACAGTTCAAAGAGCGCATCTCACTAATCAGAGGAATATTTTTGCGTCCCCGGGGTGGTCACAGTGTTTTAATTGGAACTCAGGCTTCTTTGAAGTTCTTTTTAATCCTCCTTGAGCTGGGGGAGAGGGTTTGAAGGCAGCACTGTAAATCTGAAATGTCTTCGTTTTATTTACATGTGTCTGGGGACGCGTGTAATTCCTTCTCCTGAAGTTAGAGCTCACTTGCCAGCCTGTGGACAGCTGAGTGAGAAACGTGCCTCATTAAGTGGTGAGGCCTGAGACACGTGGTGAGGGGGTATAGATGGTGGGCTCACGTGCTTATGGATCTGTTAAAACCGGTACCTGAGCAACAGGCTCTGAATTGTAAACGGACTCGGAGGGAAACGATGTGATAGCGAAAGGGGGGAGGCTAGACTAAGCAAGAGGATAGGATTTAAACTCATGTTTTAGGATTAACTTATTAGTGTGGCACTCAAAGTCGTGTTGCATACTGAGATTTGACTGCTTTACAAGTTAAGAAACAAAAGATTTAGGATACAGCTCTTATGGTTGATAGCTTCAATCATCCTTTGGATCAATGTGGGATTAAACTCTTCTCCATCACAGTTGAATTCCAGAGGTGTTTGGGTGTACCTAGTCAGATTGCACCTAGTCCCTGTGCCTCAGATTCTGAGATTTCAGCCTTGCTTTGGTCCTGATTCTAGAGAAATCTAGACTTATGTCCACTGAGAATGGAGCCTCAGTAAGGGTGACAGAGCCCTGGGACAGGCTGCCCAGGGGGGGTGTGGAGTCTCCTTCTCTGGAGATATTCCAGACCCGTCTGGACACTGACCTGTGCGACCTGTCCTAGGGACCCTGCTGCTTTGGCAGGGGATTGGACCCAATGATCTCTCGAGGTCCCTTCCAACCCCTATGATTCTCTGATTCTCAGTGGTAGCTGATGCCTTTTATGCCATCTTAAAACAAATAACTTGTCAGAATATGCTGCTATCAACAAAGCAAGCGTTCTCCTTAGGCATTTTCTACTTTATTTGCACTGCTATTGATTTTCATGATAAATATAATCCTTTATCAGCCATGTCTCTTCTGTACCTCAATAAGGTTTTTAACCTCCTGCGTTCCCTGAAGCTGGGATGTTTTACTTTCTGCTTCTGCCAGAGGTGAGACATCTGCTGTGAAAAGCTTTGAGATAATCTTTACTTGAATTTGGATGGTTTTTAATTAATCAAAGCAACAGGCCTAACCTCAATTTTCAATCTGAAAGAATAACTTGGTATTTCAGCTGTATATGTATAAGCAGGATGCTTTTCAGCCTTTTGAGAATCATCATTGTAAATTTACCTGTGACTGATGTTGTTGGATGATATTAAAAAACTCAAAACAGTTAAATAACTTTTACAGTAGTTTAAAGCTGCAGTTTAAAGTGGCCACTCCTGCCGTGAGATTGAAGAGGTTTGTGATTGTAATCAGAAGTAAATAAGAATAATATATGGGATGTTGAATCGCTTTGTATAAAGTAGCTGAAAATATGGTGTAGACTCTCATAAGCACCTGTAAGCAGTCACTGGTAGTGTTTCCTCTTGCTCAAGATTAGGGGTTTTGTGTTACTGCTGGCCAATATTTTCAGCTGATAAGAGTCTGGGAAAACAATGTGATCAATAAAGATGTTGAAAACAATACAAGAATTTAGGGGCATTAATACTCTGCAAGGATTATCTCAGACAGGTGTCAAAAGAACAGGACCATCAATTTAGTGAAATCTGTAAGATAGTTAAATATAAATACACTGTCAGTACCTACTCCAGGGAGCAGACTGGCTGCCTCTCTTATCAGACTGCAGCCCTGGTTATCTGTAGCAGTGATGTCACTCTGTTAGTAATTTCTGTATGTGTAGAGTTACACCAGAAGGGTATGTTGGATACATGTAGATTGTTTTAGGGTTTTTTTTTTTGTGTGTGCTGGGTTTTGTGGTTTGTGCTTTTTTTTTTGTTTTTCTTTGTTTCTTTCCCCCTTTCTTGAGAAGAGGCTGATGATGTCTGTGACTTCTGGGCTGGTGTGAGCATCTTCAAGTGTCAGAATGAAACAGGCAGAGTGCAGTAACATTATGTCAGGATTTCTAACCTGGTCTGTCTGTGTAATCATGCCTGCTTAATTTGCAAGCTAAGAAATTAAATTTTTCTATTTACAGTCCTTCCACTGTGACCAGCCATCCCTTCTGACCGTCAGCTTAGCGAGGAGCAGTTTCAGAACTAACTTTTATTCGCTGACCTGAGGTTTAGAAAGAGAAGCTTAGATTCACAGAATCATTAAGGTTGGAAAAGAGCTCCAAGATCATCTAGTCCAACTGTCCCCCTACCACCAATATTACTCACTGAATCATGTCCCAAAGTACTTCATCCAGCCTTTCCTTGAACATCCTAAGGGATGGTGACCCCTGGGCAACCTGGTCTGATGCCCAACCACTCTGAGAAGAAATTTCTTCTAATCTCTAACCTGAACCTCCTCTGGCACAAATTGCAGCCATTTCCTCTCATCCTGAGAAGAAACTGACCCCCAGCTCCCCACAGCCTCCCTTCAGGTAGTTGGAGACAGCAGTAAGCTCTCCCCTGAGCCTACTCTTCTCCAAGCTAAACAACCCCAGTTCTCTCAGCCACTCGTCATAAGACTTGTGTTCCAGCTTCTGCCTGATCTGCTGGAAGTTTCATGTATTACCTTTGGTTTTGGCTGTCAGGACACTTTCCCAGCTTTGTCTAATCCCAGTAGTTGGCCTGGAATAGTTCTCAGGATTTCTAATGGCACTCTTGAACACGGTCTCTGACAGATGCAACATCTGTCTCTTCAGAGTTTGTTTCCAGTGAGTGTATCTCTTTATTTCAGTCTGTGGTTCTCAGGTACTGATTTTTCTTTTTGTTTATGACTACTTACAACTATCCAGATGCCTTGAAAATCTTAGGATACCCATGTGGCCAGAATAAATAATTGGTGTTCTGCTGCGATTCTGCTCCTGAGATGAGTTTGATTTACCCCCCTCCCCAGTCCCCTTGTGAAGCCTTCAAGTAGTTCACACTGTCCTCCCTGCTCAGCTTGGGATTGTCAGGATGACTGTTCCAACTCCATTGACAAGTGGAAGCTATAAGGAAAACTCCCCTAGTTATGACTCCCTAAACCAAATTAGTTTATTTCTTTTCATGCTAATATTTTTCATGCTATTTTTTTTCCTCATTAAGTTCACAATGTGGTAAAAAGATTTAAAATAGCTTTTTCTGCTGCTACATTAAAATGAAACATTACATTATTAAGTGTGTTTACATTTTGTGTTTGAAATCTTAAGGGCAGTAGGTACAAAATTATATGCCACAATAATTTCCTTTCATCATCATTTTTAACACATAGTTACATTCACCAAATTAAATTGCAAATTGGGGGGAAAAAAGAACCATGTGAGCAGCAACAGCCAATTTTTTAAGATACTTTTTGATCATTTCCAACTTGACAGTCACTGTACTACTGCTGGTAAATAGCTCAGAGGTGCTCTAGAAGTTCAGTGGGGTTTTTCCTGTTCGATCCTTAGTCTGTGGTGGGGCTTTTCAGTGGTTGTTGAGGCATTTTTTTTCTTTAAGCAAAAAGAACTGTAATGATCCCAGAGCCATGAATACAGCAAGGCTGCAACTGGTTTAGAATTTCAAACTGATGGTGAATGAATCTTAAGGATTGCCCTCCCTTAATAAAGGACTTTTATTTGCAGTTCTTGTTTTTACTTTTTAATAAGAGATGGAGTGCTGATGAGAGGCAGTAAAACTGGAGATGGAGAATGCAGTGCCGAGGGCAGTGCTGCCTGACTTGGAGAGGAATGCTGTTGTAGGAAGCCTCTGTTGCTAGAGACCAAGGATTTTCCTTGCATCAAACCAAACAATGGTTTGGAAGCATTTCAAAGACACTGGTTCTGATGGATTACTGAGTACCATAGGCTTGTTTTGCTTCCTTGATAACCTAAACAAAGAAAAAGGGAAGATTTAAGAACTGTTTGTTTTCTCCTATTGCAAAAACATTAGGATACAGAATATTCTAATAGCTCTGTGTTTCTTGAGTTGTACATCAAATGGCTGGCTTAGTGTTGTCTTGATAAACGGGTTCATTTCATGTAACTGAGTTTAAGCCAAGTTTGGAAATTATTTTGTGTTACACCATGATTGAAATATGTGGAAATATGTGGACTGTCCTTTTTTTCCCCCCTGTGGGCTGAGGCATAGCAGTGCATGCTGCAGGAAGGAATGGATTTCAGCTGTATCATACTGCCAAAGAGATTGGGGATTTTTGGCTTTGTTTAAGGAGAGAGTCAAGAACAGGGCATGGTGAAATATGCTTTGGTGGTTTTGTTTTTAAATGTCAGGCATAAGTAAGAGTTTGTGAGTCAATACATTTTTTTAATTTATCCTTTATTTATGCAACAAATCATCAGCTTTTGTGCCAAACCCCAAAAGAATGGCAGCAGTGGAGCAAAGCATGTTTTGCTCCAGTCCTACCAAGTGGTCAGCCTTGTGCTGCAATGTGGAGCAGCAGAGCAATTAAAGGGCATCCCTGAGGGACGGCAGCAGAGCAAATCCAGCTCGTGTGGGGATGTACTTGTCATTAGCAAGAGCTTGAAATAGATATGTGGTTTTTCATGTTAACTCTGTTTCTCTTGCTACTTACATACTTTCTCTGTGATAGTACATCATCTCCTGTTTAAAGCTTAGGTTAGTCTTGTTTCCTGCTGAAGTCTAGTCTTGACAGTACTAAACCAAATCTTTGAGAGGGCTTATAATTATTTATGCACCCCAAAAACTGGGATGATGACTGGGATGATTGTGCATCTCTTCCAGCATAGGCAGCCTGGACTTCACACCAGTTTTTGAGAGCCAAACTGGCAGTGGTGGTACCTGACCCTTGGGCTCCCTTATTGCTTTTTCCACATGGGATGTTACCTGAGTCAGAGTGTGCAGCACTGAAAGCTCCATGAGAGCTTGAGGATATGTTTTGATGAGAAGACAGCTGAGCCACCGAACAGCTTCTCATTGAAAGGGGGAATTTCAGCAAACTGATTCAGGCCTTTGGTGGCAGAAAATGAACAAGCAAAGCCAGTGACTGCCAGTGGTGGCAGGCAGTTGGGTTTGCTCTGCTGCTCTCACCAAATTGCACCCCAAGAAGAAAAGCCTGGAAGTCTACAATGATGATTTTGTGTGGGCTGGACCCCTTTTGGAAAGGCAACACTCTCTGGGCTTGCTGGGTAAAAACCTCTGTTAATACTCCAGGACTTTTTAATCATAGTACAGAAAACTGGAGGTGGTGTTTTTGGCCACAACCTCTTCAGGTGATTCAGTGTGCAATGACATGACTCCTGGGTGAAGATTTAAAAAAAGAAAAAGCTGATTATCTTTATCTTACTGTCCAAATCAGCGGGTTTGGTACTACCATGTCTAACTACTTTGGTACTACTATGACTAACACTTGCTCCTTGAGGTCTATGAAAGCCTTTGAGTTGTAAGGCTGCATTCAGCTATACAATGTGTGTGCTTCTGAAGCTTCAGTGGTTTGTTCTGTGCTTGCTGTTAGGGATGAGAAAGAAGTGGGGAGTGGTGAAATGCCCACAATGAATTTTTTTTCAAAAGTAAGATGAATGTTATCTTGTTGTGCTCTTTAAAGATGTCTACTTTAAAGATGTATTTAAGTGAAAGATTAGCTGTTATGATGCTGTATTAACTTTTGTGAGGGGGAAAACCCACCTTTTTTTTTTTCATTAAAACCCCAAAATGTCTATTAGACTGGAGTCTAAGATAGTTTCCTTTTTTTCTCTCCCTTCAAATTATGGGTTGATTGGATTAATTGCCAATTTTGCAGTTGCTGCAAAAGAGACATACCAATTGTCTTTAGAATTGTCAAGGCACTTAGAAACACTTAAAATGCTTTCCTATAAATAAGTTGTTCTTCTTAATGTGTTTAATGGGGGCATTTGCTTTGGTAAAGAGCGATTGGGTTTGTTAATTCTATCTCTACACAGATATGAAGTTTCTTTTCTAAATGAAGGGAACATCAGAAGCTGAGATTGCTTATTGCTTTCTATTTACACTTCAGATCTCTTCCATTCACTTTGTACATAAAATATTAAGCATGCAGTTTATTGGAGAAACAGTGTAAGGTGTATACCTGAGTTTTGTTTCTTTGACAGCTCTCAGCACCTTTATTTGAATGAATAAAGGTGATTGCTCTTCAAAATGTGTTAAGGTGTTACATAAACCCTAAAGGTGTCCTAATTGCCTAGGAAATGTTGAGAAATTATTTTTGAGAACAATATGTGTAGCAGATCCCTTACCATATGGTTTAGTTAACTATAGCACAGGAAGATGTAGGCATGAAGACATTAACAAACAGTTGTAACTACTTAGACCAGAACTTGAAGGGGTTTTTTTGCAAGAGATGTACTGTTGTGAAAACTAACTCTCAGAGCTTCCAGGCCTGGACACCAGGTTTTAGTGACAGTATTTTCCATCATACATATTTTGAGGGGAAGGGGATGTTGAGCAAGTTGCAGTTTTCTGATAGACACTTTGAGTTTATGTGACCAAATTAAATTTAAGGACTCTCTGTTGCTGTGTTTTGTGAAGCCTGTGTGTACTGTTGTGATTATTATTTGCCATGCTTTCTTGAAGGGTGAGTTACCACAGGAACTGAGCTGCTCTTGGGCTTGCTGGTGAAGCTTAAGAAATAAGCTGGAGTCCTGTAAACCAGAGATAGAGGAGTTGAAGCAGTTGTAGAGCTCAAATATATAACAAGGAGGTTTGAGGGACTTGCTTCAAACATACAGGAAGAGACTATTACAGACTTTCCACAGCCTTTCTAATCACACAGAAATATTTAAAACTACTAAAATGCCTTTCCAGAAATCTTCAGTTCTTGTCATGTTATCATTCTGTGTGTGTTGTATCCTTCAGATGCTGTTGTTTTCCTGCCCAGGAAGAAGATTAGATTATTGTTTAGAAGCAGAAAAGGTCATTCTTGGGGAATGGAGAATTCAAAAATCTTGCCTGTCCTAATCACACAATGATAGGGGTTGGAAGGGACCTCAGGAGACCATCTAGCCCAACCCTTATGCATAATACAAAACCAGATAAGGAACAAAATCCAGATTTTATGCTTCCAGGTGACCGCCTGAAAACCCAATAAAAACAGGACTTTTTTTTTAATTGAAGAGTAAAAAGTAGATGTGTCCTCCTTTTCTTTGCCAGATTCTCCCAAACACTTTATTGGAGACTTCTGTCTGTGGTCTTTGTGCTTTAATTATGCTTAATTGTAAAACTGTTTGTGGATTCACCAAAAATGCCCAGTCAAAACCATGGCAATATTCCATTGCATATTGTCTCAATGTATTCCATAGTTCAAACAACCAAATCTGTGTCACTGTGTGTGGATTCAAAGCTATAGTGAGAAATGTTAATTCAAGAGACTTCCAAAAATAAGTAATTCTGAGCAATTTAATATAAGTATGTTATTAATTTGGTAGTTTTGAGAAAACTTTCAACTCCAAACAGACTTGACAAAGTGCCTGTTTTTCTATTTAGTTTTGATTTTTGTCTTGCTCTTCCATAGTTAAAATTTAATGTCAGATGTCTAGCTACAATCAAACTTCTCCCTTTGCTGTGAGTTTTGAAATGTTTTAGGGGAGCAATAAGAAGTTGATGTTCTGATAAATTATAAATTAAAAAAAAATCCAATTTTTACTTTAACATCATCTATTTGCTGAGTCTTGGTTACTTCAACAGCTAATTCTCCCTGTGAAACTCAGTTTTGTACTGCAATGGTAACAGATCCTTTACTAAATTCAACAGAGCTTTCTAGTAAAAGTCTATGAAGTGCCAGTTGTGTGCCTTCAAAAAACCCAGCAGTAAAACAGGGTGTGAGCCACTTGCCTTGTTAAAAGTTAAAAAAAATGTGCCAGTTGGGCTTGAAAGTCATCAAATGACTTGGATGGGCATCCAATTAAGTTAATTTTTCACTCCATTTGAACAGTTTTAGGTTTTTATCATACTTAAATTACTCCTTTTCAAATGATCTGTACTTCAAAGGAAGTCTAAGAGCTTGGTTACCAGCAGTTTTGTCCCTCTTCTGCTTTACTGTGCTGCTAAAGTATGCTGGGCTAATTCGCTCGTTCAGGGGGGAAAAAAATCTTGTTTCCAAATTGGGCTTAAATTCTTCTGCTCCTTTGTGGGTTTGGATTTTTTTTTTCCTTAAATGCCATTGCAAAAGGAAATGCAGTCTTAGGGTGACATGGTGGGACAGAAGGGGAATATTACAGAATCGTAGGGGTTGGAAGGGACCTCCAGAGCTCATCAGGTACAACCCCCTGCCAGAGCAGGGTCCCTAGGACAGGTCACACAGGTCGACATCCAGTCAGGTCTGAAATATCTCCAGAGAAGGAGACTCCACACCCCCCTGGGCAGCCTGTCCCAGGGCTCTGTCACTGTCACTATGAAAAAGTTCTTTCCCATATTGGTGAGGAACTTCCATTGCTCCAACTTGAAGCCATCTCCCCTTGTCCTGTCCCCACAGACCACTGAGAAGAGGCTGCCCATTTCCCCCTGTGTCCCACACTTCAGGTATTGATAACCATTGATCAGATCCCCCTCTCAGCCTTCTTTTCTCAAGGCTGAACAGTCCCAGTTAATTCAGCCTTTCCTCTTGCTTTTGGCTCCTTGTGCCTTTCCCAGGAGAAGGGAACCGAAGTCAGTGATTTAATCTGCACCTGCATTTTGGAAGCCACTTCTCACTGTACTTTTCTTTGTGTTACCTTTGCAATCACGCAGCGTCTGATTCAGTTCTATTAACACTCTGCTCTTCAATAGTACTGTGAAGCGTGTGTGTGTGTCTCATTTACAGGATTTTGCATGGCTCATGTAAACTAGACATGTATTTTTTTGTGGTTCCCCAGGCTCTATCATTGCAGAGGAAGGGAGGTGACAGGGCAAGGGGAAACAACCTCAAGCTGGGCCAGGGCAGGGTCAGATTAGATGTTAGGAAAAAATTTTTCACTGAAGGAGTTGTCAGGCCCTGGTACAGGCTGCCCAGGGAGGGGGTTGAGTCACCTTCCCTAGATGTGTTTTTAAAAAAAGGGTAGATGAAGTACTTAGGGATATGGTTTAGCACAGGACAGGAATGGTTGGACTCGATCTTAAAGGTCTCTTCCAACCCAGTGGTTCTGTGAAGCTGTCTGCAGGGTGCAGGACCAGTGTAGTGACAGTGCAGAAAGAAGCAGCTTCTCAGAAAGATGGTTCTGAGTATATGTAAGGATTGAGTTTCAAGCTTCCTTCAAGTAGCAACAGTGATTCGAGTAGTGTTCTTGAGCTATATTGTCAGACAGGCTCTTAAATCAGGCTTCTTGGCTTTTTAATGCTGGTTTTGATATCAGTTCCATAGGGAATGGATGGAGCTTTAGCAAAACCGATACACAGCGAGCCCATCGGACAAAGGCTGTCAAGGGCAGAACATGTTTACTGTGTGTTGGGAAGCTGACAGATTTCTCCCTCTGTGGCGTTGTTTTCAGCAACTTGTGGAAGGAGAAGGGCTGTTTGCAGTGCTGAGGGCTGGGGGGTATTGGCAGTGCTTTGGGACTTGACCAGTTCTCTCCCAATTGTGAGCTCACCCGTTGTGATTCCATTGTGCGTGCGGTGTCATTCCTTTCCTTGGAACTGTGTAAATTTGGCTTTTGCCAAATTGTGTGCAATCAGGATGGGATGCAGACCTCAAACAGGCTTTGAAACCTCTTAAAAAAGGTACTTGACAGCAGCATGATGCAAGGGGGTGTCTTTGATCACCTGTCCTGATACAGTTTTGCTGTAAGCAAACTATTGTTCAGAGGGGCTTCATACCCGCTGACGTTACTTTCTGTTACACATCTCCACTGCATCGCTTCACAAGCACCAAAAAAGAGTATCTAATGCCAATAAAACATCCTTCAGAAATAAGTACAAACCCAAAGCTGCCAATTGCTGGAACTGAGATTGGAAGCTGATAGTTGATTTGAATTGCTGAACAGATGAGGATGATTGTTTTTTATTGGAAACCTGTCAGTAGCTATCATTACTAGAAATCTGGGGCTTTTATAAGCCAGTCTCATTTTACTATTGGATTAATTTCAGTTCTCTAGCTCAGTCCTAATACATTAGGGTATGTATTTCTGAGAAAATGAGAAAAAAATCAAGGCAAATATACTTTTTTTTTTCCCCCCATTTAAAAAAATCTGTGCAATTGTTTCATTGATGCAGGGACCAAACACTTGTGTTGGGGGCTGGCACGCAACATGGTGAGAGAGGTGCCCAATACTAACTATCCTTGTGATAAATCAGCTATATTTGGGTGAATTATGAGAGGCTTGGAACTGCATTTTTCAGAGCCTTGTGGGCCTGGCATGAAATTTTGCAAAGATTATCCATGTTGAAATAGATGTGTCTGCCTGCAGCTTCTTTTTGCCAAACAGACTAAGCATATCTAGACCGTTTGACTGGTGTTTTCTGGTTTTTAGCTTCTGGTGATTTTGGTAGGTGAAAGATAGTGAAGAAGGAAACGTGTGTATATATATGTGTATTTTTTTTTCTTTTCTTTCTAATTGGTGGTAATGTAAAGCTGCCTCTAGCCTTACCTTGTCTCTAGATGTTTCTAGTTAAATGTTCTCTTTCCACAGTAGTTTCTACTTCCTTAATTAATGAAAAAAAATGACATATCTGAGTCAGAGGTCCACTCACTGAAGATAGAAGCTAATGCACTCACATTGAAATTAGATTTTAGCTTTACAGACTTCTCTTGTAGTTTTGTTTTGGTTTTTTTCCCTGTGCTGGTTGTTTCCCTGCAGACATTGTGGAGCACGTGAAACCAACTGTCTTTCACTTTCTGGTGTGTGTTGTCACTTAGTTCTCTGTTTTCTATACCAGCAGAAAGAACCTGAGCCCTTCAACTTGGTAAAAAACCCTTAGTGCAGTGTTAGATTTGAGCTCTTTAGAGCTGGGATTCCAAGAAATCTGCTTGGTTTTCCCTTCCTCTTGGTTCTGTGGAGATGTGGCTTGCGTCAGACTGGATGTACAACTTTTGCTTCTGCAAAATTAGCTTCCCTCTTCCTTGCTATGAAAAATCCCTCTCAAGGTTTGGGTCACTCTTCCCTTTTGGGGTGATACATCTCGTTGTAGCAAAGGGATGTATCCAGTATGTACTCTGACGTCCTTTCCTTTGAGAAGTGGGGTACAGATGCTTCTCTTTTGGGATGGGAAACCCCTTCTAGCGATGAGAGAGAAAAATATTTTTGTATTTTTTCATAAGCTGCCTTCATTTAGAGTGGAATCTCTTAGGCTTGTAATTTGAAGAGGAGACTGAGCAGTTATTTCCTGCAGCAACTGTTGATGTGGCATAGTGGTTTCTGGGGCTGCCAGACCAGGGTTATCTTGATCCTATTCCACTAGCTTTAAGAATTTGTCATCGCATTTGATGGAAAAATAAGCCTATTCCTGTTGCTAGCAGTTCTGTAGAAGTCTTTTATCTCTTTGACAAGGATAGGTTATCAGAGTGGTATCTGAAGTGCTGCCTAGAGCTGATGGATTATTATTATTTTCCTCCCCCATGCTCTGTAGCCACTGCTTGTATGAAGGACTCTGAAGTCAGCACAGTGGTAATTGTGTGGGAACACTGCTTTGAGTCACCTGTGATGTAGCTGAACCTCTATGTTTATCAGAGGTTCTTCAGCAGTAGCCCCAGCAGTTGAATTGCACAGTCTGTGTGCATTTACTGTCTGCTTTTCTTACCCCCTCAGTAATTATCCTGGTACTACACTCCACTGAAACCCCATGGTTGAGTAGCAATTAAGAGTCACGCTGGGTGTGCTCAGCCCTGTGTGTTTGTGCTGAGCAATAGGACAGGGAGGAGGCTGTGAACACCTGTTATGTATGTTAAAAAAACCCCACAACTATGTATATTTGAGTGATTAGAGGTCTGCTCATCTGGTCTGTGTGTTTATACAGGCAGCTTCCTTTGAAGAATTAGGTCTGGTGAACTGTATGACTTAGCATTGGTTTATGTGTGGAGGTGAACAGGGGTGTGATGCTGTGGCTCTGGCTCTTACAGCATAGAGCAGAAGCTTTAATAAAACACCCTTTGTGCAAACTGGATGGGAAGCAACCCTGTGCTGTTCTAAGGAACTGCAACAGCTTTGGCCTCTCCAGGACTAGCTTTGTCTGCTTTTTGGGAGGCCTTTTAGATGGCTGCAGTATGTATTGAACAGTTTTAACCAATATGTTAAAAGTTTCTATTTTGTTCTAATTGTATAGGACACCTGATGATCTCTCAAGGCAAATTGTGGCCCTGCAGCAGAGGGAGCTTGCACTGAAAGAGCAGAACTCGACTGTCACAAACAGGTAAGAGTGGATGCTGAGAGCAAGACACTGCTACATTAAAGCATAGATAAAGGAAACAAGGATTACAGCCTGAGAAGGTGACTTTTTAGATTCCTCTGCTGTTCCACTAAGCCTTCTATGTGGTCACTCTCTTTTCCATGCTGTTGAAGAGGTTTTTTTACCTAATTAAACCCTTGTTGGAAGAAAAAGATGGAAAACTGTGGGAGGATGAGGTGAAAGGCTTGTCCAGCTTCGTTTTTATGAGCTAAAGTGTTTGTAAGGGGAAGTATTTTGCTTCCCCAGACCAACATCTCACCCAAAAAGAGAACATCACAACAAAATGTGTCAAGTCATCCTTTGGGAATGGGAAGGGAAGAAGAGCCCTGAGGACTGTGGGCTGACTAATTACAGGACCAGTTTGTATAGACAGTGGTGGAAAAGTATGTTTGCAGTTTTGGTGGTGAAGTACTGCGAGGCTTTGGGAGGAGCGGTCTGTTCATGGAGCGAGAGAGGTATTTGAAATAGAGGATGTTTAAATCTTTGCCCTGGTGTGGGAGTGAATATCTAATAGGGATAATGAATTTGTCTGCCAGAGCATAACTATCCAGACTGTGTTGGTTACACACAGTGTTTCTTCACACGGTTCCGTAGCGTGCCAGAAAGTGCTTCTCATCCTCACATCACGTATTCTTGCTTCTCACACTGTTCTATTTCCTCACATCAGGAACCTGTTGCCTGTTCTTGTTAAAAACAATACCTCTGTCTTTCAGAGAGGCTCTTGGGCTGTTTGCATTGCCCAGGTGTTAGCTGACTTGTCTAAGCAACGCAAGCGTGGAATATTTCAACCTTCAGCATAAACATGTTGAATGTGAAGCAGTCAAACGCTGTGTAGCTGCCCCTGGACAAGGACTCTTGGTTTGTGTTGGGCTGCGTTTGCTGATGTGTCTCCCGATGGATGTAGTAAATTTTGGTTCAAGAGAGGATCCTGTACTGGGCTCTGCATCACTGATGATGGGCAGGATTCAAGTTGGGTCTTAAAAGCTTTGTGTGTGTTGCTGCTGCTATTAGCAAAACTATTTAGTCTGTTGTAAAATTGTTAGCTGAGTGTAAATTCCCATGAATGCAGGTGGCCAAATTGTTTTGTGGTTTCTGCTAGGAAGTTGAAAGGGGAGGAAAATCACACCAGTATAAAAAAGGCATTTCATATATTAAAAAATAAACCAAGCAAACCCTCAGACCCAGAATTGATCTGATAACTCAAATATTACCACCATTCTTCTATTTGATTATTGATCTATTTTTTTCCAGGCTGCTTTTCACAGCCTGTCAGAGAAATGCTTTTTCTAAATTTATTAATGGCCAAGGGGAATCATCTGTTGAAATAGCAGGCTTTTGGTAGTGCCTGTTCATGCTGGATGTAATCGTGCCAATTTAGTTGAAAAATAAAAACATGATTAAGATTACTTTCTGATTTCAAGTGAAATGGGCTGTAAAGCTGCTTAAATTAAAATTCTAACATCTTCTTGATGCAACGTTGTGTGTCATTTCCCAAACTGATAATTTCAGCTTTCTTCTGTCACATACCTTATTCTGCCTTAAAACGTAGGCAATAGGATACATTTTTAAAAACCTTTCATTACAGATGATTTGAAAGTTCCCCAGAGAAGATCTTGAGTCTTTGCAAATAAAACCTTGTTAAGGAAGCAAATCTAATTTTCTCTCTTCTGACTGACATCCAGATTTAGCTGATGGTGGTCTTTTATTTGGTAATTGTGTTCAGAATGGTCTGGGTGTTAGTGTAATTTAGGATGTGATCATGACTCCCTCTAGTGATTGAGCCCAGCACTTATTCAGCTTTCTATTGTTTTTTCACCTACAAGATCCTTTGCCCATAGTTGAAACATGTTAAGTTTTCAGTACTGACAGTGCTGTGCTTGATTTAATCAGTGGTTATGTGTGTATGGTCCAATGTGCAGTACAAAGGGAGAAAGAACTTTTGCCTGCCCTAAGAAGCTTTCATTAATTTTCTCCATTAAAATTAATGATTTAATAGATGCTTAAGAAAACAGTCAGAAGTTGGCACCTGAGTTTAACTTTATAACAAAGTGGAGAATTAGAGATAGTCCTGGCTTACCTGTCGTTACAGTGTGAAGTTCAGTTCAGTAGCAAAGGTTTGAGTATAGTCTTAAAGATGGGTATATGACCCTCTTCCCTACATGGCTGGTACTGTGTAGGGTGGATGTATATCTGGTCATCTCTAGAGGAAAACAGGAAGGGTTTTTTGCAAGCTGATCTTTCTTCCTCTCAGCCTTTTCACTGGTTTTTATTCCCAATGATGGTACTTTTCCTACTGTTTAGTGACTGATAGATGCTTGCCAGCTACTACTTGTCTCTCACCCTGACAAACAGTCCCCATTTTCTTTTTGATAAGAGGAGATGCTTGGTAGTAAAGCAGGAGTTAATTGCTAATGTAGCAGAATGTGAGCAGGATATCCTATTGCTTATGTTTTAAGGCAGAATAAGGTATGTGACAGAAGAAAACAAACCAGACCTGGAAGAGGTATCCCAACAGAACAATTTGCTATGTGAGGTCCCTGTAAGTTCCTGTAAAACTGCAGCCAGATCTAGCTCAACTGCTTCTCAGTGCCCCTGAGTTGATCTAGAATGGATAGTTATGGTATCCAAACACACTGGTAACAACATTTTCCAAATGGCATATGGCTTCACTAACAGGCTAAATTTATTTTATCTCCTTCCTCCTTCTTGAACTGGTTTCCAGTTATTGACTATATTTTTAGAGCCAACTGTTTGTGTTATTAAAAAAGCAATAGAGGTCATCACCCAGCAAAAAAGCTACATCACTACACATCAGCCTCTGCATTAATATTCCTCTGGCTTGGGCATCTGAAGCTCAATCTGTGCTTGAGTAACCCGTGCAATTGCTGGTGAGTGTCCCAAGGCCTCCCAGAGATGGGCTGATGATGCAGATGATATCGCCGTGTCGCGCAGATTGGATGCATTTAGACATAGAACCGCAGGACCGCATTTCCCGAGCAGCGGGGTTAAATCAATTCCTTTTACCAGCCACTGTTTAAGCGTTTGAGCTGTGCAGACTCCCTTGGAGCTGCTGGTTTGCTGGGGAGGAAAACCTTCCTGTGGTGCCAGCGTGGGGGAAGAGAGGGTCGCTCATACACTGAACCCATCGGGAGCGACTCGCTCCTCTCTGCAACCTCAGGATCGCTGAGTAATGGAGCTGAAAGTGCCATTAATAGCGCGTGATGGAATCTCACTGCTGGTTTGGAGAGTGTTGCTACAAGTTGTGTAAATAGAGTAAATTATACTTTCAGCAGTAACAGCGGGAAGTATCGTGGAGCTCTTGTAACTGCAGAACAAAGATAACAATCTGAAGGTTTAAAGGCTCAGAAGAAGATTGCTTAGGGCCACTTTGGTAGCATGAAGTGTACCTTCTCTGCTGTGTTTTACTCTGAGGTAATGAAGGAAAGGTGTTTTATTAGGGGGTCAGTTTAGCCATGCAGCCATTGTGCATTTAAGCACATTTTCCATCCCCAGAGCATGAATGCTGTAGGTGTGGTACTTTGAAAACACACAGTTCAGAGAGCTGTGTCTTGTAACATGCTGAGGTGGCCAAACGGATTATAAAGCTTTGATCTTATGGAAGAATGATGTAGGAGTCACACAAGGTGTTTTTTTTTTTTTTTTTTTTTTTTGAAGTGAGAAAAGCTGCATATTTATTTTTCTAGCATCCTGTCTGTGTATGTGGAGTTTCTGGAGAGATTTCCTAAAACAAACGTGGCAAACCATTCTAGAATTTGAAACGTAGGAGAAAACTTCCCTTCCCATCAGTGTTGTTGTCAGAAATGGCTAAGCATGAAGGAATGAGGCTGCTTACAGCCTGATCTCTGTTTCAATTCTCAGAGACAGGCTATGAAAACATATTGGGGGTTTTTGTTGTTTTGGTCCCTCCCAAAGCAGCAATTTCTTCTCTACGTTTGCTCTTGTTTAATATTGGCTTTGGGCTGTTGAGGTATCTTGTGGAAAGTCATATACAAGGAAACAAATGGGTGAAGTTAGTACTGAGCAGGATGAAGGGGACAGAGGAAAATGGAAGAGAAGTAAATCTTTGGTTCTGGTGTTGGGATCCTGGAGCTGAGGGCTTATTTTCATCACATAGTACCAGAATCCCAGCCATGTGTTTTGATGTGTAGTTTTAGATATGAAAAGGGATACATAGAATATGTTTGAAAAAATATTTTCCTTCTCCAAGTGCTCAGAGAGTTCTGTTAATAGACACAGTTGTTTTATATAAATCACGTGAAGCTGATTTACCCAACCAACCTGCTGTGTGTGGTGTCACTTAAAAATGAAATAAACAGAACCATTGAAGGCTGGGGAATGAAGATTGCAAACTGAACAGCAAATGCTTTTGAGCTGGGCAGCAGGGCTTTTTTATTTTTTAATAAAAAAAAACAATGAATGAGTGCTGATAAGCACAGAACCGTCCATCTCCATAAGTGCTGTTAGCTCAGGAGCATGTCGTAAATCTATCGCTCATCTTCTCTTTTCCTTGGATGTCCCAAGGAGTGTCGGTCACAAATATAAATAGAGCCTGTCATACTTCTTCCCCTAATCTTCTGGAAAGTTGGACAGAAGTTTAATTACAGTGAAATGGCTTTTATCTGACAGAGGGAGAAGTGCTAGCTTTTTGATAGGCTTTATGAGTTATTTTGTGATCAAAAGAAGCACTTAATGTCTAATATAGGACAAGGTAGGGATTTTTTTTTCTTTTCTTGTTCATCTATATGGTACATTGTGCCATGATTTATATGTGGAGGTGCATGTGTACCTAATACCAGACAAATGTTTATTCACAGTGCTTCAGGGCAATATTAACTGCTGGCAGGTTCTGCATTCATTTATAGAGTAATTTTATGAAGAAATGACTTGTAGGTATTGCTTTTTCTTTTCTCTGAAATGGAGCTTTCATGCATTTTTATACCAGGAGGTAGGTGATAGTGTCCCATTAAGGGGACCGATCTACTCTCTCCAAATAAACATATTCAAACAGCAAGCTTCCAGAGCAACGTCTGGTTATTCGTGACTTCATTGTGGTAGATACAAAGCTTTTCCAGTTTCTTCTATTGTATAGTTAGTCCCTAGCAAAAAATAGGAAGGCAAAAATAATTTAGCCAAGACATTGACTTCTCCTTCCCACTGTAAAAACATGGGACTTTGCCCAGACCTTTGTGTTCTATGATTGTGCTGGTTTTAGTTTGATTTCCTGAAGGGAGTGAGGCTAATTACTATGCTCTGTGTGCATATGTAGGTGACATTGTGTTTACACTATGCCTTTGAACGTACTGGGATTTAGGAGTTGATTTCTGTTAAGTTTGGCAGATGGTAGAGGTCTCCAAAAAAAAAAAAAGAATAAATTCCAGCAAGTTTAAGGAAAGCAGTTCTCCAGCTCCAGGAGAGGCATCCTCTAAGTGCAGTTGGAGCTTATGTCCTGTTAGGTATCAGAGCCCTGCAAGCCAGAGACCCTCTTAAATGATATGTGGACACTGGGGTTCCTGTCAAAGATCAAGCCTCCTTACCACTGCTCAATCAGCCTTGAGAGTGGTAGTGAGTGAGCACAAGGCTGATCCCACTGTGGGATCACAATCCATAATTTCTGTCGTACCAAGTTCTTGTGGCATCTGAGTGTATGGTGCTGGTATGAGAAATGGGAGGTCTGCTGGAGTCAGTCCTCACCTTTAGAAAGACAAATCAATGGGAAACCAGACAACTTGGTTTTTGAAGCTCATGGATCTAGTCTCTCTGCTTAAATAAAAATGTATAGAAAAAGCCCAAAGAATAGTTGGATTCTAAAGGGTTCACACAGCTGTAATTGTGCTTTTCTGCCTGGAGCTCTGTGGAAGCTGAATAGTGCAAAACCAGTAAAAATATTAATTTCTTACCTTATATTTGTCTGTGCTTCTTGGGAAACATTCAAGGAGAATCCATGAAATGCCTCTGCTCAATGCTCTGATCATTTGATGATTAGAAAGATTGTAGAAGCAATCAAGTCTGTTCTTAAGTCTGTTCTGTGGGTTTTTTCTTTCCTGATCTAGGCTTGTGATTGACCCTCGTTGTCCCAAGTAGCATCCCTGATGTTTGTGCATCTTTTTATTACTGGAATGAAGAATAGTTTTTGTTTATTAATGCTCTTCTGGAAACGCTGATTCAGCATTCCCTGGGGTGTCCAGGCTGCAGTCTATAGTATTAACCAGCAAAATTGTGTAAACAAATGAGAAAACCCAGTTAATTTGATAGGAAGCCTGGCCTGTTCTTGGCAGTGTTCTGTACAGCAGACATTTTGTGTTTCAATGTGGAGCTGCATTGCAAAAGTGATGGAAGGAGAAGTCTGCCCAGCATTTCATCTATACATGGCTCGCATCTGCCCTATAAATCTCCCTCTTCCATGAGACTAGAAGTCCTAAATGTCCTAGGTTAAATAGATGTAAGTTAATACTGGCCTAGAGTTCTCAAACTAGAATGAATATTTAGGATTTTGAAGTAATTTGAAGTCAAAGCTTCTCTGTTTTCTTTATTTGTAAACTTTCCTTTTTCACAGAGAAATGCTGTGATCAAATGAATGATTCTCATGAGGCTGATTGGGCCAAAGGAAGAGTTCCCTCCATCCATGTTATATTTGTGATATGACTACAAAGGGAGAAACTATAATCTTAGCTTTGCAGTAGGCTGTGGTACAAAAATGTTCCACTTTGAAACCACTACTGGTATGTAAAAACTTTAATTCAGGCTGTCACCAGGCTTTGTACAGAGCTCTGGGAACTGTAGTGATTTAAGATTTCCAGGGCTTCAGGGATTTGTCTTTTATTGCCTCTTCAGTGTGGCAGTAAGCCTTGAAAACTTCTATATGAGTTGGAAAAGAGAAGAGCCCTTCTGTTTGGTAATATCTCCAGACTCAGCCATGAAACCATAAGGGTGGTCCCATGGATAAGGTAGAAGAATGTGGCCTGAGAAGTCTGGATGTAGTTTCTGATGAAGCTTTGTGTTTTCTGGGTTCTGTTGAGTCGCTTAATGCAGTGACCTGAGTATCTCCTGTTCCCACGTGCAGGTCCAGAAGACCACGTGTGTGTAAACAAGCATCTCTACTCCATATATCCTGTCTACTTTGCACCTAATTGTTTTTAAGGAAAGTGAAATACATTAATTCCTCCCTATCTGTGCCTGTGAAGATTTTTTTTTTGTTCCCTTCTCCCCCAGAACCACAATACACCTTTTGTTTCTTCCCATGTAGTATCTTAAAGTTATAGTACTGATCATGGCTCAAGCTCTTCCTTTGAAGCCTTCTATGGTGAGTCATCAACAGCCATACGAGGTTGTGTATAACCATTTTACCTCTTAATTTGTAATGCCAGAACTGTGTTACAGCTTTCTGAGCAGCCATGAGAAGCCAGGGGAAGATTGGTGGCAGAATGAATCTTCTGTCTTGTTCTTACACTCATGTACCTGAATATTTCTTCCTGTAACAACAGGGGGGTCAAAGCCTGTGGATTTTTTCTAAAGTATTTTAGGGTATTGTTTATATTGTTTATTTTAAAAAGACTGATGGTTTCCCAGACCTTTGGGCAGAGTGGGGACAGCCATAATACACTGAGGCATTTCACTAAGGTAAATGCAAATCCTGTCCAATATTATAGTTGCTGTGAAGCCACATCTGTTCAAATACTGCGAGGAATGTGGTTATATCTAAAAAATAGACTGTTTTGGCTGGGATGTCTCAGTCATACCTGCATGTAAACATGTTCAGTTTTACAGAAAATGGAGGCATATAGCTGCTGCTGGAGGCAGGACACTTAGTTATAAATATTATCCTAATGTCAAAGATTTATCATCCATATAAAAGATATAGTGCTTGAAAAGTTTAATCAAAAATAAAAAGCTGCCTTGTCTTTTTTAGCTGTGTAAGGCAAAAAAACCCCAACTTGTCATGAATTGCAGTCACCCCCCCGCTCCAAAGCAGCTTGCTTTTGCTGCTCTGAAAGTTAAATGACTAATGTGCATAATTTATTTGAGCATCTGTGCTAAAAACTTGCATACCAAGTTGTAGTTCAATGTGATCAACAATGGCGAAAATTAGGATTTATCATGGAAATGCTGACGGATGTGAACATGTGGAGGCTAAACCGGTGCCTGACAAACCTTCTTATTGTGCAGCACGAATGGTGAAACGAAGGGGTTTTTTTTCTTTCCTGTTGTAATTGCATTTCCACACACGTGCCCCCACACCCCCCCTTCTCCATCCCACCCCATCACCCGTCGGCTTAATTTTCTCCTTTTCAAATTTGGTGGCTTGAGCTGCACTTCATATTTGGATTCCTCCTTTTTTTCTTTTTTTTGGAGTCTGCATAAAACCTTCTCAGTTGTGTTGTGAGATTTGGAAGTGTAAGATAACCCTGAGTGTGGTGGGTGAGGGAGAATCAGCATCCCCAGCTCAGGCCTGTGCTTTGCAGTAACATGCTCAGGACGGAAGATGGTGCCGGCAGCCTTGGCAGATGCTCTGGCTTTCCCTCCCCGCCTCCCCCAGCCTTTCTGTCTTGCACAGCCAGGGTGCTGTCACCAGGATTATAAATTCTGGAGCCAATTAGCTAAAAAATGTTACAAGTAAAAGGAAAGAAATGAAAAGCTGCCGAATATCTTGATGTGAATATGCCAGTCTCAGAAACTCCTCCTGTGGAGAGCTCGGCTGCGGCCTTGTGCTCCGGCTCGGGGGCAGCTGTCAGTGACGCATAGACACTTCTGAGGCATCTCCTTAAGGAAGGAGCAGTTGGTTTGGGGGGAGCCAGGCAGAGGGAAACAAGGCAAGGCCTTCATAGGGAGCTGTGCTGATAATACAGGATCTGTTAAACATTGTGAAGCTCCTGAGGGTGTGTTTGTGCCTCGATAGTGTTCGTTCCATTCTCCTTGTCCACAGGATTTCTTGTTGAAGCGAGTTTCTTGACTCCCTTTTTTAAAACTCTGTGTCTGACTGACTGTGTGGCTCTTGCACGGGCATCACAGGGGAGAAATGTGTCTCTAGTCAGCTCGTCTCTGTTTTGGTGTTTTCTGGCAGTGGTGGTGCAGCCATGCTCTCTTGCTTGGAAAAAATCCTGGTGGTTTTTGGGTGTTCTTTTGCAGGGACGTGTTGCTCCTTATGAAAGGAGAGACCGCTGGAGATGGGTTCAGGAGGGATTGGCAACTGGTCTGGTTATTTTATTGCTGGTTTTGACTTGGTTGGTGGTTTTTTCCTAACTCTAGCTATACAAGACCTAGTAGGATCTGACATTCAGCAGCCCCCTTTGGGGCTGGTGCTTGGTCAGAAGGCTTAGGTGTGGTGCTCCTATTGGAGTCCAGAACAGTGTTCTAGCAAAATGTTACTTCCTTTCTGTCATATTTTATGTATGGACTGTTTTTATGTATTTTCAATATTTCAAACAATGTTCACATATTCATAAGTTTTAAAATATGTTCTCACTGTTGAAAAATGGAAATCAGTAAAGAACCAAACCAAAAACAACGCAAAAAGCCCCCACCCTGCAAAAAAATCCCCCCCAACAAACTCTCCTAGCTTTCCTTTTATTCAAGCAACAAAAATCAAATTCTTACGAGTGAAATAACTACTGAAGAGGCTTTCTGTTTCTCAGCCAGAAAAAGCTTTTGAAATATTTATGGAAATAAACCAAAATGTGTCCCTTTCTGGCTGTACAAATGAGGGATTATTAGATCTAGCCTATGGCAGTTGTAACACACAGAAGCTGAAGTATCTAAGAGTGTATGTGTTAAGGAAATACTGAGGGGTTTTGTGGTTTTTTTTGTTTAAACTGGGCCCCTTGGACAAAGCATTGTGTATCCACGGGTTATCCAAATTACAGAAGTCCTTCTTGCACCTTGCTTGGGAGGTAAAAATTGGTACCCAGGCAGTGCATTGAGTGACTCTTGGAAACCAAATGTGTCCTTTATGGTGATGTATCTATATCTACTTGAAGGCAAGACTGAAGTCACTTCGTAGCCCTTTCTCTTGTGGCTGGGAGCGTGGAGCAGTGCTGCTCACCTCCCCTCCTGCTGAAAGAATCTGGATGTTCTGCTCAAGGATATAATTGCAACACAGGTTGTGTGGCTGTGTCACAATCCCAGTTTGAGTGAACTCACTCATCTGGGTCTTACGCCTTGGTTTTCATGCTACAAATCCAGCCCTGGTGTAAGAACTGGAGCTTGTTGAAGTGTGTGTTTTGATCTTTCAGAGAGGAATTGGTTTGTAGGGAGAAGTAAACCCCTTTTATTAGACCGACTGATAGGATTAGCAGGCAGACACGTGCTTGGGCACACAGCCAGCACTCAGATCTGAGATAGAAGCAAAAACCTTCAAGCTAAATGCAGGTTGAGAACAATTGCTTTGAGTTTAACTTGCTTACTCGATGAGATGATTTGAGAGAGAAGGTAGTGGGCACCTGTGGGATGGGGAGAGGTAACAGCCATGAGATGAAAGGGCTGCTGGCATCTGTGAGGAGGAGAGACTTGGTCTAAATCCTTCTGATCCATGGCCAGGGTTTGGATACTTTGATACAACAAGCAATTAGTTGCCTGAACTTTCCTGCATATGGGAGGACTTGGAAGCAGATAGATGGCGTGTGTCATGTTTTTGCTGGAGCCATGTCCCAGTAAATACGATTTCTCACTGACTCAGCACTGGTGTGTCAGACTTGTAATTAAGGGGCTAGAACTTCAATTTTATATTAACCAAAAATACTATTTTCTATGCTGTCAATAAAATAACTTTATCATATTGTTTGACTTATCTCCTCTGGGCACCCAGCTGCTGCAGCAGGTCTGGGCCTGTCATTACAATGACTCTTGAATTCCAGTTTTGCTTCATTTGTCCAGATGTATTCCAGGAAAAACTCTGTTTCCTGGGACATGGTATTTCTGCCTCCTGCGCTTGTGAGTACTGCAGGCTGTGCTGATGCTGGGAGAAGCCAACTGTAGATACCAAGTGGGGTGTTAGTGTTTGTGCCAAAATCTGTGGCTCTCTTAAAAATTCTTTTCAAACAAGCCACAACTGTGTCCTATTTAATCACTGTTCACCTGCTGCTGTGTTACCCAGTGTCATTGCATGGTGTGTAGTGCAAGTCTCTAACTTGACTATTTGAGAGTAAGGTATATTTTACCAGTGTGTTTGTCTAGTTTTTTTTCTTTGCTGATTCCATCCAAAAGGGAGATAAGAACTGTGATTACAAAAAAACAAGCAACAGTAAGATAACCTGGGGCAAAGTGGTGCCTAAAAATACTTGATGTTTTTAAGCTAATTATGTTTTATATTGCTGGTGACCTTTTGGAAACCTTTCATTTGCATGAATTGCGGATGCCTCCAAAGAAATGCCTTTATGCAAAGAGAGAAAATGCACCCCAGTCATCTCCTCAAACCCAGAATACAGGTCTGCTGGCTGCAGAACATGTCCCTTTTCAGAAGAACTTCATAACGTGCCTGTTCTGAACTGCAGCGAGAGCTTTGCTAGGTTGGGAAGATGAACACCCAGGTTGTGTCTTCTTACCAGGCTGCTTCTTGTAGGTGGGGGTTTTGTGTTTAAACAGTGGCACAGGGACATTCTTGAACTTACAGAGGATGTATTCGTTAATACTTAGTCAGAGAAAATGTGAAATTCATTCTGACTCCCTTGGGAAATCTGCAGCTCAGTGGCAAACTTGTGAATGATGGAATACAGATGTTGTTTCAGATGAACCTGCCAAGTAGAAGGCAGAAATTCCTCAGTTTCTGCAAGCTTTTAATTTGGATTTAAAAAAATTTCTTCTGAAGTTGTTACTTCACTTCCTCTCTGAATTAGTGCAGAAGGTCTTGAACTGAATCTAAGAGTGTGAGGCTGGGTGAAGCTTTAGTAATTTCTCTTTTTGCATCCTCTGGAGGATTGTCTAATTCCTGAATGAGGACTGAACAAGAGAGAGAAGGGTAGTTGCAGCTCTCATGGATAATGTAGCTGTCATTGGGGTTGACAGAAGTTGCAGTTCTTCCTCCTTGCAAACCCAGCAGTGCTGGTCAGGTAGTCTCAGACTTCATTGGTTTTGATGCTTTGAAAGTGAAGTGAGTGATATCTTTTAACGTGTACAGAGTTTGAAGTTCCTCATGTCCTTAAAGGACTCAATCAAGCCAAGGAGTTGGTGTAGATGCCACCGTGTTGGATCAGTCAGGCTGTTTTTTCATTAATTTATTTCCACAGTGCTTTTAAAGAGTATGTTCCTTCTCCAGTTATTCTACTTCTGTGAAAAATAAGACCATCTTTATCTCTGCTGCCACACTGTAGAAACATGCCCTGTTTAGAGTAGTGCTTTGGGTCTTAGGGCTTTGAATCCCGAAAGAAATGGTCTTTCATGAACCATGCCACCACACAGAAGACTGTATTGTAGCAGAAGTAAGTAGCAAAGTAAGGCTGGGTGTATCCAATGTGATTCCTTCTCCGTGGTTTAAAAATGAGCTAATCTTTCTAAGCAACCATGTGAATCACCAGCAGTCCAAAAAATGGTGTGGCACTGTTGTGTTTTTATTTAATAGAGAGAAGAATTGAAGAATCCATAAAACCCTTGGCACTTTGCTGATTGTTACTGCTATAGAAGTCATTTACATGTTCCCATAGTGAGATTTATACCACTGTGTGCTCATCCCTGAGTCAGAAGAGGTTTATGTCAGGTGGTGTGCAGGAAACGAGACACTGACGAGTCTTAGAGCAGAGGTGAAACAGGACTTAAAACTGTTTTTCCGAGAAGGACCCTGATGATGGGAGCGATAATGTGCCCTCTGGGTGTTTACACCTGGCTTAGACTGGGTCCTCTCTGGAGTATGGAGTTTTTTCTAACTGTACAAGGCCATGTGTTGCTGCTTATGGTCTGTAGTGTAGTGTTTCTGCAGAGCATTAAACTCCCTGAGTTAAACAGGATGGGGGAGAGTCTGGGTGAAATTGAGACCTGTGTATGGTAGGACTGCAGAAATATTCAAAGCTCAGTGGACCTTTGGAAGCAATTTTGTTTTCAGCTCTGGTTCTGACCAAGGACTCGCTTCTCTGAGACATAGACCAGTGATCTAGCCTCTGGCTTGTGGAAATGAGAGTTCACAAGGCTCACAGTAATACTACCTAAAGCTTACCTTTGCCACTGCTTGTGCAGGGCTTTCCCAAAGTGCAGCTCACATTGCTTGCAACCCCTAAAGCTTTTGCCTATGCCCCAAAGAGCTATTTCAACTTCTGCTTAAAATAAACATGTTGTAAAGCAGGTGAACCTTCTTTTGCTTCACTCAGCTTTGTATCCCATTCATTAAACAGTATCCTATCTGTGGGAACAGTATCCTAACTATGGGAACTCTCCTAAGGAGAGAAGAACCTGGCAGTATTTTGGTTCTGGAGCAGACTGCTATGCAGAGACCTACCTTTGACTCCTGTGCAGTTCATGCTTGTGCTGTAGGAGTGACAGAGGGAGAGGAACAGTTGTGAGAACAGCTTTGTTTTGGCACTGAGACAAGAAGTTGCTTCAACAGTCAAAGCATTGACTGAGCATGAATGTGCTGGTTTGCCTTACATATTGTAATGGTATGTATTGTGTGAGTAAGAGAGTAGGTAAGGCAGAGAGCAATCTAGAAATCATATGTTCCAACTCCATCTTCTGCAGAGAAGAGGTGGAGTGCGAAGAAAGTACGTCATGACTGCAAAACCACATGTGAGGGATGAGTAAATCATCAATATTTCAGCTCACCACTTTTATAAACAAATTCTAGAAAGCGAGAATGAAAACCTGAGGAAACAATGCAGAAGAGAGAGTCTGTGTGTGTTAATGTCCCCTGAGCCCCTAGCAGGCAGAGAAAAGGTTGTTTGAATTTTAAATTGATTTAAATTCCTTTTGATTTTGCAGTCCGTGCCTGTTCTGTGTATATTGTCCCTGGAAAGTGAGCAAAGGATGTTTAAGACTCCCTTATTTTTATGCTTGGCTAATTTTATTGTCTTCCTGTATTTTCCAGCTGTAAATGTTGCAGGCTTTATTGCATTTGAACTGGTTTTAATATAGTAGGTCATAAAAAACTAAGAAATGGGATGTAGTGTCCACTGCAGTGATGTTTTCAGTGCAAGGAGGATGCTTGCAAGTCACTGAAAGGCTTAAACTGAAACTCTGGGATCATCTGCTTAGCGAAGACAGTTCAGAAATAAAAACCCCAACCCTGTCACAGCTGAGAAGGAATTTCATTGTTAAAATATTCCTCCTTTTCCTTTCATCTGAGGAGCTGGTTTATGCATTGAGGCATCAATCCAAATGTGAGGAGAGCAGGGAGGCTCTGTTTCCTTCCTTTTCATGAAAAAATTCAGCAAGTTGTTACACATATAGCTATACAGTACTCTATATATATATAGCTATTATACAGTGGAGCTGTGACCCTTCATAGCTGACTGCTCATTTTTAACCACGAGCTATGAATGGACCTGTCTTTATACCTTCTGAGCTACACGAGCCATGCGTATGCTGGTGCTGTTCCTGCAAGCTCTAAGCTATCAGGAAGGATTCTTTGCTTCTGCAAATCGAGCTGAATGATGAAAACCATTGGAAGCTCGTTCCTACCTTCCTGCCTTGGCTGCTTGAACAAGGACCTTCTCTGGGGAAGAGGAGTAAGCAAGCAGTCCCTGTACTCCAGGGATTCTCTGCCCATCGCAGGATTGGGTTACAAATGTGATGAGGAGCAGTTCTAATCTGTCTGTTAATTGCAGTTATTCTTTCTACAGCTCACAAGTCTTTAGAAATATGATTTCACACATCTGCTTTCAGGAGGTCAATTACTCCTGCTTGTATTTTAAAGTTAAAACAGCTTGGGCAGACAGAATGTTGCTGGAGGATGGTTCCATGGATATATTTGACACTTCTTAACTGTTGAGTATTTGGCTTTGAAACTTCCTTCAGAGTGGCAAGAGATCTCCACGTGGGTCAGAGCTTCATTTAAGACTTTTAGACATTAAAACTGTTTGAGAAGTGATGCCTGTGGTATTGTCTGTTAGTTCAGATTTCATCACACTTTACCAGATAGTAAATGTTCCTGTAAAATGTTTATGATGATTTCTGTAAGTGACAACTCCAGTTTCCCTGTCAGAAACTGGCATTTCTCAGCAGCTGCTTTATACTGAGTTCCCCTTTCAGCACGAGCTGAGAGCCACGAGGAAACAAAGCCTGAGCAGGATTTCTTGGCTCCTTTACCATATTAAAACAGGGACTGTTTGTTTGTTTTTCTGCCTCTGTTTAAGAAAAAAACAACCAAAGCCCAAACAACCCCCCCCTGAATCCACCAGAATTATTAAACCAGTGCCTGTTTGTGTAAAATGTCACAAATTTGGAATGGCTTAAATCACAGTGTCTGAGGCACTGTGAGTGTGTTGGAATTCTCTGTTGGCTAAACAGAAGCCTCCATGTAAAATTTAATGACTCTACAGGCTGTCAGTAATGTCCATGATAAATAAGTTGGTGTTTTGTTTCTACAGTGATTTAATGGTCATAGAACTTGGGCCCAGAACCATGTTAAATAAAGCTATTTTAATAATTGCTTTATTGCATCCATTTAATCATTCTTGGAGCCAACACATATCTGTTTGGAGTGTGCAAGATGGGCATCCCATCACTCATTCACCTTCATCTGTGTCTAAACATATACCTGGGTAGCAAACCTTTTCCTCCTTTTGAGTCAGTGTTTTCACAGTGCTCCTTGATTTCTACAGCGGGGAAAAGGGAATGAAAAAAGAAACTTGGAAAGCCTTGACTGCGTGTCTTCCTGGGTAAACTCTGCATCACGTTGCATTCGAGTTCTTGTATCTTTAACTGGAGTTTTGAAGATAGTGGGAAACAGAAGGTGCCCAGTTGGCTGCTCTTTAAACCCTCAAAAAATTCTGTTCTAAAAGGGTGAAAGTGTTTTGTGTGTGCTTTTTTTTTTTTTAAAGCATTAAGGTTGTGCCTGCTGAATTTATGGAAGTTGCTGTTAGACTAGAAAAAACAGTCAATTTACCATGGAACTTAGAAATAGATGAAGCTTCATCAATTTGGGGGTTAGTTTTGCCTAATGATACTTCTTCTCCAGTGTCCTTTAGTATGATAGTTCACAACTGAATAGAGTTCAAAAGAAATCTGTCCTTATTCCAAGGGAGCCTTACATCTCTTCAAGATTGACATTCTGCCCAACAGAATAGCTGATGCTGCATCTCAGGGATGCAAAAAATAATCAACCCCCCAGCATTAAAATCAACAAATCTTTTTGCTATTTGCTTTCATTTTTGCTGATGCTGCCAATTTATTAAGGTTCTTCTTTGGAAGAATGAAGGTCAGTAATTTACTATGAAACTCCACATCTAGGAGCTGGTAGTTTAGAGAAACCCTCAAGTGTTGTAAGAGATGTGATAACAGTAGCCAACTTTTACTTATACTGTTTAGCTTTTTTCCTTTAAGTAAATAGGATATGGTTACTTAGGAAAAGAGCATTTCACTTTTTTTCAATGTATCTTAGGCTTCCTTACATGTACAAGGGTTGTTAGGGCTTTGTAAGTGTTGCAAGGTGTATTATGTTTGAGCTACTTCTGTAACAGAAGCTGGCTTATGTAGCTTGGTAGACCTATCTCTAAATAGTTCTGTACCTTAGAAAAAAATCCTCTTTTTGGAGAGTTTGCCCTTGTAAATGTGGGGACAAAGGAAAGCCAAAACCTCCTTTTTTGGCATTATAAGAGTTTTGGGTTACAAGCAGTGACCGCCTAGCCAGCAGTAGGTCTGGTGTGTTCCCACCTTGCACAGCTCTGCTGCTGGCATGTCTGTGTGCAATGGGAGGCTCTGCTAAGCAGAGAACTGGCATGAAGTGGAAAGGAGTCACAAGTTTCTTCATCTGGGAATCAATGCAGCACTCATATTCTTACCTTTTCCTTTTCCTGGCATCCCAGCATTGTCCACTGGAAAGGAGAAAAGAGGCTTGAGCTATGCCCAGGTGTGTAGGAAAGGTACTAGAAGAATGTCTTTTGCAGCACATGTTTTGGCAAGATGAGTTAATGTGTTTTACTGCTCCACAGGGGAAGCCACAGATTTCACCCAGGTTCTTTTCATCTGTCTTTAAATGCTGGTCACAATTTCATCTGCTTTTTTTCCCTCTTTTTGTCCTTTTGTTTTTTTGGCCCTTCTTCAGTCCCATATGACTGAAAGGTCTGCCATCCCTTACACAGTCTCTTTGAAATAAACTCTTGCATGTAGAAACTACCAGCTGGGAGACCACTGGATGCCATGTAGCATTCATTTCTCTGCTGCACTGGGTAATGATTTCCTGGTTCCAGGAGCAGGAGATTAAAATTCTGGTGAGAGGATTTGCCCCTTTCCTCACTCAGCAAGGCCCCTGTGCTAAGGCTCAATCACTTCCTCTGCAGCAGCAGGAGCAGAGGTAATGTGATACTGTGGTCATTCAATCAGAGGTAGAAATGCTTTAATCTCTTCTATTCTGTTTGATAAATGCTTTTTTCTTTGTTCTGAATTCAGATCTCTAGTGTTCCTATTGTTGCAGGGATTGGGGGAGAAAAGAGATCATCCTGTCCAGTTAAGTGTTCAGTGATGATGCCTTCCTTGCTTCCCAGGGGTGCTTTGTGATTTAGAGAAATGCAGTTGTGGGAAGGGCAGAAAAAGCACAGGAAAGAAGGTGGGACTAGCTGGTAAATCGAACCACAGTTTGGAGCCTCCCTAAAACAAGGGCAGCTTGTCTCTTGAGTGACTTTTATTTGCAAAAGCACAGTAGAGATCAGAGCAGCTCCTGCCTCGGTGTGTGGTCTTTGCTCTGAATAGTCAGGATGCTCAGTATTAATTTGGCAGATGAACTTCTGACCTGTGCAGCCTCTTCCTCTTTTGCCTGAGCCATGGGAAAGTGATGCTGTGGCCATGTCTGATGACAAGCAGGGCTGCAAGGTTGGGGCAGCTCCCTAAGGTGTCTCTGATTTTGACCTATCTGTTCCTCTTCATTGCAGCAGTTGCACAAAAAAAATGTGATGGATGAGTATTGACTTTGCTGCTTTATTTTGTTCCCTTTGCTATATTGACATGAGTTAATAGGGCAGAAGCAGAAGACAGACTTGGTACAAAGTGGAAAGAGATTTAATGTCAATAGGGATTGTAAGATAAGAAATACAGCATTAAGGGTGAACACACAAGAGACTTAATAGGTAACCAAACCACTCGATGTGACTACAGGAGACAGACAGCGACCCAGAGCTGTAAACTCCCTTTTCTTTGGAAATACATTCCCTTGTTTGGTGTGATGTATTCCATGACACTGGTCATTGGCTTTTCTCCACGCTGTCAAATTGCTGAAAGACTGGGGTTGTTGTCTTTTATAGTGCTGTTAAAATGTTTCATAACGTTGGCTTTACGAGTTTTTGCATGATTAGTTGATGAGACTATTAAAGAGGAGAGCCTCCATTTTTAATAATTGTACTAGGTCCATATGCCCCCTTGATTTGGCCATATTAAAAGTGGAAGTGAGCATGCTAAGTGAAATTTAAGCTTGAAGGTGATTGGAAGTGGAAGGCAGAACAAATTCTGATGGAGTAATAATAGCTCACCCAGGCCCAAAAGGATGTAGATCATTTAAGCTACTTAATAAATGGAGTGTGTATTCAAGAATTTTAAAGCAGACTTTAGTGAGTAAGGAGCCCATTGGAAAGATACTCCTGGCTGTACACCCAGATGAAGAAAAAAAAAAAAAACATTTTAGATGTTCTTGTGTTCTGCAGTTCAAAAAAAATCATTGTGATCTGTAGCATAGTTTGAAAGGCTGAAGAAATGCTCTCATTGGTATCAGGAAACGATTTGAACATCTTTAAAATAAGTGATGTACTGCTGCTGTACAATGCATTGTTGGATCCTTAGAATGTGGCTGAAAGGAGACTGCCAGGGGCAAGAAGCAGCCCTGGATAACAAATTGCAGCAGGTATTTGGAACCTAGCTAAATATACGCTCACTGGAAGATGAAAGGAGACTCTTAGTATCTCTTATAATTATGTAAGAGGTGAGTTGTGCTCCTGGCAAAGTTATTTGAATGTGTTGACAATTGAAAAATGAGTAGTTTAGGTAAATATTGGAAAGGGAGAAATGATTGAGAGTGCTTAGACCAAGTTGGGTTATCCATAGACGTGTGTGCTGTAGGTATGGGGGAAAATCTGTTAAGGAAAGGCCTATTCCTTTGGACAACTTCTGAGCTAGTTTTCCTTTGAAAGCTGGTTTTTTATATGGGTGTTCCGCAATTTTCAGCTGACATAGTATTTGTGGCATTTTAATGTTCACTGAAAAGGGGCATCTGCATACATTTCTGCCTGGTTTGGCTGATAAAGCCCTTCTGTTTTTGCACTGGACTTGGGCAGAACTAGAAGAAGGAAGAAGCTTCAGTTGGTGCACTGCAGGGCAAAACATTAATCCTATGCTGCAGATGAATAACGGTGTGAGCTGGAGAGCTCCCAAGAGAGAACCTGTCCTTTGTGATCTTCTCAGGAGAAGGGAAAGAAAGCAAACTTCTTTTCCTGCTTCAGATCTCACTTTTCCTTTGGGTTAATGTCCTCATACCTAAACATGCAGCAAATGATCCCTGCCTGGTTCTTCCAGAAATATGAAATCTGTTGGTGAAGGACATAGTTACACAGGTGAGTATCTTGGTGAGGATGCATCTGACACTGAATTTCAAATGAGATCTTGTCAAGCTAAAGGCTTTACTGGCAGATATTTACCCTTTTGGTTGCCTCTATATTGCTGCTAGAGAAACAGCATGTAGAAGCAGGGGGGAAAAAAACAGAGAGATGATTTATCCAGATGTTAAATGTTTTGAAGAGAGAAGAAAAGTCCCCCCAGACAGCATTTCTCTTATCTGTGTGACTTGCTTCTCCAGTAATTAATATATCTGATTCTATTATTTATTGAGTAATGAAAATGATAAATGCAGATGAAGAAAGCAGGGAATGTATTGTTCGCTTGCTAATGAGAATTTTCTAGAGCTCTGATCAGGATAACTGCAGATCAAAGCTTCAGTGAAGTCAGCCACAAGATGGCAAGCTAAATATCCCAACTCTTAACACTTTTGGACAGCTTCTTTCTTTTACACACCCTGTTGGTGTGTAAGTTCTCGTTTGTGTTTTTTGGGGAAGGTTGATGTGTCTTTGGTTTGCCTGACATGTTTTGATGTATCACTGTAGTTTGAAAACCCACTGTGAGATCCTAATTTATTCCCAAAATATACTGACGTTTTTGTTTGCCCTACATTAGGTCTTTGCCTAGATATTAATTATTGCTACCATGTTATGCAAATCCTTTTCTAAATACATTTAAAATAAATTTCTAAATAATTTAAAATTACAAATGACATGAATTTTCTTGTTGTATATTGTTCACGGTTCTTACATGGCCTGGTAATCTCAAATATAATTTTTTCATGTGTATAATAACCACGGTGGAATGAGCTTTTCTCATCCTCCTTAGCTTTGAGTTGTGCCCAAATAACATATGAATGATCAAGAACTGCACTGTTAAAATGAAACCTAAACCTCTTCAGTTACTTATTCAACAAGGACAAACACCTTTTAAAATGTTGATTGGAAAAGTGTTGAAGAATTTCACAGGACTTTGGGTTACTCTAGGCTTGCTTTTATTAACAACTCAGAGTTGGGCCATCACCTCAGTGAGTGGTAACTCAAATGTTATATTTATGATCTTACATATTCCTTTAACACATTACATAATAGATGAAGTCCCCTCTTTTGGTTGGCTGAAAGTCCATACTTTTCCTTTGTCCTCTATTCTTTGGGTATCAGTGATTACACAGTCTTGGTCTTGCATTGGATCTTAGGTTCTGCTGATCCATCTCGGAGGTCACTGTCTCCTTCTTTCCCAAGGTCTCAATATTCAATGTTAAACAACTAAGTTCTTTGAACTCTACTTAACCATAAAATACCTCATTCTTCCTTTAAACTGAAATACTTAATCATTTCTATTATATTTGTGCACCTACCCATGTCAATCTTTCATTTGTAACTATCTACTGATTAGCTTGGCTGAGGACTAACTCCTCCATGGAAAGGGCTGCACACAGGACACTAAGGCAGCTTTGTAGGATTAGAATTTAGTGTTTAAAATCACCAGTGATTGCATGGCTGCAAACATACTGTATCATTAATCCTATTCCTTCATAATATAATTAACGGTAATGTACTTTTGTACTAAACTCTATTGTACCTTAACATAAAGGGCTGGAATGGTTCAGTGATGGGTTTCAGCGAGAACCAATCTGCCTGGTGCATTTTCCCTCTGATTTGGTGTAACTTTTGGCTGTTGCTGGTTTTGCCTTGCACTGCATCAGGGTGGAACCCCAAAGGGCTGCACGGTGCCGGTGTGTGGTTGGGGGATGTGGGAGGTAGATGCTGGTCTGAGATGCTCACAGGGACAGCACTTCTGCAGCAGTTTGAGTACTGGCCGCCTTGTAGTAGCAGTGTGGTGTGACGTGGTGTAGATGTCGTGTGTGTTTTGCTGTAATAGTTCACGTTTATTTTTTGTGGTTCTTATAAAAAACGAATATTTTGAGCATTTTACATGATACAACTCACTGAAAAATGACTGTACACTGATGATAGGTCATATCAATCCAACTTGTAACACCACTTAAAATAAAAAATAAGTAGACTGAATGTGTGATTTATTGTAAAGCCTGAGTCTTCCCACAGACTGTCATCTGGTGATGCTCAGAAATATGGCGTAGCTGTCTGCTCCTGTAAAGCCTTTAGGCATTGACAAAACGAAACCTATTTAAACTTCTTTTGAAAGGCTGTGTTTCAGTTTTTATCTGTTTACTACTAGGTGGGGCAAAAGAAAGTCAGACAATAGGCTAAGTGTTTGTTTCCTACCCATTCTTGGCAAAAGTGTGAATGATGAATTTTACTCTGAATGAAGAGGAGAATTATTTGGGGTAGGCTTTTATTAAAGCCACGGCATATACCAGTATTTCATGTTGTACATGGAGTTTCCCTACAAGAGCAAAGCTTAGATTTGGAGTAGCAGTTGTGAGACTAAGTGTTGGTGTCACTCCTCTTGGCCCAAGCTGACACTTGGTTTCTCTGAGCCTTCCTGGTGCAGCGGAGACTTCATCCCAGGGGAAATGATGCTCTTTTCACACTGCCCGTCTGGTGCAGTTAACATAATTCCAGTTCTGTAGTGTAGCCTCAGCAAACTGTCAGCTGGTACTGGCTTTGAATGTCCCTAATTCTTCCAACTTCAGTGGTCACCTCTTGGAATTGGATGTTGTGGGAAGCATGGGTGGCTGCAGCATCTGCTGTCCTTCATAAAAGAGCAGTTGCTGTTGCAAGTGAGGTATATCACAGTTAATCTGACTGTTGGATATCTTTGTGGGCAGATGGAGGCTGTTCTGCCTGGAGTTCAGGCCACTTTGGGGCCAACAGAAGTGGTGAATTCAGACTGAGGGCAGTTTGGTCTGGAGTTTTCATAGATGGCTGCTTTTCAGATATGTTGTGAATATGAGTGTTACAAATATGAATTTTCTCACTTTGTATCTTTATCAAATGTGTCACAAGGTACAAATTGGTTGATGGTCACAGTTAGAGTCAACGTAGCTGGAAGAAGCTAGATCTCTCTTTTAAACCTTCCCCCTGCAAGAGTGAGTTCTATTCAAATCTGTGATCATGGCCAAACAGCTATTATTCATCAAAAATATGAAGGAGTGTTGTGATCAGACTTATATTCAAGGCTGCCATCGGTTTTTTGGGTGTTCAGGCAGAGGTGGCCTTGTGCAAGCTTCTCATAGCTACTGGATAGTCATATCCTGACCCAGTGCCTGGGACAACCTAACTGGTTGATTTGTCAAATAAATGTTGTCAGTTATTCTGCTGTTGGGTACCGTGGCGATTAAGCTGTTACTCAAGAAAATTGTTTCTATCCTTTATTAATTTTACCTGGATTATTCATCTATCAGTGTCATCATGAGAAGATGTGATGTGTATTCATTCTCATGGGCAGTCTCCATCTGCTTTCAAAGTGTCACTCTGAGATTAGCATCTTTGTTTATAGAATTAAATAAGAGAACAGACTTCTCTTAAATCTCAGGCTTGGGTCTGTACATGTTCACGGCTTGAACCTTTGACTGTTTACAATTAATAACCTTTTGTGTACCAGACTAAACTTTTAACATCCCTTTGGCCAGCAGATGCAGAGATGTCAAGGTATTTACATTGAACGGAGTGCATTGTAGCAGGATTTTTCCTAGGCTACCAGACCAGCTTCTTTATTTAAAAACAGAAGATATTTAAAAACCCATCTTTTTGGACTGGTTTCATAAGGCTGTGAGGCTTGTGGTGTTCATGGGTCTGTGGCCCACCCATCTTGGCTGCTTTGGTCACACTGGAGAGAAGGGCAGGTCTTTTAAAGCCAGGAAGCTTTGTCAAACCAGCAATGGAGGGACTGAGCGTATTGCTTTCACTCAAGCAAAATGCAAAGCCAGTTGGCTTGCTCTATTTAGTCAGTGGCAAGGAGAAGGGTCTGTGCTTTCTTTAGCCCACACGTTCATAAATAGCAGAGAATCTGGAGACAGAACATGGGGAGGTGAGGGAAGAGGAAGCATGGATGGTGCAGGGCTGATGAACACGTCGTGGGAGGACGTTTGATTTATTACCTTGTGGGAAGAATCAGTAGATATACAACAAAAGCCCAAGGGAAATCTGGCTTTTCTAGTTAGGTGCTTTTGTGGACTGCAGAAGTATCTGATGTGCGTGTGCATAAGATGATTTCACATGGGCAGAGAAGGCTGCTGGAAGGTGACTTGCTTAATAATAGCTGCTTAAAGAGAGTTGTATCTTTCCCCTGACATGCTTTTTGTGACTGAGCAGGTTGAGACCATAATTGATTTTTCTTAAACACTCTTTTTCCTAATGAGTGTGCAGCTAAAGACAGACATTCCAGTATGGAGAATTTTGTTTTGTGTCTTCTAAAGTTGTATCCATTGACTTTTTTCTTTCTTTTTTTTTTTTTTTTCCTGAGGATTAACAGGCTTGGTGGTGTGCTAATTATAAAGAACTTTGTGGCAGAAAATTGCAAAAGAGACTGTTGCGGTGGGTGGACTGTAATGTACTCTGCATTTTTGAACTAAACTCCTTTGGCTTTAACTCATATCTTAAATGTTGAGTTCCTTTCTCTTTGGCTCTGTATTGCCACTTCAGCTATGGACCAAAATGTCTGTGGTCTCAGTAAGAATTTCAGACATCTGGTATCTATTCCAAGCAAGAGCATTTGAAAGTTCAAGAAGAGACTAATAACAGAATTGAGAGGGGCTGGAAGAAAGGTTTGATCCTTCAGCTGTGCCTGTGCTTGGGATTCAATGGGCGTGGTTTCAATTAATTATTAAATTCTTGTACTGCCTCTCTCCCCTGAACCTGCCTCCCTATAATTTTTGGTCAATATTCCCTCTTATTTGGCATCCTTCCCTCTTCCCTTTTCTCAGCCATTGTGCTTGTCTTTGGTTCTCCAGGGCAACGAAGGTTTCTGGTTTCTTCTCTGGTGGCCTCAGTGCCTTCTGGCCGCCTTCTCAGAAGCCTCTGCTGCTTCGTGTGGCAGAAAGGAAGCTGAAGTGACTAGAAATTAGAGCTGAGCTCAGTGCCAACAGCCAAAAATAACCTCCAGTTTTAACTGTTGACTTTTAAAAATCGGTTTCTTTCCATAAAAAAGTTCTAAATAATGCCAAGTCTTACGATAACATATATGGCTTCCTTAGATGTCAAATATAATTCTGTTGTTTAAAAATCCCCAAAACTACAGAGCTCAGTAACTCATACAATGTGTGCTTACCTAGTAGAGACTGAAATGTTACTTTTGAAGTTTACTTTTACAGAGAGGAGGGAAAAAGGCTTTTCTAGGAAGCCATGAAGATACTCTTCTGTTTGTTCTGATTATTCTGGTGGAACATTTCTGGAGGAGGATGCATAGAATTATGTCTATTAATCACTTTTACCCAGAATAACAATTTATGAAATCTAATAAACAATAATGTTAGATCAGTCCCCAAAACAATAAGCTGTTTCCTGAAGTGATGCCCATGGCAAACACTCATTGGGAACCTGTGAGTAAAATGTCATCCCTGCAGATGTCCTTTATTGCTAGACAATGCCGGGGTCCATGCGTGCAGACCTTTCTTATTTGGATCTAACAAGATGTTTTCCAATTAAATGGACTTCTTATTGAAAACAGACATATGAAAGTGTCTTTTATGTGAACAGTCACTGCAGAAAGCGTGCTGCAAGAGTGACATTCAAACAGTGCTCCCAATAGAGAGTTGGATTTTCTTTCCCCTTGTCACGGTATTCACATCTAATTTGTTTCAGAAGAGTGGGTGTGGAACAAGCCTGTGTTCTGCTCAACTGTTGAACCAAAGTACAGAGTTAGTTACTCCTAAAAGAGTTGCTGATGCCTCAGTAGCACCTTAGTGCCAAAGATGATGAAATGAAACATTTCTGGCTTTCTGCACTAGAACTTGGTGAAATGATGTTGGGTACATTGTATATCTTGGAAGACTTCTTGTATCTGCCTTGATCACCCTACATTTCCATTGCAAAAAGTCCACAGAATGAGGAAAGGCCCTGTACCACCTACAGCTGCTTGCTGGCTCTCTGCTCTACTTCAGCTTTAATATTGTGTTATAGATCTAAAGGCATTAAACTTTGTCTCTGGGGTAGCTAAATTACTGTTTGGCTTGTTATTACCCTGAGACCATCAGACGAGAGGGATCTCATTGTTTCAGTTGCTTAACAAAAACACAAAGTGGTTATTATCTTAATTAGTTTGGAATGTAATTTAATTCAAGATGTAACAAGTGGGTATAAAAACAGGTGGTAGGGGAAAACAAGAAGGAATGATAAGCCTCGCTGAGTAGACTGCAGTAAGTACATCTAGGTGGGTTTTAGTAGTTTAACTGTTTTGAGTGTTGAAATCCCTTATCTGGAAAAAGCTCTTTTGTAGATGAGACAGCTAAGACAGAGTTAAATAGGGTTAATAAACTGGGTTTAGAGATTAGAATGAGTATTGCTGACTGGGTTTTCATTTTGCATCGCAGAATGATACAGTTCCCAATAAAGTGCTCAGTAAACATTGACATATTTTTGTATTAGTATCTGTTTCCCTTGGGTTGAGAGGGTGATGGATAATAATAGAAGCAATGGCTGAATTCTGATTCAGTCACTTTTCCCTGGAGAGTTGTTGCTTTGTGTCTTATGCTTTGTGATAGACTTTTTTCTTATGCTGGTGTTTTGAGCTGTGTTTGTGTGCACCTCTTCTGAGCCCAAGGCTCAATTCCCAAGAGACTGTTGGATTTCACTAATCCTGTATAGTTATTCAGGTTATTTTTATTCCTTTTTAATCTCTCACAGGATAGAAGAAGTCCAGAACTGATTCATTGCCAAATGATTCTAAAGGTCATTTACAGTAAAAAGAACAATTTGGTATTTCTCCTATCTTTCCCCTTCAAAGGTTGTCCCTCTCCTTGTCAGATATGAAAGCCTTGTGCAAAATTAAGCCTCTATTTCTGGGGTTTTTTTGGGTAAACACCACCACAGGAGGTATGTACCAGTGGCTTTGTGTATTCCTTAGAAGATGCAGTTGCTCAGCTGCATCAGAAGTTGGCATTTAGCAGGTCAAGTCCAGTGTAAATTGGATCAATGCAGTGCAGGAGTGAGGTTGGCAGAGCTGGATGTAAATATACGTCCCTCTCCAGAACAAAACCTCACTTTTTTCCCCCCCTGAAGATCCAGATTGCAATTACATTTAGATACATTAGCTTAGGCTTCCAGTTCGTCTGTTGACCAGTACAGATTTGTGCTACTGAACTTCTACAGTGATGAAGTAGTTTTAATCAAGCCTTTCAGATGCAAGATGCACAATATTGCTATGTCTGTGTCCCTCCTGCCTTTGAGTGATGTTTGTTTATATCGGATGTTTTCTTGTTTGCCTGCGTTGCTGGCGTGTTATTGCTACACAAAGACGTCAGACTCACCCTCCCTTTTCTCTTTTAATGGAGTGGGGCTTCTAGAATTGGCTGTTCGGTCCTCTGCTGTTATTATCATGAGCTGAGGAAAACTTAGGGTGTTGTCTAGTGGTGTTTCACTTATTTATTCCAAGATTGTAAACAGATTTGCTTCCTGTGTGGGAGTAGAGCGAGGCGCTGGCTTGATTGATTCCTTTCTTGCAGGGACACAGAACCAGGGGGATCTATCGATTCCCCACTGCTAGCTGAACCCAGTTTGGAATATACTTAATTGCTCTTTAACAGACTTCACCCAGTCTAACTTTGGAAACTTTGGAGTCTGCAGCAGTGTTTAAGACGTGTGTGTTACGGTTTAGTGCTGGTTTTAACTACTTCAGGGATGAAGCAGGTCCTAAGGGTGTGCCAGGTCTCCATGCTTGTTCACCTGATATTCCTTTCTTTATATTCCAGATGGTTCTTTCAGCTTTACCTGAACTGCACCATTTTTCCTGCTCTGGCATCTTCTGAACAGGCTGCTGTTTGTTCTCGTTCTTTGATTTTTGGGTGTGTGTGTGTGTGTCTGTGTACACACATCTGCTACAGATTGAGATATTTTTGGCAAGTTACTTTTGGCAACATCCCAGACTTGCAGTCTCAGTTTTGTCCTGTGCCGATGGTGATATTTGGGATTATCTCTTTCTTCCTGTCTTTATGGAGATTTAAGGTACCTCATATGGAAACTCATTAGATGGAATTTGTGTAAGCACTCATCGTGCTTAGGCTTTGATCCTAACTTTTCCAAAGCTAGGATTTTGCTTCAGGATGCCCTGGAAAGACTGTAAATAAACATCTTTGAGTACTTTTGCGCACTACCTTGTGAATGGTGTATAAAGAAGCCTAAAGAACAAGAACTTTTCTGCTCCTTGACTGACAGCCCCCAGCACCCAATTTACCCAACGTTTAAAAATAATGTTTCAGGATTTAGCGAAGAACTTTGGTGTGATAAATGATCATAAGGCTGAAGATGTACTGAAAGATTACCAAAACAAATAGCATTGCTTTTGTGTCAGCCTTGTGCCAGAGAAAAATAATTAATGCAATATCTGGAGTTTAAACTGCATGAGGATGATGCTGTAGTGACTCAGTGCAGTCATCTGAGAACTGAGTTGCTGCAGTTCCTTTGCTGCCTCACCTCTGACGTGGTGACATCCTAAACCATTCCAGCCAGGTCAGCAATGCCTTCACAACTATGGTCTCAGTTTCTCTCGTGTCACATTATTCCTTGTCTTCGTGTCCTTTCTGGTAGCAAAGATCTACTTCTAAGGTATATTAATAAAAAAGAATCCAAATTTTTCAATAATCTTGTCAACTGCAAGGGTTTTTTTCTTTTTCACAGCTTTCACTTGGTATTATTTTCCATTTTCAAGTCACCTTTAGACAAGTACAGAGTAGACGGTTGTGATTGATTGGGACTGTGGGCTGCTTCTCCTTTCTCCTACCCCCGGGTGCAGTGTGACCTAGGGTTGTATTATCATATTCTTGATTGTGTGTGTCCTTTGTGCTGGCACTAGTTGATGGAAAGAATAAAGTAGTTTGTTAGATAAAATTCCAACTTTTTATCTGCCAAACTCAATCCAGCCTTGGGCATTATGGATAAAGCATTTTGGAAAACAGGAAGATGTGTGCTTTTCTCTCTCTCTCTCTCTCTCTCTCTCTCTCTGAAAGTCTCCTGCTGAGGTTGGTAGAAGGACATTCTAACAATAGTCTGTTCTGTAGGAGGTGAATTTGTGTTATGCTATCTATATTTTAGTAGAGAAAGATAGGATTGAATAGTCATAGGACTAAAATGCATCGTAGAAAGATCCATTAGTTAGAAATAGCCTTTGAAGCACGCAGCATCTGCCATGGAGGCTGTGGTAGGAGCCAGTGAATAGCTGCAGCTTCTTGCCCATTTATTTTCATGTGGAAACGCAACGATTTGGAAACATCTGATTTCTTTTACCTGGAAAACTGACAATTTCCATCAGCATCCAGCCCCTTCTCCCCCTGGATGTGCTGCGATCCCTTCCCGAGGCTTCCCGCTTGAGGTGCGGTCCTTCAGGAGGAGAATTTCTTTAGCAGTAAATGAATTTGCTAATGAGCTTTCCTCCCAAAACAGCGAGGAGATGCCAAGTGACATGTTGGGAAGTGCCAAGCAGGAGGGAAATGGCTCTTCTGTGCCGACTGTCATAAACAGGATGTGTTTTGTTTACAGTCCTTACTTGATCTCTATAGTCCCCCTGTCAGGGCTGCGCATGGATGAGGCTCCCGCAATGGCCTGGAGAAATACGAGGTTTCTGAGCCAATATCAAATATTGTGTCAGAGGAGAAAGTGGCTTCAGGCAAAGGAGCAAACAAAATTAAGCAGTGTTTCTTGGATTCTTCTGTGCTTTTCTGGGGTATTTATCATTCTGACTGCGCAGCTGCGTTGCAGTTGACTGCAGAGCGGAGGGAATTTAATAAACTGTGGGGATAGCTGTTGGGTGACTAATTTTAAGAGGAGATGCCTTGAAAAGCCTTTGTAGTGGGATAGTTTTGGAATAGTGACAACAGTTTAAGAGGTACGTTGGAAGAAAACAGTCTTGCAAGTTGTAAAAAGAAGGAAATAGAATAGTTCAGTTGGAAGGGACCTACAGCGATCCTCCAGTCCAACTGCCAAGGAAACAACTTCATTTTGTTTTTTCCTATCATCCCCCACAAAACACCCCCCAAACCAAATCCTTGGCATGGCTTGGGCCAGTTCTTAGCACTACCCTGAGGGGATTCTGCTGACCATCTCAAATCTCTGGTACGGATGCTGCCCAAGGATGGGGTTGGAGTTACAAAACACAGGGGCTGTGTGAAGGCAAGGAAAGGACCTTTGGCTCTTGGCATTTCTGGCTGCTGAACTCCCCTACCATAAAATGCTCCATATACAGTAACATGGCGATGATCTGCTGTTGCTGCAAGTGAACCTTCCCCTTGGCATGACAGAGGATAGACCTGAGGTTCAGTGGCTGTCGCTATGGCACATGCTTCTGGAGGAAAGGCTGTGAGCAATCTCATTAGGTCAGGTTTGATTCTCTTGGGCTTTACTGCCAATAAAAGTTCCTCGCTAGAAAAAAAAAATTGAGCTGTAGCCCAGAGTAATGTGATTTGCATTAGAGCAGATTGGGAACATAAGGCAAATTTTTAAGTATCAGAAGTAATTTAGAGACCAAAGTTTTACAGAAATGTTGCAATACTTAAACATTTTGAGACTGTCTCTGTCTTGGTTTTCTAAGAAAAGACTCTGATGATCAGGAGTTGATGTTGACTTGTTTTTGGCATATATGGATCTCTTCTCTGGATATGCCCTTATACAACATGAATAATTCAGTTGTATTTGTAAATAGATGGGGAAATGTGTTGAGGTGGTAAGCCACGGGTTTCTTTGTTGATAGTCATGTATTTTAGCTGTTGAGGTGTGAAACTAAATTAAAATAAATGAAGTTAAAGTAATGCCACACCATCCCAGGAGTGTGTATGTTCACTTGTTTATCTGCTCCTCTCCAGTATTTCATTGTGCTTTAAAATCAGCTCCTTAATTCCCTGTCATGAAGTTACCAGCTCAAATGTATCTGAAGGGCTGGGGGACATGTGGGCTGCGTTGACTTTCCTGCGGTCACAAAGACCACTACGTTTCCCTACGAGCAGCCTGGTTTTTCAGCCAGCCTCCTGCTGCTGTGCCTGGTGTTGGTGTAATGCATTAGTATTCTGAGATTTTTCTGTTTGCTACCCGTGCAGCTGACAACCTAAAAAGCTAATTGGGATAAGGTGTAGGGAGGATGAGAAAATATCAAAACCCAGACAATAAATTAAATTAATTTGCTTGGTGTATGAGTTGTGTTGTGAAGCGAAGCTCTTTGTGTGCTGTTTCTCACTCTGAAATCAAGAAACAATTTGCTTTCAGAATAAGCCATTCATACAGAGTTTATCTGAACTCCTGGCGGCTGCAGATGTTTTTTAAGGGGTTGTGGAGGGATTCAGTGGTGTGGCCTGGCTCTCTGGGCTCGCTCTGGCTGCAGAAGTGAGAACCGATGACTGGGCTGATGTACGTTGGGATGCTTTTTAAGTCACCTCTTGTTATTGAGGAAAATAAGGGTGAGGAGTTGCTGGTTATGTAAGTTGTAGAATTAAAGATCCTGTTGTTTACAAACTGAGGCTCCAATGTAGGATTGAGTAGTATTTCAGGAAGCAAAGTCATGACTGAAGTACTAACAGACACCCAGGATTTCTAATGTAAACTGTCAGGGTGATTGTAGAAGCCAGCACCTCATAATCTCACAGGGAGAAATAGGTGTTGTTAACCCTTAAATCTGTGAGTCTGAAGGCATTTGCGTGGCTCACTTTACCTGGCTTCCCCTTCCCCATCTGGAGGAAAATAAAAGTGATTTGGCTAGAGAAGAGTTACTGCAAAATAAAAGCTTGCAGAAGTGAAGCTGTCAGCCCAGCATGAGGCAGTCCTCCTTCACACAAACACCATTTAGCTGTAAGAAATGCCGAGTTCACCTCTGTGTGTGGGAAAGCTGTGGGTCTGCGATCTGTGGAGGGGAATACCAATCCAGCTGTTAGCATTACGATTAGTATTTCTTTTGGTCCTAGGCTGCTCAAGTCTAAGGAGAGCAGCCAAGCTGAGGAGTGGTGTATTGTGCTGGGAAATCCTGTTTGGTGCTTTGTCCCAGGCAAAAGGAGAGTGATGGAAACACTAATGGAAACCAGGAAAAAAACCTGAAGGGAAGAAGTGTTTTCCTTGCAGTGTCCAGGAAGCTAGAACTTGATGGTGGCTTCTTGAAATCTTTTTTTTTTTCCCACACTAAAATTTTCAAGGGCTTCCTGCTGTTTAATTGTGAAGAGGCTGTATACATAACTTGAGGTATAAAAGACTTAGCTGACCAGAGGGTTTCAGGAGATCCAGGAACTTTGTGTCCCCAATATATTTTGTTAATGAGTTTCATTGACTTAATAAACCAGATGTGGGAGATTTCTGTGTCTGAAAAAAATGCTGTGTGCTGCAGCTTCTCAGAGCCTGCTGTGGGAGCTCTCAAGCTGTACGCTACTGTCCCGTATCCTTACCCGGTACATGGTCCTACTGACATGCTGATGTGCCATGTCCAATTCACTGTGTGCTGTTTGGCAGCGGTGCAGTGTGTGAGCTGGGGAGCTGGTGTTCCTCACAAGCATCAAAATTACCAACGTGTGCTACAGAACACACGCCTTGACTTGCTTGTCCCTGTCTCCAGGGGCTCCGGGAACACGCCGCCATGGATAGCGGCCTAGGCCTGTCTGTCGCTTTTCCCCTAAGTGCTGCTTCAGACACAGGCAGTGAGCTGGAGGAATGGTTGCAGATGCAGCATCTGGCTTTTCTCAGGAGCTTGTGCCTTCTTCCTGATATGTATTTTGGTCCTGTTACACGAGGGTAGAACAGCCCACGTGGAAAATGGGCGCTCTGTGGGAGTTGTCTGCTGCTGTCAGGAGACCTCATTCAGCCCAAGCTTTGTTGTGGGAGACATGGGATGAGTGATGTAGGATTTGTCTGGGAGGGTTTAACATCTCCCAAGGGTGCTACTTACATAGGGATGGGAAATGTGGAGGTACAGGCTTCACTTGTACCTCCTGAAATGACCCTGGTTGTGATTCTGAGGATCACAGGACCTGAAAATGTGCCTTGCAAACAGATGTTCATGTACACGATTTTATTCCCTGTAATAGATCAGTGGATGCAGCTTTCCTCAGCACTGGTTTGATCTTACCATTATGGTTTGTACTAATGAAAGGATTAACCAGTTTTTTCCCTTGAATGACTTCATCTCTGAAGTCATGTAAATTTCAGCATTGTCAGAATTGAAGCATCATGACATTATACCCTGTGAGCATCAGTGATCTCTTGGTCCTTGATGAGAAGTGAGTGTTTGGGAAGTCCTCCCAGGGAACACTGAAAAGGCTTCTGACACCAGTGAGTGCCTGAAAGTTTATTAAAGAACATCACAAGAAACACAGCCTGCAGCAGTGCTTACTCCAGGATACCTTTTAGACATAGGACTTTGCTCAAGGTTGCTACAAGTGAGAAACATTTAACATGGGCAATCCAGAGAATTCCAAAGTAATCTGTGTGAGGTTAAGTAACCTGTAAACTGTCTCTCCCCATACACCTTGACCCTACATAAGTTACCTGGAAAATGCCTGGGCAGAAAGGCAATGGGTGGTGTAACAGCTGGGCCAGATGTGTGCAGCTCCTCACAGTGAGAATGTGTGTGTTTAAGCTGGTCTAATTTTCTGTTTCTACAGTAGCTCCACTTTGGATTATTGTTATTTTTTTGTTAATGCTCTGTTAGCTTGTGGTTTTGCAAGATTTTACGCTGATAGGTGGGGATTTTTGTGTTGTATTTTCACTTTTGAGACAATAAATACTAGTTTTGTGGAACTGCCTTTGATACATTTTTCATGATGGCTTAATAATAGAAGTACTGTGAAAGCACACTTCCCAACAACATAGTGTGATTTCTGTACGAGGGGGGGAGGAAACCCCAAACATCTTGATGTTTCATTAAAATTTAAAGAAATATTAAATTAAATTCTCCTTGGTGCTTCTAGAAAACATTCCTTATGTGTTTTTCTGATGTAGTACACAGCATTTAAAAAAAAAAAAAAAAAGGCAAGCTTTATAAACTACCAGGATGCTCTCCTCCTTACGGGGACTGATGGAGACACAGGGAGGCAGACCTGACCAAGCACCCTGAGCAGTTATCATGCAGGATGTGGTCTTAACATAATTTTATACATCAGCCCTCTGCCCCTGTGCTCTGTTTCCTGCAAGAATGATTTTCCTTTCTGTAGCTGAGGTTTTGCAGAGCATACTGCATTGATACGTACAGGCAGGGACTGCTCAGCAGCTTCTAGCCTGGCCACCACTGTCAGACTGTCATGGAAATGAAGGAACTGAGAAGAACCTCTTGGATTCTAGACCATCCCCTAAACTTGTAGGGATCATGTCATGTGCTTTTAATTGACTTATTGGCATTTTGAATAGTGTGTTTCTTCCTCTGATCTGTATTTGAGAATATGGCTGTGCTGCAGTCCATGACACATTTAACTTTTGATATATCCCCAAATGACTTTAGGGTTTGTTCTGGAGTAGAACAGTTGGCCTATTGTTGATTTAATTTGATTACCTGTCATGAAAGCTTCAGGAAAATATTTAAAAGTTAAATTATACAGTACTGTAGCCAAGGACTGACTTACACAGTAGCTTCTGCCAGATCTTTGAATTTTTATTCCAGGCAGTATTAACATAAATTCTGTCTGGTTGTAGAATTTTCTCAGTTCTGCCACTTATGACTTACTTCAATGTTGTCTTCTGCCAAACCCAGCTAAAAATATCTTATGCCAAAATATTGTGCTTTATAATTTAATGATGTCGTTCTTTTCCTCATGTTCTGTGATGCTGCACCTGAAACTGAGCTAAATTTTGGAGTTCTTAGGTGGTACTTGTTGCAGCTCCTGTCCTGTGCAAGGGGCTGAAGTAGGATTGCTTTTAATAGTAGTGGCTGAAAACTACCTAAATGTGGTTCTCTGTTTGCTTTCAGCCCTCCTGATTTTTTCCTAATCCTTCTTGTTACCTATTCAGTCCCCAGCTCCACCTCCTGGTGTTGCTGGAAAATTGATTGCTCACATAGGTGGTATTCTAGTTTATCTTCCTCATATACAAGTCAACCACCCAGTGCCTATATAAAGAAACATTTTTCTCATCCCTGGTAAGATTATCATTACATACACAACTGTTTCTTTTCCCCTGTCTTTGTGCTTTCAGTGTTTTCAGGAAGGAACTCTTGATCTTATATATATTTTTCTATTTTCCCCTTTTCCTGCATGTGCTTAGTGTTACCAGCCCTCTGCATTTCCATTTGCTTTGTATTAAGCAAGCTTTCCTCTGCACTGTTCCTCACCTCCCTCCCTGGCTTCATTGATTTATTGGGCCGTTTTAGCAAGCTTGATTTTTACAGGGGAGGAGGCAGATTTGTCAACTCCCCAGCTGTATGTTTAAAACTTTCCATGCTCGTACATTTGCTTTACCAGAACCTCAGGCAAAATGTCTCGTACGAGTTAGAGGTTTAAAGAGCAACCCTAAAGTTCTTATTTGAAGTCTGTATTTGGTGGCTTTTCCATGTGCCTCCTGTGCATATCTGTGTAATCTCTTACCTAAACCTCATTTATTGCAAGTTCATTAATCACAGAATCAATCACTAAGTTGGAAAAGACCCTTGAGATTGAGTCCTCTACTAAACCATATCCCTGAGCACCTCATCCCACCTGTCTGTTAAACACACTCAGCGTTGGTAACTCAGCCCCCTCCCTGGGCAGCCTGTTCCAGCGCCTGAAAACCCTTTTGGTGAAGAAATTTTTCCTAATGTCTAATCTAAACCTTCCCTGGAGCAGCTTTAGCCCATTCCCCCTCATCCTGTCACATGACACTTGGGTGAAAAGACTAACACCCACCTCTCTACACCCTCCTTTCAGGTAGTTGTAGGCAGCAATAAGGTCGCCCCCTCAGCATCCTCTTCTCCAGGCTAAACAACTCCAGTTCCCTCAGCTATTCCTCATGTTTGCTCTCCAGACCTGTCATCAGCCTGGTTGCCCTTCTTTGAACACACTCCAGCACCTCAATGTCTGTCTTATTCTTCAGTAGCTAAACTGCATGGCTCTAGATTTTCATACACATCTACTTTTTCTTAAAATGGATGGTTCACTTGCACTTGTGACCCACATGTAGCATTTAGAAACAGGTTGGCTGATGTTTTTTGCTTCTCCATGAGCTTAGACACAAGGGCAGGAGTGGCAAGCCTTATGAATTAATTCAGTAGTCTGCTTCCTGCAGCTTTTTACCAGGGCTTTACAAAGGCCTGTGATGGGCACGTATTGAACCCAGAACTTCTCATCTGATGGGTATGTGCACGGGCCTTGTATTGTGTAAGGGGTGATGCTGCAGAGCTGTGGCTGCCTGACGGCTGTGCCATGAGGTGTATGCCCTTTGGTGCTTTGGACAGCGATCTGCTGTGTGACAAGCAGCAGCTAGCTTCCATCTCCTGAGCACACACGACAGGCAGATGCTTCCTGCCTTTGGGTGTTTTGTAAAAGGTTACGGAGGCCTTTGCACGCCAGGAGCTTGTGTGATGCAGAATAAGCACTGCTGCTAGTTTGGGTTAGGGAACTCAAACTATAGCCTGCTGGGAGGGCTGGTATCCAGGTCAGATAGCCCTGGAGTGGGGTGTAATGAACTGTATGGGATTTGCTGAAAAGACTTGATGTGGTTTCACAGGATAAACGTCAGACCCTGTCAAACAGCAGCGTTGTAGAAGATAGAAAAATACACAACTAGCAGTGAGTTTTATGGCATCCCTGGTTGGAGTGAAGGCAGTGATGCAAGGGAAGCGCTCGCTTTTACTGAGGGCTGAGATCTGCAGTAATTCTTTTAGTGACACGTTTAGCTTGTGGTCGTATGGTTGTGTTTTTATTTCATACCATATGCTGCTTTTGATTATGTGTGTGAAAGGAAAAACAAATGTTTTTAGATAACCTGGAAGACTTGGGATATGAAAACATTTAATTATGGGATATAACTTTTTCAAAAGCAGGTGGCTTTAAAACTGTTTATGATCTAACTGCTCTGTATGGTCATAAATGCAATGCTGAAGTAAAACCACAGATTTTGGACTCTTTTAAGCCTAGAGGGTCACCTGTTGTTTATAAGTTTTGAACACTAAAGATAATGGTACTGCTGGAGATAAGTTCTAGCTCCCAAGTTACAGTAGCATGAAATCATCAGACTTTTATTACTGGCAATCAATGAATGCATTTTGTTTTGCATTATATCTGACTGACTTGAAGATAAACCTGAAATGAGCTTCTCCTTGATTAGCTTCTGCTGCTTTTATGCTGTTCCTGTGTCTGCTCAGTCGAGAAAGGAAGGCAAGACATGGATAATAGTGTCTCCAAGTAGTGTAGGTCTCGGTCCAAAGAGCTGGACCATTTGTGTGTTTGGGTTTAAAATGGGGTGGATGATTGAGTGTAGTCTTAAATTTGTCTTTGAACTCGGGGCCTGAGATTTCCAAGTCCTCTTAAAAGCCCTTTTTGGGATAATTTGTCAAATATTGAAGAGACCTTTTTAGCAGCTGTAATCAGAAAGACCAAACAAGTAGTTTCATGAGCAATGAAAAAGCCTTAATTTCCTATGGATTTCTTAGTCTTGGTTAATTAGCTTTCTTTAAACTGAATTGTGCTTAATTTTTCTGTTGATTCTTCATTAGCCTGGAAAACCACCGTCCCTTTTGCCTTGTTAGCTCTGTTCCTGCAGAGTATTTCTGGATAGCAGCGTGTGAGCTGCTGTCTTTGACACTGCAGGATTAGCGATGAGTTTGTGAATTCTCAATTGTCCCCTCAACAGCTGCTTGTTTTCCCAGAACTTGTAGGAAGAACCTGAGCCTTGAGATGTCTGCTATCTATTGCATGTAGGTAAAATTGGCAAACAGGTATTAGAGGGAGGAGAAAAATGTACAAAACGATTGTCCAATCTTGATTTTAAATAATAATGATTTAAAAAAAACCTCCTAAAAACATAACTTGGGTGCTGCATCCAGAGGTGATTGTAGTGATGTTACCTTTTTAATGAGAATAATTTAGAGCTTACATCATTTGCATACGAAGTTATAGAGTAATATTTAATGTTCTCTTCCTTTCATAAGATGATAAAAGCACAGTGGTGTGTGTGTGTACCTGCTTGGAGGAATTTGCATTGTAATATCCAAATACATGTCGTATTTTGATAAAGCATCATTAACCAGTTATTACTCTGCTGAAAAGACAACAATGTTTTTTGAGAATGTGTTGTCTCTGCTTTTATTACAGAGGTTTTTTTTTTGTCACACAGACTTTCACCAGAACCTTTTCTGTGATCTTTTTAATCAGTTTGTGAATGAATGACTCAGGGTGCACTTGTATATTATCCTCCAGTCACCTGGAAAGAATTAAGTGCCACCGTTGCCTGTTGTATCGGTGATTTTATAGAGGTACTTCTGCTTGCAGCATTGATTTGCTGCACCTTCGAATCAGTTGTCATTATTATTCATTCTGAACAATAAATCTTAATTCCCTAATTACTCATTTACCTGCTACTCTAAATTGTGTCGTTTACCCGATGCCATGCAATTAAGAAATTGCAGAGTTTATACAATAGAAGTTGTGTTTTTAATGCTTTCCAGTTGGGCAAATGTAATAGGAAATGGCTTAAGAGGTATATTTAAGTTTCCAAAATATTTTCACAGGTAATGACTTATGAAAGCTTATCTAATTTTTGATAAAGAGAATTCCTCTTGTGCATTTACTTCCTCCTGAGAACCATGAAATGGGGAGTGCAGCACTGCCAAAATGAATGGGCCTCTTCCTCGCTGAGCCTTTTCCTTAACGCAGGACAAGAGTTGGTTAAGGAATCCTTTTTAAATGACTCTTAGCTGACATCCTTGTTTTCTGTAGCTTTGTTGAACCTCAATATTAATTAAAATACTGTCTCTTCTAATACTCTGTGTTATCAGTATTAGAGATGACTCATCTGACCAAAAAATTCACGAATGGCTGATTTGATGCCAATTAAAATATGATGCTGATGAGGTGTCATTTTCATTAATGTGGGTTTGTGCCTGTAGCTGGGAAAGGGGGGAAAAACAGTTTGAAAATGACCATTTGGAAAACCCTTTCCTGTCTTCCCTTATTTACCTTGAATACAAGAAACCCATGCAATTAGTAAGACATTTGTTGCTTTTGTTGTTTGACATCTGAGAAGTGATGCAATTTTTTTTTCCCCTTTAAAAGAGAACCTAGAGCAAAACCACCCCTAGATTACTTTGAAAGCCAGGCCTTTCCTGGTAATCAAGTGTTTACAGAAAGATGCTTTGTTCAAACCTTTTCTGGGGCTCTGTATGCTTAAACAAAGGGCTTTTAGACTTAAACACAGCTGTTCATTTGAAAATGAAAAATCAAATTAAGCAGAACCAGCTTTTGAAAGTTAATGTTGTATAGCAACTGAAACAAAAGAAGAAAATACTGTGTTTTACGTTTCACTTAAATAACTTTTTTAACATAAAGTTTTCAAGTAAAAAGTGTGGTTTCAAAGCTGCTCATCTCTTGCTGTATCCCGCAATAGAACATCTGCGTTCATTCTGACGCGGATGAATGACATGAATTAAACTAAAACCGTTGAAGTGCTCTTTTTAACATAATTACACCTTGTTCATTTTGGAGACACAATGCAAGGATGAAATGCCAATTAAGCCTGGTATGTTAATGAGATTGAGACTGAATAGGGGATTAGAGCGGACACAAATCCCAGTGGAATTGATTTGATATAATCCCTCAAGTTTGTTCTGTTTTCAAATGTACAATAACATTTCTATTAAAATTTCCAGGCATAGAATAAAAACAAAAAAAAATCCCCAAACATGTTCAATGTGGGGTTATGGTTAAAGATGCTGTACACCGGGTCTCAGTTTGGTAATCTTGGTTTTATTGTCTATATTCATCTTAGATTGAAAGAAAACTTTGTAGGAGTTTGATACCTCTGTCAGCTCAGAGTTCTCTGGTGTGTTCGTGCAGTGTGTGTGTCATGGAGTTCCACAGTGTATAAATATTGCTTCACTATGGATCCCCCAGGCTTGTGAGAGTAAGATGTGGAGTGTGTGGAATCCGTGATGTGAATAGACATATCTGTACACGTGTAAATATATTTACATCTAAAATTAAACAATGTAGTGTATAAACACTCTTAAGTCTTAATCCCTTATAATACAGTGTGTGTAAAATAAAAACCAAACAACCTCTCAACCAAACCAGTGGATGCATTTCCCTTATAAAAACTAACTCTAATACCATAATTTTTTAAATTATGTCCTTTGGAATGATCATCCACAACACTGTGTCAGCAGGGGGATGGATCAAGTCCTGGATCTTTTAGGCAGGACAGTGTACCATCACAGCTGGGGATCAGGAGGGGGAGACAAGAAGTAGATGCTAGTTGTTTGTAGTACTTAGGTTGGTAAGCTATACTTATATCAGCTGCATAAAGACAAACAAACAAAAAAACAACATGAAAGATGCATAATAAACCCAAAACTTTTCATAACTGTGAAGATGTTTCCTAGGTAAGTCCCTAGTGCAGGTCAGTAGGGCTTTAGGAGATGATCTAACCATCTCTTCGGGATCACGCTTGTTTTTATGATGAGTGCTGTACCTGTAGCTGATTACTGTGCTTCTGTTACATGACTTCTACTGGCAGATGGAGAACTCCAATGCCACAAGTGTGTGGAGGATAGCTGACTTCTATTCCAGGACCTGAATCGGAGAGGCTTCAAGTCGGGGTGCCTCAAATGGGCTTAGATCCTGAAGAGGAAACTAGAGCAGTCCCCATACAATGTTGCTCAGAGGTCCTGGGCTAAAGTGAAGTACGAAAAGGCATAGCCTGGTTGTTTCAGATGGCCAGTGATGTATCCAACTCAGTGTCTGATTTATTTTCTCTGTCATACATTATACATTTTTTGTCTGCATGGCTGAGGACTTACCTTGTTGTCAGTCACCCACGGTGGTTTTATAAGGGGAAGGTTCACAGATAAACTAGAAAAGAAAGGAGAAAATTCCTTTCTGTTCTTCCTGTACAGTTTAATTTGCTCTTGTATTACTCATAGGTGGAAGCCCTGGGGCTTTTTTATTTGTCCTATATTGTAAAATGTGTGAAGCTCTGAGTTCTCTTTGTGGCAGGGAGTCCAGTTGTTTAAAGAAGCATCATCTGTGCCTTTTGAGGATGTTTGTAGTTCTTTAAATGCAGTTTGGGCATTGTTAAACACCATTACCCTGTTCTGATGCCTTTTGATTAGCTGACCTCTACAGATCAGGAAAGCTGTATGTGGGAAAGTAACTGCTCAAATTAATCAAAATACTGTCCTTCAGTAGTGGATTTGAACCTCTTAGAATGGGTTGTCTTCATTAAGTGTGTTTTTCTTTTGCTACTTTTATTAGTTTATAGCAGCACCATTTGTCTTCAATCTGTCTCTAAATTTGCCTCAAAGCAACTCTTGGGTTAACAGCTAATATTAAAATGAATTATTAATATTGCTCTAGATAATGCTGGCTTGCAGACTGAAGTATTTGGGATGAGTCTGGAGCTTGTGGTACAGCCTCCCATGAACATCAGGGCTGATTTATGCTGACAGTAATTTTCCCCTTCTGTTTCTGAAGCTGAAATTCTTTGTTTCAGTCTTGGTAAGCATTGTGTTCTGCCCTGTACCGGGGCTGAGAGACTCTGTTGTGGCTGGGTGGATGGCAGCTTCTCCTCATTCATTTGTACCTCAGTAATTTCTTGACTGGGCTACAATATCCAGCAACTGACTGAAGCGTGATGCTGTCCGGGGATTAGGGAATGCAGCATTTCCAGGCTCATCTGCACAGTCTGTGGCACTGAGATCAAATCTACTGTTAAATCTTTGTACTCTCCTCCCAGAGAAACCCGAGGTCTCAATGGTTTTGTTCGCTACTCTAATTATCGGTGCCTGGGATATCTAAAAGGCTTCTTGTAATGACATCTCAGCTCTTCCTGTAGGACAGAACTTTCTTAGGTTAAAGATCACTTTGAAGAGGTACTGTTTTTGTCAAGTTGTTAAAAAAAATTAAACTCTTTATGGATCTAAACCTGTTATAAAGCTCTTCCTTCCTCAGCTAAAAGTGTATTTTGATCTTACCCTCCAGAATTAAACTGACTTTACCAATTCAATTTTGAACAGTTTTTTAAAAAAAAAAAAGAGAAGAATTAAATGTGCATGATTCTTTGGGGGTGGAAAGAAGGAAAGGAACCCATAAGCTGTGTGTCATATGTCAGAGTCATAATGCTCCTACTGCAGTGGAACATACTTGGTGCTGTGGTGATAGTGGAGGTGCATGAACCTGATTGGGATACGTTACAGAGGGGAGAAATCAGATCTGTGCTGGATGCACGACTGAAAATTTGCTGGCCACTGAGTCATTGTGCTGGATCTAGTCCAGAGCAGGATTAATCTTTTCACTTAGAAGATTCACTGGCATTTTGACTTCATTTCTTACAGATTAGGTTAAATCTTTTTCCGTTTGGGTAGCAAAGCATCAAAGCGTTGCAGCCCATGGCTGCTGCCTGTGCTGGGGAGTAGGATAAGGGAGGAGACCTGGTTTTGGGATACCAATTCCCTGCAATGCTCCAGAAGCTTCCAGCATCCATATCACTTAGATTAAAAACCCAAACCATTCCCCTGAAATGAGGTTACTGGTTATTGTCTGGTTTTGCTGTTCATAAATAGCCAGGTTTGGGTTCATCTGGCTTCTAAGATTTGGAGCTTGTTTTTTATGTGAAATGTATTGGGAACACTGGAACTAGATGTGTTAGAATAAAGTAGTGACATTTTTAAGCTGAGAATTTACCCGTGTATGAAGTAATTTACTGAGACAGTTGGCTTATAGAACTGTCTGATTATAAAATATATAACTGAAGCTTTATTCCTGACATTAATTTAATTATTTTATATAAAGCTTTTTTTTTTTAAGAGAGAAATTATGGCTGAAATGATTCTGAGCTCTAGTTCAGCTGTTTTGATTGTCCTGTCCTCTGGAATAGCATCCCTTAGTAAGGACTTCATCTGATCTTTGTGCTTGTATTTATTTAGCTGCTCACACCTTGGTTATTCACCCCAGGCTTGTCTTGCATTTCTTCTCACTCTCTGCTCGCTTTTCCCAGCAGTGCTTTGATGTAAATCTTGTTCTGTTTTTTTAATAGATAAGGAAAATGAATGACATTTTACGAAGGTGTAGAATCTTTCCAGGGTTTGTTTTGTTGCTGCTGTATGTCACACATACAACTTCCACACAGAGTTAGAACCTACAGCTGAGGAGCTGGGGTTAAATCACTGTGCTGTCTCTCTTATCCTTTCTGCTGTTCTTCCCACGTTCACTTGAAATGAGGGGTGATCCATATTTGTTCAATACAGCTGTTCAATACAGCTTTCTTGTAATCAGACTTCAGTGACTGTAATAACAGATACCGCCTTTCATGGAGTCGGACAGTGAAACTCTGATCATTACTTATCTGAGCGTAGATGTTTTGCCCCAGGCAGCTGGTTAGATAAATTCCTATCTTTATCTTTGAGTTTTCTAGATGTTAGGAGCGTACTCCTTTCTCTGTGATGCTTCTCTTGGAAGCTTTTGCTCTGAAGATTGTCTGTAGTGGTTACTTAGTCTTGTATAGTATCAGCCTAGGGATCTAGAAGGGATCTGCAGTTGGAGTTGGATAATGCTGCAACTACTACTGCAGCTTTACATTGTACGTGAGTGAGATGTCAGTGATTTCGGTTTGCAAGGGTGAACAGCAGCGCGGCTGAAATTAGTGGTACCCTTTGCCTCTTGGCATCTTTCCTGCTTGGGCACAGCAGAGTTTCTCAGTTGGAGGCACTGCCTTGAAGCCCATTTTGGTAGCATATTTCTTTTGCTGATAATTTACCATCCTGACAGCTGCTTAAGGAGCCCGTTGTATGTATTAGCTCTGCCAGAATGTGTAATTACAGCAGGGTTGACCCATGAAATGTCTCCCATTTGTTCAGTTCAGAGGATGGGATGGCTCCCCTCAGCTCAGCAGTGTGACTCCAGGAGGGAGGTGAGGTGTGAAGCCACGTCAGTGTGCAGGGTTAGAAGGATCAGATGCTCTGAACACGCTCGATAACCGTGGCGGGTCAAATGCCTTCTCCCACAGTGACTGCAATATTTGGTGTTGGCTTCTACAAGGCTCTGGCTGGAGCAGTAGATAATTGTGGGAGACATTTATCCCTCTGTGGTGTTGATCTCATTGTCTTCTGGCTGTTGTAGCATCACAGCACCAACCTGATCGTAAATGCATAATTTAAGGTTCTGAGACAGTATGTTAACAAAAGTAGAATCCCCAGGTTTGAAAATTACTGCAAATAAAACTATACTTGGCAAAATAAAAAAGTAAAGTTTCTACCTAGCTTAGAAAATCGAAGGCTTTTCCTAATGATTTTATTCAGATTGCCAGTAAGTTACAGAAATGGGGCTGTTTCCTTGTTTGCTGTAGTCATGTTCTTTGGGTTTTGTCATTAATAATGTATTGTGAATATCAATTAAAATCTAAGCAGAAATTCAGATTTTTTTCTCTGAGCCAATTGAAAATGAAACATTGTTTCAAAGGAATATTTTCCTAATTTAAGAGGGGGGAAAAAAGCAGCCCAAGGATTCAAAGTTGGTGTGTGAGAAATCTTGATAATTAGAAAATGATTCTTCCGGCTCACAGCTGACAGGGGATGGTAAATCTCACACATGGAAAAAGAAAGAAGAGAAAGGAATAGAAAGCAAATTGGTAGCCCCCCGTTCCTTCACTGATGGCAAAAGCAGGTAATTAGGTGATTTCTCTCACCCTCTGACATCTGTAAACGAGAGGCTGTTAATAACCAACCTGTAACAGAAATGACAAATATGAACACAAGGATAAAATAAAAACCCACAACCTGTCGAGGTTGTTCTGAGGGTGAAGGTGAATCTTTGGGCAGTGCCACAAGTTGAATACTTGCAGATAACCCAGCTTGAGGCTCAGTCAGTGCTGGCTTCTCAGAAGCCATCCTGCGGGTCACCAAGATGTAGATGGTGGCTAGAAGTGTATCCTCTAGTGCAGCCTCTCAGAACATGCTGATAGTTGGAATTCGGAGTAGAGGATATGTATACGTGGTTTTGAAGTGAAGTCAAAACAAGGGATGGACTCAGTGAGTTGCTTTTAAGGGAGGAAGTCCTGCTGTGGTGGGATTATCGCTGGCAGCAACTGGGTGTTGATGGGGATGGCATCTGAAACCTGTCCCTGCTGCCCGTGGGTGGTGAAGGACCCTCTGTGTGGCAGCAAGATTTGAGAGATGGCACTGAACTCACACTACTGAGAGTCAGATCCTCTTGGATAGGATGCCTTGCTCTTTTCCAGGCAGTGAAGCTGAACCCAAATTCTCTTGCTTCTGAGTGGAAAGGCTGGGCTGTGTTACTGCTGCACTAGGGAGCGCTCAGGCATCAACTCCCACCTTCCTGGGGTTTGCTGGTGGGTTTGGCTTTTGTTAGCTACCAGAAAGGATTCATGGTGATGTGTCTGAAACACTTGCTTTGTTTCCCTTAACAAAAAGGAAAGTGAGTTGATGCATTGTGATAATCAGGGTGCTGCTTCTCAGTGAAGAATCCTTCCCCAGCGCTGGTTGGGGCTGTGGACCACTGCAGAGCTCGTGCTCCTCCAAGCTCAGCGTGTGCCTTGTTTCCATAGTGGGGGTATCGTCAGCTCGAGGACTGGTGGGATTTAATCAGGCCTTTCCTTTTCCTGTTTGCACTCTGCTCCATTTTCCTATTAAATGGTGATTGCACATTGTTGAGGGAGGCAGTCAAGTGTAAATTTCATTTTTTGCTTCAGCTAATGTTGCTGTTAGAGGTGGCTTTGCACATCTGTGAATATTCACTGAAGTAGGAGGAGGAAAATCAATAGATGTAGCTAAAGTGTTGGGTTTTTTTAAAAAAATAAGGCAGTAGGGGAGATTTTGGGGTAGAGGAAGCTGTCTGTTTTGTTGTGGAAACTTTCTGTTTTCATCTGGGCTTCCGAACGGTTTGTTCTGAGTTTTCTTAGAGTAGACAGAAATGGTTTATGTGTTTCCTTTTGTGAGTTCAGAGGTGGAAAGCAGTAGAAGACACTTTCATTGAGTAAAGGGATGTAAGTGGGAATGAAATCTTCCTTTGTTTCTTTTATTTGGATTCTTTAGGCAAATGAGAGAGTGCATCCAGTTTGGGGGTGGAGGGTTCTTGAGCTGCTTCTCTCGTGTGTCCTGCAAATTCAGAGTGGGCTAAGATTGAGGTGGGGGGTGGTAGTTGATTTAAAGTGTCAGCACAAGATCATTCCCTGTCCAGTGTTCCCAACCCTCCCCTTGTAATGTCACAGAAGCCATGTACCACATCCTCCAGGACTCTGGTACTTTGGAGGAATGTTTTTGATGAAGGAAGCACCAGATATACTTTGTCTTCCCTTTTCTGGTCCCTCTGAGGATGGCCCTCTAAACCTCCTGAGTTCTGAGGGACTTCTTTTTGTCCAGAGAGACTTTTAGAACTCCTTGACTGCAGCGTTACTTCTTGACTGGCACTCAGATTTCAATTACAATTGTTGTTTATTTTTTTAACATACATTTCACTGTTGGCTGGGTTCCTTTTATTGTCACCTTTTCATTCACCCTGAAGTCTCAGGGTTGCTCATATTGCTGAGATTCTTCTTCCCTTCTGTTTTCCCTAGCCTTTAACACACAAACATTTTGTTATTGTAGTCCCTTCTGCTCATCATTTGTCATCCTTGCTTGAAATCCAGGTGCTGGTTAGATTTTGGATGCATTATAGCTGCAACCCCCAACCCTCCTTTTAAGCTGTAAGCATGACTAAGGACAACAAGCCAGTATTTATTTTCCTTGTTCCTTCCATTGTGTTTGTATTCATTTATTATCCTGCCTTTTAAACAAAGGTGTTCTGTGCAGCTGCTGTCTCTTTCCTGTCTCATAAAACTTCTTGGATACTCGAGGCTATAAAAACCCAGTTGTAATCTGGTTTGGGATTTTCTTTAGAGATTTGTTATCTGTGTGCTACCAGTAAAAAAAATGGTATTGAAACGATTTAATTTGTAGGGAACTTGTGTTCATTGCTATGCTGTAGTTCCTGCAGCTAGGAAGAGTGTCTGCTTAGTGAAGTATTGGCTGTCTCTTTGCAGTGTGGACATGCATCTTCATCACCTCAACTTCTTCACATGTGTTCTTGTTGCTGTCATCTTGTGTTCAGAATAACTCATAATTTTCTCTAATGCTGAGTGTCTGCTCTATGGGAACTACAGACCAGCAAATAAAATTTGTTGGCTTGTCTCCTTCTCTGGAGATATTCCAGACCTGTCTGGATGCCTCCCTGTGCAACCTGTCCTAGGGAACCTGCTTTGGCAGGGGGGTTGGACTCAGTGATCTCTGGAGGTCCCTTCCAATCCCTATGATTCTGTGATCCTATGAACCAGCATAACCAGGATTAGTACCAGTTAAGCTTCAGGGTACCGTGCTGTAAGATGTTATAGAAGTTAAAAAAAGCAGTGAAATGTTAAGGGAAGAAATACACATTTGGGTCTATAAATACAAAGGTACCACACTTGATTCAGAAAGGGTCAGAGCTATAAATAGCTGGAGACATGGTGAATATTCTGCTTGAGTTTTGCTACGCCTTTGTCCTGCTTTTGTATTTTTCCAAAGGCATCTGCCTGGGCTGCAGTTGAAGACAGAGTGCTGGGCTGGATGAAATTCGGTCTGACCCAGCGTGGCTGCTGCGAGTAGTGTGTGGTGACAGTCTTTAAAAATGAAGCCTGTGTGTACTCAGTGCAAGGCGTGGCGGTGTATGAATGTTAATAATAACCTAGGTGGCTGCTCAGGAAATCCATCTTCCCTGTGATGAGGCAGTTAAAGAACTTTCTGTACACCAGGAATAGTCACATAAATTGTGAATTATCGACGGAGCAAATTCACTGTACTTCAGAACCTGCTGGGTTTGAATCTCTAAGCCACCTTCCCATTCACAACGTGAACGTGGGTTTAATTCACTGACTGTTTAAATATGTCATTCTCTGCGAAGAACCCTTGGCTCTCAAAGCCTTTGTGCATGTTAAATTTTCATGGAACGTCTTCGATTAAAATTAAGCTTTTGGAGCTCACACTGTTTATATGCAAAAATTGGTTATCCTCATAAAAATCCCAGGAGGGGAGCAGAAAAATGCAATAAAATTTCACACTGTTTAATGTTCATCACCCTCGGGTATCTAGTAGATTTCCACTAACTAAATGCGAATGTGAATTCCATTTGCTTTAGGAGCTGAATCTGCTTTATCAGCCCAACTTGCTTTGCTACTGCCCATGGAGAGTGTGTTATGAATATCTTCTTTTGAAATGCATTTGTGTTTGTTCAGGTTTTTCTCTTTACTTAACTGAGCTGAGTTTCTTTAAAGTGGTTTATTTTCGGTGACATGCCTGAACATCTTCCATTGGTTCATTTGATCAGTTCTTGGCTGCCTTACCCCCTTATCTCTGGACAGAAGTTGCTTTGTGGAAGGGCTGTAAGGAAGCAGAAGTGTGCAGTACTTTGCTTTGCATTCCCTCCTCATCCCTACTACGTTCCTGAATCAATTGCTTGTGGCTCAGCGCCATAAGGTAAATCTGTTTTATCTGATAAAATATGCTGTATGGTATTACCTGCCATCCTTGACCACAGGTTACTCCAGGTGCTAAGGTTATCAAAAACCTCTGGATTTTTATTTTTGGCTTTGTCATTGTGGTTCAAAATTCACCCCCCTCCTTCGTGTCCTCTGCAAGGACCATGTCCAGATTTCCCTTTGCAAAGAAGCCAATGCACTAGTACAGGTAGAATATAAAAAGCTTCTCCTGAAGATACTGCTGTGCTACCTGCTGGCTGGCACCTCCTTCTTGCCCTCTCTTCAGCTTCCCTTTGGAAACCACAGGCGCTGTATGTTGCCTCCAGCATGGCTCCTCCTGGAACAGCAGGGAATGGCCAATTCCCCATCCATAAGGCTGGAGCGGAACTAACTGGTTTTGTCTCCTCTCATTTCTCTTCTGTTATCTGAAATTGAGGTGTTTTTTCCCCTCTGAGCTGGCTGTCTGCATCTCAGACCTATATCTTTCATTTATCGTAGCCTGGCGTTGGGGCTTCTAATACTGAGAGAAAACATGGCTGTATCTTCTTTCTGGTGGTTCTTTTATGACGATTTCTGGGCTTTGGGGACATGTGGGTTGGGTTTTTTTTTTTCTTTAAACTCTCTTTCAGAGAGGAGATACTATTTGTGCCCCCAAGGTTCTGCTGAGAAATATTTGGCTTTTGAGTTCTCTACGTCTGCAGATACCCACGTAAACATGCAAATAATTCTGGCGCTAGATCTGTCATAGAAATGCATGTTTATCATGTAAATGCTGTAGATAAGCATTGTGACATTCTTAGTAAACACAGTGTTGTACAGATAAATAACTGAGGTACAGGGGAGGTTAAATGCATTGCCCAAGGTTAAGCTGAAAGCCTAAGGCTCGGTGAAGCTTTGAACTTAGATCTGCTGAATCCCAGATAAGAGCCCAAACCTGTTAATTTTCTTCCTTACATGTGTGGCTGCTGCAATTAATTTATAACCATATCATCAAATGCAAAATATTTCAGTGGCTAAACACAAAAGAATTGTTTTATCAGTTTTAAATGGAATTTATTTTTAAGAACTGGCCAACCACTAATAAATGCTTTCAAAGTGTTATGGAAAGCAGAAAATAAATTGCTTTTAAGTCTATCTCGAGGCTGAAGAGAACCCTGTTTGTGTACACGCAGTTACCTGGGAGATTTAATATACTGTTTTGATTTCCTGAGACTGAAGGTGACAACTTTGCTGAGACCTCTCTCCCACGGTGACCGTTGTGGAAACCTGATACATCCGCAGGATTGTTCTTTGGTCAAGATGTGTGATGGGTTTTTTGAAGATGGGCTAAACTTCTAATACTGGTGTTTAGCACTTGAGTTTGCCATGGTGATTTTTCTCATGAGTGTTTTTTTTTTCTTTTTAAATTTTGAAAGAAGAGATTTCTTTTGCTTCCAAAGCGAAACTCTGGTGTTCATGGCTTCTCTGCTGAAGGCTGGTGCAACAGGGAGTTGGCTAAGACTTTACTCTAGAAGCGTATAGCTCAGTGTGTATCCAAGTGTCTCCTTGTGGAAAACCCACAGGAAACAGGTACATAAATGTGCTCTCTGTTGAATTCTTGGTCCCAGTGTTTGGTGAAAACTAGCATCTGCATGGAGGAGAGGGGACTTGGGGGCATTTTTTATTGGAGGGGAAGAAGCACAGTGAGAGTGCAAACCTTGTACAACTCCATGAATGTACAGGAGGAGCCTTTATAGTGTGGAAGTGCCCTGGTCACTAATAGAGTTTCTGTTAGAGCTCACGTTATCTTCATGGAAAAGTTGATCAAATCTGAAACAGGAATCTGTGGAAAACCTGAGTTTCCAAGCTCCTGAGCTCACAGAAGTGTGCACTTCCCCACACCTCGCTCTGCTGTGTGCCCCTCTTCAAGCCCTTGGGCTTCCTGCCTCATGGAAGAGGAAGGGTGGCAGCAGCTCTGACCTGCTTGCGGTTTGTTTAGTGCCAAAGAAGCCTTTTGAGAATAAAGTCACAAATTGGGAGATGTATCAAGGAGGAGAAGAACACTTTGTTCTTGTGAGAGTGGAGCTACAGTAATGTTGTTGTCTAAGTATGTAAAAGAGGTTTGTATGCGGTGTCAGTGTCTCATTAGAACATTTCATAATCTTGGTAAAGCCTGACAAGCTTTCAGGCATTGGAAAAAGGCTGAGATGGCTGAGAGCTTGTTCTCATCCCAGACCTGTAGCAAAGATGTAAGAAGTTTTATTTTGTCTTCTGGAGAATGTTTCCTCTGTGGCAATGGAATTGCTTTGCAAGGCAGCTCAATAGCATTATCCCATTATATACACAAGAACACCACAATGAAGGCTTGGGATCATGAAAAGGATAGCTGGGACTACATTTGAGAATATCTTAATTGTTAATATATTTCAACCTCATAAGAATGTCATAGACCTGTTGGAGCGAGTCTAGAGTAGGACATGAAGATGATGCAAGGGATGGAGGTCTTCTGCTATGGACACAGGCTAGAGAGTTGGGGTGGTTCAGCCAGGAGAAGAGAAGGTTCTGGGAAGATCTTAGAGCCTCCATAAAGGGTGCTTAGAGTCCCTAAAGGGAAGGAAAGCTGGAGGGGGGCTGGTGCCAAGGGCAGGGAGGGCCAGGCCAAAGGGAGTGTGGCCTTTGGCTGCAGGAGTGGAGATTGAGATGAGATGTGAGTCAGAAATCCTCCCCAAGGACGGAGGAGGCCCTGGCACTGGGTGCCCAGAGAAGCTGCGGCTGCACCTGGATCCCTGGCAGGGTTTAAGACCAGGCTGGATGGGGCTTTGAGCACCCTGGGCTGGTGGAGGGTGCCTATGCCCATGGCAGGGGTGGTACTAGGTGGGCTTTGAGGTCCCTTCCCACCCAAATGAGTCTGGGGTTCTGCGATTCTTTCTACAAGTGCTTCTTATGGGTCAAAAATATACCACTAGAAATACAGCATCAAAGATCCTTTTCCCACATGAATGTTACCAGCAGCTGTCACGTGTTGCATAAAAACCATAGGGGTAATTTAACTTGATCTGACATTTCTGTTCTCACGGTATCACCAGTCTGCCAGTTCCTTCCCATTTAAGGAAATTACAGTGGGATTATGTACCTTATTACTCATGTTTGGGTAAAAGATGGAATTCTTCAGCCTTTGTTCAGTCTGGGGAGCTTCAGAGGTGTCGCAGTCTGGAGTAAAAGATTTGCAGCCGAATTCTGTTAGAAATGACTGCTAGCTTGGGCGGTCATTATAATGAGTCTGGATTTTAATGCCCTTGCACCTTAGCTCTCTGCTTGGAAATAATGTGCTGTTTCACAAAGATGAAAGAGGAGGAAAATGGTTTTGTAATGTTTCTGCAAGAAGAGATTCTCCTTGAAAAATGAGATGAGGAATTTGTGACTACGAAGGGCTTTTAGTGTTGCAGCGTGGAATGAGACTTCTGTCTCATTTTAGCGAGGCCGTGTTGCCTGCTGCCTCTGCCCAGGAGAAATGTAAGAAGGGAATTCTTGAGTCTGGTTCTCTGTTTGTTCAGGAAGTATGAATATTGGTTTTAATAGGACTAAGTACTGGTTTTGTTCTGTTTCTCACACGTTAATGTGGTTTGGCAGGGTAATAACAAAAGTTTGGAAGGTTTAACCTTCAGTTTCCATCCCTTCGTAATGTTTCATGTACAGAGAAAATAATTCATGGAAAAAAGTTAAGGGAAAAAGGGGCAAAAATATACCAAGCTTGAAGAGTATTGTCAAGAAAGTACTGGGCCGAACTAACTGGGGGTCATGTACTTGGCATAGGTGAGGCCACACTTCAAGTGCTGTGTCCAGTTCTGGGCCCCTCACCATAAGAAGGACGTTGAGGTCCTGGAGTGTGTCCAGAGAAGGGCAACTGGGCTAGAGAAGGGGCTGGAGGGCAAATCCTATGAGGAGCGACTGAGGGAGCTGGGGGTGTTCAGCCTGGAGAAGAGGAGGCTGAGGGGAGACCTTACCACTACCTACACTGACCTGAAAGGAGGGTGTAGAGAGGTGGGCAATGGTCTGTTCAGCTAGGGGACAGGACAAGGGGAAAAGGGCTCAAGCTGCGCCAGGGCAGGGTCAGATCAGATGTGAGGGAAAATTTCTTCCCTGAAAGAACTGTCAGGGCCTGGAACAGGCTACCCAGGAAGGGGGTTGAGTCATCGTTCCTGGATGTGTTTAAGGATATGGTTTAGCATAGGACAGGAATGGTTGGACTTGATGATCTTAAAGGTCTTTTCCAACATTGTGATTCTGTGATTTTAGTGTCCTGGCACTTGCAAGCCACAACAGAAGTGGGAGCCGGACAGTGACAACACGCTGCTCCCGGGAGAGTGGCACTTCATACAGCACTTTTTCTTTCTTCCCCCAAAAACTCTGCTTCTCTGGGTTGTACAGAACCGTAGGGGATTAGTGCTGCTCTGGCCAGGTCTGGTAGAGCCCTTAGTCATGAACGGCAGAGCTTTGAAATGACTTGCTAAGAAATGTGCTTCATCTGATCTGATGTCTGCTGGCTTGTCTGTTCGGGAAAGGCATTGTCTGTTTTCTGAGAGAAATTACCATGCATGGAGGGTGAAATGCTGCCAGAATCACTTGAAATACTATGGCAAGGACCTAACTATCAGCCAGGCCCGGAAAGTGTGGTGCCCTGTAGACATCCAACAAAGTATACTTTCCCCTTTCATACTAATTTTTTCCATATCCAAACAATTTCACGCTGATCGGACCGCGAGGGTCATAGTCTAATTCTTTTAATTGCTGTGATTCAGAAGCAGTTTTGGAAGCGTCTTCTGTACTTAGCATACTGTGATGCCATTCTTTGCTTTTCAGGCTTAATGTATCTTGAATGGAGGCAATGCAAAAATGTTTATGTTATTTTCTCTGATGTTTGCACACACGTCTGTGGATGAATGCTGTCAGTGGGGCTCTGTGTGTGGAGCGGTGACGTTTCACTAAGCACTATTGCAGGCTGATAGATGATTTAAAACTTAAATTTCCTCTTTTCCAAGCTGTGCTGTTCCCATAAATGCCATGCTTCGTGACTTTATGTGTGTGTGTACGTACAGGCACGCTCAGGCTTTGAATTAGAGAATCAAACACGTAATCGCCGGTAAGTTAGCAGTAAATGTTTAATGCACTGGGCCAGCCAGCAGCCCTCCAGTTACAGATGTGCTTCCTAGCTGGACAAGTTGGCTGCCCTGGGTTTTGTCATAGTTTTTTCTCAAGCAATCTGCTTCCCCGCTGCGCAGCCGTTGGGGGATGAATACATTTGGGGAATATTCACAATAGAGGGTGGAAAATGCCTGGTTCTAGTCTCGATTCCAGGCACAAACTAGTTTCAGGACAGCTGGATGTTTCCACTGAAATTATCCATTATGAAATTAATTTCCATCTCTCTGGTTAATTATCACTACTATCCACAGCAAGCACATGAAATGAATAGGAAATTTTCACTCTTGTTTTTGCACTGTCTCTGCAGTGTAAAGCGGTTGTCAGGGGACCCTCCCGAGCGTATGAGCTTTGAATTTAATGGATTTGAAAGACTTTCAAGAAGATGTGGCTGGGTGGGATATGTCAGTGTCTCCTGCATACCAGTTTGGGCTGAAACTCCATCTGAATTCTTGGGGAAAAAAAGGCAACACCCCTCCCCCTCCCCCCCAGCATGTCTCCTGTATACAACACAAAAAGGAGTGGAAAAAGCCTACTTGAGATATGACCTTTGCTTGAAGATTAGAATAGCAACTAAGCCGCTCAGCTGTTCTTTAAGAGCAGACTAAGCTTTATATTAACACAGTCTCAGTTTATGGCACCCAGAGGAGAGCAAACAGGAGGCTTGGAACCTACCTTTAAAAATAAATTCGATGTTCCTAAAGGCAAGACATTTACAGCCATTACAGTTCCATATTTATTTGTAGTCTCTTTTTTCCTTGCATTTACATTTAGATCTACTACTGTGCTATTAAATGTAATCATTAGGTGTTTTTCCCTTCTTTTTTGGAGACATTGGATTTTCAGATTGATTTTTAAAAATGCAGAGCTACCAGCAGAGCCTTGTAGTTGATTACACTCAATATTTCAGATTTTTTGTTTTAAATCAATGCACACTGAATCTTGTGCAAAACCCCACTAATTTCTCCTAATAACCTGTATGTCTGGCACCTGTAATCTTCTCAGCAACCCAGATTTTGTCTTCTGAGGTCAGAACTCCACATCAGTAACCTGTGCTGCCCAGGATTTCTGTCTAGCCCTCGCCTTGAAAGATGGTGAGAATAACCACAATTAGTTGATGTCAGATTGATCTTGATTCTCAAGATTCAGCAGGGAGTCTCATGAAGGCAAGCGAAGATTGTTCAGGCGGCTGTATGGATTAGTTTATGTCTCTCTTCAGGGCTCTCTCCTGGCTGAAAGATTTGTCTTGGGATGTCAGTGAAAACAGGCAGTGTAATTAGCTTTGTATAAATAGATTTGATGTTATTTAACACTATTGCTTATGATGTTTTTTAGAGAAGCATGAAGAAAAAGTGGAGTAAATACTGGAAACTGTTTGAATATTCAGTATCAGTGCTCTGCCTTTTGGTATCTTTCAGGGGGCGAATGCTGGTGCATCCGCTGGTGTTTCTTCACTGCTCAGCACCAGCACTTACAGCGTGGAAACATGCAAAGTGCTAAAAGCATTATTTTCTACTTAACAACTTGTAAGACCTCATAGAAAGCTTGTATATGTTTGTTGAAAGCAAATTGAACAGTACTCTTCCTTGGGGGATAAAAAAGCATTTGAAAAAAAAAAAAACCCAAACCCAAACAACCCAACCCTCTGGGTATGTGCCAACCCAGGCCACAAAGGCTGCAGACTGAAGTGTGCCCCACGTTTAAAACAAATGCCAAGGCCTCAGTTAAATTTATTCTTTGGTTTGGGTAAAACTGAAGCTATTTCTCTTCTGTGCCTCAGGTCAAAGCAGTTAATGTTTTCTGCTACAGCTTCGGAGTAAATAAAGGCGGGTGACTGAAATAAAGAAGGAGGAATTCCTCCTGCTGAAGCAGGCTGAGAGAGGAGAGATGGCTGATAACAAGAGGAAAATTACATGCATTTGGTAGCGTACAAATGTTTCACGAATTACTGGTATTGCACAAGCCGTTTCTTCACTGTGTCTAACAGCTGGGTGTTACTTTGTGTGCTCACATGGTGGTTAGTACTTATCAGCGACAGTCTCACTGGTGTTCTGGGTGTCCTGTGGATAACTTGGGAAGGAATATATTTTTAGTTTCAGATGGGGTCTTTTCACAGATTTTCAGAATTGTAGGGGTTGGAAGGGACCTCAAGAGATCATTGGGTCCAACCCCCCTGCCAAAGCAGGGTCCCTAGGACAGGTTGCACAGGTCGGCATCAAGAAGGGTTTTGAATATCTCCAGAGAAGGAGACTCCACACCCCACTGGGCAGCCTGTCCCAGGGCTCTGTCACCCTCACTGGGAAGAAGTTCTTCCCCATATTGGTGCAGAACCTCCTGTGCTCCAACTTGAGACTATTGCCCCTTGTCCTGTCCCCAGAGACCACTGAGAAGAGGCTGCCCATTTCCCCCTGTGTCTCATACTTCAGATATTTATAACCATTGATCAGACCCCCTCTCAGTCGTCTTTTCTCAAGGCTGAACAGCCCCAGTTCGCTCAGCCTTTCCTCATAGGGGAGATGCTCCAGTCCCTTAATCATCATCGTAGCCCTCCACTGGAGTCCTTCCAGGAGATCCCTGTCTTTTATTTATGCCTAATTCAGCCTTAAAAAAAACACTCTGGGGAACTGACAGATAGAATCTTTTTGCTCAGCCTCTGTTCCATTGATGATGGAGGTCGAAAACCAAATAGAAGTTTCTCATTTGGTTTGAAAATATCCATTTGGCTACTTAATTTTTGCAGGAATTCACTGTGCTGTAGTTAACAGTGATGGTTTGAGAGTTCAGCGCGACATAAGTGTCGGATTATAGCTTAATTCAGTTTAATTCCAATAGAGTGCTTTTATCCTGTCTGCTGCACCGTGGATGGATGAAATGAACTATTTCACAAATCCAATTAAAAAATTGTCGAGTTTGTGAAACTCTGATTTCATTCTATAAACACTGCTGGTAAACCACAAGCATTACATTTATATATTTTCAAAAAGGATCATTTAATAACTTACAATCAATAGAAATGTTTCCATACACTTTTACAAAACCACAGAAACAGTTGTTTCACACCATTGTCCTGCCTTAATAGAACCACAAATATTGGATCCCTGAGATCCTGCAAATGAGAGTATGAACAGCCTTGGAAGGAATTGATTATCATTGTCTAGATCTGGAGAAATATCAGAAAAACTCTAATGAAATCAGCTAGATTAAGCATTTAAAATACTCCTCTATGAAGTTTGTAACGAGTCATTACGGGCTTATGGATTTTCAAATCATTCTTGGGTAGTTAAATATATATCTGTCAGGAGCTGATAGTTGGAGCTGTTGAATCGATAATCTCGAAATAGATTAATGAATTCAACTGAAATTGATTGACTCTTTGTTAGACTGATTTAAGTGATTCCCAGTAGACTTCTGAATACACGCTTGTTTTGAGATATGAAGGATGTCATAAAATCAGCTAGAGATCAGCCAGTGTGTGCTCTTTCAGTTGCAGGTGCTGTTATAGCATGATACTAGAGGGCATGATGTATTTGGAAACTTACAGATTTGGGAGTTTATCTACTGTTTTTGTTCAATTTGGGAATAATTTTGAACAGCCATAACATCCACTACCTTTCCCAAGGTAGTGGTGTGTCAGTTCAGACAGTGTAGAGGCACACAATAACCTCCTTCAAATCCTCATGATCTCATGCCTGACTTCAGCATTCTGCCCTTGTTTTTTCTTGGGTGGTTTGTTGCTTTTTTAATTATTCCTATTTTCTTTTTTGTTAAGCCTTTTAGCAAGAATGATGGCCATGCATAATTGCTCTGCAACTAGAGTTGTTCAGGGGTATGGTTTAGTAGAGGATGGGTATGGTGTGGGTCGATGATCTTAAAGGTCTCTTCCAACCTAGTGATTCAGTGATTATCTTTTATATAGAACCTCATCTTTACATAGCAGCTCAGAAAGCCCATGAAGCACGCCTGGCTGCTCCTAGCTGTCACTTGCTTGTGGTGGAGTACCTGCAAATTGTCTTTGGGTTGGAATATGACTTAGAGCCAGCACAGCTGGTACATCTGCTCCGTTTAAAGCATCACCAAAGAGTAGTCTGTTCACAAGTAAGGGTGACATGGTTTGTCTCTGTGGAATCGGATCGTTTCCGTATTCATACAGCCTTCTTTTGAACTTGTGAAGGAATGGTTGTGATAAAACGACCAGATATCTGCTCAAAGTCCTTTTGAAAGGTCTTAGGAAAAGGCAATTTTTAAAAATCCAGATAATTTGGCAAACAGTTTTGCTTAAGAAAATTGACAAGAACTTTAAGAATGACAATTTTTCTTTTGCATAGCTTCCTCTAACCAGTCCACCTAGCCTACTCCTGCAGAGACAGCAGAAACTTACACTTTGTTAGCAACCACCATTGGTGAGTCTGGTACCTCCAGCTTTGGGACTGGTGCAGCTGTGAGTACTTCAGTGGTGCATCCAAACCCAGCATTGCTTTAACAGCACCTTTCCCCTTTCTAATCACCCTACTTTGTCAAATTTATTGGGGGAGTTTCTTGGGGTTATTTTCCAGATCCAACAGCCTGTTATTGCAATGTATGAGTCAAAATCCTCGCAGGGAAGATCCCCCATTTTCAGAGAAAGCCTTGCTTACCTTTGCCTTGTGCTGCTAGAAGCTTACACAACGTACTAGTGAGGTTATTTATTGTGCCTTGCTTAGGACTGTTGACATTTCTTTATCCTTCAGTAAACTTTACTTTCTGTATTGTTGCGTGAAATCTGGGGGAAAATTCCGCCCTTTATTCTGAGTCACTGGGTACATTTTTGCTAAAATACCTGGAGTAACCAAAGCAGCTACAGCTTGTAAATTCTGTTGTGTCTGACTGAATTCAGTGGTGAAGGAGACAGCTGCCAAATGTGGGTTCTTGATTGCTTTCTTCTTCTTTTTCTCTCTTCATGTGCTTTCAGAAAATAAATAGGATAGAAAAATTCCATGACTTGAGATGTTCTCCCCTGAAAGTTAGCTCTGGGAACATATGTGTTAGGAGTACTTAAACAAGCAGTGCCTGAACTCGTAAGTCTCAAGTTTTACACAGACTAGTGCCTTCCCCTCATCTTTATTGTCTTCCCAAAGATCTAAGAGACTCTTGAATAAAGAATGCAAAATTTTTTCTTCTTTTGCATGTAGTTCTTCATCTTGCCTGGTATCTTTCTGATCTGCGTTCATGTTATGGTTTGCTCCCCTAGGAGTGATTAGATTGCTCCAAAGCATAGAGAGCAGAGTCCTTGAAGCAACCGAATGAGGAAGATGACTTACTACAAGGAAAATGCCCTGGGACATGAATTGCTTTAATTAAAACCTTCAGGCAGAAGTTAGAAGTCTCAAAGTACATCTCATGGAAATAAGATGGCAGTTTCTCAGTGCTTTTTAATGGTGCTTGATGTGTAGTAAAGTTGAGCAAACCTGTTTCTCTGGGTCGTTACACACCTACCTTACAAATTTGTGTTCTCCTATTTCCATGTTGCCGTACAGATGTTAAGAAGCCTGTTCATGCACAAGAGTCAGACTCCCAAGCACGGTGTTCTGTGCATGAAAGCAGGAGTTGGAGGCTAACTGCTGTTAAATTGACCATTAAAAAGAAGTGATTGTACAGTAACGTTGAAAGTGGGAGTCTGTCTGGTGCGTTGCGGGAGCGAACAGGTTTCTCTGACACCTCTGGTGATTATATGGAGAGCTAAAGCCCCATCAGAGAGCTCAGTATTTAAAAAAACAAACCCAAACAACAAAACCCCAAAACTCAACCCCCCAAAAAAACTCATACTTGTCTCTTGCAGTGCTACGTAGGATAAAACAGCACAGGTATTCTTTTTTTAAATATCTTTATATTTTCCCATAGCTACCTGCTCTGTGTGTGTGTATACATATGTACACACACATACATATACTTCAGGTGCAGGGATTTTCTGCATCTCCACAGCAGTGGGAGGCTGAGCTCTCATTTGAGAGTTTCCGCTCGATATCCCGTTGATGCTGCGGTTCTGTGTCAGGCCTCCGGTCGCACCGGAGAGGAAAATCGCACTCCCCGTCTCTTCTCCTCCCCTAATTTTTTTCTTGAGGCATACTGCCTGATACTAAACCTTATGAATAATGACAGAAATGATTCATCATTAATAAGTTAACCTAGTCTATATGGGACTTGACTTCTTCTGTCTGCCTTGGTGAGTTTGATGAGTACTTTCCTTCCAGAGAAAAGGAAAAAGTAAATCTTGCACAGAATAGCCATGGGGTTCTCTTTATAAAATGTCTGCTTCTGCTTAAGTGGGCTGATGGTAGATTAGAAGCATTTCCCTGCTGCTGATGGCAAAGTGATACTTCATACTTCACTGGAGATTTCTGAACTCCCATCAGTCCTTTACTGCTAGGAGTCAGCATGGCATAGTAGATGAAGATCAAAACCAGAAATAACATAGAATCTTAAAAAATTTCTCAATTTCAACCATAACTCTGCTTTTTCTGCCCAGCAGAAGAAAGGTTGCTCACCTTCTGCATTAACATTTTGCTGTTATTGAAATGGCTGCGTCTGCCTTCCTGACAGACTGAGAAACAGGTGGATACTTTTGCAATATTTGGGGTAAATTAAGTGTAATTTGGATGTCTTGCTTTAATGTGCAGGTTTCTCACAGGCCTTCCTGTCAGCAGGGTGCTTTATATCTTCAAGTGATGTTCAACTAAGTGTCATTATGAGTACACAGGCAAATTAAATGTATTTGTCTCCAGTGTATTCCCATGCCTATTAGCATCCCAGATATCTGAGATGTGCATTGCCTTTATCAAAACTCCTAGGTTATCCTCTGCTGCCCCAAAATCCTTCAATTGCCTTTCTTTGGACATCTGGTGGTATCAATTGTGCGGTGGACCTCGGACAAGAATATTCTGCCCAGTTACATTTCTGGCTACTAGCGTGGCAGCGAGTATTATTAGGAGTTATTGTTGCATATTGATTTGCATTTTCAAACTGCCTTTCATTGAAGACCATTAATGAGCCATGTAGTCATTAGTTTCTTTTTCAGCAGCTTAGCAGAGATTGATGGAAGCAAAGTCGCAACAACCAGCTAGATAGATGTCCCAAAATAGGAGTGCAGCTATCTCACCGTGTCTCACTGGCAGTGGGCGTGCTTGGCTCTTCTGTAGTCTGGGCTGGTGGTGTGACTGAGGTCCAAACCGGTGGGTACACTTAATTTTGGTTGTTCCTGTGCTGTGTCCTTGTGATGGAAGATCAGGTGAATCGAGGTGATGAGTATCAGTGTGATGTCCATCACGTGTATGCCTTAGGTCATCGTTTTATGGCTGTAACACAGTTTGTCTTCCTCTCTTGATAGAGACAAGCTAGGTCACCAGGTCCCAGGCTCTCCAGCCTTGTGAAACTCGTGGCTCGTGGAACATGGTGATGTTCTTGCCTCTGGTGAGAAAGGAGTGTTTGCATAGGAGATTTGCTCAGTACCTTGCTGTGCTGTGTAAGCAAAGAATCCTTCTATCAATTCATACAAGAACTAACCCTGCCTTTTTAAAGGTCACTGCTGTCTCAGTCAGCTCTTAAAGTTCAAGAGGAAATAAACTGCTTAGAGTTGGCATTTTTCAAGTCAAGTGTCAACTTTCCAAGCCCCCAAGCCAGCAAATGCGGAGGAAGGAGAGATTAATAAGCGAGCTGCTTGGTTGATACAGTGATTGTGCAGAAACATTCCCTTTTTTCTTTCCTCTTTACAGGGCATTGGAATGAAATGGAACATCATTGAAATATCTCACTTTCTCCTTTTCACTTTGCAATGCAAAAGTATCCAAAGCTCTTTAGAAGTGCTTCTTTTCTCATTAGTCCACCGACAGCAAGCAGAGAAGTTTGTCAGCTCCGGTGAAGTAGGACACAAGGAACATTTTATGACAATGCCAATACCTAAAAGCTCCTTTAACCACAGAATCTTATTATCCAGTGAGAATAAAATGCACTTTCAGAAAGTAGCTGAAGGGTGAAGTCTCCGAGCGGGTTCTTGCCCTTAACTGCATTGACGCCTTTTCCCATGCAGGAGACAGTGGATCGATAAGGAAATAAACAGGAAGAATGGGCTTTACTAATGAGGTACAATGGAGGCAGCAGGGGAGATGATAATGGAAGGCTGGTGATAATCGAAGGGTGTGCTGAGCATAGACCAGGTATTGGCTGCCAAAGAGCCTATATTGAACGTGGGAGACACTGGCTGTGGGGACACCCACGCTGCTAATGGTGATGTTGGGTGGCTCCAGGGAGAGTGAGCCATGCGCCCTGTTCATTGTCTTGGGATTTTAGTTACTCTCTTGGCAAATTTTTCCTTGTGTATTTGTTCTGCTGGCCCATATAAGCTCTCATTGAAGGCTTTTCCACCTAAAAATGTCTCTTTTCCTTCGTAAAGGAGTTTGTAAAAATAAACACACCGGCAGCGTTATCTTTCTTGCTTTGCTTTCAAAGAAAAAAAGCATAAAAGCACCGTGGTACCAACTATCCTTTGAAGTGATAGATAAATCAGCCTTGCCAAGTGTTTCTGTGTTTTCCAGCTGTAGATTCTTAACCTTCTTGCTTTGGCAGGTATGGCTATGAGGTCTTTGTGCAGGAATGCTCTGCCTGCCCATTGTGTTGTGGAAGGTGGTGGTGATGGGGTATTAAGAGCTGCATTTCCAAATGGCTTTCAAATAGGAATCGTTTCCCAGTTTTCTCCATATGCAGGTGGCCACTTGATGTGAAATCACACATAGTGTTATTATTTTTATGCCCCTTGTTTTTTACGTAGCTCATGTTTGGTTTCTCTAGGTAGATATTCAAAAGAAGAGCTTGTTGGGAAATTTGGGTCCTTGAAATGTTTCTTTGGTGTAGTCCTACTTGTTAATGTCACCAGAAGGAAGATCCAAAGCAGACCTTCTCTCCTTGCATGAGAAGAGATAAACACATGCAGAGAGAGGCTGGTGAGGCAGGATCAGCCTGATCATTCCACCCTGCAACATCTGCTCCAGTCACCTCTTTTTATCCCCCCTGTGCACAGATTATGCACATCAGCCTTATCTTTACCTGTGGCTGTGGGATGCCTGTGATCTGCAGCCACTTTTTATCTCCTCTTTGGTGCGTGATCCTTATCCACTCTCCTTTGCAAAGGCTGCACCTTTGGATAGCAAAGTCATGGTCTAGTTGGAGCTGTGTTGTCCGGCAGCCCTTGGCCTGTGATGCTACAGAAATGCCTCATGTGTTCCAAACACTGAGAAAACATGACCACAGTTATCTTCAAATACAATAGATGGTTATGGCTTTAATCCTTACCTATTAGGAGGGGGTTTTGGCAGTTTTTGAATCCTTTTTTTTCCCCCCACCATGGGAAGTTTCTGGCAGCAGCCACTGATCAGCTGGCCCACTTGCTCCCGTAGCCAAGAGCTGCCAAGCTGCACCTGTGAGAGTAGCAATATTTTTTTTTCCCAGCTACTAATTTATAGTTTGGAAATTGGCTGTGACTCATGTATGAAAGAGATTAAATGACAACATCTTCACCTAAGAAAATGCAGCAGGAATGTGCACCTGAATAAAATTTCAGCTAGATGAGATCTCTTGGTGTGCATTAAAAATAAGCAAACCCTCTTTTTTAAACTCTTTCCCCCAATTTGCAATCAGATCAACCTGAACCAATGAATCCATGCCAGATGCTTTAGGAAAGCCTAATAAAGGAGCAAACGCACAGTGATACTTCTCATGTTTTCCTCAGTTTGAAGCTTAAGGATTTCTTGAGCTGAAAGTGGCATCTTTTTGTATTTAATAGCCTACGATGAATTTCCTTCCATTAATTTGTTTAGTTCTTCTGTTGAAAGCAGCAGTGAACAATTGCAGCTTCTTCACCTCCTGCCACTCATGATTTTTCAGACTCAGGACTCTTTGCTTTCTTCTCCAAGTGCTGTAGCAGATTGTAGTGCAGCTAAACATCTGATTTTCTGCTTCAGATCAGTTTTTCCTGGCCACAGAGTACTGGCCACAGTAATGTGTGTCAGGGGCATGAGAGTTTGGGTGGTAAAGACTTAGCAGGGCCGGTCTTCATTATTCTCTGTTAGATGGAGAGGGGAGAAATGATGCCTGGCTGGTCAAGTGAGTATTTAAAGGCAGGTTAGGAACAAGAATGACTGCAGTGTAAGACATGTATACTCAAATCACTGTGGGCAGTGAGCAGGTGAAGCAGAGCTGATCCTGGTGTGACTGGAGGATCTGACAGATGCTGTCTGTCCCTTCCTGGGAATGGCACAACACTTGGTATCGCTTTGCATTGCAGGAAGCAGTGTTTGCAAACAGCACCGATGTCCCCCAATGTAGCTCTTTAATTGGGTTGATTTTGCTATGGAGAAACTCTGATGAAGGTGAAAACAGGCTGCACTGCTTCCCCATCCTAGGAAAAAGAGGGGTGAGGTCTAAAAATAGGCTCATAAGCAAATCCACAGGAAACTCAGATTAGCCCAAGGGGAGATTTTATGCAACCCAAATTAGTGGCTGTTGTGCAACTTCAGTGGTGCTGCTGGTTGGCTTGGAAAGGGCAGGCTGAGGTCTGTGTCCAGCTGTGGTGTTCCAGTTTCAGATGTGATGGCGTGAGCCATTACAAACCCTTCAGCTGAGACACTTGCTGGTTGTCCAAGGGCACCTACTGTGTTTGATCCAGTGTGAGACTGCTGGGTTAAAAGCAGTGTTGTGTGATGAATTCTGGTGCTAAGTCTTCACACTGTACCTGCTGCATCCACGCTGGATTACTGTCCCTTCCCACCAACCTGTGCTGGCACATGGAGCGGGATTTCTGGTACCAACTGGCTGAAACCAAATTGCATTGAACAGAGCTGTTCTTTTATTAGCAGTACAGGCACAAAATGCCTTGATTGCCTTGTCCTTAAAATTTCCCCCCCAAAATAAACAACTTCTCCCCAAATTAAAGCATATGACCTCTCAGCTTATCTAGTGATTTTGAAACCTGAAACTGCCATATGAAGGCTATTTACTTGTCCACCTGACTGGTTTCTGTATGAAGTATTCATTGCATAAAGATTGCACGGCATGTAGTGTTGTTTTATTAAACATTTAAAAATATTGATGTGGGAGAATTGATGTAACAGGGCTGTAAATGTAGTTGTTCTGGCAGTTCTCCTTCCGCAGCGACAGCTTTATTCCTCTTGCCTCATATTGGTTTCAGGGTTGTTTGAGCTAATTCAGGGGATGGAAATTAGAGGAAAGTAGGTCTCTGTGCCCTGCAGGTAAGTCCTAATAGTGTCAACAACCCAGCGAAGAGTCAAACAGCGCTGTGGATATCAGTGTGGGAAAACCAACAGCCACAGAATGTTTGAGGAGTTGGGTTAGGATTTGTTAGTGAGTCCAATCTGGGCATATCCTTTAACTGGGAAGAAACCACCACTTGGAAATAGTGTCTGAGAACACAGTTTGCCTTTGCTCAGCTGAGCAGAGCAAGAGTGGGCAGCTGTACGGTATTTCTTGGGTTTGCAGACAGTGGGGCAGTGGAGCTGCTGCCAAGGGCATGGCAGATACTCATGGTGTGATAGTCCAGTCTGGAAAGGTCCCAGTCTCTTTAGTCTCCTTATCTGACACCAGATGGCTGGAGACCAGCTCTTCTCTGCTTTGAGGGTTTGTATTTCCTTACATACACACCCAAAATGGATGTATGTGAGAATGAAATGTGGGATGAAGCTTACCCCTCACCAGACATTCTGGGGGCAGTTTCAGCTAAGTCTGTTATTCTTGTTCTTAGGCAGATGATGTTGATTTTAAGTTTTTTCAAATTTAAGGTCATATTTGCCCCATATGGAAAGTAGGTACCTGGAAGACAATGTCAGGGTTGCAAGGTGAAGCTCTCAGAGCAAGGAAATGCCAGAATCGAAGTTGCTTGGCACATCGTTAGACTAGTTTCATGTACTGTGCAGGAATCCTGTTTCCCTTGGCAGAGTTGATGGATTATGTTGACTTAATGAGCATCTATTCATGTTTTTCTATAGAAAAATGTAATATTTATTGTTTATTTCTTATTCTAACCCTGCTATACCAGATACAAAGCAAGGAGAAAGTGTAGCCTTATTTTGTGGGAGCTCTTCTGGAATATTTAGAACTTCTTTCAAAACACTTGGCATTACTCAATGACTTCATATGTTACAAGTAGCTGCTGTTGATTTCAGCAGTAGTGTCTCGAAGGACTACCTCATGACTAAGCATCAAGAACTACCTGTGAAAACTTCAAGGTATCAGCTAGGAGCTCTGGCATAGATGAGAATTGGAACCAGGTTTTTTGGGAGACTCTCAATTGCCTTAATGTGCCACCATTCTCTTTAAGCAATTTCCATGCTTCGTTAATCTTCCAAATTCTACAGCAAATGAGGCAGAGATCCTGCAGAAAACAGCTGCAGTTAGCAGCAAATCCTGATCTGTTGTCAGAGCATGGGAGAGAAGATCATATGTTACCAAGTCACATTGTTTTTGCTCAAAGACACGATGACACTTGGAAGATTCGTGGTGACAGATCAGGTTATTTGGTCATGGGATTTTTTTAAGACCTTTGCAGGCTCAATATGCTTCCTTATTTTGGATTTAATGACTAGTGAGTCTGTTACAGTGCTATACTTAATGTGGCCTGGATCATGGTAGGCTGCTTTGATGTAAGCTGAGTCAAAGCAGACACTGTTTCTTTGGGGGCAGTTTCAGCTAATTGTATTGTTTTTCCTTATTCTTGTGTAGATGTTCTTGCTTTTATGTTTGGGGTTTTTCAGGTTTTTTCTTCCTTGTATTTACAAACTTAAAGTAATATTTGCCCCATATGCAAAACAGGAACGTGGAAGGCAACATCAGGGATGCAAGGTGAAGCTCTCAGAGGGTAAGAAATGCCAGAATTATAGTTGCCTGGCACATCCTTAGTTAAATCCAAGTTAAACTGGGGCTTGCGTGAGCGAAAAGCCAAGGACAGCAGTCTGTGGGAGCACTTGTCACAGCTGACTGACTTTCCAGCTGAGTTTCTTTACTTTTCTCTGTGCCAGTGTCCCGCAGGTGAGTGCTGGGGGGTAGTACTTAATTGTTTGGGTTTATTTATTGTCAACAAGTATTCATTATGAATTCTCTTCTGAGTCCCTGGTGAAAACCTAGACAGGTTTTCATCACATAACCTGGAGGGGTTTTCACTCACAAAAGCCTGGTGCTGAAATGCTGAGCTGTAGCTTTGGATTTCAGTAAGAATTGCGTTAGGGGTCCATCACTGAATTGTTCTGCAAGAAATGTTTTAGACAGTTGCATTTCTGTAAATTCATTCAGGTAGACTCAGATCTGGATATTAAAAAAAAATGCCTCAATACTAATATACAATACTCATTTCGGTGCCCATTTCATTCTGGAGTACAGTAATGCACACTGGAAATGAGGTCTCATTGGAAAAGGTCATTTGAAACAGATCTACAGAACCTTCACGAAGCTGTAATGAGTCACGAGTCTGTGAGGGCTCACTTGTTATATTGCAATGAAGGGTTTAATGTTTTGTTTTTCTCATCTAACACTTTGATCCTCTTTATTTTATTAAGATAAGCTATTATCTTACTGTCAAGAGCCTAGAATTTCAGCAGATTTGTTTGCTGACAAGTTGGTTCAGCATAACCATTCTCCTACTCGCTTCTTTCCCTACTTCAAGCAAATTTTCCACTCCTCTTTCAGTCCTTTATCCTTTACAGCTCCTCAGCTCTCATGCTGCCTATTCCCCGATGACTCTTCCGCTCTCATGCTAAGTATTGGTCTGAATGTAGAACAGAAATTGGAAATATTCTTAGAGACTCACGATGCTCGTGTCGCCAGATGTCTGTGCTGTGTTGCTGTGCTTCACTCTGGCGCTGGAGAGTTTGGCCTGGGACTCAACAGCTTGCTGGGAGGGAGAGTACTGTTGAATTTAGGGAATGCACTGAGATCATTTACAGTGCAAATAATGCTGAATTGGAGTGAGGAAACAAGGCAATGGCGTCACCTCCCTTCCTATTTCTGACTGTGCTGCAAACTGAAATCCTCAATGCGTGTGTTTGGGGGTGACTTGGGTTGGTGGGTGATAGGGGTAGAGACTTCATCTCTGTAGCGAGGGAGAAACAGAAAAAAGCCTTGTACAAAAACAGTGAGAAGTTTTGACTTTCTTCGTTGTGTTTAGGCATGGCCGTGAGTTCATCCAGCCCAAGTGTGATTATAGATTGGTAACTGATGGGGCCAACTGCATTATTCATTACAGTTCAGACTGAAATGAAATCATGGAGGGCAATTTTCTGTCTCACACTTCAAGGTCAGATGAGAGTATTTATTATTCCCTCTCTGTTTATCTGTGAATGCAAATTGAATTTAGTGATTCAAATTGATGAAATGTTAGAAATATAAAACTCATCAGAGCCGACACGAAGAGAAATTACTGGGTAGAGCTGGCCAGTGACTTCACCATCCGATGTACAGGCCTCTGCTTTGATTAGTAATTATTTCAATCTTTGGGTTTTCTCGTTCCCAGTTTTGTTTCAGTTGTTGTCATTTTTGTTTTCAGAGAAAAAAGTGTAATAACACTTTGAAGCATTTAGAATTTGAATTAGATGATGTAAATAAAGCCAGCTGCAAAGACGATGCCCGGATCCTGGCTCGAGAAAAGGTTTTCCTTCAAAATTCTTCTTTGAGGTTGTTTACTGGGACTTACTTGTTTTCCTCACTCCTGTGACAGTTCCCTTTCTCTGGTATCTTTCTCCCTTGTGTTGTGCTGACTGTTCAGAGCTGGTGTGATGGGGAAGGAGCAGCTGTTTCCTTCCTTTTGGTGCTGAAGCTCCATTGAAGCAATGGCTTCAAGTTGGAGCACAGGAAGTTCTGCACCAATATGCAGAAGGACTTCTTTATAGTGAGGGTGACAGAGCCCTGGGACAGGCTGCCCAGGGGGGTGTGGAGTCTCCTTCTCTGCAGATATTCCAGACCAGTCTGGACACCTCCCTGTGTGACGTGTCCTAGGGACCCTGCTTTGGCAGGCTGGTTGGACTCAGTGATCTCTGGAGGTCCCTTCCAACACCTATGATTCTATGAAGCTGTGATTTCCTTATGGACCAACCTCCCACACAAAATCTGGGCCCTGCCAAGGGGACCAAATGAGCACAGCTCCCTTACTGAAATTATTGGGATGGAGATACTCTTCCCAACTCACTGCAATACATTTTGAACAACTTAGTCAACATCTTTCCCTAGTTGGGTGTATCAGTTTGTTCTCAGAAGGCGTTGCTGTAGTGTGCATCCTGTTCTCCTCAGTGTCAGAAAGACACTTTTAACTTGTATGGGCAGGCTTATTCTTATCTGGGAGTGGGAGGGGAAAATCCTTATCAGTGAATGCTTGTTAAAAATAGGCAGCCCTCTGTAATTGCCAAATGCCACATAGAAAATTGTGATGCAGGGATTGATGATACATGCTGTGCAGGCTATATGTCGTGGTGATAATCGTAGGTGACTGTTTCTAACTCCTGCTTTTTAATTACTTGCATTTTATTAAAAGCGTTCAGTATTTGCTCCCCCCCGAGCGCTGCAAAGGGAGTCAGCTTGCTCAGGATGCAACTGTGGCTGAAGAAGAGCCATGAGCATTTGGACGTAGCAAAAGCCCTTAATAGATTTATCTATATAAGCTATTAGAAATCACTTTGTGTATTCAGCTATCAGCTTGATTTCTCCAGTAGCCAGTTCTACTGAAGCGTTTTCAAGTTCGCAAGTGTACAACGAGCAGTGTGGGCTCAGTGGGTTTTAAATACCAGTAAAAAGTCTTATTCACCAATTAAGTGCCTTGAATAGCTCTGGCCTTATGAATGCTTCAGGTTTGAAGGCTTGGGAAAACATTGTTTATGCCTGTCATTACCTCACCCGTGAAACACTTCACATTCCAGAAGCCAGTGATGGATGCGTTTGACTATTCATGTTTCAACTTAAACCCAAAACCATCTGGGGAAGTGTCTCTTATTAATTAAGACCTTGCTTTTCATTCTTATCTTGATGGTGGGTTCAGTAAGTGGTTTTTACTGGCGTGACGGCAAGTCTGGCGTTGAGTGGCTGATTAAATATCTGTTCCAGGGGAGCCACAGTGGCCTTTGCGTTCTGGCTGCGTGCCTGGTTTTGGCTCCTTTGGGTGGTTGCAGCCAGCGAAGCCGCGCGTGTTGCAGCAAGTGTGGTGACCCCGTAATGAAGGGAAGCAGAGGGTGCCTGATGTGAATTTCCTTTAGTAAATCCAAACTCCTGCCAGTCAATTATGCCTATTGTACCAGGGCTGGGACATAAAATTTGTCTGATTTCTGTTCTGTAACTGTTTGATCTGATGGAACTGCATTTCTGAGCCTGATATTTATGCTGCTGGTTAGGGAGCAAAATTAAATACTGTCTCAACGATAAAACATATTGTCAGTGTACGATAAAGCTCCAAACATCTGCCTGCTCTGTACCCGGTTCATCTGTCCACGCTGGCAAAGTAATTCTCTGTATGTTGTTCCCTCATTATAAATTCAGTACGATTCAAGTCCTGTATGTAGAGCAGCAATGTGATGTATGAACTGCTCAGCTTGGGATGATTTGTGATTTATGGAGGGCTGATGACGGTGAATTATATAAAAGGTCTTTGAGAAAATACAAAGCCTGTACAGAGAGAAAGTTTGCAGTTGTTTGCTGGAGACTTGGGAGAAATAAATAGAAAGCAAGCTTGTTTGCCTATTGACTCTCCCTAGACTGCTTTGTGTAGCATTTTCTGTGGCAGTGTTTCATATGGGTCACTATAAGGCACAGTTAAAGCTTTAAATAACATACAGCCCATGTGATAATTTCCACTAAAGACGTTAATTTTTTGTATACTTGCTGCCTGTAAATGTAGTAGCCAAATAACAGGTAGATGGAAATGTTGGTCTCTGCAGTTCCCACTTGTCCTGGAGACCAGGACAATGCTGCTACTTTGCTACATCGGCCATTCTGCATATAAAGAAGAAAGGAAGCAGGAGAAGATACAAACCAATTTCATTTTAAGCACAGTTTGCACCGAAGCCTTTGACTTTTGATCCGAAATACTCATAGCAACTGAAATAATCTCCTCCTCCTGATATTTTTCTAGTTTACCTGCCTTAAATTATTAGTTTTGGCAGCTCTGTGCTCCAGTGGTGTTCTCAGAGCTCCCATCCACCTGTCTTTCCCACAACATTTTGTAATGGATCCATTTTTTTCCTTTTTAACATAAGATGGATGTTTTTCTGTTTAGCCAGGCCCCGCTTTTTCTTTCCTGTGCCCTGTCCCTTTTTAAGTCAGACTATTTTTAGTTGTCATCATCATCTCCCTTCAGTTTTTCCTTTCTAATTCCCATCCCAGCTGATGGTTCCTGTTGAGGCAGGCTGGCCAGAGGCCGAGGGGGAACAATCTGTGCCACAAACTGGAGCTTGGGAGGAGCCCTGAGGGAGGGCATGCACAGGGATGCTCTGCTGCTGTCCACTGCTGGAGCTACCCTGTTACTCCTTACGTCTTTGTGTTGGCTTATAAAACCCGGGAAGGAACAACTGGGATGAAAAACAATGTTTTTTGTTCAAGCTCTCTGTTTCCCAGTTTCCAGTGTGGTTTATGTCTCCATGTGTACTCCCTATAAATGTGTGGGTGCGTTGAGAAGGCTGCAAGTTGTCAAGCCTCGGGAACGGGTGTACTTTCTTCATCCAAATGTCTCCCTACAAAACAATTTCCCTCGCTCCTTTTTGCCTCATTAGCTCATGCACTAACCTTTTTATTTTGGACTCTGTCATGAAGATGTTGATGGTTGCAGCGTGTTTCTTCTTTGTTCTATACGTGCACTAGCACTGTCATCGTGTTCTCCCTCTGCGCATCTTCAGTGTTCTTCCCATCCCCGCTCCCTGGTGTTCAGTGCTTCCTCTTTGATGTGATCGCTGTTTCTGACAGTTGGCCCTGGTACGTGCAAGTGTCTCATCTTCTCTTGAGTTGCAACATGACCCAGACAGTGTTGCTCTTCTAATTGACTCTGTGCTGCTGTGGACCTCTTCTTTTCCTCCCCCCTTCCTCCTTTGGGTTGATACACAGGCAGGTTCTGGCATCCTGTTTGCTTTCCCTGTTATTTTTTAAGTACCTCTGAGGTGGTAACTTGGCTACTGAAAGGTTGGAATGATTAAAATAATGTTTTATGGATCATTGGAGGGGGAAAAAAAGCTGTCAGCTGGTCTTGTAATTTTTTTTAAGGAGATTATTAAAATGTATCTTATAGCTCCAGCATTCACTGTTGTCATTGTTCTCAGTGTTTGAAAGAACATTCTGGAAAATGAAGTTTAATCATTAAGATTACTTTAAAGTGGATTACAGAGGGGAAGAGAAAAATATGAAGAGTCTCAGCAGCTCAGAACAGAACGATGTCAGCATCTCATTCACCAGGCTGTGGAACAAGGACCATTAATAGGTTGATAAACAGAAATGACTTTTTAAGGCTTAAAAGGTTTACTTTGAACTTGCACAGGGTTTTTTTTTTTAAATGCCAGTTCTCCAAGCTTATGTTGAATGGAGAACTTTGGGCCTATTTAACTTCATTTTATTTTTTATTTGGATTGCTGGTTTTGAGGGAGCTGTTACTTTTAAAAAGCTGGAGGTGTCATCAGCCTGGCAGGAGAGAGCTCATGTCTAACTTTCACAGTATTTGCTGCTGGGTACCTACTTTCAAATCCTGTTTTGTGTCAGCATATAACTCTCTTTTTAGATATTTTTTCCTTATTGAAGCAGTTTATGTTGTATTTGGTGCAGTTTCTGTGGGAATTATCAATCTGTCCTAAGAAAGAAAGAAACAGTCTCAATAATTTTCTTTGGCATGGTGTGGAGAGTTGTAAGAAAGTTGAATTTCACACTTCTTACATAGGAAGGAAACGTCTGGTAACAGAGCCAGTTCAGAGAGCTTTTGTCTCTGCTTCCATAGACATCTCTGGCATTTTTCTCTATGCTAGCATCAAGTGTGATCTGAGGCTGAGGTAGAAGCAGATGATGGTGTTCATCCCAAGCGCCATGTAGTGGCTGAGGAAATGATCCGTTTGTCTCCCTTGGCTTAATTGCATGTTTTAAAACACTAATTTTCCAGCCTAGTTTGAGGTGTGGCTGAATGTCTGTGCTCTCCCTGAGATGTGAATCACGAATATTTTTCGTTATTTCAAGAAGGAAACCTGGTGTGTATCTCATTTCTCTTTGTGAATGTCAACTCAATCATAATCCATCAGCCCACTCGGCATTTATAGAAGTAGGTCACAATCTTGGAAGATTAAGGAAAAAAAGAGATTTCTCCGTTGTCCTCTCAAAATGTTTTGCAATAATCAAATGTGAATTTCAGGCTGTTTTGTAGTATTTAATCTTATGTTTGCATTTTTCCTTCTGTTCTGACTCTGATCAGGACAAAGTTCCTTTGATAGAGCGAGTAATATTCACAGTGAGGTTTCTGGAGTGCTATTTAATTTGACACAGTTGATGAGGTTTTTGTACTTACATTTACCCTCTGCATTAAGAAATAACTGTTGTTGAACAGACTGTAATGTATCTTATGTCAGTGGCTGAGTTTATCTGGTCTCACCTATCCCTTCTGCCCTGTACTGGAGCCTGACCTGTTGCAGACTCAGGAAGCTGCACCTAAGCTGGGCATAAGTCTTAGTGTAAGTCTGTCTTAGCACAAGCTTAGCAAGGTCTGTCTTGGCATAAGTCCTGTGGAAAAGGGGGTAAGCACTTTAAGCCTAGGATTTTGAGAGGCATAATGTGATGAATATTCCTGTTACATCTTACGATGTCACTCAAGTTGTGTCCATCTGCTGGCAGCCTAAATAACCCCGGAAGGGTTGGTTACAGTGCAGGATGCTGTACCGTGAACTGAGGGGCTGAGGTGTGAGCTTGCAGTGCTGCAAAGTGGGAACCTCTAGCAAAAGGGTGTGCTGGAGTGCAGTGATGGGCATCTGGAACCAACCATGGGGGGGTTGTACACTGCAAGCAGTCACTTCTTGAGTGACACACACAAGCTTGTGACATTTGACATCTTGGTCATACCACTAAATTTTATCCCATATTTCAGAGTATGCCAGGACCCAACCTGCTGTGGTCATCTTTGGATGCTGACTTCTAGGAAGATTTTTAATATGGATTTATTTTGAAGAATCCAACAAGAGTTGATTCTCTACTTTATCCTGTAGCATTCTTGCATTGTTCAGTAAGGAGAAGGCGAATGTTTCTATTAAGTATCCGTGATACCTAGTTTGAGATGTTTGCTGAGGTGGTGATGGGAGAGGGAGCATCCAGCATAGGGCTGGCACCACTTCACGTTCCTACACCACAGATAATGCTCTTGCACACAGATTCCCTTTGTAACTGATTACAGAACTAAGGAAGTAGTGGTGCCCTGATAATGAAATTAGCCATTTTCAAAATGCAGATTTGAAGCCCTCTCGATGAACTTTCCCAACTGAATCCAACAATGAAGAGACTATTTTGCAATATGTGATTATTAATTTGGTCTGTGAATGGTTCCAAATTGAACTGGAGCTTCAAGCAGGCTTCTAATTCATCCAGTACTTTAAAATGCATGTTTTTCTTTAAGGAGGAGGATTTGGAGGTAGGGAGACATGCTACTTGGGGATTTTTTGGGAATTCCTACCTGAATTTCCCATGAAATTGATGACCTGGCTGTGCAGGATGTACTTGATTGATGCTGAGTGTCTTTTAAGGCAGTGCTCCCTTTTGGATCTATCTCAAGATTGCCTTATCAGTAGTGCTATTTTATTTAAAAGCATTGTGATTTATTTTCTTTTAATTATAAAGAACACACCTCTGAAACACATACATCGTCCAGTGTTGTGTTTTGCATTCAGAGACACAAAGATCTTCTGTTCCTGAATAAGCTAGAGGTGTTGGTTTTGATCTTTCTGGCTTGTATTTGGGTTTTTAACTTGTGTGCAATGCTTTTTTCATGGCCTGCTCACTCTTTAAGTACTTAATGTTAGCTCAGTCTCAGATATAAACTTGACATGCTTCAATTATGAGCCGACTCTTAACAATCACAAGAATTACTTCACTCTTATTTTGTTATTGACCAAGTACTTTGCCAGCACACTTGATCTGTAATGAGCTGGTTGATGAGTCCATTGGGACAGCTGCCCATTAGTGTCTCAGCAGCAGGCTGAGTGCCTGAAGGGCACGTGTGAAGAACATCTCCTGGAAAACTTGTGTGATTGTGCGTCACTGTGTGGTGCTGCACAGAGCTGAGGAGAAGAAGAGAGACCAAGCTATTCTGGCTTAATTGAGAGTCATGTCCACATTGTAAAAGAAGTGCTAATCACCTGGCCTCAGAAGACAGTTCTCATCCAATATAGGTTGCTGGCAAGAACTATGTGCAGGTGGTGGCTATAATTACTTGCAGAGCATTATTTGTCTGTCAAAGCAGATCATACTGAACCTCAGTTTACTCCTACTTTGTTAGGAAAAGATTAAATGGTACAGTAGAACCTGAGATCATTATGGAAAACAAGGCATCTTCTCAAAGGCAAACGGGTTGAATTTGAAATAAATATGCAGTTATTGAAATGCTTTGTGTATGTGAGGTTCCAGTAATTGTCTTGTGCTGAACCAGAAGGCTGTCACTGGGATGGGGGTTCTCTTGCATCCTTCTCTGAGAACAGCTGCTAATGAGACTGCAGCCACTCGGTTTCCAGTGGTGCCACCCGTAAGATGAAGTGGCACCGGCCCCAGTGTTTTGATATCATGGTGGTGCTTCTCCTCTCAGATTATTCTGACCTAAGAGATCTCACAGCTCCGTGTTACTGTTTGTAGTGCCCGGATACTGGAGAAGGCCCGGCAGCAGCTACAGGAAGAAATACTGCGTGTCCAGAGCCAGCTCTTGGATGAGAAGAAGAAGCGTGAGCAGCACGAAGCGCTGGTCAGAAGGCTGCAGAAACGTGTACTGCTACTCACTAAGGTGAGTTCCTAGATAATGTTTAGAAAAGCCCATGTCCTTGTTTCTTTCCTGCAGGTGCAGTCCTTGCCATTTCTTTGTTCACCTCTGTAACTGGTACTATGAGGTTGCTATTGGGTCTTTGCACAGCAGGTGCTGTAGGAGACTTGAGACTCCTCTTCAGGGCTGCGTTAAAATAGAAGTACTAGTACATCCTGAGGCTTTGCTCGTGTCCCCTCATCTGGGCTCGTGCAGTGTTGGTGATATGTGACTTCATCCTGGGCTTGCTGTTTGTGTGAGGGCAGAGAATTGAATCATGTTGTCACTGGAGTGTTTTGAGCCACCAAAGGGAGTTTATAATGGCTTTGGCTGCGTCGCCTCCTTTCCTAAAGAGAATGAAACGACGGCACCTTGTCAACTGTTCCTGTGGAAAAACAATTTACAGAGAGTAAGAGATTTGCCTTCCTCTTGTGCTGAAAGTCTGTTTGACTGTAATGGTAGGCACTAGACCAGTAAATTGAAAATACGTTTTAAGATTCTATAGGATATATCAAAGAAGTCTGCATTATCCTATATCAGGTATGCTCTCCTGATGAAATTCTATACAATAATTTGGAAGTTTGTAGAGCATTGAAAACTTTTATATTAAATTCTGAGGGCACTCTTTCCCAAAGGGAATAATAATTCTCTGCAGTCAGGATGATGGTTACTTCACTTTCCAAGAACACTCCTTACAAAACTTAACTCATTTGAGCAATCTCCCTGACATGATGAAGCTCCTCGGGTAAGTGAGCTTATGTGTGTGCATGAGGTCAGACTCAAGTAGTCAGGCACGGCTCTGTGCACGGGGAAGAAAGATGCTGGTATGGGAGTGTCTGAGCAGGAGGGGAAGGAGCTGTTTGGTTGCTGATCCTTTATTTAAGCTTTAATTTTCAGTGTCGACTAAGACATTTTCATTTGTTTTAATTGAGATTGAGATTCCGTGTCACTCTTTGTCACTGTTGAGCCAAAGAAGCTGTGTTGTGGTAAGCAGGGCTTACTGAAGCGTGAAGCAACCACTTCACAAGAGGGTATTCTATCAGATCTTCTGGTTGCAGAATTTGATGCCGTGGAGAGTCGTGTAAGTGAGAAGAGGAAAATGACAGCAGTTCCTTCTGCTTCATGCTGAGGCAGGCACTGCAGTCAGGGTGGATGGACCAAACCCTCTCCATGGAAACAGAACAGGCATCTCTTCTTCTCACTCTTTCTAATACCCCCAGCAGCAGCCCGCCATCCACCCTGTTCTAGTTCAGTACTGGCACAGCTGGGTATGACACAGGTGGATACTGAACCAGATAAAAATCCACCCTTAACAACCTTCTCAGCTATCGAGCGTTTCACGGGGCTGCTCAGCCCTGAAGGAAGTGTCTAGGATGGTTTCTAAAATATTCCCTTTGTTAACTTATTTCCAGTCCTCAGCAGAAACGTATTTTTTTTGTAAAACACAAAATAGCATTACTTTAACTACTGGACAGAAAGACAACAGTACTTTGTCATGTAGTGGATTGTCCCCAATATATATTGAAAGATAGTCCTTGCTTTGTTTGCTTATCCTCCCCCTGAAGAGGAATAGAGGAAAAGTTGGAAATGCCCTTCATCAGACCATGGCAAATAAACTTGTGTTTTGACAGTGGAAGTTTTCAGTCTGCTGAATGACTCCTCAACTGACCTATTTTAAAGGAATAAAGACTTTGCTGTTCTCTGAAAATTTATATTCCACCCAGAGGATGCTCGGGGTCCTTTGTGAAGAAGTACCCGCATTGTGGTACTTGGGCAATCTATCCTGGGCACTGTTTCTCCTGCTGGTTGCTCTTCTCATGCAAAATCAGAAGGAGGAATTTCATTTAATTAAAAAAAAAGTGTGATATTGTGATTTAAAATGAGATTGAGCAAATATATTGTCTGTTAAAAATAATTATTTTACATTGAAAGCATATCACCTAGAATGGTATTTAATCATCTAATTAGCGGCGTCAGTAGTACAGTGTGCTTCTATGTAATTTGAAGAATGGAAAAGAGGAGCTCTCTCTATTGAATCTTTGTCTTGTTAAATAGGACTGTGAAAATCTAATTTGGGGGAGACTATTATATATGTGATTGAATTGCAATTGCTTTTGATAGTGTGATTTTTGCATTTGTGTATATTTGACCCTGTCGTAGGGCAGTGAATCCGCTCCTCTGTGCTGAGCAAATAAGGATTGAAAGGCATCAGAGGTGTTTGACAGTGTGAGTTTAACACAGGAACCAGCTAACCTTTCTTTGGGCTTGAATTGTAGCCTGGAAATCTCAACATCTTGAAGATGTTTGAAAAGATCAATAGAAAACGATACGCTGTTCTTCATTTGGTAACAGCAGCACCTCGTATTTTAGTAGTAAACATGGCCTCTTCAGAAAGCATGTGCTTTGCTGGTCCAATTCCTCCTCAGCTTGCTTTTATGGCTACTCTATTTTATTCCTCAAGGTTCAAGCAATACTTTTTGGCTTTCCTAGACTGCCAGCCTCACTTATTCAGTCATGTTCATTTTCTACTTGCCACTGTCTCTGTCTGTCTTGGTTCCTCTCGTGTTTCCATTTCAGTGCATTTAACTTCTCCCTCCATTGCGCTTCCTCGCCTCATTTGCTTCTTTTGGGCTTTCTTGACCTTACTTGGGCCTTTCCAGTTGGTTTACTGTTTGGAACTGGCAGAGTTGTCAGGCTGGGATACTTGGGTGAGTCACTACAAATCTCTCTTCCGTGGCAGACTTGAACAACAGCGGTCTCTGACATACCAGTGCAGTGGTCCAGCCCGATCGATTCCACCTCTGACAGCATACTGGCATAGGAGCTGTGTCCTGGTTATTCCTGTTGACAAACCGCTGTGTAGAACGTGTTAGAACATTACCTTCTCCCACATGCCCTTGGCAAGCTGGGCAGTACTGAAGCTTTCTGATCTACATGTTTTCAGTGAAGCATAAGACTGGACTGGGGCACCCCAGAGGTTTTCAGACATTGATGGCTTGAAGGTATCTCCTGGAGTGTCACTCTGTTCACTTAAGGTGATGAAAAATAAATTGATGTTTGAAGGGATGTGTTCACTTGCTCTCTTAGAAATCCACTTGGCTGGGTTCACTGTCTGTTGTGCTGTCTTTTTGTTTTGGCTTTGCTTAGAGTTTTAGGGGAATCTTTAATCTTTCCTTTATTACCTCAGGTGGTTCTGATCCAATACAACAGTGGTAAGAGAGATCTGAAACACTGGGGAAAGACCTAGTCTACCTCTCTGCCCCTTTCCCTGTTTGATTTACTGCTGTGTTGGCTTTGAATTCCATGTTTACTTAACTGGTTTTGTATTTGATATTTGCATTGTCCTTAAGCTTGGGAGTGTTTCCCTTTTTCTGAGAGCTTTGCACACCACTGTCTGTGTTTAGGAAGCAGGCTTATTAAACACAGTCAGTTCTGCTACTGAATGGCAAAACTTTAGAATCCCAGACTCATTGTGTTTGAAAAGTCCTCTAAGATCCTGAAGCCAAACCATTAACCTAACCCTGCCACATCCACCACTAAACCATGAATCTCTTAGGGAATTTTATGTGACATACAGGTCTCCCAAAATGAAAAACCCTCCCACCTCCACCTCTCCTCACATAATTTCACCTGGTTGTGATGAGCCCTTATCTATATCTCTTGTTTAGCTGCCATTTCTGTTCAGACCTGCCAGTCTCCACACATGCAGCTCGGTTACTCCTCCTGGGCACAGAGCTGGGGGATGTAGCTGCATGAAGCTGTGGGGTAGGAACAGCCTGCACCACACACAGTGGATTTGGCAAGAGACAAAATGCCCTGCTTGATCCATCATGGGAAACTCTTGCCTGTTCCCACACACAAGAACTCAAAATACGAAGCCCAATTTCAGTTACTTCTTGTAACTTCTCCTAAATGAGTCCAATTTGCTTCTCAAATTGTAGACTTTGTGAATGTACACTGTCCTAATTGCATCCCTCACTCTTGTGTAAGGCATAATGCAGCAAATGAATTAATCTGATTGTACTGGATGCTGCTGTTTTGCCGTGTTTATTCCCCGTCTGTGTGTTTGTCTGCCTTTGGGTGCTCTGCTGCCCAGTGAAGAGGCTGAAAAAATCCCAATTTCTTCTCTGAGCTCTCAACCAGTTCATGTGATCTGATAGGAAATCTGTTTCTATTCAGGCATAATTTAGGCCATCACCATAAAAGTTGGAGATTAAACAAGTATTGATTAACCAACTCCAGCTGACTGTTCATACCACGTGTTCCTGGAGATATCTTTGCGAGAGTCAGTGTGAAGTATGTAAGTGACTCCCAGAGCTGAGAATGGCAGAGATGCATCAGAAATGGGACTAGGTAATTAAACTGTTCATTAAGCATGGCAGATGCAGAGTTCATGACTTGATTTGCCATCTGCTTTGTTTTGTAATCAGTAAAGATTTAAAATAATGCCAACAGTTTCTCTGTCACATTGGGTCCGATGTTATGGTTTTTCTCAGGGGGTAGATAAGCACAAGAAAGGACCTTAAAGTTCTGGGGGTCAGTTAAGGGGGTGAATTACCCCTTTTCGTTGGATTAGCTTTAAATATTGCACTCAATATTGCACTGCGTAGCAATAAACCCCTCCCCTCTGGCAAACAGGTGCCTCACAACAGACCTTTGGGGTATCAGACCTCACGCTCTGCCTCCAGGTAGCACGGACAGCTTTGGGGCAGAACCCAGCCACTCTGTGTCACAGGTAGCACTGAATGCTTATCCCTGGCTGTTACAACACGATGCTACTTCCTTCCTTCAGTCCACTTCACGACTCCCTGCACATCACTTAAGCAGCACCATTACTCATGCATCCCCAGCTGTGCTGCCGCTCTGTGCGCAGTTGTTAGCTGCTGTCAGCCTGACCCCTGCTAGTCCTCTCCCTCCTCGCCGTGTCTCCCCATCGCAGGCTTTTATAAACCCATGGAAGTTATCTTCCTTTTTATGCCTGAAAATAAGTTCATTTTAAAGCGATTCCACTGCTGCTGCTTCTGAGTCAGCAAGGCAAGTTGTGTTGGGTGAGGAGGTGCTTACTGCATTGCCTTGGGGGTGCAGGGGCAAGGAGTGCTCTGTGATGCAAAGAGGTTTCACAGCTTTTTCGATTGAGGACAGTTCCCTTTAATTTTAACTTAATTATATTGATCAGCAAAATAATTTTAGAGAACAGGTTGTTGGTAGTTATGGGTGGAGGGGGCTGATAGCAAAGGAAGAGATGTTTAATTGCAGTGGGACGTAGAGAAAGAGGTAATCACCGCTGGTGGAGTCTGAGGGGTTTGAACAGGTCTCTGCTGATTTAGTGTCCAGTAACATCATGAGTTATAATTCCCAGACTCTCTTTGGCGGGTGCCTTTTCTAAAGGGTGGGGACCAACAAGTCAGAGGTGAGCGAGATGCTCTAAGAACTCCTGTACGTTGGCTGGCAGTGTATCGATCCCGAGTTCAGGCTGATGCAGGGTGGTTATAGGGCTTCACATTGGTGGTTTGCACAGCAGCATCTGGGTTTCTGGATTAGGCCTGCTAAGTTTGGTGAGGAGAAAGCGGGATTTGGGGTTGAATGACTGCTGCTGTAGATGTTTTCTGTTGGGATTGAGGAAATACCACGTTTTGAGTTCACTTTTGTCAGTCACTGACAGCCCTGTGTCTTGTGAGGTGGATGGAGGTGCTTCAGGGCAAGAGTTCTGGGATGATTTCTTGTAACACTAGGGTTCTGTGTCGTGTCCGTGTCCGTCGTCCGTCGTCCCCCCCCCCCCCAATTCATTGCGATTTCTGTGGACTAACTTCTTGCAGTTGCTTACTGTGTCATGTGTTAGTCCCAATCCACCAAACCGCCTTCTAGATCTCAGGCACCTGCCTCCTAAACTCCAAGGCTGTGGTGATTAGTTGTCCTAGATCCCTCCTTGCCAGGAAAGGATGCTGTAGACGGAGATTCTGCAAATATTTGTTCTGACAACACTTCTGTTTGTTTTATTTCCTTAAATGCCTGTCACTGGTCTACTTCACCTTCCTTAATCACCTTGCTGTCTACATTTGCGTGCTATCTAGGATCTGTTGACCTTATTTCCAATACCTCTAGATCTCACAGTTTGTAGGTGATCTTCCTCCTTTGTCTGTACCCCCTATTTTGTTGTCTTCTGGGTTTTCTTTACCTCGTAACACAATGCTCTGACTCCAGTTTTCATGGAAGTTGCTATATAGAAAATAGAAAAGACCAAATATCAATTTTAGCAGCCTCACCATAGTCTAGACTGAGTTACACAAGCCATGCAGCTCTGCAACCACAGAAATCCAGTGGTGGTGGTGGCTTTACCCTGCCTTTCTCATGAGCCAGCCATAACATTTAATGGTTTCCTCTGCAGTGCCCATTCTGCAGTGAGCTGATCAGACCCCACGGTGCTCTAATGGCAATTTTAGGAAAGATTTGTACAATGACGGGCTAACTTTGTGCTGATTTATACTTGATGCTTCGTTATATTCATTATGAGATCTTATTTGCATGCTTGACATTTTAAAATATTGTGTTTGGAATGTGTTATTTATTTTGAGACCTTTATTAAGCAACCTCAGTCTAAGGGTTTAATTGTTACTGATAGCTAAGAGTATAATTACCGCGGTAAAATATCATGACTATATTAAGCAAATGGAAATTGTCTTCCAGAATAAAGTGAGTACAAGCCATTTTCCTTTGAAACAGGCTGTTCTGGAGGCCTGCTCCTGTCATTTGTTAACACAATTGCAGAGTCTCTCTCTACAGAACGAATAAAGGTTGCTGCAGGAGCTGCAGTCCGTGTGTCTGGAGAACAGGCCGTATGTAATAGTTTGGACGCAGTGTGGAAAGACTGTTTGGAAGGAGGATGTATCTCCTTGCTCTGCCTGATTTGGTCATAGGTTTACTGCACGCTCTTTTTACTCAGTGAGGAAAGTAACAGGATTGTTGAGTTCCCTTTTCCTTATCCTGCTCCACAGTGGCTTTTCAAAGCCTAAGAGGTTCCCTCAGTGTCTGACTTGTCATGTGTCTGCTGAAGGTATCTCTGGGGCTGCGATGACCGAGTTTGTTCACTGGTGTGGGCACTGCAGGTGTTTTGGAGTGGGGTCTGCCCTTACCTTCCTGCTTTCCCTTGGATCCTCTCCAGTGGGATCCTTTGCCCTTGATCTGATGTTGCCCTGATTCTTCATAGCTAGTGGATAAAGTTGCCTTTTCACTGACTTTGGATGTTCTTCCTCTTTGTCTACCTGGATGGGTACCTGCAGGAATTTGTCCCACAGCAGCATGAAGGTGATACACTTTGTTAGAGTTGAGCTTAGTCACCGGAGGGCTTTCGATGTGGAAATAGGGAATGTTAGCTTCAAATGACCAGCCTGGAGGCAGAAGATGAATTGACTCATGGGCCTTGCTTCCCTTTCCCTTTTAGAAGCATGAAAGAGCTCATAAAAAATTATCTTAGCAATTTTTGCAGGGAATTGGTTCTGTGTAATTCTTTCTCTTGCCTTTTTATGTATCTGGTAAACCTTGTAATGATAAAAATACAACATTCATTGCTTGCTTTGTATCTGATGCTTTTGAGGTGGAGGCACAAGGACAGCCTCTGTATTCTTATTGATGTTATGCCTGACCATAATTTCTATTTAAGCTAGGTGTTTAGAGAGTTTTAACAAAATTTATGCCGATTCACTATATGCAGCAAAGTTAAAAGTTATGTGTTGTTTTATGAGCTATTTTTGAAGTGCTATAGAAATGTGATCTTTTCTCCCAGAATGCTCACTAGATTTTGCTTTGTCCTGCCACCACTAGATATTAATGCTCACTGCTAAGAGGTTAGATTATGAAAATTAGAAATATACCCATAAAAGAATTTATTTGACCTTCAGTTCTCATATTTCTCTGAGAGAAAGGGCTGTAGGACTTACCAAAGGTAAAATATTCAATAAAAAGAAATTAGGTTAATCCAATGTTATGGCTGAGAATTTAAACTCACCCAGGTCATGTAATTCAAAGTTATAGTTCCCTTGATGCGTGTGCTGTAACATTTATTCCTTTGCTCCTCCACCCTGAATTATGAAGGATGGCTGAGCGGATCCAGCGGAGGAGCAAGTGGGAAGATGGATGGGGGGAATGAGGGAGTTGTTGTTAAGGGAAGTCGGGCAGAGCAAACCTGGTTTCTGCATCTCACAGCCACAGGAAAGGGGAACGGTGAGAGGTGGCTGAGTGAGGTAGCTGGCCATGGGCTTGCGTGTCATCCAAAGGCTGGGGAGGGACTTTTAGGGGTTCTAAACAGCAGGTTTTAAAATACTAGCAAGGGTAAGCTGAAAAAAAGAGAAAAGAGCAGGGTTTTGCATTTCTTTGTTCCTTAAATACTTATGGTTGGAAAGCAGAAATATCTGTGCCTCTTGTGGTGGTGCTGCCACGAGAACCGCAGCTTTGAATCCCTGACTTCTCCCTGTTTTAATTCTCAGTCATAAAACTGGATTAACTGGGTTTGCTTCAAGTTGAATTGCAGTGGATTTTTTTTAAGGATAGGAGAGAGAGAGATAATTAAGTAATTGCACAGTAGCTTATTTCAACATGTGATGTGAGCCTCTGGTAAGAACAGCTGCACTACTCAGACACCAGTCACTCAGAGCAGCCTTTCAAATGAAGACCCAAAATCTTTATAAAACCCAAGGACTGTCTGGAGGATTATGGAGTTTTGGATTGCTCCTGGCACAGTATCATGCAGTGCTAACTATTTTGCTCGATGCATGTTCACAACATCTCAGGTCAAGAATTGCTTGAGTTGATGAATGCATTAGAAGTCAGACGAGTTTTCCCAAGCTTTCTGGACGTGATCTTTGACCCATGATTTGTATTGAGGAGAAATGAACTGTTCCCCATTTCGTGAGCGCATTTACTGAGGTAGTATTTCAGATAATGTATTTTAATAGAAACTACAGCAAAGAATTGGTCTGGTGTCAGTTAATCAATTCGGATTGATGCCATGAGGTTACTATACTACAAGTTTCTTGGTATACTTGCTTGGTATATACTGCTTTGTTAGTGTGGGACATCCAGACCTGGAGCTGTGAAGAACCATTTGTTGTAAATTTTCCTGTTTGGGTGGAAGCAGTTTGGGACAGTGGGGGAGCTGAGGCTTACTCTTCCCTCTGTATGAATCCAGAGCCTCAGGATTTCCCCAGAAACATCACTGTCTGTTTCAAGTCAGGAATTTGGAAGGAGATTAATAGGTAAACAAAGTGTGAGCATGAGACATGAAAAGAAGGTGAGAATTTTTGCACCAAAATGATGTTTAACTTTCCTCCTGTCAGGAGGAGGAGAACTGTCTTTAGGAGAGCCTTATGATTGGTAGAAGTTGTATGTAGGAAGATCCTGCAACCCCAAGGGGTGCCTACGCTGCTTTTTAAGTGGTCTTGTAGTCTTGCACTTGTAGTCACTGATACCTTGGGTGTCGTGGATGTGTGTAGGGAATTGAGACAAGGTGGGTTCAAGTGAAAGTAATTGGAGTGGGTGTCTGTGTGTTTTTAACCTGATCACTCTTCTGCAAGTGTTCCTGATCTCGTGCCTAGGAGCTGCAGACACCTGGGGGGCCGGGTTTGACATCAGTGGCAGATATTTCTCACAGAAAAATTTGCATTCAGCTATTTTACTGTGGCAGCCTGTGCTGCAACTGCAAGATCTGTTGTTTTGCTGCAGCTGAATACTCTTCCCCCAACCCAAGATGAGAGCAGCTCCCTCTGTTCAGTTTTCTCCGCCCTCTCTCTCACGTTTGCTTGTCCTGAGTGCCTGTAAGGAGCTGTAAAAGCTAAATATAGAAAGAATTGGATGACAGGACTTGTGTGTCCTTGTGTGCGTTTGAAGGAGAGATTGAAACTACAACAAGCAGCAGGCCCTAAGTAGAGCTTTGACCTACCTGACTGTGGCATGTAGGTCTGGATTGAGGTAGATGAGATGTGCCCGAAGCCTCATGGGCTCAACCTCCCTGGGATGATGCCTTCGTGTCCTTAGGTGGGACAGTAGCAAGAACACATTCCCCTTTCAGGGAGAGGAGATCCTCTTATTCCCTTTGTCAGCAACAGGGTTTCCCTTCCATTGGGAGAAGCATTGGGATGAGTCCCTGCTCCCCCACCCTTTGCTCCTTGCCTCGCATGGGAGACACGTAGGTTAGAGGTAGGTCTGGATCAAAGGCTGCTTGTTACTGCTTATGTGGATCAGAGAGTAGCTGGGAAGCCTAATTCTGTGCATTGCACGTGAGTGAAGGGAAATGTGGATGTGAAGTGACGTTTCCTTCGGTAGGTGCACGCAGCGTGTGGAGCCCTGTGCTTCTGCAGGGCACGTGCACAATGAATATGCAAAACGAGTGTGCAGCTCTCAAAATGAGCTGAATTAGCCATTTAAGCAATTTAACTCTTCCTCTCCCTAGTTGCTGGTCTTTCAGAGAGGTACCGAAGCTGCAGAAATGCTTTGCATTCACAGCAGTAGTTCTATATGAATAGTATTTTCAGATTTACAGGTGAGGAAACACTTTCTGGCTTTAAAAACTTAATTTTCCGTTGCTAACACTCTACCTTTGGAAGCCAACTTTCCAGGTTGACATTTCTGTTATATTAATTACAAAAGAAGAAAAGCTGGGCTTGTTTTGTCATTGGGAAATGCCATTTGCAAAGTTATTGGAAAGCTGACCTTGTCAGAAGCATTATTGTGTTATCCCTCTGCGAGGGCCACCGCGACCGAGTGGCGAGGGGAAAAATGCAGGGAGAGAAAAAAGCAATTTCAGGAAATATAATGAATCAAACGAAAATGCCTTTTATCCCTCTCCTACGTGAAGATGTTTATTAAGATAGCATGTGTAAGCATTTGGTGCTGGGGGAAGAAGTGCTCGCGAACCGCTCTGGGTTGGTTTTTGACAGTAAAAAAACACTGTGTGGGAGAGTTCCTGACCTTTTGTGGGAACGTGGACAAGTGGCAGCACTTCCTCCAGTGTCTCCCCTGTAACCCTGCCCATCATCCTTCTCCCCTTGCACCCATTCTGCACTGGAGGCTGCAGAGATTTGACTCACATGGACCAGATTCCCCAGGCAAGGGCTGGGGAGGGGGTGACCTCTGCCAATGGTGCTTGGGTGGGGGGGGGGTCCCTGGAAGCAGTTTCTTCCCTACCTCCAGTTCACTCTGCCAGTAAATCTCAGCTCTTCTGTTTGCTCCAAGCAACTCATCTGTGTTTTTTCCTCCTTTCCCTCCTAATTTAAAGCCACAAAACTATTAATTTTCCCCGAGCCTAACTCCCTAAACACCAGGGAAGAGCAGCAGCTGCACGTTCCTCCTGCTCTGCCTCAGTGTCCCATCCAGGCACAGCTTTGCTGCACAGCCCTGGTGATGCCTTCTGCCCAGAGCTGCCTGTTTTCACATCCCTCTGAATAACCCTCTCTGCTCCTGAGCAGGAAAGTACCACTGGGTGCAGTGGCCATTTCTTCTGTGTGTGAGCTACAACAGGAGACGTTGGGTGTCTGATACTGCTGGTCCCTGTGGTGTAACCATCATAGAGGTGCAGGTAGCTCAGTGAGTTCATAATGGGGGGTGTTCACAACGCTTTAAAGGCTTTAAACTGAATCTTTTCGACCAAGGACATTATTAAAAAGCCTGAGAAAGCTCTTTAACCGACCCCCACCTTTTATGCTAGCAAATGTTTTTCTTATGTAACGTCTATGCACATGAATTTGTCATGTGTGGTGTTTGCCCGAGGCTGTGGTTGTAGCCCTTGTGTTCCAGTATTGCCTTTTTACTTGCATAAAAGAGAAGGAAAAACAAAACTGCTGAATCCCTTGAAAATATCCTAAATAGGATGCTGAACAGCTGTAAATAATAGCCAGGTTTATAGTTTAACTCTTCAGAGGCACGTGCATACTGAAGGATGTGAAACGTACGTTCTGAATCTGATGTTTCTCTTCAGATAACGCAAGTAAACCAGAAGTACAGACACAAGTAAGCACGTTTGCATACCATCCCTGCCTGGACCCAGATTAGTGAGTTCTGAGGTTCTGAAGGCCCTGTTCCACCCATGGGCCTGTCTTCTGTGTCCAGCATTGGTTGGAGCCATCTCGGTGTGCGTTCCTCACATTAGGAACGATTCAATACCTCTAAGGGACCAGCTAAACTTGACTCCTCTGTATATGTCTCCTTCTGAAAGCACCCTGACTTTCTGAGGAGTACTCATTACCCTTACCTAGCTAGGGTGAGTTTGGGGTTTTGTTTGTCTGTGTTTGAGTACTCACTGCTGCTTCTTCTGCGGAGATAGCTGTTGTCTGTTTTCCTTCAAGGAGAGGGAGCAGGGATCACAGAATCATAGGGGTTGGAAGGGACCTCGAGAGATCACTGCGTCCACCCCCCCTGCCAAAGCAGCTCCCTAGCTCATATTGCACAGATAGGCATCCAGATGGGTCTTGAATATCTCCAGAGATGGATGTGTGTCCTGGTTGCCCCTCATCAGCCAGCAGTTAGGTAGGCTTAGTTTTAATATCAAACTGCTCCGCAGGAGGAACTGGCTCTCTTAACTGCAGCCAAAACATCACAACACGCATTTCCAGTTGAATTAGCAGTAACAGTGGGAATAAAGGACTTACTGCTGACCCCGGCCTGGTAGGCACAGGGGTCGTACTGCGTTTGCTTTGTGGAAAACTCGCAGTGTTTTGGATGCTCTTCAGCTGACAGAACCTGCAAGCTGTTCCTGTGCTGCGGTTCTGCACGGGGATCGTGGTTATGCCTCCGTGTAAATGAAGGGATGCCCAATGGTCTGCATCACAAGTTGTGATTTGTAATTAACTTTTAATACGCTAAAAGGAAGGCTAATGAAATTAAATGTAAATTAGAGAGCTCACATTCTTCATACCAATACAGCTTGAGAAAAAATGGTGCCTTCTCATTTTACTGCATTGTTTAGATGTAACAAGCTAGATTGCTGCTCTCCCTAGGGAGAGCTTTGGGACTTACAGGGTTTATTCATCCAGACCAATGAGTTCTTTCTCCTTACAAAATTTTCCCCCAAGAAGTAGTGATAAACTCTGGGGGAAGGAATCTTCTTACGTTGGCTGTCCTTTCCTTTTTTGTCTTGGGACTTGGTCTGGAGTTAAATGCGTTATAAATATCTGAATATCAATGCTTGGTAGAGTTATGAGAGCTGTTAGCAGCTAATGAAGGTTAAATACTGTCTATTTTGGGAACCTGAACGACACTGTCACTCATATTTTAGCAGTACTCGATATCTTGAGTTGTATTTTTCCTTCTATCCTTCCTGTGAGAGAGAAAACCACTGTTAGCTTGGTTAGGAAATGGGGACTGAAATGCTTGGATGAAACAGGAGTTCTGTGGAAGAGCTGTTAAATCTGTACTGTGTCTCTTATTTGTTTTTTATGGAGTCCCACAATGCAGATGGCAGTTTCCTGTGCCTTACCTTTGTGATAATGACCTTCCCTCAGAAAGCAAGTCCTTTGCTGTAGTGTGTGTGCATGTGTTCCCTGACACTGCCTGCTCCACTGCATTAGCATCAGCATTTCACTGGTTTTCTACATCTCCCCACTCTAGTTGGATCCTGGAAGCACCCATTTTGGTGGAGTTGTATTAATACTATATGGATCTGATTTCCTCCGGAGTGGTGTTGTTTGGGGGGTTGTGGCCTGGTTTGCAGGCACAGACTGGCATCCCGTCCCTCCTCTCTGCCACGTCTGGCCAGCATGTCCCTGGGGATGTCATAGCTCCTAAGGGTGTCTGAATCAAAAGCCTAAGAGATTGTGGTGTAAAAGCTGTGCTTGCATGTGTGTTGTGTGAAATGAATACTCTTCCCCATCCACTTTACATTAACTCACATCCATGTGTGCTCAGTCGGCTTCTCAGCCTTTGCTCTTCCCTCATTATTAATTTCTTTAGGTGCTCCAGAATGCCTCACCCTTGTCTCCAGGCTCTGCTAACAATATTTTATGTTGTCAGCACACATCCTGCTATTTGCCCCTGTTTTTCTACGCTAACAAGCACGCTGAATGGAACTTCTGGCTCCAATCCCCAGCGCAGCCTGCTGCTAATTGCTTTCCATGGCAAGGAAGGATGGTGTGCTCCTCCGTTAGCCAGCCTTTACCGGCAGGTATTTGACTCTCACATAATGATTAAAACTGAGGGATGCTTGGTCATTTATATAGACTTTCAAAACCCTGCATTCACTAGTTCGCCCTCCTGAGAGTTCTCCCAAAGAATTGTTAACTGGTTCGGTTTAAATTACCTTAGCAAAAGCTTGGGCTTATCTGTCTCTATTTTATCTTGTTGCACTCGACTGAAAAAGATGCTTTGTAATTCTGAACCTTCTCAACTAATTTTCTTAATGTTCAGGTGAAACTTCCTTGCCAATGACTCTTAATTTCCCAGAACAACCTTATCTCCCCCTTCATAGTAGATAGGAGGATGTCTGCTGTCTAGTATTTCCAATACAATAGCCATTTGTAATGATAAATCATTTTCTTCTTTTTGTCTGTTAACACCTTTCTTATTTTGGTCTTGGATGAATATCTAGCTTTGAGATTATTATTATTATAATAACATCTTCTCCTTAGTGCAGTTTAATTTCTTGAGGTATTTAGCTGCCTCTGTTACAGTTTTCCAGCTAAAATACAGCAGAGGAGGATCTGTGTTAAGTCTTTTCAGAGCCTGTATCTTTGCTGGGTCAGAGTCAGAACAGTCACTCGTACTTCTGACAGAATCAACAAACTGCCCTGTACACCCAGCTGTCCATCTTATTTGGGTTTGGGGCTTTAAATTTACATTACAGTGGAATTTGTCTACCTTTAAAATATAAATGGTGTTATTGCTGTGGCTTTTACTCACTCGAAATTTCCCATCAGGTTTTACATTTACATGACCTTTCCTCACATTGTGCAAGCAGTGCAGCTCTCCCTGTTTTGGTGTTTGTCTTTATTTTCATCTTCATGATGCTGGTAATGTAAAACAAATAAGCTGTGGAGATTGGCAGCTTTCTGTTCATTCAAATTTTGATGAAGATTTGAGATACCCTTGCAAGTTCATGTATTGCCGTGTTCATCGTCTTCTCCCTGTGTGAGTATCTGAATATCCTCAGAGATTTAACACTGCTGCAGTGAGGAAACACATCGCTGTATTCTCAGGCAAAGAACAGAATAACTGGATCACAGCTGCTGTCACTCCTGTCTGTCTTGAAGATGAATTAGTCTGCACAAATGGGCACCTGTGGGCAGTGCACGGAGCTAGAGAGGCTTCTTCTGTGGTCAGACTGAGATTTCAAATCTCTTCTACCTCATCTGGGGTGGGACTTTGTGGGATTTCCAGCCTTTTTGCCTCTTAATTTTTTTTTTTAAATTTTGTTTTATTTTGGGTTTTTTTTTTTTTTCTTTTCTGTCTGGTGGTGGGATACACAGTTAAATTGAAGCAATCAGATGGCAGATAAGGTGGCTGAGAGGCCATAGTTCAGACATTGGCAACACCAGGTATTCTTACTGGATGACCAAAGTGCCATCTTCTAACTAATTGTGGATGTGATTAGAATGTTTCAATTATTTTCTTCCAAATTCACCTTTTATTTCTCTTCATAGCTCTTACATGCCCTTTTAATGGCATTTCTCTCTACTGGAAATTTTAGATTGGATTAGAACATGACTTCCCGAAGTCATGGGAACTAGTGCATCACCTAAAGAGAGTTGTGATTGGTATACATATAAGGACTTTTCTGGGTAAGGTCAATCTTAGAAGGAACACCTTAATGTTTAATAATTTATGTGTCAGTAGAGATTTGCTCCTTACTTCAGCTGGTACCTGTTGTGTTAAAGGTCATTTTATTGACATTCATGCTTAAATATTCATAAAAGCATGCGTTCTTCTGAGCATTATCTGTCACCAAGTGTTTGAAGTTGCCATGCTGGATATTTTCTGTATCTTCCAGCACTGGAATCTGGTACCATGGATAAAATTAAATGCCTGTGCTTGATATTACAGCATGAAAAAAATTAGGAGGGGAGGACTGTGATGACACAGAGTCTTTATACTGAGTGTGGTTCAACTGGCATGGATGGATAGGAATTTGAAATTTAAAGGAAGAGGAGAACTAGTTGATGGGCTTGAGGAGGCAGATCTGTGGGTAGTTATAGGCTGATGCCGTGTAACAAGTTTTCTTTGCTTGTTGATATTTCTGTGACCTAGAGGCAACTTTTGCTTATTCCTGGCTCTCTGTTCTTTGAATCCTCTGTGAAGAGCAGACTTGGCAAGATACCATTTTGTATTTATCTTTTGCCTTATTTTAGTTGATGCTTGTTAAAACCATGCTGTAAATATTGTGGAAACCTAATCTGAAAAGGATGGGGGGAACCTGAGTGGGGCAGGTAGAAATCTGTACCTCTGACCCTCTCCCCTGGGCTCAGTCCTATTCCTGCAGTATCAAAGCTTGAGATGTGCCTTAAAGAAGCATTCCTTCTATTTTGTCCTCTTTTCTCAGCCTTCCTTGCCTTTTGTATCACCTCATCAGGTAGTTTTTCAGGAGTTCTTACCTTTCCATCGTTGCCTCTGTATCTTGCATTGGTTTTGAAGTCTTAGCAAGGGAGCAGTCTGCTACTGGCATCCCATCCCTCATCCCCCTGCTCTCCAGGCTCTTTATGCCATAGCTGGGGCTTTCCCGGATTTATCTGTGCCTACAGACTTCACTGGAGTTCTCTCTTCCCCTCCTTCAGCTCCACAGAAACACAGGTGACCGTGAGCTGACTCGCGTTTCTGGCTGGTGCTCGCTGTTATGCTGCTCCCCGTCACCCTGCAGGGAACTCAATTTGTCTTCAGCTCTTTGGGGAATTTTACAGGTCAGCTCTCTGAGCTGTAAGTGGCCTCAAAGTGGTCACTCCGAGGCACGGCTGGAACCAGTGACCTTTCTGTGAGATTTGTATTGGCTCCCATCAGCCAGCAGGAAACCACTTCCCGAGCTCGATCTAACCACCTAGGTGAGTTATTTGTCAATCTTGTGTTGCCAAAGACTGGCAATGCATCTCCTTCCATTTATCCTTCATTCCCCCACCAAAATTTGTTTCAGATTTCCTGTAATAGAGGGTTATGAATAACACTTGTCACATTTGGGAAATGGGAGTCATTGAGGAAGGATTCCAGCTTGCTCTGTTACAGTCCGACAGCCTTTTTGCTGTTCAAGCCTGGAAGGACCGTGTACCACTACAGAGCAGCTTCACTGAGCTTTCTAACAAGGAAATTGCTTTGCTCCTCAACCTCGAGGATCTTGTGTGTACTACAGGCTGCATAAATGTGGGCCAGAGGGCATGAACGTATATCATGTGTAGTACAGGAAGCTAGAGGAGGCTGCTCGATGTGTATATGTGTGTCTGTGTGTGTGTGTGAGAGCCCTGGCACGCTTACCCCGGGCGCAGGGGACTGGCTGTCAGACGGTGTGAAGTGTGCTACCGTCTTGCTTATGGCATCTCTTTGTTTCCCATCCAGACTCGGACTAATGACAGCTCTGGTAATGCCAGATGGCAGTCACCAGTCATCGTTTAATAGCAGGAAAATGTCTAAATATTGTCTCCAAAATTGGTTTGTTCATTCTTTCTCCTCGTTCTAGCCTGGCAGTGATCCGCAGGCAGCACTTAGGGACCTCCTAAGAAGATCCCGTGTAGAAAACTGTCAGAACAGATTGCTGTATGGATTTTCAGAGGATTAAAGTTAATTAAAGAGCTCTTCCTTGCTTTCATTTCCTCCTATCTGCCAGCTATTTACATGCTAATGTAGGGTCTGCCAGGGAGAATAGGAGAAGTGTCAGCATTGGGCATGTTATCACGCGTGGAAACAGTAGAAAATAATGAGATGAGCAATATATATGTGTGTGTGTGTGTAGCTTGACAACCCAAAGTCAGCAGCACTGCTTTTTGCATATTTTCAATAGTGTGTGATCTTACTGAATATAATTCACTCTATTACATCTCGCGCTGCATAATTTAATACCTCATTCACTATAGTATCTTTATGTAAGCAGTTTTATAAATAGATTTAAGTATTTCTTTTTTTTCCTTGTCTGCCTTGTTCTAAAGAGGAAACTTCTTCTCTGTGGAAGGAGTGAGTAGTTCTACTAGGAGTACGAACCTGGGAGCAGAGACTGTGGTAGGGACTGGCACTGACTGCTGCCTGCTCTTGGGAAGATGAAGCAGAGTAGGTGCTTGGCCTGGAAGCAAGCTCGGAGGGAGCATAATAGTTTTCTGCTCCAGTTGCATTATTCTTTGCCCATTCCATTTTCAGAGGATTATTTCCTCGTGTAGTTTTTTCAATATCTTCCATTTTAACACTGTATTAAAAGTACCACATACCAGATGAAATAAAATTGATCCCGGGTTATGTTTCAAGAGGGAGTTTAAGGCTTTAGGAACACATGAGGCCTGGCTGCCTCCATTGCTTAACAAACCTATTGATAACTTCTGTGTCGCTGAGCACGGGTGAAGAGCTCTTCCAGCTGCTGAAGGCTGTCCAGGGAGTTTGTGGGTACAGAAGGTAACTAAGCTTCTCTAGGACCAAGGGCAGTCAAAGGCAGGGCTGCTTCCTGCAGCTTTTTGTTCCCCTCTGTGCAAGAGAAAGGAGAAGGGAGAAACCTAGCGAAACAAGACGTGATCTTAGCATGGGTTGTTGTGGAGGCCAGAGCCCCCGTGTTTCGTGTGACCTTTGTGAAACAGCTATTTGGCATTAGCCTTTTTCTTCACTTCAGTCTTTTGTGGTTTTCCTAGTGGAAAACAAGATGGTCTTAAGATGTCAGATGGCTGTTAGTTGGCCCTGAAAATCAGTATGGCATTTTGTGAAAGAGTTACAGACAAGGGAGAGCAAAACCCATATAGGAGACTTAGTTGGGGGCGGGCAGGGGGGAAGGTCATCCACACTGAAAAGAGTGATCCCCTGCCTGCTCATGGCTTCATAGCACAGCTTTCTGAACAGATGCTGTGACAGGGATGTCAGGCAAGGGACGCCCTGGGATTTTGGTGTTTGAGGGTTTTTTGTACTTGATATTCCACAATCACTCCCTAGCGAGCCTGGTGGGGCTGGCTGAGATGAAATGCTGCTGAGCAATAACCCTAAGGCCAAATTTCTCCCTGTTGTGGTTCTGCTAATGTTATTTGAGCTACCAGGGAAAATGCTCACAGACTGAATTGGGTGGGAAGGGACCTCAAAACCCGCCCAGTGCGACCCCTGCCATGGGCACAGACACCCTCCACCAGCCCAGGGTGCCCAAAGCCCCATCCAACCCGGCCTTGAACCCTGACAGGGATCCAGGGGCAGCCCCAGCTTCTCGGGCACCCTGCGCCAGGGCCTCCCCCTTCCCCAGAAAGGATTTCTGCCTCCTGCAGAAAATTGAGAATCCTCTCAATCTCTCCTCCTGTAGCTGAAGGCCATTCTTCTTGGCCTGGCCCTCTCTGCTCTGGGCACCAGCCACTCTCCAGCTTTCCTGGAGCCCCTTTAGGGATTGAAACAGGCTCTGAGATCTACCTGGAGCCTTCTTTTCTCTAGGGTGAACCACCCCACCACTCTCAGCCTGTCTTCATAGCAGAGGTGCTCCATCTAAATCCATAACTTATCTAAATCTTTCAGTTTGAAGCCATTACACCTTCTCCTGTCACTACATGCCTTTGTAAAGTTAAAAGAACTGTAAAGAACTTGTTCTCAGTGTGTCGATGCTGCCAAAGGCTTGTTACTCAGGCCTGGGGGGATCTGAGTAATTCAGAGAGCAATGTGTGCTTGGTTCCTCATAGCAGAGGAAACCAAGAGTTTCAGTATCTCTGCTAACTGAATCCTATTGCTGAGACTCCTGATTTTTGTCTGTGCAGTACTAGTTTTTAGGTAAATACGAAAACATTTAACAAAAGCAGAAAACTACTCCTAACCTTTTCCCAACAGTAATGTAAGTGTGTGTGTCTATAGGTAACACACACATGTTTTTCCCTTTCATCTGTGTTGTACTTTGTATGAGGGACATTTTTATTTTGTATACCTTGTGGGATTCCTCAACTGTATCTTGCCACATGCTCAGAGGAATTTTTTCCCTGTGTTACACTGTTGTAGAAAGAGATCCAGACCTTTTGTGCTGCCTAACAAATCATCTCTTAATTCAGTCAAAGCAGTTGGCCTATTTTGAGACTCTATTGGAGCCACATCATGCGGTACGCTCTGTCTTACTAAATAATTCAGTTTGGAGCTGCTGCTAGGAAGGGAGCAATGATAGCCCCTTGGGGGTAGGCCTCGTCACCAGGAGGAGAGTTGAGTCTAGTCACCCCCAAATTTGTAAGGTCACACAGTGCAGAAGTGCTCTCCACGCAGGGATTAGAGGATCAGCTCTGCTGTAGTTGATTGGGATGGATGGTGCTTGAAAAAATCAAAGTAATTTTCTGGATGGCTGCAAAGAGGAGAGAATATGGGGAAAAAAACTTTGGCCTTTGGCCAAGACTTTCAAAATATTTGCAGTAACCATGCTTAGAAATCTTAAAAGAAGCTGTTATTCAAGAAGGAGGAGTGAGCTCTCAGCCTTTGGAGACACATTCCTTCCAGGTGTCTCCTGTTAAATACCTGCATTTTTCCTTCCTGGGTGCTCCACATTCTCCATCTGCTGCAGCCTGTGGACTGTCCGAGTGGCTGGATACTGTGGAGGAACGTCAGAAGGATGTGCAGCTGCAGTGTGAACTCTTGTGGATTTGAGAAGATGGGAAATGTTCAAACCTGACAATGAAACCTGAAGAGCAAACGTAGGTCTTGGTGTTTACAGGGGTTCAGTCTTACCACCTTCCTGAGGTCTAAGTTCATACAAAGGCTCAAACTTCAGTCATGTCTACTGAAGCTTTAATTTTTTTTTTAATTCAAGTGACGTTTAATTTTTCCTCAGTCTGTGGATATTTTTCTGTAGCACATCTGAGAGATTTTACTTGAGTTAAAAAGCAAAAAATATGCAAAAATCAAGTGAGAAAAATTAGAAATCAAATCCAGAGCATGTCAGCCCTAAAGGGAGAAAAGTTGTGCATGAGAACACATGTGTTTCCAGTGGTGATGAAGAGTTAAGGTTCAATGTTTTTCCAGAGACAATGCAATTTACTACAAGAGAATTAAGAAGAAAAAAGTACTTTTCAGGTATCATGTGCATATTTTGCTCCTTTCTGCAGTAGCCCTTTTCTGGGACCTGTAAACACATGGATCTCTCAGAGATACGTTGTTGCAAAGCACCAGTTGCTTTTCCACAGATCTTTTTTTGAGAGCTCAAATCCTCCAGTGCTGGTGTGTGTTTGATTTGTGGGTCACAGGCCCTTCATTCTGCATTCTTTCCTTCAGACTTCCCTAATTCTTGCTGATATATATGGATATTGGGAGCAGAAGGTGATTTTACAGCTACAGATGAAGAGTTTCAAATAACGAGGAGAAATTTTTTCTGTCAGTACATTGGCTTTTTTTTTTTAATTAAAATTTTATGATACTTTGATTTCTGTAACTTAAGTAGAGCAAAACAGGCAGCACAGCAAGACTCCTAATACAGAAATTAGACTTTTGTTTTTAATTCTTGTGTGTCCCTCAAGATAGGAGTCAAAGGACCAACCTAGAGCAGTAAACAACATGAATATTTCACGAGCAGCTTTTTTTTTCCCTGTATGGAACCATCTATTGATAACCTGTGCCAGGAAACAAGGAATTTCCCAAGCCAAAGGATTCATTTCCTGACAATACTTGCAGAGAAAGCTGTGAAATGCAAGGTAAATCCTGATACCTGAGAGATCTCTCCAGCCGTTTTTTCCTTCCCTCTTGGAAGCTTTGGGGTGAATTGGGTGAATGCAGTTGCTGACAATAGTTTTGTGGGGAGAAGTGATGCACAGCACTTGCAGTTGTACATACATATATTTTTACATATAATACATGAAAACGTTGCTATTTTCATATATATTATCCATGAAAATAACAAAAGAAAACACTGAAGAGGTCTGACTGAATAAGACAGTGATTCTATGCATTAGCTTTCTGCATGGCTCTTGTGATAGAAAAGAGAGGTCATCACTTCTGTCCTTGCATCCGTGAGCATTGAAGGAAAGCTTGAGATGCTCACAGCACCTTTCCCATTAACGTGTTTTCCTGTCTTCGGTGCAAATGACCCTTAGATATGTGATAGCTCTTAATACATTTTGAAACTCTCTCTCCCATAATTAACTTCTGATGGAATAAAACACAAGGGGCCGCAGGGGTTATAGAATTGAAGAGTCTGTTCAACAGGTTTTGGAAGCGATATGTAGAAGTCTTTCTGCCGTTCTCATAATTAAACATAATTATTTTGAATTAAGTATAAGGCCTTGAGCACAGTTGTGTAACATGCCCTGTGTTGTCCCTCAGCAGCAGCAACTTTTTAAAGCCCTCATCAGTCGCATCGTAGCCTCTTCCCTGCTTCTTTGGCCACGTGGCCCATGGAAGCCTACAAGACGTTGCAGCCTCTACCTGCTTTTCACCAGTGCAGCTCCCGTCCCCATCATTGGAGAAGGACTGATGTTAATAAAGCCTCTTGCCCAGTCAACATGCTGCCTGATAGCATCAGATTAACTTTTCCAACTCTGTGATGTTTAAACAAAATCTGTCTGCTCTTCCCTGCCTCTCCACCACCTCCAGCCTTCCTGCATTACTGATGCGAAGTGCAGAACTCGCGGTGACAATGAAGTTCATCTGCAGCATGCCTGAGAAGCACAGGTTTTGACTGTTAATTAATAATTCCAGTCCTGCACAATGACTAGCCTGATGACAAGTCAGTCTGTGCAGAAAACTCTTGGTAGACTTTGAAGCAGGCATGCAGAAATATCCTATTTTCAGCTGTACGTATTTTTTTCCCAGAATTACTTTACCATGGCACTGCTCTAAATATGTCTTGTGAGATAAGCTTTAAATCCTACTTGGGCAAAGTTTATTAAAAATTAACATTTGCATGGGGAGTTAAAAAAAAGAATAGGACCTTTATTAGCTTAAAATCATCCAAAGTACAAAATAATATTGAATTGCTCTCTGGTCCAGACCAGAAAAACGCTTACCCCCTGCCAAATCTCGAAGCCTGGAAGTAGTCAGCATCAATAGCATCTGATAAGCCACACTACAAACTGCATCTTTGGCCCCAGAGGTCAGAGGAAATGAGCTGCTACCGACAGGGTAAACAGCCTGAAAGCTGTTGGTGTGGGATGTCAGCTGTCACACCTCTTCAGGTATGATGGAGATCATCTCATGTTGCTGAAATGAAGGACTGGTCTGAATGGGGATTCGTGGGGTTCGTCTCAACTGGCTTTTTCTTGGTTTTTATCCTGAATTGGGCTCTCTGCCTTGGATTTAGTGCTTTGAACTGGAACACATTGGCTTTGTCAAGGGTATAAAGTGAGCCCAGCCTGTGTGCTTGCATCCAGAGCTGTGGGTTAGTGAGCTGGATGGCTGCATGGTGCCAGACACCCTGAGGTCCCTCTTGCATGACAAGACATTCTGCTCTTCAGTGAGGAAAACTGTGCAATGTTCATTAGACGTAACTGCTCTGGGAGTTTGTGATGGTTGGATGTACAAGGTCAGGGCAGGTGATGTAGCTTGATGTGGCTTTGCTTTATGGAAGGTAACACTTGGGCCAGGTAACTCTGGTTTAGCTGAGTGAGGATGTGTCCCAGGGACAGCGACTCTGATCTGCAACCTGTTAGAGGAAAGTGGACGAACAGTCAAGATGCTCAAGTACAAGTGGGATGAGAAAGATCCAATGCACAGTCTCTAGGGAGAACATCAATTTTCATACAAACCTAGGACAGATGAGCAGCACATCTTTTCCATATTCCCTTTTTATTGGGGCTGCATATTGCTTGCCTGCACCTTGCGGGACTTAATTGTGATTCCCTTAAACGTCTGTCTCTCCATCACATTCACCTTCCCTTGGGCTGCAAGTCACCAGCATATGTGTCTTTGTGTTAATTTGTCCCAGTTCACAGGCATAGCATCATTAGTGAAATAACGCTGCTGCTGTAATTACTGTGGGATTTGTGCGCAGCAGTGAGCTGTTGCATTGCGCTGTACCTACTCTTTAATCTACGTGGGCCATCTGCTTTATTTCTTAACTAAAAGTTGTTTTGTTTCCGCTTTGGAAGAGTGAATCTGTTGCTCCTAATCTTTTCTGTGTAGGAAAAAACCACCCCATTGCAGCTAGGATAAATTAAATCCCTGTTTGACAGATCGTGCTTGGTTTTGTGAGGTTTCTTCCAGATTGGGCCTGTGGTGTTGCCATGCGCGAGTTGTTGCTTTGCTCCCTGGCTTCAGGGACAGTCAGGTCAGAATTTTGGTAAGACCACTCCATAACCCTAGAGAGCTCTTTACCACAGTAAATCTGACAAGTTCAAATCCCATATCGAGTTCTACTCTTGGATCAGTAGTGAAGATCATAGAATCACATAATCGTAGGGGTTTTGAAGGGACCTCAAGAGATCATAATGTCCAATCCCCCCCATCCCTAGGACAGGTCACACAGGTCGGTGTCCAGATGGGTCTTGAATATCTCCAGAGAAGGAGACTCCACACCCCCCTGGGCTGCCTGTTCCAGGGCTCTATCACCCTCACTAGGAAGAAGTTCTTCCCCAGATTGGTGCGTAACTTCCTGTGGTCCAACTTGAGGCCATCGCCCTTTGTTCTGTCCCCACAGACACTGAGAAGAGGCTGACCATTTCCCCCTGCATCCCCCACTTGAGTTATTTATAACCAGTGATCAGATCTCTCCTTAGCCTTCTTTTCTCAAGGCTGAACAGTCCCAGTTCACTCAGCCTTTCCTTGTAGGGGAGGTGCTCCAGTCCTTTAATCATTGTCGTAGCCCTCCTCTGGACTCTGTTTTTATACCAGGGAGCCCAGAACTGAACACAATACTCTAGGTGGGGCCTGACCAGGGCAGAGTAGAGGGGGAGGATCAAATCCTTTGTCCTGCTGGCCAAGATACCCCAGAAAGACATCCCTGGGAGGTTATCTTGTGACAGCTCTGCAAGTAATAACTTTTAAATCCCCATTCAAGTAAGTGTTTTAAGTTGTATGATGAAGCACTGGCTGTTAGCTAAATAAAAGGTCTCTTGTATCTTTTTCTACTTTCTGATCAATAATAGTGAGTTGTTGGACCAATTGGGTCAAGGCCTGAGTTCTGAATCTTCTGGGACATGTGTCTTCTCCTCTTTTGCCTTTCTATTCCTGGGACTTCTCCAGGTTTAAACGGATCAGCTTTTTGTTATGAGCTGATTTCCTCAGCCTTGGCAGTTCTCAGGCATAGACGTAGATTGTTTAAAGTGGGTTGAAGCGTCGATGCTGCTGTTAGAGAAAGCTTTCTTTTATTTCCCAGAAAACCTCATCCATTAGATGTTGATGTTGAGAGGTATGCTTTGGTGTGGTCAAACTGGACGTTTTGGATGCGTTAGAGGCATTAATATAAAAGCAGAGCGGAGCTGGCAGCATGTGTCACTTTTCTGGTCTTTTGAAAGAATTTATAGCCTAGTTTTACTGTGAAGTGGGTTTTGTTGTCATCTTATACGCCTTTTAAAAATGTTCCTGTTGTCAGTAAATAAGATGAGGGCTACAGTGATCCATGCCTCAAAGAATATAAAATGAGAAAAATGCACTTTCTTAGGTCTGTTGACACCGTATTTTTCTATTAACGGGAACATTATTTCTCCATGAGCCTGTATCTCCTTACTGCTAGAAGTTGTTGCATTCAGTTCTGAGACAATGAAGTAGCAGCATCAAATCAGGCAGTTTGCATCTTGGTTTTGTTAAAAAAAGAATAAAAAAACCCAAACCCCTAACATTATTTCTCCTAAGACGTTTTGGAGTAGAGCAATCATTTAGGAAATGAAAAGATCCTTTGTCTAGGAGGCTCTTCTGTTTCATTCTTTAATCTAAGCAGCTGTCTTTCTCCTTCCCCGTGGGAAGTTGTGGTGGGTAAATAACATGGAAATTCATTTGATGATGGAGACATTAGAGGTTGGCATGGACAATTAATTTGTTATTAGACAGAATTAATTTTATTTGATCCTTACATGGTTCTGTTGCTGCATATCAATTCGGCAGCTTGATGAGTTAGCCTGCAAACGCAGCTCCGCTCGGTCTGCTGAAGGATGGCTTCTTTTATGGCTGGGAGATCAGGAGCAGCTTCTTCCCTTGCCTGTGTGTGAAGTGAAGATTACAGGAAAGCTTTTGGCTTTGTGCTGCTGCAAGTCATTCCTGGGCTTGGGACCTAAGGCTTGTGTTTTTCTACTCGACAAAGCGGTCTGCTTGGCAGCACGGCTAAGCCTGTCCAACAGCACATCGCTGTGAAAGGGATGGTCCCTCTTCATTTCTTCCCTTCCCAAGGGAAAAGCTCCGGTCATTTTCTTTGCTCAGAGCTGGTTTGAAAATGAAGTTTCTGAATCTAAATCATCTGAAAGCTTAACTCTAGAAGAAAGTGAGAAGCTTCTCTGATTGTCAATGGTTTCTTTGTATGAGTTCCTTTGCTCATATGAAGAACAGGACAAAGGATCAGCGGCTACAGGTCGAACTGTTGATGTTCATCTCCAGAGGAATAATCTCCATGCCATGTCACAGAGCAGCAGCTTCACATTCCTGTGTTTATTCCTACAATTCACAGCCATGTTTTGGTTGATTCTGGTAGGTACTGATCATTTCCTCTGCAGAAATAGTTGGAAAGGAATTAGACTTCCCTCTGTCTTCCATGACTTCGGCACAGTGAGAATTTGGATCACGTGTAACAGGAACACTGTGGGAATGATCGTGCTTGTCAACATCTCTACTTTCTTTTGTACTGTTTCTTTCTGGGTTTGCCCGTCTGCCACGTGACTTCAGACAAGGCAGCATCTCAGGAGTGGCTGTGCAGCAGTGGCAATCCTTTTCTAAACGGAGCTGGTGCCTCGCTGATAAACACATTTTTTGTGTGGGGTGGTTGGTTGTGATCAGAATGACCTAATCACAGGGAAGATCCCCAGACAGAGACATGAGAGAGCCCAGATCCTTGAGCTGCTGAGTGACCACAACCACTTCATCTTGCTGGGCATTGATTTCCCCTTCTGGAAAACAGAGGTGGTGATGCTCAACTTCCGTAATAGACTTTGAAGTCTGGCTGCTAAAAAGTGCAGCATAAAAACCTAAAGGTAGTCCTACGAATCTACACTGTGAAGTAGCAGAGTTGCATGAACAAGTGTCCTCGTAAGTCTTCTGCTTCTGAATACGTTATCCTCCTTCCTCCTGCTTCTCTCCTGTATTAATTTTCTTTGCTCCAGTTTTCCCCAGACTGGAGAGTCTCTTGCTTGTGCTGGATCGGTGAACTAAAGATAAAGGGTTTGGAAAATTGAGACCAAAGCAGGGAGTATGTTCAGCTCGGATCTGCAGAGGAATATGTGAAGATATTAAAAGGGTACCAAATTCAATTATTTTTCTTAACCAGTGAGATTGGGAGAGGAATCAATTATAACGTGCAGATATCTTTCTTTGTGAGCTGCATGGTAAAAACTTCAATTGCCTTTACTTTTAAAACTTGACGTGCCAGGAGACAGCATTGTTTCAGTAGATAGGAACAAGGAGGAGACTGATGTCATCCATAAGTGGCGGGGAAATACAGAACTTGCACCTCTTGACAGTAATCTTTTCCATTTAAAAAGCAAATTGGAGAAATGCAGTTTAACTATTCCCACAGTAAGTGAAAAAGCAGGAGAAACTAAAGGATAAAAATCACACCTCTTGAAGAAATTCAAGCCTATGCTCAGCATCCATTGTTGGAGATGATTTAGCAGTAATTAAATCGCTTCTGACATAGAGGGTAAGATTGTAGATGAGAAGAAAAGAACGAAAAAATTAAATTCTGGAGTATCCATTAGCATGCTAGACTGTTAGCAAGCTTGGTAGGAGAGTGATGTGAAAGTAAGCATTAATGATGAGTAACTGTCCTCCCCTTTCAGCGAGCTCCAGGTCCACACTGAGCAAGTGCTTAATGATTGCTTCAGCCAGGCATTGCAGACAGGCTGTCACTGCCTGCCCAGCAGCCTCGCGGCTGTTCGAGATGTGCTGGGAACAGGCATTTGCTTAACACTGAATGCAGAAGTAACCCCAGCTCGTATCTGTTTCCCATCTCCCACCACGGCAGTGAGCTTCTCACCTGTTTGCACATTCTGAGCCCCATGTGTGTGGGGTGGGTTGGCCGTGGCTGGGGGACAGGTGACTCCAAAGCCGCTCTGTCCCCTCCTCCTCAGATGGGCAGGGCAGAGAAGGTGTAACCAAAAGCTCATGGGTTGAAATAGGGACAGGGAGAGGTCACTCACCAATTACTGTCATGGGCAAAACAAACTTGCCTTGTGAACAATTAATTAAATTTATTACCAATCAAATCAGAGTGGGATAATGGAATAAAATCAAAATTTAAAGACCTTTCCCTCACCCTTCCCTTCTTCCCGGGCTCAACCTCACTCCCCATTTCTCTCACTCCTCCCCCCAGCAGCACAGGGCGACAGGGATGGGGATTGGGGTCAGTCCATCACACATTCTCTCTGCTGCTCGTTCCTCCTCAGGGGAGGACTCCTCACACTCTACCCTTGCGCCAGCATGGGGTCCCACCTATGGGAGGCAGTCCTCCATGACTCTCTTCAATGTGAGTCCTTCCCACAGGCTGCAGTTCTTCACCAGCTGCCCCAGTACAGGTCCTTTCACGGAGTGCAGACTTTCAGGCCCAGACTGCTCCGACCTGGTCCCCCATGGAGTCACAAATCTCCCCCAGCAAACCTGCTCCAGTGTGGGCCCTTCTCTCCATGGGCTGCAGGTCCTGCCAGGAGCTTGCTCCAGTGCAGGCTTCCCACCAGCTCACAGTGTCCTTCAGGTGTGTCCCCCTGCTCCACTGTAGGGTTCTCCAGGGGCTGCAGACGAATATCTGCTCCCCACCATCCTCCATGAGCTGCAGGGATGGACAACCTGCCTCACCAGGGTCTGCTACAGGGGTTGAGCAGAGCAGACTCCCCTGTAGCCCTCTACTACCCAAGCCTCGCCACCCAAATACACCCAAACCCAATATAGCATGTGATGGCTGCACAGCTGTGTGCCTGTCCCAGGCGTTGCCGTTTCTCCCATCCTCCACCAGCTGCTGATGAAGATCACCCATGTGCCTCAGCTTGTGCAAACACCACAGAAAATCTCTTCCCACAGCTGGCACTGGCTGTGGGCTGCCGTGCCCTTCGGTCCGCACTGGCTGTGGGCCACAGTGCCCTTCGGTCCGCACTGGCTGTGGGCCACAGTGCCCTTCGGGCCGCGCTGGCTGTGGGCCACGGTGCCCTTCGGGCCGCGCTGGCTGTGGGCCGCTGTGCCCTTCGGGCTGCGCTGGCTGTGGGCCGCTGTGCCCTTCGGGCCATGCTGGCTGTGGGCCTCTGTGTCTCAGGCCGCGCTGGCTGTGGGCCGCCGTGCCCTTCGAGCCGTGCTGGCTGTGGGCCTCTGTGTCTCAGGCCGCACTGGCTGTGGGCTGCTGTGCTTCGGGCTGCACTGACTGTGGGACCCTGTGATTCATGAGCTGTGCGGGTGTGCAAAGCAACACACCGCTTATAAATAACACCAGTTATTTCCAACACACCCCTAAGGTGTTACAAATAGCACTGTATCCATCACATCCCCTTCATTCAAATACAGGAATTTAAAGCCACCGTGGAGCCCCCCCATTTCTTTGGGTGGTTAGTGGGAAAGCAATTGCAGTTTGGAGCATGGGAGGAGTGGCTTTCCTTTTCTCTTTGCTGTTTGCATCGGTGGGTTAAATCATCTAATAACTTTAATTCTAAGCTTTGGAAGTACTTTTTATTGCAAAACGTATTCTTTAAGTATGAAATACATATGTTTGAAGTGCACAAGTGTTGAGTTTGGAGAGGAATGATAGTGTTTGGCTCAATTCAGGGGCTGATATTAAAGAGGCAATTACATGTGATTTGTGAAATAAAGAGAGCTGCCTCTGCGGTGGGCGCTACCTGTGGGGTTTAACAGCACACTCTCTGATCTGAGCTAATAGGAGTGGTATCTAATACCAGCATTTGCCTCGTCTGAAGACCCATTAGTGTGCCGGTGTGAGGACGCTGTGTGTGATGCAGAACGGGAGCAGCTGTTTGCTTTTCGGAAGCTCGGGAGGAGGCAGGGAGAAGCTCTGGCTAAAAAGTTTGTTTGTCATGCTGCTCTTTTTGGTTTTGTTTTGTTTATAGCATTAAACTATTGATAAAGAAAGCGATGCTCAAATATACGTGTCCTTTTAGAGGTGCCCAAACTTCAGCTGGGGATCAGTCCCTTTGCTTCTGCTCCCCTGAAGTTTGTAAAATTTTGTGTACAGGTTTGTTTTCTTCGGAGATGAAAACTTCAGAGCTCCCTTGTTTTCAAGCTATTCATTCTTGTCTTGTCTTTCTCCCTCATACATGTTGTACTGATAGTATTTTTTACCCTCCTTCCTTTTCCACATACCTGAAGCTTAAACACAGTTATGTTTTCTGTTCTGTATCTCACAAGAAACAGGATTTTCCACTACCACACCACAGCCTCGATGAGGACAGGTTTTCAATTTGTAATATGCTTTTTTATTTTCAAATTCAAAGCTTCTAGGGATTGATGTTAAAATTATATATACATGGGGTAACCCTGGAGATGTTCAAGTTCAGAATGCCCATAAAATTTGGGGTCTGAGTCAGTATTAGGCCACAGACTCTGCTTTGAATTTTAGTGTATTTCTGAGTCTCCTGCATTTTTCTTCATGGTGACTAGCCCCGAGTTTTCAATTACAAAAGGATTTCTTGTCCTTAATCCCCATCTCATTCATTTCTGGCTCTCCTTCCAGTCAGGTCTGGGTAACTCTGCGTGAGATACTACAGTGGCACCGCTCAGTTTCTGAAGACAAGTGGATATTTATTAACTATCTAGAGAGATGGTAAAAAGTAGGAGGAAGATGTGAAGAATTACACTAGTGAATACTGCAGAGAAATGGATCTTCAAATATGGAAAAGGCTGCTCTAGAGGCAAAAGTAATAAATTCTTGCCTGGGATTGTGCTTACAGGCTTAGGAGATGATCTCTAGCTGGTATTTTCTGTTCTGCTCATTCTTCCAGGGTGCTGCCCCAGCAGCTCAGAGTGTAGGCAGGACTGATGGACTGTGCTTTGCCCTCTCCTCCCCCTGTGACCACAGCTCCTCAGTGTCCCATCAGCTTGGAACGAGGGAGAAATCCAACTGAGAGAGCCTGTGGTGGATGGGATGGGCATATCCCTGAACAGAGCTCTGCGTTGTGGTCAGCGAGATACGTACAGTATCAGTCAGGGAGACTTTGTGTTTAAATCATTGGAAGGTATGTCAGTATTTCTCAGGTAAATTGACTGCTGGAGGATATTACTTGCCCAGGTGGCCAGGAAAGCCAATTGCATCCTGGTTTGTATCAAAAATAGCATGGCCAGTAGGTCAAGGGAGGTAACTGTGCCCCTGTACTCAGCATTGGTGAGGCTGCACCTCGAGTGCTGGGTCCAGTTCTGGGCTTCTCACCGTAAGAAGGACATTGAGGTCCTGGAGTGTGTCCAGAGAAGGGCAACCAGGCTGGGGAAGGGGCTGGAGGGCAAATCATCTGAGGAATGGCTGAGAGAGCTGGGGATGTGCAACCTGGAGAAGAGGAGGCTGAGGTGAGGGGAGACCTTATCACTGCCTACAACTACCTGAATGGAGATTGTAGAGAGGTGGGTGATGGTCTCTTCAGCCAGGTGACAGGAGATGGGACAAAGGGAAATGGCACGAAGCTGCACCCATGGCAGGTTCAGATCAGATATTAAGAAAAAGATTTTCACTGAAAGAGTTGTCAGGGCCTGGAACAGGCTGCCCAGGGAGGGGCTTGAGTCACCATCCCTGGATGTGTTTAAAAAAGGGGTAGATGAGGTACTTAAGGATATGGTTTAGCACAGGACAGGAACAGTTGGACTTGATGATCTTAAAGGTCTTTTCCAGCCTTGTGATTCTGTGACGCTCTAATGCAGAGTGTGTTCAAAAGCTGAAAGCTTCTAAAGATACAGCGATGGAATTTTCTTCACATATTCACATTTTATTATGTATATCTGGAACTGATCTGATTGGCTCATGTTCAACTAATAGCTTTTTCCCCAATTTACTTCTTGACTTAAGTGAGTATTAATCATAAACTGTTTCATTAGTAACTAATTTGATTCAGGGGAAAAGTTAAAAAGAATTTGACGTATGTTGTAAAATTTGCACTACTTCTTCCACGGACTGGAGGCAGGTGTTTTGCACGAGAAGTCTTTTGCATTGCCTTGATTGTTGATTTTGTTTGTGTGTGTGTTTAGCATCCTTGATGTGCCCAAGAAGACAGAGGCAGAAGCTCATCACTTGCTGCTTTTTGGGCACTTCTGTACTTACCTTCCATAAGGTAAGGAAGGATCCCAGTGAATTAGTAATCGTGGGTAGTGATACAGTAGTCGTGGTTTCTTTTAATGTGGTAGAGCTCATGTATGTTGTTATTGGAGGTGAAATAATAGGGACAAGTCTGAAAAGTAATTCCTGCAAGTGAAATAGGAACAGCTTTTTGGAATGAGTTGAGGGATTGTGGAGTGGTGATAAATTCTAGCTGAATGATTAAGTCGTTTCCTTTTGCCTTTCCTTTGCCTCTAAAGCAATGCTTTTTGTGCTAGTGGCATTGAGTGATTTCATGTTGATTGTGGAGGCTTTTGTCAACAACCTAAGGAGGATGGTAAGGACACTGCTAAGGTAATTCAGAATGGCTGCTGAGAGAAGGGAACAAGGCAAATAGCAGCAACGCAACCCTGGACTTCAGGAGAGCAAGAGTGTGATCCGTTTGTGTACATGCTCGGGTGAATCCCGTGGAAATAAGGGGGATCCAGGACAGCTGAGGACAATTGGGGTAGTCAGTCTCCAGAGCAGCTTTCAAACCTCAAGTGTTGTGCGTGTCTGAGTCTGTGCTAATAATTGACTATACTGAAAGTGGCATTATCTCCTGCAGCATTCGTTGGTACGGTTAAGCTGTGTTTGAGAAAGATTCTACTAAGTCAGGAGAGTGCTGGCCAGGCTTATTGTAAGGCTCTAAGGCACTTTAGTAAATAATATAGTGGTATTTCACAGATGGAAGCAGAAGAACCAAATAAAGCAACAGATATGTGACTTCATTTGAAATTTAACTTTTAGAAAGATTAGATCTTTCTGGCTCTGATCATCTTCTTGAGGATGTACTTGATTGCAAATTAAAAATCCTGCAATTCTGCCTGTGGTGGACTTGAGCATCCTTTGCTTTCTCTTTCTGGCATGTGGAATGTAAGCATGGCAAGATTTCAATTTGAGAGTCTCCAAGTTATTCAGAAAGTTCTGCATCATGGGTGCATCGCAGTGTGTATGTAGGAGTTCATCTCCATCATTTTAACTCTCTGCCATTTACCAGCTCTTTCTGTGATGTTACGTGGTAGGGAGAGGAGACCTCTCTCTTACTGGTCTTTCTTTTGACAATCATTCCTGTGATTATACGATATTCCTCTCGCTTTGAAGTTGTGCCCAGAAGAAGAGAAGCCCATAGTCCATTCTCTTGCCTAATACCTGGTAGGTCATTAGTATGAAAGCAAAAGAACGGTTTTAGCTTGCAACTGAAGTAGGTTTTTTGATGCTGTGGTTCAGCTTTTTCTTTCTGTGTGGTTTGGTTGAAAAGAAAATGTAAATACATAGGAGTGTGCATAATTTGTGGTCAAATATTAATTAAAAGACTGTTGAATGTTTTGGCTTTAGACATTTAATCACAACTCTATTTCAGATGTGTACACTGAATATATTTCCTAAATAATGTTTTTCTTCTGGTAAACTGTTTCTTTCCCACTTGCTTTTAATGAAGCATGACTCCAGTGCCTCACGTTTTGCCTAATGGTTTGAGCATAACATGCTTGATGGCAGTGCAGTTTTGAGGAGAGATTTTGTTGACTTAATATTGCAGAGGCAGTGGAGGGAGAACAAAGGAAGGGACGTCGGTTTGTCTACGTGAATTAACCAGTGCTCTGGTGACAGTGTAAAAGGAAGATGTTTACTGAGTGGCAGCTAATAGTAATGTTAGATCTGGGAAATGTAGGCTATTTTAGGGTAACTGTTTAATTTCTGAAATGTTTAATGTTTGAAGAAGTCTGTTTATGGGCTGTTGTCACAGGGGCTGGAGGTTGGCTCTTAAGTGCATGTAGGCATCTGTTTATCTTCTTTTTTTTTGCTGGGTGTGCTTGAGGAGGTTGTTGCCTACTGCATTTCTGAACTGCAAATTGCTGGGCTATTGCCATCCTTTGGCTCAACAGCTTTTAGAGGAGTGTCTCATCCTGCTTCTGACAGCGGGCCAACCCCTCTGAAGCTGAGCAGTAGGTATGTGCCAACCTGTGTAGTTGGAGTGGGGTCTGTGGATAACTTGTACATGAAAGATTTGATGGGCAGGAGAAGTTGGGATCATGAACCAACCAGGAGCTGGGTGAGGGTGTACCTGTTACAGAGATGGGGAAAGGACCAGTGACTGGCAGTGCATTTTAACATTCTCTTCATTTGTTCCCGTTAAGCCACTTCAGCTGAGGATGCTGCAGAGTGAGAGCAGCAGTCAGAACCAGGTGATGGGACTGGGAAAGTCTGGGAGAGCAGTTATGTTGGAACACTGGAGCTTCCACTTGTTTACCTTAAAAAGTAGTTGAATAAGAGGTGACAAGTTGAAAGCACAGAGCCTAATGAATGAATGGTTTAGAGAAGCTGTTTGGGAGCTGTTGTTTTCCCGGGTTGTGCAATGCAAGAACAAAGGTGTTTAATGAAGCTGAAAGGTGGCAAATTAAAAACTGATAAGAGAAAATACATTTTCAAGCAAAGAAAATAGCAATGAGATTCATTTCCATCAGAAAACTGGCAAGGTCATTAATTTATCAGAGTTCAGAAAGTGAGTGGATGTTTAGATGATCAATAAAAATATCTGGAGGAGTTGTCAATGAGAGCTTGTTTTTCCAAAGTAGTTAATAACAGGCCATTTGTTTATTGAGTTGGGAAGCCTGAGGTGAAGGTGCAACTGGAATGGTGGCGAAGCACCACAACATACCTGCCTGATATGGTCCTTGTACCTGGTTCTTAATCATCCAGTGTTGTTCTTCAGCACGTCTGGGTCTCAGGAGGGACACAAGGTCCCTGACACAGCAGGGTGGTTCGTAGTCTTCTCTACCAGCCCTCACCGGCTTTTATATGGGAAGTGAGTGGCAGCAAACAAACCTCTGTTTCAAGAAGCTGCAATCCAGAGCACAGAGGTGGCACGTTTTCTTTCTCAAGTGCAGAAAACTCTTTCAGAAGTGGAGTCCACAAGATTAAAGAGTAGCTGAGCATCATGATGTTTGCTTGCTGTCTGAGAACAAACCCTGAAGATGGCTCCCGATGAAGCTAATGAGACATGTTGTGTGGGTGTTGTCTGAGCTGTGCTCTGGGTCGAGAGAATAAATGGATTTTAAAAAAGCCAAGGAAGAGTTGTTTGTGCCAGGTTGTGTTTTGAATCTTTTTAGCTGGTTTATATACTCAAAGCATTAAAGTGAGCTTTGCATTGATATTTTCAAAGGGTACAAGTTAAAACACGTAACCCACATCGTTTGGGTGCTGCAAAATGTGTGTTGGGTAACATAGAGTTAGTATTTTGACCTCATCCAAGTCAGTCATAGAAATGTAATTCAGAGTAATGGCTTCTTACTGCTTCATCTTAGATAAACCACTGAGTGTGACTAAATAAACTACGCCTTAGCTAGTCTTAGAGCTGGGAGCACAGCTTGGGTGAGAAACGACCCGTGATGGTTATTAGAATTTCAAGAGCGTATGTTTATGCATTCTTTTGCCTGATAGAGAGCTGGCTTCTGTGGTATGGAAGTTGCACACTGTGCCTCCAGGACTGAACAAAATGCTTTGTGGTGTTCAGTCAACAGCTTAAGGTCAGGGCTGGGTAGACACTGCGTTTGGTGTTGGGGGCTTTACCCTCCATAACCTGTGTCAGGGTGGCTGTATGAATAGTAGAGGCTTCTGGGCAGTTCCCTGGGACAGGAATTGAAGGAAATGTCCAACAGTTGATGGTGATGACTCATAGTGGAGGTGCTGTGGGTGCCTATCTGTAAGCTACATGTGTTAAGGTGCAGGTTGCTTAAGTTTTCTTCCTGGGACAGTCCTATTGCAGCAGATACACTGCCAGACCTGCCTGTCTTCTCTGTGGCCTGCAGCTTGAGAAACAAAGGCTCAAGCACTGCCAGGTGAACAGATAACGGGATGGAGCCTTTAGGCCATGAACCTCGGGGAAACTAAACAAGGTGGCAGCATCGTTGCCGGCCCCCTGCTGGGACAGGCTCCAGGAAAAAGTGTCCTCTATTGTCAAGGTGTATCTGCTGTCTGACCAGGTTTTAGAAGTTCTATTAGCATGATAAGATAGAGATGCTGCTGTGACAGCAACACGTTGACCAATCAGATGTAGCCCACGAACACCGTGTGTTTGACAGAAAGCAGCCAGCATATGAAAAGGAATGGTTCTTTGCAATGAATCGACTCTTGCTGGCATCAAGCTGTGTCCCGTCTCTCTCCATCGCGGCACTTCTCTGTGCTGGGTGTTCTTCAGTAGGATGTGTCACTGAGCAGCGATGACAAGGAGCTCTGTCCTTTCAGGGCAATGCAGATACACTGTGGGCCACCCAGGAGATAACTTGGTGTATGATTTCTGAAACTCTTAATGAAGTCACTACTTTGGAGGTGGTAGAGGGAATGATTTATGAATTAAGTAAAATATGGGGTATTATCAATATGTCCTAAGAAAGCAGCCAGGTCATGTGTGTTCTGAGGCTTCAGGTAAAAGCTCTTTGTCTTTTTCAAAAAGCCACTGTCACCACGTTTGTAGAGTTGTTGACATGTCGTAAGGGGACAAAGAACTTACTCTTCAGGTTCAGTGGAATGTGCTGTGTTGAGCTGATCAGATGAACTCAGGTCTCTGATATTTCTGTCCTCTCAAAATCTGACAAGAGAGATTTTTGCCCTTCTGCTTCAGTTCTGCTATTGCCCAGCTACCCCAGGAATGGAGCCTGGATGGTGGTGCGACTCTTCCTTCTTTATTCTTGCAGAGATATCTGCGCTAGCTTAGAGCACAGTTCAGTTTTCTTTGCTCCCAAGTTAATGATGTTTAAGTGGTTAAAACTGCAAGAAACTGGCTGTTAAGAGATTTAGAGGCCAATATCTGGGTTACCTGCTAGGCAGGAGGAAAGAGAAATCCAAGGGTAAGAAGTGAGCATAGGGCAGAATCTTTACGCGCTGTAGACACTGGCAGAATAGAAGAATCTGAATCAGCCTCACAAAAACTTTCTTTTCAGGCTTGAATAAGGCTTTCTTTTTCTTTATTCTTTATTTTCTTTTTAACAGATGAACACAATACTAGTTTTCTGTGGCTGGTAAGGATGAATACTGAGAGTTATATGCCTTCCCTCTGCCAGCAATTGTGATCTAGTGGCTAGGTTGAAGAAGGTACTGTATTTATTTATTTATTTATTTTTAAAAGAAATGACCATTTTTCAAATGAGATTGGCACCCATGGTGTCAGATACCAGTGTCAGATGGAGTGTGACTCTGTTTTGAGGCAGGTGAATAAGGCAGCTTCATCCTTGTGCAAGATTGCCGAAGCTTGAGGAGTGGGGCCAAGAGAAATGGTACAAAGAGGAGGGCTTTTTATTTTGAATGAAGAGATGAAAAATACACTGAGGTAGGGAACCCAAACTTGTGTTAGAGCAGCCAGCGTTCCGGCAGAAGGGAATTAAATGAAGAAAAATCATAAAAATTATTTCACGGCAGCAGGAGGTTAGGAAACATAACTAAACATGTTAAACTCACTGTGAAGCAAGAGGACCCCGGGGGTATTTTAGTCAGATAATATTTAGCTTGCTGCGGTGTCAGTTGTATGATTGCTTGTCAGCTGGCATATGTATGTGCTATAAGCAGAATGAGCCTTTTAGAGAGCGTGCACAATTTTCCTGAAAATATTGAGCAGGGGATTTATCAGAGACAGATTAACAGTTACAGTGGATTTACTTGCTCTGGTCCATTGCTGGGATATAAGGCAAGCTGAGCCCTCTGTATAGGGAATTGTTGGAAGTGAGGGGCAAGAGCTAGAAAGGAAGGAGTGTAAATGTGGAGAAAAACTTAGGGAACGGAAGGTACACAGGTATTTGTAGTTTACAGATGCCTGCTGAATGTTTGCCAAAAGAGCAGTCACACTGTAGAGTCTCTCCAACATTTAAGATACTATGGTTGGGAAGCTAAGAGTGTCTCTGAATGCCTTGTTCTAGCACCTAAAATTACCCTTTGATTGTCTTTCTCAGGCTGTCTGCCTGGTTGTGTCCTCTTCTTACTGCCCTTTTCCCTGGTGATGACTTTCTCCAGAGTTCTGACCTTGGGTGGAGAGTTGGTGTTTGACTGTAGTGATACAGAACCCTTCCTAGCAAGAAAATGTCTCTGTTATGAGAGTATCAGGAAAAGTGATGAAAACCGTCAGTTGTAGAGAGATGATGGGAGAGAGAGGGATGCTTAATTCCTGGTGTGCTCCTTGCTTGCGGTTACAGAGTACATCAGTCTTTCTGACCTCTCTTCTGCCTGCTCAGGTTAGACACAGATGGTGGTACCTGGACATTTAAAGGATAAATAATCTGGGTTTGTGGGATGAGCGTTGGTTGTAGAGTGCAATGTGTCTGAAGGACTTCTTTATAGGTTAAATCCATCTTCAGACTCCTGCAATAGCTTTATATTGGCTCGACGGGCAAAAATGCAAGCAGAAGGGTTTGATATCTAGAAAGTCACATTCCAGAGGTAGGAATATTTTGAAAAACCTGTTCTCTGATGTACCTGTCAGTGTAAGGGTAGTGAAATCTGGTGGATGTTTTGATTTTTATGGAGGTAACATGCTTTTTTGTAAACGCTCTCTTAATTGAGGTCTTGAGTAGAAAGTCAATGGTGTGTGTGTACACGTACGTGTCTGCAGTCAGTTTTAATTTGCAAAGTAATGGGAAAATAGGTCAGCCACAGAGAGAAATGTTGGGAAATGGCGGTGCCTGAGAAGGAAGCTGTGAGCAGGTTTGGGAATAGAAAATTTTGATTTAAAGATGATTAGTACAAGAGTTAAGGGCTGGTAAGAGAAAGGGGAACCGTTTGCCCTCTGGTGATAGTAGCTGCTGCTTGTAGACAAGGAAGATTTGAAAAGTTTCTTGTCATTTAATTTTTGCTGGGTTTGTTTGGTGTAGAGCTGTTGGGGTTTTTAGTCTGGAAGACTCTATGAGCTCTTGTTAGCAGTGCCCCAGGAAGGTGAGGAGTGGGGGGAATGCGGCTCCCTTAGATGCTTTACTGTAATAGCGGAGTCTGACTGAATGTGCCTCTGGCCCTGGCTCTGCCCTCAGGGTGCTGTTTCTTGGGGATTGCTGGCACTTTGTTTTTACCTCCCTCCTACTCCCATTTTCCATAAGGCAATGGGATGTGAGCACAGGCTTTGAAGAGAGACACCTAATTACAAAGAAAGCTTTAACAAGGTACCAATCATCCATTCCTCCAGCCATCAAATGGGGGCAGAACCTATTAATTGTCAGTAGCCCCCCTGCACGTTCCCCAGTTGATGCTTTTCCATGGTGCCTGTGGAAGCTCAGCAAACAGGGTGCTGCCGTATCCCAAAGAGCTTGAAGCAAGATGCTCATATCTATTTGGGATGGAGGGGGAAATGGGCAGCCCCTTTTCAGTGCTCTGTCAAGACAGGAGAAGGGGCAATGGCTGCAAGTTAGAATATAGGAAGTTCCGCACCAACATGCGGAAGAACTTTTACACAGTGAGGGTGACAGAGCCCTGGGACAGGCTGCCCAGGGAGGGGGGTGGTGGAGTCTCCATCTCTGGAGATATTCCAGACCCGTCTGGATGCCGACCTGTGCAATATGAGCTGGGGAGCTGCTTTGGCAGAGGGGTTGGACCCGATGATCTCTAGAGGTCCCTTCCAACCCCTATGATTCTGTGATTGTGATGTAGGTATGGACGGCTCTGAGAAGGGGCCGATGCCAAGTGAGGCTGCTGCCAGTTGATGGTACCTGGTGCCTGTGTTGCTACCCAATGCACGGGGCTCTGTGCTTTGTGTTCATGAATTACATCACCTTGATACAACTTCATTTCTCTAAATTACAGCAATGCTGTTGAATCATAATCCTCCTCTTCGATAACCACGTCGCTGAAGTTGAAATTTATCACGTTTAGTGTTTGCCTTTATTCAGCAAACAAGTTACCTGTCAAAGAAGGAAATGGAACTGGTTTGATATTATTCGTATTAAGGTTCAGTTGATTGTTTCTTGTCCCTAGTTCTTCTCTTGCTGCTTGCAATTTGATTCTTAATGTTTTCTTTGAGTATTTTATGAAACACCAAAATGTTGAAGTAATTTATAATGGCCAGAGTCTGTATCTCCCCTTCCATCCTTCCTTTAAAAGTTGGACCTGTTCCTCTGTCCTGTTCTAGGGCCTGTCCTGCTGTTTGTGAGTTCAGCAAATATGGAGCAGAGATTACCATAAATAATTTTAGAGCATCTTAAGGATTTATTGTCCCAATAGGTCCTGATATTTTTGTATATTTAGTTATATCCTCATATATATAATAAGTTATTTCAGTCATTTCTGACTGTATTTAGGTATATGTTCCCACACCTCACACTGCTGATGCTGCTAAGATTAAACCTCTGGTCAAGCTCAGTTGATATCTCCCTTTTTGTGTCTCTCTCTTTGTACAGCTTAAAGCAAGAAAGCCCAGCCCTCTGGCACACAGTCATCTTTCTCTTTTATTTGTGTTTTTATGAGGAATAGTTAGCAAATTACACCTGATTGCAAATAGCATCTGTTTGATGTTGAAGCTCCATATTCTTTCTTCAGTCTCGAAATTTTCTCTTATTACAACTAATTTGGAGTTAGGAGTCTGGAGAGGAAGAGGAGGGGGAAATCTTGCCACTGATTTCCTATAATGAAGCAGTCTATTAACATTCTCCAAAAATTATCATTAATTAAACAAAAAGCTCATCTAGTGCTGGGAACAGGAATATTTCTGTACCAGCAAAAAAAAAAAAAAGAGCGCCAAGTGGGAAATATCATTATGATTCCACTTTACAAAGTCTGTCTCCTCTGCCAGGCTCTAACCCTTGCAGAAGCGAGGCAGCCAGCGAGCTCTGTGCTTGGGTTGTGGATTAATAGTTGAAGTTCACTCGTGTGGAAATAAAGCAGATTTTACTGTGACTGGAATCTGTCATTAAAAAGCCATTATCGGAACCAACCGGCACAATTCCTGCTCTTTCATTGCTAATGACAAAACAATCTGTTCTTTAAAAAAAAAACCCCACCAACAATCCTATATCTTTTTACAAGAGAATGGTGCAGGAGACTTCCCAGAACAGAAGCCGGGTGAAAAGAGGCAGTTGAAAGATTTATTGATCAATAAACCAGACAATTACAGCTTGTTTATAAAAGGAAAAAAAAACCTACAAAGAACCACAACCCAACACCCAAACCTCGGGCCTGCAAGCAACGCTGAGACTCTAATAACAACTCTGGCATCCAGCTCAGAACGATAAAAGTCAATAGGAAGATATAGGATTTCAATAAAATTATGACACTAGATAAACTTTACCCCAGGAACAAATTTTCCCTGGGTGTGTGACTGACTTCGGTTAGATTTGTAACTTTAATTTCTTCCTTATTGATTTTTCTTTTTTGCTTTTCTTCAACTAATTAGGAGGTCTGTGGTGAACAGTGGGGATGGATGTTTGAGGAGGGGCTAACGAGCAGCAGTAACAGGAGCAGGGCCTGGACCTACGTGTATGTGCATGAGGTCGGGTGGCTTTTTTTATTTTCTGGGCTATATTTTACTCTCTGGTTGCTTCCAGTAGAGAGCTGGGAGTCCCTGCTGTGCTCCTCGACGTGCCACTGGCTGCCCTGGGAGAACAGCAGTAGTGGTGTTTCCGTGACGTGGGGGATGATCACAGAACCACAGTTACAGAGTGTTAGGAGTTGGAAGGGACCTTGAAAGATCAAGTCCAACCTCCTTGCCGGAGCAGGATCACACAGGAATGCATCCAGGTGGGTTTGAATGTCTCCAGAGAAGGAGACTCCCCAACCTCTCTGGGCAGCCTGTCCTAGTGCTCCTGCACCCTCACAGTGAAAGTTCCTCCTTACATTCCCATGGAACCTGCCTTGCTCCAGCTTGCACCCACTGCCCCTTGTCCTGTCGCTGCCATCCTTGAGCAGAGGCTGGCTCTGCCCTCCTGACTCTCGCCCTTTAAATATTTACAAACATTAATGAGGTCACCCCTCAATATCCTCCAAGCTGAAGAGGCCCAGCTCCCTCAGCCAGTCCTCATAAGGAAGGTGTTCCACTCCCTTTGTCACCTTGGTGGCCCTGTGCTGGGGTCTTTCAAGGACTTCTATGTCCTTTTTGACCTGAGGGGCCTAGAGCTGGATCCAATATTTCAGGTGTGGTCTCACCGGGGCAGAGCAGAGGAGGGGTAACACCTCTCTTGACCGTCTAACTACTCCCCTTCTAATACCCCCAGGATGCCATTGGCCTTCTCGTCCATGAGAGCACATTGCTGGCTCATGAGCATCCTGCTGTCCCCCAGGTTCCTCTCCCCTATGCTGCTTTTCAATGGGCCAGTCCCCAACCTATGCTGGCATCCTGGCAGAGCCCACTTATGTTACTGATGTTTCTAAACTGCACTGGTAGCCCTGGTGTGTGAATGATAAGGACTAAAATCTTTCCCTTAACTTCAAGCTACTTGCCAATCAGGATGAATTTTGGCTTTATGTAGCAGGGAGCAGAGGAGCTGGTGGGAGGGCTGGGAAGAGGCTTTATCTCAGGGTTGGCATTTTGCAGAGGTGCCATCCTGTAACAGATTTTCGTGGGATTAGCTCTAATTTGTGGTTAAGAATCTAAAACCTTTTCTTCTTAGTTATGCAGTGGTAGAAGGCATATTCTTTTGGTGAATTGGCTGTTGCAGAAGGAAGGGAAGCTGTTCAACCTTTGAAAAAAAATCACTATCCTTCCTCCTTTTGAAACATAGATCTCCTCAAACACAGCTGCAAGCTGCAGCACCACCACACTTTGCTGTGGGGCATTAATATTCTAGGTTTATAATGAACATCAAACCTAATTATTCTCCTTTTAGGGCATGTGTAGTGTAATCTGCATTTCTGTTCTGGTGTTGATTTGAAACTGGTGGAGGTTTCCACCCAGGTGGAAGTGTTCTGGTGTTGGGTCTGTGGTGGGTTAGCAGAGATGCCATGTGCTGGGTGAATGGTGGAGATTCCCAGAGGGACCACTTTTTAGTCCTTCTGATGAAGTCTGTCCTGATGGAAATCAGGGAAGTGGGAGGTGTTGGCAAAAGGTTTGAGAGGGCACCTGAAAGCCTCTAGGTTTTTGGTGGGGCTTGGGGAATAATGTCCTGCCATGTGGGATGAGGAGATGTTGCAGCAGTCACTAAATTAGGATTATGTTTTAGAGAATCTTTTCAGGCAGAGGACTTCTCAACAAGAACTTCAGTTTCCTGCCAAATCGACAAGATCTTTAGGAGGGAGGGAAAAGCTTTCAGTGAGTGCTCTTGACGGGGAGGAATTTGAAAAATGGAGCTGGGGACCACTTGTTGGAAGTTGAGAATTGATTTCATTAAAGTATTATTATTTAGAAGTAATTGATGAGAACTAAATTCCAGGATTGAGTGTTTAATTGTACTGCCCTTTATTTCAGCTTTTCAGCACTTCTTCCCCCCACCCAGCAGTTTGTGTTGTATTTTCTGCTCCTGTTGTTATGGGTTTTTTCTCAAGAAGTCTCCTCTTTCTTTGAGAGGCTTTGAAGGACAAGGTCTGTAGTTGATTTTAGGGGTAAGACACCCTGTAGGGATGTCCTGCTCCCATGCAGTTTTCCCATCCTACCATGAAAGCAGAAGTTTGTCCTCCTTGCAGCTGAGTGTCTTGGGGAACTGCTGGGATCTTGGATGACTCGAATGACCTAATATTCAGCGGTTAATTGGAAGCCAAGTGTGATGGGAATTGCCGGGGGTCCTGTTTGCTGTGGAAAAAAATGCTGAGGAGTTTGGGACTGCCCTGCTGTAATGGAGAGAACATCACAGCATTCAATTATCGCATCAATGCAAGATGCTTAGGAGAAAATGAGGATAGCAGAGCAGCTAGGAGTGCAGAGAGAGAGAGAGGATGCTATAATTGCAGATGTAATTGCAACAACGTGCAAGGATCAAACTGGTACCTTTGCTAAACGGTCGCTTTGGTGCTCTAGATGATGGTTCTGCAAAAAACGAGAACTGAAAATCATCTCCTGAGTGAAGGCAGGTTTGCCTTGTGGAGAGTGCACTGGGCAGACTGGGTGATATGTGTTCAGGGGCAGAAGGGGGATGGAGCAGTCCTGTACTGCAGCCTTTCTGCTGAACAAGCCCTTTACAAGATGGGTGTGCTGTGGCCAAGTTTGGGTTTTCTCTTTCTGTGGTAACGTGGAAGTATTTCCTTTTGTATGTTTGTCAGATTAATAATTCATTCTAAACTATGGCAAAGCTGCTCTTTCCTTGGAAAAATACTGCTCTTCAGTCAGACGTGAGCAAGGAGCTAGGAACAGCTTCCAGTGCTATTTATGTTAAAGCTTGTTTTTCTTTACTATTTTATTAACTTGGTTCCTTCAGCCTCAGGCTGTCCTCTGGTCTTGAGGTCCTTTTACCTGCTGAGCAACCCAACCATCTGGGCTGACCTTTCAGTCCGTGAAACATTCTGAGCACACACCCTACCTCTGGCAGCGCCTCATCTTATTTTCACACTTTGAATCTTCCTCCTCATCCCCACACATACACTTGCTCTCCACTTTCAGTCTTTGACCTTTACATTTTGAAGGGGGAGATAACCTTTGTGTGCAGGCTTGCTGGGCTGAGAGGTGAGCATCACCTTCACTATCTGAAATACGGACCAGGGAAAAGGACCTTTTTCCTACCCTGGCAATCCCTGATGTCCCAAGAGAGCGGGATCCCAGCAAAGTATTCCAGCACAGCCAAACTGGACCATGTTCAGGTAGCAATAGTAGTCCACTCTGGATGGTAACTTCATAGCTGCAGAGCTGAGTGATCTTCTAATAATATGTTGTGATGGTAGAATTCACATGAGATTGCTGGTCTGTCCAGAGCACTTGAGCATTTTACTAATGGGGAGAGGGAGCAAACAGCAGCAGCAGAAGGGAGGCAGCGCTCCCAGGTTGCTTTAGAGGTCTTGCTCTTTGGATTTATCCCGGGGCTTAGGCTGCTTTCACCCTGCCCTGGAGACATCAAGGTTCTTCCATGTGGTCAAAAGGTAACACGCTTCATCAGCTGGGTAAGACATGTTGCACTGCAAGTGGTAATCACCCTAAAACACACCTGACTCTTGGAAAATGCCAGCCTTTTGTCCCCACTCTTCTTCCACATCAGTGCCTGGAGGTAGGCGCTGGGTGCTGTCTGGAGTTGGGAGCACCTTAGGAAATACTTCAACCAGGGCCTCCCCCCACCCCTCTTGAAAAGTTTTACTTTTGGCTTTTAGCTAAGAGGAAGAGATCCTTCTTTTTGTCTCTCTCTGCAAATACTTGGTTAGAATTCCTGGCAAAGTGAGCTGAACGTGTCATCTGTGAGATATTAACCTCAGAAAAAATATTTATTATAAACAGTTTGTGGAGCAGTGCTTAACGAGTGAGAAGTCACATACTGTTTAGAGGATATTTGCTCTCAGCCACTTTGTTTGTTGTCAAATCTGTTTCGTTTCTGTTGTGACAATTCTGTTCCTTCCTTGCTGGAACTCCTAGGCAGGAAAAATGTCAACTGCTACGCTAAATATTGTGCTGAAGAAACCCGTTCAGCCATGTTGACTTAGAATGGTGTCTCCGAAAAGAAGGCAGGCTCTGTTCTCACTTGCCATCTGCTTGTTAGAGTGTGTGTGTGTTGCTTTCCTGCAAGGGATGTGTGGTTTTATATACACACAACAATCCAATTTTTCATTTTTCAGAGCAGCAACATTTATTTTATTAGAACTGTGTGTTCAGCTGTAGCTTGATGCCGATACGAAAGTGATGAGTGTGTGTCCATCAGAGTTTCTTTGCTGTGTAAAAGAACTATGGGCAAAGATGTAGAGTATTGTTCTGGGGATCCTCTCCTCAGAGTGAGGTCAAAGCTTTGTCCCTAAATATGGTTTCTCTTCTTCCTGACAGGAGCGTGATGGGATGCGAGCAATTCTGGAGTCGTACGACAGCGAGCTGACCCCTTCCGAGCACTCGCCCCAGCTGAACCGGCGCATGCGTGAGGCTGAGGAGATGGTGCAGAAGCTGCACGCTCATAACACCGAGCTGGAGGTAATAAAGAAGCATCATGCTCTAACCCTGGGGGTGATGTACTTGAGACCTGTAAGATTGAATTGCCCAGCGATGTGATCTGCTCTCACACAAGACGGATTTGCAAAATTCAGACTTCAGGGTGCCAGGCTCAATAAGACCCATAAGTTCTTCTGCACCTGCTGCTGGCAGAAGGCAGTAATAATCATCTTTGGGTGTGCTGAGTGTGCTGTGTGTTAATCATGGCCACCCTGCTCAGCTGGAGTGACAGCTACTCCTGGCAGGGCTGTGTAAAGGGGTGGTAGGGGTGGCTCAGGGGTGATGGGGATGGCTCAGGGGTGGTATCTTCTCTGTGGTCTAGTTGAAGTGGTTCAGAGTATCACATACGCAGCGAGACTTTTCAGTACACCACGTGAGTGTGTGCTTACAAGTGCTTTACTCCAAGGGCTGAAGAAATAAAATATGTGGCTGCTGTTAATTCTTTACTTCTTGGCATTGGGCCTCAAAACCCTGCAACACCAGTTATTCCATTAAGTGCTTTTCACTTGGTTTTCTCAAGGAAATAACTGTTCTTTCCAAAGACAGAAGTAGTTCTGGAAGGAATTCTTGTATTATTTTTAACTCTCTTTTTGAAAATTTGTGATCTGAAAAGTGCTTCTGGTGAGGTAAATGTTAGTTAGCCTGTGTTTGCCAAACAGTTCCCCTCTCCTCTGTTGTCCTTAGTTGTCCATAGTGACGTGGAGCTTTATGGTCATTGGTTGAAATGTCTGAAATGTGTCTGTGATCTTAAAGCTTGGCAGTTTTATTACATAGGCTTTACAATAGTCATAAGCATGTGAGTTCTCCTTTTTTATGCCTAGTTCCACCATCATATAGATTTATAGAGGCCATAATTCAAATAGACTAAAACTTGTACAAATTGATGCTCCTCAGGCTCATGCTTAAGCCATAGAGTGGATCCTCCCACTGCATACACCCCTCTTCGTTGTTTCTGGCATCCTTAAATTGCTCTTTTCATGTGTTGGTAGGTGGGGACTTAGAGGCAACTGGAGCCAGTATTGCCTACAGCAGAGCTCGCTAGTAGTATAGATCCACTTCATCCCTGTTTTGGAAAAGGAATTTGGTGAAGGTTTGGGCTGGTAACATAAGATGAAATGGAAATCTCTCTGAGTGTTTCTTTATGTTGCCTTCTGCTTGCCATGTTTCTCACCACCAGACTGGGTAGGATCAGACAGCATTGACATGAAGTGATGGCTGTTTCATCCTGTTCTTTGGGGTGTTCCCAGCAGTGGCTCTGGGCTGGTGGAGGGAGGATTTCCCAAATTGTGTCATTGATTGAATAGGTCAAACATGCATGATGTCTTTGGGCAATAGCAAATTACCTTCTCGTCTTCAGGTGAAAGCCTGGAAGAGTGTGGGAACCAATTGCTACACCCCTCTATTTATAGGGAAAAAATTCTAAGTTTGTTTTCATGGGTATGGATTAATGGCTACGTGGAAAATTTCAGAGAGGAGCTGTGTTCTCAGGAGGTTTGGTTTGTGTGATGTCAACAGTTAAGCCTTTCAGAGACTTTGCTAGAAGCAGGATTCAAAGACCTGATATTCCTGATGTTTGCCTTTCTGGCTGCAGTGGTGACTGCTGCATCCCTTGTATTGGGAATTTTTTTGGGAAAGCTTTTTGTTGGAGACTGGAAAGGCAAATAGGGGTACAGGCTGGACTGACTCCTGGTGCCTCGTCATCAGGAGTAGCAGCTGTAATCAACTGCCTGTAGATCAAAGAACTGGTCGATGGCAGCTATTAATAACTTCTAACATAATGCTTTGTACCCGCCCAGCTCTGCAGAATCTCTGTACAAAGTTTAGGACTGTTGACACCTGCATGACTCATCTCACAAACAGGAGACAGCGGGAACGAGGCACCTTGGAGCCCCAGTTGTTTCTGAAGGGTGGGAGAAACAGTCTGTGGTGAGGGAAGAGGTAGGGTGGGAAGGAAAAAGGGAACTTCAGCCAATTTAAGTCAGCATAGCAGAAGGGTCAGGGCATCCTGGGAGCCCCTAGTGTGGATGGGCTTGGCAGGGCAGCACACAACCAGCTGGTGGAGCAGCACAGACCAGTGAGATGAACCTGTCTGTGAGCATCGTGCACGTGGCAGCAATGCACAACTGTTCTGATGAGATCCACATAAGGTCTGGGGAGGCTGCAGGAGGGAGCTTGATGGAGCTGAGCTGAGGCCTAGCTGACACTGGTACTTCTTGCTGCGCTAAGTTGGTTAGAGTGTGGAAACCAGCAAGATCCCTGGTTATTGGGGATGTACTGCTGCAGGTAACCCTGGTTATGCCCACCAAGGAGTGTGTGTAAGGCAGGAATGCTGTGTAGAGACACAGCCTGTGTGCCATCCCTGCGTGCTGCATCTCTGCTGGGGAGGCTGCAGGTATCGCTGTGGTCCAGAAACTTCTTGAATTTAAAAAAGCCCTTTCTTTGAAGCCTCTGAGGCAAATGCATCAATGCATCCCCTTGCATTACATTTTGTAGCTTCTACCTTTCAGCTTTGTTCCTAAACCTTAAAATTCACACAATGTGCTGTGTCTCTCCTGCCTCGTTGCTTTTATCACAGTTTGTTTTCCTTTTTTTTTCCCACTACAGAGTACTTAATTTACCCAAATCTCTTGCTGTGCTTCCTAGCAGAGAGCCCTTTGATAGGTTTTTTTTCCCCTTCTTTCTTCTGGCTGCCCTAAGCTGTTACCAGCAGCCTCACCTCCGAAGAAACCGCAGAGGGAAGAAGTGAGGTTCTTACCAGGGATTTTTCTGTACTCTGAAAATGGAGATTTTTCACATCCATTCCAGCAGCTCTCTGTGAGGCAGGAAGCTCTCTGGTGAAGATGTAGTGATGGTGATAACACAGGAGGAAAGAGGAGGAAGCCACATGGGACTAGGAAGATTTTTGGTTTTGGGCTGAGGCAACAGCTTTTAACTTGTTAGGGAGATGAGGTCTCCGGTAAGTCCGTTGCTTGATTTGTAAATAGAGGTGGGAAGCCGTTTAAAACAACACAGGGAACAAGAGGGGTGTGTGTAAGCCCTGGAGGGTTGTGTGTGAGTAGTTTATTAATGTTTGCTGGGAGGATGGAGTTAGGTGATACACTGAGGAGTTGTGTCTGACTCCCCTCGTCCCCAGCCCTCGCTGGGCAGGACAGCTGCTGGGGTTGCTGCTGTGTCTCCATCACAGACATTGCCTGGATTACAGGCACCTTTCCAGAAACTGGGTGGGATGATGCTTTCATCCTGTACCACCAGCATCACCATGTAAGAACCAGTCATCTCAGACCCTGCTGGGGCAGGGGACTGGAAGATAAAGAAAGGCTGCTGGAGAGCTTGTTAAATCCCCTTCATTGATGACTGATGAGAAAAGCTGGATCTCTGATGCATGGACTAGTCTGCTCTGGGACTGAAAATGATGGCTGTATCCTCCCCAGGACTGCCCATCCCCAGCCTGCCCCCCCATCCGGACTGCTGATCTGGCTGAGAGGTTTAGGGAAGCACTTTAGGGAGCGCTGAATGTAAAGCAGGGGGGGATGCACATCTGAAGTGGTGGCTGGAAAGCAGGCAGACTGTGTCAGCCTATTGCACGTGGTTAATGAAGTGTCACTCACCATCTCTTTAAAAGTGTGTTTTGGAACTGAAGAAGGAATGAGTTTGTCCCTGGCCAGCCTGCTGTAAATACTTAAACAGAATCGTAGCCGTATTCGTATCGCAGCATAAAGTTTTGTTTTGATACTGGTGTCATCACTGGTGGCATTTTTGTTTTGATGCTGGTGTTATTAAGAGTTTTCATTCCAATCTTGGCAAACCTTTACTGCCTTCGCTCTCATTGCTTCTAATTTCAAGGTAAATATGGAAAAACAAGACTGTTCTGTGCATGCAGCATGGAAAAAGCTCTGATGTGGAGTTTAGTGTTTGAAAAGTTAAATCCAGCTGCACAAAAGAGAAACCATCATAAATATAACTCCATTAATAGCGATTTTATTACAACACACTTGGCTCCATATGAAACTTTAATGAAGAGAGATTTGCAAGGAAGACTCACGCTGACACCTTCAATGGTCTCCAGCATTTGTTACATTGAGAGATTTACACTGTCTGTGAGCACCATATGTACTCTAATCAGTTAATTATGAGTCTGACAGTTTTGGCACATGAAATACCATATGTTCTGTGGGTTTGTTCCACCGTGGGCATTACCAGTGACCTCAAAACTCATTGACCAAATCTTGTCACCTTATCTGCCCCTGATAACTGCAGCACATCTGCTGGCACCACCGATTCTTGTGGTGATAGTCACAAATGGGCTTCTTGCAGAGGGAGTTACTTAGCAGTCACCCTGGTGTCTTAAAGTGCTTAAAATTTATGTGTGGATGCAATAAAATGTTTATCTGAGCAGTTAACAGTTCCTCCTTGTCTCTCACCCAGCTTCCCCCATCAGTGCTTTTCCACTTTTTTTTACCTTCTGGGTTTTTTTTCTTCCCTTTGATCCACACTTCATGTTTATCTTGCTTTATCCCTCCTCTGCTGAATTTCCTCTCCCCCTCAAAGGTAAATTACTGCTTTACGTAGCAGAAGGGCTTTCTGTGATGATGGGAACTTCACAGAGGAAATTTCTTCCCATCTGTGCAAGGTATGGAAGAGTTTGGGTTTAATTTTTTCAGATTCCTCCTGCCTTTCTCTACCTCTCTGCTGCCATTCAACCTTTGTGCACTGTTTTTTTTCTCAGTGACAACTGTAAGAAGCAGTGAGAAGATTACTCTTCTCCCTTCGGATGTCCGTAAGGAGCAGATTCAAGTCACTAGAGCTTTCCTGCCACTCCGGAATGGCATATGTTTCACTTGCCCAGACTTCTGCTGTCATTGTAGCATCTTATCTGTGACTCATGTGGGAGAAAACAGGCGCTCTCTGGAGATGATGCTAATGTGCTCCATGCATCAGCTCCCACTGATTGCTGAAGCAGTCACAGGGCTGGACATCATCTTCTGACAAAGCAAACACCTTGTCGAAATAGCATTTTGAACCCAGACTCTTTGGCATCTCTTGGCAGACTGGAGCCTTCCCGAGAACCACTGCGGCCCTGTGCGTTGCTTTGCTTTTCTAAAGGAGAGCAGGTCAGGCTCCGTTTCCTCCAGCAGTCCCGAGAAATGGATTATCTTGGGTTCTCTCTTCTTTCACGCGCTTCATCTTCCTTCAGACCCCGGTGACCTTGTCAAGTCAGGGAGCTATTAGTTTCCTCCCCTCCCTTTTACACCTGCCAGTGGCTGTGTTTTGGGAGAGCACCTTGCAAATAACCCTCACATCAGCGAGGAAGTCAAGTCATGGAGGGACTTAATGATTTGTTAAAGATGTCAGTCCCTGCTCGGGGGTAGAAGAGTGCCTCTTAAAACTGGTTGATGCTGCAGCAGAGCCTGTCTCTGCGTATCAGAGAGTTTCTGTTTGGTCGAACCAGATTTTAAAACTCAATTCCTTTTTTTTTTTCCTTTTTGGAGGAGATTCCCTATTTTGGATCTGTCCTGAAAGTTAGTCATTGATCCAGAGAAGCAGTCCGTGCTGCTGCCTTATACCAGAGTCACTGTGCACAAACCTGCATTGTGTTCACTACAGGTAGATCTTTACAGCTATTTTTAGAGTGTGGATGCTCTGACAGTTTAACAATGGCTCTAACTCAGCAGCTCCTGGGGACCACAGCTAACTGCAAGCAAGCCTCCATCACTCTCAAGAAATGAGAATGTCCTGGCACCGACTCGCATGAAGTAAATTAAGTAATTAATGCAATATCTGTATTTCTAGCCTATGATAAGCTGCTTTATCGTCAAACCCCAGTTGCAGAACAACGAGCAGCCGTAAGGACCCTTTTGCTGCTCTTAGCTGTGTGTTGAAGTAGGCTGTTGAAGTGCATGGGACAGAAAAGCATTTTCCATTTGCTGCTCTCTTGTGCTTTGAGTGTGGTTAGAACAAGGGGAGACATTGTAATTGCCATCACCTCTCATTGAAAGTCATGCTCCTGATGGAGATACAGCCTGTGGAATGCTGCTGCCAGCTCTCTTCATGATTAGGTCATGTCTCGAGTCTCTAAAACTTTCTATCAGCAGTGGCAGCAACGCAGGGACATTAGGATGGACTCTGCTGGCTGAAGTGTTTCAGTCTGCGGGGAGGGTACCTAGGTGAGACCATGCTGATACCGTCAACCTGTTGTCCAGGTGTGATGCCCAGAGCACGTGGGAATGTTCCTGTACTTGGCCTCTGAATGATCTCAGTTCAGCCCCAAGCAGGTTGATAGGTACCAGCAACAAAAAGATTTCTCCCTCCCCCCTGACAGTATTCTTGGTATTCCCAGTACTCTTGGTATTCTCAGCCTCTTCTCAGTGTCTGTGGGGACAGGACAAGGGGCAAAGGGTTCAAGTTGGAGCACAGGAGGTTCTGCACTAATATGCAGAAGAACTTCTTCATGGTGAGGGTGACAGAGCCCTGGGACAGGCTGCCCAGGGGGATGTGGAGTTTCCTTCTCTGGGGATATTCCAGACCCGTCTGGACGCCTCCCTGTGCAACCTGTCCTAGGGACCCTGCTTTGGCAGGGGGTTTGGACTTGATGAGCTGTTGAGGTCCCTTCCCACCCCTATGATTCTGTGAGTCTGTGATTCTCAGTGTTCCTGTACTCGGCCTCTGAAAGATCTCACTCAGTTCAGCCCCAAGCAGGTTGATAGTTGCCAGCAACAAAAAGATTCCCCGTCCCCCTCTCCCCCCAAAACTACGTTTCTCTGACAATAGTCTTGGAATGAACAAATCTTCCTGTAGCCTCTTCTGGTGATGGTATGAATATCCCAGCACAAACAAGGCTTGACCTAGGGAATTGGGATTAACTTCAGATGTACCTGGCTGTAGGAGACAAGAAACAGACAAGCTGGGTCTAAACTCCTGGAGAAGATTTAAAATTGGGTTCTTGCTTAGTGGTGTTTTGGGAAGAGAAGATAACTGATGTGCGGTTGTGAGTCATGTTGACCACAGTAGAACAGGGGAGAGCATTTCCTACGGTGTTTAAAGCACTTCACCCTGGAAAGATTGCATGCCTAGAGATACAGGCTTTGCAATTAGATGCCTTTAGGTGGAATAGGAAGCAAGAATCCATGTGGAATGGGAGCAGTGGCCCTGTTCCCAGCAAACAGCAGCAAAGGTGTTGCATGAAAGAGCTGGTTTTGTGCAGTGTGGTGGGTATCGCCTCCTGCTGTGAGTGTGCAGCTGTGGCAGTGGGGAGCTGAAATCAGGTAGTGTGCTGGTAACGTCTCTTCCTGCACAGGTAGAAGACAGGGGGAAAAAAGCAAGTTAAGAATCTTTTGGGAATGGTGTGGGAAGAGGTAGAAGAGGTACCTGCCAGCTTTTCAGCAGGAAGGCTTTGGCAATGCAGAAGAATGTTCCTGTTGGTCTCCATCGCCTGCTGTTGGAGGGCAGGCAGTGTGGAGGGAAGGGCTGGGAGTCAGTGCAGAGGCTGCTGGGCAGGTTTCCAGTGCTGTTCTCCACAATTATAGAATTGGGGCTTTTTTGGTTGGTTGGTTTTGCTTGTTTATTTTAATGTGATGTTAGAGAAACATCCAATAACAAGGACAAACAGCATTCTACACTTAATTCAGTGATTTAAGTTCTTTGAATCTCTTCCAAGCTAGAAAGCTTGGTGATTTTACATGTCACTGGTTGCATTCAGTACAGCCCATCTCACTGCTGGGCATGCCTGGTAGCAGGGTTTGTCTTTGGGGGTACTCCAATGATCCTCAGGCGGGAATGATCAAAGCTTCCCAACAGACACCAGGATACGTGGTCTCTCTGTGGAGCAGGGTGAAGGGATCCCATTGGAGGCAATGCCACATCCTCTGGAGCACTTCCAGCCCCAAATTCCTGAAGTGTGTGGTATGTGTTCATGTGACTCACCACCTGCTGAATATCTTGGTGCCTGGCTCATTAGGGATGGGGAAAATTGGGCAGTCCTGGCCATCCTCTCTCCAAACTAAAAATGGGTTTTATGGGATGTTCTGTTTCCAGAGGTGCTCTCAGACCGTAGGCCTCTGCAGAGACATAAGGTTGATGTTAAATGTCTCCTCATCATTAGATCTACTACTCAGGAATATTCTTGCATTGATGAAAGCTTTAACAGCCTCTGAAACCAACTAGTTCTGGGGGAGAAAGGAGGTAAATGTCTTGTGGAAAAAAGTAAAAGCTGAGATTGAATGTTTTATGTGGAAAATGACACAGAAATTTTAGCTGTTCCCTAACTCTGTGTTGTATTAATGACATTAAATAGTGCTTGTCTGGGCGTCTTAAGGGATGCTCTGAACTTGTTGAGATTTGTTGATTTTTATAATGATTGGATTTGAATTCTGCAATTTGTAGTGCTTCATTTCAGAATAATTACATAATCTCTGCATAATTTAAGATTTAAACTAGGTATTTCTAAGTGTTTTCATGTCATCTTTTAATTCATAATGATGGTCTCTGATAAGAAAGAGGGATTAATATTTTTAATGATTATTTTCTATTTAAAAACATGCTGTAAAGATTCCAGAGATTTCCTGCCCTTGAAGGGCCTCCACGCAGGCTTGTTACATGGCTCAACGTGATTCTGTGTGCTCCAGGTTAATGGGATTTCAGCAGAACTCTGGAGCAAATAGCTACTAATGCATAAACAGAAGGAGCCCTTTGAGAAAACACAAAGTTAAGCTTGTTCCCATGCTCCTGTAGATCTGAACTTTGTGAGGATCATAAGACCTGCTTTAATATGTGTAATATGGTGATCGTGGCAATTAGAACAACCATTGTTACTGTCTTGGTTTTCTTTTTGAAGCCCATTGATTCCTTATTTTGGCCTTAATTGTCAGTAGTAGAAGAGGGGTTTCTTCAGGGAGCTCATTAGTCTAAAAAGCCTGGTTGAGCATAGTGCTTGAGCACGGTTGATTGAATGGTGCCTAAATGGAAGACCCAACTGCAGTCATTTTATTTCAGAAGATCCAGGATTATTCACCCTTAATACTTCTCTGTAGTTGGGCACTGTGTTTGCTCACACATGTTCACCCTCTCATAGGCTGCAGCATCTCTGCCTTCCAACCTCAGAGTATACAGAGGGAAATAAACCCCTATCTCAGCTGCCACCACTTCTGCTCCCTGTGAATAGAGGTTGTGGAGTCTCCATCTCTGGAGATATTCAAGACCCATCTGGACACCTATCTGTGCAATATGAGCTAGGGAGCTGCTTTGGCAGGGGGGTTGGCCCTGATCTCTCGAGGTCCCTTCCAACCCCTGTGATTCTGTGATCTCCATTGCCCCACTTGGTTTCATGTTAAGGCCACGAATTAGAGCCCGGCAGCGGTGCAAGTCCAAACTTGAAGAGAATTTGAAGGAAGGTGGCTAGAATCCTCTCTTTATTTTCCTCTTTTTCACTTAAATGTGACTCGCCTGCTAATTTTTGGGAAAGGCTGGGAAGAGAGTGAGGGGAAAATGCTGGCTGATAGCGGGTTTTCACCAAGCTGTGAATAAAAACTAAGCCATTGATATAGATCTCCTCTGTTCAGGGGTGGTCTGAGTAAATTGGAAGGAACAATTCCGTTTTCTCAGAGGCTTTGCAATTTATCTATTTGCTTTAATCAGTGTTAATGTCAAATGGGCTTTGATTGTGCTAAAAGCTTTTCAGCAAAACAAACTGGAAGTCCTCTAAGTTTTGGAATAAACCACAGCTTTCCTGTAATGCAGCTTGTAATGCTTTTTGTTTGCATTTTCTTTGTGCTGTTTAATAAAGCGGGCGGCACTACGTGTGCCGTGAGTCCAGCTGTGTGGGTCAGTGGCGCAGAGAAGAAAGGCGTGGTGCGTGGAGTTGACATATTGAACTGATTTAGGCTTTCAGTTTGTTTAAACGGCTCTAATGGCCCTAGCTTTGATAGATGGACATTCAAATCTCACTTCTATTCAAGACCACGTTAAAACTGGAGCTGATTTCTGGGTGGAAGCATTGATTTTTATCTATTCTGTGTTCCTGCCTCCGTTCCAACTGTCAGACTTCCAAACGCGGGTCCTTGTAACACCAACTTGCCTTTCCTTTTGGAAAATCGTACAGGCAGCTCATTTTCCATTGGAAAGCTGATTCCTGGAAGAGTTACTAAACCAAAATATTCTGAATTGTTAAAGGAAGTCAACAAGATTACACGTTGCACTGTTGGTATATAAAGCCCAATGAAATACTCAGTAGCTGTGAATGCGAACTGAGGAATTATTTTGTGGAGGTTATTTTAGGTAGAGTATCTCGTGTGATGGGAGAGGATTCTGAGGCTTCTTAGTGTAAAGACCACCGTGTACATTGTTTATGTCCACAAAGAAATGATGAATATCTGTATCAGTATTAATTTAAGGGACCATCTCTCAAGAGCTCACAGACTCTAGATTTTGATTCTTCGAGGCTGCGTGGTGCAGTTGAGAACTGGCCTGATGGTAGAGACCATAAGCCAGTGATCATTATGTAGCAGATATTATTGCTAAGATAGCTGTTACCAACACCTGTCTTCAGCAATTATATTCTGACTGCTCTTAATTGTGTTAGCAGTTCATTCAGATGCAGCGTTCTTTGCTTTGTAATAATCTAGTTTATTCCCTTTTATAGACCATTTCAGGACAGATCAGTTCCCTGACCTGATTTCTCAATTATTCAAATAAAATGTGTGTTCCTTTGACCTCTGGGGATCTTGTTACACCTAGCAAGACAAGGCTTCTGGTTTCTGAGGCATTCTGTGACCTTCTGTATGGAGAAACTTCAGGGCAGTTAGGAGGGATGCCTCCATGACTGGTGCCAAACCTGCATTTCTCTAGGTGGGAAGGTTTGAGCAGTGGTTAAACCATCTTTGCTCGTTATTTTTCTGCCTTGCATGTGGGTAGGAAAGGGGAAGGTGTCCTGCTTTCAGCTAGAAGGGTACCTACTTGCAGAGTACCCCCTTCCTTGTTCCAGAAGCCTCACCTGAAGGTACCTGGTTTTGTGTCGCTGCCCTTCTAGTAGGTGGAGATTGCTGTGTCGGTGCCATTTGCTCAAAGATCATCTGAGTGTACTTAATTGTATCTCAGCTGCGGCGCGGCGGCACGCAGAGCTGCTGAAAAGAGAGTTGTTAGCATTATGTATGGTATTTATTTAGAGTCACTCATTGCGCTTGGCAGCGGCTGCCTGGGGGCTTGTGATGAGCGCAGAGCTACCTATGCAAATGTATGTAATTCCTGGGACTGTTTATAACGGTATAAAATACATGATTAGTCTTAAATTCTTTCAACATACGTGATACCAAACCTATCCAAGCTTGTTTCAAAGTGGTGGTTATTTTTTTTACATTATTGTTACTCTGGAAAGTACAATGTAAATACACACCTGTGTACACACGCTACATACGTGTTCCTGGAGCATGTTCAGGACAATGTAGCTAAAGGACTCTAGATGACTGACTTAACACTCTTAAAATAACCTGGTGTCCCAGGCTAATCCTCCAGGCTTTTACTGCTTTGCTGTTTACATACATTTCTGAAGGCAGCAGGTGAGACCAGCACAGCTCTATGGAGAAATGACATTTATCTTCACTGTGTGGCATGACCTTACCGTTCATAAGCAGTGTTTCCTCTCAAGATAACAAGCACCTTTTTATTTAGGGCAGGCAAAACCCGAATCCATTGTGTCTGGTATCCCCAGCCTGCCAACGCTTCAGTCATTACAGCAGTTATCGCGGATGCTGGTGTCTGTTGCATTCCACTTGCTCCTTGGGTTCTGCTTTTGTTTCTGAACAGTGAAGGGGATTGAGAGTGGGGAGTTTATATACCCTTACTGTGAGACCTCTTCCACAGAGCCTAGCATGGACAAGGAGCTGGTGTTGCCCTGAGGTCAGCTGCTTTTAGGTAAAGGTGAATCACAGGATGCTTTGGGTTGGAAGGGGCCTCAAAGATCGTCTAGTTCCAACCCTTTGCCAGTGGCGGGGACACCCTTGCTAGACCAGGTTGCCTAAAGCCCCATCCAACTTGGCCTTAAATGCCTCCAGGGATGGGGCTTCCACAACCTCTCCAGGCAGCCTGTTCCAGTGCCTCAGTACCCTCAGAGTAAAGAATTTCTTCCTAACGTCTAACCTAACCCTGCCCTTTTTCAGCTTGAAGCTATTCCCCTTGCCCTATCCCTGTACTCCCTGGTGAGCAGTCCCTCTCCCACTTTTCTGGAGGGCCCCTGTAAGTATTGGTATGCCGCTAGTAGATCACCCCAGAGCCTTCTCTTCTCCAGGCTGAACAAGCCCAACTCTCTCAGCCTGTCTTCATAGGAGAGGTGCTCCAGCCCCTGATCATCTTTGTGGCCTTCTCTGGACTCACTCCAACAGCTCTGTGTCTTTCCTGCACTGGGGACCCCCAGAGCTGGACACAGTACTCCAGGTGGGGTCTCACAAGAGCAGAGGGGCAGAATCCCCTCCCTTGACCAGCTTCTCATGCTGCTCTTGATGCAGCCCAGGACATGTTTGGCTATCTGAGCTGTCAGTGCAGTGAGTTTGTTGTCAGTCAGCACCCCCAAGTCCCTCTCCTCAGGGCTGCTCTCCATCCATTCCCCTCTCAGCCTGGAGTTGCACTTGGGATCTTCATAGCTGTTTTCCTGCTCAGTTAAGAAGGAAAAATATTAAGTATGAACAGAAAGTTAAAAAAAAATTGTTCACAATTTTGACTTGCAAATATTTACAGAAGTAGCTGTCTGTCGTGCTTCATGTCACCTTACCCCAGCTCTGCCACTTGATTTAATTTTGCCTGTGTGTACTCACCACATCCCTTGTAATGCCCATCCGCCAGCCAGCCTGTACATGCCTCTGCAAGAGAGCTCCCAGCCTCAGAGCATCCCATGCTGTGCGATGGAGGAGCAATTCAATACATCTTGTACCTTTGTGGCGGGAGCTAATAACTGAGATTAGCTTGGCATACGTTCTGACTCCTTTCCTTCCCTTGCCAAATGGAGATCTTTTCTGTTTCTATAGCACGGCTTTGCTAGACAGGCATTCAGGTGCGAGGAGACGCAGAGGTTTCTAATGGGACCATCAAGCTGTTTCACCTTTTTGCCTTGTCAGGCTGCATTTGCTGGAGCGAGAAGCGATTCCAAGTTGCTGGATTGCTTTCCTGAAATGAATTGCAGTTTGGTTCGCTCAGAGAAGATAAACACTCGCTTCTCAAAAATATCAGCCTGTCTGGCATCTTCCATGGCAGTCTCAGCAGAAGGGCCAAGGAATGAATGGACCATGTCTAAGATAAAATTGCTGTGCTCCCTCTGGAGTTAATCCTTTCAGCCCCGAATTGAGAAGCGCTGGTGGGGCAACATAAGGAAATGGGCACTTCTGTTACTTGGCTCTGGCTGTTTTACGGATAAACAAAGGATTTCAGCCCCAGATTGATGAATCCAGCACTTTGGCCCCACAGTAACTCTCCCACAAGATTTTACAATGAAAATTAAACCTGAGGTTGGCAGAGACAGAATACTTATCCGGCTCAGGTTACGCAAGGATGGTTTGTTTACTTGTTCTGTTCCTGTTGCTGCAGTTGTTTTGGTGGGTTTTTCTTTGAAGTAAGGAAAGATAGAAACAGGAGGAGTTTAAAAGTTTGGATTACAGGCCATTTCAATTGCCTTCTCCTCCCTAAAGTAGCAAATTTTGAGGAAGCTGTAGATCTGTGCAGTGCTGCCACAGGATGAGCCTCTGTTCCCACAGAGGAGACGGCTTTGAGGAGGTCCTGGGCTGCTCACTGGACAAGATCTGCTGAACTTCTCCATGTGCTGGAGCAGTGAAGGACCTTAAAGCTAGTCAAACTCCTTGGAAAGAGAAACCAGAAGGTTTTTTTCTCCTTAGATTCTGAGAGTCTCCTTCAGGCTTGAAAGAATGAGCATAGGATTAAGAGAAGTAATTGAAAAGAACGATTAAGTTGGCTGCTTTGATGAATGCCGGAAAGCTGGAGACTGAGGATGTTGTGGGCAGTCAGACTAGCAATGGGAGAGAGAAGGGGTGAGAGCAGACAGGTTGGAGCAGGAGTTGTGAATTATTATGAGAAACAGTTACTCCATGTTACAATATGGAGTTCATTAGAAATTTTCCTGCACATGCTTTCCAGAAACTGGATCCTCTCTGGGAATGACCCGGATCCCCCCAGCTCTGTTGTTCATTCACCTGAGTGTTTTCATTTTTCTCATGATGTGGATGGGTGCTGAACTTCAATGGTCTTGAGTCCACTTCTGTTTTGGATGACTCTTACCACAAGACGGCTGCACAAACACTTCCAGTGCTTCAGTGACTGTGCTTAGTAGTATATTGAATCTGATATGTAGAAAAGACTAGAAATGAGTCTGAGATGGCTCACAGGAGGTTGAGTTTTCAGAGAAGACTATTGATAACGTAAAAGCCTTCTTCATGTTGTGGGGATCTTCTGAGCATCCTCAGTATTGTCACAAGTATGTTTTCCCTCTGTACTCATGGTTTCAGAAAGCAGTTCCATCATGAGGTTGAGCCCAAGGGCTGTTTCTGAAGGAACTCCACCAAAGTCAGCATTGCGGTTGGGTGTCGTGTGTTCCATGGGATGGATGCTGCCCTGGTTGCCTCTTGGTCTCTCTGGTGTGCCTTTTCCCATCCCTCATCCTTCAGTCCTCAGGGAAAACCAGAGCCAAACCATATTTGTGCCCTTCATACGTTTGCACGCCTTCTTGTCTTTATCCCTCCTTCCCACACCCTGTTATTATCTGGTTCTTTATATTTTTACCACGTTTCCTCTATCTCATTCCCCACCCCCTTCCCAACAAACGAGTAAGCAATAACAAGAGAAAACAAACAAAAAACTGTCTTGCTGCTGGTTCCTCCAAGTGCTTCCTTTGTATTTGTTGCCTATTTATAGATTACTCATTTAAACTGCGGTGGCAGTCAGTTAGAAATGTGGTGAATCCTTCTTTCAAGAGCGTGCCAAGAGTGGATCTGTGTAGTTTGTTCGCCTTTTCTTTATGAGTTTTGCTGGAGCCTCTGCGCCGTGAGGAAATTCCATGGGGATTTGTTTAATTTAAATAAATTCTCAAATAAAAGTAGAAGAGTTTTGCTCCTCTTCAAGGAAGTTAGAGGAGCGTGACCATGGTGTGCAGGGATGTTTGATTTCAGTTGAGGGTGTTAAAAATTACATGATTTCTTTGCTTCCAGTTGTCATCTTGACAGATTTCTCTACTTTTTCAGTGTAAAGACTGTCTTTGGACACAAGTAGTGTTGACCTCCTCTACCCACCTAAGGCAAATTCTGGCTCTGAATCCTGTTCTGTTTGTGGAAAAGCAATGAGGTATAGTATTGGAATTGTAAATCACTGCAGGCTCTGTGGTGTTGCAAAGGCCACATGAACGTTGTGCTTTGGTTTTGCCTTTTGTCGAGCGGGGTTGGTGCTGACCATCCCTGGTTCCTCATGGGGACTTGGAGAGGTGGGCAAATTATACTGGCACATCCCAAATGTGAGTTGTATGTGAGACACAAGTATGGCACAGGTGAGGTGTTGCATGAGATGTTACGTTCATAAGCTTGACTGGGATTTTGCTGGCTCCATGGGACATGCTGAGGTCTGGAGCGTTGCCAGGGCTTTGAACTGCAGCTTATCTGTGGGGAAGATGGAAGACACTTGCGGGTGTGGAAGCTAGAAATCACAGAGTCACAGATCATGAGGAGCTGGAAGGGACCTTGAAAGCTCATTCAGTCCAACCCCCCTGCCAGAGCAGGATCACTCAGACTAAATCACACAGGAACACATCCAGATGGGTTTGAATGTCTCTAGAGAAGGAGACTCAACAACCTCTCTGGGCTGTGGGCAGCATTCTCCTGCAAGGGCTGGAGCTCTTTGTGGGTAGGTAGATGTTAGGAAAAGGCTCTCTGCCATTTGCTTTTTAATGTTGCACGACTGGTACAGACTGAGAAGCTTTTTTGCTTTTCCAAAAATCAAATACTGTTTTAAACAAGGTCTCTGCATTTCCCAGAGCCTCTGCACAATGGTCTTAACAGCCAGCAGCTGGAGAGTTTGCAGGGCAGGGGGGTGTGACCCTTTTTCCTTCCCTCCTTACTGTTCTTTGGTTTTATGCCACAATACCCTGTCAGGACACCCAAGGCCAGGCAAGAGTCCTCTCGGGGGGGACTGACCCAGACAACAGGTATAAAATTCCAACAGAAATCCCTGCTTGACCTCCAGTAGGAATATACCTTCTGTGTCGGAGAGGAGAGTCTCTGCTAAACTCACCTTGCTTGCAGTGCTGTACGGATGCTACAAGAAAACGAAGATAGAGGATGAAGGAGGAGAATTGCCCTGTTTGTGTTCTCATCTCACCTCCCCTGACAGAACCTGAGTCTTTGCTGTGGACCCTCCACAGAGCAGCCGTGGGCACAGATCAGCTGTGCTTAGCACACGGTGACATTTGGAAATCCTTGTCTGGAAGGGGAATTGAGCGATGAGCTTCTGCTAATTACAAGGGCTATGTTTAAAATATAATGTTTGCTTTATTGAGCAAAATCCCAACTACGCACCCAGACTACAGACTGGAAATAGTCTGGCAGCAGAGACGACAGGTCCTCAGCAAACACCTTCCCAAGGCAGCAGCAAGGGCAATCCGAGCATCACTTCGTCACAGCAAACATTGCACAGTCTTGTCTGGGGGGTGATTGTTGTTACCTAGCAACTTCTGAGAGTGTTGGAGATCTGTTGGAGACCCTCCGAGGCTTAGGCACTTTACCCACTGTTTTGCTTGATGCCAAAAATACACTGGGTGCAATTTTGCAAGCCAAGGGTAGTGCAGGCTTCAACCCCTCCTTGACCTTTATTTTAGCTAGCACAACCTTTGCAGAGAACCCAAACCCAATTAAAATTAACCCAAAAGAAAAAGAAGTTTGATTTAAACCTGGATCTTTCCTTCCCTGATGGTGTTGGCTGGCTGGCTCACAACTGTCACATTGGGAAGTGTGCTGACACGCCTGAGGGCTCCTGTTGGGAGTGTGTTTGTGGGGACAGCAGTGAGATATAGTTAGGGACAAGGCTCACAGCGCACACATGCCATTAAAGACATCTTTTGTGAGCTATCACTGCACAGCACCAGCTGCCAAACAGCCTTGGGCAGCGTTGAGGAAGGTACAGCCATTGAGTGCTCAGGGGTGCCGAGGGCAGCGTGAGTCGTTCAGTAACCTTCTTTTAATAGTTAGAAAGGTTAATCAAAGCAACTGCGTATTAGGAGACTTGTATTAAAGAAAGCTACAGCTGTGCTGCTGCTTTAGCTTCTGATATTCTTTGTTTCATCCAGCTACAGGTCTGCTGGCTGGGGTCTCATCCACATGCAAACCTCTCTTCCCCACCACTGCTCCCACTTGGGGTAGAGGCTTTTATTTGTACCGCTCTCACCCCAGTTTGCATTCAGATTCTGGCTCTCCTGGAAAGCTTCTTTTTACTCACAACCAAATATTAGTGCTTCTCTCTGAAGACACTGGCTATCCACTTTTGTCTTCAGAAGCCTTGCCCCACCTTAGGGGTGTAGAAACCTCTCCTTGGCAGGCAAGAATATTTTCCCAGTATTCAACTGTCAGCCTGCTGAAAGGAAAATGTTGCTTTATGGTTGGTAGACTGACAATAACTCTTTATACCTTTTAATTTAAAGTGACGCCCTCACATAAAGCATTAGAACAGTACTGTATGCAAACACGGTGCCTGGTTCCAGAGCAGATATGAGATGACAGTGAATTGGGGTGAGTACCCTTATTCTTGACTTTGAGAAGTGCGGTGACGATGAATCACTCCTAGTGATGAGATGCAGCAGTGCTGAGTCATCGGGCTGAAATTAGAAGGGCTTTTTTAGGTAGAGATGTAATTCCACCATTTTTTTTCCTGATGAATGGATAAGAGTGAACGTTTTTGTTGGCTAATTTACAGACTTCATCAACTAAATGTCATTTCTTTCCCTCTAGTTATCAAACCTAGTTGGAGGCAACTGACAGGGAGAAGACCTAGATCCAGGGAGGTGGTATTGGAAAAACTGTAGGAGTAGCAGGGATGTTCACAATTTGGTGGAGTTCTCTGAGTGTCATGTTGCCACCACTTTAGTTCTTGAGATTCCACTTTTGTGGGTTTGGTTAGTGCTAATGTTTCACAGGTTGGAAAAGACCTTGAAGATCGAGTCCAACTGTACCCATCCTCTACTAAACCATATCCCTGAGCACCTCATCTACCTGTCTGTCAAACATATTCAGGGTTGGTGAGTCAGCTTCCTCCCTGGGCAGCCTGTTCCAGGTCCTGACAACTTTCAGTGAAAAATGTTTTCCTAACATCTAATCTGAACCTGGGATTCTTTCATCAAGGTAACGTTTTGGAGCCTGAGCTCATTCTGCTGATAATCTAAAGAAGAACCTCCACTCCCCCACCACCCCCACCCCCTCAAAAAAAAAAAAAAATAATTGCTGGAGTCAAAAATTTGCCAGAAAATTAAACAAATGCACAAACATTTTCCCCCTCTTTCCCCATCCAGCTTCGTTATTGCCTCTAATAGCAAAGGATTCTGTTCCCATTAGCTGCTGTGGCTTCTGCCTGCCAGGTCAAGAAGGGTTAACTCAACCTGGAGAAAAACATCGTGCTCACCAGATCTCAGGATTACTGGTAGTACCAGTTTTCAGATCATGGAGATAGTGAGATTCTGAGAGGTGCTACATTTGTTTCAGAATCCCATCCTAAGATTGATCACAACAGAGCAAAGTTAATTCTCTTTAGTGTCCTTCAAATGATATGTATTCTTTTCCCTTTTTTCTCCCGTTTCCCTGGGGAATGAGCCTGATACTCTTAAAGTTTTTTAGTTGCTCTATTAATAATCTGTTTTACTCCTGGTGTAAGATTTGTGGTCATCCCTCAGTGGACAGGTTTTCTGCAGGGTTCTCTTTCTGCCATTGGGTTAACATCTTGCTGGGGAGCAGCAAAAAGAGAAGGGACCTCCTTGCTCCGACTGCACACTCAGCTGCTTTTCAGAGGTAGGAATATTCTCCACAAGGAGAACATTAGTGGCAAAGGCTTCTCTGATGGGCCTTCCGGAGATAGGGAATGACTCCTTTGGAGAGTCCATCAGCAGCCAGCAGTCACTCGTGTGTGTCCGGGAGATGCTGTACTGGCCGACTGCATAATGCTCACGGCAATTGGCTTGGCAGAGTTTCATCAGTCAGGCTGCCCTTTGCTGTTGAGGAAGCAGCTGCAAACTCACATTTTTTTTTGTTTGGCAATGTATTCCCTCCCCGGGGGCTGCAGCACCGTTTGATTAGGATGGAGGGAAGGAGACCTATCGCCAAAGTGTATTATTCCCAGCAGAGCCCTGCTAATCTTCTGCTCTCTGTGCTCCGTCTTAGCGAGGAGCTGAACGAAAACACCAAGGGAAAACAGGAGGAGAGAGGAGTTGCTCAGCTGGGCTGTTGCCCCCTGGTTTTGCCTCAACTTCGTCTTCAGCTCAGAGAGTAAAACAACAAATGCTTGCTCTTGTTTTGAGATTTTTTTGCAAATCTGATGCTTTTTTTGTCACACAAAAAATTTGGTAACACCCAAGCCCCTTATTTTCCTACCTACCTGCTTGCTTTGTGTCTCAGTCCAGCATAAAGCAGCCCAGTCTCCAGGGACCCATCTGTCCCCAAATATAATTTGCTTGGGTACCGTGTTCCTTACCTGTCGGCATCTGCCTGGGAGATTATGCGAACAGTGTTGATGGAATAGATTTTGAGAAGTTCTGAATCTTTCTCCCAAGTTTTACATTTTATTGCAGTGGTGAAGGTCACCTTTGCTTTGAGGATCAGGGAGATTAGGTTACTGCCACCTCTGAACACGGAGACGCTCGAGTTCTCCATTAATATGGTGCTTAATCCTTTTACTGCCCGAGTGGTGTGGCCCATCGGGTGCATTTGGTGTCAATAGTGGCACCTTGTGCTTGGAGATTACCTTCAGTCACATATTTTTGGATGGTTTTACAGAGGGAATATTACTTTTCCTGTTTTCCCTCCCTCTCTAATGTAGTTTGAGAGAATTTCATGTGTTGCCCGGGTGTCTCAGCATTTGTTAGGCAGAGTGGGGACAAAAGCTGGGTCTTTGCTGCAGAAGTACCTTCAGGGAGGACCAGTGACTTGTCAGAAATAGACATACTCAGTTTTGGCTTCAAATCCTGTTATCTTGGTATCAGTTGTTGTGTAGGTACTTTGTTTGCACCTCTTTCTTACAGCATAACCAGTGAGAATTTGGGGTGATTTCATTATAACAAGTTTACTGTCAAGATCTCTTGATGTTACTAAGTGACTGTGCCTCTGAAAACAGAAGAAGAGAGATTGGTCTGTCCTTGAGACTGAAGAGCAAGAGAAAGGTTTGGTTATTATCTCTTTGTCCAGTAAATCTTGATAGCATGTTGACAGGAGCCCATATCTTGCAGATGTTTTCCCTGTATCCTCAGTAATTATAACTGTGACTTCAGCGATTTTTCAATTTGCAGCATCATTTTTCTGTTTAGCGCCCAAGAGCTTTATTTATCCTTCGCTTTGGAAACCAGCTGCTTTTTGGCTCTCACTTGGGGGCGGCATTTCCCTGCTGCACATCACATCCAGTACAAAACTGGTTCTCAAAGAAGTAGCAGCTCTTGAGGGGGATTTATTTTGATGAAAAACACCCTTTGCCGCTGTGCCTTCAGTCCCCGGGCGCTGCGGTTTGATGTGATGCCTGGGAGCGCGAGTCCCTGGAGATGCGGGCACATCTTGCTTACAGGCATTCTAGTTTCCTGTCTTCTCTGTCCTTGCTTGGGGTTAAGATTAAGGACTAAATTACATGGAAAACCACATAAGCGATGGCCTGAGACCCATGCTTTTTGTTGAGCTGTAGCCTATCCACATGATTTAAATGGTGTTGGTAAGTAATGGTCCCTGTTTTGCCTTTCTGCAAGGCAGAGTCCATGTTGCTGCATTTCACAGACATTTCTGAAACACATTCCAAAGTTGGCAGGGAATTTTCTCCTTCACTTTGGCATCAGACTGAGCCCCTGCCACCTTCAGTCCAGCTCCTGTAAGGAAACATGGTGGATTTGATGCTTCTGAGATACCACCAGACTTTGTTCGTAGCTGTTATTTCCCACTTTATAAAGGACACGTTTGATTTTATAACCAGGAGAACTTTCTTGAGAGAACAGCAGGATTGCATCTGTAAAGCAGCAAGGAAATTATTTAGCGACGTCTGGTCTTAAACCATCCTACTGATTATGATCTCAACTGATGCAGTTCTGCAAAAGACCCATGTTTTCATCCACAAAGCATGAAAATACTTTAAATTAGAAATGACCATTTAACCCTGTGTAATTTTGCAGTGTGCTTCAGAGATGCTGAAACAATCCTGTACCATGGTAATGGTGCACTAATGGATTGAAGGCGGAAGGTATCGGCTCGCGCGCTGTAAATGGGTATATAACTTTAAAGGATAAACAGGCAAATGCATGCATTAACTGTTGGAAGTTGAATCCCACGGGTGAGATTTCAGATTGAACACTAATGAAAATTTCATTTCAGCTCTCACAATATTTTAATATGCAGGATCACAGTATGCAAATAAACCCAAGTCTAACTGCAAGCGGCTGAGTTACTTCTGTCTCGCTCTCCGCCACCCCCATAACTAAAGCTGTCAGTGGCTTTTGTGAAATGAGAGTTTTCCTCCTGTTCTCACTCCAAGCCAGAATCTTACAAAAATATCTTTTGTGAGAGAATTAGGGATTGCAGCCTTCTCTGCAGAGTATTCTCATGATATTCCTCTGTTGTTGTGTGTAACTCATCAGCGTGGTGCAGGGAGCTACGTGTGTTTAAATTGGTGATTGAATTGTAAGCGTCCCAGGCGGTGCTCTCCTCCTCTGAACTGTCCTGGGGGTATAGCCATGTTTTGGGGTTTCCTTCTGTATCACAGCTGCAGTTCTGATGCACCATCTTTTCCTTGTATCTCCTGAAGCTGATGAAAAGAGGTGATATTGTGGGTTTTTCTTCTGTTCTTCCACAGCTTACGGCATACAGATAAGATGCAGTGCCTTGGACTGGGCTGTAGGTCACATCACATTTCAGCCAGACATTAAGGCATCTAGTTTGAACAGAGGAGCTTTGTTTTATATCTTCTATTGTAAGTTATTAGATAAATAAATTACTGGCAAATTACCAGGGAATGGGGCGAGGGGGGGGGAGTGCAGCCAGCAGAAGGAAACAGAAATGATTTGGCTTGTTAGAACATATCAGATTGTGCATTTCTGTGATTGGAAACATATATCCTTGTAAGTTTAAATTGCATCTTAACTTCCTTAAAGAGGAGAGGCAAGAATTTATCCTCCAAGTTAATTAATTTGAAATAGCTATCAATTAACATTATACCTAAATTCGACAATCATCACACTTGAATTTGCATACAACTGTTGCATATGAAGCAGTGCTGGGGTGTCCTGGGCTCCAGCAGGCAGCAAACACGCCACGTTGCAGCTGCATCGCTGCTCTGCCAGGCTGAACATCCTCCTCTCCCCCTCCCCGTGCCATGGTGCTGCCCTGCCAACGAGTGCCCTTCCTCCTGGGCATCCACAGCCAGGGTTTGGAGCTGGGAAAGCACAGCCCTGGAGTAGGTAGCTGCTTGCACTGCCAGGTATTTCACCCTGACAAAGAAGAATTAAAAATGCCTCTTTTTAATTTGAGGTAGAGAATGTGCTGCTTGTCTCTCTCCCTTGTAAAGCACCTACATTGTATTAGTGTGATTGTTAAGATAATCATGTTTTTTGATGAAAGCAGAAGACTAAGATGATGTTTCCAAATGAAGGTTGTTTTGATTTATTCCCAGTATGCAGCAAGCATAATTTTGCTTCCCCAACTCTCTTTGAAGCAAGCTTTAATTTTATGGCTTTGGCTATTGCTACTCCTGCGCTGTGCTGTACCTATGAGCTATTTAATGTGCAACATCGAGGAGTAAATTAATGCAGGTCCACAAAGAGAGCGCTTCGATTTGCTAATTGCTTGTAGAGCGGAGGGTATTGTTGTGGAGAGAAAGACTGTTCATTAGAGATTGAGTAGCTAATTTTTTCCTACGAGCCAGTCACACATTTGAGCTGTTTGCCTCTCGGTCAGGGCAGTCGGCTCACGTTCAGCCCCCAGAGAAGAGTGTGGGGCTGTGGATGCATTCGGTGTTAACACCTGCACCAGAACCACCAGATTGCTTTAGTTTCATTTATTAAACCCTCCCTGACCAACCTCCTCCAGCACTGACTTTTGGAAGGTATAGAAGACAAATTATTGATGCAGGGAAGCAAGCTAACCAATTCAGAGATGTCTCTTCAGGAGCTGAATCGGTTCCTCTCCTTGGAAACCATTCCTGCTCCTCTTTCAGCCCTGAGCCGCTGTATCCCAGCGAGGCCGGAGCACAGGTTATCTTTCCTCTCCTGCCGCTCTCTTTTGAGGATGACAGTAGCACTGACAGTAGATTAGACTGTGTTGTCATGTAAGATGAATGTTTTGAATTGACAAACCCTTTTTTTTTTGAGGCTTAAAGTAATTGAGTGAATACTTGAGAGATTTTGTATTTTTTTTCCTGCTTTGCTGCTTGCTTTACCTGGTTGTGCCGCCTTCAGGGGGCAAATTGAACTTTACAGGTATTTGTGTATCTGATTCTTAATATCTGCTTATCAGATTCCTTAATGTTTGAGCTCAGTGATCTGTGAGAACTGAACATGTGTATTAAGTAATGAGAATTTCCTTGGAGCTTTAAGTTAACTTTTATGGACAGTCTGGAAATTCAGCACGCAGGTCTTTCCTACTGAGAGATTCACAAGATACGAAGGTGAATGTCTTCCCTTGAAAAGCCCATAAACCAGACTTGAGGTACATCTCAGCAGGACATTGCTTTTTCCAGTGTGAGACTTGGAGATGGGACTGGTGAGCAGATAAACCCCCATTCCTGCTGGCACAGGGCTCAGGGACTCCTGAGCACCATCTCCAGTTAGTCCTGAAAAGGTGAATTCCAAGAAACAGTATCACCAGGTTGGAAAAGACCTTGAAGATCATCAAGTCCAACCGTACCTGTCCTCTACTAAACCACCTCTCAAAGTACTCTCACCTACCCATCTTTTAAACACATTCAGGGATGGTGACTCAACCTCCTCCCTGGGCAGCCTGTTCAACATGATGCTGCATCTTTCAGGTCTTTCCCAGCAAATCTCTGCAGTGGGACTGGGTACAGGGGCTCAGCATGCTGCTGGGTACTGGTCCCTCTGCAGCTCCTTCCTGACGGGGCCGTGGTGGCTGGCAGCTCCTCCAAAGCACTCTGATGAAGTGAGGTGTGGGGATAAGTTCAGAGCCTAATTTCTTCTTCATAATTAAAATTGTGTGCATCTGTCATGCTGCTGGTGATTAGGTTGTATTTTCTTGTGGCCTAGAAGGAATATGGCAGTGAATCACTTTGCAAGCAGCTGTCCTCTAACAGCTGAGCTAGGTTCAATATTTGATTTAAGCTAATAAAAAGTCTGGGGTAGGGCTAATGTTTACAAACTGGATGTGATAAAGCATTCAGATCATCTGTTTCACAGCCAGGCTAGAGCAGGCACAGGGGACCCCACTGCAAGTTTGGGCATGGGCTTGTTGTTCTGTGTCTGCCTGAGCCGGGAGCCAGCGGTTGGAGGGTCCCTGCCCCGGTCTGTGAGTGCATCACACAGCATCAGCTGTGCTGGCAAAGCCTCCTTGTTTCCAGCTGTATCACTGTGATGGCTCTGGATGCATTAAATATGTCCCTTTTGCTCTTCTGTGAGACTTGTAGTCAAACCATACGTTCAAAAATCTTTTAATCTTCATAAATCATTTCTTCCAGCAATCTAGTAAGTTTAGCTGCTGTTCTCTGAATTCCCACTAGTTAGCTGCTCTTTCCCTTTGAGATGAGCTGCCTAGAAATAAATGCAATGAAGAAAACCTGCTTCATGATTTAATTCTTATCTGATTGCTTCTCCAAATCATATTGATCTGCTGTTATCATGCTGCTGGCTTGGACTTGCTGTTCAGGTTTGCCCCTAGGTCTCTGCTGGCAGAGCAGCTTGAGAGGTTTGCATTTGGTTATTTTCCCCAAGCTGTATCATACATAAGATAAATTATAGAATATTTCCTGTTTGTATTTCTGATTCCTCCATCCCTTCATATTATTTTTCTCCTGTCTAAAAGCTTTTGCAGCCTCTTCCTGAAGTAAAACCTGCCAGGGTCTTTTTTATCCTATTTTTTTCTGAAAGGTTTTGTGATTTAAAATGCTTTTCTATTCACCCAGTTAAAGAGTTTCCTAGAATACTGTTGTCTTGATATTATGAAGGAAAAATATTTCTGCTGTGAAGGTGATGACCAAAGCTTGGCAGAGATTGCTCAGGGAAGTTTTAGAGTTTGCGTCCTTGGAGATGCTCAGAACTGAGTTGGCCAAGAGCCCTGAGCATCCTGACATAGCTGACCCTGCTCTGCGCAGGGCATCTAACTGGCCTCTTCCACTTGGAATTACTCTGTGATTCCACAGAAATCTGTACTGACAGTGCAGACCCAACAGAGACATGACCCTCAAGTTCAGGAGTGGTAGCTGCTGTAAGCAAATAGGTAATTCTTTAAAGGTTGTTACATCTAGTTTAGAATAGGCCAGTAGTTCCCACCTGAAGATCATCTTCATATAGATAAGGCTAATAAATACACAGCCAAGTTGTGGGTGGTGGTGGTGTGTGGATATAAGCTATTCAGGTGTTTTGCAAAGGCTGTGCTAGCATCTCAGAAATAACGTCGCTGAGGGGATGTTTTCTAATTCTTCTCCACGTGACTCCCTCCTGGTTCCATCCTGCTGGTATAATTCTACCTGATTCAATAGTAGCAGAGAAAAAAGTCTTTCCCAGATGCTTGCAAATTTACTGTTTCCTGATGTTTCAGCATCAAATTTGGTGATAATTTCATTTTTTTTTTTCTTCTTACTTCCTTGTACGTGTGCTCTGTGTTTGGTTGGGACTGGCATCTCCCGTGGTGTTTAATGAGCATGTTTCATTTCCCAGTGCCAGGTCCCAGGTTTGTATTAAAACCCTTTTCAACTTACTTGAGGGTCTGTTCCTTAAATAATGTCACATCATCCCAGGCCCTGCACAGTGAGGACCTGTAACTTCTCCAGTTTCCACTGCGTTTTGGGGCTGGGGAGGTCTGGAACCGCTTGGTTGGTTCTTTGCAAAATTGAACTTCTGCTGTGCTGAACCCTGAGACTGTAATTTGGGTGTTTGCTTGTGTTTCAGTGCAGTTAGCTTTCAAAGCTTAATGCTTTCCTTTCCGTTGTAATAAAGGGCTCACTATTTGTCTGAGGTTTGGATGTAGTACTCAAAAGACTCATTTCATGTGTGGCAAGAGATTGTTAGAGGGACTCTGGGGGGTTTTAATGAATATCTGCTTGAAATCACAAGCACTAGTTTGTAGGAAAGTTTTTTTTTCCTTTTTTTAAGATCTTGTCTTGTTTGTTTACATTGTTTAAATTTGCTTCTCTGCCATCGGTGGTGACTATTTTTGGGGCTTTCTTCTAACCAGAGAAAGGCTGATTACAGGCCAGAAGACTGTTGTGAAAGAAAAGATGTGGGAAGTAATAGCACTGAAGTATTCTGTGTGGCTTCCCTCAGCCTTCTTCAAAACAGCCTCTTGGTTTAAAAATCTTTTTTCATAAACAAAACTTTGCAAAAGATTCTCCTGTGAGTCGAGTTCCCATTTCTCCCCAAGTAATGCAGGGAGATTGTAAGGTATTTCTGCTCTGGTTTGAATCACAGAACCACAGAATCGTAGGAGTTGGAAGGGACCTCCAGAGCTCATCGGGTTCAACCCCCTGCCAAAGCAGGGTCCCTAGGACAGGTCACACAGGTCGACATCCAGTCAGGTCTGAAATATCTCCAGAGAAGGAGACTCTACATCCCCTGGGCAGCCTGCGCCAGGGTTCCCTCACCTCACCAAAGAGATGCTTTAAACTTCCAGCTTTCTCTTCAAAATAAAACACCTTGTGTGGGATCTTTTCTCATGGGAATTCAGCAGGGTTATGATGCAGAGAAGATTTCTTGGTAGTTTACAGGAGCTGTGGAGCAAGGCTCTGCATTTCTCTAAAATTAAGCTTGGCAAAATGAGGTGGGCTTTAGGCATCTCTTTCTGAAACAGGGAGAGGCTTCTCTGGCCAATGGGATTGAAATTTGGGATAGCTGATCCAGCAGAATTCGTCTCTGCAATGAACTTGTTCACTCTTGTGTACGCAGGTTCCAGGCTCTGTGGGACAGGGCTTCTCATGGAATGGGATGCTGGTAGGGCAGGACAAGACCCAGCACTTAAAAATTCCTTTCAGTGCTGTGAAAATCGTGATGCCTGTTGTGCCTTTATTGCTCCAAGGGGGAAGGAGGGCAGGGGAGCACAGTCTTACCCCTAAAAATCCATCTTACAGTTCATTTTCTTCTTTTTTTCTTTTTGTCTCGAAGGCTCAGCTATCCCAAGTCCTGGAAGAAGTGGGAAACCATAAGCAAAGAGCAGAGATGGTAAGTGTTCATTTCTTTTTTTCCCCTGATTGTTTTACAGAGCAGTGACATAAGCAAAGTTCAGTCATTGAAGCAGTGGCCCAGTTCCAAACACTCAGAAAGGAACAGCACTGGAAAAGTTTCTATCACTGTTGCTAGTCTTGGTGCGCTGCCTCCATACTCACCTGGAACAAGCATTGGGTGAGATCTACTGGTCTGTGTTCCTTCTTGGTCATTTGCCTTCTCTTTGGCTGCAGAAGGAGACATTTAGTTTCACACTGAACATACTCCCTCCTTCCTTGGGAGGGCCTTTGATTCAGTCTTGCATGTGCAAGGGACAAGCAGGTGACATGCCACAGAGTTCCCATGAACTAGTTTTGTATAATATCTGTTAATTTTCTGCTGGGTTTGTCTATTTCGTAGCAGCAGTTCCCTTAAGGACCAAAAGAACAGAGGCCACACAACCAGGCAGTAGGAGATTTATGTGTGGTTTCATGGCTGTTGTATACAATTCTCCATTTTCAGGAATAAACAAGGTGTTTCCTGAACCAGTGTATTTGCTAAAGGGCAAGTGGTGGGATTCCTGCAACGACTTCTAGTCACAAGACAAACCTGAGCAGTGCCCAAAACATAGACACTTGCTCTGTGCTTTATTCCAAATAAATTTTATATCTAATGGAAAAAATGGGCATGTGTCACTGGTTAGTAAGTAGGTGCTAAACAGATCCCTGCTTTGAAATCCAAATAATAAACTACAGTGCTACGTTAGTCTTCTTAGCCTTCTGCTTACCTCTCCTAGGGCACTGAAGGGTGGAACTTGCATGCCCCCACTGTGCTATGAATAGGTTGCCATATGTCTGCTAGTTTATTATATTTTTTGGGGGAAAAACTTGTGCTCCTTGCTGTTTCAACACCTCATTTTCCCTAATGAGAGTGTTAATTGATTCCAGTTCTGGGGTGGTCTTACATAGTGAGCAAACTTTTTTGTATGCTCAGCTGCTTTCTCTGGTGACGCAGGTCGGAACTGAGATTTCCAAAGAAAATTGAATTAATCCTATTTACCATCTGATCTCATTACATGCTGCCTTGTTATAGTTTTAAACTCTATACAATCAATGTTGTGGTGTGCTCACTGGACGTATTGGAGGATAAATTTGCTGTTATGTTTTAAATGTTTTGAAGCGTGTTTTTTTTTAAACATTCAAAGTTCTTCTTTCCAGCTCGTTAAGCCTGTGGCTTGAACTATTTGTTTGCTTTCAGAAGTTTGTCTTATTAAGCAGGCTAGCAGAGAGCTGGAGGATCTGGCACTTCCAGTGTTAAAGCACTAATTGGTGGGGAGCATCTCCCAGCCGCAGTGGATGAGAAGCAGTTGGGGCTTGGAGCTTATTCCCAAGGGTTATGTAGTGGGAAACTGCAGGACTTGTGATCTTCCTGCAAATCTTCCATCAATCTCCTGTGAACAGGCTGTAGTCTGTAGTGCTTTGGATGATGGGTTGCAGGTTGTGAGGGGTGGGCTTTATTCAGCATTTTGAATTTTGCTTAGTAAAAGTGCTTCCAGCAGAGGAGAAGACTGGGTTTCCACTTTTTCAGAGAAAGGTGACTTTATAGCTGCTCCTTTCACTGGTGGAAAATGCTTCTCCTCTCTGTACCCAGTTGAAACCTCCCTGGTAGGGCAAGATGTGTCACCTCTGGTCTTCTACAGTGCTGGGGTGGCAGAGGTCTGCCCCTTTGGACAGGGCTGTTCCATTAACTGCCCGGCCAACGCTTCCATGGTTATACCATCAGCCCCACTCTCCTCCCTGCCGTCCAACAAAGTGTTCTTTGCTTGGTTTTGGTTTCTCCCCTCCCCATCTCCAGAGCAGCCTCTCACCTGGGTGGCCTTATTTTTCAGACTCCTTTGAAGTTGACACTTGAGGAATTGTTTGCCTGATTTGGATTCCTGGCATCTCACCTTCCTTTTCATCCCTCTCCCCCTTTTCCACCCGCCACCCGCTGCTCGTTAGTTTGATGTTAAGCCTCGGTGGCTGGGGGGATGCAGAAGGGCTCGTCCTGCCCTGGGTGCTGACAGATGTGGATATTGCTTTTCATCAGCCGTTCTACAAACAGGTTTATGGCCCTAAGTGAAAGGGAATAAACACCTGTCAGGTGCTATCATACAGTCTGCTGGGTCTTTGGGCTGCTTCTGGGATAAACCTCTGGGGAGGTGACATTTCTACTGCCACCCTGAAGAGCGCTAATGGCTTTGCCATCATCCCCAGAGCACTGGAAATGAAGCCATGAGCTCTGGAGGCAGTGAGCTAGCTGATTGGATCTCACTGATGAGTTTGATAGGGTTTCTTGTATGCTGTGGGGAGCATCTTAGATGCCCTGGCAGAGAATTCGTTCTTTACATAGCAACATTTCAAAGTAAAACACTTGTGAGAGAAATCTGGTAGGATTGTGGTCTCCAGAAGAGAGTCCCTGCATGCTCTGCGTCCTCTGGAGGAGAGTGAGTTTGTGTGAGATAGTAAAGGGTGGTGCTTGCTATGGGGACACTGTGGGGCCAGGGCACAGGGTCTCACTGGAGGGAGGTGGGATGGACTTGCCGCAGTCCCTGCTGCTGAGCACTCCAGCACACCGTTTCATTGCTAAAGTGAGTTTACTACTGGAAGAACAAAAAAAAACAGAGAAGAAATTTAAACATCTTAAGCTAATTGCAGTTGACAAGACAAAAGCAGTTTGACTTTCCAGTATTAATTAGCAAACCCATACTAATTAGCTTGTATAAGCACAATTCATGCTTCTTTCCCTAAATGCAATTAATATTGCAACTGAAGACGTCTCTGGGCTGTGCCGCTGTATCATTAACATACTTTGCCCTAATTAGACACGGCCAGTAGTGGCTGGAGAAATGAGTTTGTGATTACAACCATAAAAAATCCTCTAATATTTTATATCCTTCAGGGAACTTGAACCTTGAATTTATTTTCTGATTTAAGAAAAATTACCCTTATCATTGTGCTGTGTAATTACAACAATGGAACTTTGATTTTCCTCTCCCTCTAACCCTTCAGTTATTTATTTTTCTCTATTCCCAGTTTGTCTTCCCGGTGTAAGGGACCGGTGCCTCCCAATTCTCCTGAGAGGTGGCACGTAGCGAGTTACCAGTGCGACATAGCTCCGATGACTTTGATGTCCAGCAGATCTGTGGGGTTTATGTTTGGTTTATTTGCTGATAGAATGCTTTCTGCTGTGAGCCTTTCTTCCCTGTGCCTAAGCACGCTTCCTCACTGCAGTTTCGGTGTACGTATGTGCATTAGTTGACAGTTTTATCAGTGCTGGAAGCTTGCTTTATCAAGGCTAGGGCTCTGATGGCTTTATCTCCAGGATATGCTGGGAGATTGCTCGTAGAGTTCACTGGTTTGTGGTCCCAGGGTCTAACAGTATGGTAGCTTAGTGCTCTGCTGGTGTGGAGCTGAGCCCTAGCTTCGCTCCTTCCAACATACTGTTTAAGGAAAACTCTTTCTTTTGTGTTACATTATTTTTATTCTTTTCCTCCCCAAGGAAGAGAAGCAGAAGATATGGTAGTTTTTCTAATTTTCATTTGCCTTTTTTCTTCTCCCTTTATAGACAGGAGGAAATTGTTTGGCTCAAGCTTGCCATTTGCGTGACGGCTGGGATCCCTGATCTTAGGCTTCCTTTTGGTCTGGTTCTGTAGCAGGGGGCATTCATGTCAGGATTTTTATTTTTAATTTTTTTTCCCCTCTGCATCATTAATCCCTGAGGAAAGTCAGCTTGGTATTAAAAAACGTATCACCTGTATTTTCATTGCCCTGAGGTGCTCTGGATATCTTTTGGCTTTCATCTTCAAAAGACAGCTTGGCCCATGTGGGCTCTGAAATCTATAGACTGCTCATTGGAACAAATTATATTTCACCCTCCGGCAGATTAAAAAGGATGGGTATAAGAGTCAGGAGAATTACTTAACAGGGTGGGAGGTAAAGAAGATTTCAAGTCCAAGAATGTAGCCATCTCAAAATGAATGGCCTAAATGGAGCATCCTCACAGAAGAAATAAAGACACCTTAAAATAAAACTAATGAATGTCCCTTGCTGCGAATAAAAGTATTTCTTAACCCTCTGCAAAGATCAGGAGACCTTTATTTAAGGGCGGCGGGTCAGGAATAAGGAAGGAGCCGAATCGTGTGTTCAGCCTGATGATACCGTAATGTTTAGGATTAACTGAAATGTCAGTGACTAGCTGCACTGATGGTTATCAGGAGAAGTAATGAAGACAGAAAGGAAGATACATGAAAGAAATCACCCTGGAGGACACTGTGTGATGTAGTTGGGAACTAGCTGTTAACTGGAAAGTAAGGTGGAAAAATCACAGAGTTTGGAAAAATCGCAACAGCCATCAGTACACAGACAGCAAGAGACACACCCAGGACATAAACCCCTGCCATTAGTGCTGGAAGAGCTCACTTTCTCGTGCTTAGATCAATCCTCCTGAGTTTGAAGAACTTTGGATACTTAAGAGAAATTCCTGGCAGGGATAGAAGTTCTGTTGCATTTCGCTTTACAGGTGATCACAGTGATAGTGTAAAAGAAGTGAGCTTTGCCATAGGAAGACAAAGCAGGGTCCCTAGGACAGGTCGCACAGGTTGGTGTCCAGACAGATCTGGAATATCTCCAGAGAAGGAGACTCCACACCCCCTGGGCAGCCTGTCCCAGTGCTGTCCATTAGCAGAAATGTAAATTCTCTGTGTTAACTGCAGTGGGATGATGGCAATTAAATGTGGGGTTACAGTACTGAACCACGGTAGTTGTAATTAAAAATGAAGCTTAGCTGGAGTGTATTTAGAACCAACAAGTATGAGAAGGGAAAGGAGATGACTAAGAGGTGCATGAGGTCTCCATCCATCAAGAGTGTTTCATCATTTCCAAACTGTTTTAGCAAGGTGACAGCAGATCTCCTTACCTTTTGACAGGTTTTGTCCTAATGCCCTCTGTGACCCTGGCAATCCTGAGAGAGATGAGTCGTGCAGCACTTGGCTGAGCAGCAGCACGGACACAGCAGTAGCTTTAGTAAGGCAACGACTCTGGGATCGTAAAGTCCAGTCCTTTGGTAGCTGAGGCACTTGCGGCATATGCCTTAGTTCATAAATTTATCAGGCCTATCTTGAACCTGCTTAGGTGGTTTGTTTCATTGCTGTCATTGAAAGATGGGCTTGGGTAGCTGAAATCTTCCCAAATCCAACAGAAAACGTATGTGCAGTTAATACCCATTTTTTCCTTGTGCTAATGTTCTCCTTAAACTACAGCGACTGTTCTTCCTCCCTCGTATTTATGCTGTGACATATTTATAGAGAGCAATTGTTCTCTCCCAGCGCTTCATTTGTCTAGGTTAAACAAATCAAGCTCTTTCAGTCTTGTCTTAAAACAGGCTCTTCTGTCTCCTCATGAACCCTGCAGCTTTCTTTACATCTCTTCCCCTTTTTCTGTGTCTCCTTTGAAGACCAGAGCAGCCACATCATTCCAGCCAATGTTCCAGCAGCAATTTGAACAGAGGAATCTTCTACCAGAGCTCCTAGTACAGGCAGATACCTCTGTCCAGGAGGTAGCCCAAGTCTTCCATTGCAAAATCCCCTTACCCATTTCCACTACCACATGGCGCTGATATTCATCCCACGATGGATTCATCCACCTCTTTGTCCTCCTCTCGAGTGTCTGACAGGTGCAGACTCGGTTTGTCAGGGAGGTTCTGGCTGTTGTGAATTTTTCTTGGTTTAAATGTTTTTGTCATGTGTCTGAGATGTCTTTTCCTCTACCATGAGGCTTTATTTCGGCTATTTAAGTTTTGTTGCTGGTTTGTTCTGTATACACTACACAGTTTCTCTGTTGTTCTTCATTTTATTGCATGGTCCTGATAATTTTCAAACCCCATTTGTTGGAACAAGGAGGGTGAGTGCACAGGAGTCATCAACCCCTTGTTTCAACTTTTCTCCCTGGGTTTTTACAGCAGAGTTTTGGTTCTTCAGGTAGAGTAATCCTTGGCACAGAGGGATGGGAGTACTCAGAGCCACTTTTCCCTTCTCCTTTCCCTAGCTGAGAGCTCTCTCTCAGTGCTTGTTGCAAGCAACTCCATTTAAATTAGCCCCCGCTCTTCCCCGTGGTGTAGGAACACAGTGAGCTCTGAGGAACAGAGGGGGTTTATTTTCCCTCTGTCTTAGTGTAGGGAATGATGGATGGCCTTGGATGCTGCATACTCCCTCTTGGAAAATTCACGTTCAACATGTGGCAACATCAGAAGCATCTATTGCAGGGCACTGCTGGCAGAGTAAAGCGTGGTGGAAGCTTTGGGATCCTGGTAGGTGAGAGCTGACAAACTGCCTGTAGACCGGAGGGGTGATGGGTACGCTACACTTCGGCATGCTAATATCTCAATGCTGTTTTAATTAGGTTAGAAGAAGAGACTCAGTGAGTCAATTCCTGTGGTTTAGCCCTGTTTTAAAAATCTAGCCAGGCACATGGGATCAAATAGTACATTGCCTTCAAATTAAAAAGAAATAAACGGTCTGTTTAAAAGTCCCATTACACAAATGAACCTGCTGTTGGATCCATTAACGGGAAGGTTTTATGGAACGCTGCAACACCGCTTGGTTTCAGCAGGACTGGTTTCATTTTCTCACTGAAGGCAATAACAGCTGACATGGGGTTAGGGCTTCCACCAGGAGGAAACGCAGCTGCCAGAACCAGAGAGCTGCCTCATGGCTGCTCCTCCATCTGGGCTTCCCATGAGACAAGTAGAGCTGGATTGCGAAGAAGATAGCCTGACCCAAAATGGAACAGCAGTTCAAGCTCAGGTGGGATGCACAGACAGTGATCTTATTCTCAGCCCATCATTTGGAGAGGCCTCCGTGCTACAGATATACCTGGAAAACCCGAGCAGGACTGACAAAAGCCTTGGGTGGCTTTTTGGTGGAGAGGATGATAGTGAGTGCTCTGCTTTTCAACTCAGTGATCAGCTCTCACCTTTGCATTGCAGGATTGGAAGTGGAACAAGGACTGGGGAGGGAGAAGGGGATCAGGATTTTTTCCCTTCAGTTGTAGAGCAGAGGAGAAGGGTGGATGGTTTTCCTGCACAGAGGACACTGTGGTGCTGTGATTTGAGCAGCCCTGTTGTCAGTGTTGCTGTTGTCACTGCGAAATCTGAGTTATACTGAGTTAGTCAGTAAAATAAAATGAGTGGGGCAGGGATATTATCAGAGGCATTGAGGTACAAAAGGCATAATTAATATGGATTGTGCTTTTCCAGGCTACATTCAACTTCGCAGTCTGTAAGAAGTTTATGGGCTACATCAACCATGTGTGGTTCAATTTAGCTGCACTACAATTCCCTGGAGGGTGCAGAGGCTCTCTGCTTTGTTCAGCACTTGAGATATAGGGGGAAATCCCACGCACCTCGAGGTTTTTGGTGATTTCTGCTCCTTTTTTTCCTGTCTTGCCTACAAGGCAGGTTGGAGAAGCTATAGAAGGAACATGTGCTTTCAGTGCATTCCTGAGTGGGAAAGGCTTGATCTGTTGAACACTCATGTGCAGATGGGACAAAGTAGTCATTAATCTCCATCTTACTTGTAGCAAGGATGGGAGAGTGTTTTCTTCCTTCTTTCACGGTCCTGGGAAGGTGTACCTGCATCAGAAGAGGAGCATCCTGAGACATCCGATCTGAGAAGGGCAATTCTGTAAGCACAGTTTATCCTGAGGGAGAATGAGAACATCTCTAGCTATGGGATCTAAGGGGGCACTGAGGGCATGTGCCTGCAGATCAAAGGTTGCTGGGTACTCTTCTTCTTGCCCAGGGCTGACTTTGTGTCTACAAAGAGGGATATGAAGGCTTAAAACCCCATGAAGTTTCAAGACTGTCTTAAGTCCTTGCACTGACAGCCTAATCAGCTCACTGTGTTGTTTGTTTGCTTTCGATCTTTTTGTGTCTCAATGCCCATAGAAGACCTTGTTCCCAGTGGTTTTTGCCTTTGGCTGTTGGATGCTGGGGTATGTAGTTGTGGTGTCAGGCAGGGGTCTCTCCAGGGCAGCTGAGTCCTCCAGCAGGACCTGTAAAACCTAATTTATCCACTGAGACGAGAAGATCATAGAGCAGAATTTTTCCTATGACCTCTTGGTAAATAATGAATGGCAGTGCCCTGCCTCTTTGGAATCGCTTAATTGAGGCTGACAACTCTTTGTTGTAGTACAGGATCTAGCTTGTCAGGAGAATTTTAACTTATTTATGAATATTTCATTAACCTCTAAAGACTGGCTGTATAAAATGGAGCTCCTGCCAGGCCCTGTCCTGTTGATGCTGTATTGAGTGCTAATGTCACCCGCTGCACATCTATTACACCTTCCCTCCCCTCCGAGCTGGACCTCAGAGCTTATTGTTGGTGGCAGCAGGAACATGTTCACCAGAGGTTAAAATGCCAGGTTTCTGCTTTGGCACCAGAGCTGAACATGTGGAATTTGAGAAGGAATTGCTTTTTGCTGTTCGTGCTGTGATTGCTTGCTGACAAGTGAAGGGGACTGCAGGCATAATCCCCAGAGGCTGAAATGGGCAGAGCGGTCTTGGCAGGGCCCTGTAACCTTTAATTTTTGGCACGAGGAAGGAGATTTCCCATTTCTTAAGCATGAAAGGCCCGCTGCTTCTTGTTGCAGGAGGGCCTCAGCTTGGGTCGTTTAGCTAGAAAACCTTCAATCTGCTCTTCTCAGCCTGTTCTTTGGGAAAAGGTTTGGGGAACAAGACTCCTTTGGAGCATCTGCCACTTCCTTGGAGGCAGCTGGGAGGCACTGTCAAGAGCCGCTGCTTTCCCATAGCTGCATCCCCTGTGCCATCCTCCTGTTTCCCAACTTGGGGAGTTCAGAAAGCACCTTGAGCATGAAAGCCCCCACTCACCCTCCCTCTCTCTGCCAAGATGTGCCAGGAAACAGTGCTCCCAGCTGTAGCGAGCTGCAAAATTGGGCTGGAGATGCAGTGAGAGCGAGAGAGCTGTTCTTAAGAGCATGTTGAAGTACAGGCTTGTACAACTTGGTTGTTCCATCTGAGTCGGAGCAAGAGGATTAAGTTCAATTTTCAAGTCTAGCACTTGGTGAAGGCTCCTTTGCTCTCTTACAGTATTAAGCAGAGATTGATTGCACTGTATTCATGTTAGGAGACAAAGGAACCAAAATGGGTGTTAGATTCCTCTTTCTTTTCCCCTTTGATCTTCCTGGGTGGTCGGTAAAAGGCATAGATTCTGCTCTGACTGTTTATTATGTGATGATTTTTCAACCAGAAAACTGATGGGGGAGGTGAGAGGTGGGATTACAAGCTACCTACTAATGAGAATTGAATGCTCCACAAACTCCTCGAGGGTGTATGTTCAGGAAACAAACCATATCCAAACTTTGTAGGGAAGCGGCATGCCACCTTTGCAGACTTTATTTATTTATTTATGTATTTCTTTGCCCGTGAATTAAAGCTGGTAGAAGACTTGTGTCTAGCCAAAGTGCCTCCTCCTGCATGAAGGAAGCGACCTGTGTGATGCTCTTCTGACATCTCCGCTGTGCCGGTTGCTGTGGCCACGCTGGATGGGGTTGCAGCACATTCAGTCTGACACCTTGAGAGGTTCCCTAAAGAGACCGTTCCTCTGTGTTGTGCTGTTCTAACCAGGAGTAATGGGAAGGAGGTGTCAGCCATTTAAGGCTAATTACTCCGGAGTTTCCTTCTCTCAGTGGACACCAGCTGTTTTGTTCTCCCTGATGGGAGGAGCTTTCAGTAGTAATTAAAGGCAACAGTCATCTACATGCTGGTGAAAGTGGTGGAGCGAGGCTGATAACAGCAGAGAGCCTCTGAGCTGAATGAACGTGAAATTAGGTGATCCTTCTTCAAAATGAGCTGTTAGAGCAACCAGAGGGTTTTTCGGAGCCATCGGGGCTTTCTCCCATGGTGCGGTGGGGGTGAGGTCTCTGGGAGATTTCTCTCCATGGTAGTGGTGAGGTCTCTGGGAGCATGGACTGGACAGGGCAAGGTGGGGAGGAAGGGATTCCTCATCTGCTCCTTCCTCTGGAAGCGAGAGCTGGAATGCGTAATTATACTTGAATAAACCTGGGGTTTAAATTAACATCTCCGGTTCCCTTGCTCAGCAGGTCTCTCACACAGGATATTTGCTCCTCTTCCTCTCCAGCTTCCCAGTCTGGCTCACCTTGAGCTCTGAGCTAGCCCCTTCCTGCTGTGAAGGGACCAGTAGTGATTATTCCCAAAGTGTCACAGTCTTCACCCATCCCAGGCTAACGGAAAGAGAAGAATACAGTGTGAAGGGGGCAACAAAGCTCAAGAAAGACCTCTCGAAACCATCCCACATTGGTCCCTGCATGGTGACTGGTGTTGCATGTTGCTTGCTGTCGGCATAGAGTCCATGCTAGGGAGCTGGGCAGTTGCCTTCAGACCTGCTGCAGCATCAGCTGAGCATCTGCTCTCCAAAGAGAGGAAGACAGACCACTTCCAGGGCTGGGGTAAGGGTTTGTGGATAAAAAGGGCCCCAAGTGTTACCCTGCAAGAGTCAGCTGGGGCATCCAGGCTGGGCAGTGCTGCGGGGTTTTTCACTCCCCCATTGAGATCCCAAGCCATGGTCCTTTGTGCGGTGCTGCAGAATGTCTGTACTGGTACAGTCTCCTGTTCAGCCAGCAGCCCTATTTGCTCTAGATTAAAAAGCAAGAGAGAAAATAGCTCTTTTCCTGATTTTTTTTCCCCCTCTAAAGTATTCTGGACAAGAGTATTTGAAATGTTTGTTCTGAACACAGGTTAAGCACTTCCAACGAGGTATCATTGCTCATCACCGATTATCTGCTGTTTCACAGGGCTCTGTGGTTCTGCTGGGGCAGGATGTGGAGATGAGCAAAGGGAGGTGGGTGAGCTGGGAGGGTTGGCATCCAGCAACTTTGGGCTGTGAGAAGGGACTTAAACAGGGGTGGGGGCTGAGTCCTGGGGCAAAGGTGTGAAAGGTGAAGGTTTGGGGCAGAAGGTGGGATGTGAGCACCTGAGCCTGTTGGCTGGGCTGTGCAGGATATGACATTCTTCACATGCTGGGCTCATGGTTGGTGCTGCTTGTACCAGAGCATGGTCATTTTGGGACCCCTGTTGTGTTGGCCTTCTTTTGCAGAAGACAGCTGTTTCCTGGGACACCCTATGGCATTGTATTATATATGGAAACCGTAGGGCAACTGGTTGAAACTGGGTGCCTGGGCATTCGTCCTCCTCAGCTGGTGGCAGCAGCGCTGTGTTCCTTTGCAGCAGAGCTGAATTTGGCTCACTGAGCTCAACTGGAGTTTCACCAAGTTGTGCTTGTGCAGCACAATGTAGAGGGGAGGTGTTGGAAGAGAAGCTGTGGGCTGCCTGCAGATTGGGAATCAGAGGGGAGAGAGGTGAAAGCTCGTTAGGGCTCCCTTGGGATAGATGAATTAGTTAATGACTATGCTGTGCTTTGAAAATGCAAATGCTGTGTCAGAGCTAAGTCTGATTATAATAATCAATCTTCCTTTTGAGAGGGTGCTGGAGATGGGGAAGGGGGGGAGCGGGATGAGACTGGGGCTGAATTTTTAGATGGTGGATCTGAGTTTCTCCGCTGTCATTAAGGAAACCTGACATCACCCAAGAGGTCGGCGGGACTTGGGAGAGTCGAAAGGTGAATTGGGGAGTAACGGTCCTTGTGAGCACCTTGTCGGGCTGAAGATAATTCTGTCATTTTGTTCCTTACCGTTGTCCTGCCTGGAAAGGGAGGGGTTGGTGTCTGCTCCCATGCACGAGCTACCCCTGCTAATAGGAAAGACAGAAACTGCCTCATAAGCAGGATCCTCCGGGGACGGGGGGAGAGAGGAGGGTGGCTGCCGCAGACGTCCAGCGGTGACAGCTCCTTCTCCCTTGGCACTTGATTCGTTTGTAGCAAGCGTTCCTAGTAATTACGCCTCTTAATTTAGGAGAGCGAGTGGGAGAAAGGAATATAAATTTGTGTATTAACTTTAGAGATTGGAAATAGGGCAAGCGAACCTTCTCTCTGGGAGATTATATTTGGAAATGAAATAGAATGACATTCGGTATAAACTTGAAAAATTGCTCTCTTTTTACTGCAACAGGAGGAGAAAAGCCACAATCCAGCCGGTACTGGCGAGAAGCAGGAGTCAGCATATGTCCGTTCCGTTCCCCAGTCCATGTGGTTCTACAATAATATGTATGCATGAGTATGTTTTTTAGGAAACTCTTTGCTGGAAGGTTGCTTCCAGCCCTGTCTTCTCAGTGATAAAAGCACACCAAGTTTGTTACAGCTTGGGTAACCCAGAGAGACTGGCATCTCCCATCCTCTGATCCAGCTAGTCTGTCTTGAAAGGGGAAAAAAACCCACTTTCTTTTTTTTTTTCTGCTTCAACCAAGTGGGAAATAGGTAGTTCCAACCCACTTCTTACTGAATATCTGATTTTCTTTGGCTTTATTGCTTTTGTTTCACTGGAGCATCAAGGATTAATTTTCCTAAGAAAATCCACTGACTAATCCTGGGCTGCTCAGCCTGTGTCTAAATGGCAAGTTAGTATTTTGCTTTGCTGATATGATCCTAGTTCTTTGAAGGATCATCAGATCACTGAGAAACCTGGTGGGGCTTAGTTCTCCCCATGTGTGCTTCTCTGCAGATGTTTTAGGGGAACAGCCCTTCAGAAAACCATCGGGCTGGGCATGGGGAGAGGTCATTCTGCTTTTGCTGATCCATGGAAACTCTCAACGACCTTGTAGTACTGCTGGACATCCAAATTAAATCCAGTGGTGTTCGTGTAGGTTTGATTTCTGTCCTGGTGCCAGATTTGTAAGCTTGAAGGCAACGGGAGGTCACCAAGCTTGCCATGCTGCTCTGTGGGAGGAGAAGCAAACAAGATCCTTAGTCACTGCTACCTCTGGAGAGGAGCACAAGTAGCATCGCCAGAATAAGTGGCATATCAAGCTCCTGAGGAACCATCCTTTGCCTGTTTTCAGACCTCAGTGTCTGGGTCATACTCCAGGTCCCATTCCTCTGTTCTTGTCTATTCGAGTGTAAGCTCTTCTTTTCCAAGTCTGCTTGGTTTTCATCCATTTAAATATGTATGTATTTAAATAGCTTCTTGAATTGTGTTGAGACTTGTAGCCCAACACAACCTCTCAATTCACCTTTCCACGCTGGCTCCACGCAATTCCGTTCCTATTTATCTCATGCCTTTTAAAATCAGCTCTTTTGCTGAGGAAGGCCTTTCAAAGGATGTTGCATCAGCCCATTGTTAAATAAACCTTTAGACATTTATAATGGATTCAGCATTTCCTCCTTTTTACAGTTCCAAGAATGCTGAATGACGTGCAGACACATTTCATCAGGATAAGATTGCTGTATCAGCCCCTCACTAAAATGCACTCATTATTCAAATAATAACTGTATGTCTCCAGCATGTGTTCTGTGAAATACGTGTACATGATGTGGGCGAAGAAACCAACCCCCTTTTTTTTCCCCATACACAAATCCTAACTTTGCTAAAGTGAGTTGAAATACTTTAGATTTTGAGTCCTTTGCTACCCAAAACAAGCCACCTGAGCAGGGATTTGCTCATTATTTTGGGCAGCATGTTAAAATTTGCAGGAATTTGTAAATGTGGTTTGTGGGGGACCAATTGCACATGGAGTTGAAGTCCATTGGGAAGTCTGGGGTGTGGGCAGTTGGATGCTCTGGAGAGGATTGTCTTCCTGAACACTGAAGCCCACTGGAATCAATGGGAGGACCAGCAGGTCTGTGGCATTGTGTGAGGTCAGAGTACTTGTTTTGGAGGGAATGAATATGGGTCAGAAATGACAAATGCCAGAAACAAGCCAAGAAAATCAGCTTTCTAAAGTAAAGTTTTGTTTCTTCTAGCTGTCAGGAGATGAATTTATAATTTTATTTTTCTCCTGTCATCTCATATATCTTTAAATAATTCCTACAGAAGAGAGAACCAGCAAGGAACATATTTCTTCCGCTGGTGTGGGTGTTTGCTATGTCATTAACACTTGGGGGAGAACCACCATCTTGAGATCCTGTCCAGGCAGGTTTAAAAGTAAGGCTGAAAGAAGGATGAGATTTCATTTAATTAAATGCTAGATGAAAATCCATCCATGTTCTTCCTTCCTCTCTCAGTTTGGAAATAATGATGACAGCACTTGCTTTGCAAGAAGTATTGGCGTTCCGTCATGTGTGGTACTCTGGACGTTGCAGAATGATTCTGTATATGGGATGTGTCCTGATCACATTCTATTGGGAGCAATAAAGCTGAACTGAAATTCATGCTTATGAAGTGAAGGGAAGTAGAAAAGGCTTAGGATAAACGGCATCATTTTAGGCTGAGAGCCAGAGGCTCCGGTGTGTTCTGAAAACATCACGTAGTCAAAATGTTAAGTTCCTTTCATGTGTTTTATACACAAGTCATGGACTCTGCCATCACTTGCTATTCTGCCTCTTCTAGTGTCATAAAAACCTTGGGTAACTTAAAAAAATATTAAAATAATAGCTTGGTTTCTTTCAAGTTCCTAATGTGTCCTAGACAGTGGGGCTATTGCTGGGGGTCTGATCCTGGGCGATATTAAACCCTGAAGCTCCTGCAGAAGTTGTAGGTACTGAGAGGATTCTCATAGAGTTCTCAGGAGAAGAGATGCAATGCTGCATTTTGGGACAATATACTCTCTCTGCTCTCAGTGCTAGTTAAAAGAGTCAGGTCAACATAAAAGGGAGCTAAAGGATCCAAGCCTGACCCAGGGCACTTGGTGCTGAGCGGGGAAATAGAGCAGTGAGCTGTAATTTGAGCGGCCCTTTTCCCCTCTCTGCTGGGTAATGTCTGCTGCTAGTTTAATGTATTCAAAGTAATAAAAGTTTAACTCAGCCAGTTATATGAAATTATTGATAAAAATTGGAAGAGTTTAGAGAGGAATATTGAGTTAGCCCAAAAAAGCAGAAGATGCCTGCTGAAAGCAGCATCTGGTGAGCAGGAGAGACAAGGGCTGGCAATTAATTGAGGAAAAGGGATGTGATGGGAATTAGACAGAGAACACAGCGAGGCTTTTCCTCTCCTCATCCCTTCTTGAGGCCATTCTTCGCCACTGGTACAGAGAGGACAAGTGGACAGGAAGGGACGAACTGCCACCACAGTGAGCCGCGTTGTGCTTATCAGTGGAGCTGTCCTGAGAGGCTCTGTCAGAGCGAATGATCTCAGTAACCTCCTCACCTCTCACGCTTGCATGCAGCGCTGAAAATTATGTACAGCGTGGGTTTGTATTTCTCCTGTTCCCACCTTCCTGTGACTTACTTTCCTCATTCAGTTCTGCTGCTCCTTTCTCTGCTCTCTGCTTTGTCCCCACTGCATCGTGTGCAGAACTGCAGGCGAAGGAGCCGCATCAGGTCAACATCCAAAGCAACATTACACTGGGGCATGTGCCAAGTCTGACCTGAGGCTGGTGAGCTCCTGTTCTGCTTGGATTGTCCAGCAGGCAAATCTGCAAGTAACAGGAAGGTTTGAGAAATGGATTCCTTATTTTTTTAAAATTTTTTTTGCTGTTCTCTTCATTCTGGTTTCATGAAGGCCTATTTGCCTGCACTGTGCTGCCTTCAGAAACCAGATTTGGATCCCAGCAGTAAGCCACTCCATCTTATCTCAACTAACTTCCATTTTGCCCAGGAAAAGACATAAATAACATTTTTAGCATCTTATGTGAGATCGGCAGGCAGGGATGTCTTCATCACTGAAAGCCCAATAATTAAAGGAAATAAGCAGCATATTTTGAATGAAATATTTAATACCTTAATTGTTTTACTTTCTTTTTTCTATAAACAATTAGTGAGGTTTTAATGACAGCAGTTTACTGTGCCGCAGAGCTGTGTTTTGGCCCAAACCTGGGACTCTGCAGCAGTTTTAATCCCAGCTCCGGGCAGCACGTCCGTGTCAACATTTAACTGCTCGAGCCAGTTGCATCTGTAACGTTATCGCTGTGCCCTTCTCTCCCTTCTCACCTCAGGCACAGCAGATTTTCAGTTCAGGTAGTTTTGGTGCTTGAAAATTGGGAGGACTCAGAAATGACATAAAATGCCCTTAGAGTCCCTGTGCCCTTCCCTCCTCGTTCTCCTTCAGCGACTTATTCTTAGAAACCCAGCAGAACCTCATTACGCCGCTGCTGAGCGTACCTGGCACTAATTTGTCACCGCTGCGGACCGGGCAAGACCTGTGCTGGTGCTTTTCCACGGCAACATTCCCATGAGCATGTGTGGTGCATTCACTCTCCTGTCTCCATTTCCCATTACACACTCCATTTTTCCCTCCTCTCTATGCAGCCAACACCAGAGACCCCAGATCACAACAGCAGATTACTCGCTTACCCCCTCTGTCCCCTCTTCTCCCTCGAGAAGGTGGCTGTGATTTATCTGCTCCTGTGGGTGAGCAGGTGGCAGTTGGACTCAAGGCTGAGCCCGCTTAGCCTATGATAAATAACATATTTACCAGCCCTTCCATCTTCAGATGCTGTCCACACGCAGTCCAGAAAGCAGCACAGAACTCATGATAGCAAACACATCACATCCAGGCTTCAGCAGACGTGGGGAACGGGGAGGGGAGTGCTTTCCTGCTAGGAGGAGGCTGGAATTGAAGCCCGTTCCTCGTCCCAGTACCTTTTATTCACATTCCTGGAATTATCTGGCGTGCTTCCTTTATCCCCAGCCATCTGTGATGGGCTGAGCTGGGAGAGATAAGCTCAGTAATCAGAAAATTGAGGGAAGCATTTCTGGCTGTGATAATCTTATCAGGCAGCTAATATACATTAACATTTGTACAGCCTGATGATGCAGGTGGGCCTTTGCTTATTTTTTCTTCTTGGATGCCTCTTGACAGGCAGGGAAAGAGTGCAGGGCTTTGGGATGCTGGGGGGGGAAATTTGGCTAAAACCTCTTTTTTCAGATTCTCTCTTCTGCTCTGTCCCTGTGGCATCAGAGAGGGGAGGGAGAATAATCCAACCAGCCTTTTCCTGCCCTTTCCTGCTAACAGTGCTGCCATGCTCTGCCTTCTGTGGTAAGGATGGGAGGGCAAAGAGGCACTATGTCAAAATTTCCATTCTGGCTGAGCAGTATGACTGCATGTGTCAATATGCTCCTCTGCCTTGTAAAATTGGGGAGTTTCCACCAGCTCTCTGTCTTTACAAGAGCTTTGCTGTCACGGTGTGATTTTGCTCTACAAGTTGAAGGTGTTATTAATGGATTCTTTCCCTGAAGCACTGAGCTCTCTGTGGTCAGAAGTTTTGCATCTATAATTAAGGCTGGTGTGCTTATTGTTCTCCTCCTGAGTGAAAAATACAGTTCCTGTCAGGAGATTTATTAGGTGAATTACTCACCAAGTGCTGAAAGACAGATGACAAAAGGAAATCCAGAGTCTCAAGGATGAGCAGGAAGGAGATCTGATCTGGAAGAAGGTGCTGGAGCAAAGGTTTGAGGTAGTTCGTCTCTGCTTATGCTTCGTAATGAGTATTTTTTAGGATGAAGTAGTAACATGTGTACTTTATCACTCTATGCACCGTCGTGATAGCTGAATTAGAGATACAGATTCCCACACGTGAGGGAGCCTGGGAATGGCAGAGTTGGGGTAAGAAGTCTCTGTGTTTGTAGAGTTTTTGAAGCACTTTATTGTGAGTTCCTTCCCAAACAAGGCCAGAGGCAGGAAGTATTCTTGATTGTTTGTTTGTTCGTTCCGCCAGAGTTACCTGAGCAGCTAGAAGAGTATATTGGAAAGTGCTGGAAATATTCCCCAGTGTTTTTGATTCGGTGTGTGTGCCTCAGAGTTGTCTTGGACAAGGCAGCATAAGCCTGTGGTTCATTTCTTCTGGGGAAGAATGGAAGCTAAATGAGGTTGAACTGTCAATACTGAATCTCGGGTACCAGTGAGCTCCTAATACCACACAGATAATTCTCTGCATCCCATTATCCACGGAGGACAGGTTGAGTAGATATCTGAAAGAGAAACAGAAGCTTTGCTTAGAAACAGTGAACTTTCTGTGCCTCATCTACCTTGGAGAAAACCTTGGGGAAGGCAAAAGGGTTTGCAGAGGGAAAAGCAGGGTTAACTGAGGGTTTGACATTCAACACATGAAGAGCTGTGCTTCACATCCATATCCTGAGAGAGGTCTGATCTGTAAAGAGCTTTGTGGTCATTTCCTTTTGCTGTTCTTGTGTGCCCCTTGTTTAGTACTGGAGGATCTAATGCCTTTCTTTGTCTTCTGCAGCTGGAGGTGGAGATGAAGGCCCTGAAGTCCCAGGACTGCACAACTGAGCAGAGTACCGTCATCACCAAGGAGGAGGTTGACATGCTCAGGTAGGCAAAGCAGTGGGAAGGCTAAGATTCACCTCTCTTCAGTGGAACTACTGAGAAGGGAAATGCCCAGGGTGGTGGCACTGCCTGCTCTGGTTATTGCCATCTCATATTGCACCAGGGACAGGACCTTACTATGCTGCATGGCATGAAAAAGCGTACATGTATGGGCTGTCTACATACAGAGGCTGCCACTACCCAGGGACCAGTGTGGTAGCTTTGCTCAGAACATCGTTTCCTTATATTTCTGAAGCAGGGTGCTCTCTTCCTGAATGCACTTTTTATTTTCCCACCAGCTTTTATAAGTATGAGAGATCCATGAAGCATTAACAGAAAGCCTCAGCCCTCGATCTTCCCTGCATTTTTATACTCCATAAGCTTTTCTATCTTTTTTTGGGAGGCAGCAGGCTCTTTTCCTTTAGTGTTTGGGGGCTCTTGCTTTCAGTCCATTCATAAGACTGGCTCCTGCATCACTATTCCCCCTGTTGACCTTCTTTCCTGTGGAAAAAGCATCGCTGTTTGTTTCTTATTTTGACCAAATCTCACTTGTAAGTACAGGATCTGTTGGCGTGTGTGTGTGGTGAGGTTTAGAATCCAGCTTTTGTAATACTGATGTGCATGTAGCACTGGAGATAAAAGAGGGATGTTTCCCCTCGTGCATTGCTGCAGATGGCAGAGGGGTACCTGTTGTGATTCAGTGAAAGGGAAGTTACAAAACAGCATTTCAGCAGAGGATACACGAGCGTTTACAAAAGCTACAGTGAAGCTAGACAACCTTTCCATGTATTTATTAAAGCATTTACAGCTTCCATGCCAAAGCAGGTGACACAGTAAATACTGAGCACAGAAAGGTTCATCTGTTTCCGAATGTTTAATAAAGTTCCTTTTACTTAAGCTGAGCATATCAGATCTTGACAGGCTGTGGTTTTTCTTCTCAGCTGATGTAAGACTTTGGCTGGAGTTTCCACTTCTTAATTCTTTTATATTTGCAGCTCCATCTCTGTAAAGTGTTACTGCCTCACAGGACTGAAAGCAGGATTTTGCAGTGAGCAGAATCTTGTGGAAAGCAGAAATTACTGGCCTGTACGTTATGACTTTGCTCTTGTGCTTTGCCTCTGGAGCTTTTTTACGGCTTTGAAAGGAGAGGGGAGGTGTTTGAAAATAACACATGTTCAGTTAAGCTATTCCAATATGTTTTAGGGCTGTACACCTCGTCCTAGGGACTCAATGCTATAGCTCCCTCAAGGTGGTGTGGTGGCTCTGGACACCCAAGGCATACATCTCCTTTCTTTTGTTCGATTGCATGTTTGAGTTCTGGTAGAGGATAGTATGCTGTGACTTCCCCTTTTCAGGGGAATAAACCTGTCTCCATCTGCTTTTGCATGCTGTGGATGTTTGACCTGAGCTCATTCAGCTTTTTCCTTTGCTAAGGCACTCTAGACCCCCCGAAACCTGATGTTTATAGTGCTGCAGGAGTATTCAGCACCTCCTTGGCAACATTAAACCCGTCATTCCTGATTAATAATATGCCTCTATATCAGTAAAGCCAGCATCCTGCTTGCTGTCTTCTGGGAGCTGAAGGTTTTCAGAGTATTTCTACAGTACCTCCTCAGTCTGTCCCTCCCTGGGCTGGCATGAGCTGCAGCAACCTTTCATGTAAGAGATGTTCAGTCTCTTTATTTTTGCCTCCAAGACTCATTATTTGGTGTTTATCTTCACTCAACAGAATTTGCCATCTATTAAGTGTGCAGCTTCAGGGACAGAGTGTGCAGGGGGGGGAAAAGCTGGATTGCCATGTAGTTCAGGACCACTTCCTATTGCAGAAGGCTCTTGGCAGAGGGGACAGAGATGTCTGGCTCTGCCCTAAATTAAAATCTATTTCCCAGGCAGGGGCAGATGGAGCTTGCAAGTACCTTCTTGTTAAAGGATTGTGGTGGTTGATTCTGCTCAAAGGTAGCCCTAAAGTCCCCTAGATAATGTTTTTCTTTCTTTTTTTTTTTTTTTTAAAGAATTTCTTTGACTACTAATCTCATCCCTCTCCTCCTTTCATGAAACTGTGTCAGACCTTCCACACAAGGTATGACAGGAACGCAGGCCTGTTCCCAGTAACGCGGTGGGTGGTATGTGCTGTTCTCCAGTGATGAGCTGTTTGAGTGAAGAGGCTAAGCCTCTGCAGTTGTTTCATGGTGATATTTTTGTGTTCTTTTCCATTCTGGTACCACATGCTCCCGAGGCTATGGACGCACAGAGACCAGAGTCCCAGGATCTAATTCCAGGCTGTTTTTTTTCTGTTCCTTTTTACTGAACCGCTTTTTGTTCTTCTGGCTGATTTAAATGCTTGTCCCAGGCCTTGATGCTAGTCATGTAACTACAGAGCTGTTCCAAAAAGCATGGATTTGTTCGGTTTTAATCACCCTTTTCACTGCTCAGCTCTAACAATAAATGACTTAGTGGAAAGTGTTGTTCTTCTGCTGGAGCACTGGTGAGCTGGTCCCTGCTCTGTTCTCCTTGCTGCTGGTTCCTGCTGCTGCTCCAGGCATCGTCTTGGGCTCTCAAACACTCCATGCAACACTGTAGACTCAACTCCATAACGATGTTTTTCTTGTGCTCCTAGACTTGAGCAGTCAAAGGATGTGGTTGGACCTTGTTCTGTGATTTCTGTTGTTTTCTGGGCATTGGACAAGAAACTGGGTCAGGCTCTTTGTTCACAGAAGAAGCTCATTTGAGAAGGAGCACAAGGTAAATCACTAGGCTTTTGGGGTTCAGGAATAATGTGCTGTGGTCCGTGCCTAAACTCTCCTGATGGCTCAGCTGGATGTGTCCCCTGCAGCAGAGGTGAACTGGGTAGCTGCTGTTAAAGAACAGATGTTTGGAGGAGAACAGGGATTAGTATGTGAAAGCAGTGGGTCTCCTGTGGTCGTCCTTCTCCTGTGTCCTCGTGGGCCTCAACAGGGACCGGTTTACGCAATGTTATGTCTCTGCTGAGGAAGACTGAGCACCATCAGCTCCACTGTTACTCCTTCCTTCTACGGAGTGCTGGGAGAAATTAGTTCTGTCAGGAGATGGGGAAGAATGCAAACTTTCAAACTGGAATGTGGAGTGAGAACCGCCGCAGCTTTGCGAGGGAGTTGTTTCCATTTCTGTCCTTTATTGTGGTCTTTGAAATCCCATTAACCTACAGTATGATGTGGTTGCTCTTCTGGGCTGAGTCCAGCCTCTCCAGTTAGCTGCTGTCAGGAAGGAATGTGAAAAGGAGAGGAAAACCATCAGAAGGCAGCAAGGGGAGTCTGCAGAGCAGGAACAGACTGTGAGTCTCCAGGCGTTTCCATATACACCCTGTGGTTAGAAACAAACTCCTGAAAACAAAAGCAGGAGAGACATAAATGTGGGGGAAAAGAAAAAAATCCATATTAATCCTTTGAATCTGTATTCACCTCCTGTGAGTGAATGAGAACTTTTAAAAACCCAGCTTTTGTCTCATTTTTCTTTAGTGTGGAAAGTAAATTTCCAGCGAGAAACTTGAAAGTCTTTATCAGTTTTTCCTCCTCCTCTGGAGAACAAAGTGCTCTTTCGCCAGACCTTTTATAACTTTAAATGTGAAACTCTCTCCTGGCATCATCGTTTCTGAAGAGACAATAAAAGCTGGTGCTAATGCTGTCATTTCTCAGGCTTCTTGCTGCTCCCTCTGAAATCGTATTTGTTTATATTCTGGGGATCTTATGAAAAGGAAAAGCAGTCAAACTGGTGAGTTCGTGCACCGTTGGGGTAGAGCAGAGCAGAGAGCGTTGGAGGCATTAGCACCTTTGAGAGGGGAGGTGATAACTGTGCAGAAGCTCACTCCGTATTTCAGAACCTATAAATAAAAGTAATATATTTAAAAAGAACTTCACTGAAGACTTAAGTGGCATCAGCTGAAGGACCTTTTCAGCTGGAACAAATCTGAACTTTCTCTTTCTGCTGTCAAACTGCAACCCCAGTAAATCCTAAATGTTTTCTGTGGATTTAGTGACTGGGTAGAGTTACAGTAATTCAAAAGAAATTCATGTCCTTGCCAATGCCTATTAGTCACACTTGCTGGAATTCTGTCTGCTCTGCTCCTAACACCATCTCAATGCCATCTGGATCCCTTAATAGCGTCTTCCCAACACATACATTTTCTGCTCCATTCAGTAGTTTCCTGCTCAGCAATAGCTTTTCCACATGGCCATGTCCTCTTCGCAGATGGGGCCTCTGTGAGACATGTCCTCGCCGGCGATACCCACGCTGCTCCACAGGCAATCACATAACACATCCAAGAACATTAAAAATGAATAAAAGGAAGATAGAGGGGTGATGGTGGAGAGTTGTTGCTGGTTAACTCTGCTGAAAAAGCCCTGGGCTGAGAGAGGCTTTTGGAAGTGCCTCGGTGCTGTTGGAAATCAAACAGATTCTCCCCTTTTCCTTTCTAAAGGAGGATCAGCCTGGCGTTTCTCTCCGGCAGCCGTTGCTCACCACCTAAGCACGTTGGAAAGGCTGAGTGCACGCGGTGGGATGTCTCCTGATTCTCACAAGTGTCATTTCAGGAGACCCATGGCTGTAATTTTAATTTTTTTCTTGCTGCTGCTTCTGCTGTGGGACAGGGAAACGTGTGAGAGAGGCAAGATAAAGCTCAGTTTTCGAAAGTGGGAAAAGCCACAAGTCTGAGCAAATGCCAGTGAATCTGTATTCCTGTGTTCAATTTGATCTTGTGGAAACCTGTGAAAATGGCTTCAATTTACCTTGTGCCTGTGGAGCCTCCGACTCTGGGTTCTGTTACCCGTATCTGATGCAGAAAAAGTGTTTCAGAAATACAAAGAGACCTTTGCCGGAGATTAAATATTTTCATGTTTTCAAACCCTTGTGTGGAGAAGCTGGTAAGTTTTCCAGGAACTAATCTGAATGATTTTTCCCTGTATCACAGAACTTGAGAGCAGCCTCAGTGTTTCAGAAAGAAACTGATGTTTCTTCCTTCCTTATGCCGCAAGGCTCCTTTTAAAACGGGCAGCAACATCCATCCTGGGCCCAACATTAAGTTGATAGATGGCTTTGCTGTACCCAGATGTTTCTGAACTCTGGGTTCTTTGTGGTTCTCACGTGAATTTATCTTGGATTGTTCTCCTTCCCTCAAAGTAACTCCCATATGTAACAAGTTGAGGCATGCAAATCCATGATAAAACAGCATCGAGTACCTTGTGCTGCTGTTCCTGGAGCACAAGGCACCTGCAGACCAAGGCTGCCTTTGTTAGTGTCAGTGCATCCAACAGCAATACACAGTTGGCCCTGTACCTGAATTTACGTAAATGAAAAGATTTAAGTGCCAAGCAAGTAAATATTTTTCAATATTTGACTGCTGTATCTTAACCACCAGCTGCAGATGCTTTGCTGTGTTTATATATAGATAGGATTTCCCTTGCTTCTCTCTCTTCGCCATTGGGAAGAGTTCCCTAGGGCTGGAAAGCAAAGCTAAAATAGCACAAACTGTTTGCTAATGGTTCTTAATGCTTTCCCACTGGAGATCCAGGACACTTCACAGTGTTAAAAATAGGTTAGAAGAGAGAGAAGTAGTGAAAGCACTAGTCCGGCCTAAAAACCTCTCTGGTACAGAGAGGTTGCAGCAACGTTCCTGGTCTTCAGTGCAGAGGAAGCAGAAAGATTTGCTTTTGAAGGGAGCTGGGATGCAGGGAAGGAGCTGGCACCTATGGGATGAGCCCAAGGGTGAGCTCCTGGGGAGAGGCAGGGAGCTTCAGCCCTGCTTGCAGGCACCCTCCTGCTTGCTGCCACTCACCAAATACACGGGCCAGGTATGTCCACTGCCCCACTGCGAGCACCTCGGGCTTCAAATCGCTGCTCTTGCTTCGGTGAGGCATGAAGGGCATGGAGAAATTATTAAATCTTAAAACTGCAGGTGGAATAGCACAAAAATATAATGACTTGAAGCCACCCTTCTTACAGCTCGCTTGTGCCTCGGATCTTTGTGAAGTGTTCAGTGGTGACTGCTGTGAATGATTTTTAAAGGGCATCCGAGAGGCCTGAGCTTAAACCTCCACCTGGAGAGATGCTCTGCGGGCAGATAACGGCAACGTCACAGCTTGTTTGGGAGGCTGGATGGGGAGAAATTTGTTCTAAATTAAAATTCAGCATGTCAGGACTGGAGGAAGTGGTGATGAGAGAGTCCTGTGTCTGGCTCTGACCTTTCAGTAGCTGCTGCACTGTTGTTCCTCAGAGAAAAACATTCTTGTGGCCTGCTCTGCAATCCATTTAGAAACATGCCTTTAAAAGCATTAATTCCATTTTGAATTTCCATTTTTTCCGACCTTTTCAGTCTCCTGCTTCTTCAGCATCCTCCATCCCCACTAGCTTTGTGTCTCTTCTGGAAATTATTGATGATCTTTTTTAATGGCCCAGACAATGCTAAAAGCCATTCCTCGGCATTTTAGAAGCTTCCAAGAGTGGAAAAGAAAGAAGATACTTTATAATATCTGAAAATTACCAGCAGAGGTCGGGCTTACAAATAATTTAAGCAATTCTAGCTGCATATTTATAAGGGAGACATTTCTGTGCTGAACATGTTGCAGATCAACCAGCTTGTCTGGAAAAGTTTGTAACTCTTGCCCTGTGAATAGGAGAGATGATGACTTGGTTGTACCTGAAATTTCACTTGCATAATTTTGGGATATTGGCAGATGGGGACATTGTTTATTGTCACGGTGGGAGGATTTTCAGCTTAATTTAGGTCATTTAAAAGTGAGTATTATTAAGCAAGATAATGAATTTTTTAAAAACGTTCTGGAAAAGGATCCTGAGAAAATTGAAGGCAGAGAACAGTATTAATATGCATTAGTTGCACAGTTAATCCCAGGAAGTTCACATGCAAAAGATGAGGTTCTTGAAGGAGCCTTATGGTTTTTGTACTTGGTACTTCAGTGCAAGCAGCAAAACCTGTTGCACTGAACGTTTTATAGCAATATCACCTGCCTTTGATAGAGTGCTCTGAAGGATTCAACAGTCGTTTGGCTAAGGCCGATGCAGTTGATACAATATATTTGACCTTTCAAAAAGCTTTGAGCCAAAGGTCACAAAGAAACTTTACTCTGATGGAGTAAAAAAGAAGAGTCTTTGTTGGATGAATATGAATATAAACTTCACAGGGTTGTGGCTGTCTCCATGTACTGTCTGCAGGGATGGCTGGTGCTGGAGTACCGTGGATAGGGCAGAGCTGCTGGGGTACCTTGCTAGAAGGTTCTCCTAGCTTCTAGTGCCTTGTCTCACAGATTTCATGAGCCACAGATAATATAATGCCTTTCTACCTTTGTAAAGCTTGATGTCTTTTTCTTCCATCAGTTTGCTTATGTAATACAAGGTTAAAAGATGGAAAATGGAAGAATAAACGTTGTTTTCACAATCCTGAGGGTTTCCTGCTAGGTCCTAGAATGGGTTTTTGTTGGGAACTTGTTGTCCAACATAAAGAGGAGTTTGTGAGTAGTGACGTGACAGAATTTGAGATAATATGAAATTATTCAGCTGATCAGACTGCTCAGGGTCTCAACAGAATCATACGATGCTGCTCGAGATGGGAAATCTCTGTCCACAACTGCAAAGAGCATGCACGTAAGAAAAGGTGCCTTTGCTTTTACTCCCTCAATTGTGGGCTCCAAATGAGCTGTTACCACTCAAGAAGGGGATCTTCTGTTATTGTGGGGGGTCTTCTAAAACTACCAGGTAAATGCTTAGTAGCTGAAAAGACAAGTAGAATATGAGTTGTTTCTAGAAAAGGTGCTGGGAACAAACCAGAAAGGCTCATTGCACTGCTGGACACACCTGAGTGCTGGTTGTAGTTCTAGCTTTTCTCATCCAAAAATGCCATGTCAAACTTGAAGAAGAGCAAGGAGGGGGCTATAAAGTTGATCAGAAATATGGAAAATGCTTAAAAGAGAAAAGACTAAATGGAGATTCTCCAGGAAATAGTAGAGGAGACCTGTGGAGCGGGATAGAGAGGGGAGTAGGGTACAATTATTCACAACTTTTTATAGCAGAACTAACAGGCACTCAGTGAAATAATCACATGTGAAGTAGAAATCAAAATGAGCTAATTTTTCATACAGCACATAATTAAATTGGAGAACTTACTGCCAAGCAGTATTGAGAAGGCCAAAAAGATAAATCAGATCAAAAAGATTTGATGCACTCGTGGAGATGTTAGTTTTTGGTGGTTATTAAACGTGATGGTCTCGACTCAGCCCCTGGTTCAGGAAATAGCTATGTTGGATATGCTTTATATTCAAACTGTGTGCTTTTAATAGACTTTTTAAAATTATATTTTCATCATACAGACTTGTATCTTTTACTCATGTTTTAACTGCCTCAGCAGCATAGTTTGTGACACCAATGCAGGAACAGTCTGATAATGTTTGTGACATCATGTTTTACTTCATTATTTGCGGTGGGACTGTGCAGGGACACAGCATCTGTTAACTTTCTGTTCTTCTCCAGGGTGAAAATTGAGGAGCTGGAAGCAGAACGCAGCAAGCTGGAAGAGGAGAACAGATCTCTGGGAATCAAACTGGAGAAGCTCACTCTGCAGGTAGGAAACGCAGAAGTTCAGGGCAGCTGCGGAACTGGGTGTCTTCCATTCATGTAGCCGTCCGAACAGACGTGCCACAAGGCTTCCAGCACGAACTTCACTCCCCTCTGAGGTGTTTGTGAACTGCCTCATCACACCAGCGTCTCTCACCATGTTACTGGAGTGTTTTGGTGTCAGATGCAGTCACACATATGCAGTTGTCTGTTTCAATGCCTGTGCCCAGAACCTTTTCTTCTCAAAGCCTTAAAAACTCTTCCATCTTAAATAACTCCACTACCATAAGTTGTCTGTGTCCAAATTCATTTGACACAAAGGAGGAGTGAAGACAGGGCTTTAAGACCACAGAGATGATAGGAAAATTTAAGCTCCATTTGTGCCAGAAGGCTCCAGTGCTAGCAGCAGTGGAGATGGAGACTGCTAGTTTGTGGTCTCAATAGGTAGTTTTCCAAACCAGGAAGCATCAGTGCTGTTGAGAAAATGACACGGCAGCATCTCCAGATCATAGACACGGAGAGGCAGAAGATGTGGAGTTGGAAGGACCATGGGCTGTGTTTCTTTTTCTGTGCTGCTGTTGGTGCTTTGCCTTTTCCTGAAGTCATGCTGTCCTGTGTGGCAGAAGGTCTTAAGCTTGTCACTGATCTGGGTAGATCAGTGAAGTCTCACCCTCCTTGAAGGAGGGCAAGAGCACCTGCAGTTGCATGGTGGGCTGGACGTTCAGCCAGCTCCCCTCCTGTGCACAGGAGGGGGTGGGAGTTGCTTCAAGCTTTTATAGTGTTTCATGTTTGAAAGGTGCTGAAGCAAACAAGAACCAGGGCCTGTTTGTTTAATCAAAGCCCATCCTGCAATGAACAGTGTTATCTCTCCCTTCTGTTCTCTCTGAGATGCTGAACGATTCAGCATTGTAGCATTTCATTCTCTTAATTTTTCTTTCTCTCTCTCTTCTTTTTTTTCCCACTTGTGTGTAAATTGCTCCGTGGTAGAAAACCTGCAGGTTTGAAATTACTCAGATTTCAGACAGACCATTGATTTTATCTTGACACCTATTAGAGGAGAATCAAATCTTTTTTTTATTATTACCAATTCCTAGAGACAGGGGAAGTGACAGCTTTGATAAAGCAGGGAGCTAAGAGCTGCTGAGCATCTCTGCTGAGCCATGTTTAGTGTGAAACCTGTCACCCGGCTCTCCTTTAATTGGGTTTCAGTCATCAGAAGGAGATGAAAGCTTTGGGCTGGTGTTTGGATGCTTAGGTCTCCAACAAACACTACAGCAGCTTTGGTTTCAGAGCAGATTACAACTCACTCAGGTCACATTTAATCTGCCAACATTGTCTTACAGTGACTACTGGCTTGCCAGGAAGGCCTGACCAGAGGAATTCCCTGTTTCCTTCATGATGTCTAAAGATGCTTTTCTTTGTTTCCTCATACTGCTCATGAGATGCCGAAACCCCAGCTTTTTAAATTGCACATTCAAAGAAGGAAGATCTGAAGTCTTCAGTGTAGTCAGGCTACTTGTCTGCTTCTGGTCCTCAGTAGGGAGGTCAGCAGCAGCTGTGTTGGGACAGCTGAATTTCATAACAAAGTACTGTGGTTATAGGAACAGGATGGGACCTTCATACTGTGGTAAAGCTGCTATATCATAACAGCTGAAATGATCACCACAAAGGCTTTGAAAACTCATCACAGGATGCTCATGACCCATCTTGTTAATGGTAAAATTACACGGGAAGGGTGAGATACCGTGTAGGTGTGCTGAAAGAGAAGGAAGGTAGTCATCTGGCTTGGCAGATCTAGGAAAGAGCAATCTGCTATCCCCCAGAAGGCTGGCTAATGAGCTGAATGAAGGTAATCGTGCTTTGCCAAGGCTGGGGACGTGGCTTTAATTCTTTAGTTAACAAGAGATAGCTCTGCTCTTCCTTAACTTCTCACTTTGGTTGTGTCTTAGAGGACTGGCTGCCAAAAGCAGCTTCTCTGCAAGAGGAGTCAGGAGGGAAGCATAAATACAGGAATGTGTAAGCTGAATGCTAAATGTCGGTATTGATCAGCATGTGCCACCTGAATAGTCCAGATTCCAGAGCTCCTCAGAGGGGAAAACATCAGCCTTCACATTTTTTATTCACCTTAAGAATCAAATATAATGGCAGGCCAAGCTTAGAGAGACTTTTCTTTTAATAAACACATTGAAGAAGGTTCCTTACAGTGGGAAACCGCTAAGTTAAGCTTAGAAATTCACCTCTTCTATCAGCAATGAGCAAATAGGCTGAAAATATTATTCCACATGCAGATAAGGACACTGAAATATTGCTAGTTTGACATGTAACTTATACCCAGTTCTGCAAGAAATCCCTGGGAAATGATGGGTTAAAATAACGTCCCTATCACAAAGGGGGAAAAGGACCAACTTTACAAAAATCATCAGAAAATATTACTGAACAGAAAGATGATTGTAATTAAAATGTGGGGAAGGCATGGCATCAAATCAAACAAAGGTGTAAGAGAAGGTAGGGGGTGACATTAAGCGACGTAGGATGAGGGTGATTTCTGACAAGCCTTTATCAGCAGTTCCTTCTTCTGTAAAATAAATCCTCTGGCTTTCTGGAACCGTGTTGCCTAAATGGAAGATACATCAAAGGGGTGGATTCAGGTTGTGAATTTGGACAAGGAAGAGGCAAGATGCAGTATTAAGGCTGTGCTTTATGCTGGACCAAAGTCTGTTGGGTTCACAAAATGTGGTGGATGAAATCTAGGGAGACAGGGCTGCTGTTGGTAATTACAGACCTCAATGTTTGACCATATCCATGTGTGGGTAGGAGTAAAGTTTCAAAAACACTTCCCTCCTTTCATGTCCTTTTGTACCTGAGTATTGGCACTTGAATTCTGTTCATTGCTGCTTTGGCTGCTGGTAACAATAGCTCACTTTAGGAACTGCAGGACCCCAAGGGACTGGCCAGAGGGCAAGTGAGCACATGGAAAGGTGCTTTTGTGTTAGGTGGGTGATTCATGTTCCTCGAGCTCAGTATTAGCAAATAAAGAAACTGAGATATTGATAGGTATCTGCAGCAGTGTATATAACATCTGACAGGCCTTTGTGTTCTGTTTTTGTGTGGGGACAGCTTGAATTACGGCTGAAGGCGCTTTCCATCTCCACACACCCCTTCTTCCAAAACCCCTTGGCATTTGACACCTAGCTGCAGGCTGCATTGATTTTCCTTCACCGGTATAAAGACTTTAGCATGGATATTACTCACTGGTCAGCTCTTTACAGCTAATAAAAACCTCAGATTACAAAAACACAAGAAATGTTGAATCTGGAGAGAAATGACACTCTGCTGAGGGTGTCTCACCATCGCCCAGGACATTGTCTTAAGAAAAACATTTGAACTGTGGCTCAGGAGAGGGATTCAAGTAATATATAAAAAGAGCAGGTTTAACCAGACAATTTTATCTCCTCTCCTCTCCCCATCTTTCTTTCAATGAAGGAAAAAAAGACTTCCAGGAAAGTAAATGCTCCTGGCCTACAGTAGGCAGACTTGCTGAGGTTTCAGTGAAAGGTTTGGTTTCTTTAGCTATCTCCAATGATCTGGACTATCTTCATGAGCTGCTGGAGGACGAAGTGCAACTCCAGGGGTGAAAGGGACAGTTCAAATCAGTGCTTTTTGGATAAAGTGGGAGGAAAGTCTTGTGAGGAGTGTTCACAATTAGCATTTCTTACTGCTAGGAGCCTTGTGTTTACAGGCAACCAAGCGGATGTGAAGTGTTCCTTATGCAAATACTACTCTCCTGCTTTTCCTGATCTCCTCTACTCTTTAAGCTGAAGGAGAAGAGATTCTTCAAGTTTGGCTGCTTCAAGGAAGATTGATGAAAATCAGCTGCAGTTTGACTTAATTGGATCCATATGCTTGGAGAGGGAGCAGGACTAGTTAGAAGGCCTCGTAATGAGTTCACAGCTGGTTGGTGAGAAAAATGAGACTCCAGTTAAGAGTTCAGATAAGCAAATCTGTACAGATAAAAGGCAGGGAGATGGTGGTTTGTACACCAAGATGTGTTTAGGCTTGAAAACTGCCTCTAGTCCCCACCCAAGCTAGCAGCCTCATCCCTTTGAGTTGGTGCCTGTGTATTTATCAGGCTAAATGGAAGGAGTCTTTAATTTTTGTTCTTGTTTCTGAGTGAAAGGAATCACCTGCGGAGGTTGGTGATCAGTGAAACCTGAACATGGTCACAGAAAACTGGGGGAGGATCTCAGAGGCTTAGTGAAACCCTGCAAGGGTATTTTGGCTGTGTGAAAGGTTCATGGTTTGGCACAAACTCTGGACTGATCAACTTTGAGTGGGATATTCCCCCGTCGCAATAGCAACTAGTTGTGTTTAGCCTTTCTGCAAGCTGTCAGTATGACAGCCCCACTCATAAAAATGGAATATTATTCATAATATTGAAATAATTGATTTTTGCCCATTATTTTGAAGAGCTCCAAAAGAGTTGAGTAGGTACATAGTTTGGGGATAGTCATCAGGAAATTCTCCCCAGCCAGAAGCTGGTATTTATGTTAGCTTTTGCTGTCAGAAAAGAAAGGACTGAATTAAGACAGTGCCCATGAGGGAACTGTGGACCTGAGAGAGATACTCCTCCACAAAGAATTTGGGGGTATTTTTTCATGCTGGCATGACTTTATGAATGTGTTTGGAGGTGTTCTTTAGGGCATGTCCAGCAGTTCCTTTCTAAATGCCTAACTTTGCTATTTTTACCAACCATCTTTACATTTTAAGATATTAATCTGCTTAAATTAAATCTTGGTTTATTCCAGGCTTAAAATTTATTATTTTTGCACAAATTAAAGTGTAAAGCGCCTGCCCACTTTGGTAGCAGTTGTCTGGTAGCTGTAATGATTTGCAGAGAAGACATTAACGAGTTATGCAAGCAGAAATACAAAATTTGTTGTAGTAAGAGTAGCTGGCATTAAGTTCTGCAGGAGCAGGACATCCGTGGATGGTGGTACATCCAGAGTGCTCTCACATATCTTTTTTCCCCTTGTCTCTGCATTCTTGGTTGTTGGTCTAGTCTCCCTTCTTATCCTACCATGCTGTGTTTTTTAAGGGACTAACAAAACATCGGGGAGCTGTACCCCAAGTGCAGATTCCTCTGTGTGGTGGACAGGGAGCGTTTCTCCTCTTTAAGTGTTAATGACTCATTTTAGAGTTAAGAATTTGGTGGCTGGGTAGTAACTGGCATGGAGTTAAGAGCCCAAGGCAAAGTTGAGGCCATTTAACAGTCTAACTGTTCATTATGTGACCAGTGAAGAATGATGAATGAATCATTTACACTATTATAAAACCTGAAGGGACATTGTCAGTGTTCCCTGATTGACCTCTCAAATGCTCATGAGTCTTCTTCCTGGATTATCTCTGTGCTTTCCCTTTCACAAATTTCCTATCCTTCTTCCTTCCTCTGTGGTCCACCTCAAACTCTCTGGCACAGCTTGTTGTTGTTGAGAACCTCAGGTGGTCAAGTTTTCCTTGAAAAAAAAGAAGGGAAAAGGCTTCTTTAAATGGGTTTGGACTAACCACTTGGCATCTCTTCAGTCAGGTATAGCTTTTGGCAAGGCATAGGAGCAAATTTGTGTGCTTCAGAGGGATGTAATTACGAGATCGAATAGCTGAGAACATGCAGCAGGAGACCCAGTAAAAAGAAGATGAATTAAGCAGTGAAGTGCAGGTCCAGGTCTGCAGAAAGTCGTATCACATCGTATCGTACTGCCCAGCTCATCCAGTACATTGAGTTTCGCTGGAGCAGGTGGCAGTGGATGGGGAACAGCAGTTTGTGATCCCTTCCACAGACTCTTGGATTTATATCAGCAGTAAGACCATCTTTTACAAGCAAAGATTATCATCTCAGCTTCACAGGCTGCAGCCAGTCTTCACTGATGGAAGGAAGCATGTCTCTGCTCCAGCATCTATTGGCAAAGACCATTCTGGGGGTGACCCCACAGTTTAGCTCAAAACACCCATGAAAAACACAAGTGATAAACATCTCTGTTGCCTTGTTTAAATTTACACCATTTCTTTTAATTATCGACCTGATAGCTTAAGTGTTTCACAGGCATTTCATTTGGGGATTGGCATTTCTAATCCTTACCCTCATCACAAAGGTTTTTTCCAGTCTGCAGCTACCTTTGCACTACCAGGAGTCTCCCCAAGACCTAACTAACTTGACTGCTCACTGTTAAGTGTATGACCCAGATGCCATGGGTGGGTTTGTGCTGTGTAGGTATCTCTAGTGCTCGCAGTGAACTGGTAAGGGTATAACGAGTGTCAGGCACAAGAGATTTCTCTCTAATGGGCCTGTAAATTGTGATAAAAGGATTTTATGTGTTACATATAGAAGAGGAAACGTCATGTACCTTGTGCCATGTGGATTAGGTACTGCAGCAAGATCTAGAGCCGGTGTCCGATGGAAGGAGCGTAGTACCTGTGATGCTCCAAGCCCTTAGGACCACCAGGCACCAGGTTAGCTAGGGCTGTGCAATTATTTGAATTAATTAATAGGAATTGGAATCAGTCTGTGAGAGCAGAGAGGAGAAACATAAACACATCACCAAGCCGTAGATTTGCCATTACGTGGTTCAAGGAGAAGCCGTTTCTTGGCCTCAGTGGCCCTGATCAATGTGATGTGCAACGCAGATGCCAAATAAAACAAGGACACACACGGTACAGACTTGCTAATGTTTGCTAACAGCAGGGACCAGGAGTGCACAGAGATTCACATTTGTGCAGGGACATTTTCCCAACATGTCCTTTAAAGTTTTATATTTTTTTAAAGGAATTTGCACACTGAATATTAAACACCTGACACACTATAAATTTCCCTGCCAGAGCTGATGCCCGAATTGTTTATTTCATGCAGCGCTTTTCCTCCAATTCTGCAGAAACTGATTAACATTTGCATAATACATTTAACACAAAAATCCATAATAAATTCATTAATGTACTTCTGCTGCTATCCCTGAAAATACCGGCACTTGTGGGGCATCACACAGCTCATTAGAGGAGCAGAAGGGGAGGATGGGAGAGCACTGGGTTTCCTGAACAGCTCCCAGACAGGGAAAGGTCAGTGCACTAAGCACCAGTACCTGAGCAGCAACACGGAGAGAGATGGGGCATGTGTAATGTCCCACTGGAAAAGGTCGGTGTACCAGCACACGTGAAACACAGACTTTAAGAGCTGGCATCACTGCTGGAGTAGGAAAATTGGCAACAGGCACAAATGCAGATGAGGGGGGTGCTGCGCTGAGGAGGAGGTTGCTCCTTGAGCACGTGTGTTCGAACACTAAGAGATTGCTCGAGTCCTGTGGTGGTGCAAGAGAGCTGGCTTGAAACAAGCCTGGGTTTTCTGAACCAGCATTGCAGAGTGAACAGTGAGCTTTTAAAAGTTGTGCAGGGCTGGAATGAGTCCAGAGTTGGCCGCAGAAATGATCCAGAGGGTTGGAGTAGCTCTGCTATGCAGGCAGGCTGAGAGAATTGGGGTGGTTCAGCCTGGAGAAAAGGAAGTTCTGGGGAGAACTTAGAGCCACCCTAAAGGGTGCTCAGAGTCCCAAAAGGGGCTCTGGGAAAGCTGGAGAGGAGCTGGTGCCAAGGATAGGGAGGGACAGGCCAAGGGGAATGGCCTTCAGCTGCAAGGGCGGAGGTGGAGATGAGATGTGAGGAAGAAGTTCTTCCCTCTGAGGGTGGGGAGGCCCTGGCACAGGGTGCCCAGAGAAGCTGCAGCTGCCTTTGGATCCCTAGCAGGGTTCAAGGGATCTTTGGGCACCCTGGGCTAGTGGAGCATGCCCCTGCCCATGGCATGGATGCCACTGGGGAGCTCAGAGGGCCTTTCCCACCCAAATCAGTCTGGGGTTCTATTATGACCTGATTACATGGCTGGGGGTCACTAAACCACTCCGTCCAGGCTATTCTGTGTGCATGTGCGGCTCTCCTCAAAGGAAAGCTTGGTGACAGAGACACCACTCGCTGTTCTTGCTTCATAAAAAGAGCAAGGGTGTAAGAGAAACAGTGATTCCAGCCCGAGCTACACCTTCCCACAGCTTACAAAATGCCCAGCACCTCCAAATAATGCTGGCTGGTGGAGTCGTGCCAAGCAGTGCCTGCAGAAGGCTCCCATGCCAGGCAAGCATCTCAGCGATTCCCCAGGATCAGCCTGCAGGTGAGAGCCAAAGCTGAGACAGACAGACAGACACAGCCAGCTCCCACAGACACTTCACTTTTAAGCTCCTCTGATCTTACTAATCACAAAGCAAGGGAAAAGCCAAGTTTCAGGAAGCAAGAAGAGTGACTGTCCCTTTATAGTCTTCTGGGTTTTTCCTCTGTAGTGGGTTGATGGCATGAATTAGTTCTCAATTGTTCTTTCTTCCTTTTCTGTTATTCTGCTGCTGCTCTGAATTCTGCTGCCATGTCACAGAAATAAAACACAACTGTTGGTTAGACCCTATAGGGAAAATAACGCCCAGTGAGGGCTGTTTACTGCAGTTCAGTGCTTTTTCTCAGATCAGCCATAAGTTACAGCTCTCTCCACATCAAGCTTTTAGCTTTTCCTTACCAGTCCTCATTGCAGACTTTGCTGATGACCCAATTATTTTCGAATTTCTGATTAAAACAAAGCAATAGGTCACACTTTCATGTTGCCTTCGTCTTTGCCACTTCTCTTGTGGTCTGGCTTCTTGCCACGGGTCTATGTAAAGTCATTTTCAGTAATATTCTTCAACAGTTTTATCCTTCTGATAAGGAGGCTCTGGATTTTTCCTCAACTACTTGGTATGCAGAAAACTCAACACCGTCTCTAAGAGACAGAAGACCAGGATGTGTTACCCAGATTATGGAAAAGAAATGAAGTCAGAGTTTAGCCATTTTTTTTTTTCTTCCCCCCTCTGTTTGTGTGGGGAGAAGAGAAAAACCTGCCTGTTTCATGTTGCAGTGAACAGCAGGCGGTGGTTTTAATGGTGTTAAAATACACATGAGAGAATGAGGGGATGCTCTGGGCTGAGCTGCTGATGGAGATGGCAGCGCGCTTCAGAGAAACACGGTTTCTCTTTGTGACCTTTGTCAGGGGGTTTCGAGCGTGGGGCTTGTTCATGTGTTATCTTACACATCCCAGAACCCTTCCCTTTGATCACACTGACCTACCACCTATTTGATGCCTGGAGCCAGAGATCTGCAGAAAGAAAATGGGTTTCCCCTAGACAATTTTATCACACAGTAGAAGGGAGACTTGACATGCCTCTGTCACTCAGCCGCCCGGCATTGAGCGAGTCCATCTGCAGCCCAGGCTTAGCAGGGGTTGGGGCTCCTGATGTGCCTGGGGAGAGCTGGAGAGGTAAGCGGGAAGAAGGAATGTCCCAATATCCGAGCATCTCTGCCATTGCACCCCAAATGCTGTCAGAGCACCATACGGTCTCTTAAGTTCCCAAATTTGCCTCATTTTCCATTTGCTGTTGTTCAGAAAGACTCCAGAGAGACATAGATCCAGGCAAGCCTGAGAAAAATAATTGTTTTGGACAGCTTTCCTACCGAGACTTGAAAGACAGATAACAGTGGAATGGGATGTAGTGATGTAGGAAGAAGGACTGTGCTCTTTAAGTGAGCTCTGGCTGTCGGGATGGCAGGGTAAGCAAAGCACTGTGCAAAGACATCTTCTTTGCACCTCTCTGTACATTTTCGTGCTGCCTGGGGCAGGCCTGTGTGCCCAGAGGAGCGGTGGTGGCTGTAAAGCCCAGTTGTGTTAGATACAGATGGGAGGGTCCCCAGGTGATCCCTCACATCTGTGTTTAGCTCTGTGAGGAGCACTGCTGATTCCCCTGGTTGACATTTAAACCCCACGTGTCTTAAGCAGCACAGAAGCTGTGCCTGGTCTTTGTGATTTTGGCAGGACATCTTAAATGAAATAAAAAAATCCCTGAAAAGTATTGTGCCTGTTGGACACAACGTAAGATGTTGAGTCAAGATTGTGACCTTTCAGAACAAAGATGCTGGTTTTCAGACAGGGGTTCATTGTGTGTCTGGCTCTACTCAGATGAAAAACTTGAAAACCCAGTAACGTGAAGGCTGTGCAGTGAGGATGAGCTCCACAGAGATGCTCTCGTGTATCTTTGGTTATCTTTCAGTGGATACATCCTTTGTTCTGTGCAGCACCACCACAGTTGCAATCAGTAGTAATTACAGAAATGTTCTCATGTTTATGAGGAGAGGGATGTGAGAAGCTGTTGGCAGGGCAGTCTGTGCAGGAGAGCTTGGCTGTGGGACTGCTTTCCTGCTAGATCCGTCACAGCTAGAGTTGCTGACCTTAAGGTTATTTCCCTAGGAGTCAGGGCTTGCTCAGAGGTTGACCTATTCAGTGTGCAGGGAAAAGTGTGATTAGATATGTGTGAGCTCTCATGATTAATGGGATCATGGCAGAGCAGCCTGAATATTTAAATACAACACCAGGGAATTTATTTTTATATACATATATATGTAAGAATTATTTATATGTTTGCAGAGAAATACTAGAATGCATACAGTTGTATTTGTATGTGGACATGACCTGATATTTGTGGGTGTGAAATAGAGAATTATTTCCACAGAATGTGATGGGAGTGTGGTCAGAGGGATGTTGGCGGTGGCTGAGTGGAGAGGGAAACAGTGGCTTGAGAGGGAGAACAGAGGGAGCGTGTGGGCTGGGGGTTCTTCCCTGGACATGCTGCGACCCAGGCAGTTGCAGACCCTTCCCTTGACGCCTCTTTGAAATTCCCTTAATGTTCCTTAACTGTTCCCTTAATGTTCCTTTGAAATTAAGGAGATGGGAATACTGTAAACACCCATTAGGGTCCTCTGCAGGTGGATGGTGGGAAGGAGTAGTGGTTGTACCACACGAGACAGTTTCCCTGGTGCTGCCTAGCAGCTGTGCTGTGGTGGGACTTACGCCATAACTTACAGTCTGAGTGGTTTGGGGATTGAATGCATTCTGGCCTTTATGCTTTCCAGGAGCTCTGATATCCTCTGAGAGTGATGCTGCTGTTGACACCGCTTAGAAGATAGATCTGTGTCTTCACCTGGAGATTTCTGTGTGGTCCATTCTCTCAAGCATCCTAGAGAAAAAAATACCAGACATGCTGCAAACCAGACCAATGGGTCAATTCACCAGTGTGTTATTCCTCCCGAGCGTACCCTTTCATCCCCTCCCTGTCTCAGCTCTTTGGCTGTTCTGTTCAGCTTAATGCTCTTTACTGATGTTCCATGCTTCCAGGGGATCAAAAAGATAGTCCGAGTCCTTTAGATATGTGTGAAAGTTAGAGATGATGCCCTTCTGCTGATTTACTCGATGATAGCTTGAAAACTTGTTACTGGGCAAGGCTGCTTCTGAAGTATTTATTCCTTTAGGCAGTCAGATCAAGATAATGTTGAATTCGCTGCTTGGAGCAGTTAACTCAAAGCCCTGCCAAATCCAGGGGGTTGCCCCATAGCCATTCCTCTTATTGTTTCAGTTTATCCATAAATCTCTCTTATTCTTATAAATTCTAACTGAAGCGATGACTCTCCCCATCTAAAAAGATTTCAGTGCTGCTTGAAGTGTCCATGTACTGGCAGAAAGAAACAATTGAGCTTTGAGCTTGAACTGAGACACAGATAAGATCACCAGGAGATTTCCACAGCAAATGCAGAATATATTCTTCTCTAATGGATTCCTACTGCTGTCTGGCAAGTAATTGAATTGCTTGGGTGGGAAGGAAGAGGGGACCAGCTTGCTTTTTTGGTTGTTTGGTAGCTGTTTTTTTACGGCCCTGCATTTTGTGAGGGTAGGAAGTGAGATGTGGTTTCTCTGCATGACCCAGGATGTCTGTCAGACATAGGGGAAGCTAATTAAAATGTCACTATATGTACATGAGGGTGATGAGGCAGAAAGGACCAATCACTTCCTTGGTTCCAGGGACTTGCCTGTGTCTGCTTCTATCTACTCCCTGTGAAATCAGCTGCGGGAAGTAAGTAATTCACACTCTGGGGGTAGGGATGAGGCCACGGGGTAAAGCTGGACTCTGTCTCTCTCTGGAGTAAAGCAGAAAATAAATTAAATCCATTCTTGCTCTGCTGCAATCACTGAGGCAGTTTCACTCCAGCTGGGCAATAGCAAGGATGCTGTTTCCCGCTGTCCCATCCGTGTCCACGCTGCTGCTCTCTGTGTCACCGGTCCAAGTGCAAGGAGAGGTTAGAACTGGGTTATCTGGGAGGTTTCCACAGCCTTCCTGAGTGCATCGCTGCGTGTGAGGGGACAGGAGCAAGGCAGCATCCTCCTCTTTCACGTCCTTTTGTTTCCAAGTAGGAAGTATGTCCTGGTAAGCCAAGGGAATGATGGAGAGAGATAATAACACACCCTTTGGTATGTTCTTTGGAAACACTCGGATGGCAAAGAGGTGGTCCAAGGCACGCAGCCTGCATCATTGAAAAACACTGAACAACAGCAAAAGGGGGGGGAAAAAAAGGATGATCATCAGGGAAATTGCTATAATGGTAAGATAATTAGAACGCGGAATGATTAACATTAGTCAGTGTGCTGCATTGGCAAGGACTATGCAAGTTGACATAATAGGCCTCTTCCATACCAAACGCCTGGTTTTTCAGCGTTCAGTTTAACACTTTCATGTGACTTTAATGGAGTTTGCAGATGAACCAGGCATTTGGTTCCCCTGTAGCCCTGCATGGTACTTTTCCTCGCCTGTGGCTACTAGAAGGACCTTCTTGTTTTCCCTTTTGTGTCTGCTGATTACTGAAGGATAAACCCCACTCTCCCCACAGAGCCCTCTGCGTTGCTTTGAATGACAGCCAGGTGTGAACTCATCTGTTGTGCCTGATGAAAATTGACTTCCTTAAAAAATCTCTGAAGTGTGTCCAAAACCAGTTGTAGTCTTCTCAGGGAGAAAATATAAGGATTCAGGAGTCCCAGTGCTGACATTCTCTTCTAAAAACCACTTTTATAATTGTCTAATGGATCAAAAGCCACGGTCTGTTTATCGTCTTTCCCCCTAACGCTTGGAGATCCCCCCACCAGTCCTCCTGTGAGGGCCCCTGGTAAGTCCCTTTGCTTTGCCAAGACTGAACTGGTACATGAGTATGGATTCAGACCATCTAATCGCTGCTTCTGCAACCTGATTGAGTTTGGAGCAAAGCCTGGAGCGCAGAATCCCCTCCGTGAAACCTGTGTGGTTCCCCATCTCTCCCAGTTGTTGCAGACGGGTGAACATCTTTCTCCTTGACTTCTAGCAACCCCACTCACTCACAGACCAGCTCGTTTGACATTTTGTCTCCCTCCTCTCCCCGTTTTCACTGGTTGGTTGTGACATTTGTCCAGGACCTACAGTGGCCATCTCCTTGGCCGGTATCTGTTGTCTGTTCCCTGTGTTGGGCCACTCGTGTCAGGACAAGCTCAGCTTTTCCCTCTGCACGCTGCAGAGATCGGGCACTTCTTTCATTACAGCTGATAAAATCTGACAGTGCTTTGTGACAGAAAATCCCCTGACCTCAGCAGTGCTTTTTTTCCCTCCTCTCACCCCATAACTATGTAAATAAAAAACATTTTCCCTTAGAGTGCCCAGCTTCCCCCTCTTCTCTGAGGCACGTGCAGGCCCTGGAAGGCCCGGCCTTGGGAAGGGAATTGCAGTCACGCAGCTGCGCAGTGAATATGCAAAGGGTGTTGCGTGGGGTTTGTGTTTTGTGGATTATTTTCCTCTCTCCTCCTGACCTCACCTCAGATGAAATTCTAGCGCTTCATCCGTGCCTCTGGGCTGGGCAATCAGCAGATCCGATTGAGGTCTGTAAGGAAGCAGTGGTCTGGCATACCAAGCAGGCCGCATTAGGACGGAGGAGCTGGGACTAATGGGGAGCGAGGCTGGTAGCAGGAGACAGAGAAATATGGCAGAATAAGATTCATTAGGGATCAGATTCAGTAACTGTAAAATGATGAGAAGTTTATGATCAAAGGCTTACTTCAAGCATTTTAATGACACAGTCATTTAATTTGTTTAAAGCAGATAGATAAGGAGTTAAGTGAAATCTACAGCAGGCGTCTCTCTGAGCTGTTTGTGAACCTGTTTCGGGCTACAGGTCGCTGTGAAAGGCGTGGGATGGATGCCTGCTGTAGCGATTGAGTAGCACGTAATGGGCTACCAGTCTTCACAGGCTGATTTACATATGAGGTCAGTAAAACTTAATGCAAAGGCTTGTGGTTTGTCTTAGAAGCGTGCGTGGTTCCTCAGCTGCTTTTAATGTGTCTGTTACTAGCAGGAGTGCCGAATGAAGGAAAGGACAGGATTATCTCAAAACCTTGCCAGGGTATTTAATTCCTGGTGGCAGCATCTCCTCTGGCAGTGGCATCAGTATAGGCTGTTGTAGTGACATCCCTGGCAGTGTTCAAGGCCGGGTCGGGTGAGGTTTTGGGCGACTTGATGTAGTGGAAGGGGTTGGAACTGGATGATCTTTGAGGTCCCTTCCAACCCAAAGCATTCTGTGATTCCATGACAAGACTCAGATGGGCTCTGACCCTTGAACCACGGTCTCATCTGCCATAGGAATTCCACATCTGAATAAAAACTGGCGGAGTCACAGAGGCGCAGAGGTTGTTCCTCATCTTCTCCTCCCACTGCTGAACTTGTGCCACCTTCCATCCCTCGCTTGATGACTCTCCTTTGTTTAACTTCCTTCCCCGCTTTTCTTACCAAACAGTTTGAAAAACAGACAGTTGGATAGCACTTTGTAGCCTGCAGTCACGGAGTGCAGTGCCCTCCCAGTCCCTCTCTCAAGCTTTTAGCCATCCAGCCACTACGAATTGTTTAAACCCAGTTAGAGCTGGAGTGCTGTGCGTATCTGCAGAGTGAACCTAATTCCACTTCTCAAGTAGCTGTTCTCCCCTTCAAAACCCCTCTCCCATCACAAACACAGGTTTGTAATGGATCTAACAGCTCCTAGACCCCACACACTCCTTAGGGTAAGGAGTACTTTCCTCTCATTAAACACTTAGTCTCTGTACACATGCTTTTCACGGCTGTTGAGAAGCAAGCAGAGGGGGCTCTTTCTCTACTCACGGCTCGAGGCTTGTTGAGCTGCTGGAAGCAAAGTAGTCACCACTGCTGCATTGTTTAAGGCTGTGTTACAGCACCAGCTGCGTGTGATGCAGACCCAGTGGCAGAGTTGGTATCAAGCTGGTAGGAAACAGGGAGAATTTCCAAGGGCTCTAGGCCATCTTGTTTTCTACTTGCACGGAAAGTTGCTGTCCCGCAGTGGTATTGATTAGTTTTAAAATAGGGAGGTGATAAATGGAGATTTCAGGTGGTTCTGGTAGATGTGACTACAATGGATGGAGGTGTTTAAATCGCGCCTGGATTTTCTTTCCCTGCCTCACACTGGTGTTCTTGCTCATCTGCTGACGTCTATAACAGCGTGGTCCCACTGAGGGGCGTCTCGGCTCTCTTCGCTTGTGCTTTGCACGGGAACTATCTCCATCCTCTTGTTCCAGCTTCTCTCCCTCGTGCTAGCTCCTTTCCTGCTGCAATTTTCAGGATGCCTGTCACAGCTGCTCAGAGGATCACAGGATCACAGAATGGTAGGGATTGGAAGGGACCTCCAGAGCTCATCAAGTCCAACCCCTCTGCCAAAGCAGGTTCCTTAGGACATATCGCACAGGTCGGCATCCAGACAGGGCTTGAATGTCTCCAGAGGTGGAGACTCCACACTCCCTCTGGGCAGCCTATTCCAGTATGTGTTTGAGAGAGACCAGCTAAGGCCGAAGGCTGCAGGTTCCTTGCAGCATGGCACAGCAGCCAGACCGCAGATCAGATCTAAGCAGCCTGGGGTCAGCTGTCTGTCTGTCTGTCTGTGCATTCCTGTTTCCTGATGGAGAACTGGAAAATATTTTGCTTGTTTGAAAATACGTACCATTTGTTCTCAGAGTGTGAGCGCTGGCAGCCGTGCTTCTCGTGCCTGCACTTCCCTGTTGCTCTGCAGCATCCCTGTGTTTTATCAGCCACTGCTCTTCCCCAAGAGCTTAGAGACTGAGCACTTGAGAGCTCACTTGTAGGGAGGAATATGTAAAAATCTGGGGCTTAATGCACCTTCTGCCTCCAAGTACCTTGTTCATTGAGGGTGCCCATTGTAGACTCTCTATTTTCACGTAACTATTTCAGATGAGAATGATCTAAACCAGCAGCAGCTGCCCAGGCAGGCGCTGACAGTGCAGCACAGTGATCTACTCACAGTAAGAGTGGTTTCCTGCTTCCAACCCTCTGGCAGGGATGCAGAAATAAGTCAGTAGTCTCCTGAAGACAAAGGGTGGCTGGTTGCTTTGATCCTCCCTATGCTGTGGTAGCACCTGAGCAAAGCCCCCATCCATGACAGAAGCACAAGGCTGTCATAAGCAACAAACCCTGGGGCTCTTGTTCGCTGATTTTAAAATATATTTGGTAAAGTAAGCTTATTTCTGGGAAAGTAAAACCTGCCACATAAATGTTGATGAGGTGGCAGAGAAAGCCCAGCAACAGCGAGAGGAACGTGAGGGGTTGGTAATACCAAAAGGTTTGGGGATTTGGTCAGTTTTATCAACTGTGCATGGGTCTGGCAGGCAATACAGAGATAGAAATCCTAGCACTGTTGTGGGTAGAGTGTGAGCAACTTCTGTGGAATGTATGGATACTTCCCCTGAAATGGATGATCTCCTGAAAGGGGATGCTCAGGGCCTTGGCTGTAGCAGCCCCTGCTGATGTCGGTCTGGAGAACACAGTGGATGGACAGCAGTTCAGTTTTGATAGAAAATAGTTTTGCAGTAGCAAATTTCCTTGGGACAAGTTTAATAGATGGTCAAAACCCAACAGATCTGGTGTGCTGTCAGGTTCGTGTAAGTGTACCTGGACCTGAGCAGCTTTGGCCCTTCCTGGGCACAGCAGATGTAGAAGCTGAGCCCTTGGGGCTGCTCACTTTTCCTAAGGTGCTAACATGGACTGCCTGACCTGGTATCCCAACATTTGCTGCCCATCTCACCTAGCAGAGTGGTTCTCCTGATTTCATGGGGGTTTTTTTTGCCTAGCAGTGCTTCGTTTTGAATAGGAGACTATCTCGTTTAACAGCTTTTGAGAGAGGCAAACACATTTCTGTGTGGTTTAACTTAATATACAGGCTGCAGAGCTGAAGTGAAGGCACTGATCAGTTCTTACAGTTGAGATAGCATTCAGAAAACAAATTAGAGTGTGCGGTTGGTAAGGATCCAGGCAGAATTCATAAAATTGAATAGTGTTCTCAAGTTCAACGTGGACAAGCTCATTACTGATCCAGAGAAAGCTGGCATGTATTGAGGAATTAGGGATGTTTGGGATTTTTTCTGTTCCATGTAGAAAGGCAGCCCTGTTACGGTCTCCTCTAGGGCTTTTTTAATGTGGATTAGAATTACTGGCACTGGCCAGGAGGTAGTCTGAGATTAGTGGACCAGGTTTATCTATTACAAAAGACCGGTTTGTAGCAGATTACTGAAGCCTGCTTTCTTCAGTGTACCAGCTCAGGATGTTCTGGGTATTTCCTGAGGGCAGAAATGTAACTATTCATCTGTCTGAACCTCTGTGTGATGGACATGAAGAGCCACAATCATGTGGTTGTTACTGTGACACGTGTGTAAGGAGAGAAATAATCTGCTGCTTCAAGTTGTTTGCTTTCTTGCTCCTCTCCCACTTCTCAGTCGAGGTGCCTTGTTGTCTCCAAGGTGCTCCAAACTGGATGGCAGTTGCTGCCTTCAGAGGGCAGCTGTGGGAGATGGACAAGTCACAGGCAGCAGGATGCTACATGGGGATGTGAGGAATAGTTCGTGAAAGCTCTGTCTTTAATGGAGGTGAACATGTGTGCAGAATGGTTATTTTACAAAGAATGTATATACCTGTGACCAAGAACGATGTCTGTAGGGATGCGTCTGTATTTTGTGACTTCTCTTGAGCTTTCACATCTCAGTCCATCTTTGTTTCTCTCTTCACCACCTCCCAGAAGGATAATCCTTAAATTAACATTTCTCCTTGAAGTCAGGGTGGAGACTCCCTGATTTAAAGCTTGGTGCCCAGGAAAGACAGCAGGCCACAAACCTGTTTCCATTCTCAGATACATTTTTTGCACTCCAGTCACCAAAATAACCCTTGTCATGTTCTAATGAGCTGGGTTACATCTGGATGGATCAGCACACACAAGTTCACATTTTCATTACAACTGTGAGAAAGGCATTTCCTTGAGGGAAAGAAGCCCAGTCTCAGTGGCTGTATCTTAAGCATCATTCTGCTTTTCCATCACCTGAGGATTTGAGCAGCAGCTCTGCCTCCCTGAAATATTAACATGAACACAGATCTGAAAGTATATTTTTATATTTAGAGGCATTGATTCTAATACAATTTCTCTACAAATTAAAACTCTTCTTGAAAAAGATTAAACTGTCAGTGATAACATCTAGGTTCTCGTTACGTCTGAGAGGAATAAATGCTGAAGTTACAGAATTGTCTGGAGGCTTAGAAAGCAAGAGTGGGAATTAACGATATGAGAGAGAATGGATAAAAGTATTGGATAACACTTTTTTTTTTTGAATTGCAGGAAGTGGAATGAGTTGATTTAAGAGGTTTTATGCCCAAAAAGAACACCCATTTAGCCTGACCTGCTGTATAACACAAAATACAGCTTTAAGAGAAATCTCTACCCAGTGACTGGTGGTTGCTCCACGGCTTGTTTTTAATAAGATATCAAATATTGATTTAAAGATACTGAGCAATAGACAGTGTATTGGTTTCCTTGGTTAGCCATCCCTATTAAAAATATATATTATTTCCAGTTCACTGACTTCACCGTGAGCTCCCGGGTTCCCGCTATGCTTTTGTTTGCTGGATTAAAGAACTATCTACCGTCAGGTTTCCACCCAAGACCCTGATGAAATTGCTTCAGCCTGCTCCGTAGTAAATGAAATCGGTTTATTTCCATTCATTTCTCACTGTAAGATATATTTTTCAGACCATGAATCATTCATGGAAATCTACTCCCAAGTTTCCTTAATTTTCAACAATGCTTTTAGCGCTTCCACACCCAACCTGGCTGCATTATCGCTGCAGCAGTCTCATCAGTGCTGCATTCAGGGACAATATTGTTTCTCTAGTCCTACTCATAGCTACGTAAAGATTCTCTCTGTTTATTTTTACCCCTCTGTCCTCACAGCATTAAATCAGAGGTAAACATTAGTTATTAACCATGGGCAAACCCCTTCCTTGCAGACATTGTCTTCCAGAAGGTACCTGCTGTGTTGTATACCTGTGACTATATCCTGCACTTTGGGATGTCTCACAATGCATTTGAATTCCCTGGGGATGTTTGTGCCCAGCACAGTCAGATTCTGAAGCTATCCTTGTGCCCTTTGTTGTTGGCTGCCATTCTGCCTTTGTGATATCTGCCTGTTTTAGTAAGGATTCGTTATTTTTTTACATATTGTAGAGAATACATGCTACATATGAGTGGCCAGAGGAGCGATCCTCATTGGAAGCAGCTGGAAAATGTCATCAGCTTTTGGGTGATCTAAAAACTGCTGTAGTATGATTTTGCATCACACTATTGTGGCCAGCAGGTCAAAGGAGATGATCCTCGCCCTCTACTCTGCCCTGGTCAGGCCCCACCTGGAATATTGTGTTCAGTTCTGGGCTCCTTGGTATAAAAAAGACAGGGATGTCCTGAAAAGAGTCCGGAGGAGGCTACGAAGATGATTAAGGGCCTGGAGCATCTCCCCTGTGAGGAAAGGCTGAGTGAGCTGGGACTGTTCAGCCTAGAGAAAGACTAAGGGGAACCCTATTAATGTTTCTAAATATCTTAAGTATGGGATGCAGGGGGAAATGGCCAGCCCCTTTTCAGTGGTCTGTGGAGACAGGACAAGGGGCAATGGCTGCAAGTTAGAGCATAGAAAGTTCCACACCAACATGTGGAAGAACTTTTACACAGTGAGGGTGACAGAGCCCTGGGACAGGCTGCCCAGGGAGGTTGTGGAGTCTCCTTCTCTGGAGATACTCAAGACTCGTCTGGATGCCTATCTTTGCAATATGAGCTGGGGAGCTGCTTTGGCAGGGGGGGTGGACCCAATGATCTCTTGAGGTCTCTTCAACCCTGTGATTCTATGATTTTTAAAAGAAAACACGACTTTGATACTGAGGCAAATATTTAACAGAATTCCTATTCTGTTATGTCAACGCAGTTATCTTAATTAACTAGACCCGAAATCTCTGGGAGTCTATTCCACAAGACCTGTTTTCCGTGAAATTGTGTTACTTGCTTTTCCTGATTATTTCCTCTAACAGAGTTACGGATCAGTCCTGTCTTGTGAGTTAAGGAGATTCAGTTTGCTGCGTTCCGGAAGCTTCGTGGATAGGGACCGAGGCAGCAGATAACTTGATCTGTAATGAAGCCAGCAGGTTAATCTCATTTTTTCGGTCTATTCACCAGGCAGTGCTGTCTCATCGCCACCGCAGTAAATGCAGAACGTGCAGATCAATACTGCCAATGGGTGATTAGCGATTTGCAAACTCCAGTGAGTGAATTCATCCAACCCAAGGTTTGAAGTTGGAGAAGAAAGTAGAGGAGGAGTGAGTGAGTGGGCTGAAATAAAGGAAACGGGTATTTCCTCTCAAGTGCAATGTTAAGCGTTGTAGAGCTCTGTTAAGCAAGACGATGGCAGAGATTTGTACTCCTTTCACTGTGATTACAGAAAATAATATTTTTTTCTGAAATCACTAACATCAAATGTGCTTTTCCCTTACCTCTCTTGATCTTCTTTTTTTTTCCTCCTGCTGTTGACCTGCTGGAGGGTAAAAACGTATACATTTATGCAGGTAAGATTCTTATCGTTATTCTTGAGGCCACATTTTCCTCTGGTTCATGCACATGAATTCTGAGGTGTGCTTGTCTCCTCTTCAGTATCAGTTTCAGGCAGAAACTCCCTGGCTTCTGTCAGTACATCCCAGATGCATAAAAGACCATTTGGGGGTTCTGCCTGTGAAAGCAACTCTGAATAAATGCCTTCAGCTTGCTTGGAGAGCCTGTGTACCACTGAAGGTGGCAGCTGAAGGAGCTGTAATTGTATGGTATTAAAACTGCATTAAAAACAAGCAACTGAAATATGAAAAATGACCAGATAATTGCTGCAAAAGTCTAAAACACATTCTTCATCAACAAATGTGATCCGACCCCTGAAAGTCGGTGTGACTGTGCGCTTAAAGGCGCTGTCTGAAAATCCATGCTAGGGAAAGGCTGTCTTTGGAGTTTGCTTCAATAAAGTCCAAAAGCAGCTTTCTTGACTGCATCTTATGTTCCTGAGTTAGGCATGTGTCTTCCCTAATTAAAACTTAATGGGAGAGAAGTAACCGCCGCAGTGCAAGAGCAGGGTGTGAGAGCTGTTGTGCAAGGCTGAGCTGTCCTCTGCTCAGCAGCGTGTTACATGAAAGCTGGAGAGCTGGTTTCCTGCTGAGAAACACTAGAAAACTAGAATTTCTCCTCATTCATAATTTTCATTCATAAAGGGACTGCAGTTTGTGTTGACAAACAAGGAAAGCGATGGTAAAAGTCAACGCCTGAATTTTATACAGCAGGAAGTGCTGTGGTGTGAGTGAGGTTTTGTGGGGTCTTATTAGTTTATAGGTCGACCTGGCAGTCGTAATTCTGGGAAAACTTGGCAGTAAAATTTTAAATCGTTGCCCCTTTGCATCCCTCTGCAAAATGTGCTTGTTCCTCTCCAGTCCATTAGCATGGCCAAGCAAAACTGGGGAAATAAAATCAAACAGGAGACAGGATAGTTGTAGTTCAGACCATTAAGTCGCACGCTGATGTTCAAACAGTTGTGTGCCTGCTGAATGTATTTCAAGGTAGATTCAAACGGGTTTGGGCTCCAGCTTGTAGCGGTCTAAGCTTGAATAAAGATGATGTGTTGTTGGAGATGGATGGATAGAAGGCAGGTTTAGCATATTGGTAGAGTCATTTTGCTAATGGGCCGGTGATCCCAGCGTGATGTTCCTAGATGTTTCCCCTGCCATTGGGTCACATTGTGTTTAAGAAAATGATTAGTAGTTGAAGCTTTGCCAGCAACCAAGATGTATTTTCCCCCAGTGGAAGCCAAAAAAGTGTGTTTAAGCAGACGCCTGTGCTGATACAAGTGCCCTGCGTGAGGACACGGGGTGTGAATGCTGGGGGATGTAGCTTATGTCACCCACAGAGCTGCAGCATAGATCGAGATGCCTGCCCTTGTCCAGAAATGGTTTTCTCTTTTTCATGGGAGTAGAAGGGTTTAAACTGAAACTTTTCTCCATAGACAAGGCTCAGGTGGATCCTTTGTGCCATCTACACGGTGTGGATGGCAGCTCCTCCTCTCCCTTCTGCTCCATCTTAGCTGGACAGGTCACAGCTTGGAATTCCCTTTCTCAGCCCAAGAATTTATTCCCATATGGAGACTTTCCGGGTGTCATCAGTATGATGGGTAAAGCAAAACCAAGTTACCAGCTCTGACTTTCTCAGGCCATATGTAAGTAGTGAGAGGTATTGATTTAGTTTTTATGTGATGTAGTTTATAAATATGCATGAGGATTTAGGGTTATTTAACTGTGCTTTTTAATTCTCCTTGCATTGCTGACTCTTCTAGTCAAGGGTTTCTTTGTATGCACAGCAAGCTGCTCCGTGACAGCCCTGTTCTCACTGCCTGGGACCTCTCTAATGTTTGTTAATCCCAAATCTGTAGACACTTTTAATGTTCAAGGAATAAAAGGACACAAAGTGACACCTTTCTGCATGGGGACCAAGGGAGCAGAATCCAGCTCCCTGAGGATCTGGGTAAGGAAACCTGCTAGGGAGGAGGACGGAGTTGGAGGAGACCTTTTCCCCTTTTCCCAGAAAATGGCAAAGAGCTCTTTTCATCAGGGATCCTACAACTTCCTTAAATAAAGAAAGTAACCTGATCAAATGGTGGAAAGGGAAGGAAAATCAAACATTTGCCTATTTGCCCTGAGGAGCTGAGAGCGAATGTAGCCTCTGAATCGATAGTTGGATGTTTTAGATACTCAGGTCTCTTACTTGAGAAAGAGCAAAGCAAACAGAAGAGAGTTCTGCATATTCAACATACCTCAGCGAAATTGCAGTGACTCTTCCTGGTGAATAATGCAGGTAGCTACGTGGGTAATTAAGAGAGGTGTGTACATTCAGTGCGTTTTTCTGAGACATCAGAAGCTCCCTATTTGTTCTTTCACTTCTTCCTCTACCAAATTGCCTATTACTGGAGACATTTCCTCTGGGTACCTGGTTGGACGTTCAGGGTGTTGTTGAGGAAGATGAGCTCTCTCCCCAAGTGCTGGCTGCGTCAAGAGAGACACCATGTCACTGAGAAGTGACTGTGACAAAAAGAACAACTCTTGCCAATTCTCCTCTAACTCTTCTCCCCCTTGGTATGTAGCAGGGACACATTTTCCTCATTTTTATCTTCTGCTTGGCTCTGCTGCAGCCAAGACTGAGGGTGCACATTCATTCACTGAAAGGCAGCAGAGCTCTTTGGGGTTTCTTTGTACCCTGCCACCTCAGTTATACATGAAAGGATGTGTAATAGTACTTTTATACCCATTAAGTTACAAGTCCTGGTGTACTTGAAGCCTATAGGAAGATTCACCACTGCTGTCAATGCCGTGGTGTTTGACCTCAGCTGCCAGCCTATGCAGTGTGTTGGCTATACAAATAAGTGACAGCTCTTCTTGTCATTTACTTTTCAGGCTTGGATGTGCTCAGTTGAACTTTGATGCTTCTGCCATTGGGTCATGAAGGCAGTGGCTTTTAACATGACTTTTAATTATTCGTGTTTCTTTTTATATACGGTACGGTCTAAAAAAGAAACCCAAAAGCCCTAGAGGTTTTTGCTCTTTGCTAATTAGATATATTGACTAGAAAAATCTTAACTACATTGTGGTTTTGCTTTCTTTTATAAAGTTTGGAAGAAGAGACCTGTGGTGTCGTCCTTCCCCCTGACTCTTCCCTCCTGTTTGCATCCAGAGGGTCCCAGGCTAGCCCAGCCGACCTGTGCTGCTTTCCTCCCTCTGGCAATCTCCCCTTGAGACCCCACCTGAATTCATTCCAAAGGAGGGCTTTACAGGGAAACACAGCATCACAGCAAAGTAAAGATTTATAGAGCATTTTGGGGATGGAAAGCTTTGAGTGGCTGAACATCTGAATTGGAGTAAACACTACAGAAAACCTCACATTAGGTATCTTCTCTCTGGTTTATTTGTGCTGTACCTGTAGGTGCATGTTCATGCGGAATAAGGAAATGGAGTAGTAGTTAATTATTTTTTTTATTAAACTTTGTGTGCTTCTCTTGCAAAGCCAGGTTTGGTCTGAGACTTCTTAATCGTATTCTTAACCCAAGGTGACTTCATTTATATGGGAAAGTTGATAAAATGGGGTTTTTTTGAAACTCTGATCAGTGAGAGCCAGCATTTCTCACCACAAAGTTAAATCTTATCTCTGAAAAAGAATTCTTATAACTCCAACTCTAAGCTCTCCGGGGCTGTTTTCACAACCTATATGCTTTTTATTTTCAGTGACTTTATCAGAGTTTTTTGAACCATCACTGGTCTCCTCTGTGAGCTACCGGAGTGTAAATAATAGCAACTTTTAATGGACTTTGTTTGCTGGAAAGGCAGGAATCCTTGACTTGAAAAACCTAGTGTCGAAACCCTGGAATTCAAATCTCTGGGTGGCAACAAACCCTCCTGGAGCAGACTGTGATTTTCTTCCATTTCGGTAAAAGGAAGAGCAGCAATTGAAAAGGACAGTGAACATTTGAATGCATTTTTTCTTCTGGAATATCCCGACTCAGTGCCATCCCATGTCTTGCTGTCCTGACTCTTAACCTTCTTGTCACGTTTGTTTGCATCCCAGACCTCATTTGAATGCCTCACTCGATGCAAATTATAGTCCTGCATCCTCCAGGGGATAATGCATTTGAAAGTGGGTATAGAGAAATATCCCCTTTTCCAAAGTGTGCCTGAAGGGCCTCAGCACCACTGGTGAGACATTTTATTCTATTACTCTTATTGCAGCAGTACCCAAAATGTGTTCCATGTTGTACCAAAAGATATGGTCTGGTGTTAGAGCAGTGTGATTATGGTGATTAGAGCTTTTTTTGTCTGCGATACCTCCTAGCTCCAGCCGACTCTCTGTCTCGTTGCTAATTTGCTGTAGATGCTGTGGTAAAAGAGGGCCATAGGGAAGAATATCAATGAGTACATGTAGTGTGGCAGATCAGCTCAGGAAGGGGAAGAAAAAGCCCTGGAGAAGTCTCTGTGGGAGCAGCAGCTGGTGTAAGTGTTGGAGGTGGCATTACTGATGGAGTGGGTATGGCAACATGGGATTACTTGTGTCATTGCATGTGAGGATCAGACATCTGTTGTGCTGGTGGGAACTAGAGAGGAGGTACTGGGGATGAAGAGGCATAGCTTGGACTAACCCAGGTTATTATTGGTGAGGCCCTGGCACAGGTTGCCCAGGGAAGTTGTGGATGCCTTATCCCTGGCAGTGTTCAAGGCCAGATTGGATGGGGCTTTGGGCAACCTGGGCTGGTGGGAGGTGTCCTTGCCCATAGCAGGGAGCTTGGAACAAGATGATCTCTAAGGACCCTTTCAACCCAAACCAGTCCGTGATTCTGTCTTCACCTTTGCTGTTCTGGCAATGACTGACATGGGTGTTGAGGAGGGTGTAGAAGAAGGGTAACCTGAAGCAAGGTGCATGGACAAAAGGTCACATCGCTGGGGCAGGGAGACAGGTTATTCTGCTTGGGGGAATTAGCAGCAGGAGTTGGGCTAATATCTGGCTAAGAGAAGGATGAAAAGGTTGCCCAAGCAAATTTCCCCTGCCAGGTTGTAATGCAGGTGTGCACACAAAGATGGTGGAGGGAAATGTGGGAAAGAAGGTAGGAAACCGGCACAAGGCCTGGTGGGGACAAGTAAGCCTTTGCCCAACATCTGGCACCTTCTGCGTATCCCTTCCCCAACTGTTCCTGATTTCAAGTGCATGCATTCTGGCAAAGCTACGCGGAGCAGGTGGTTGCTGTTGCCTATTTGTCAGCTTGCTTTGTCTCGTCTTTGCAATCCATTTTTGTTAATACAACTCCTGTTCCAAGGGCTTTAAAGATCCCTTGGTGTAGTTATCTTCTGTGACAGAGGGAGCCGGGGCTGGTGAGCATGCTGGCTTTGTGCTCTGGGTACAGAGGGAATTTGTTGGGATGCAGTTTACTTTGGGTTTTACTCTAATCACTTTAACAAGCCTGAGCAAAGAAACAAAAAGAACAAAACCAAGAAACAGAATTTCCATTAAAATGGCATTTCCTGAGGTAGGATTAAGCTTTCTGAGGCTGCCTTGTACTGGGTGCAGAAATGCCTGCTGCATCCTGTAGGAGAGTTGAGTAATCATGGGTTTAGGGTTTTTTATTAAAAAAAAAGCTGTTAAAATAAAATAAAGGCAGACCAGGAGAAGGTGCTCACCTGGCCAGCCAGTTAATAAGCTACTGAATCAAGAGCTGTAGCTGTTGGGAACCTCGCGTGTGCCTTTCAGGTGATAAATTCCAGTATTACCTTCCCGCTGTTGTTTTGTTCTCCATCTTTGAGTAAAATTTCCAACGGGTATTGATGCGGAACTAACAGCAGACAATTCTTGACGTAAATGCTATGCCATTAACTGTAAGCTGAAGATAAATGCGTTCTGAGATGACTTGTAATGATTTGTGACTTCTCTGCTTTCATAATTCAGGAGAAGCAACAGGGTATTTATTAGCTGTGTGCAGAGCCCGTGTGTGCGTGTGGGGCTGTGTTTACTCACAAATGCCACATGTTTTTGGAAAAGCAAACCTGTCATTCCAGAAACATGAAGCCCCTGCAAACAGAGTGCGTTTCTGCTGCGGCTTCATCTGTGTAAAGGATCTGCGGTCAGGAGCAGTCACTGAATCCCAGGAATAAGCTTGTGGGTCCCTGGAAGCAGCATCAGCTCTTCTGGCAGTGCACACGTCAGAAAGGTGGATGGATTTTACAGGAGTTCTGTAGCTGGAGAGTTACAGAGCACAAGTCTGGCCAGAGGGCTTTGGGGAGCACTTCATCATAAAACAAAGACAGGCAGCAGTCATGGGTGGGACAGAGTAATCAGCATCCTGTGGTAGAGCTGGTTTTATTTTAGAACCAGCGATATCAGACATTTCACCCTCCTTTGTTCTTTCTCACCACCGTTTGCTCACACCCCCACCTGGGCACTGCTGTGCCTTGGGGTCAGTGTCCCTTCCCTGAGGGGAGATGGCTGCTGCTGCGGGAAGGTTGAGCAGAAGGTCCTGTCTGCTGGTGGGCTCCAGGCACAGTCCTTACAGGCCAAGGTGCCTGGGCATCTCCTGGTCTTCATCCTTGTGTGTGTGTCTGTTCTCTAGGGTCTTCCTCCACTTTTCTCCATCTTTCCTCCAGCCAGGATCATAATCATCATCTTTGCAGACCCTCTTCTTCCTAGGACCACTTCTGTCTTGAAGAATCCCTCTTTTCAGCATCACCTTTCTTGCTGGAACTCCAGGCCCCTGTTTTTTTCCCATCTAATTAGTCTAAATCATCCATCAGCTTCTGATCAGCCTCCTAAGCAGTGAGTCTGTCTCACATCTCTCTATCTTTGGAGGATTCACTTTTGTTTTAGTCCAGGCCTTGCTTCCAGTGAACAAGTGGCATCTTCTGCTTGAGAGTTCAAAAATTTCAATTTCAGACATTCACCACATGCATATACCCAATTACCTGCCGTGTGTTAGTATTCACAGTTGAAGCTACTTTTTTTGCCTACAAGAGGTAGCAAATGGAAGCGTTCCCTAGCCAGTTGGATGCTTTTCAAATGCTTCCGTTCTACCACCCCTCCAGTTGATGCTTTGTTTTATATCTGTAGTTAGGAAACTTTCCCATCTGTCTCCTGTGGATAGATGGGCTCTTTATTTCAGATGTTCTACCAAGGTATCTACTGACCCTTTTTTTTTTTTTTTTTAAAGCTGATACAATCTACTAAGCTCCTTAGATTGCTTCTATTTAACTTCCCTGGTGTTGAATAACGCATCCCAGTCTGGAAACCTTGGGAGATTTTTCTCTTCAGAAGTCAGCATGGAAACAAATCCCTTAGCTAAAAAAGCAGCAGTGTGTATCGGTTGCGTTTGGGTGGCGCTCGCTGTGTGCGAGCATCGCACAAAGAAGAAACGGTCCTTTCCTTGAAGAGCTTCCAATCGTCAGCCTTTTCTCAGCAGGGGCAAGCACAATCTGTTGCGTTGCAAGCGAGCAGCGATTAAGCTCAGCTGTCCATATGCTCTGCCAGAATTTATTGTGCTGCTCGGAAATCACAATCTTTTAAGGTTGATAGACATTGAGACTAGGAAAAAAAAATAAAGCACTTAAGTGCGTGTCAGCCTTCTCTCTGGGTTTTGACAACTTTGCTTTCAAACACATTAAACAGGAGGAGCTTATGAGGATGTGAAATCGGTTGAAAATCCTTGACAGTGCTTGCTGACTTTGTATCCTGACAGTCATTGCCTCCTTGGGACGTGTGAACTTCTTTAATTTCATTAGTGATGTTAGATAAACGTATTCACAACAGTTGGGACTATTCCCTTTGCTACCGGTTCTACCTTCTGATTAGAAATACCTGCGGTAGATGAATAGATCTTAAATGGAGTTGTTAAATGCTGAATGTTTCGTCAAGTGTAAAGTAGTCCACATGGTTTTAAGTACTTTATTCTTACCTATGGGCTTGTGAAAGTGAGTCGAGTAGGGAGGAAAGCTTTTGTAGCTTCTGGAGAAAGACATCCCTGAATTGGGACCGTGCGGTTTTCAAACAACCAGGAGGAGAGATGCCAGAATAAGTTCATCCCTTTTCAAGGTGCTGTCACCAGCAGCTTTCATTGTTCTTCTAAACAACTCCTCTTCTAAAGGAAAAGTTTCTGTTTTGCAGAGATTAAAGCAATCCTGTCTTCATTCACTGCGCCGTCACTTGACTGATTCTTCCCTAATGGGGAGATTACTTAGGAAGCTTCTGAGCTGTAATTTCAACATGTAGACCAACAGACCGGCTGTTTGCCGATAATATCGTTTTTTAAAATGACACACAGCATCAGCACAATTAGCTCCTTAGGGTGGGTTTTTTTCAGGCTGGGAAGTGGAAGTAGGAAGGGAGGCAACAGCATCAGACTTGAGCTTGCACCTCTGTTCTCGATGGCAAATTGGCCCTGTTACAAATTCTCTTTTTCCCTAGTCTTCTGTCAGGAGGTTTATTGCCAGCCAGAGTCTCACTAGTTCTGCCACAGCCCAGTGTGTGCTTAGAACATATTGTGTTAAGACAATATTTGTGTGTTGCATCTGCTGTGGCTGTTTGACGTAGTGATCGGGACAGAAGTGGTGGGATGGTTCTTCTCAGTGGTCTGTGAGAGGCTTTCCCTTGTGCTTACCCTGCGGTGTGTGTCTGAAGGCTGAGGATAATGCATCAAAACAACACTGTTTCGCAAATTTTAGAACATTTTAACATATGGAATCAACAAATTGCCTCTGTAAAATGTCCTGTGCCCTTCTGAGAGAGCACAGACATGGTTTTGCTGCCTTAAGCACAAGATCAGCTAGTTAGCATCCTGCTTTCCAGGAATGAATAATTCACTGTACTACTAAGTGTCAACTAGACTTGGTTGCAATCAATCAAGGTATTTATTGCTTCCTCCTAAATTGAAGCTCTGTGTACATTTTTCTGACAAATCTGAATTACTGGCTCAATGTTATTTCTTGAAAGAAGAATCAATGAACGCCAGCAGTTCTCTAGTTCAAGTTATTTACTCTTCAGCATCTCTACAATTTCAGGTTTTTGAAATGTTGGGAAAAAGAGGGGTAAAGAGGGGCTGCTGCTGAGAAACGAGCAGTACTGTATCACCTTCATTCTCTGAGACACTGGCCATGACGTGCTGATAAGCAAAACGAGCTATCCAAGTTACCTGCTGAATGAACCAGGGTGGCTTTCCAACAAAGGGTCTGTCTGTAGGCCATACATGGTTCACATCCCCCACATGTCTCCTATTTCCATATAAAGGCACCATGTGCTTATGTGGATTTGGTGGATTCTCATATCCAGGCCAGGTTTTGAAACCTGAAGCACACTTCTCATGCATACCATTTGTTGTACGATGCTTTTTAACTCCTCTTAAGCAATACCTCCTTGCACGTGTTGGATCAGCACAGAAGCAGCATCTGGGGCTGCTCCTTGGCAGTTGTTCTGGGAGTCACAGCTCCTGTTTGAAGAGCATGGCCAGCATTTCTGTACCACACCCTTCAAATGCCAATGCTTGGTCTTCCTCATCAGTGGCTCTAGGTCAGAAACTATTTTCTAAGTGGACAAATCTGGATTAGGTCTTCTCCCAGTGCCCAAAACCCCATTTTCCAGGCTTCTGTCGCAGAATTGAAAGGACATACTTCTGATCAGTAAGACTTATGTATTGTGGGGGAAGAGCAGTTGACAGAGAACCCAGCAACTGACGTTTTCCAGAGCTAAAGGGATTCTAGGAGGAGGTTATCATACTGGTTTCTTACTAGCAGTAGGGTTTCATTTCCTTCCATGCCAGTGAGATTTTAATGGGGTTTTCTTGTCTGTTATACTCAGCAGTTTCAAGCCATGATTCTTCCTGTAGCCAACCTAAGTCACTCCCAACCTCCAGAAATTTGGAAGAGCACTCCAAACGACTGAAGCTGTGGTACCTTCTTGGCTGTCTGGTATATACACATCAGACCCAGCCCTTTCATTAGAAACTGGCTCAGGGCTACAACATTTCTATGGAAAGCATCCTGTATTTATTTGAATGTCCATAGGATGTCAGTAAGCTTCTCAGAGACTTGAGCAACACTGCTTGGTGCAACTGTACGGTCCGTTGGTGAGGAGGGACATCTCTGAAGACATGTTTTCTTTTCATTTCTGGCACAGTGCTGCTAAGGAGCCTCAAACTGCATCTCTCCATATCTCTGCACCCCTTGCATAACACATCTTCAGGCTTTGTTGTCTGGTTTTTGGGCTTTAGGTGGTAGGTTCAGGTTTCCCAGAGGGGCTGAGGAGTCTCCTTTTTTGGAGATATCCACAACCTGCCTGGACACAATCCTTTAGGATTGTGCTTTAGGTGATGCTGCTTTAGCAGGGGTTGGACTAGATGATCTCCAGAGGTCCCTCTATGTGATTCTTTGGGGATTTGCACGCTGGGATCCCTGTCTCACTTGGTTTCTGTGGGCATTACTATAATCTAAACTGGCAGCACTAATATTTTAGCTGTAGGGAGAAATATGCTGGTTCGATGTGCATTGTGTATAATAGAGAGAAAGCTACTGCCCCTGGCCCAAAAGCATGAGTAGCATAGCAAATACATTAGTGATCTCCCAGAAATGTTCAATGAGATGGATTCTACCACAGCCTTCAGATCATGATGGGGTTTTTAAGAGCTTCACCTGTCTCAGTGTGTCTCAGGAGCCCTGAAAATAAGGCTGAGTCCTAGGGCTGAGTTTTAGAGCATGGCTTTTCAAGGAGGAGGATGTTATAAAAGGAGAGGATAAATGGGCTGAAAGAGCAAGAACCAAAGCACTGCAGCTTCATGGCAGGGCTTTAGAGAATGGCCAGAGAGATGTAAATAAACTGCAAAGTAAACCAGACTGGTGCTGCATGGGTTAAAGCAGTCCTGGCAGGAAGGTAGCATGGCTCTCCAGTTTGCATAGCTTTCCTCTACACTGGGATCCTTCTGCTCTCTCGTGCCTCTGCGCGAGCGTCTGCAGCGATGGCACGGTGTGAAAGCACAGGTGATCTCTGTGCTACATGCTCGAGCCAACGTGGTGATGGCAGCCAGGCCAAGGAAGTGTGATCTCTGCCTGACCTTGGTGCTGCAGCCAGCGAGGGGGATGAGGCCAGAGCTGCCCTTCATGGCGTGTCAGAAGTGCCATGGTACCGGGCTGCGCAGGGAGAAGTGGTCTGTGCACGGAGAAGCAGTCTGCGTGGCTCTGATTTTTAGAGCATCCTTTTGCCAGCCAGCATAAACCCAATTGCAAACTTTGGGGTTGAGGCTGTTCCCTTGAAAGGCAAACAGGAGAGTGAGGCATGCCCTGACCTGCCTGGAAGAGTCCTGAAGTGCAAATAGCACGAGAGGTTGGATAGCTGGGTGCAGAAGCAGGTTTGTAAATGCCAGTGTCTTACTGGGGAGAGTATATCTAATAAGTTGGTGTTACAGCTGCCTCCATGTGCTCCCTCTGGTCAGCATTTCCCAGCTGCTGCATCATGTCTCAGTCCTTCAGTTCTCTCCTAAGTTTCTCCTGGCCAAGGCTGTCAGTGGGATTATTTCTTCTCTTGTTCCTACTGGCCTGTCAGGTCCAGGCTGTTTGTCCCGACCTCTCTGTTGAGATGGAGTCACGAAGCCCAGTTGCTGTGGGGCTGCTGGGTGGAGCTGCCCTCCCAGATGCTCCCATAGGTCTCCTGAGCATTCATCACCTGCCCAGTATGTGGCTGAATCTGTGAAGTCCATGAGCTCTGACTGCAGTGAACGCACACAGCTAGGCAGGGTACCCAAGGTTTCCATGCCTTAAGTTTCCCTGATCCCTGAAGTGAGCTCCTTGGGTCAGAGCAGCCCTTTGGAGGTTCCTGTGATAAGGGGTTCCTCCCACCCCATCTCTGCCTGGGACGTACAGATACAGATCTGATCTCCCTTTGTTTTTACCTTGGATTTACACTGTGAAATAATGACCCTGTCTTCCACCTGGGTGGACAGGTGTGGGTAAACTGGTTTCTCATGAAGAGCATCAGATTAGTTGCTCAAAGGGCAGATAGGAACAAACCTACCTCCTTTATTTTTTGGTCTGGGAAACACAGCAGTGAGAGCATCTGTTTGCTCCCAGGTACACTGATGCTTTCTGTGCCTGTCACACTGGAATCTAAGGTTTCCAGCTGTTCAGTTTCAAAGGATATGTTTGATAGTAGTTTCAAGAAGGCGTTAACCTTGTATTCACCAACACATGGACCCCATGCACTTGACCAAAAGTGCTTTTGGAGTTCACATCTTCTGTTCTAAAGCTCTAAATTGCACTTCCCCTTTGCCTGCCTAACCATCGGCATCCTGTCAGGCTCAGCTTTGGCAGCTTCTCCTTCGCAGCGGGGCCCATCTGCCCAGCATGGCTGGGGGAGCCAGCTGTCTGCTGGCAGAGGGGGAGCCAGCCTTGGGCACTACAGGGGAACTGTCAGCATCCCAACCCCTGCGCATTGTAGGCTGTGATGCTGGACCCAGACCTCAGCACTGCTTCTGGGCACCTGTGTTTCCGTGGGCAAGCACACCTCTTCCAGCTGCTGCCTGCTGCCCAGCTGACATCTAGAAAGTGAGGTTTTAAAAAGGGAGTTTCAGGGTAGTTCCCACAAGAGAGCACTGGAACAGCTCTGAGATATAGCAAGAATCATGTGTGAACATTGAAAGTGCCCAGTTGGTCCCTACCCGTGGTCCATCCAACCCAGAAACGCATCTTTGGCTTGCAGTGATTGAAGATGCTCTTCTAGGAGAGCCCACAAACCTGGCCATGCTCCCCAGCACTGTCCCAGCAGCTGGAGGCTGCACCCTTGCCTTCCCCTGGCAGGGTCCAGTGATGGAGCTCTTGTCCATGAATCTGTCTGACTGACTCATTTTTGAATCAGTTCTGGGTCTGCTGCCAGGCTCTGGGGTGGCAAGCTGTAGCAGTTGACTCCCTGCTGTGGGCAGAGGTGCTTTACAGCATATGGATGGAGTGTGTTCAATAGAAGATGTTTGGGAATGGGATCATCTGGGGTCTCCTACCAGCAGTGACCAGCAATTCAGGATAAAGTTGCTCAGGCTCTGCTCCAGTTTGCATTAAAAAACCCCCACATAAAGTCCTACCATGTCTTTAATGAAAATGAAATTATAAAACTGGGATAATACCAACCTCATGCTGCTCTTGAGGGTTAATTAATGTTTACAAAATCACTTTAGGTCCCAAGATTTAATTGAAGGAAAAATATTACCATACGAAATGCCTTTGTACACAGGCGGTGCTATGGGGCTTCAGCTGGGCAGAGTGCCCTGGAAGCCCGCATTAGCACATGCTTTACTACTTTTATGGTCGTGAGCCTTCCCCTAGTTTATATGGAAATGATCTCTCTGAAATCACAAATGTAACATCAGTGTTTTCCTCTCACTTTGAAAGAATATTAATTTGCTATCTTAGGACTTGACTGACTATTTAAAGTGCTATAAATACAGCTCACCTCTGAGGGGAACGTATCAAATGCAAGATGTGTTCCCTTGCTTGGGACGACTCCACCATTGGAGTCATATGGATGCTGCTGGCTCCTACAAGTGATAAATTAAGCTGGTACTGGGTGTCCTGCTATAGTTGAAGGGTGTATCTGTGTGTTCATTATAACCTCCTGATACCAAGAGATTTAAAATGCAGCTATAAAAGTTCATTTCTGGAGTTTACATTTAAGCATGGAGGGGTCAGCTGGGGAGCAGGCTCTGTCAGGTGGGGGTGTCTTGTGGGCTTTTTGGTTTGGAAAGAGAGTAGCAGGAGAAGGAGAAGCGATACTGGGTTTGGCTGACTTTAACTGTTGGAATAAAACATTATCACTCCCTCAGTGTCCCTTCTTCTGCTGTAACCTTTCTTGTATTTGCACAAAGAGCAGCAGAGTTCGGGTGGATTTGGGAGCTGGATCGGTTACTGGATCTGCTTCTGTTGTTTCTGCCATGCAGGGTGACTACGACCCCAGCAGAACCAAGGTGCTTCATTTCAGCATGAACCCAGCAAGCCTGGCCAAGCAACAGCGCAAGGAAGAGCAGCAGCAGCTCCAGGAGGAGTGTGAAAGGCTGCGGGAGCTGGTGAGGGTGCTTGAAGGAGGCGGCTCCATCCCTGAGAATCTGGAAGGAGTTGGGAGTTTTCAGTCACCACAAGAAATTGCAGGTAGGTTGCTGGCTTCTGGTCGTGAAGATGGGCTCGTTCATCCGTGCTGCTAAAGGAACTGACTGCAGAAACTGGTGAAGATGTTGTGGACAGCCTGCTTGATGGAAGAGTTGTAAGGAAGATGAAAGAAGCTGCGTTGATGTGGGAGAGAGTGAATGTGTGGTGGCAATTCTGTGGTAGTTCAGTTCAGGGGGTAGGTGGTAAGGATAAATAATAATAATCCACATCATTTGCTGATGATAAATGAAATACCAATATAACAGCCTTCATAGACTGGTGCTGCCGATGGAGAAAAGGAAATATTTCCTTCCTTTCAGGGCTGGTTTAGCCCTTGAGGTACTACAGACAGCAGGAAATAACTTTCATAGCTGCAGGGAAGCAAGTGGTTGAAATCTTTTCAGACCTGGCTTAAAACAAATTAATATTGTTTATCAGTGTATATGTGCCCCATTAATCACAGCTACATTCAATACTCCATGAAAATAGACTACATCTTTCACCGAGCTAAATACATTTCACAGACTCTGTGGCTCTCCTCCAGAGCAGTCTGTCTTCCCTTCACATACCTGAATGAGACTGTTTAGTACAGTAACCCCGAAGTCAACACCTCCAGACATGTTCTCAGACTCTGTAAATCAAGGTAAGGATATCAATAAAACGTGACCCATCACCTGCAACACTGTGAGGGGACCAGGCAGAGTCGAGTCACGCTGCAGAGCCCGAGAGATCTTAGCACTGTAACTCTCTAACATCTACCTTGCCCTCAAAGCATTTTTGTTAGAGAAGGGAAAAATAAAAGAGAGCTGAAAGTCCATGTGGAGCTAACCTGTTGTGCTCCAGCAGCACACGTGTGGACAGTGTCCTAAGGTCAGGATCTTCCCCTGGAGGAGGCTAAGAGGGCAGAGCCTTCCTCTAAGGCCATGTGTGCTGAACACTTGAGACCCACAAGATGACAGAGCCCTGATTTAAAGAAAATACACAGAAGAAAATACCTTCCACTGTTACAGCACCAAAACTCTCTGAAAGCAGCTTGCTTGCTTCCCCATTGCTCAAAGAACAGTGCTTTCCTACTGCTACCAGCATGTTTGCTTCTGCATCTCTTAGTGGATAGTGCTGCTATGTCGCCTTAAAAATCCGATGGTGAGAAGTGTGGATGGGGTGGTTTATAAAGTGAAGAGCTGCCTGGATGTCAGAGGTGCAGTGGCAGTTTGTCACTGTGAGTGGATGCTCTAACAAATGTGTAAGTGTTAAAGGCTTCCTGAATGTTTAAGGGAGGCTGCTTTTGCCTGGAGGAGCTTCCAGTCTAAGATCCTGGCGAGGCATAAGCTGTTCTTGGGGATAGTTCCTGCGTTGCAATTTGAATTGGAAATGTGCTGGATTTAAATGGCAGCAGATGCTGCTGCCCAGTGCCCTTGTCTGTTGTCGTGCTCCCGAGTAGCCCAGCACATCTCACGCTGAGATCTGTGCTGCTGACAGTGCCCCTCGAGCCCAGGGGGGAGAGTGCTGGGCAGGGGCAGAGAGGATGCAGAGGTGAGGTCAGTGCTGTGTCCCTGCTGCTGGTGGATGAACCTCTGGGGTGTCATCCACAGAAATTAGATCGTTTCTTCTGGGAGAACACGTTCCTCACGTGTGGCTCCTGTGATTTGTTATTGGTAATTATTATGCTGCTGCCTTTCACGCAGCTGCTCTTAGCTGTTTGTGAGGCACTTTTGTGAGGGGATGGTACCAGGTTTGTCTTTAGCTCATAAGGGATGTGTTTTTATAACTGGTTTCTGCCTTTGATTCTGACAGGAAAACAAACAGCTCACTGGGTTCCAGGGAGCTTCCAGCCTCATATATGTGATGCCTTTTTTCCCCCCTTTTGCCCCAGTCCCGTGCTGCATCATTCTGACTTCTGGTCACCAGCTCAAGTGGGAGAGAGCACCAGTTGCAGAGTCTAGCAGGGTGGGAAATACTTCAGTGTCATTTCCCACAACCACAGGAGGGCCCTTTGCATTCTCTGAGTGCCTGTTAAGTGCATATGGAAGTGGTTCATGTAAACAAAATGGGGAAAAGAGCTGTGAGTGAAGGATGGAGGAGCTCTGTGGAGCCTGTCTCTCAGGCCAGGGCATGTGTGTAGCAAGCCAGGTTATATGGAAAGATCTTGGGTTTTCTCTTGTGTCTTTATGTGCTTGTCTGCATCGCTGTTATGTATGAGGAATATTGCCATAGCTAGTCCTAAACCCTCCTTTCTGCCATGGGAGCCTTCAGCAGCATGGTCTGACAAAGAAGACTGCATACATTAGGATGTGCGGGAGATGCTGAAGATGTTGCAGCACTGCCTGCAAGGTTATCAGGTATCTGAGCTGGCTTTAAATTAACCAGATGAATGCCAGCTTTGGCCTCTTTGCTGGGGCAGGGCAGAGCTCTGGGTGGGTTAGGGGCCAGCTCATCAAGCTGCATCTGTTTTTGCATTGAGCGTGTCCTGCGTAGCTCCCGCAGCGTGGGTACAGCAGCTCTACCAGCAGTGGTTTAACAGCAGGGATTCGTGTGGCCAGAAAATTTCCACTGTCTCTCTCTGGATGAGAAATGGAAGATCTGGCTTTCACTCTTTTCTTGGGATCTCATCAGCTCTGCCCATGGAAACAGCTGCCATTCTCCTTCCATTTAAGTATCTTCTCAAGGTGTGAAATGGGGAGCATGTGGCAGAACCTCCCTCTCCTCAGTACGTCACTGTACAATTGCTGCCGTGGGGAGAGACATCCACTGTGCATAATTGAGGGAGCAGGTTTCAGTGAGGTTTGTGTACAAAAATAACAAGAATTAGATTTTTTTGTGCACTGCTATCTTTCAACCACAATACCAATATGTCTGTTTATCCATCTCACTCATAGGACACATATAAGAGGCAAATTCATCCCTCTGAGCTTTTCCGGGGGGAGGTCCCTCATGTCAGAGTTGAATGGGGTGAAGGGAGATGCAGAACAGAGCAGAAGTGTGGGTACAAACTGGGAAGACAACAAAGGTCATAAGCAAGTTTGCATTTTGCCTTTTGACAGGCAGAGTTAAGCATAAGATTTTATTGTCCTGTTTTGCCTTATACCCTGGACGGCTCATTGGCAGAGGTCAGGGATTTGGGTGGCCTCTTGCCAGTCAGGTTTGCTGCATTCAGCAAGCTTATGTGATCTGCAACAATTACACTTAAGGCTCAAAGAATTATAATTACCCCTACCCAAAAAAGGCATTGAGGACAATGATGTTGATGGTTTTGATAATAATGTATTGGCCATTATTAAATTCATTCATTGGGCTGGAGTACAGCACAGTTTTTTCTGATCATGGTTCCAACTCCTGGATAGGTAATAAGGAAATTATTACTGTGGACGTTAAAGCTCATTAAATGTGACTCTATTAAAAATCAAGGTTATGCTGGACTTTAAATCTCTTTGAGCAGAACCGCTGGAGGCTGCAGCACAGCCTGGCAACTTGCCACGGAGTTCAGTGGTCCTTTCCTCTCGTTTATGTTGTAATAGTCTCTGTTAAAATGGGTGCTGGGGCTGTTGCAAAGGTTTGAATGCTGTGAGCTACAGCAACACACCGTCCTTTTTCAAAGTAGGAGCTCACACGTGGGGCTGTGTGGTGTTAATGGGGCAGATCGGTGGCAGCCGCGTAGAGGGAATGGGCTTTGACTTGATGGGTGTTTTGTTTCTCTCCCGGTGCTGCCCGGGTCTGCGTTGTGTAAGAGGAGAGCGCACCAAGGTCAGGCTGCCATCTGGGGTGATGCTCCGAGCCCTCCTGTCTCTGAAACAGGGATGCAGATTGTAACAGCTTTGGAAAGGTGGTACAGGGCATCACTGCCCAGACGTGGAATCCGTTCCAGCTCTGCATTGCTCTTTCCTGTACTCTTCGCACCAGTATCCCCACACACACACCTTTTTGTATCTTTCTGCATCTCCTGCATTGCTTTCCTTCAGCTCCATAGCTTTGTCTGTTTTAATCTGTTTCTCTCCAGGCCCTTTCTGTTTAGTTTTTCCTTTTTTGCCCCATCTGGTCCTGGGGGCCCTCTTGAATTCTTTTCTTTTCTGGGCCTCCTGAGATGTCCAGTCTTGTGGGCAAACAGGGAGGTGGCAGCTAATGGGGAGCCGACAGAAGTGTAACGACTCGTGTACCCTAGCCAAGTGTATGTAAGTGTGAGAATGTTTCAGATGCAGATTATTTTGTGCTCTTACCTTAAAAAGGGTGCATTGAAAGGTAGGTGTGGGATGACCCATGGAAGACTGCATCCTGGCAATACTGATTTTCCATGAGCTCTCATGATCTTTTGCTATCCCATAGGTGCAGTGAAGTGTTTCCTTCTTTCCTGCAGCCTCTTCTTGTGAGGAAGAGAAGTGATTTAATGTCCTTTCTGTTGAGAGGCAGGCTGGTGCCCCTACCCAGGAAGAGGATGGGGAAATCAACTCTGATTTCAACCATCTGTGGAGTCTTTTGGAAGTGAACTGTTTTCCTGAATGTAATCCCACCAAAAAGGGAAGCTGCTCATCCATCTCAGTGATTTCAGTGTCGTCTTTCTCCTGTCAGGGAACATAGGGCAAAGGGAGTCCTTTATGAAGGACCAGGGAATCTCACTCTAAGGCAAATGTTTGACCCTAAAGAAGTTGCTACATCTGGTGTTGAGCGGAGGCTGTCTCCAGCATCACTGCCGTGTCAGGGCCTCGTAAAAATGTAATTAATTGGAATTAAATTGGGTAATGAATTAATATTAAAATAATCTAATCTCACTGAAGTGACAAGTCAGAGATGGTAGAATTTGTCACTCTCCCAGCATGCTTGTGCTTCTGATGAATGTGTTTTTGAATACAGAAGGTGACAAAAAAGGAGCAGATGGAATTTAAAAGTTGCCTTTCTCCATCCCCAGTTAGCTGAGCTGCTGGTGCTTGGAAGCCGTGGTGCTTCCTACCATCTGTGTAGAGGAGATGCACACATGATGAGGGCTGCACCTGCAAACAAAACCTGAGCCCACCTGAGGAAGGATCTTTCTGTGACCTTAGCTGCTGGTGGGTGTGCAAGTGCTAACGCAGCATCCACATCTCGCTTTGTGCTGATAGTGCCAAGCGTCTCACTGCTCAGACAAGGTTGGACCAGGTGGGTGCTTAGAGGGCAGAGCTCCTTCGGTCATGCAATGCCTCCTCCGGAAGCAGAGGAAGGATTCCTTTAGGTGACACTTCACTTGGTGTTTTGCATGCCAATTCCCCTTCAGTTTGTACTCCGTAATTGCTTTCTTTCTAAAGAGACACACAGTGAAGGGGCAGGGCATTTGCTGTCTTCAAATCTTAAGGGACTTTTGGTAAGAGCAGGATGTTAGCCTCTGTGCCCTGCACAGATTTCAGGAGAGTAATTGCTTTCTGCATATCCCAGTTTCTTCTGAAGTTTATAAAGAGCTTCTCCTTGCCTCTGGTGTTCTGCTGTGTCCTGCTGAAGTTCTGTCCCCTTCCACTCCAGAGATGGACACATGTTCTGGATGGGGACAGAAGTCATTCCCTACTGCTACCTGCATCTGAAATGTGGCTCAGCTGTAATGTGCAAAACACAAATGATATGGAAAGTAGCACACAGAATGAGCGTAGCAGTCCTTGGGAGCTGCTTTGCCTGACCTGCGCAGAGCCTGCCTGCCTTCCTGTGCTGACCGTGGCTGAAGAGCTGTGCCTCCTTGGGGCAGTCCCTCACCTCTGTGCTAGTTATTATCATTATTGCCTTTACAATGCTAGTTTCTCTACTGCAAGACATTTAGACCGGTCTGGGACCTGAATAGTATATTAAGATCGGGAATAAGGCGGTAGTTTAAACAGAGCTTGCTTTGATTTCCTTCCTTAGCATCCATATCGCTTTGTCTCAGCTGAGCACTGGAGGCAGCAAGGTGGGGCTGCTAAATATACCTGCTTTCCTAAAGGGCTGCAGCCAGATTGGGACCTCCTGTGCTTCTGTACTGCCGGTGTCACAGCAGTCGGTGGGCAGAGCCTATAAAACCCCGTTGCGTTACAGTGATGCCGATAGATTTGGGCAGACTGGCCCCAGGAGGAACATACCTTGAAGCCTTCTAGTGTTCTGATTCAGCAACAGGGCAGCCTTTGATTGGAAGCACTCTGCGCTCCTGAAGTCAGTGCAGGCGCCTATAAAGAACCAGGTTTCCTGGCTGGAATGAAAGCAGAGTACCTCAAGAGGGCTAAAGAAACACTTCCAGCTTAAAGAAAAAATTGCTTTTATCATATATATAGCATTTGTCATCCAGCTAGATTCCTGAGTCTTTTTGGAGATAACACAGATATGAAGTCATGCAGCACGGAATGTATTGAAACCAGAGTGCCCTGTCTGTGGCAGCATGCCATGAGTCTGTTAAACAACCAGAGAGACTTGCCCCCGAGCACAGCTTAATCTGTGGGCTGTGAACAGCGGGGACATGAGCGGGCAGACAAGGGTTGCTGACCGAACAAAGCCCCAAGGATGCCCAAAGCCTGCAGCTTCTTGTGAAACCGTGATGGGAGGTGCCACTGAGACATTGCTGGGACTTTCAGACTCTGTCTGCTGTCCAGGGAGCCAGAGGTTTGCAGTAAATCCCATAACGTAGTTCTGTTGTAGCTACTGAATGTGTAAAACTTGGTGTCAGTCAAAGGTTACTACCCAGGCTCTGCTTAGCCTTCACAAAGAGTGAGAGAGCTGCTGGATTTCTTCCTGTTCCTCTTTTCCACCCAATTCACGTGTGGTGTTGCTGGAGGCCTCAGCATTTCTGCTTGGGTGAGAGGCAGCCTGTGAAGCTGTGTAATGCCTCCACCCAGCTCCAGTGACTCCTTCAAGGGTGAGTTTGTTTAAAAGCATCTCCTACCTTTTTGCTAGGCACCATGTAGAAGTTGGTTACAGAGTATTTGGGAGAGGCAGGACTCTTGCTCCAGAGAAAATAAAGTCACGTTACCAAGAAAGAAATAGGAAAATGAGTTGTGAGGGAGGAGGAAATGGAAAAGAAAATAAGGCAGTACATGTAGTGAGGGGAACTGAATTTCAGTGCTGAACTGTGAGAACATCTACAGCGGTTTCTGTAGTGATATGAGGAAGGAGGCTCCCAAGGGAAGGTCTCTGAGCTTAGAGATCCTGCCTAGAGTCTGGCTGTAATGGAAATGAGTAGCACTGCAGGAAAACACTGCTGCAGAGAAGGCTGCTTGTTTCCTAGGCCGATCCGTCTTCCTTATTGAGTACTGACGCAGTGAAGTCGTGGTGTTACGTCTGAGAAGGAAGAGGTCACCTTTGCTGAGGACGATGGGAAGGTTAGTGGTAGCTAATGCCATTACAGACAGGCAGACAGCAAGGTTAGAGGTGACGTCTGGGAGCAGAGATGTGTGGACAAACCTGGGCTGACAGGGAGTGTTCTGTCTCCTCCTGGCTTGCTCTGTATGTGGCTTTGGAGGAAAACTGGTGATAGAAACAATATTTTTAAGCCTGCTGACTTGGCTTCAAAATAGGAGACTTAAAAGACTGACTGCTTTAAAGTTCCCTGTCCATCAGTAGCTGAGTGAAACACAGAGTGACCATGAGGTAAAATTGTCCCTACTACCAGCTTTAGCCCCCAGAAGTAACTCTGGTCCTTCATTTATAACCAGGGAAAGTTCAGACCCTTTGCGAGAAGTCAGTGAGCAGCAGAAGGACCCCAAACCTTTCCCTCACCTGTTTTATCCCCCTCCCACCCCTCAAATCCTTATGAAACACCATCAGATTTGTACCGCTTGGAAACTGCCACATTGCAAATAGCATCCTTCATGGTCGTAGTTCTTCTACGTCCCTCTGGTTCTTCTATAGCCCTCTGTGTGTTGATTTCTTTACCAACCGGAGACAAACCAACACGTTGTTGACCTATTTATGTCTTGCTAAACTTTGACAGTTGTGTTTTCCTGCTTGTGTACGTGAACCAAGCTCTCCTTATTATTTAGTTGTTGTCTTCTTGGTGGATTTGTAGCAGTCAGGATGCTCCTGCTAGATGTCCCCAGTCCAACATTCATCCTGAATGGAAGGAAATGCAGTATTACCTCCGGCTGCCCTTTGGGTCCTGTGATATGAGCTGCCTCTTACAGCAGTTTGCATCATAGAGCAGCTTTTGATTAGGACCGATGTGCCGTGAGGCCTCTGGATACACACAATCGAAAATGCTCTTTCATTCATCAGCAGGATTGAGAAGAAAGGCTTGTGCTGATGTCTCAAATTCAGGCCGACACCGATTTCCCTGACATTAGAAAAAGTGTGGCAGAGAGCTCCGGCTGGGGAGAGCCTCAGATCTCTGCTCTGTGTCTTGTCAGCACATTGTTTCTCCTGGAAATTTGAGCTTGATGCCTTTGTGAGCAGTAAGAGTGTCATGGAAATCTAGTTGAGGAACTTTACAAGGTGTCAAGGTCACCAGGAATGACTTGAAAAGCCTTGTGCTGGCAAGGCGAACGTCCCCTTGATTGGGATGTTCGTTGGATCGGTTGGGATGTTCGTTAGATCGGTTGGGGTGTTCATTAGATCAGTTGGGATGTTCATTAGATTGGTTGGGATGTTCATTAGATTCAGGAAAGATGGCAAGAAAGGGACAATACTGAACTTATTTACACTTCTCTCACTATTATCCAGGGTGGTGGCATTCCTGGTATGGCAGGTTCATAACAGGGAAAAAAAATCCTAAATTTGCTGTTTTTTGTCTAGAGTCCTCATTTCAATTTCCAGATATGTATACGTGGCTGGGAGCTGAAATTGGGCTGCCTTCACAGAATAAATCGGGACTCCTTAACACTGAATCCCAGATGAGGTGGGATGAATGTGTAGAGATTGGGAAGTGAAGTACGTCTACTCCTTCCACATTTTAAAGGGGGAACAGGCAACTAAAATTCAGAAGATAACTTTTTTCAGGGGCTGTTTCTCTGCTTTACCCCCTGTCTCTGTGAGGAGCTTATTTCCTTGGGAAATACTGTTTTCCAGTTGCGTTCCCAATTTATCTTTTCACTTTACTCTGATTATTTAGGGGCTGTAAATGAAGCAAAATAAGGCTGGTTTCAATATTCCGGAGCAGCGGCTGTATTTAAGAAGTTTATATTTGATGAGTAAGTTGATGACATTGCGTTATGTGAATTTGATGTGCAAACTTGTCACTAAAGTGTAAACATAGTGACAGCAGGACCAGCAATTCCCAGCCTAATCAAGTAAGCCGAGTAACACATTCTTTGAGCTATAGAGTAATAGACACTGATTTGCATATTAAAATGAGAGAAGCTACACAGATCCAACAATTAAGTTGATATTTTAATTGCTTAAAAGTCAGGAGATTCAAAGTTATGTTTCCTGCATCAGTTCGTTTGTCACCCACATATATTTGTAGACTTTTCAATGACTTTATTTGGTATGAAACTAGTGTGGATTAAAATACATGAAACGTTACCCATGGAAGAAAGAAGAGGTTGGGATTTGCTGGCTTGGAAAGCAGAATATGAGAATTAAGAAATTTTTTTGTTCTTTTTAAAAATAATACAAACAAATTCCAGGTAATTTCTTACTTAGCATTCTGGTAGGCAAGTGGGGAGGGAAGGAGGGGGAAGGAGCTGCATTCAAATGCAATGGGAAAAAAATTCCCGTTGATCTCAATAGACCTTGAATTATATCCCTAACTTCTTGTTTTCTTTTTTTTTTAAGGAGTAAGCTTTATTTAATTGCAAATTCACACAAATGCACTGGTACTGCTAAGAATTGCATCGATATATGGATTCTGCCCTTGGTGTTTATGCTGGTTTCACAGTACTGATCCTGCATTCAGATAAGCACACACGTATACAGCTCCCCTTATCTCCCCACGCCGATGTTCTGATATATGAATGCTTGTTCCCTGTGTGCACAAAAACCTATTCACATGCCAAGCCTGACGAGGGGTTTTTTTTATATATAATCCTTCTTTGAATTAGACTACAAAAGGGATGTGTTTGAAAAGGTTAACTAATGGATATGCTTTTCTTCCTGATGAGGAGAAGAAAAATGGTGAAGTGCTGAAAAATGGTCAAGCAGAGTTTTGATCAGGCTTCTCTAATCAAATGTATTCTAGGCAGCGAGCAAGTAGGAGAAATGTTAATCCATAGTGGATTTATTTGGAATGGAGAACATTTATTTGGAAAGCAATCAGTGTATAAAAAGAGACACTTATAATTACTTTGCCATCTTAATCATGGCACTGACATCAGTACCATGATGTGATAACACTGTGATAGCCTTTTGAATGTGGCGCTGACATAAGAGTATCGACGGGAAGGGCAAGAAGCTTCTCTCAGCATCTTCACACCCATCAACCTGGTTTGACAAGGTCCAGGTACGCTGGGCAGCTTGTCCAGTGGTTACCAGGTGCGCAGTATTCAAAACAAAAAGGTGTCAGACCCTCTGGGTCATTTGGAAAAAGGTCAGCACCTTGCAATGCCCTCGGGAATCTGATGGCAGACGGCACAGCGATCAGAGTGCTGCTGTGACGAGCTCCCATCATATCGCGGGTCAGTAGGTGGATGTCAGCGCTCTGCCTGGCACTGGCTTTGGTGTACTCATCTCATGCTCCCAGTGTGATTCCGTGCCAAGGCAGCAAAGGCACGGGGTTAAATGCTAACAAGACTTAAGGCTCAGGGAAAGGCTGTGCCTGTCCATTGGGGATTTCTGAGGTTTGGCAGCAACCTGTTCTTCAGGCTAAACTTCAGCTACCGGCTGTGGTTTATGTGGTCAGAGCACCTGATGCAGTCTTCACTTGCTGTTTTGGTGTTTCTATGTTTTCTCCATTTCAGTGCCAGGTTATCCAGCTCCAGTTAGAGAGCAGTAAGTCAATTCATCCTTACACATAGCCAGCTCCAGGCGGAGAATCAGGCAGATGAAAAGCTGGGTGAAACCAGATTCACAAATTGCCTTTTCACTTTCCGGCTGTCTAAGTAGGTTCTCTCTGCATTAAGCAGGAGAGTCTTGATGCATCCTGTTGCAGTCCTGTAGCGTAGTGGGTTAATGAGTAGATATGCAACTTTGTAAAGTTACGTTCTGCGATGATCAGATACCATCCTATGTGTGCAGCAGAAGTATTTGAGTTAAATAGATCAGAGACTTCCACAAGGAAGGGCCAGAGGCAGCAGCAGCATCCACCTTCACTGGAGACAGTGGATGTGTCATCACAAATCTCACCGCTGGTGGCATCAAAGGCAATGCACAGATCTGAAGGGTTCAGCAAAGGATTTCTGAATAGACTGATAATGATGATGGTGTGCAATTCCCCTTTTAGACTGCCATATCGCGATGACTCCCCTGAAATGGGGCGGAATTTAGGCAAGAGGAAGTTTCTGTCTTGTTTTACAAAAGCGGTAAAAATAAATCTGAAGTTACAATGGGGGATGTTAGCTCTGAGTAACAGATGTGGGCTACAGGCGCTGGCATCACAGAAGTAACTCCTGGTCAGGTTGTTTCCAGGATAATGTCCCTTCCTCGGTACGTAGGCAGCGTAGCAATGCATTTGCAAGCTTCCCTCAGATGTATTTGGACTTCTGTGGTGCCAGATGGAGTATTGGGAATACTCTCTTCTGCCATGGGATCCTTCATGTTTTACAACCTGAAAAAGGTTGTAAAACAGGAGGAGGGGAGCATTACCCTGTGCTTCTGTTCTGGAGTGCCTAGGTGTTTTAAGCAGCATGTTCCCTTGTATGCAGTGTCTTCATCTTCCAGGTGATGTCCTAACCCGAATGGAAGAGATGCTTGTGGGGCTTGGGAACAGATTTAAAGCTAATGGCATGGTAATCAGAGCGGTTTGCTGTAGGTCCTAGGCTGCTGAGCTCAACAATTAGAAATAAATAAGGATAAAAATTAGAAGCACACATCTCCCCTGTATTGTAACCTGTTACTCACTGCCGTTCTCCTCTGCTGAAGGTGAAGTGAGCCAGGCTGCTCCATAAAACCCAGGCAAATGAGCAATTAGCAAGAGGTGCAGAAATAGCATTTGGGAAGGTATAAAGTTGCTCTGAGAGCTATAAAATGTCTCTCCTTGTTTTTTGCGTGGTTCAGAGTGGGAATGTTTGACGCGTAACAAAAGCTGACTAATTCTTTGTTGTTCCCCTTTAATGATCAGAATTCTGGGGAGGGCTGGCTGTCACGGGCAGGAGAAAGCGTTGCCATGAGAGTGAAGCTCTTTTTAATTAGAAAGTTCCTTGGCTGATTTACTTTCTAGTGGTTTGGAGCGCTGGCCGGTTTGAAGGTGTCAGCAAGCACTGACCAGCACGATGCAGTGTCGTCAGCGCAGGTTCTGTTTTGCTCTTCAGACATGAAGAGGTGAAGCCTGCTCCAACAAGGAGAGTCTGTGATGAGCAAAATTATAACCGCAGCCAGCCGTGCTAGCGACTTCACCATCTGCTGTCAAGTCTCCGGCTTGAATGCCAGCGCTTGTGGTAGCAGCCCTAATGATGATAATATTTTCCACTTCTGTACCACCCTCTGTCCAAAGGTCTCAGGGTGTGCTAGAGATACTAATTAAAGACTCGCAGCACCCATGGGAAGTGGGCATGAGTCTCCACGCTAGCTTTTCTTGCTTGCAGAGTCTAAAGAGATTGCGGCACTAATCTTTGGGAAGAGATCCCTTCCTTCCGGCAGCTCTGGAAGAGCTGAAAGCCTCTGGTACTGTTGTTGGTTTAAATCAGAGCTGTATTAGAGAGGCAGGCAGTCTGACTCGTGTTAACCCGCTGGAGTGTGAGGCAGGGAATGAGCATCATGCTCCTGAGTGAGCAGCAGTGGCTGGCTCTCCAGAGCTGCTGCAGAGTTTCTTATGGCATGGGGATGGGAGTGAGTGGGGTTTGTAACAAGTCTGGTCATTTATCCGTGGCCTTTGGAGCAAACCTGAGTGCTTATGATCAGGCTGTGAATACTCCTTGCGGTGCTCTGCACATAAAAAATAGAGCTGAGACTCCAGTCCCCAGCAGACCTGTCTCCTGATCAGACTTACTGCATGGGAAATCATCACTCCTTGACTCGAAGTGCCTGTGAATAGCAATCCATAGCCAGCCTCGCACCAGCAAAGTTGGAGACAGTGCTTGAAATGCCTGCAAATGGCACAGATTCACCCCTGCTGAATCTGTGTTCTGCAGCACTGTCAAGAGTTCTGGGTGGTTTGGGGTTTTTTTTGCTCACAGGGTGGGGGTTTTTTTTGTACAGTTTTATTTGATTTTAGAAGACAAACAGGAAAGCTCTTCCAAAGTCTGCATTTCCATAGTCTGCAGAAATGGATAAACAGCATCATATGGACCAGTAAGCACATGAGAAAGGGAGAAATGTGACTGCAGATCTTTAATGTGTGATTCCAGCACTGACACTCATGGGTTCAAAACCACATCCTCACCACGATCCATGTAACTCTCTTCAGCTGGGTGCCGTTGCAGCAGGGAAACTCTTCCTTCCACCGAGTCCAAGCTGTACATAAGACCTGCTGGTTAAGACCAAAGATACACCTACTATCCACCATCTCTAAGAGGAAAAATACTGTTGTCAAGTATCATTATATGGTGTGTAAGTGTATTTAGGCTATTAAAGACAGTTATCCTCAGAGATTTATACATAACAGGTTAAAACGAGGGAGGGTGGGGGAACAAACCCATGCTGTGTTTAATTATTGCTGGGTGCTGCATGCACTTTTCTCCATTATTTACTTAATCTTAAATGCCAGATGCTAAAGGGCACCAGCATCAATTAACTGCTTAATTAGACTTGCAAAGAAATCATGTAATTTAGTTATAGGCAAAGAAAAAAAAAAAAGAAAGAAAGAAAGAAATGGTGCACAGAAGAGAAGCTCAGGGCTCTCTTTGCAATCATTTTTAAAGCTCCCTTCGTACATTGTTTGCTGGAAACTCTTTGCAGCACTCTCTGCACCACTTGCCCCGTAGGGAAGTAAATGGCTGGATGCAGCATGCCTTGTTCACTGCTGCTCGGAGTGGATTTAGCCATGGGTTGCTCTGTTGCTCTCCAGATTGCCTTTCGCAGAGGTTTTGGAGCAGAATGCCCTTTGTGAGAACTCATGTGGAGCCCAATGTGGATCCCCAGGGAAACCTATCCTTCTCCATCTCTTTGGGATCTGCAGTAGGTACCATGTCAGGCACTGTCCCCCACTTCTGCCAGGAAGACTTCTGTGGTGAACACACCTTTGTATTTTAACAGTATTTTAACATGCAGCCAACAAAGCTCCCAATCTTCAGCAAAAAGGAGCCCTGCTCCCCTCACTACGAAATAATAGGAAGCGAGATGCTTTTATTCCATTACTTCCCACTCTTATGATTAAGAGCGTTCACAGGAGTGGAGTGCATTCATTTTTGTTTCATCAAGGCCTACAACTCTGTCTGAATCTTTATCTTGCAAATTGCCTTAGCGGAGTAATAATCAATGCCTTGTGCTTGTGTGTACGCGGAGTTGTTCTTCTGTAGAGCTGCTGCTGCCGCCTTCCCGACTCTGTTACCGCTATTCGCACGTCGGTGGGAGCAACATTGTCATTTAAGTGCCTGCCTTTGCAGCATCCCCTGTTTCACAACTTCTGTTTCTTTCTTAGCTAGATGCTGGGAGAAGCTGATATATATATATTTTTCCCTCTCAGATGTCCCAAAACCTCTCTGAAAACAAGGTGGTGTTGGGTTTCTCAGAGCTCTGTTCTCCCTCAGTGCCCACGCTGTCTCAACGCTGCTCTTTTTGTTCCTGAAAATATGACCTAGCCCTTGCAGAGTTCCTTATTTCTTCAAAGCACTGTATAAACATTATCTAATTAAGTATATATAACATGCCCTAAAGTATGTGAAGGGAAAACCGCAGCGTAGCATTGAAGTTTCCAGTCATTTGATCCAGTGTAAAATCCGATTGAATCACTAATTATTTTTCAAAATGCTATGCCTAATGACACGTATCAAGAGAGGATGATCAGACTTGCAGCCAGAAGCTGCTGGGAGCTGCTGCCAGTGCGAGGGGGGGCAGGCAGGTAAGTTCTCTGTTCGTCCCAGAGTTGGTTGGGATGTGTGTGCTGAGGTAATAAACAAAAACAACCGCAAAAAAAGCAGAGCTGCAGCGTTTAGATCTTTCCTGTTTTGATATATATAATCAGCTCTACATTTCCTGTTGAAATGTTCATTAAAATTGCAGCCCCTGTGATTATGCAGCTGCCTAATTCAAATCAATGGGGCTCCTGAAACAATTTCAGGTATTTTTAAATGCTGCTGTAGAACTTCCTTGTTTACAATGTTATGATTAAGTGACTTTTTTTTCCAAGACATCTAAAGCATTAATAAAAAATCTCTTTAGCTTTTTTCTACTTTGTTTTTTTAAACTCCAAGCGGCTGCAAATAACGCAAACGTTGCGTTGCGGCTTTATCGTGCACTTCTCAGTGCAGCGTGGCTATTTGGTATTGATAACTAAGTCAGAAGCCCAATTACACAAGTTCTTTGTAATTCCTAGTAAGCCATAATTGACTTCTTTTGTTTTGGAATCCAAATGCAAACAAATAAAACTAATAAGAGCCGCAGAATAAATAGCGCTGAGAGTACGACAGCCGTGCCTCGCCTCCGGCTCACTCGCTTATGGAAGGAACTGTTGATCATGTCTGTCAGCTAAAGTACTTTGGTGTTGTAACTGACACACAGATGTCCAGAAGGAAGATTAAAATGTCCAAAGGGTTGAGATGCTTCAGCAGATCTCGTGCTGAAAGGGAGGTCAGTTTAGTTTTGCTGGGAAGATGCTTTCGAGGTAATTTCAGCTCTTCTGCTTTGGAATGCTGCAGAGCGTCTTTGTAACTTTGTTTTAAGGACTTTGGTTTTTTTAACTTCTCTGGTTTTTCCTAACTCCAATCCTTTTCACTGTTTCAGAAGCCTTGGCACAATTCTGATGTGTTTAAGTTGTGAACGTTACAGGAAAATACCTAAATCAAAACATTGTGGGAGAGAGAGTGCGTAAAGGAGCAGATGTTTACAGTCTCTGACTTCTGTGGTTGAGAAAAAGCAAACACAGTTCTATAAAAACTCAGCGTGGTAAAGGCACTTTACTTGCCCGTAGTTGTGCTTCACCTGCCTGTGAAGATATTTCAGCAGGTTTTTTTGCTTTTTCAACCCTTGCTAACTGCATTTGGTTGTGGCCCTGTTGGGGTACAAGGAGCAGGGGAAGAGGCAGATCTCGCCCCGCTCAGAGCTGGTTCTCTCAGTGGCTTCATCCCTCACTGAGCACATCTGTTCGAGCTGGTGCTGCTAAGGTCAAGCATCAGGGTGGCCAGATGTGAACCGCTGCAGATGTAGCACTGTGGTGTGGTTGAGCCCAGATGCTCTGCTGCCAGCCCTTCTGTCACCAACACGTCACTCTTCACAAAACTGGGTTGGAATCGTGGAGGTCAAAATTGGACCGGGCTGACTGGTGACTGCCAAGTGTGTCACTACTGGGTTTGTGTAAAGGGGTGAAGATTTTAAATGAACTCTTGTTCTTCGGTGCTGTAGAAGTAGGATGCAGCCTGCAGGACTGGGTCTTGGTAGTTAGACTCCATCCTGTGTGTCCTCTTGGTATTCAGGGCTTGTGCCCTATTAAAAGTTGGAGGTAAATGTTCTGGATGTGGACACAGGAAGGGAATGAGATGGAAGAGGACAGGAAAGACCAAAGTGTTTTCTTATTTTAACAGATAATAGATTGAGTGTGATTTGGCCACTGTACCTTAATGGGTAATCCCCACGCTGAGCTTCAGATGAGAAGAAAAAATCTATAAGGCTGGGGATAATGCAAGAGGATTTTTGCAGACTTTTCTCAGATGTAAAGTGAGCTGCTGAATAGCACAGCCTTTAATGGTAACTTTTTCTTCGAACACAGAGCTAATTCATTGATTTAGTTGGGTAAATCTATTTTTTGTTACTTGCACATCCCACGCACAGAAACCTGTTGTGTGCACCATTTTTTCTTGTCCCTCAACATTTGTTTTTCTGAAACCTCTGGCTGACCTGTCCCAGCAGTGTTGTGCATGCCAGCAGCATGGTCTCCATGGCACTCAGTGTCATCAGCCCTGGTGGGAAGAGTTCACAGCCGCAGAGAGTGAGCGAAATCTTCTCTTACCCAAAACTGAGACAAAGCCTTCTCATGGAAGACTGTGATGCAGTCCTCTGCTGTGGATTGTTGGAGACAAAGAGTCAAGGTTATCTATAGGATATGCTCTTTTCCTACACCAAAATATTCTCTTTTATGATCAAGCATCTTGGATCTCAGTTTCTTGACTGGTCTCATTTCAAGCAGGCCAGGTCCTGCACCAAGGCAGTGTTTGGTTCAGAGCTCTCAGGAGTTAGGGAGATGCAAGAGTTCAAGCAATGCCAGGAAGCAAGGGAATCTTCCAAGCAAGCAGGGCAGGAAAGGAGAGCTCCAGAGGCTGTGTAGGGAGAATGCATGTTGCAGTTGAAAAATAGTGCCATTCTGGGGTAGGGTGTTCTTTGAGCCTCCCACAGTGGTTGCTGTCGGCAGGGCTTGCTGCAGTGAGTGTGTCAACCCCTGGGGATTCCCAAAGTGCTCTGTGGGCTTCACGGCTGTAGGTGATATGCACAGGGATTGCTGCATCCATCACTAAAACACATCCGCAGCTGGCGTGACATCCAGAAACCGCTTAAAGCCACACAGGGACCGTCCTCATGGCAGAGAGTGAGAAGTGTCTTTTTAACCCTCAAAGCACAGGAGGCAGAGTGCTGTTAGGAGAGTGGCATTTGTAGAGGATGAGAGGGATGATACTCAGTCCTGGTTCCTGCCCTCATCCCCAAATAAAAATGCTCTGCCAGGAAAATGCTTTGCCTCTTCTGTAATGGCCCAAGTCTGAGTTTCTTATCTTCTCTGAAAAATGCTGTATCCACAGCACAGCGTGCTCCCTGCCTTAACCTTTCCTTCATTACTGATTCAGAGAGTGAGTGCCAGCTATTGAATCAGAGGGCTGGGACCAAGCTAAAGGTCAGGATTGTGTCTACGAACATAAAAGCAAGCATAACCTCTTCTTCTTTCCAAAAGCACTAATATGTGGAGTTGTAAAAGTTGGTATCTGTGAATTCTGCAGCGCTCACATCAGGGTTATGAAGCAAACAGATAGGTAGGATTCTCTCCCAGCTGGGGAGAATCGTATCAAGGGGCTGATAAAGTTTTGGAGATAGTGGGCACCGGCGTACAGCCATTGTTATTCTTCTGGGTGGAAAAAAATTGTGCTTCTGCCAGTGAAAGCAGACAATACCTGGGAGCGATGTGAAAAGCCAGGCTAACTCCCGTAGCTTGCTGGCCTCCAAGATAACGCTGTTACCTGTGTCCTGTATCCCACTGCAAAGATTTCCCGCTGCTGTTTTATCCAGCTCATGCTCAGCTTCCCCAGCCTCTATGCCTCCAGCAGCTTTGGAACTAACTTTGTGTGCTTCTTTACATTTTCTTTGCCTTTTGTAGTTTGACTTGCGCCATAGAAGACCGAATGCCTTGCAACTGTCAGTCCTCCTTCAAGGCGTGTGTGGACCTGGGTGCCTCTGCTGCATGTTAAATTGAAGGATTTTGCCTCTGTTATTCAGGTTTTCTCCATTGTGGAAACATTTTGATGCCTGTCATTAGTGAAGGGGCATTAGGTTGGCAGAGCCAGTTGCTCAGTCCCCTGCATTTATTCACCCGCCATCGGTTACACTGAGCTTAATTTTACTTCTAATCCGCTGGGTCACCTGTACTTCATCAGGCTGTTTTCTCTGAGGTTTTGTTTCATTAGAACTTTATTACAGAACTAATTCTTTTCTTTTAAAGCCATCGAACTCAAGGCTGAGAGATGAATTTTCCTGTTAAACAGGAAGATATCGCAGGACTGTGCTGTGATTCAGCAGATTCTGCTTTCTCAGCCTGGGCTGTCACCAGATCGCTGCTGTCGAATTAAGTAGCATCCTTGACTTTCTTTTCCTTAGCTCCTCTATCTGTAAGATGGAGACAGTGCTAATCTCTCATTTGTGTAACTCTGTAACGTTTGTCCAGCCCTTCAAAGATGCCAAGTGCAATAAAACTGCCAAGTGTCCTTTCGCTAGCGGGATTGATGATTTACACCCAAAAATGCTCATTTTTGTGCTAAAACAAGATCACCTGAAAGATACTGCGGCTGGAACCAAACCAGGGAAGGGGGGAGGAGGAAACCATCTGTTACACAACAGCAAAACTGTTTGAGGGCATTCGCCTGGGAAGCTCTGGGATGACGAGTTTGGAATGTGAAGCCTTATTTATATGGATGGGAGCTAATTTCCTCCAAGTTATTCATTTTTCACTTAGGGAATTACCTAATCTTACAAAAGACTCTAGGAGGAAGGATTCATTTATTCTTTGTCTCGTTCAGCCCCAGGCGAGCCTGAAGATGCTCTGCCTCTCCCAGTTCTGCTTTTTTAACTGATTCTATTAACAGAGCTTAAAAAGCTTTTTCTTCTGGATAAAAAGGGTTAATCTTTTCCCGTTCCCTCTCACCCTTCTCCTCCTCTTTTTCTGGAGAGTTCTTTTTTTGGCGTCTCTGGCTGTTTCTATCATCTTCTCCCCCTAATCTGCCACTATCTGAAGAATTCATTACATTTCAAATCAGAGGCCTTGCTGCATACATTAGCAGGTTTTAATAGACTTGCCACGACTCAAAAAGGAGGCAAAAAAAAAAGAGAGAGAAGATTTAAAACTCTTGTCTTGCCGAAAGCAGACAGATTGACTCAAAAATGACTCAGTCAATAAAAGATGAGTTTTGAAAAGGCTTCCCTCCGCTCAAAGGGAGCTCGTATTCCAGCGAATTAGGTTTTTCTAAGCCCACTGTCAGAAATTAATAATACATACAGCATGTAAAATGGATTTAGCCCTCTACAGCCTTATACACACATATCTTTGACTTGCTAAATGTGACACGACTACCAGGATTTTCCAGCCTTTATCCCAAGAGTTTGTCATCTCTCCAGAATGGTGACCTCAGTGGAATTTTTAAGTACATCCCCCCCCCCAAAAAAAAAAATTGCTAAATGAGATTTTCATTAAGAATATGTTTCAGCTTCCCAAACCCTCTCTTGTCAGAGCATTTTATTATTATTGTTATTATTTGCAGTCAAAAGTATGCCAAAGGCTCTAGTTTAAACTCTCAAGCTATTGAGTCCCTTTACCAGATTCTCTCAGTGACCTTCCTTCGAAGAAAGAGGTACTGAGACTTCTGCACTGTAGCAAAAATCTGTCATTTGGGTGTTGGGTGTTTTTCTGCTGTTGCCAAAAGGATTATAGGCCATTAAAATATCTCTCCTGTCCTGGTAGATCTGTCCACAAGTATTCTTTGGTTATTTGACGTCTTCCCAGGTGGTCCTGCTCACCTTATGTCAGGTAATTTAAACATGTAAGTGTGAAATCAGGCCCTGCTCCTGGCCTGGCCTAAGTCCCTCAGCTGGTAAGAATCCAAAGCAGTACTGGTGTGAACCTACTCGGCGATCGAGCCTAGATCCTTTGTTCAGTGTCCTTGTTCTGCATTGGGGCAGAGCTGTAGGAGTCCACAGAAGGTCTCTTTAGCAGGCAGGTCCATACAGGGTTGACTGTATTCACCCATCTCTCATTGTTTTCTCCTTCTTCCAAATTCCACTATTTTAATTATCTTTCCTTTTTTTAAAACATTTTCATAGTGCTTGACTTGGTCCTGAAATCCTTCCTGCATTCTCTCTCCCACTCTGAAACTCATTCTTACTCCATTTTTTTAAATTAGCTTTTATTAATTGCTCTTCAGTTAACTTTGCAGTCACTGCATGTCCTCACCAAGTCATTGCTCTATTCTGTTCCCTGGCCGTATTATTCTACGTGTTGGCCTTCTTGTTCCATGCTTGTGGAAGGTATTATGTGACTGTACAGCAGCAACACGATGTCTGACTCTGGACTACACCTCCTAGGTGATGTAGAGAAACTTTTTAAGATGCTGGTGAAGAAACAAACACACTAAAGTGCTCCATTTTCGACCATTACCCACTCTACAGATGTTTCTCGGACTTGAAATAGGCAGAGCTCATTATTTTTTTAATATGTTTATAGGTTGTATGAAAAGGCTGAGCTTAGAGCTGTTGACAATATGCACCCAGAAAGTACAGCAGTAGTTCTTTCTTTCCCATCATAGCCAACAGGAAACTTGGCTGGATTTTCTCATTCTCCTCTGGCTCCAAAGAGGAGATTTCCAGACATGGACAGTGGTGTTTAGAGGAGCTTCCATCAATATAACAGCTTGTTTCACAGATCTGAAGGTAACGAGCTGGTTCAGCACTAGCAAAAGTATATCCATAAGAAATTTCTTCTTTTTTCTCCAAGGACAGGCTGTTAGGTTGGGTGGGCTTGGGTTTGTTGGTTTGTTTTTAGTATAATTTTGACATGTAACTAGAGATGATCTGTCCTCAAAGGATAGCGAGTAGAACACCACCTTCTCTGACACCATTTTCTCTACTGCTGAAGAAGTTTGGGGGACTGGATCCCTTGGTCCTTCTTGCATGGGCATGGACCCTACTTAGTCATTTCTGTCCAAGAGCCACAACTGATTGCTTACTTGAAATTAGATGGGGTTTCTCCTCTTTGTCCTGCTTCACTTATGAACATTAGCCAAGCAAACGTTGGTTCTTGGGTCCTATTATAAGATACAAGCAGGAATTACACAGCAATCCCAGGGAGAGAACACTTGTCCATCAGGCAGATGTTTGGTCCTCAGTGCTTAAAAACTAATGAAAGAACCACACAAACAAGGCCTAGAAATCAGCTGGATTTTTGCAGCTGGAAGAGGTGCTTGAATCATTCTTCTTCAGGGTCTTTTATTTATAACCTACCAAGCTCCTTCCCAGGGTAAGTCTCCAAAGTTAATGTCCTGTCATCTTGTGTCATAATCAGGAGCTTTTAGTTCTCTTCCGAAGATGTTCTCCTAATGTTGGTGTGGAGATGAGCAAAATCAAAGAGAACAAGCTCGACTCTTCCTCTACTTCTGTGTTTGTTTCCAAGCTCATTTTTTAATCTGTTCCATGTTCTCTTGACTTGAAAAAGGAGTTTTCCCAGTGCATATTATGTCGCTTTAGCTTCCAGCTGCTGTGCCGGGACGTAGCCACCCAATAATCTCCTTAGGAATAATTACCGGTGTCTTTTCAGATCATTTTTGTGAAAGGTGACAAACTGCTTGCCACAGTGAGATGTTAATAACACAGAGATGCCCTTTGTTTGAAAGCTGGTGCAGAAATTACCCCATGCGGTTGTTGGAAAGTCAGAGTTGTAATGGGAAGAAGTGAGGAACAGATCTGCTCATTTGCATATAATTCCAGGGCTGATGTGTCATCTTTTGTGTAAACCGTGCAATTTCCGGCGCGGTAGGGAATGTGTGCTCATAATACAGCGGGACAGGAACATGGGCTCGCTCTCAGCATGGATCAGGGTTAAAGAGATGTCACCTGCTAAAAAGGAGGGGGCAGAAAAAATGAAAACAGGAGCTCCATGGAGAGAAACGGGCATGGATATTTAATGACTCCAAGTTGTCAGACCAGCTCAGGGGATACTGTACATCCTGACGTCCCCTCTGAGTAGGCAGCAGAAAAAGGGAAGAATCTGTCTCCTTTTTGGTGTGTCTTGAGTGGAACCATCCCCGTGTGTGCCCTGAATCACAACTGAGACCCTTTCCTGTTGCTGTTGTAGACAGAAGCTGCTCAGCTGTGCCTTTACCTGCCAGATATACTAAGCCAAGATGGGCACCTTTCTCTAGGACACCTCTTAAAGACTCTTTAAGTTGCAGTTGAGGGCTTTTTAGCTTGTTCCCAGTGTAAGTTTCTCAGCTTTTTCATAAAGACATAATTATATATATTTTTAAAAAAGAATGCCACAGGTACCTGTGTCCTTGTGTGGTTTAGTCAGAGAGGTCCAGAAATACTTGTTTTGTCTTTTCTCCTTTCTTCTCTCTCTAGGAAGCTAAAAAGTCTTTCTGAGTAGCCAGTCAGTCCCAGTGATGAACTTAACAATTAGAGCCTTAGTGCCCATCTTCCAAAATTTCTAATAAAATTGCATGAATATTTAATAACCAATTATTAAATATTTAAAAATTTAAAACTGAACTGGTTTGGAAGTGAGCACGTGATGAATAATTCAGAATTGGGAGAGGAGACTCAGTGCTTGGGCTGAGACAGATGTTACCTTTCCCATCTTCCTGCCCAGAGATGATCTTGGTGGACCTCCAGCCTTGGAACAGTGTGTGAGCATTGTTTGGGGACCTCAAGCCTTTACCTCTTGCTCTAGAGCATTAGAACAAAGTTAAGGGAAATAATCCTCCCTATCCACAATAATCTTTCAGACTCATGCAATGGAAGTATGAGCTCCAGAGGCTGGAATATTGTGATTGAAAGCCTGGTTATCCAGGAGATGGCTCTGTTTCCAAACATCTTTCATGCTCCAGGGAAAAAAGATTACTTGTCTTTATGTCTGTGTCACATTCCTGCAGTTCTGTTATTTGAAAGCCCCTTTTCCTCTCTTGCTGTTCTGGTGCTCCATGCTGAACCAGCGTTTCGTTCGGCTCCAGCACGATCATCTTTAAAGGATTGTTTTCATAAAAGTGGACATGAGAAAATGAAATAGAACATGAAAAATATGCCAATAAAACTAGGGCAGAACCTCCTATCCTGTGGGAGGAGGTCCGGGGCACTCAGAAGGGTGCACAGAGGAGATGTGTGGTGTGGGTTTGGAGCAGAGTTAGTGCCTCGGGGTCCTGCTGCAGGAGCACAGAGAGCAAAAAGAAGGGTCTGGGGAAGGTTTGACTGCTTGGCATCTGGAGTGCTTTCAGGCCGAAAGCAATATGTTTGCAGTGCCAACACTTCAAAACACTATTAAGGGGGATAAACACAGGGAGAAAGAACGGGGAAAAAAAAAGAAAGGATTGAATAGGAGTGAGCGGAGGCTTTTTAGAGCTTAGTTCCCTTTGGAACAAAAGCCTTAAAACAAACTCCACAATCTTCTCCCCTGAAAAACACAAATAAGGTGGCGTGCCGCAGAGTCTCGCCTTGATCCGTTGCAGTGCGATTGTGCTTTCCTTCCCGCTGTCTGGCTGAAATGGTGTGCGTTTTTCCCCGCCGTCCTCTGCGACCCTCGGGCCTGCCTGCATGCTGCGCGCAGCGGAAGCGGGTCCATTAGCCCAGATGAAATGGCAGGCTGACCTTTCAGCAAAGCTGCTTTGCCTAGGGATGGGGGCACGGGGCTTTGTCTCAAGAAAGCGAGGTGTGGAGCTGGTAATGGTGTTAGGTTTGTTGGGAAAAGAGGTGGTTTGTGGTAGGAAGGGATTTAGTCCAATGCAGCGGTGTGTGCTTAGCACAGAATCGTAGGGGTTGGAAGGGACCTCCAGAGATCATCGGGTCCAACCCCCCTGCCAAAGCAGGGTCCCTAGGACAGGTCGCACAGGTCAGTGTCAAGAAGGGTTTTGAATATCTCCAGAGAAGGAGACTCCACACTCCTCTGGGCAGCCTGTCCCGGGGCTCCCTCACCCTCACTGTGAAGAAGTTCTTATGTATGGCCACAGTCCAGATAGGGAGTCCGTGGTGGTCAGAGTTTGGTCTGTGCATCCCAAACAAGACTAAAGGACCCCTCTGTGGTGTCCTGTCCCATCTCAGACTGTGTCTTACTTTGGAAACGGTAGGAATTTCGTTAGGTGTTTATCAATTCTGTATTTAGATCCATCAGCCTGCAAAGCTATGGTGTCTTTGTGGTGTGAGTGCAGGCTTCGCAGCGCCGACAAGGGACTGTAAATAACATAAATCTATGACACAACCACCAAGTTGAAATAGCATTTCCGTGAGTCTTGGCGTCAGAAAAGTTCCTGGAGTAAAAGCAAAGCAGCTGTGCTCCTGGGAAACCTAAAAATCATCTCTCACCAGTGATGCAGAGCTCCTGGTCGTAGCCTCAGTGAACATCATTCAATAATAAACTTTAAAGCACTCTCTAATGCATGATTGAATATTGCCCACCCTGTGCTGTGAATGACTCTAACTCCTGCAAATAATCTGCACTTTGAGAAGGAACAAACAAATGTTTCTGAAGTGGTTTTTCTGTGTTTGTTTTAATAGCAGATGTTGGAGGCTGTTTCAGAGGTTTAAATAGCATCCAGTGTTTTGGGGTAATAGTAATGGTAGTGTTGTGCCAGTGGAAACAAGATAATGGGCAGAGTGCAGGGGAGGTGATCAGACAGGGGATAAATTCGCCTATTAGATGCTTTGCAGACCACCCCATGTAATTAACAGTGCGTGTTATATATGTTAATTATATAGTCCCTAGGATTAATTCTTACTTTAGACACTCGAGTGGTTTCAAAACCATTCTTTTTCTTGGAAACAGCCTGGAGGAGAAGTGATTCTCCTTCCTCTGAGAAGCAATCCAAGTTATGCCCCTGCTCTTGCTACTGGACTTCCCTGACCTATAACCCATGAAAAAGCCCAGGGATGTTTTTGTTTTGATAACTCCAAAACAGATTACCTGGAAAACAGGTAGGCTGGTAGACCTCTGCTGAATACTTGACAGCTTGTTCTAGGAGCAGAAGATAACTACTGTACTGTAAACTTAAGTGACGCGGTACATTTGTGATTTTAAGGTGAGGCTATTTTTTGCATCTGCAGTTAATGACTAGCTCCAGCTCTGGCTGACATCACTTTGTTCTGGGAAGCGCTGTTGGTCTGTAATTGCCATATGGAAGGGAAATGCGGCTAGACGACTTTAATCATCATTTGGGGGGGGTGGAGGGACATGTCTTCCTGGTTTGTTCACAATTTATGACCAGTGTGACGATCCTAACTTCCAAATGGTTTGTGCCATATCATACTAATTGGTGAAGTCCACCTTAGGCAATAAATAGCTCTCTGGAGGGTAATTTATCCGGCGTCTGGGGTGAGTGTTGCCATCCCCACTGAGTTCTGTATTGCTGCAAGCCGGCACTTCGCATCATTTAAGCCAGTGATTTTAAAGCCACCCAGGGTCTCTTCACACAACACTGCACCGACTTTACTGAGAAAATGGGGACACAGCACACAGGTGGCTGAGGAGCTGAGCTGGGCTTCCAAAAGCCTTCTTGTTTCCTGCTTTCCCTGATGCCCAAAAGGTTTTGAAGATGCGGAGAAGGGCAGAGGAAGGTCCAAGTGGTGCCCATGCTGGGATCCCCTGGGGGAGCCTTTGGTTCAGTGTTGGTTTGTCCTGTACCTAAGACAACTTCAGGCGTGCTTGTGAGTTCTCAGGGCTATCAGGAGAAGAGAAGAACCTTTTTCTGAGCCTAATCCATGCTAGATGTGCATGTTGGTACTGCAAGAGGAAGTCTTTTTTTCCATAGTCTTCTCTCTATTCCTCAGCATCCTGCTTCTTTCACTCTAGCCTTCTAGTATCCTCTGCCACTTTGTACGGGTTACCTCAGGATAAAGGTTGGTCCTGAATTTCTTTCCAAGAAATGGTGCCCTTGTTGGGATACATGGCCTGTCTGGAACGGGGACTTCGGGCAAACATCTTCACTGAGGGCAAACATACGGGAGATTTTCCCAGTGGAGAGTTCCTGGGTGGTGCAAGAGCTGTAGCTGGCCGTGGTGGTGGAGACCTTTACTTGGATCACACTGCCTTTGAAAACTCTTGCCTGAGCTGCTGGAAGGGCAAGCTGGTGGCTGGAGGAGGTAGCTGGGAGGTGCACTGAACCATATGGTACATACAGAGTTTAAAAATAAACCAGTGTTGACTGATCAAATAAATACCACTTAGGTTTAAAATTGAACAGCCAGTGCAGTCTGTTGAATATAAAACTGTTTTTTACCTTCAAGAAAAGTTATAATTCGTGGTTGTAATGTCACAAATTGCGAGTTTTACAAAGCATGGTTTCAGTCTGGCAGCCTGTGAGGTCGGGTAGGGGTGGAGTGGGGCTGCCGTGTCGGTCGGGTTGCATGGTCCTACTCCCCCAGGGCATAAAACACATCTATAAAATCTACAAAGCGATTTTTATTTCTCAAAAGCGATGGTCATAAACTTGCCTACATCAGAAAATGCTCAGCTCTTCCTCTATCAGCCTTTCTTTAATACAATACCATTTATTTTTATATCACGTCCTTCACAGAATATCACAGAACTCTTCCCAGACACCAGTCAGTCCTCATAAACCAGAGAAGATTTCAGCTCAGGGTTTGAATCAGGCAATGACTGGGAGGATTTCAGGTGCAGAAGGGCAGCGTTAGACTTTGTAATTAAATACCAGTTTGGGGGTCCAGGTGGGGTGATTGATGGGTGACTTCGTTTGGCGGGCGCGGCGTTACGGCAGCAGAGAAAAGCAGCTCATGTAGATGGGAGAGGATAAAGGGTAATTGTGGCCTTGCTCCTTGGAACAAAGAATGTAGCATTCCCTCTTCCCATCATGGACCTTGGGAGAACAGGTCTTGGCATCTCTTCTGGAGGCTTGCAGCAGAATCTAAGCAGTCTGGGGTTTGAAGGGAGCAGTGTTGGTAAAAACTCAGTGTCCTCCTTAGCAGTGCTGGGCAGCATCTCTGTGAGGCGTTCTGGCAGGGTCAGCAGGGACAGGAATTCATGTGTAAATACTTTATCCTCTGTGTGCTGGAGCGAGTGACCCCCAAAAATGTTACCTAGAGGAAAGTAACCTTTAATGGAGAGTTAGAAAGGACTGCAGGCCTTTCTGAGAGAGAGATGTATTAGCTGGGATCGCAACAGAATTAATGCAGCTACATGGCTTGTGGCATCTTTGAGGACGGGCAGAACAAATCTGTGTTTTCCTGGAAAAGACTAGTGATACGTTTAATTTCATGGCACTTTTGGCATGCTGCGAGCCCCATTGTTTCCTCCTCTTTCCCTGGAGAAAAGGTTAAGCACAGATTTGGTTTTCTTTGGTGTAGAGGCTGCTATTGCTATTGATTGACCCGGCTGAACTCGGAGCAAGAGCCAAAGCTGTGGTGTTTCTAGGCAGCTGTGAACGTTTTCAGATGTAAGGAGTGTAAAAGCAATGGAATAAAAAGCAGTGACATTTTCGATATGAGACCAAAAAAGCCCAACTCATATTTTATTTATTTATCCAAAATAGTTTGAATAATTCATTAAAGTCGATATAAGTGTGTGAAAATACAAGGTGTTTCAAGAAGCGGCATCATTAGGGGGAAGTTAATCATTGGGCAATATTAATGTTGTAACAGATTAATGATTTTTTTTTTTCAGTGAGGATTTTTCTCCCCATCAAACCCTTCAGGACAGGCAACTTTTTGTACAGCTTCTTGGCCTGAATTAACAAGAGATGGAGCAGTATGATTTCCATACATCTTCCTGTTCTCCGTTAGGTTTTTTCCAGGCCAGTTAAGCAGCCAGTTGTTATCCCTGACCAAGGCATAACCGGCCAAAGCTCACGCTTATTGTCTCAGGTCTTATTTGTTTCGTGAATGCTTTGGTGAGGGATGCTTTGGCATCCCTTCCCTAGGATACAGGATGTTTCTGGGGTGACTTGCCCCAGACATACACACCTGCAGCTTCTCTCCCCAGCTTTGTGCAAGTCTGAGTCGAATATAGGACCTCACACGAGGGCTCTAAATACAGGGATTCCAGTTTTCAAACACCGCCTTTTAAAGATATAATTAGACCTAATTCTCCAAGTGTTGTGAAAGGTTGTAAAGGATCAAGACATTCATGATCTGTAGGTGGGAGATAAAATGGGTGGCAACAGTAACGCTGCCATCAGGAACCTGCTCTGTTAACGCACCTCGACCCATCGCCAAAGGATCTGCCTCTGCTCAGTGGCCTCTGAGGCTGTGCCTTAAGCGCTGCCCTGCAACATGCTGAATCGCACTCTCTGCAAGTGATGACTGGGAATTCAATTTCTCCTGACGGTGCTAGAAATTTGGCGGGAATTAGTGGAATTAGGGGAGGCTTAAGAATTAGCGCCGTCACATCTTCCAGTGCAGGCGCCGAGCACACAATGAGCTGCCTCTTAGCTTAACGTCTTCACTTGGTGGGGGGAATATTAGAAAGATTAATTACTGTCCCTGAGTCAGTGCGCATGCTGCTTGTGCTGTTCTCTGGGTGCAGGGAGTCGGCGGTGCCAGAGCAGAACCATAGCACAGCAGAGCCTGTTTGTAGGCAGGGGTACCCACTGCCTACAAAGAGGCACCCTATTTACCATTTCAGACATCCCAAAGTGTCCCAGATGTCAGCCTGGGGCTGGCTGGTGTGACACAGAACCCACAGGAAACATCTTTCCTGCAGAAGCCTGGTGGGAAGCTGTGAAAAATATCCTAGGGCATCTCAAATGGTTTTGTTTCAGCAGTGGGGTCCCATCCTACATCTCTCAAGTCTCAAGTTACATTCCTACCAAAGTTATTCTTCCGTGAATCCTCCTCACAAAGCAGCTTCTTGGTTCTATCAGCAAAGCAGGGGAGTAGTCACAGTCCTGAGTTAATTTGGGAGTAGCCCCTAGTTGAATTGTGTCCATGGGATAAATACTGCAGGAGGTAGGCATCAGCAGTTGCTATAGCTGAACTATTCAGGAGTGCAGTTTAATTGGGCGTAAAGGAAAAGCAATCTCTGTTTTACAGTCAGAGTTCAACGGACCTTTCACAGTTGCAAACTTAAGCATTCCTGTCATGGCCTTGTACCTTCTTGTGGTTTTTTTTGTCCTGTCCCCAAGATGTCCCACCAAACACTGCTGGGGAATTGCTGATGGAGCCAGGGAGGGGATGACAAGGATTTATCCCATCCCTGGCTGGTGCTGGCACATTCAGCTGCATCTATATTAGCAGTTACTGAGTTCAGCGCCTTGTGCCAGTGGCTGACACGAGATATCTCTAACAAGGAGGTAACATTTTTTCATGCAGATGAATTCCTTCAGCCAGTACAGCTGGTGCAGTGATACACCAAAACTGCTGCAGGCACTGGAAAGAGGGCCAGGAGGAACGGTGGGGAGGAGGCGAGGCGCTGTCAGGATTGAAGGCTTGCTTGTCCTTTGGTTAAACTGAAAAGCTCAGGGTTTCTTTCATAGAAGACTGTACTCAGAGTTTTGCCTTTTTCACCTCAGGGGTAGTGGAGGAAAGGAGTTGCTATCGCTTAGTTGCTATTCTAAATTCATGTGGTTGTAGTCTTAAGTAGGACAGTGCTGTTGGGTGGTAAGGTGCAACCCAACAGGCATGAGGATGCTCATGAGGGCCATTAGCAGTACCAAGTCTGAGAGACAAAACAGTGGAGAAGGTGCTAACTTCAAGAGTAACAAAAGCTGTTCAAGGAGTCTATGAATTAGGGTGCCATCCACCTCTGAGGTTATAAAAGTCAGGAGTGGCAGCCTCCAAGATGCAGTAGGAAATAGGCAGATTTACTTTTCCAAGGCTAGGCTGCATGTATTAGGGAGAAAAAAATATCTCTGTTGGACGTATGCGATATATTAAAGGCAGTTCTGTCTCTGACAGTGGCAAAATGTTATTTACCACTGCAATGTGATCACTGAATTTTTACTTTCACATACAGGATTTTGTCCTTAACAGTTGCATAGCTGAATGAAGACTCTGAGAATATTGAGGTCGGAGCTGCCAATTAACCTCCTGATTTCAGAGGCTGATTACTCAATTAATCGAAGACCAGACCCAGCTGAGATGGTGGGGAAAAGGTTGTAACAATCTGAGGAAGGGTTGAGTTAATCATGCAGTGATGTGATTGGTAAGAATGAGAAGGTTCGTGGTCAGGAGAGACCTTTTCAAGCTCATGAGGAGGGGCAGTGTGTAACCTACGGTGCTTTGGCCTGGAGAGCAAGGTTTGGATGCTCTATTTACCTTACATGCGGAGGTTCCCCTGTATAGTAATGTTTTGGTAATGAACTGGTTTGTGATATCCCCCAAGAGCAGCTTGTTGCCCTTGATAAAGAGAGATACAGCTGGGGGAGACCCAGAGCAAAGGAAATACTTTCCTCATACATCCATCTCTGTGAGCTGCTCAGGAAGGTGGAGCTGAATTAACCGAAGGTAAGGAGTTGGCCAGCATTAACTCTCCCTGCATGGATGCTCTCACTCAGAAGTAAAGGGACAAGTAGTTCTCTTTAACCATTAAAGAGTTCCTGTCCTTGCCTGGGGATTAAGCTGAATTGGATTAAGGCCAAAGTACTTCTGAGCAGGGGTGTCCTCAGTGGCATTTAAGGCACTTTAACTTAACACATCGAATTATCCTTTTGTCCCACCCAGAGTGCCGAACTAAAGCAGTACAGAAGATAAGAGGAGACTGGTGTTCTCCTGGTGCTCTTGCAGCTACTCGGAGGTGAATCACAGGCAGGGCCCTGGCCTTGCAGTTACCATGCCATGTTTTTCCTGCAATGCGCTTGGGAGGTCGATGGATGTGCTTTTCAGCAAATACTTGGGCAGAAACTTTTCCAGTTTGCTTAGAAAACAGTAATACTTCTGGCTGGGCTGAAAAAGCCCAGCCAAACCCCTTCTGTCATCCTCAAGCAGTCATCTAGTTGAAGTCACAACTCTCCTAGTGCTGGACTCTGAACTAGCTAAAATAAAGACATATTGCCTACATGTGCTGCAATTACATCTCTGATCACAGCACAGACAAAGCCTTAAACCTCAGCATGACAAAGAGGTATCTGAGTGAGGAACTCTATTTGTTTGCTGTTAGAAAGTCAGGGGTTTTTTCTAAACCCTAGACTGCAGCATTGATAAAACAGGCTGACTTGGGAGACATCTCTAGTGTATATTAAAGTAAAGCCAATCTCTGTAATTAATGGGGGGGATAAATCGAGGTTTAATTACTCAGAAGGCACCTTGGGTGAAAGATTCATGGTAATTGTTGTGTATCCTCTTGAAGGATTCACAGTGCTGGCGGCTCCCTTTGTAGCAATAAAACACAGGGTGAGTGGCAGGCGGTCTCACAGGACCTCTCTTCTAGGGACTGGTCCAGTTAAGGTAGCAAATGCTAAGAGGTGGTGGTACTCTTCAGGCTTTTTATCACAATAAAAGTCCCTTCCTGAATCTTAAGGGATTCCGAAGCCGTGTGTCAATTGGAGATCAAAGCACTTTGAGTCCAATCAAGAGTACGTCAGAGGAGTTCTCCCTTATTGGCAGTTTCCTCCCAATGCAAGCATACCAGAGGCATGTTTCTTACAAGTTTTCCACTTGCTTCCTCTGGCAAAACACCCATCTCTCTGGTTTCCTGTAGAAAACAAGATATGTGCATGTGGGGAAGTGGACACTGTAGCTGTGAGTGTTGTAGTACGTTGTTAAAAGGCTGGCTGAGCAAAACGAAAATTCATCCTAGTAAGGCATGTCTGTTTTCCTTAATTCTCCAGGTTGTTATCTTCTGGTCTGCTGGGGCCAGGAGGAGAGGAATCTAGCTTGCCTGTTTCTTTAGCCTGCCTGCTTAATTCACTTTAAAAAAAAATGTAATTAACCTTTTCAATTCGCTTTGTGCTGTAAATACAGCACAAGGGCTCGTTGCTGATGACGTGTAAGAAAAGTACCTGTTTTCTTCCCCTAAACAGAGCTGAAGAAGCAAGTGGAAAGTGCTGAACTAAAAAACCAGCGTCTGAAAGAAGTTTTCCAGACCAAGATCCAGGAGTTTCGCAAGGTGTGCTACACGCTGACGGGGTACCAGATCGACATCACGACTGAGAACCAGTATCGACTCACCTCCATTTACGCCGAGCACCAAGGGGACTGCCTGCTTTTTAAGGTAAGTCTGCACAACCCATCACTGCACTTGCTCCTCGGGGTTCACTGTTTTCAGCCTGCCAGGATGTATTTGCTCTTTCTCGATGATCAGACTGGAAAATCACTGCCCTCCTGCTTTGTGACATGGCTTTCCTTATGAGGGAAGTAAAGATCCTTTCATCTTTTAAAACATTACTGTAGAAGGTTTGGCATCCGGTCTCCCACTTATATTTCATAATCAGGAGTAAAGAGACAAGACTATATATGCATAATACCTGAGGCATCTGGCCTTGCACTTCACCTTTTTATATTATCAGTTATATATACCACAGCAATAAAACCTTATGCAACCGTCAAGGCTTCATCCCTGCCTCATATGAGGTATGTGTCCTCACTGCCTTTGCTATCCTCTAGCTTGTCTGTGTGTCATCATCTTGCCTTTATGTAAATCAGAATCCCTTTCGAGTGGCAACTCATCGTGGTGTGTGTGAAGTGCTGTTTACACGAGCAGCACAGAGGAGCAGCAATAACAGTCTGTCTTCTGTCAGTCTGATACCTTTGTTGGTCTATCCAGGTGGTCTGAGGTTGGTTCCAGCTTGATGGGTGCTGTTTTTCTTCTGTGTTACCTTCCAGCTAGCACACTTGGGCTGAGACATTAGTGAGCCGAGGTGTGACATTAGAGTCACCAAGCTGTTCCCTTCCATCTTTACACTGATTCAAGTGTCAGCAGCCCAAGGTTATAGGTCGATGGGAGAACTTTCTCCTCCTTGGTGGCAAACACAACTGGCGCTTAAAATCATACCTGCCTCCCACTGATCCCTCTGGGGTGAGTCTCATCCTCTCGAGAAGGATGAGGGGTTTGGAGGCATTCAGTGCAGGAGGAGACTCTGCAAACAGGACCTGGAGAAGTTCTCTTTCTTCAGACCTACTGCTGTGTGCTGCGTGTGAATTGCTGCAGTATTGTTTCTTTACATAACAGGACAAACAGTTTTCTGTTCTGCTACTCTAGAGTCTCAGGAAAGAAGCAACCACCAAGTAAAGGAAGTGAGCAGTTAGGTTCCTTAGTAAAGCTAGGAAACTATCAGCAAAACTGGTATATTACTTGGCTTTGTGATGTTTCTAGGCTGAGACAAGTGACAGCAAAAAAAATTGGGAGGAGGTTGACTCTCTTGGTTTTAAGGTACTGTTGTTGAATCCTGAAAGCAGTTCTCGTTGAGATGGTGCAGTGATGTTAGCTCTAAGACCTCCAGACACCTGTGCTCACACCTATACCCTTAAATAATCAATGAATGAAACTTCAGCAGAAACCTGGAGATGTCTGCTGAATGCCATACCCAGACAGTACAACTAGCTGTTCCTCCTGCATTGTAGGAGAGATGGAGGACCTTGGGAAAGGTAGGAAAACCAAAGGAAATTACATGCTGGCCACATGAACAAGAGCTGGCTGGCTTCAGTGTCAGTAGGATCAAACATCCTTCGGGTCATGGCAATAGAAATAATTTACATGCAGGAGAATGAAAAATCAAGTAGGGATTCCTCTCCCTAAATACTCTTCTTGCTTTCTCTTCTTCACTCAAGTTGTTATTCCCAAGTCTGCCCAGAGGCAGGTGTTGCCAGGTAGAGCAGCAGCAGATTCAAGACCTCACACTTTCCAAAGCCAAGGGTGCATTGCTTATTGATCCATGGAATTCCTCAGCCTCTGGATAGGAGAAGCAGATTTGCTAATTAGAGCCTAAACAATGAAATCTCAGACTCTGTCTCCCTGTTGAGTAAATTGTGGACAATTCCCACCATCTGCAGCTTAGAATAGCGGTAGAATGTCAACAACAGATTACTTCCTGGCTGAGCCCAGGCAGCTGGTTTGCATGTATATACTGAGGCTTGAATCCTGACTGTGGCTTCCAGCCAGGTTGTGTGTTTATGCTGTGGAATTTCTGAGCTGTAGCAGACTGTAGGTGTCTGTATGCATTTCGTTAACCCAAAGAGGTCACAAAACAGGGAATGCGATTTGTATTTATTCCATTGCAGCAATTTATGGAACAGGGTCTATATAATTAAAGCAGGGAAGTCCCCTGGCACTTTACAAGCTTCTGTAGTTTGCCTGTAAACTTTAGAGCATATTTCAGTAGCGCTGCTGGTGGCATTTAATTTTGAGGCTTCAGTAGCAGGGTTGCAATAGGAGCTACTGTAATGTAACCCCTTCAAATCTAAATGAAATGAGTGATGTGCCTGTTCTCCCAACCAAGGCAGACTGTTACTGTAGTAGAGCTTATTATCTGCGTCTCATATGTGTCCAGCCAGTTCACGTTAATTGGAATTACAGCTTCAACGAAAGGGTTAATCAGTGTCATGCTGCAGATCTAAATGACTGCGTCCATAAACGAGCACTGAATCCCAATGAAGCCCTGTTGGTATTTATTGGCGATCCCTATCAATGCAACAGATGAACTCATCGACTTGATGGATGTTCCAGCGATTTTCACTCCGTGTGTGAGCGCGTAGGCAGCAAGCGCATCTCAGACTTCACAGCTCGCTGTTGCTTGTTTGCTCTTTTTTATTCTTTTAATTAAATGCTGAGGAAAGTGGTGCTATGGATTCCTCACCAGGAGTTTGGTTTCTGATGATGATTTCTTTTTGGTGGGATGTAATGCATTATAGTTACTGGGACACTTGACAGTTTCACATTCTCTTACCGCCGCTGGTACATTGGATGTGTCAAGCCATGACACAGACTTTGCATAATGCTTGGCTGGTGCATATAGACCAGGCCACTCATGAGAGGTCTGGGAACTGGACTGACTCCCCTTTGTAACAACCTATTAAACATATCTCTTAAAACAAACAAGTGTTGCTGGGGTGCCTCAAAATCAGCTTAGCCACCTTGGAATTCAGCGGTGGCAAGCCAGGATGTCATTGCCTGGCTGTGTGTACCTCATGCTGTTTACCCCTGTCTCTGGGTAGATCCTGAATGAGAGGGAGGAAATGAGGTCTTTAGAAAGGCAGCGACAATTGTTTCAGACAAAGAAAGTCTTTTGGTAAACAGAAAGACTGGTCAAATTTGAAGAGGGAGATGATTTGGAGACACTTGGACAAATGAACAAACAGTGGAGAGAAATTAAATCGTGGGCTTTTTCTCCTCTGTGTGCCCAAAGACACGGCCTCAGCCAAAGCATCTGAAGCCAACCAATTTAAACTGAAAAGAATGGAAATCCTTTTATTTTATAGACCCTGTGGCTTCGAGGTGCTGCTGAGAGCAGGAGCTCAGTAGGTTTTCTAAAATGTTAAGATAGCTTTGTGGACACATAATAGTACCCGCTTTACATTAAATATTTACATTTCACTTAAGTAGGGATGTGCAGAGCTCTGTGCTTTGAGGTATAAAGGCAACCTCTTAATACAGGTGTTAGGAAGAAAATGCCCAGGCATACTGCTTATTTTCTGGGTTGTGGCTACCTATGGCTTTGCTGGTGCTGTGTCTGGACTGAAAAGGCAATTGGTCTGATGCTGCAGCTGCATCAAACCTGGTGGTGGGTGAAATCTTTCTGATTTCAGGTTCCTCTACTTTCTCAGGAAGGAGTGCTCAGATTTCATAGTAATGCATGTTTAAATCATTTGGGTCTGAGTTGGTTGGTTTAGGCAGTTAAAGCAGACAAACTCCAGTATCACAGCAGCATTATGTGTCTGAGCTCATAAATACTCTTGCCTGGCTTTGGACAGACTTTTTTTCTCTCCTCAGAGTCCAGCAGAGTACAGCTTTCTGGCTGCTTCCAGGTCTTGTCAGTGTTGTAATTTTCTGTCAAAATTATCAAATGGAAATCCAAGTGCTCATGGTAGCTCATTGAAGAGCGTCCCCAAGATGGTAGGCTTGATGCCTTGAAAGAGGATACCCAAGGTATCAGACAGCAAATGAAACCAGAAGCATCACAACACAGCTTGAGAACATTGCCAGCTATGGTGCTGGCACTTCTTGCTGCAAAATAAAACCTTTATTGGTGTCCCATTGGATTGGTAATATGGTAATAAAATCAACAGCTTTTCTGCAACCTGTTAAATGAACACACACTGTCTCTGATGGACATCTCTTTAAGGAGTTGCATCCAGAGTTGGTTTGCAGATCTATAAGGATGTAATGGATCATCACTCTCACACTTCAAGGCAATCTGAAAAGTGAACACTTGCTTCCCATGTGGCTGACCCTGGGTGCAGAGGCAGAACATGGCATGAAAAGAATAAAGGTTTCATATGCAAGAAGGGCATGGTAGAAGGACAAATGCCACCTTTAATTTCCTTTACTTACCTCATCGCTTGTGTACCCTGCCATCCTGTTGCTTCTGTATTGCCATGGTGCATAAAATGAGGAAGGGCAGCTCTGCAGACAAGAAGTAACAGTTTAATTTTTTCTTGAGGTGCAAAATGGGGTTGGATTGAATAAGAAAGACCTCAGAGGCCATTTTTTCAAACACAATGTGATGCTGGCAAACTGCTGGCTGAAATGGGGAGACAAAACTCATCTGGTTGAACATGCAGAGAGAGTCCAATGTGCTGAGGTTCCAGCTCAGCCTTAGTGTCAGGTTGGCCAGGGCACACCACTGAACCATGTACATCTCATAATGAGCAGGATGGCTTTTGCAGGGATTATGTTTGCTCACCTGAGTGCTCTTGTTCTGCCTTGAAGCTGACAGCTCTGGACCCGAGTCTGCGTGCTTGTCATACCTGCAGTTACAGTTATTTCCTCCTTGAACCCAGCAGAGTATCTCTGAGAAGCATGTTCTAGCTGTTTGTTTCTTTTTGCATCCCTATCTTCTCCCCTCTCCTCCTCCTCACCCTTGATGAGTCTCAAGAGGAGAAAGAAATCACAATTTTGATGGAGTGCTATTCTTCCAGCAGCCGTCTCGCACTCTTACACACACAATCAGAACTAACAATGGGGCTCATCGGTGGAGCAGGCCAGGCAGCAAGAGACTGATTAGAGATTGTAGGTCTCTGTTAACTCCTCGTTCTTGTTAATTGCAAGTTATTTTATTTTTTATATTTTGTTTTCAATTTTCCCCTGTGGTTGCTGGAGACTTGATTTCTTCTCAGCTCTGGGAGCGTCTGTCATTGGCCTGAGCATGATGTCTTCCTGCCAGATGATTGGGTTGGGATTCCTGGAAGGGTCAGCAAGGACCCGTCTTGGGTTGCACTAATCAGCAGCTCTAAAGAAGGAGCTGTTGAGCAATCTGTGGGGTTACAGCGTGAAATCCATCCTGTATTTAGACTTCCGACGCATTGTTTTATTTCAGAGGTTGTAGCAGCCTGTTTCATGTTAGGATGTAACTTTAATTCTTGCTACTGGCTTCATCTTGTTCTACTCTTCCACACACTTTCCTTCCTTCCCAACACAGTTTCAGTCTTACTGCATGAGCTTCCTTAAACAGCTGCCTATCCCCTAGGGTAGGGCTTTTTCCTTTCCTCCCCCTCCCTCCCAAATGAAACCAGTCACCTCAAGGATAGTGGAACTGGGGCAGATTAAACAGAAGGCTTTCTTTGAACTGCAGAATTTCTGAGCAAAAAGATGCTGCTCCAAGGCTTCAGGAGGTTGGGCTGAAGCCTTGTTCCTGCTGAACAAAGTTAATGCTCTTTCTGTGCCTCTGTTTCGCATCTGTGTGAAGGGGACGATGCTGCTGCCAGTGTCACTAGGCTGTTGTGAGGATAAAGAGACTGCTGATGATGAGCACGGAGAGGCTTTGGGCTGTTAGTTGTCGGTCTGGCGCAGTACCCCTTTCCAGTGTGTTGGCACCACTCGCTCCCCTTCCCCGCCACGTCTGCCAGGGTAAACCCAGCCATGCAGGTAATTAATGCTGATGATGCTGCAGAATTATTCCAGTGACTGAGTCTTTCCTGACTTGTGGGAGGATGGTACGTGTGATGCTTTCTGAAAGGTCAGGGAGTTGTCTTGCTGATGGGTGCAGCAGGTAACAGAAAAGAGTTCAGGGTTTCCTCTATGGTGTAGTGACTGATGTGTTACACCATGAGGCAGATACACAGTCCTTACTTCAAAAAGCAGCCCGTTTTCAGGCAGAAAACATGAGGTTGGTAGGCAGATGCCATCTGAGATTCAGGCTGTCCCTCTGCATTTCCCTGTTGGTCCTTTCCAACCCCTAACATTCTGTGGTTCTGATCATCAGCTGTTGACCAATAAGTTGCTTTCGCCATTTGCCTTCCCCAAGCTCCTTCACAGCCTGAGAACTTGGCAGTGCCAGTGCTGTACCCCCGTGTTTTCTTCCCCACCCTGCTTGTGATAGGATGAGCTCTGCCTCTCCATCTGCACTCCCCCTCTCTCAGCAGAGAAGTGGGGCACTGAAAAAATTTAGTTTTTAAGTTATTCCCACAAATTCTGCAGCTGACATCAGTCACCATCACTGACTACTGTTGGTGGTCTTACCCAGGCAAAAGGATGTGGCAGACTTCGGTCATCCCAGCTGAAGGACCTCAACATCTGTTTCCATGGCTTCTGGTGGGCTTGGCAGTGTTAGGTTTATGGTTGGACTCGATGATCTTAAAAGTCCTTTCCAACTTAAGTGATTCAATGATTGTGCAATAACAGTAAGTAACCAGAGTACTGGAAAACACCTTTTTAAAATGAAGTTCACAATTCACCTCTCTCCAAATCACCTTTTCCTTCATTAAAATATCTTGTATTTAATGAAATTAAAGAGACAGCCCATGCTTTGCAGGGAGAGTCACATGCACCAATGGTGAGCACAAGACACTGATAAGCGTTTAATCAAACTGGAGCATCAAGGCTGGTGTGGCAAGATGTGTGACCCTGGTAGGATGCACGGTGCAGGACAGTGTGCGGGGCAGGATGTGCCCTGGGTCTGCCTGTGCCCCAAACCAGGCAGCCACTGACTCCATCCTCATGCCACATGGCAGAGCCAGGCAGCCCAGCACACCACGATGCTTGCGGCCTGGCACCCTGGACAACACAAAAGCCACTCTGTCAGTGTAAGTTAGCAGGAGGTAGAGCGGGTCCTGGCTGCTTTACCTGCTACAGGAAAAGCATCTCCTCCCATTTCCCCCCACGCACGTCCCCAGCACCAGCGTGATTGCAGTCTGCTGAAGAAGAGTTGTTCTTGTGCCTGGTCTCCCCGCGGGAGGTCTCGGGAGAGAAGGATGTCTGCGTCCTCCCGCTGCTGTGTTTGAACAGCTTACAAAGGGCTGTGTGGGCTGACAGGACTGTGTTTATGCACTGCAAGAAGACAACAGTGTTAAATAATGGATAAAGTAGAGGGGACACAAGCAAAACCCCTCCCTGATTCTTTTTCCCCTTCTCTCCCATTAAATTGCTCCATGGCTTTAGGTCACTTGACTTTCTGCTTTTTTGCATCCCTCTTACCTGGGTGCAGGATCTCTACCATCCATGGACTTCCTTGGGGCTTTGAGATGTTTTTCAGAATGTTCTGCAGTGGGGACACTGCGTGCGAATGGTTTGGAGATGTAACCAGTGTGACCCATCATGGAGATCCTTGAAGCCTCCCTCTACCTGGCTGTGAGGGCTGGCTGGCAGCACAGGGGACGTGCGGTCACAGCATTGCCCAGGAAGTTCAGGGAGGGCTTCATAGCACTCTGTCACCTTTCCCTCTGTGTCCAGGAGCAGGCTTGTGAGCAGACCTCTAGGAAAGGTAGGCAGCTCCAGGAAACTACTGTGAAGTAAGATGCAGCCAGTCACATCCAGCAAAGCACCCACCAGCCTGTGAAGCTCCAGGTCCTTGTGGCAGCGCTCAGTCTGTGTAAAGCCACCAGCAAGAGTGAGTGGCAGCCGCCGCCTCTCTGCTTCCACGAGTAAGCAGCACATTGTTTAAATACAAATGTAATTAGGACTTATCTCTTGCTTTGGGAGTTACAGCTGTTACTCATGCTTGACTGGGGCAAAAGATTTTCCAGCCTCTGGGGATGGAAGAGGGGGTGTGTTTGTGTGTATAAAAACCCACTGGCAAGTATGGAAGTAGGGCCAAAGAGTCCAGTGCTGGTCCTGGGTCATCTGTCATCTTCACCTGAGGCGTGGATCTGGGCTCATATAAAGGTCTTCTGGAGTTGTTGTGAATATAACTGTTTGTGTTGTGACTTCCTCCAGGATTTCAGAGTTGAGAGATTTTACTCTAAATGTGGTCTGGATAATGAGGGGGTTGGCTTGGCCGGTGCGTGGGGAGGGCTGTAGCGGGGGAACAGTGAGGAGCAGAGAAAGGCGAGTAGTTATGGTCACAAGTCGCCTTTGGCAGCTAAAGGGCCATCATTAAGGGTCAGACCACACCTGGAATATTGTGTCCAGTTCTGGGCTCCTGAGCTCAAGAAGGACCTAGAACTTCTTTAAAGAGCCCAGTACAGGGCCACCAAGATGATGAAGGGAATGGAACATCTTCCTTATGAGGAAACACTGAGGGAGCTGGGCCTCTTTAGTTTGGAGAAGAGGAGACTGAGACGTGACCTCGGTAGTGTTTATAAATATGTAAGGAGTGAGAGTCAGGGGGATGGAGCCAGACTCTTCTCAGTGATGGCAGCAACAGGACAAGGGCAACGGGTACAAGCTGGAGCATGGGAAGTTCCATGGAAATGTAAGGAGGAACTTTTTCACTGTGAGGATGACAGAGTTATGGGACAGACTGCACAGAGAGGTTGGGGAGTTTCCTTCTCTGGAGATATTCAAACTCGCCTGGACATGTTCCTGTGTGATTTAGTCTGGGTGATCCTGCTCTGGCAGGGGGGTTGGACTAGATGATCTTTCGAGGTCCCTTCCGACTCCTGATGTTCTCTAATTCTGTGAGATGGGAGATGGGATCTCACAGCCATATGTTCCTCTGCTATCCTTGTATTGCTTCCTTGCTTCAAAGTCTGAGTGCTCAAGTACCACGTGGCTCTTAACTTTGACGTTAGTGTTGCATAAACCAGTTAATACGCTTTCTCTCAAACTGGCTTGCCAGTTTAAGATAAGAGCCCATATTTCAAAGCTTGTTAGGCAGCAGTTCTTTGTCAGATCCCAGTCTCTGCTATGTTTGGGTGTTCCCCGAGACCTTTACCCAAACAGAGGTCTCCTACACTGAGAGGTCTCCTTGAGAAACCGCTCATAGGAAAGCAAAAATAATAACTGCTGTGAGTGTAACTTCTGCTTTGCTCCAAGGCATCCCACCTCTGTTTGGAGGCAGTTACTGCTGGAGAGGTTTGGAAGCACACTGGGTGCTCGGGCATGGCATTTTGTGAAGATTCGATGCACTTGACGGTGTCAGAGACTCTTAAGCACAACGTGCCATGTTTGCTCTCCAGATCATAACATGCCCTGTCAGTGTTGCAGTAAGAATCCATTACTGGCGGTGTGCTCACCACCCTGCCGTGTCTGTGGACCGGTGACAGAATGCAGTGATACGCTCCAAATCCTCCTGGAGAACTGTGTTTCAAGGGCTGGCTGCTGTGATTCTGGTGGAGTCCCCCCCCCGTATGCTGCAGAACAACAGTTTTTGCAGCTCGGCTCTTTTACCTCCTGTTTGCTTCAGGAATTAATACTTAACATGGATACAGATTAATGTTAGGATTTAATAATGTATCAGCTGTCTTTATTCGTATACGTGAAGTGGTGAAAAACCCACCCAGTCCTCACATTCACTTCAAACAGACAAGTGTGTGAAGCATCCTAACTCCACACACAGAAACCATCATCCTGCCCCCTGTGACTGTCAGCGGTGAGAGCAGGTGACTTGGTACAGTCTCAGGGCTTTGCATTTCATGCATTTCCTTTTTTGCCCATTGCATGAGAACATCCTTTGAGGAAGAAGTGCAGAGAGGTGTTTTATGTCACATCTGTCTTAGAAGGACTCACCGCTAAATCACATCGCTGCTTTCTCCTCCACAGGGGAAGCGGGGAATGTGAGAGCGCAGATGACCTCCATCTTTGGTAACTCCTGAGATTATCTTGTGATGGCATCTTTAGCTTCCTCCTAGAAGAAGACAAGCCTGTCTGCCTGTACCTTGGAGGGAATATATCAAACTGAAGCTTGAAATTTTTAATCTGTCCCTAATCTGTGTTCATTTAGAGCTAAAGCCACTAACAGTGGATCTCTCTCAACTGTGTTCTGGGGAGCTGACATAAATTTCAACCTTAAACTGAAGGGTTTGTCTGTCTTAATGGAAGGCTCTGGAGAGCGGTTCATGTGCTAGCTGTCGCTCTGCATTTGGGAAGTATCCAACTGGAGAGGGGACTGTCTGCAGATTATTTTTGTATGAAGCAGACAGTGGGAGAGGTGCAGGAGGCAGGGGTTTATAATCACAGTGGTGACTCGGTGACTGGTTCTCATGCCGTGTGCAATGTAGCTACGATGAATCTGCAGGAAGGGTTACCAGTCAGCTGTCAGTTTGCTGATCCCTGCGAAGTCTCTTGTGCTTCTGGGTGTTGAAAGGGCTCAGCTGACTGTTCCACGGAGGTTTTAGACATGTATATAAACAGCTGTCCGTCACTGCGTTTCCCAGGAGGGTGCCACTCGCCTGCGTGTGAGGCAAGAATCTCACTGTCCTGTCCTGTCCTGGGAGAGCACAGGAGATGTCCTTGGCTTTTTTGGCAGAGTCGCTGCAGCCCAAAGTTGTTTTTCTTCATATAATTCCATTAGAGTGATGACAGTTTCAAGTTGGAACAGAAAAAGACCTGACGAAAGGACCGCTCTGTAAGTGGGGAAGATAGACAGAGTGGAAGCAGTAACTAGCAAGGTAATAGATGGTGATGGATCTATAATCTCCGAGGCTGCTGTAAGCAGTAAATTCCTAAATAGTGTCCTTTCAGCCTTTACCTATTTATTTGCAAAGTGCTAAATTTAATTTTCCTTAGTCTGCAGGAAAGCAGCATCCCAGGAATAAACCTTTAGCCCAGCCAAGAAGCTGTGCCAAAGTGCTTGTTCCAGCATTTCCATTTCCTCTTTGCTCTGCACAGAGCGTCAGGGCTGTGCGCCCCAGCGCGTCACCTCTCACGTGTGTTGGTGTCACGAGGCTGGAGTCCACGCTGCTGCAAGCTGGGTTGTATCCTGCTCTGGAGCAGGCAATTTAATAGCCACAGGCTCAGTAAAAGCATCTGGACTCTGTAAGAGCAAGGATGATCAAACCTGTTCCGAAATGGGTACATGAAGACATGCGAGGGAGCTCATTCTCCACAGACTGATGCTCTGTTTGTCCTCTAGATATGGGACTGCAGTGTTAAAGGCTCTCAGCTCAGAATAAGTGGAAGAGTTGAGCACCTTTAGGTGCTGTTCACATCTTAAGGAAGAAAAGCAGAATGTTTTTCCAAGCAACCAATGTTCTGCACGCTCACCCTGCAAAGTTTCGGTGGGTGTGGTAAAAAGTAGGCTTTCCACATCTTGCTTTTTGTTCTTGGTAGCACTGTGATGGTGATAACACAGCGTGCATTCTTCTGCAGCTAGCAAAGATGTTTCCCCCTCGCTCTCCCAAACCAAAAATTCATAATAGGGTTCATAATGGTAGATGTATTTAGAAGCATTGCTTTGAGAAAATATTTCAGGAGCAAACACACAGTGTCTGAATCCAGGAGCTGCCTCTGAGTGAGCATTCGGTGTTCCTGTGGTTGCCATGACCCCAGTGGGCTGTCAGTAATCCTGTTGCTCCAGAGAAAATCAGTTCTCAGTTTGAGCTTTGCTGTTTTCCTGCCTGCAGAGGATTTCAGCAGAGTTCCCTGCAGCACCCCTTGGTCCTCTTTGTCCTTTTCTTACCCCCGCAGCAGGAGCACCACTGTGTTGGCTGGTGGGGATGCCCTGCCAGTGCTGCCCTGGCTTCTCACCATGTTCTCAACCTGTTGCTGCTGCTGCTTCCCAAGGACGGAGGAGTTTGTCATCTTCATTCTCCTTCAAGGTTTAGTTGTTTTTTTACTTGGTAAAGTGCCATGAAAAGGAAGTCTTTATTTTTGTATGTTTGTTCTACTTTGACATTAGGAATGAGATTGGTAGCTGTAAGTTTACATCCAGCCCTTGCTCCTCCTCCTCTTACCTAAATCTGGAGAAGTGCTCTGAGTTCCTCAGCTCTGTGCTGCTCAGATCTCTGACTCCCCTCTCACGTTTATTTTAAAATAAATAAAAATAGGGTGGAGAATTACATGGACCTTTTGCCTGCTTTTCCTTTGATGCAGAACTGATAGGAAGAGACCTTCCCAAGCTGATACTGAATTTGGGTCTCAGCTCTTCTGGAATGGGGTAAAGTTGCCCCCCAAGGGGTGGGTGCTGTGTTATCTGGCACCCTTTCTTCACGAGTTTGCAGGTTCCTTGGGTCTTGCTCTTTCCTCTGGTAGACATGGGAGAGATGAGAAAACAGACCTTGTTTGTGAATCGAGAAGATGTCTTTCTCTGAGGGCCTTTCTCTGCTATTCTTTCATTTTGAAGCACATTGTCATAGAAAATTTCATTAGCCACACTGGAAGTCTCCCAGCCTACAGTCAGCTTGCCAACGAGCAATAGACATAGAGTGTTGATTAATATTTACGTTTGGACGTTTTCCCTTACCTAGGGGATTGTGTAGGAAGCCATGAGTACTCGAGCTTTGGAAGAACCCAGTGTTCACTCTCTGCACTGAACTGAGCATTGATATGGTATAAAACTGAAACAGCAGAACCTGATCAACTTCAAAACACACTCTCCTACCAGATTTTCCCCTTTGAGCTAGGTCTACGGAGAGGCTTCTCTTGCAAGGGGTGAGCGGGCAGCATACCAAAGGCCTTCAAACTGCAAAGGGGCATCTCCAGCTTGCCTGAGCTGCTTCCATCACTCAGGGACTGAAATTTTAATCATTGAATTAATTTTTCAGAAACCAAAGTGCAAATCTGTACCCCCAGTGGCATTAATAATGAATGCAGGGAAGAGAGACATTAGAAGGAGAAAGAAGGGCTAGGAAATTTGGCATTGGGGAACAAACTTTTAATTGTTCCTGTTATTATTTTGAAGAGATAATCTGTGGATTGGATTTCCTTGTCCCTGGACCTTCCTGCTTGTTTTGTCCATCCTTTGTCCAACAGAGCCCACTTCATTTCTGTCCAAGGCATTTTTGGAATACTCCCCCTCACCACCACCACCACCCCAGCTTATCTTTGCCTGGATTTTCTTTTCCAGGGTAAGTAGCTGAGTCTGTAGGCACATAGACCCACTCTGGATTTTCTTTTCCAGGGTAAATAGCCAAGCTTGTACACACAGTCCCACTCCTCATCTCCAAAGCAGCCCCCTGAAGTGCTGCGGGGGCTTCAGGCCTATGGCGGAGAGCGAAGCTGCAGGGTTCACCTGCTCCAGTGGATTTAGAGAGGATGAGGCCTGAACTGCAGCCAAGATGCTGGAGCTCTCTGCCTTGCTTTTGGCTCCTTCCCTCCTCTCTCAAAGAGCATGCAGATTTATTTTTTTTTCCTAATTAAAAGTATTTTATACCAGAAGATTAATTAGAAATGAAAGTGATTTTTTTTTCCCCCTCCTTTTGTGTCAGTGGAAAAGGCCTGTGCCAGGCGACTGCCAGAGGGAGCTGGGATTTCTCCTTTTAATGGATTCCAGGCAATTTGCCTCTGGACAGCTATCTTATAAATAATGAATGTTTGCACAGATTTTCCCAATTCGCAGGCAGCGCAGGTGGTCTTTGTTTCAACCATCCCAAACAAATCTGGAAACAGCAGGGCGTTCCCATCCTTGGTCACCACGTGAAAAGGGCAATTCCTCACATTCCCCCTCCCCTCCTCGTTGCATGCGTCACAGAGACCACCTACGGTTATGGATTTATATCTTTATTTATTCAAAATCCCATCGAGCAAACACAACCGTGCTCTGCTGCTCCTCCTCCCTCTCACACAGCGCTTGCAGCAAAGCCAAGCACAAGTGTTCGCAGGGGACAGGCACGTTTGCTTAAGTGGGGAGGTCTTCTCCTGGCCAGGTGGGCTGACGTTCTGAAAAGCTTGCAGGATTGTTGCTGTAGGCAAAACTCAAGCCCAGCTGCACACATGTGTGATTGCAGGATGTTTCCAAGACTTCCGCGCTCCCTTCCAAGGCTCCTAGTAAGAGGGTGCTTCTTTGAATTGTTGTATTAATCCTCAGAAATGAAGATTTGGTTCAATAGGTGCTCCACAGAGACCAGCCTAGAGGAGAAATCCTCTCCCAGAAGGAAAGCTGTTCTTGAGTTAAAAGCACCCGAGAGTGATTTATGCAGCGCAGGGACTTTAAAGCAGCCCCGGTGCGGGGAATGAGTTTCAGCCCGGAGGAGGATGGCACAGCCTGAGGGCTTCTCTTCCTATCGTGCCACTTGCCCTGTATTTCTCTTCCGTTAGGACTGAAGTGGCGACTGCAGGAAGATGAAGGTGAATGTCCCCAGCTGCAGAGAGCTCCCGTGGTCATCGGCCACCTGGTTCAGTGAGAGGCTGGGGATTGCTCCAAGAAAACCTTTTCTGTGGCTCTAAATACAGCAGCTAATGACACCTTCCACTCAGCGGGAAGAAAACAGAATTACTAAACTTGCAATTTGGCACAGTGGGAGTGTGAGTTTGTCCTGCCAGTTTCTTGTTGCTATATATTTCCAAGATTTTTGGTCTTTTTTTTTTTGGTCTTTTTTTTTTTTTTTCTCCCAAGCAGGTGGAATCCAGATCAGGGGGGTTCATTTTATGGACTCAAATTATGCCTATGGAAGGTGCAACCCCAAAAAAAAAGACCTATGGCTGCTTAGAAGTCATCCAGTGTGAAAAGGAGAACGTGCAGGTTCTCTGGGAAATGCCACATGTCTTGGCCTTAGGAGTAATGTGTAGTGATGTCCCATTAGCAGCCCTGTTCCCAGTGCAGTGTTGAAGGAGATGTATATATTTCCATATAATTTTAATCATTTTGACTTATGGTTTTAACTTTGTGCTAGGCAGGCTGCACAGAGGTTCCAGGAGAATACTATTTTAGATGGCTTTGGGGGCAAAGGAAAGAAGACGACTGAAGGCAAGGTTAGAAATAGCTGAATGTTTCCAGTTGAGCAAGTTTTACGGTCATGTGCTGTGATAATTGAAGGTTTGCTGTTAAATGCTACGAATCTGTGCTGAAGAAGAAAACATGTCCCTGCTTAGATTGCTGCAGTCCTTCGCTGCCAGTGTGAGGAGGGAGAATGCTCGCAGGGCAAGAGGTGCTGTTTGAAAGCAAACAGTGCGGAGCAATAGGGACAGTTTAGCAAGTCCCAGTTCTTTTTGGGGAAGGGTGGGTTTTGTAGAGGAGCCATTCATCTCCAGGGGGGGTTTGAAGGCTCATCTTGAAGATGCATGAAAAATTCAGATTAATTTCTCTAGAAATGCCTGCAACGGGCCTCGTGAGCTGTGCTTGCCCTGGGGCTTTTAGGGGAGTGGGGGGTAAAATAAGTGGATACTGAGAGGGTAAAGCTATCTGCCTTTCTAGTTCCTCTTGTATGCATCAGTATGCCGCTGCACAAGTTGGTGTTCTAGCACTGGAGGACAAACAACTACCACCAGCTCCGACTAGTGAGATACACTCAGAGTTAATTTCTGCAACCAGTGCCAGCATGCTTGGAGCAAGAAAATGCGTGGTTCCTGGAGCAGGGACTTGCTTTAATGTTCTTATCTACTATTTTGTAGTCTTTGTTCAAAGAGGTCAAAGCTCATCCCTCTGGGTGGGGACTCCTTGAGCACAGTACTTATTATTAGGGCAGTACCATATCTTGTAATTAGGGATGTAATTCCCATCTCTGTAGAGAGCCAGCCTATAGCCTGGGTTCCATTTAAGAGTTTCATGAGATGAATTAAGCAAGGATGGATTGAGCAATACAATGAATTTCAACAGAGATCCCTTGCCTGAAGTCCTGCAGGTGTTTCAGACGAGATACGAGAAGTAAATACCTTCCCTCATCTTCTTTCTTTTCCACAGTAGGTAAGAACAGTCGCATCGTTCTGGGCACTGTGCAGTAGCCACAGTCTGATGACTTGAGGCCTGGTTATTTGAAAGATTACCTCTTCCCCTGGTCCCTGCTGTAGCAGCAGGGAGAATCTGGTTTGGTTTTTTTTCCTGTTTGACACTAAGGTATAAAGCTTTTTGCCTGCAAAGGACCCGTGTCTTAGAAAATTGCTGTTGCAGTAGATCTGAAGAGTCAGATTTTGGCAAGCTTCAAAGTATGATGTAAGAGATTCATACTTAATTTAGCACTTCGTTAACTTCACCTTTTTTTTCTCCCCCACCCCTTACCTACATGGGTGGTAGTGCTGCTTATGGTCTTCTGCAGGGAGTTCTATAGTTAATATGCCTTGTATAAAATCATTTATGTAAGTGCAGAATAAATCGATCACACTTTAAAAAAAAAGGAAGAAACAAGCAGAGCAATCAGCTTTGGGCTTCAGACAAGGAATAGATGAAGGACTGAAAGAGAAAAGGGACAAAGAAGCTGAATTGTGAGGAAAAATAGAAAGAAAAGTGTTGTGTGGGAAAAGGGAAGGAGGAAAGAGGGAAAGAGCATGGGTAAGACAGAAGAAAGCCAGGGAAGGCCAGACTTACAAGTTAATGCAATGTATTTTTCTCTGTAATTATATTCATTTGATGTAGATTTGTGCCAGGCACTTTACAGCAGTGTTAATGAGAAGAAGGAAGCAGGAGTTGATATCCATAGCGGTTTAAAAGATAGAACTCGAATCAAATTGCTGCTGTTCTCGGTGGGCACGGATATATTTAGCATCACAGCATACTGTCTATACTGTGCCGTCACAAGGTCTTTTGAACGAAGATCTCAAAGCTCATTGCATTAGTTCCCACGCAGTTATTTCCCAAATTTGGATGCTGGCTCTGGGGTTGAGAGCCACAGTTGTTGCTGCATTCGTATTTTTATGCAGCACATGACAACACGGAGGCGGAGTCAGATGTCCACCTATAAGACCAGTCCTGCCATCTTCATGTAATTCTTGTCCTTTCTTCAGAAACTATCACCAGGGTATCTTCAGGTGTGAGGGTCTTCTCGGTCTGTCTCGGAGGAAGGAAACTAATTCACCTCACAAATGGAGCATGTTTCCTCTGCAAATTTGCATTTGCCTTCCTTGCTTTCACACATCATCCTCCAGACAGATGATAATCTTCTTGCCCTCAGCTCCTCCATGGTCCTGTTAATAACTTCACTCTAATGATGCACAAAGGGCTGAGGAGCCTGGTACTGCCCGCATCATTTCTCTTGCAGTGCACCTTGCATCCCTTAGTCTGGAAAAACCACAGTGTAGATTTTATTGGGGAAAGGGGAAAGGAAAGGATATTCCCAGGGATTACAGAAAATTTCCCTATGTATGCCTTAAAGAAGTGGAGAGCTCATGAACACATAGACTGCTGTCTTACTGACAGGTAGGAAAAATGCTCTGGAATTATTCACGCTGGCTCCTGGCAGGAGCTCAGAGTCTCGTGGATTATCCACCAAGGCAGAGACAAGGTGAACAATAGGGGTTTAATTTAAGGAATGTTTTTCCCTGCCTTCGGCACGTCTCTCCAGCTCACTTCTCCATTCCCTGATTGCAGTGTAATCTCGCTCATTACTCCGTGGCCGTAACCTCCTCTCTCCCTTTCGGCAGTGGAGAACCAGCAGCCAATTTGTGTCCAGAATTAAGGTCGTGACCCTCTCCACTTCCCTCCGTGCTCAGAAGCTGCTGAAGGAGTTATGCAAAGGCTCTGTATTAATTGTCAGAAAAGAAAAATTTCTGACCCTAAATTGTTTGCTGAGATGTTCTGGAGTTTATTCTCCTCTGTGTAGCAACAGTTTTCAGCAAGAGCAGAGACTTGATTGCTCCTGGAGTTTATTGGAAGTGCCTGGTTTTAAAGGAGTCTGAAATATTGTGGATGTCAGGTAGGAGATAGCCAGTCCCTCACCCGATGAGGAGATCTGGTTGTCCTCAGTGCATTTCACCTTCCTTCTGGGAAGTGACAGTCATACCTAGGAGCTGTGGATGGCAACGCGGTTGCTCTTCCTACTTTAACTGCTAATGCTTCAGGTGAATTGCTTGTTAGGGAAGGCAGAATTGTAGATTTCTTTTCCGAAAGAAGGATGGGATTATTCTCCCAGCTGAATAAAACTGCGACTTTTGGGCACAATTGACCCATTTGTACTCACAAATGTACAACAGCTTTGTAGGTGGTAATGACTTCTGTCAAATTCTTTTATTTTATTTGTCACTTTGAACTATCAGCTTACAGAGGAACCACAAAGACTTCTTGTTGGTAGAAAGATGGCTTTAAGTTGCTGAATCATTACAAGCATCTTAATGCAGAAGGAACTAATCTTTTTATCCAGGGCTAGCTTCGGGCTCTGCTTTCCCTCAGGACCTGGATGTTGTAGAGGAACAAGAAAATTAGCCCTAAAAAGATTACTTTGCTCTATCTGAAGCAATCCTCTGCACTCCCCACGTTTCTGAAGACTGCTGCTCGCAGCCCTGAAATGTTGGGGTACGGAAAATATAGATAAGATCTGGAGGAATATCCAGGATGTCCACAAGGACACAGAGGGCACTTCCCGTTGTTTTACGTTTACAGGAATATGTTGTATGTAGTGTTCAAAACTGTTGGGTAATTATATTTTGCAGTGAAATCTATGAACATCTGTTCCTCTTCGTTTCCGTGCCAAGCCCCAACCTCAGGAGCCTATGTTGTCTCCACAACAGTCAGATAGCATATTTGCCCCCTAAACTAAGTAGAGGTTGCAAGGCATGAGAAGAAATCTCCCAGGAAAGGGTTTTGTTTCTTTAATTTAGACTCCCAGGGGCATCCATGCAGGAAGAAAAAGTGGAATGCAGAGCATGGCGGCAAGAGCTGAGCAAACATGGTCCACCATGGTGCCCATGCTGAGCAACATCCAGTTGAGCCTGGGGCAAGGCTCCTGCCATGCTGTTCCCATGTCCCCTGCCTCCCTAGGAGCCACAAATTATGACCCTCTCTGCAATGTATCATGGTAACAGCCTGATCTTTGGTTTTGAGCATTATACAGGGCAATGGTTGACCCTGTGTGCAGGAGCTTGCTGTCAATGACAGAGCACTGGACAGAGTATAAATAAAAGTTCTCCAGATGAAAGAGCCTACCTCCTGCTGTTTGTTTGGCAAAAACTTGCCTGCATGACTAAGGTGGCCCAGTTGAAGTGCTGTTCAGTGATGAATTAACAACTTTATTGGCATTGGGTGTTGCCTTGGCTATGGGGCTCGTAGCTGCTGTGTCTCAATCCAGGGGAAAAAATGAAAAGTTTTTAATACCTCCCATTTTAACAGAAGTTTGAAAGTCTGGTGGAATCCTCTGCTATAAATATTTATCTTCTGGCTCCCTTTTTCCCCCCATTGGGAAAGTGCTTGGGTGATGGCAGAGATCCCATAGCAACTGCAGCTTTTCTTCTCTTAGCAATCACAGAGAAACGGTAATGATGGTTAGCATGTTGCAGGGAAGAAGAATGTACTCCATCTAGGCTAGACTTGCAAAGAGTAAATTGGAGTGAAAATAGATTAAATCTTTCCATAGTTCAATGGCAAAAGAAAATCACCCATCATTTGCCTTCTATCTCCCAGATGCATTAAAATGTGGGAAATGCTCAATCTCCAAAACCCTTCATTTCTTGACAGGCTTTATTCACTCTCTTTTCTCTGCTGTTTTTATTAATTTATTCTTTAAGGCAGTTCCTGCTGTTCCAGCTCCTTTTACTTTGTGGTGTAGAGAAATGTTGTTCATCGCTCTCGCACAGGGAATGCAGGATCCTGAACTCGGGGCTTGATGGATGCTCTCCGACTCTTCCGTGTTTCTTTTCTGCTCTTGCTTTAGGCTTTTGCAACATCCTTTGAAAGGAAACAGTGGAAACAAAAAATCAAGGGTTTGAAGAGTTCCTGATCTTGTCTGTGCCTTTCATCACCTATTATAGAAGTCCCAACTAGTCCCAATAAAAAGGAGGAAAGGAAATATCACTGAACCTGACCAGGCTGTGAAAGACTTGGAGTGCTGATGATTAGTGATACAACAGGATGTTCAGAATGGAGGAAGTCCTGCCCTCTTTGAGGATTCTCCCAGCTTGGACCTTAGGGTTAAGCAATTTTAAAGATACCTTCATTGAAGGCCTTGACCTTGTCCTTCTCTTTCCATTTTCAGACTTCGGGTTTATTGCTCTCCCAAGGAACTCCGAACAGTTGATTAACTCTTAACTCACTAGTTCTTGACACATGAAGCAGCAAATTTGACTCTAATTAACAGCTTTTATTAACCTGGGTTCCCCCTTCCCTCCTCCTGTTTCACTCTAGAGACTCTTCAAGCTGTTACCAGTTTTAAAGTTAAATTAATTTCTCAGGTTTTGTGGGGGATTTTTTATATTTTTAACCTGTAAAAGTGACTGTGTGCAGACATTGGGTTGTACAGCTCAGTGGGAGGACGTGTCTCTGACAGAACAGTTGGAAAGCGAATATGGTCACCTGGAGGGAAGCAAGGGGTTGGATTGTGGAGAGAACTGGTGGCTGGCCACAGGGTTGGCTTGATACACAAGAGGAAACCATGAAGGGCAAGCTTTCCTCTGCTACCCATATACTGTTTTGAACAGTTGCTTCCTGGCTGACAGTGGACAGGCTCAACCTTTGAGATCTACCTGTGTGTGCAATCTGGCATAAAAAGTGAGAAGAGGCATTGCTGGAGCTGTTGGCCAAGTTGGATGGCAGCTCTTCTGCTCCTCACGAGCCTGCCAGCTCTCTGCTGCCTCTAAATATCTGCAGGAAAATCGCAGTTCCCAGGAAGTCGAGGGAACTGATAGAATTGGTTTTGGAAAGTTATCCTGAACGTAGTGTTCGTAGCTAGCCTATACCTACCCCAAAGGGGTACATGATTCTAACAAAGGCTGTTGAAGTGTGCAGCTCCCTGGGGAGCCCTCTACCCTAGTATGAAGCTGCCCAGTTTTGGGCTGTGGATGGGATGGATGAGGAACTGACAGCTGAGGATGCTCCTCTCCTTCACCACTGAGATTTTCTCTGCCATGGTGCATGTTTCTCATCGGTCAGCAGATACTGTAGCCTGTTGGCAAGCTCACAGCCAAAAAACCCAAGAATTCTCTGACTGTCGTCCAGCTCTGCCACTGACTGCCTCACCCTGTCTCATTCCCCATCTGTGAAACGGAGCAGTAGTGACTCCTAGGTGCTCCAGTTCTGGCGTGCAAGTTCTACTGGAGTGTTAATTTTTATTGCTTGTGAGTTGAGGGGTGAGGTTCAGGCTTGTTCCCACACAACAGGATGGTTTATTTCCAGTTTTCAAAGGATGCTGTGGTTGTAGCCCTGCCTAAGGAACTACCACGCTATCTTTATAAAAGATGTTTTTCATAAGCTTTGGTAAATGTGTTTCACCACCAGCTTCCTATGAATGCATCTAATCCAGTTTTAGACTTTTCTGAACTCCTGATCTGAGAGCAAGCCTGTGACAGTGAGCTCCAGAGGTCAATTCGGGGCTTGAGAAAAGGCTTTTTTATATCTATGTAAAATTGCCATTTGGTTCCTCCGGGTATCATTTCCCTCACATCTTGCAAGGAAAGAGTAAATATCTTCATTACTCCGTGCTTTCTCTTAGGCTTCTCCTTAACTGCTAAACAGCTGTGTTTTTATATTTTCTGTAACTAAAGCAAGTGAACCTCTCCCAAGATAACCCACAGTGAAGATGAAGCGTTTTAGTGCTCCTGAGAGGCAAACTAGCCAAGGTCAGCTCAATGCCCCCCGAACCAATAATGTCAGACGCAGTCTCGCCGCATCGCAGCTCTCTCTCTCCTATGCAAATAGCTGAAGAATATGGTAAGACAAAAACCCATCCGTGGGGAATGCTGGTGTAATCTTGTGCTATGTTGAATATTGATCGTGTGTTATACCTCCTCTTTAATTTCACTCTGTTGATTTCTAGCTCTGTAGCAGTGCTCTGTCCCTTGCTGTGTCGCTCAGACAGTTTTCTCTTGGCCGCTTTTGTCACAGAGGCTTTGAAATCCAAATAATGAATCCTAATCCTACAGGAATCTTTCTTCATCTTTTTTTTTTTTTTCCTTAAGAATTCTAGGGAATGCTACAAGCTGGGAGAGGAATGGTTTTCTTTATTTATTTGTATTGTTGTCACCTGGGGGGTTATTGTTTCTTGTTTAGTTTTATTTGGTACAGGAGTAAGTTTTACAGGCCTCATATTCTCTGGATCACTCCTGAAAACCTTCCTGAGTCAGGCTATGATGCTGCTCCTTTCTTGCCTGCTGCTATACATGTCCAATTTAAAGGCTGATTTATTTTTTAACAATTTCAGTGCTCTCAGGTCCTCAAACACTACCCCGCCTTGGTGATTCCTGAGCCTCTGAGGAGATGAGATGTGGTGTGTGAGCTTTTGGGTGATTTTACGAAGTGGCTAAAGTTGCCAGGTTGCAGGGAGAGAAGTACAGTGAAGTGACACCAAGAATGGCAAGGAGATAAATATGTGTCCCCATCACAGGATACCAGTGAAGTCCATCTGTCCCCATCGTGGGAGACCAGAGGATTACATCTCTTGGTGGGAGGAAAGCTTCAGCACATCTCTTCACTAAGTTCAAAGAGGAGGATGAAACTAGGCTTCATCTTTGTATTCTTGCCAACATTCATTGTGCTGGCAAGATTTAGCTTGAGTAGAGTCACACCAGAGGTCTTTTTATCATATAGAAAATAAATCGGGTGTGATCCTTGCATTGTGTCTGTGTGATGTTCATGAAGAGCAGTGATGGATAGCTGTCTTTGTCCCTTCCTCTCTGCCAACAAGAGGAAGAAAATTAATGCTTCTTTCCCCGTTGGCAATCCTAACAACTCCACACATTAAGCAGGAGGTGAGGCGAGGCAGCAGCTTACCTCGAGGGGTTCCCTCCAGATCCGAGATACCAGGTAGGAGGAAACTCATTAGAGATACTTTGGTGAGTGGGTGTAGTGAGCACACATCTTCCAGGATGTGTTTTTAAAGAGTCTGTCTGAGGTTAATGCTGCTCTAGATCTCCTCTTTTGTGCTAAATTAGGCTAATATTTGAACAGCTTTCTTATTAATTTCTCTGTTAATTCCAGTGTTTATCATCTACTGGTGACATGTCTAAATCTCTGTGTGTACTTTACTCTTGGAGTTTCTCTGGTGCAGGGGCTGCAAGTGGCCCCATATGCCACCCCACATGTCTGAGCATAACCTCTGTGCACCCTGTCCAATACTAAAGGTCAGCGTTGGCATTGAGCTGTGTAGGACAGAGTAACTCATCCTCTGCTCCCTTCTCTTACCTTAGTTCCTTTTTCAAGCAACCTGTGTTGGGATTACCTTCTCCTCTCCAGGGTTTGGATGATTCTGCTTTGGTTAGACAGACGTCTGGTTTTCTAGACCATCTCATTTTATTGTCTCCTCTGTATTTCCCAGCTCTTCAGGACCTTTATGCTTTTCCATCTCTTTCCTTGAGGCCACAGTTCCACACAGGTTAGAAGCAGCTGTATCACTCCTACATCCAAAAAGTATTTCAAACTGTGCTTCACAGAGATGCTGCCAGTGCTCGTTTTGATCCCTACACCCAGGGACATTTTGTTATTTTTATGGTGTTCTCACCATGACTTACATTTAAAATAACCAGTTGTAGGGTAGAGGTGGCTGCCTTGCTCTGTGTTCGGCTTGGGGTACAAGGTGTGCCCACAAAGTGGGAGTGTGCATGACTGTACTGCTCTATTCTCTCAAGGTACCATGTTAGCATCCAAAGTTAGGTAATTTCCAAGGGCTTGTAATATTTTTTTATGAACAGCTTTAAATAGAAGTCATTAGACACTGTTGTTCAAACTTAATTAACTGTTCTCCTTACTGAATTACACCACAGCAAAGAGTGACGGCACTGTGGGAAGGAGAAACATCTTACTAGATTTAAGACACACACACACACACCCCCCCCAACTACCAAACTAGATTTAACACTTAATTAAAACACAGAACCTTTGGCAGCCCAGGTATCTGGTTGCCTTCTGGGAGCTCAGGCTTTGGGGAGTGATGTCTCACTTCCCAGATTTCTGCAGTTAAACCATGTGTGCTTCAGGCATGGTTGGACTACGTGCCCTCGCTTCATTCGTAGAGATGACACTTGCAGCTGTGTCCCCCCATCAAAGGCAAAGTGTGACAGCAACACGTGCAGATGGCTTTTTGCATGTTTAATCTAGCAGGTACCTGTAGCAGGATGAATAAGAAAGGATGGTCAGGGTTTCAGGCCTGTGATTAGAACCACAGTGCGTGCTCTGGTCACTGGAGAACCCGTGCTGTGGTTGCCGGTACATGTTACCATCATCTTGTCCCACTGTCATCACTACCAGTGTCACCAGTAAGGGAAGGCAGCACAGGACCCTTGGAGGGAGATGTCTGTCAGGTGGCTGAACAGTCTGCTAGGTGCTGTCTGCTAGGAGGGGTATAAAACCATATCTTTTAACAGGCAAGGCAGGAAATGTTGATGTCCTTCTAGAATGTGGTTATGCTGAAGGGCAGCAGAGTTATGACAACATTATAATTTGAAGGTCTTGGAGAAAATAAGATAATCAGAAAATGGATGGAGAGGGTGTTGACATACACAGTTAGGCAGAAGTGGGTTTTAGGCAAAATGAAGTTGCCAGGAGGCCTCTGCAGGATTAAATGAGGGCTTTACTGTATTTGGTTTCGATATTTAGAACAAAAGTTCTGGACAAAGCTTCCTATCACTTTGAAAAGGCTTGGTTATGTTTTGACACTTGCTGCCTGTAGTACTGTATGAGGTCTTTCTGAAGTGTGGAAGAGGAACCTGGGGAGACCATATGACGAGGTCCCACTGCGGAAAGGCTTATAAAAGAGCTTCCAGAGATGATTGTTGTATGCCCATCCTCTGGGACTGGGTGGTAGCAGGCTGGAGGCCGAAGGAAGCACAGCAGGCTGAGCATCCCTGCAGAAAGCAGGATTCGTTGAGCTGTATGAAAGTAACCCATCAGCAGCGCTGGAAACACTCAATTTGCCATGTGCTGGATCCATCTCCTTCATCCCGTGCCTTTGTCTGACCGTCACAGAACCATTTGGTTTCTTTAAGTTGGCTTTGGAGCCAGAACAAGAGCTTACTACAGCTCTTTGGAGTAATTTTTACCTCTATTCCAGCCAACTAGATTAGTCTGCAGATAATGCTAGGAGTGAATAAGAGCCTCAGCTCCGAGGGAGCTGGAACGTAATTACACTCGATGAAGGGTACTCTCTGCAGCTCCTCCAAGAGTGCTGAGATTAGACTGTAATCATTGTTTGTAAGCAGACAGGAATGAGGGGTAATCAGCCAGGCAGCCCTGACACGTTATTCCAGGAATTAATATTAGCTTCCTGAAGTAGCTCATCAATTCATACTTGCACTGAACTGCAGAAATCAACAGGTCTCATCTTCCCACCGTGTGACCTGCCCAACGGGCTGGAGGCTACACTGGTGGGGTTCTCTTGGCCACACCGGTATGTCCACAAAGTGATGGGTTAATGGAATGCCAAGAGCAAGCTCTGAAGGGTGCAGCCTGGGAAATGGCAGTCTGGGCTGGTGGGTTGCTGTTCATGGAGAACCATAGAATAATAGAATGGTCTGGGTTGGAAGGGACACCAAAGATTATAGAGTTCCAACCCCCCTGCCACAGGCATCTGGGTTGGATGTGCTGGGAGGTGAAGGCTTTTTCCTCTAGCCATCATTTTTAGCGGGTGGAGCTGCGGCAGGAGGGAGTGCCTGTGCTGGGAAGGAGCAGGGAAGTTTCCTTTTGGTTTTGAAGAAAAATCTTTGCAAGTGGGCTTGGTGCTGCTTGAATCCTGGCCCTAATTATAAAGCCTGCAGGTCCCAGTGAGCGCAGTGAGAACATCGTGTACAGACACAAAGCTAACGCTAGGCAGCGAATGTCTTGATGTTCCTCTGATGTGAAACGAGAAGAGAAGGAATAAAAGAGCTTGCAAATCCAGGCAGAAATCATTAGGAGAGTGAGGGAGGGTACTCGTAAAGGCACTGGTCTCCGTAAAAAGCTGAAGGAAGGATTAGGGATAATAGAGGAGAAGCCCTGGTGTGAGTGATGGGATCACAGAGTGGACAGCAGTACACCAGTGGAAGTCCATGGACCACGGAGGTCATTTGGGTTTCTAAAAACCCATGCATCGTGTTCCCCAGAGCTTTCTATCACCAACCAGGAGGGAAGAACATTACAGTATGAGAGTGTCAACCCGCCTTGCTTCCTTGCTTTCAGCAGTTCCCACTGCCGAGCCCTTTGCTTCCATCAGCTCTGGAATAAATCACCAACCAACCTATTGATTGCATCTCTTGCAGTGTTTTACTTACATTAGTTATGTGCTTGTGCCTTTTAATGATGCTGCTGCTCTGACAACTTACTAAATATGACACAGCTTTATGGGTGGCATTGCTAATACTTTAGCAAGCCAAAGGTTAGCTGCTATTATTAACCACATTAGTGTGAAAAATAAGTAGAGGTAGATGCTTTATCTGGAGAGCTAAAGAAAGGAGTACCTAGGGAAGGAACGGCACGTGGGCAGTGGGCGAGGTGGCGGTTGGCACAGTGTCCTGAGGTTATGGTCGTGCTTGTTGGTTCATTTGGTTTGTTAATTGGCAGTAGAGGTAGGTCGAAGGGCACAGCGGGAACCTGGCAGCCAGCAAGAGGAAGAGGGACAGAAGCGGCTTGTCACCTGCCTGTCTTGATCGACTGCCAGGGTTTTGTAGCTCTCTCTGCAGGAGGGTGTCTGGAAAGATTTGAGAGGAAGATGTGTTAATGTCTGCAGGGATTGCTCCCAAAAGCTTCTTCCAGGCTGGAAGGGCACAGTATGGGGAAGAGCATGGGAGAACTGAACGGTGAAACTTTTCTGGGCTTCAAAGTTTCAGACCTTCCTTAGCAGAGCGAGGAGGCAGCTGTGGCTGCTGAGTTGTCCCTGGGCTAAGGAAGGGCTGTGTAGTGGGAAACATTGGCAGGAAAGAGAAATAAGTGAGGTTTTGGACACCCAGAAAAGTGGCTGAGGAGAGAGAGCAACAGCTCGAAGAAGGTTTTGAAGTCAGTGGGTAAAATAAGCTATGTCAAGGATGTGCAGCATTCACACAACAGGGGCATAATGATTATAGTCAAGCTCGGAGAGGAGGAGCTGTCTGAACTAATTTCTTTTTGCTGCATTTCTCATTTAGATATATTTTTTTTTTATCTAATGGATCTTTGCGCAGTCAAGCTTGGGGATGAGAATAGTCCTGTGTGCTGTGGTGGGAGCAGCGAATAGGGCAAAGAGGTGGGGGTTGCTGATGAGTATCAGCTTCTAGAAACGAATTGTTTTTCCTTGCCTCTGCTGCTGCTTTGCTAAGGGACCGGGGCATATATCTCATTTTAGAAATCTCACTCATGTTTCTTAGAAAGGATGGTAGGGAGAATAAATTCCTGGGATGAAGGGAGATTATGCCTGTGGGTGACACTCCGTCTCATCTGGCTATGTGTTCATCCTGTGCTCATCACCATCCACGTCTCATAGAGATGTTCTGCCTTGAGTACCTGGAGATCGGTGTTGGCGTCCCTTCTGATGGACTACTAATACTTCCCAAAGCCCTAGTAGCCTATCTAATAAAAGTAATAAGTATCTCAGTGCCTAGCTGTATGGCTGGGAGATTTATTGCTACAAGCAGCAAAGAAAACAACTGGGGAAGTGGAGGGGTTCCTCAAATTTTAATATCACGGGTCCCAACATTGCAGCTCATTGTTACCAAAGGAGTTATCAAATTAGAAGGTCTGGTGGGAACAGGGAGATGATGTTATCAATGCTGCTGTAGTGAGGGTTGTGCCAGCACTTTGCATAAAAACCTTCTGTTTTCAAATGACTATAAATAGTTGGTTAAATGCACATAAATAGATCCTACCTGGGGGTAAATACTTGACTTTGGAGTGAGCAGACAGCTGCTTCTCACTTTTAACCTAGATAAAATGAGGGACAGCAGCATTGCCAAATAGGAGTGTTGAAAGCTGTAAATGCAATGTAAAAATAACAATATGCTTTGAGATAATTTTATTTGCCATCTGGTTTTGAGCTGTCGGTTGTACTTGCATCATGTTTTCTCTGAGACTGCGAAGTTCCTTTATTTTGAAACAAAAACAGAGATTGTCATCTAATACCTTGACTTCAGGATATGGAAATACAAGAAAAGGTTTTAATCAAATCAAGTCTTGCAAAGCTCGTCAGCGAGGGAAGAATGCTGGCAATGCTGGGGCAGTTTGGAGAAGTTTATGAATCTATTTTAGTTTCATGTAAAAGCAGATTAACCAAACAGATTTAATGAATGCAGGAGATGTTTCCATGCATTTCCAATGTACTTCTGCAGGTAGGTGCTTGGAAATTAAAGAGAGTTAGGTTAAAGCACGGATTTTCCCCCCCTTTGGTTGTACCCAGGAGAATTGAATTTCTCCACCCTCATAGACATTTGCTACACTCTTGTAGCCATCTGTAGCCTAAATAATCTGTGAGTCTGTGATTAAAGCTTTTGTAATATTTATTTTCCTTGGGGATTTAATATTTAATATTCTTGCCCTGGTCTTGTTTTTATGGAAATAAAAGGGAAAAAAAAGTCCTATCAAAGGGAAGCTGATGTGTACAAGACTTCAGCCATAGTGAACTGGCAGAAATACCAAAGTTGAGGGTTTTTTGTTTGAGTGGAAGTCAGTTTGTGCAGTTTTCAGAGGTCTGAAGCAGTTTGAGCAGAGCTGTATGAACTATTTAAAGATGAGGAAAAAATGTTTTCCTTGCTATATAAAAAACACATGAAGTGCTGGTCACATTCCCAACTGGGCAGCTGAAATGGGGTCCCACCACAGAGGGAAAAGAGATGTTGAGAGCTATACCTCTTTGGAAATTGGTTACCATACAAGAAAGGCGTGGGTTTGGAACGATTGCAGGGCATCTCTGTGCAGACTGCAGGGAGGTGGGAAAAAATAGTCATTTTTTCATTGGGCTGAATTATCCTGCTCCTCTGGTATGCATCTGAAATAAACTCGGTCAAGAGGTATTTCGGGGAGAGTTGGTGGTACTTGTTCTGGGCTGGCAAAGGGACAGCATCCGCCTCCCCAGCTTTACGTGGTGGATCCCAGCTCCACTGCGATGGCAGGCTGGGCTTTAGGAGGGACCTACAGACCCCGGGGGCTTAATTCTGCTGTGCAGCGATGTGGTAGACCTTGGCTGTGACCATGGGCTTGGCAAGCTGCTGTGACCTGGAACGGGTGTCTTTTCCCCCACGCCCCAACTGAGGCAGACCCCCTCTCCCCAGCTTTGCCAGGCAGCCAGAACCCAGGCTGCCAAGCCATACGTGGAGCTCATACCCACGCAGTGACTGCTTTGGGTTATTCATCTACTGTAACAGGCTCTGCTGCCTCCTCCCACCCCAAGCTAATCACTTTGCAAAGCTTCCAAGGTACACCAACTTTGTGTGGCAGCTAACAAGCTTAGCTGATGAGTTCTGCCATCATCCTTCTCCAGAGCTAATCAGCTTACCCTTGCTCCAGAGCTAATGGGCCTGTGGGTCAGAGCAGCACCGTGAACTGCTTGCACACGAGTTTACCACATCCATCTTTAATTGCACAGCTAGCACTCTAATGGAGTTTCCTCCTGCATATGCTTCGCTTATTTTTCCAATGGTTATCACTTGTTATTTTGCAGCCAATCCTTTTTTTATCCCCACCACCTCAGACACACACAGTTCATTAAAGACTATTTTCATGCTACGGCTGAGATTTCCAGTATCAGCTGCTTCCCAGTCATCCCACCCATACTGGGTGGTGGCCAAAATTTATTTACAAAGGGAGAATGACACTTGGGATAGCACCTCTCTGCTTCTACCAGCGGGTCCCTGAGCTATGTCACTGCCAGCAGGGAGGAGGACTGAGTGGTGTCAGCTCTGAAAAGTCAGGACTTTGCAAAGTTGAGCGTGGAGGAAAGTCACAGGGCTGAGAGCTGCTGCACTTGAGGTTCTGCAGCCAAAGGGTGACACTGCCAGCTTGTAACCCTGTGAGCTTCAAGTGCAGCAGCTGAGAGCTGCACCTGTGCCTGCATCCCTCTGCTAATTTGAAGTGGCTTTACAATCATTTTGCTAGGGAAAAAAAACAACCAAAAAAAGAGAGAAAGAGAGTATTTTATCCTTTTCACTCATAACGTAGAAAAGCAGGTGGAGAAAAGTGACTGACAAAGAAATGCTGATGGTATGTATCAAAAATTGCTGACTCTGCACTTGGCAAGCAACCCAACAATAAATAGAATTTTTTCCCTTGTATTTTTTAGCTTTTATAATGGATGGGGGCAGGTAACAAGTCTGCCTGGGACTTTGTGTGAAGTTGCAGTGTCTCTGGCTTGGCAGCATCCCAGTCTTTATGTGCAGTATGATGGGAAGGGTTCTATGAAGTGACCTGGTGAATGCATTTACGCGTCTCCCCGCTGTGCTCCATCCCCACTAGAGCAGCGCTTTGTGCCTGTCAGCAGGGAGAGTGGGGACAGGACAACCCTCCTGGCCCTGACCTGCCCTTAAAGCAGAGCAGGGATGAAACAGGCAAGACCTTGCTCCGAAAGAGTAACTCCACAGCGCTCTGCTGCCCAAGCTACAGCTGAGAGTGCTGCCACAGAAGTTACTCTTGACTTAGGAAAGCACAATTAAATGCTGACCCATTATTGTACTGCTAATAATGTGATTAAAAAGAGGTTTCCTTTGACCATATTCCATTCTCAAAAGCAAACTGGAAACAGCATAAATGCCATTTGGAAAGCAGAGTGGTGGTGTCCTAATTTTCATTAAATTCCATGCTTCTGCTCCCCCACAGCGGTGGTTGCACAGGTTAACTAACACATATGTTGCACAAAAATTAAAGTCCTTAAATTTCATTTTTTCAGCTGAGTTCTCTCCTTTTCTCCTCTTCCAGAACAAATAGCAGTGCTCATTCTTCCTTTATTATAATCCCAGTATTTTATAGACCTCTTTTATGACCCTCTTGTTTTTTGTGCTTTCGTACAGTTTTCTCAGAATTTCTGGGGGGTTTTATGAAAGCCTCTTGCTTTCCTCTCTCTCACGCTTCTCAGTACTCTCCAGGGCCTATCCTTAAATAAAGTGCACAATATTTCAGGTAAGTACAGGCCACCAATTAAAAAAGTGGCATTATTGTATTTTTCAGACTCTTCCCAGTCTCTTAACCATTGCCCAGCACTTTATCCACCGGTTTTGTTAACTCCTGGAAGGAGTGCTACCAAATCTCAGAAGGGTAGTTACCCTCTGCCCTGAGCCGTGTCCATTTATTTCCCTTACCCCATTACACTGCTACAGAAGATTTGCACATGTATTTAGTAGCTTTCCTTGCTCATTTTGCTGGCATGCTAGTCCAATTCCACATGCTCCTTTTCAAGCCTTTTATTTAAAAAAGAGGTTTGTGAAAAAAACTGGTGTTTTGCCTTGCTCAGGAATCTTTGGATTTGAGGTTTGCTGGATTTGAAGATTGCTCAGGAATCTTTGGATTTGAGGGCAAATTCCACATGTGTAGGAAGGAACCCTTCATGATATCTGGGGGGATTACTTGGAAACAAATACTTTGGGACACTTTTACTCAATTCAGAGGGAGTTGCTGTGAAACCTCAGTGAAGAAGTTTGAGGAGGGGAGAGACAAGGTTGTCTTGCCTTTTGGAAATTTAACTGTGGGAATCTGGGGTTTGATGTCTTCTACTCTTAAAGATCTGCCCTGGCTTCTGCCTCCCTTTAGGAGTGTTCCAGAACTGCAGGCACCTGGCGGTGTGGCGGGTGGATAGTCATTCCCCTTGCTTATGGAAACCCAGATCTTGTTTGGAGTGGACCCTGGTGTCCAAAACACCCAGAGAGGTGCACTGACCACCTCCTTGGAGAAGAGATGTAGTGTTTGCTTTCCCTTGGCCCTGGATGTAAGAGCTGTTGCATTGTGTATAAAATACCTCTCTGAAACCAGCATAGCCAAGCAGCTCTTCGGAGCAGCGTAGTTCAAAAGCGGGATGGTCTGCCCACCAGAAGTGGGATGCCACAACCCAACGTCCGTGGTGGAGTCTGTGTATTGTGCACAGAGATAGCAAGGAGAGGGGTTGGCTCTCAGCCACATCAACAGATTGCTCCTATTTAGCAGACTGAAGTCATGTCTGAAATAAATACACGCACTTGCTGCTGCGCATCCTGCACAGAGCAGCGAAGGAGCTGACCGGAGATGAACATTTTTGGCTGGAAATTTTCTGCTGCTGTCTTGGAGAGATGGATTTAAAGCTCTGGGGCAAATTATTTTCCTGCCATTAGCATGTCATTAGTGATGGCAGTCTATATGTGCTACAGCTTCAATGTGAATATGCAGCCAACATCAATTGAGCGTGTTTTAATAAACCAAATCCTGTAGCTGGGATACTTGTGGCCTTAAATGGGGAATGGATTAAAACTAAAGGAAGGAAGGAAGGTTTATATTAGATACTAGGGGGAAGTACTTTACAAAGAGAGTGGTGATGTGCTGGAACATGCTGCCCAGAGAGGTAGTGGATGCACCGTCCCTGGAAGTGTTCAAGGCCAGGTTGGATGGGGCCCTGGGCAACCTTGTGTAGATCCAGGCCTGGAGGTTGGTGGCCCTGCCTATGACAGAGGAATTGGAGCTCTGTGATCTTTGGGGTCCCTTCCAACCCGTGCCATTCTATGATTTTTTGATTCTATGATTCTTACAATATGCTTGGTTACTCGTGTTGTGTGCCTGGCTGTGCTTTAACATCTGTATCCGAATAGTCGCAGTTGGTGAGGGGTGAAGGAGAGAATTAAGCACCACAGTTTCTATCCTAACTTTGTATTTCCCCCTCTGCTTCAGCTCTGAGCAGTTTGCTTAGAGTTTGACACCTCCTCCATCAGTGGTCCTGCTTCCCAGACCTGGTAGTTGCTGATTGCAGGTGGGAAGGATGCTCAGAGATGTTTGCCAGGCTCGATGTCAGGGCTCCGTGGTGCTTGTGCTCCTTTATCTATAAGCCCAGCAGCAAAAGGCTGGGGCTGGGGAGTGGCTTGCATAGTGTGCCAGTGTAATTAAGAAGACCAACTATGCCGGTTTTCTGACTCCCCCCTGCTCATGTTAGGAACAATAGCGCTAAATGATGATTGTAATTCATTACAAATGCACTCTAATTAAATTACCCATCAGTAGCTGTGAGATTAATGATACCAACCTGGGTTAGAACATGATTAAAGTTAGGCTTGTCTCATTTTTCAGTTATTATATAGAAGTTCACGGGGGGGAAAGGGATGGGGCAGGGCACGAGGTGTGATTAGATGATGCTCTGGATGGATAGGGCAGCCAAAGGCTGCTGCTAACAGCGTTCCTTCAGACTTGGCTGGGGAAAAACCCTCTCGAGGCTTTTCTTGGGTCTGTTAGTGGGTGTGCATGGCTGTACCCTTGTCAGGGAAGTTGTTAATCCCTTTCTAACTTGGGTGGGAGAGTCGTGTAGGGAGCCTGGCACAGCAAGGAACTGAGCCTGGATCTCCCAAATCTAGCCTTAACTCTCCAGGTTTACCTTGCTGAGTTGTCTTGCCTTTCTTTTTTGTCTTCTTGCATGCAGAATAGCTCCCAATATTTCTTTTAAGTGCCTGTAAAAATAGTAGGGGAAAACTGGATGACATAAGAAATAGTATCAAATGCAGCAGCATCAGCCTTCCCCCCTCACTTAGCAACGTTTTACGCTGCAAATGGTTTTCAACAGCAAATATTTACAAGGGTAAGACAACTCAACAGCATATCTTTGCCTCTGGTAAGAGAGAATTGCAACATTCAGGGCATTTTGTAATAAAAACAATGAAAAGAAGGCACCAACTTACCTGGTGGTGCAGCAGTGGGAATTGGAGAAGGAGCGGCTGGAGCTGTTCCTGGGGCCTGGGTGAGAGTGAGGACCGATGGGTGGGATGTGGTTAGGCAGAGGAGAGGGAGAACAGAAAGGATGCCATGGCATAAGAACTGTCTCTCTGAACAGCCTAGGACAGATTGGCCATGCTTGGCATCAGCTCTTCTGTCATTATCTGGCAAATAAGCAAGGAGGAATTTTTCAAAGCAATTTCATTTTCCAATATCGTACGTCCTGTCCTTAAATGCCTTCACTGATTGGATTGCCAGGGCCCCTCCAGAAATGGACATTGTTTACCAATCGGGGCTGGGCTCTTAATAGATCTTTTCAAACTCTTTGAGTAGCAGATCTTGGATGCTCTGAGTAGAAATAAATTAGGCAGCGTGGTCGATGTGCCCTTTGTATCAGCGGAACAGCCCTCATTAAAACCCTGTACCAAAAAGCTTAGGGCTGGAACAGCAGAAACAAATGGAGTTCCTGGAAATGAGAATAAACCAGAGCTCAAATGAGAGAGCTGCATGTGTCACAAAGGAGGTGTGTTTGTCTTCATAGTTGTGCCATGATGAATTGTTCCCTTTGCTGGATGCCTGGTAAGACCAGGGCTTGGGAAACTCAGGAGGTTACAGGAGAGGGTGCTGGTACTGCAGGCAGCGTGAGATGACACAGCCCATCTTTTCCCATTCATGGAGTCTCCGGCAGTGTTGTGGCAGGCAGATGGCACTTATTAGCTGTGCAAACTTAATTAGTTCACATCAAAGTTACTGGAAGACATTTCTCTGGGGAATTGATGGTTACTAAGAGGTTCAAACCCTCCTTGGAGAAAGGGAGATACTAATATTGAATGTAGTCATCTCCAGGTTGGGTTGACCTTGCTCCTGTTGATAGAGAGAAGCTTTTTCCAGGTTTTTATATGTTCCCTTCAGCAATGCTGTTGCTCATAATATTGAAATTATTTCCCTTGAGGAGGGTAAGGACAAATAACCTCAAAGAGTTTTACTTCATCGAAGCCATCTCTCACCACACTGGAGTTACGTCACACGTGTTTGAGAGGCAGGGATAAACAGGCCAGCTTGTTCCACGGGTGTTAGTGGATCCAAGAGAGACCAGAACATGGATTGCTGTTCTCCATAGTTCCAGATCCTGCAGAAATCAGCACAGGGATCATCTCCAGGCTGCAAACCAATGCTGGCTGTCAGATAAGTGGGCTCCTCTCGCACAGACTCTCCATGGTCTGTTGATTCTGGGAAGGTAGAGGTGTCACTTGGCATCCTGGTCATACCTCATCCTTCTCTCAGGTGCTTCCTCCAACCTATGAGCATGTAAATGCCTGTTGGAAGGAGAGCAACTACGTGGCTCACCCACAAATTTTGGATAATGCAGGCAGATACTAGTGGCTAACACTGGAGTTTTGTGGCCTAGTTCTTTCTCTCTGGGGGGTTTCTGACCTGGCTCTGTAGCCTTGAAGCTGCGGATTTCTCTGCTTGTTGTTGCTTTACAAAGCTAAATGTGGTTTTCCTGCTCTTTTTATTTTTTTTTCTGGAAGTGTTTAGAGATGTTTTTATTTAGGACACAGCCCTTTTTGTCTGTCCATTGTTGCCTTTCCCAGGCAGCTCCTGACGACGAGGTGGTTATGATCCAGGGAGATAGCTGACTCACCTGAGCAGAGGCTGAGATTTTCCTGTATAACTGGGCCTGTAGAAGGGTAATTCTCCTTGGGGCATTGCAGGGCAACAGCTCTCCTGGTTCTGGCACAGCTGCTAGGAGGGTGCCAGTGGGAAGGTGTCCTTTAACTGTGAGGAGATGTGGTGAAACCTGGGAGTTTCAATGGTGCTATAGATCAGTGGTTTGGATCCAGCCCATGCAGATAGAGATGAGAAGTTGTTATGTCCTGCCCTCTTGGTCAGTGACCCACATGAAATGAGTTTGGGTTTAGTCCAGTTCTCTGCAGATAAACTGTTTGCAGAAACCAATCAACATATCTGGCATGGACCAGCACCCAAACCAGCTGTCTCAGCACAGGGCAAGGATGCAAAGATGTCATGGAGACAAGGCTGCAGTTGCCCAAAGTCTGGGTCAGGGCTTTCGCAGTAATCTACTACCTCTGTGCATCTTATACATTCTCCATGGTGGATCTCTACCTTCTCAGCTTCCAGGCTTCTGGCTTGTGCTTTGCTGCACCTAAAAATTGGAGGGGAAAAATGGTGTTGAGCTGAGCTTGCCTTTGGGATGAAATACATGTTAGCATGGATTGTGTTTCTTTAGCCTGTGTCCCCATAGCTCCCTGGCAGTGACTCCTTTCACACAGGGGTGCCCAGCCAGAATGGCTGTGGGACCAGCCTCTCCTAGCTGCTTTTCTCAAGAAGCCATCTCTGTCACCTGGAACTCTTTCATTGACTCAGCCAAGGCTCCAAACTCTTGCAATGAGGTTATTGCTCCTTATAAACACTGCAGCCACAAGCAGGAGATGTCCAGTGGCCACCGAGAACTGAGCAACACCTTGTGAGGATGGAGTCTTTCAAAGTCTCTCTGATGTGGACATATTTCTTTTAGAATAAACGAGCATCTCTCTTGATTCAAGTGATGCATATTCCAGGCTGATTAGTAGTCTGAGGTAGCAGCAACACATGGTGTTGCCTCACTGTTTCCAGAGACTGATCTCTTTGGAACCAAGCTGAAGTGGTTTCCTTGGAGCAGCATTGGAGGACCTGAGAAGCAGGTGAGTGTGTAGATGGTGCTCCCTCCCCAGTGTACGTGTCCATGGTCCTGCCAGTTCACGGGTAAAGCTTCTTGGTTACATAGCCTGTGATCGGAGCGGTCAGCAGATGGGCCTCAAGTTCAGCCTGATTAGTCCTGTTTGATCAGCAAGGCTAAGGCAAAGTTGCTTCATGTCTCATCCCATATGGTGGCTCCTGCTGTCACTGTTCTTGTGGGAAAAGCTCTGAGCAGCCTCCTGGCCTCGAGTCCAGCCCCTCTTTTCTCCTCACCAAGTAAAAGAGAGCACTGGAAACACCAGTGTTTCTGTCAAGTGCCTGGTTGTACCCAAGTGCTGATCGGTGGGAACTGGCACTACTCCATCCCCGGGGATGCTCCCTTGTCATTTAACAGGAACAGGCTCCCAGTGGGAGTGAACTGATCCAGTGTCCTGCAGATGTCTGGGAGGACCGGGCGCTGCTCAGCTCTGTGAGCAGATTAATGAAATTTAATTCTGAACAGATACCTGAATGGTCATTCAGTGGTTAAGGAAAAAATGGAGGGATCAAACTGAGGCAATTTGGATAACTCCAACTTGTTCTTCTTGTTTTCTGTTGGAAACAGTCCCTTGGGGTTAATCCTCCCTTCATGATGTAAGGGGTTTTTTTCATATTTTTCTCAACAAGCTGAGGAACTTGTTTGGTAAAATTGTAGAATGTGGGTCACTGGTGTCACAACTGCTGTCCCAAAATCACAACAGCCTCTCAGGGAAGGTCAGAAGTGTCTCTGGAGTTGATGTACCCTCCCTGTGGGGTATGGGCAGAGGTGGTGTGAAACTGGAGGGCTCTGGATTCAGGTGTTTTGTGATGACTGTTGGTGATCCCCATGGGCAATGTGCACAGTACTTCTGGACATCACCCCTGTATCCCAAGAAGATCCTAAATGCTTCACTGGTACGGCCAGCCATGGTGGTGTGTGCCAGCCTTGCAGTCTTTGCCATTGCTTGGTGGTTCTCTCCAGCTCCCCACACTGAATATCTCTTTGTGTCCTCTTACTGCATTCTGGCACGTGGAAATGGAGAAGGTCTTCTCGTGCTGCTCCACCCACTCCAATTAATCCTGTGGCAGTTTGTGCCTTTTACTAGTTTGAAAATGCAGAAAAATGCTGAGAGCTTGGCACAGTCTGAGGTGGAACATGTCCGAGTCTGCTGACGAGGAACCAGATCAACTGTAGCTGGTTTTGTTTCTCTTCACAGTTGTTCCCACACATTCTTTGTGATCACATAAATGAGATCCAAGTAGATCCAATTTCTGGGGTTTTTTTCCCTCCTCTCTGATTCTGGGCTTATTAGCCCTGACAGTTATTTATTTGTCCTTAGTTGTAGGCTGAGGCAGCTTTATGGAGAATGTGGGAAGCATGTCTTTTCTAATTAGACCACAGTCTGTTGTCTGTCTGCCTTATGGGCAGGACACAGCATGCTGTTTTGCAGAGTTTATAATAGCAGGAAGCCCTGGATGCAGGAGGTCACAGTGGACTTGTTTCTGAGAGGTTTTACAGCAACAACTTGCAACCCCAGTGTTCCTGAGACTAAGCAGGAAACAAAGCCTATGGATTTTATTTTCCTCTTCTTTCCCACAGTGAACTATTTAAATTATATTGGGGCATGATGAGGTACGATAGGAACTGTAAGCAACCCACCATGCCCAGGCAGACCACAAGCTGGTTTTGCAGGAACATCTTCCAACTTATTTTCCGCGTCTCCTAGCAAGGAGCCGGCACACGTGTAGCATCCCATCTCTGGCAGGAGTTGTGCTCAGAAGTATTGCAGCGACTAATGAGGAAGGAACGCTGGCTTCATGGAAGCTCACACCTTTTCTTTTCCCAGCATGATCCCCTGGAGAATATGTTATGTCACAATTAGGAGACTGGTAGCTTTATATAGCCTTGTAGCTTTTATAAAAAGTGAAAGCTGCTGTGTCTTGCTCTTTGAATTCAGCAGAATAATCATTTTCCATCTTCCTTGACAGCAACAGACAGGAGCTCCCAGTTCTTTGCTGGCAATGAGGGAGTGAAGTTTGTTCTCGTTCCACTCGGGAAACTGGGATGGAGAGACAGTTGTCAGAAGCGTATCGCCAGCCTTCCTCCTCCGAGTCTGACTGAGGACAGAGTGCTCGGCAGAGCACTCATCCATGCCTTTTTCATTTGCCCCTGATTTTAGCAAAGGGGACTGTAACAAGTCATGTTCATTACCAAACCTTGCAATTCCAGATAACTTTAAATAGCAACTTTCCTCATTCTCCAGTCGCTGGCTCAACGCCCGGGGAAAATAGTGGGTTGAGAATATCAAGCAACAACTTTTCTTTTCCTGTAACAGTGCTTTCAAACTGTATGTCTGTTTAGAAACATTAATCATTGTAACTACGGGGTAAAACTCTCCTGCCTGTCTTTAATCTTACCTGTGCAATGAGATGGCAAGAGTGAGCTGTTGCTTTCTGCGGATGATTAAGAAGGGCTAAGCTTCAGATAGTTGACAATATCTTTTTTCCTCAATTTGCTTTTCTATCACTTTATATTAGAGATGATCTTGGCTGTTCTGTTGTGAAATCTCTCCTTGCGCCCGCTGTGATCTTTTCTGCTGTTGCAAACTCTGCCAGGGCTGGGCTGGGTCAGCCCTGCTATGGAAATCCTGAAGGAAAGGGTTTGTCAGATGGTTTTGCATTAAAAAACACCCTTGTCTGAGGCAGCCATGGGCATAGCGTGCTGTCAGGAGATGTTGCATTGCCTAAGGGTCTGCCCTGTGGAAGAGACGTGGAGCTGCTTGTAGGGTTTGATTTCTTGTGGCATTTTTATGGGAGTGAGGGTAATTCTTGACAAATACCAGTGTAATTACACTGTACCTGTTGAAAGTTCCCCACCTGCACAAGTTTAACAAACTGTGGTATTTATATCTCTTTCCCAGCCCGAGCTGGCTTTGGTAGGTGCTGTTGACAAGGGGCTGCGTGATTAATAGTGTACGTGATGCTTCAGAGTGTTTTCCACACAATAACTAATCCAGTTTGGTGCTTACGAGGGGAAAGAGATCCCACTGTATTATCTGCAGCGTCTGAACCTTGTAAATCCCTCTAGGATCTCTGAGAGGCGAAAGAATCATAGAGTCATAGGGGTTGGAAGGGATCTCAAGAGATCCCGTACACGTGATAATTATGTTACAAAATGGTGCACAATGCCAGCCAACCTTCCTACGTGTCTTGGATGCCTATTGCATGTGTTGCTACCACAGCTGCCTCCTCGTGCCAGATGTTCCTGTTAAAGGCAAAGAGAGAAGCGTGGACATGCAGGGGTGGAGGCTTCTCGTGATGTGCAGAGAATGTACGAGGCAGCTTGTGGGCTGTTTCTTTGACCAGACGGTGGAAGGCGCCTGCCTGCAGCGAGTTACCTGGGGCACTGAGGAACACCTGCTATTGCCTTCAGAAAGAGGGTTACATGGATGGTTGGGCTAACACAAACGGTTTTGACTGGTGCAGTGACTTGCTCTTGGATGAGCATTCACGCAGACCAGTGGCGCAGGAGGTGAAATCCTGGGCCATGGGTTGTACTTAGGCTGTTCTTTGGTGCAGTTGGTGACATGCTCTCATTCATCTGCCCAGATTCCTAGCAAAGAGACAATGCAGCTGAGCAGTATGTGTCGTCTTCATTAAACTTTGACTGCCCCTTATGTCCATTTTTGCAGTAACAGTTTCCATACCCGTTCCCTCAGAAACCTGCATTATCTACCAGGGAAAGCTTCTGAGGGACAGGAGTAGGTCTCAGCCCTTGCTATTGCATTTCTTGTGGCCATGTCTCACTTCACACAACAGCTGTCTGGGACATCCCCTGTTTTCCACTAGCTCGCTCCTGCTGTCTGCCTCAGGTTCCCCCAGCAGTGGCTGTGGCTCCTTTCCTCCTTGATGCTTCAGCTCATGGCTGCTCAGTATCTCACCATCTTCTTGACAGCCCCAGTGCAGCTTCCTTTGGCTTATCCTTCCTGCTTTGTTGTTAGCAAAGGAATTAAACACTGCAGGTTGTTGTCCTTTATTGCTGGCTCTGTTTAAACAATCTCCAGGTGCTGTGGAAGGACACCACAAGCATTGCTGTCCCTCTCTTCATCTCCTCTTCACAGAGCATTTTTAGCTGTCAATAAGCTTTGGATAAACCCACAGTGGTGAGTGACAGCCACCGAAGTCAGAGGTTGGAAAGAAAACCCACTAAGAAAAGGAAATGGTTTTCAGGGAAGCAGAGGGGAAGGCAGCAGGAGCATGCAGAGGAGGAAAAGAACAGAAAGCCGGTGGCAGGTGCTGGGCAAAATAGGCAGGGTGAATAAACAGCCAGACAGTGTTTCATGAGCACGTCTGATTTGTTCCTCTCTTCCAAACGGTTTAGCTGAGGCCCACAATTTGAAAATAAACTTTCCTTTTGTTTTTAAACAGTTCAGTGCCCAGGAGAGGATCAAATAGCTTTGGTTTCAAATCAAAACGAGATTGCAGTGGTTGTGTTGTCATCGTACCCGTTCCGCTGCTGTGGTCTTTGGGAGGAGGAGGTGTCTTTGGGGAGCGGGTCCAGCTAGGCTCGTTGCTATGGCAAAGTCTCTGCTGATGCCTGCTCTCTGCCTGTAATTGCTATTCAGCAGCTGTTTCCAGTGGTCGTCTGGAGGAACTCGCACAAGTTATGGACGTGAAAATCCCTCCCTGTGTGTTGGCCTTCGCTGGAACCGAGCTTTGACAAGAGAGATGCATTAGCTTCTAAGCTCACCAGTAATTAGGTTGGTTCGAGTGTACTTTGCTGAAAGTTTAGGCTTTGAGGCTGGGAAAAGAGGGTGGAGGGAGAAGTGGCAACTTTAAAATCAATATTGCAAATGCAATGCAAAAGAGTGTAATTAGCATGTTTTGCAGGGCCTATTAATTCCTCTGAAATGCTGTTTATTAGGCAGAAGAACTTGGGAGCCCATCAGTGGATTAAACAGGTTCTGTAATGAAATGTAAATGGTGTAATTGGGCTTGTTCTGAAAGTATTTATTCTTCACCTGTGACCCGCTTGATTGCGGTTTGACAACACGAAGGAGTGTGCATCTCTTCGTTAATGACAGCTAATTCCCTGGAGCTAATGGAGTGGGACGCCCAGGCGCATGGCGCTGGGAACGGCAGGTCGTGCCTGGAGCTCTGCAGTGATTGGCACCAATCCGAGCACAATGTAACTTTAATTACAGTAATTCCAAATCTAAAGCAAGCATTTAGCTGCTGGAGAGAGGCTCTTAATTTTGCAAATAGATGCCATATAATGGGCTGACCTTTTATTAGACAAATATTGGGATGGGTGGGAACGCTGTCCTGCAAGATGCAGGTAACGTTATTGGCTCCCATTAGCTCAGTGAAAATCAGAGGCACGTTCTCCCTGCCAGGTTAACCGTATGGATTTCTTTCAACGAAGAAGGTACTAGAGCCAGGAGGGAAATGTGGTGCTGTATGTTATTTAAATGCAGTCTTTGCATCAAGGCATGAATTTCATCTGCTTCTCTAACGCCTCTATGTGTGTGCTTTTGTCAGCACAGACCACTTGAATCATTGTTTCCCTGTCTACAAGCCCTCTTTATCCGAACTGTGCAGTGCTAAACATCTCCAGGCACGCAGGGAAGGTCACATCGCCCTCTTGGAGAAGAGAGCTAAATGCTCTGTTAGGGCTGGCGTTACGGTATCCCACGTTAAGTGCCGCCACCAGTGCTTGCTCCACTCCCTCTTCCATAGGGTTGGGACGTATGTGCAGAGCCAGAGCCTCACTTCACTCGTATTGGAGAGGACCTTATGGTGCAGAGACCAGCTGTCCTTTGGGAGCAGAGGACGGTGTGCTGTGAGGGAGCTCTGCAGAGCACACACCAGCACAGCCTAGCAATCCCCACAGCTCTTCCCGAATCCATTAAGCCCAGCAGCATCCAACCTTGCCTTATGTTAGCTCAGTCTCTCTTTTAAGCAGGGGTCTTGTTAGAGTTGAAATGAACCCAGGCAGGGAAGCTTTTATCCAGGAAATGTCCAGGTCTGTGTGTATGGATTTGGAATAGGTCCCTGGGGGAGTGCTGTGGGCTGTTGTCTTTAATGTTTAGAGCAGAAGCAATACAATTTCTGCAAGCAGAGCCTTTCTTTTCTGTTTTATTATTCTTCCTCCTCTGCCTCTTTCCTTCTCCAAGCTGAGAAGCACAGAGGTAGGAGTGACAGCGTGGTCACCGGTCTCTTTACATTGCTGATCTTGGGCTTGTCCCCTGAGTCAGGATGTGCTGCTTGGGGTGATGGTGGAGGGGGCAGGCAGGGGACACAGCTACACAGGACGGAGAACAGCACAACCCAGAGACATTTGGCCACCTGAATGAATGAATGAATGAGAATGGGAATAAGTGAAAGATGTTAGAGAGAACTAGAAACGTTGGGGTGTGGAGTGGTGGCCAGTGCAAGGCAGTTGTCTGAAACTAGTGCAGCAGAGAGATGAGAAGAGTGGGAAGCAGGAGGGAGCATCCTCGCGAGGCCGGGTACATTGCTCCTTCCCTGCAGATGGCTTTCCATGCACATTACCTAATCCCAGCAGAAATAACACCTTCTCTGGATGAGCTCACGCTCCTGTTTGTGTAGAGCAGCATCTTCTTGTGCAGGATTTGTGCTTTGAGGAGAGTCAGTGCACTGGCACACACCCAGAGCAGAGGCAGAGCAGCCTCTGGCTGCACTGTGGCTGTGGTGAAGAGGTTCTCCTTGGGGGCAAAGGCATCTTATTCCCCAGCTTCTCATCTCCAATATGCAGCTGAGAAATGATATTTGGGGGGCCATATTAACATTGCAAAGAGATTTCCTCAGGAAAACCACCAATAATTCTGGTCTTTGTTAGAGAAGTCAGAAACCTTCAGGTTTGCCTACCTTTTCTTCCGAGCCTTTGCTAACGTGCCGGTCCACATCTCTTGCTCCTAAACCTTCAAGGCTGGCTGGCCTCTCTCAGCCCTTTCTGCTGGGTCTGCTCTCACCCAGCCCTCGCCAAACCCTTCGGTGCACAAAGTATTTTCTGAAATAGTGTTTAACAGACAGCCCTAGACCACAGGCAGAACAAGGGCAGGTTGCATGTGGTCTGCAATGCTGACAGTAAACCCGAAATAGAAATAATGTCCATCTTCGCTGTAGAAGCCCAATTTTTGAAGTTATTTAATCTTGCAGCTTCCAGATGTGTGTTTCTGGCTGCCAGTAAAGCCCAATCTGGCTTTCTAAATTCATGTCCTTTTCTTTTTCGCACATACAGAGATTGTATTTACCTGAACTATCCATATAGATGTTGCAAGTGTTCAGATGACTGGTATAGATGATAGAGTTGCCTGAGAGACAATCATAAATGTTGATTTTCTTTGTAACAGCATAACCTTCCTGAGCACTGCTGGGGTGCAGACCACATGCAGGCAGCCTAGGAGTGGGGCTGCCTGCAGGCATCATCTCCCTTCCATTTGTGGTTTTTCTCTGAGGCTGGAAATCTTGTGCTGTAACCTAAGGAAGCTGTTTTCAGTTTGTAGATGCCTAAATGTTTCCTGGTGGAGATGGGAACGCTGTCTGGTGGATGTAAACCTACAGTGACAACAGGCTGGCTTTTCGTACCGACCTCATCTTAAATCTTTGTGTGTTGTCTGTGGAGCTACAGATTGAAAACCACTGCCTCACGTAAAATAGGGAAGGATGCTCTTGAGTTTCTTTTGAAGCACTTTTCAGCACATAAATTTAAAAAAATGCTTGACAGCTTCAAACTAAGTCCTTGTTTTTGTGGAGGCCAGAAGTGCGGATTGCTCTCTGGGGAAGGCTGTGCCAGTTCAGTAGTTCTCTAGCTGGCTTTTCCTGCTGTCTTTCTTATCTTTGGGACATGGGAAGGAGAGGAGATGACATGGCTTCATGGCAGTTGGGCAAGAACTGACAAATTTTAATGTCAGCCAGTCCAAGATGAGGTGCAGCGGGCAGAGGGAAGGCAGGATGGGCAGGGTCTGGCTTTGCATGGGGAACTTTGTACCCACAGGAAAATTGGACATCATGAACATGACCAAGTGCCTCTAGGAGAGCTTGGAAGAGGCTTCAGGTGCCTTATTCATCCCATCTCTCACCTATTTGTTCTCTTTGGAGTCCATACAGCCATGTCTACCCTTTTTCCCTTCAGTCCCCCATTTTTAAATCCAAAGAAAGGAACCATCTCATCACATCTATTAACATGCCTGTAGAAAACTATGTAAAATACCCTTGTGAGCATGAGTAGCAAGGAGCATTGGAGTGCTTTATCACCACAAGCCCATCCTGCTTGTCCATTAGGCCCCATATATCTCCTTTTAGAGGTTTTGTTTCTATTACCAGCCTGAAGGCTGGAGGAAGGGAGACCGCCTCTGTCATGTCCCCGCAAAGAACTGGTGCGATTTGGGCACTAAATAAATAATAAATGATGACTGCACCCGAAAGCTGTCGGCTGGATGGATGCTGCTGCTATAAACAAACAAGGCTTTTGGCTGGGGAAAAGCAGCAGGTTGCTCAGGCAGGCTGTGCTCAGGGTGAGTGGCAGCTCCCGGTCATTAATACAGGACTTTGATCTCCGAAGTAAGAAATGACTCCCCCGTGGCCCTTTGGCGTGAGGAACCGGTGATAGACTGACAGCAGTAAACCACGGCCATTTGAGAGGCTCCTCCAGCGTTTTACTGAGATTAGATCTCCAGGAGGGGCTGTTAGGAAGGAAGAAGTGATGGAACGGCCGGTTATGTGACCGCTGTGACTCATTAATATAACAAAATTTACGTCCAGAGTACCTCACAACTGGTCCGAACCAACTCTTAGGAGCTGATCTCATTCTTCTCCCAGTGCTGCTATTGCCTGAAGGCCTCTGTGGGAGATGTGCTGACTCTTAACAACCTCCTACGTTTACTCTGACTCTCCTTGGTTTGTGGAGAGTTGGCTGTGCCACCAGTGTGGACCTCAGGTTTGTTCTGCTGCTGGGATGGTCTCTGTGTCTGCAGCCTCCTTTGTGAGCGGCGGCAGCGTGGCACGACAGCCTCCTGCAAAGCGTGGTTCCACAGGTTCCTGTATCTGACAGGCTCTGGTCTCTCTGGGGCTGGGCTTTGGGATTTTGCCCAGGTTGTCTTTGTGAAATGATCAGAGCATCAAGGCGCAGTTGCTGGGAGGTGATGACGGAGAAGCTTGTTTTATTGAATTTCAACCCCTGCACCAATAAATCATAACCCAAACTGATGGGGAAAATTGCCTTTCGCCAGTGGTGGCACTGCCAGAAGGCAAGTCAATAGAGACCAGACTTCTTCACCCCAAAGTCCCCAGGCCAGGTCTAGGTCCTGGCCAGAAGTGACAGAAAATCATTGACAATGAGCAGTAGTTTTTCTCTCCAGGAAGGGAGAATGTAGTTCCTGTGAAACAGAAGATACATGAAAAGAGAGAAACCATCCCAGCTTTGTGTCCTGCTGCCACTGGCCTAGGATCCACTGTGCTAATTTATGTTACCCAAAGCAGAGGGGACTTGAGGCTACCTTATCCATGGGACATGGAGGCATGTCACCCCTCACGGCACAGCTGAGCCCAGCTCTCCTTCCGCCTTGCCATGCTTCTGGGGATAACTAGTTTCATTCTTGCTGCTTGCCATTAGTTCCTTCCCATCAGCACTAAAATTTGCTTCTAATTAATCCACTTGAGGAGACCAGGAGGAAGATGAGCTCCAGGATTATTGCTGGCCATGGGGACAGAAAGCTCTCTGGGTAATTACTGGGAGGAGTACAGCGAGAGGAGCCTGTGGATCCTGTGCTTTGGATGGGCCAAGCAGTGTGTGGAACCCCCTGTTTCCCGAGTACTGCTGAGAGTGGAGCACGAGGCATCAGGTTGTGGTTTGGGGGAGAATGTACCAAGAATCAGTAGAGAGAAGAAACAAATGGCAGAATTTTTGCTTTCTAAATTGATCCTCTGGTGTTTGCTGGCAAGGGGGTTTTTCACCTGCTTTTCTTACACTGAGGTGACTCCAGCTTTATCTCCCAGGTTTGCCTTGTTCCCAGGATCAGGATGACAGGGAAACCATGTGAGCTCTTCCCAGACACCTCAGCCTGATAACTGCCTCCAGGCTGTTTTCTCCTTCAGAGGCACAAGGTGGATCCTCCTTCTCTCCACCTAGAGCTCATTCATCAGGGCATGATGCTGATAAATGACCTAGCACCTCCTGATTTACTGGTGTAGCTTTGCATTTGCCAGTTAGTGGATTTCTGTTGCTGCTTGTCCCCCAGTTATCTACCATGATGCTCACCATTCCTCCCACCAGATCTCCACCATGGCATCATGCTTGCTCACAGCTGACATGCTGCTGTTCATTGCCAACACCAGTATAATGAAACCATCATTAACCACTCAGTTTAAAGCAAATCAAAATGTATCTGCAGCAGAGCTCTGGTTCATTCATGATTAATCATCGCTTCTCTGTGAAGTCAACTAGTGGTTAAAACAAGTCAGAATGAGACTTCTTGAGAAGAAACATTTCTGTGGCTGTGAAGCAGTCTGGGTACGGGAGGAATCAGTCTCAAGGCGACAGCACAGCTGTTCCCACCTTCCTTTCCCAGCAGGTGACTCATGGAAAGATGATACTTCCTGGAGATCCCACCAGTAGCGAAGCAGTTTTGCCCTGGAGTTGTGCTGCTTCTTGTTTGTGCTTACAGCAATGCTTGGAGGACAGATCTGTTCACACCTAAACCAGCTAGAAGTATGGCAGGGCTGGGCAGTTGAAAAGGAGAGGAGGACATGCTGGATGTGGGTTTGGAGCACTTCATAGAGGAGTTGTGTTCACATAACCTCACAGAGCTTAGAACCAAGAAGCTTCATTGACAGAGCAGAAAACCAGCTCTCGTTCAGGGCAGGATTTGAGAAGAGGTGCCTTAACAGCGTGCAGAGGAGAACACCAGCCCTCTACATCCTCCCACAGAGATGTGAAGTGAAAAGAAGCAGGGAGGGGAGAAAGCTCTCTAAGGCGATCTGGCAAGGAGAGGGAAGAGAAGGCACGTGTGTAAGAGCAGTGGGAGGAGTGGGGACAAGTGATCCAAGAGCTCCCATCAGCATTAGGAGAAGGGATGACTGCATAGGTAATTTGCCATGAAGGCAGGAGAGAGCAAAGCAGCCTTGGGAAGAGAGAAGAGCTGGCAAAAGGCCTTCAGAGAAGAAGACAGGTGCCAACTTAACAAGCAGCCTCCGATGGAAAGTAGAATTCCTCTTTCTGGGTGGTCCAGCAGAATCTCCTGGCATGTCGGTCATTGCTTCCCTCCTTTTCTGTCTGCATTGAGGTAGGGTCAGTCTTCTTTGAGCAGATGGGCAAATTAATTTTGAAACCAACTTCCAGCATCACCTCCTACATCAACCTATACCAGGACAGGAGGAGGCAGGGAGGGTAATGCAAAAATGTGGTGGACAGCATAAAGCGCGTGGCACACACACCTCTATTTTAACCTGCATTTCTCCCAAAAGAGCGGTCTCTATTTCTCCTGCCTCACCTCATGATCTAAAACCAACGAGAGGCTGGAGAATCTCACTCTAATTAACTTAACAAAGGGTAGGCTAATAAGTAGCTTGATCATAGTCCGAGTTACTATATGGGAAGGAGATTTTGCCTAGTGAAGAGCTCTTTAATCTATCGGACAAAAGCGTAACAAGATCAAATACTGGAAGTAGAAACCAGGAAAGATTAGAAATAAGGAAATGCTTTTGTTACAACAGGGGTAATTAGCCACTGGAACTATTTATCTCAGTACGTGGGGGATTCACTATCACTTTGAAGTGTCTAAATGAAGATGGGATATTCTTGTACAAGAAATGTTCTAAGTCAGCTAGCAATTATGAGCTTGATGCAGGAACTGCTTTGCTTAATTCACCAGCTTGTGCTTTTCATCAGTTTAGATTGGCTGATTCTTATGGTTCTTTTGAGCTCTGCAATTTGGGAACCTATGAGAAATCAGGGATACTGCTGATGAGCAGAGCACCTGATAGTGCAAATCCTGGTACTGGGAAGTAGTAGAAGAGTGCAGAGGGCTCTTTTGGAGTAGGAAAAGGAAATCTGTGGTGGCCTTTACCAAAAACTTGGTGGTTCTGCTGAAGAGAAAACAGCTTTCCCATGCTTCAGCGGGGATTGTGCTGCAAACCCACCTTACAGCAGAGGTGGCTGGAGATGTCATCTCTTCAGACTTCTCATACCATGTGTATACTGTTGCAGGACTGAAAACGCAATGGCTTTGTTTGTCCCAGCTCCTAGCATTCATCTTTCAAGCAATTCCCAAACATAATTAATCCACTCCCTGGCATACCTTACTGGCTTCTCGTTATCATCGTTCATTTTATGGGTAAGGACAGTTGGGGTGGTGTGGAGATTTCACTCAGGCAATTAAGGAAAGAAGTTGTCAGAGCTGGGATTAATACTCAGGGCTCCAGAGCACCATCTCATTTTGAAATTACTAATGGAGCGCTAGGAAACGTATGTCTGCTGTTGGCCTGAATTTGATCTTCCTTTCTTAAATAAGAATAATAAAAGAGGGAAGGGGGCTGGAGAAATGTAAAAGTACCGAGTGGGCTCCACTGGGAGACCTGATGGGGAGCACCAGAGGCTTCAGCACTCATTTGTGTCTCTGACAGCCTGACCCTGTGGTGAGGATAATCAAGTTGAAAATTAAATCAAATTTCAAATGTTAAACCAGCCAATTAAAGAAGCAATCACATCAAAACATGCATTTTTTAAAAGTTTTTGTTTACTCTGTCATAATTAATTCATTTAGCAAGAAAACTTTTGTTTGTACAAAATACTTGTTAAATTGATCATGAGCGGCTGAGGGAGTGAAGATGCAAGTACATGAAGGCATAGCAAAGCAACAGTTAACTGAAATGTCACCTGAAGATCTGCCTGAATAAGTTTTATGGAGAAGGTCTTTCCCTACCACGAACCAAACATGATGCATCTTTCTTTCAGACTGCATGGCTGGAGGCATGATTGCTGTTTGTGGCCTGTCCATTAACCTTAAAAGTGTCTTTGATCAAATAACTTACCATCTCTCTGCTTTGATTTCCCTTGATGCCTCCCTTTAGAAGACTGAATAGCTGGTGAGTTGGATACTTGGCTCTTTGGAAGCTGTTACTTACCCGTGTGCTCCCAGCATCGTTGATAGCATGTGAATGATCTTCTCTGGTTTCATGCAGCTCCACATCCCCGTGTCTCAGGACCTTTCCTATATGCTTAGGCAGGCTGGTGTTTATGTTCACCCCTGGACTATTGTATAGGCTGGAATATTTAGGAAGATACTTCTTTTCTTCCCCCTTGAGATTCCTCTTGGAATGTCATTGTTTGAACCTTTGTGAACACCTTTCGGTATGAAAGAAGGTGGATCACAGGGTGAGTCTTTCGCCTTTTGCCAGATGAGATGAGGCCTGCAAAGTTTATTGCATCAGAAAGTTCCTGCAAGCTTCTGGCTTCCTATTGTTAGCACCTCAGCCCCTTCCTCCTCTTCTTCCACCACCCTCTTGACTGAAATAAATACAATCTGAAAGTAGCAGCCACTGTTGGCTTTGGAGGTTGAAAAGTGATGATGAACACCGACTCCTCTGTTCTGCAGTGTAGCAGTAAAGCAAGGCAGGGTGCAGGTATTGATTGTTCTGCCCGTCTTGAGACTCCACTCAAGGAATGAGAAGTGCAAACGTCTAAAACTAAAGCAATGAGGAGAGAAAAGCTGCTGAAGAAGTGCCACAGAAGGACCTGGAGAGAAGTGTTTGGTACCAGTGGATCAATGACCGACAGAGAAAAGGCAGAGCCAGTGTTCCCCAGCCCAAGCCCAAGGTGGACAACCTGCTGCTTTGCTTTGACTGTGGTTTATAGATCTCCTCAGCAGCAGCAGCCAGGGACAGTGACCCTTTTCTCCTCCATGGGGCTGGGCATGACACAGTGATGCTAACCTGAAGAAACACTTGTTTACCATTTGTGATTCATGGGGCAGCTGGATCCAGTCTAAGAAGGAATTGGTTAGAAAGTGCTGAGGTGAGTGTCTTAAGAGACAGAGTTTGCTTTCTGTCATCCAGCAGCAGTGAGTTTGGGAGGAAACGAGGAAATCTGACATTTGGAGCCTTGAATTCCTGAGGTTTCCTCCCTCTCCCAGCCTCCGTTTTGTTCAGGAATAGACAGGGACTGGAAGCAGCCGCCGCGAGTTTGCAGCTGCCTGAACTTTTCGTTATTAATTAATCCCATCTTTATTCACACAACACCCTCTTTGCCTCAGACCGCGGGTAATAAACACCGATCAAGCAGGCAGCGATGATAAATTATCTATTTAATAATTAACAAATTAGTCCTAACAGATGGAACCAAAACAAAATTGTCTGTATGTGCACACAGTACATGGCTTGCCTTCCCCCGTTTGTCACACTGAGATATCGTCAGAGATTTCAGCATGTCTCCACTGACCTTAGGTTAAGCATCCCCATGTGCTACACAGGCTGGTCATGAGTTTATCTCTGGATCTACTATGGCTCTTTCTGGATCTGATGTTTTCTGCGTGCCAGTGATGAAAATGAATGAGGCAAAGCAAGGTGATGTCATAGAGGAAGAGTGTGGCGGTGAAGAATGGTGGATCCTGGCTTTTCAGCATCAGGTAGGATGCAGGAGCATCCCCACAGAAGGATCAGATGTCGTTTGTGATCTGTTATGTCGAATTAATAGAGATTATAGTCCCTGTAATTCTTCCTGCTATTATCTAGTAAAGAATAAGAAGTCAATGCACCGCTGAGTTAAATAAACATGAGGCACTACAGTCATATGAGCATAGTATCCTGTGAGCTAACTGTGCATATATTATTCATCTCCAGTTATTATTCATGACCTTTCCCTCACACCGTCATGGCTCCATCACTTGTGAATTTATAAGTTCATTAATAATGAGTGAAAATTAATAATGTATTTTCATTATATCCATCGGGTATATTTACAGCATTCATAATGCATTCAAATAACTGGTCCAAGCTGTAAAACTAAACCCACAGCTCTTCCGTGGGCCCTCACCTTTTTGGTTTTGAAGAGTTACTATTTTGGTTAATAATCCTTGCCGCTTCCGTCGCCGTGCGGCCATGCTGTGTAATCGCCTGCCATCTGCCACCACCGTGCTTAAAAAGGCTTGAATCAAAGCAGGAAATATCCTTATTGTGTGAGATTAGAGGAAGATGATCCACGAATTAATCATTGCTGAAAGCGACACCGAAGCGATGAGAGCGTGGGAAAGGTTTGAAGTTCAGCTGTTTCCTTCTCTTCTTCCCCCACCAGTTGCGTTGGGTGGGTACTGGAGAGCGTGGTCAGGTGGGAAGAGGCACATCTGATCCATCCTGGCTCTGGGAAGCACAGCTATGCTCTTAGGAGCACAGAGGTTGACTCAGGATGGTGCTGTGGTGTATACCTAGGGCAACCATGTTGTAGCAGGTCACACGGTTATGCTTTCTTTCATTGGGAAGACGCCTTCCTCATTCCCTTGCTCATCTGCAGCAGTTTTATCCTCCGGTTCTTTAGAAGGTTTTCTAAGCTCTCCTTTCCTGTTTTCATTTTTTTTTCTCAAGAACAAACCTTCAGACCTTTTGTTTCTCAGAAGGCACCTTTCCTCTGGCTCTCTTTAGATGCCTCCTGCGTGTGGATAGTTACCTGAGTCTAAAAGTTGGAGATGCAGCACAGATGAGCATTTAACTAGTCCTGTTTCAGTTCCACATCTTTCAAGTATCCTGATAGTTTTGTTATTTTGCCAGCAGTACTTTGCGTTGCATTTCTCTGCTTTTCTTTCGGTGTTCATAGCCCCATGGTAACACTCAGCTGTAAATAAAATTCCCCTTTTATCTCTTCCCCATTACAAGGAAGGGCCTTTAAACAGCTCCAAGAATACTGAGTGTAATGAAGGTACTGCCTTCAAAGCATGTACTTGATATTCAGTCCGGACAGGAAAGGCTGCGTCTAGCCCCATGGAATTGGAAACACTTAATGTAAGAGTCAGCTGGATATCAGTAAGAATGTATATTATTTTGTCTTCCAACTAATAGGGTTTTTAAATAAAGCTAAAGCTGATACGCCTGGCTGGGTCCCTGGCCTTTGTGAGAGTCGCAGCTTCACCAAATGGCAAAGGATTGAACAATGGGAATTGTGGGTACCCTATGTGCTTGCTAGAAATGGCTTCAAAGGGATGTAAAGAGGGAGGCAGAAGAAGAAAGCCACGAGCAAGGGACAGTAAGTGAGCTTTTTTTGTATTGGCTTTAATCAAAACATAATGACAAGAGTTAAAGCATAAAGCAAAGGAGAGATTTTGCTTGTGTCAGCCTGGAGGAGGGAGCCATTCATTTCACTCCATCATTCCGAGCTGCTTTCTAGAGTGTTGACTCATCCATCTTCTCCAGCCAAACACTTACTCTGCCTATCACCGTGCTTTCCTTCAGATTTAAATTATGAGCCTGTGTTAAATTAAGTACCTCTCTTTGCTTCCTGTTTTTGTGTTTGCTTATTGAACCCATTTTTGGACCTCCCAAACAGTTTTGTGCTCTGCTTAAGTGGCCCGAGTTTGCTGGGAGCCTGTGCAGACACTTTTTCCTTTGGACAACATTGTCAGAACAAGCCAGCCAGTGACTGATGTGATCTGGAGTCAGCGAGTGTGTACAGTGGATAAATGTGCCTGACACTTTGTGATAGAGCTGGTAATTACATTTCACAGTGAGTGGTATTAATAGTGAAAGGAGGCTCCGGCATGCTGCTTGGGAATTGGTAATAGGAGAGGCTGTAGGGAGAAGAGGGAGTCATTTATTAACCTGACGAATTATGGGAAAATGGACTTTTCCTTTGAATGCAGAGGAGCTCTCCTAGATGGAATGCCTCTTGAGATATCTCAGGGCCTTTGGTGAGCACTTGGTGGTACTGAAACCTCCTTTCTTTCCTTTTACCCCATCATGACACCCCTGACTCTTAGGACTTCCATCTCCCTCCTCTTCTCAAATACTGTGTCATGTGATTTTTACCCTGGCCAGAGTTGGTGCTTGGCTAAGGGTTCACAAACCTTGATCAGGAGTTTTAGAAGACTTTTGGACCTATGGAAGAAAAGGTGGTGAAACTCTGAAAAGGAAGAGTCAGTTGTTGGACTGGAGTCAGATGATTAGCAGATGTTGGGACAAGTGTCCTGTAAAAGAGGATTCTCCATCAGTGTGGTCTTGAGGACAAATCATTTCCTGGGAAGGAGACATTCCCATTTTGGGAGACTTACCAAGAAGCATCAGAAGCTTCTGTACTTCCATCCTGGCAAGGCAGTTTCTTATCATTGCTTTTTCCATAAAGGGGACATTTGAGGGGAAAAGCTTATGTCTCCCAAACTCCCCTTACATTTTTTAGGAAAGGTCTTTTCCTCTAGATCCCTCTGCTGCTCCCTACTCACATCTCCTCTGCCTTTCAGCCACTGTCTTGATTTTCCTGAGGTGTGTTAGTGTTCGCTGAATGCCCAGCACTGTGTCCCAGCTGGGGACTAGTTCCATTCCAGCAGTGGGGAAGGAAGGGTGCTGGTCCAGACGGTCCATTAATGCTCAGAAGGGATCTAACATGCCTTCAAGCAAAGGTGTAGCTGTTGACACAGCCACAAAGCCCCAGGGCTACCACACACAGGCTGCCAGTTGGGGAGCTCTCTCCTGAGGTTCTTAAAAGGAAAAACCTGCCAGCTCTGTGTCTGGGAAGGAGGACAGCACACGGATGGAAACGAGCCTGAGCTGGAGAGAATTGCCAAGACTTGAAGGTATTAGAAGTGCTCCAGAACCAGAATGATTTAACGGTATGATTAGTTCTTAATGCAACACTCATGAGGTTTTTTATTAGATTTCCACACACCCCACCCCATTCTTTCCTTCTAAATGCTGTAGAAACAGCCTAGCTTGAAATAAACACCTGGGGCTGTTATACTGTATCACTCAGTTTAATTAACTTTTAAATCATATAATGTCACCTGGATACCTTTCTAAATTCTGTAAGTCTAGGAGACGGCAATAGCTGTAGCTCTATTCACTTACCACCTTTGATACAATCCCCTTCTGGCAGACACAGGGTTCTCCTCCACCAGTTCCTTCCCACCAACATCCCTTCTTCAAAGAGAAGAGGCTGCGACCAGGCAAGTAGCAGCTTAAGGGCTTGAAAATGTGGTCTCGTTGGGTCGGTGATGAGTGGTATCCCTGTGACTTTGGGTGAAGCAGCTCTGGCATCCAGAATGACTCCCTACTGATGGTTTCATAGGCTTTGTATCCAGATGACAGTTGCTCTTGGTTGGGAGATGGTCTTGCCCGGCAGGCGACAGGCAGAGGGGCCTGTGTATTGGGAGGAGAGGAAGTGTGTCCCGTGGTGGTTAGAGCTGCTTGGCAGGGAAGCCTCTAATATTAATTTGTGCAGTTCTCTGATACACGCTGCCGATGTACTGGTGTTTCTCCTACCCTAAGAAAGCACCAGCTGTGCATTTTCTCTGTGTGGGGGCTTTCAGAGCCAGTAAATGCATATGGTAGCATCCATCCATATGGCATGTTGTAGGCGTTTAGAGCAGAATAACAGGGGAAGGAGCTAAAACATGAGATTGCCTCGTCCCTACCTCAGCCCCAAGGAGGGAGGAAGCCAAGTGGTTTGCATGTCTCAGCCGAGCTGTTTGCACTGAACTGCGTCCACCCTGTGCACAGGAGGCTGAATCTCAGAGGAGTCATACATTAACAGTTATGGCTAATCCTTTAGGATAGTCATTAAAAAATAAGGAGTGAAGTTGTTAGTACTGATGGAGAAGAGAAGCACAGAAGGATTAGGAGGCAAAAAGATGAAGGTGCTGGGATTTGATGAGGACTTCGGAGTTCAAAGTGTCCCAAAAGCACTGAGTCCAGATTTAAGGAAATGGTTGAGAGATGCTTTTGAGATGTCAAAGCAGAGCCAAGAGAAAGAAAAACAGAGGGCATGGGGACTAAACTTGGAAATTATTGGCAGAGATGTGATGGCTGAGTGTGGGATGGGAGAATTCAGTGAAAGGGGAGTGTTACAGAACAGGAGGCAGAGGACTGCCCTGGCATGGATGTCACAAAGGGTTCATGGAGCAAGATACACAGGGGTCAGTCTGCACTGTGTTAAAGGAGGGCACAGACATAACAAATGGGAGGAGAGAAATGGGAAACTTTAAGGGTTAATGGTCCAGATACGAGCATGAAAAGGCTGGCTAGTAAGAAATGGAGGGGTTGGGAAAGGCCACTGAAAAGGTCTTGTTTCTGGTAACCTCTGAGGTGGGAGATTGAATAGATCGACCATGTAACAATGTCACTGCATTCACTTCATCTTTATTTAAAGTTCTTCTTTTTGTGTGTGAGATCTTTGCACAGCCTCAGCAGCGCGAGCAAGCTGGGCTGCTGTCAGCTCTGCACCATCCTGCTGTGCTTCTCGTCCCTCCTTTGATGGCACCTTTTGCACTGTCTGGGATGTTACCCTCCAACTCAGCTGCTGTGCAGCCATTCTTAAGAATCTTTAAAAAAAGGGATTCTTGGGCTTTTTTCCTTCACATTTTTTTCTTGCCACTCTGAATGCATTAGAAATGGGAAACCTACATAAATGCAAGTTAAACCAAAAGATTCCCAAGACCATTAGTGTGTAGCGCCAACATCATCCTTGCAAAAGTATGTGGGATGGTTGTTAGAAGGCCCTTGGCAGCTCAAGTGATGATGAATTTGCAGGATGTCATTAAGCTCCTAGGATTTCTCTCTGCCAGTCAATGTGCAAGTTAAAAAGCTCCAGCATTTCCATCAAATAGGGAAGGAAGTGGGATGGGGCCTGGAAAACACTTGGAGTGAGCCACACTTCAGTGATGCAAGGGCACTCAGTCAGCCCCAAGCACAGGAGGAGCTGTTAAGTTAGGGTGCTGTATTTTGATCTCTTCCCTTTGCAGCTTTTCCAACCAAGTTTTCCATCTTTTTCCCTCTGCCTGTGAAATGGGAGTGAGCTGAAGCGGCCGTTTCACGTTGCTGCAGTGCTGAGAGTTGCCTGACATTGGTGCTTTGTTTCACGCTGAGGAAGGTCAAACATGGTGCTCGGGGAGCAGCCGGCGGGAGCTCCCTGGAAATAATCAATAGAGGGAACGTGGGGGATGAGCGAGCAGGACTGAGAGATAGTATCTAGCCCATGTTTAATAAGAGGAGAGAGGTGCAGGGCTGGGAAGAGGGGGAAGGTGGTGAGAAAGCCAAGACCTGGCGAGAAACTGCATGGTAATGAGGCATGGGTGATAGCAGAATGATAAGTCAGCAGAGCTGGACGAGGTGGTGATGTCCAGCTTTTCAATTCCAGGCAGGTACTGCTGCGTTTGCAGCTGTGGCTGCTCGGAGCGGGAGGCGTACGTACGCCTGTGAATGTGAAACCGAGAGCCTGGGGACGGGGGGAGGAGGGGAGAGGGGGGCACCTGGGGACTGCTGTGCACTGCTCCTGCACCAAGGGTGCGTAGAGGCAGCGGCATGCCTGGATCCAGAGCTGGAGGGAGCATTTGCTCCTTGGAGCATTGTTGTTGCCCTCCTGGAGAGTGTCCTATACCGTGTCAGTGCAAAGTAAGCTCAGAGAACTTGGTGCAGTTGCCTTTGTGCCCAGGTACGATGCTTGGGGATGTGTTGAGTGCTCTACAGGCTGCTTATGGATGGGCCTGTAATAAACCTGTAATAGTATCCTGAGAAAGAGCTGAGTCGGATAAGTGCACCTACTGTAAGGCCACTGGAGCAAGAGAGGGACAGAGAAGCCTGTACATTTTTATTTGAGATCCAGGAGTCTCCAAGTTCAAGGTTTCCTGACAATACCAGTGGCACAAGATGCTGTTTGACCGGGAGCTGTGGGTGTTTTGTGTCTCTGCCCTTGGCATGGGCTCTGTGGAGTCTAATGATGGCATCTGGGTCTCCTGCTTGCCCTGTAGGCCCTGCTGCCCTGCCCCTGGGACCCTCGCTCCACATTTCTGCCTCATGTCAAGGCATGCATGGGCTCCTGGGAGCGCAGACTCCTCTGGAGACCCTCTCTCAGCCATTCAGCTGGCAGATGTTGGCAGCAGCCTGTGCCCAGCCAGGCAGTGGGCATTACTGAGTGGCTCTGCGGGCAGGAGCAGGAAAGCACGGGCACACCAGCAGCCCTTGCTTCAGCCCCACACTTCCCTGGAGCTCACCCTGGCCATCCCTCAGATTCTACTCTGGTCTGCCCACCTCTCTGGTATTTATTGTGCTTACACTGTTGTGTCACACTCCATCCTCTCCAGCCAGTGCTCCTTAGAAGGTAATAATATCCAAATGCTAGCCTCCCGCATCCTCTCCAGGGATGCTATCCACATGTCAACACATGTGCACATGATGTGTGTGGATACCAAGGAGATTTAACTCCACTGGTGCCAGCAAGGTGACCACTGGAAGGGCAGGGGATGAAGTGGCAAATTGCATCAGCTTGGCACGGGACAGTGGGAACTGTGCATACGGAGTTGTCTTTACCCACGTGCCGCAGTCATACTGATCTGGAGATAAATACAGAGAAACACCTGTTTCTTCCAGAGATACTGGACTATGCATAAACATGGGGATGAGGAATGAGAGGGTTGTGTCCATTGAGTGGGTAGTAGATCAAGAGAGGTCCTTCACCCTTCTACTCTGCCCTCGTGAGACCACATCTGGAATATTGTGGCCGGTTGTGGGCTCCTTAGTTCGAGAAGGACATAGAACTCCTTGAAAGAGTCCAGCACAGGGCCACAAAGATGATGGAGTGGTACACCTTCCTTATGAGGACAGGCTGAGGGAGCTGGACCTCTTCAGCTTGGAGAAGAGAATGGGGATGACCTCATTAATGTTTATAAGTATGTAAAGGATGAGAGTCAGGAGGACAGAGCCAGGCCCTTCTCAGGCATGACAGTGATAGGATAAGGGGCAGCAGGTGCAAGTTGGAGCAGAGGAAGTTCCATGGGAATATAAGGAGAAACTTTCTCACTGTGAGGGTAATGGAGCCCTGGGACAGGCTACCCAGAGAGGTTGTGGAGTTGTCTCCTCTGGAGACATTCAAATCCACCTGGACACGTTCCTGTGTGATTTATTCTGGGTGATCCTACAGGGGGTTGGTCTAGATGATCTTTTGAGGTGCTTTCCAACTCCAAATGCTCTGTGATTCTGAGTGATGCAGTGACGCTCCCCAGTGATCCCCCGGGGACTCCTGTGAATACTGCAGCTGTTCAGCAGTGGCCTGCAGATGCCATTTTAGAAAGAAAAGTTGCTCTGCTTCATGTATTTTGTTTCATCTATCCCAGCCTCCCTCCCCCTAAAATAATTTTGACTGCTCGAGTCTCAGTCTAGGCAAGCTTGCTGTTTCAGACTGATTTAAAATCTTCCCTTTAGTGTCACACCGTCAGGAAACAGACATTCATCCTGTTGGGAAAGGAAGATGCATTGCTTTCCAGTGGCCCCAGAACTTGCATCTAGCCTGGAAAGTCCTAAATTTAATGCACTGTGCTTTAGTGACACGTTTATCTACAGAGACTCTACTTACTGTTGTTTTTAAAGGTCTGTTTGGACATGGCTGGCAAAGGGAGTTCGGTGTGACAAGCGTAGAGGTTATATATAAATACACGTGGAATAATAATTTTCCAGTCTTAAAAGCATTTAGAAGCTCAGCTTTGGAATATCCAGTCTCTTAGAACATGCCTCTCATTTCCCTGTTTCTTTTTAAATCCATGACATCTTTCATGCTCCAGACAGGAGGGAGCCCAGCTCGGGCTGGGACTGGCTGTGCAGGCAGGTTGATGTGGTGGGTCTCTGGCCCTTTGTTTCCCCACTCCATCAGTCCTTCCCATACAGAGTCAAGTTGCTCCAGGGCAAGGTGACAGGTAGAGCTGGCTTGACCCTCATTTGTGGTGTTTTATTGTGACTGTCAATACGGCTAGATATGTGGATGCAGGAACAAGGAAAACGTTCCTCTTTTTTTAGCCCAAGGTTTTCTGCCTGTCTCTTGATGCTGGAAAGCAGAATCTCTTGAATTGTCTTTTTATTCAGAATGAGCTGTTTAATATTAGCACTGATTACCCAGTTGCTCATTTCAAGGGGAGCATTAGCAAATTCCAGAGCTTTTGGGGACTTACTTTTCTTCTGGATTCATGGGCAGACACCCAGATCTCTCCAGCATGGTTTCTTTCCTCCATCATCTGTATTTTTCCAGAGAACACTTCAAAGACAATCCTACGCAAGTTATTTCACATCAGTCCTTGGCTTTCTCCATCTTTTCTCTCCCCTTATTAAATAGAACAGTGTGTTTACGGTATTTTTAATGCTTTTACAGAAGATAAGTCAGTTGGGGAGCAGTTACTAATACATTGGAAAGGCAGGCTATTTGACATACTTGTCTGTGAGCCGTCAGCATCTAGGGGGGGATAGTGGATAAGGTAAGGACGAGTTGCCTGAAGAACATTGAGGGAGAGAAAATGAGAGAAAGCTCTGTTCTTCCAAGGCATTACCTGAGGAGGATCTACTGCAAATTGTCAATAGGCAGTATTTTACCAGCTCTGAACTGTAAATGAGTTTTATTTTGGTTAGAGTCTGCATGTGGAGCTTACGGTGCTCAAGTCCCTCCACTGCTCAGTGCAGCCCTTCTCCTGGTACTGCAAGCTCTGTGCAAGAACCGAGCCTGCAGTTTGAGCGGGTGTCGTGGTGCCTCATTAAAGCATTAACGCTTGGAGAAAGTGCTAAATCCTGATGGGTTTTCAACAGGCATCCGTCCCCCTGGGAAGAGGGAGAAGTGTCACGAAGCTCTATGTCAATAGGGGCCACATAGCTTGCACTTCTCACACCGTACATCATTTCTTACCGGTATGTACCCGCTCTCCCCCTCCTGATAGGATGAGAAATGTATGAATCAATCATACTGCCTGCTCCATGTCCTATAAATTAGAGAAAGATGCAGCTGGTTTGCCTTTTGGTTTTCCATGGTCTTTAATTGCCTCTCCATTATATCATCTAGCATCCCTTTCTCCAGCCTCTCTCATATCCATCTTGGAGAATGATGAGCAGTCGAGTGTGATATGCCCCGAAGGTGACTGTCAAAACACACTGAATTATGCAGTGGTCCGGTGTTCCCTTTCTTCTCTCTCTTTCTCTTTTGAGTGGTGCTGGAGGAATAGTTGCAGTGTTCAACTGGAAGGTCAGGGTTGCCTTTTAGATTAGGTGGGAGACTTTGGATTTGCCATGATTCAAAATGTAAGCCTTGGCTAGTCTTCCTGCATTGATGCTTTACACGGTGTTGATATAATCCTGGGGCTCTGTGGATCGCTCCACTTATCCCATTGTGAGCTCCAGCTTGTTCCCTGCTCTGTGTTTCCAATTTTTTTTATTTAGTTTCAAATGACTGACTTAATTAGCCTTTTGACGGCCAGATATTTTTGAGTAATGACATTTTCCCAGGGATTAATCTGATTTTTTTCCTACTTAATTTAAGGTCCCTGGAACTAGCGTTGTGCTGGCCTATGCAGTTCCTATCTCTCCCTGTCTATAGCTACCATAAAACTGGTTAAAGAAACCTTCTCTCCCTTAAGGCAAAACACGATGAGATGCATGTAGGCTGTGCTGACATTATCTTTGATAGCTGTGCTTGAGTTTGGCGGCAGCTCGCAGGGCCAGGTGGCTTCATCCAGCTGTCTCCATCCCCGGCAGAGGCAGAGCTCGGCGGAGCCAACGCTCCCTTATGTCTGAGCATCCCTGCCTGGGGAGCCAGTTGGTGTGCTGCAGGCTAGAGCCAGGGTGCAAGCCGCCTTGATGGCAACGTGGGGAGGAAACTTGGAAGTGCAGGTGGACCACGAGTTGATGGTGGCTCCTACCCAGCCCCAGGCTGTGAACTGAACCATGGTTGGATCCATCCAACCAGACCCCAACGTCAGGGCAGTGCTGCTCGGGGAGGGGGTTTAGCTGGGGATGTGCCTTTTTAAAGCATGTCACAGGCAGAGAATTTAATTGACACATTTCACAGTCTTAAAATATCTAGTCTGGGGGAGAGGGAGTGCCTTCCAGGATGCTTTAAAGGAAGACAGGATTATCATAGAATCATGGGATCTCCTGAGTTGGAAGGCACCCATAAGGATCACCGAGTCCAACTCCTAGTAGCAATAATAATAATAATAGTAGTAGTAATAATAATAATAATAAAGTGTTGTTATTATTGTTGTTATTATATTATTATTATTCCAGGCTGCTTTAAAGTAACCCAGGATTAGTAGTAGTAATAGTAATAATAACAACAACAATAACAATAAGAACATACTTGTTATTATTACTTATCTGGAGCCTCCACAAAATCACCACTCTTTGCCTTTGCCATCCACCTAATGTGCATTTTGCTGATGCACAACTTCTGGTTGATCGTGTTGCATAAATAAAAATAAGCCCTGTTAATTTCAGGCTCCTCAAGAAACGTACACATGCAAAAATGTAAAGCTTACAGGGGAAAAAAAAAGGGAAAATCAGCAGGAAAAGGGAGAGATTATTTTCAACAGTGTCCTTTTAATTAGAGCGATAATTAATTCTTTTTCCCTGACATGCACATACAGATTACGCTTTTAAAATATTCCTGCTTGAAGTAAAATGACTTAAAGCCACGTAGCAGAGGAGCAGATCATAAATCTGAAGGAGGAAATTCGGGGCTGCATATATTTGGAGCACTCCTTTTGAATCCCAAGCGGTCGCTGGACAGAGTGCCATAAAATCTGACTGCAAGGTGAACAAAACACTCAAGACCAGAGTGCTGAGGAAGAGCGGAGGCTCCATGCAGGAACCAGGGGCTGATGAAGTGGAAAATGGAGTTAATATATTTTGCACATCCACAAATTACATCGGCTGTACTCTTTTCCAGGGGACAAAAATGCGTCCTGCAGTCAGTCTGGGTGCATCCATAACTTCTTCCTGGTGTTATGGGCTTGGAAGGTTGGTCAGGGAGGGATCTTGTTTGGAAAATAGGTGTGGAAGCAAGAGATGGCTTTAGAAAGGGTGGCAGAAAGCCAGGAGCATGCTTAGGTTGGAGGAAGGAGCTGGACAGTGGCAGTGACAGTGCCATGGGGTGGCCCAGCACTTCTGAGCTGGGGAGGATGTGGCAGCAAGCCCTGGTGAGCTGGTTCCTTTTGGTGGAGGCTGCAGCACACTGGTGGGGAATTCTGGGGGAAGTGGGCTTGATGTGGGGATCTGAGCTTCAGTCGTGGTGCTAGAGAAATGACAGAAGGGTGGAGAAAAGGCAGGACATTAAGGGCTGGCACAGTGGCCAAAGGAGAAGACAGATGTGCTTCTGGGGAGCCCAAGCATCCGTTGCTTTTACCATTTCTTATTAAACTACCCTACAATTCCCTTTATAGCTCCCTCAGCTGCCCAGAGGAAGCCCCTTGTGTGCCACTGCATGCCAAACCCTGTCTTGCAGCTGTAACTTCGCCACGAGCCTCCACCAATGCCAGGAGCTCAGGCTTGGCACCATGGAATGCCACTGAAATGCGTTCGGCGCAGAGGGGGAGCGTCTCACTGCTTCCCTGTAATTACACTTGTGAGTATGCCTCTGTGGAGAAGACAAGCCTGGAGGACCTACTCCTAGGTGGGAGATTTCTCCCAAGGGCTGATCCTGCACGCAGGTAGCGCCAAGCTCTGCTCAGAGAATTGCGTCGTTGAGCTGTGCTGCCCAGCCAGGGTTTTGATTTCTTATGGTGGTGATTAAGACTGCTTATTTAGGGACATAAAAGGAGTTGGCTCTCTAATTGCACATACAGATGTTTCCAGACATAAAGCAAAATGATGCAGGGAGGCTGTAGCTTCCCGCTCACTGTTCTGTACAGAGGGGCCGGTGCCAAAATGAGGAATTAAAAGGACAGAGGGGAAAATAAACATAAGGAGCTTTTCTTCACCTGTAAAGGAGGTGATGCTGGAATGGTGGTGAAAGGAGAGGTAGAGGGAAAAGGGCAGGATGGGGTGTGGAGTTTATATTGTTCCTGCTCAGACACTGCGCCCAGGGCAGGCTCCAGGCTATGGAGCCATGGTCAGCAGTGCAGCCACAAAGACCTCACCAGCCCAATTTCCAGCAGTGCTAATTAAGAGACAAGAGTTTCCTCCTTTTCCTTTTTGACCAAAGGATCTTCTGTGCAAGCTGGAGATGTGATGTGAGGGCCAGTGGTGCAGGCACATGCTGGATTTCCCTGGATCATTGTATTTGCCCTTCACAGCCACCCAGACAGGTGTATCCCATCCTCGTTCAGGGCCGCAGGTCAGTCAAAAGTTCCAACACTTCTCCAGGTACCTGAAGCCACGATTTTCAGTGGTGGGACCCATGCATCCATAACTGTCTTTATTCTTTCACTTAACAGCTTCCAGTTGTATTCCTCCTTGCCCTCGTTCAGTGTGTGACACTGAATCTGGTCTAGAGAGGTTTTTTAAGTAAAGACAGTCATAGTGCTTGCTGTGCTGGGGAGGTGAACAGTTAAATGTCTCAGCTTCAGCCCAAAGCACTGATTTTTTGGGTCTTTTTTTATTTTGTTTCAGGGCACATCCAAGTTTCCAGGACAGCCGAAGGTGATAGAGATGGCACCTTAATTGAAAGGGGTCGGAGTGTTGCACGTTTCTCTCACATTAACATTCCATGCATATTCCTCTTTAAACCCAAAGGCTCTGTCCACTGTTTCTCGCTGGCCTTCAGAAAGTGAACTCCTGGTAAAGGGCTTAAAAGGCAATATTAAAAGGGGAGAGAAAGAACTGAAAAGGGGATTACAAATCCAATAAAAATTGCTCTCAAGAGTAGACAGTATCTGCTGGACAGGAAATATATTTGAGTTTGTGACTAGCTGCAAAATACCTCAGCCGCAGAAAGTCTTGAGCGGAGGGTAAGCCTTTTGCTCAGTTAATCATCAAAGACAAGCAGAGGACACTCAGCTTGCACAGGGATCAAGCCCAAAGCCGCCTCATGCATATTGCAGCGGCTCTGTCCGTACGGGCGTTGGGGTGCTGATGGAGCAGCAGCCGCCGGGGGAAGAAATTTGCTGATGCTTCTTTAGTATGTGCAGCCTGCGGTCGTGGAAATGAATAGCTTGGGTTGGGAAGGTGACAGCCAGCCTGCTTTGTGCTTAGGTCACCTGATGCTTGGGATGCGTGGTGGTTATGTGGAGATCTTTGGTGATCTGGGGTTCAAAATGCTCTGAAAATGTGGGGTTCTGGGCTCTTGAGCAGTGCTTGGGAGATAGCGTTGGTCCTGGCTTTCCTCTGGAGTGGTGGTGAGTTATTGGGCATCTCCAGAAGGTGCCAACAGCAAGTGCCACTTTTAACATCCCACTGATCTCTGAGGGATTGTTTAGTATCACGTCCATCCCATGCAGGTTACTGCACAGATAAATTAAGATTTATTTTCCTCAGTATTTACCTATTGTGGATCTGACCACAGAAGGGAAAATGCTCTTAATCCCATCAGCAGACAGCAGAGGAGGGCAGCTGCTCCGACGCTGTGTTTCTGCCTGCGCTTCGTTCCCTGAGTGCTTTGTGTTACTGGCTGAAAATTTTTAGTTTGGACCCGTTCTTTTTGTGGATGCTCTTTATGCCTGTGTCTTTCATCCGAGCAGCGGAGCGAGCGGGGGTGGGAAAGGCAGGATGCTGGCACAACCCCCTCTCTGTGCACCGCCTATGAAGTGCCTTGTGTAGACTTTGTTGGAGTCTTTCTAAGAGCATCTGCCTCCAGTTGGGGTAATTACTACTCTCAAGCTGTAGTAGTGAGTATCTCGTTGATGGAATATGAAAGTGAGCAAAATGTCAGTTCAGCACTGCGTGGAGGCCTCACTGACACACAGGCTGCTTCTGAAATTGCTGGCGTTTTTTTTTCAGTTAATTGCCTTTTTAATCATAGTGAAATTGCTCCTATTTGCATGAATATTCCAACAGCAGGATCGGTTTGCTCTTGTCACAGATACTCACTACATATCACATTCAGTTTTGCTTAATGTGCCTCATATTTAGAGGATCAAACTTTTTTTCCCTGCTGGTTCCCTCTGCCTGTGGCAGGATGAGTGAATATTCTTTTATTTATTTCAAGAAATATTCCCCCCTACCCCTTTCCTGCTGCCCACCTCCCTGCAGGCACCTCCAGAATTAGAGAACAAAAATTGTCTTAAAACAGAAGCCCAAATGACTCATCCTAATAATTAAAAAAGGGAGCAAAGAAACCCTGTGCCCATGTCCACCTGTCAAGGCTGAGCCTCACGGTCAGCGGGTGGCACGTGGGAGAAGTTACCGTAACAGCAGAGGATGTCACACGTGTGCGCTGCTGCGTTGTTATCACAGTTTTTGCATAGCTGGGTGCTGGTAGAGAAGGGGGGAGATGCAAGAAGCAGCTAGAAGCTGCTAGAAGCTCTCTGCAGGCCCCAGAGAGTAAACATCAGCCAATTCAAGGCCAGAGTTGCTGCTGACCAAGGCTGAGCCCATCAGCGGTGGTCACAGCGCCTCTGGGCATCACAGTGAGAAGAAAAAAAAATGCAAGCAGCTACATTTTGCCCCCAGAGAAGGGAGAGAGAAGATGTAAGGAGCTGTGCAGGCACCAAGGCTGGGGAGTGCAGGGAGGAGGTGCCCCAGGTGCCGGAGAGAAAGATGCTCCTGCAGCCCCTGGAGAAACCCATGGTGGAGCAGGTGTCCCCACGCAGCCCATGGGAAAGGCTGAGACCCTGACTGGAGCCCGTGGAGAGGCCCCATGTTGAGTGCCAAAAAGGACTGTGGTGGTTTAGCCCTGCCCAACTGAAAAGGGGAGTGATAGACTGACTTTGGTGGGCGACTGGCCTCCAACCAGGGCCAAACCACCACAGTTATCCCAGCAAGGCGAGGCATGAGCAGCTCCTGGCTGTGATACCACTGTTCACTCTGCCAGCAGCGGTGTGCAGTGCTCCTAGTGTAGCAGTAAGCAGCGTTGCTTGCACCTGAGTAGTTGTGATTGCCACCAGCATTGCATGATGGTGGGAATTCCTATATTGTGCATGGGAATTGCTGCAGATCGGAAGGTGGCTTGTACAAACCACACTACAAATGGCTGTGACAGCCCATTTATAGAGTGAGGGGCAATAGATAGGGACAGGTAGCTGAGGGACAGTGGGGAGCAATGGGGCATTGATCTCGGCAGTGCGGACAGGGCTGTAACCCTGGGTGCAGACCTTGCTCTGGATGTTGTCAGGTGCCCAGCTCATTCCCCTGAGGGCAGGACAGAATGGAGAGCAGCGCTCCAACCTGGGCCTGGCTCCATCGATACCTTCAGCTCATTAGCAGGAGGATGAACTGCATCCCCCATCCCCCAGGAGGTGTTGAGAAACAGGGAAACAGCAGGTTGTGATGTTGGAGGCATAGGTTGTGCCACCACGAGTGTCCCAGCTGCCTAGGACAAATGCACCCAAGTGTTGGTGAGGTGCAATGAAAACATTGCACAGAGTTAGCGGCACACCAGGATGGGTGGACCAATCCACTTCCGAGGCAGTAAAGCAATTGGAAGCAGGCTAGACAATCAGTCATCTCAAACTGTCAAGTTTAAGCAGAAAACATTGATTTTAATGGTAATTTCTGCATAAAAATTAATGGCGCAATAAAATCTTAATTTGGAGTTTGAGAACAAATAATGTAATAGTAAAAGGCAGCATCCTGGAGTAATTTGAAAATGAATTAGGCCAGTGGAATCAAACTCTCCCCACTGAGATGCCTTTAATTGATCATCCCCATAGCAGCTAGTTTACAAACATACCATGAGAGCGCTTGCTGCCCTGGCACCTTCCAGGCAACACGTCCAGCATCAGTATGGAAACCGGTACGTCCCTCCACAATCCTTCCAGGTCCTGGTGAGGAGACCATGGGGAGGACATAAATCAAGTGCAGTCATGTGGTGGGTACAACGTGAGTCTTTGAGGTTTGAACAGGGGGGGAAAAACATTCTCCAGCAAGAAGCAGGAACCGTGAGTCTAAAATTAGCCGAGCCCTTCAGATTGGCAATAGGCAAGTGGTGAATCCCTGCGGATCCTCCGTGCTGACAGCACTATTAATACATCAGCCAACTGCTTGGGTGAGAGTGGGGAAGAGTCGTGCGTGAGTTGGGAGTAATGTTTTCAACGTCTGGCCTCGTTCGTCGGAGCGATACCAGGGGCTGAGCTGTGATATGGGGCAGGGATGCTAGAGACTCCTTCTGAAATGTAAAAAAAGAAAAAAAAAATAAAAAATAAAAATTTGCTGCTTCTTATTTAATTACAGTCATGGCAGTTGCTATGTTGAAATGCTGCTTTAAAAGCCTTTGTGAGTAATTAGTGTCAAAAATATAAGATCTACAAAGCCATAAACTCACAGCTTGGTAATATTACCAAGTACTAATTAAAAAAAGAAAAAAGAAAAGTCTCTCTTTCATGATAAGATTTCCAGCGTAGGGAAAGATTAAAACGATGCAATTTGCAGATGATAGGAGGGAAAAAAGAAAACCTGAGAGAAGGATTGAGGAGAGAAGAAAGTCAATATCAACAAGGCTGTAGATCTCCGGGTGATTTGGTAATGGTAAGGGTAAGAGACGTGAAATATTGGAGTCTGAAGACAGAAATACAGTCAGGAATATATCCTGGGAGCATCCTGTGCTACAGAACAGAGATAAGGTTGAAGATCAGGTGCTATGGACGGGAGGGATAAAAATACTGCTGTATTTGGAACTAAATAACCTGGCACAGCTCTCAGGAATGGTAAAATGTTTCAGGAACATCCTAAGTGGAAGAAATAGCATATGCAAATCTGCAGGTGACCTGTGGTGCTTTGTGAGGGGTGTATGAGATCCCATCCATATTCCTCCTGACCAGTCTGGACCCCTTACTGGACTGGTGTTACAGAAGCAGACCTGGTCTGGCAGAGGGAATCCAGACTCCAGCATAGCAGCTCAGAGAAGCTGGTTATACCGAGATGAGATGTTTATCCTTTGGAAGAAAGATTAAAAAGGGACCTCATTAAAGTATAGAGAAAACCTGGCTGGGAATACAAGATCAAGGCTATATGGGTTATTGTCAAATACACGAGTCAAGGGGCATAAAGCTGGGCTGAAGAAGGACCTGAATTCTCCGAAACGTAAGCTGATTATTTTTTTTAACAGCACTTAATAACGTAATTATAATAACGACTTGTGCTTTCTCCTGCCTTCCAATGTAAGATCTGAAAGCACTCCACAAAAAGGCATTAAGCCTTCCTGGACCGTTGTGAGGTTCAGCAAGTATTCCTCTATTTCCTCCATTTTACTGAAAAGCTGAGGGGCAGGATGTGTACAAGGCAGCACGGCGCTGGAGGAACGTGTGTCTTCCTTTCAACCAAGCTGGGCATCGTCTCTGGGCTTTGCTGGCACACCGGGTGCTGTCCTGCAGCGGGTGCAGAAGCCACCTCCCGATTGACTCTGTGTAGTTCTTCACAGCAAATCTCCCTGACCTGAGACCCGGCTCCGTATGGAAGCGGTGAGTTATTTATGAATAGGAGAAAAGAGAGCGGTGGAAGGTGGCCACGCAGCTGCGTGCAGCCCCGTTGACAGCTCTGAAGCACTAGGTATCCCTTGGCACAAACGGGTTGAGTTTTCCTGTCCTCAGTCTCACCACTGTTATGGAGTGTACCAGCAGCTTCACAGCAGCCTGGGGCAAAGGGAGACTTCTAGGCAGTTTACATCTGACTGACCTGCAGATAACTGTATTTAGAGTGCTGCAGTGCTGTCAAGGGAAGTCCCTTCCCCTGACGCCCTGTGCCGTTCTAGATACAGGGCTGAAGAGGAGGGGAACCAGAAGCTCACCCTTTGAAGTCTTTCTCAAAGGTTTCCGTTCTCGTTTCCAACTTAACAGAAGCATCTGCAGGCAGGTGGCCATTTGAGACTGGGAGCTGTGCTGTTAAAACTCTACCAGCCATGAGAGTGAAGCCGCAGATGGTTTCGTCGCACGTCACAGGCTGCTCTGAGCCTGGAGTTGTGTGCTGCTCTTTTCACCTTGACAGTGCTCTTGTAGAAGGAACCATTAGTATGGGTGGCAAGTCAGTGGGAAATGAAATTGTCCTGCCCTTAACAAGCTGGCCCCACCTGACCTTGAAGACATTATTTTGTTTCCTGGATGTTTTAAATTAAGTGGTATTTCAGCTAAGGTGGTTACATATAAATTGGTTGGGATAATGCTTGCTTGAGCTGAACATGCCCAGCCGGTGCCTGTTAGCTCCCCGGTGCTGCATCCTGTTCCTGCCGCTTTGCTTTGTTCACCAGCACAGGTTTCCTTTAGACTGTGCTTTTTTTCCTCGTTTTTCCTCACTCTGTAGCAGAAGAGAGGCCAGCCAGCTTCGACAGGGGTGTTATGCATGAAGCTGGGGGTCTCGGATTTGGTTGGTTTTGGCACAGCAGGACCTAAGGCAAGAGTCTGCAGGAGGGAGCTGTACTTGGGAGGAGGTGCTTGCCCAAATCCCCCTTGGCATGTGTAGCCTGCTATCTTTGTTTCTATACCTTGAGTTCATCCTCTTAACACTGAGACCACATGTGGGAACATTTCTACAAGTGGCAGAAAGAATTAGTTTGTGGTATCTCCTTCATCACCCAGAGGACCAAACATCCCTGGGATGATCCTGGCATTTTTCTAAAGGCTGCTTTACAGGAAAGCATTCCTAGAAAAATTACCTACCTCATTGTTATTCATGTCAAAATGTTGGTGCAATTGTACTTTTCTCCCACCATGCAGCTAGGCACTGCATGGGGCTGTGCTGGCAGCTTCAGCAGCTCACTGTTGTTTGTTGGAGATTAAAGAATAACAATTGGTGGTGTCATCGAGTTGGTGCAGCTATGAAATCAAAGCCTCAGACACAACGAGAGGTCCACACGCCTCATAGAGGAAAATGCTGCTGCAGCGACAGAACGGCCACATGCCCATTGCTACTCTGATCCCACTGGTGAGTTGGGTGGGGGGAATGGAAGTCAGCATTCCTCCAGTCTGTCTCCTGCTCTGAGAGATACTGAACGTGTCGATAAACAATAGAAAACAAGGAGGGTGTGTGTTCAGAGGCACTTCAGGCTTTGGGTGAAGTATTTCTGGAGCCTTTGCTAGGAAGGAAAATCTAACTGAAATCAATGGCAGCGTATCTGCTGTTTAATAGCAGCCAATACAGCACGGTGCTGGAGTACAGCACCTTCTCACCCGCCTCTGTGCTAAGTGGACAAGCTGTTGCAAGGTGATCCCGCTGAGTAGCATGCATGTGAGTTATACCCCTCCTGATCCAGCCTACATCAGAGGGAAAAGGCTGGTGTGAACTGGGGAGGTGGCGTTCGCGGCAGCATCCGGTGCGTGTCAGTAGCAGCGGTGTGTGCTGAAGGAAATAAGTTCTATTCATCTCCCAGGTAGAAATGGCACTTTGGTGGAAGATGGGGTTGAATATTCTGGCAGATCCTCTCGCTGCCAACAGCCCCTCTGCAATGTCCAGGCTGAGCTGGAGCCAGCTGTGTTTCATTCAAGCGCTTCTCTTACCAGGCACTCACTGTCTGAGTGATGGCTGTGCTCATTTTTAATGTAGGGCTGGGTGTCAACGTACTGTTGAGAGAGAGTTGTAGGCATCTCCCAGACTCCCTTGGTCTGATGTTAGTGCTGTATTAGGTGGGAAAAAGAGCATAAAGCCTTGGGAGCAGGAACAGTTGTCCATCACAAAGCTGGTTATTATTGGTCTAAGGTGGAATCAGCTTAATGCCATTTGGATCACTGGTGCCAGGTCTTTGGGCCAGCCAAGGATGGAGGCCACAGACAGAGGCTGGACAGACTAGATGGTGTTCCTGGCATTGGTGGCTGCACAGTCCCAGTGCTATCCCTATGTGATTCCCTGAGTTGGAGGGGAGATGGGAGGTGATGGCAGAGGTGAGGTGGTTCTGCAACACTTTGAAGGACACTCCTCTGTAAAGAGAGATTAGAAACAGGCTGGTTGGTGGTAAGACTGTGCACAGTGAGATACAACTGCCTCTGCACCAGCAAGTCCACGTTATGGTCAAGGATCAGCATTCGGCACTGGGGATACATGGAGAAGGTTCAGGTGTCTGAGTGAGCATCCAAGTCAATTCAGGTGCAGCCAGTGCTTCCAGGACATCTGTTTGTACCACTGAGCCAAATTCTGGTAAGAAGGTCATCGTATTTACCACCAGCATAGGCAGCCCCTGCTATGGACCTTGTAAAATGGTCAGGTGTTTGGTTCTGTAATGCAGCGCTGGCGAGCTGCGACAGGAGAAGGTGTCTGAGTCCAGGCTGAGCTAAACTCTGAATGAATTGATAGGTTGATTTGCTATCCTGTCTCGTTCCAGCCATTGAGATTTTGCAAATCCCACAGCCAAATGAAGGGTCATTGCAGTGCTGGTAAGGGATGAGCTGGGACACTGAGCCGCCACTGTTAGTATTCACCTGGAGCCGTGCAAGATCAGAACTCTAATCTCTTGTTCACACGATTCAACCATTGTAGGTTATCAGTGAATCAAGGTGACCTCTAAAGCAAGGAGGCCACATGGGAGACTGCAGCTCTAAAGATGGAGACCAGTTGCATTGCACAGCAGAGCTGGTTGTCAGCATCCTTGACTTTCAAGTGGGCATCAGCATGTTTGGGAGGTCCAGTACTGTCCATCAGTCTTTAGGAAGGAGAAGAGGGGAAGCTGTGACCTCTTTTTAATGTAAGTAAAACTCCTGCTATTGTTCATGCTCTGCTGGTTGCTTTCCCCACTGAGCTGTCGTACCTAGACCCTCTGATGGAGCAGCAACTCTTTCCTTACTACTAGGAGCATTTTTTTGGCAGCTCCCCCTGCAGCCTGGCTGTCATGGCTCTTAGTCTTCTTATCCTGGAATACCCTTTCAGTGGTCTTGGATTTCCCTGGGAGAAATTCCCCATGTTCCTCCCCATGCTCAACAGGAGCGTCAGCATCCACATGATATCTTAGGGCTCAGAGACTGCCTTCCACTGGGAACCTGCCTGCACCAAAGTCCCTGGCACAGTTTGAGCTGCAGTTTTGTCTGATCCTTTTAAGAGTTGGGAATGGCTGTTTTGATGTCTGATATCTATGAACATGAAAGGCTCCTTTCCCTCTAACTGTGCATTGGGCAGGGCAATGCCTGTCTCTCCTAATCAAAAATGTAATCAAAGATCTCACTTCTCGTAAAAAATGTATTAAAAAGAAGAAACGATGCAGCATATTTCTATTGGCTTTGCTGCTGGTTTGCTCTGGTTTCTACTTCTGGGCTGCTCCCTCCCTGCCTTTCACAAAAGAATCTTCACCTCAACTTTCCCTGTGTCTTGAGAGGTTTAATTGCAAAATGTTGAGCTTTGAAAATAAAACAAAACAAAAAAAAAACCCAACCCAAAGAAATAGAAATCATTGTATTTGATGCAAGTGAAATATCGATTGTCCTTGAGTTCCTGCGCTGCAGATATTGGCAGCGTTTTGTCAGCGCAAAGAGTGAGTGGAAAGATCACAGTGAGGAAATAAATATTCCAACTGGAAGGAAAAGGAGCTGAGCCAGGAAAATAGCTGTGCCCCATCGCTCCCTCTCCCACAGCTGCTTCTTAATAAATGGTCTGTTGACCTGCCGTTAACGTTCCCAGCTTACAGTAAGCAGCATTTCCCTTAAACAAGCTCCGGATAAAGCGAAACGAGGGAATAGAGGGGGTGGAGAGCAGATTTGCAAAACATGCTGGAGTGAGAAAGTCGGAACATACCGTGTGTGTCTCAGGAGTGGGAACATGCCTCAGTGTGTGAATAAATATATAATGTATAGACATATGCTCTCGCTTCTCAGAAACAGAGGGGGGTTTTGAGTAGTCCCAGATTGCGCTGCTTTCAGGAGCACGGCAAAGTAAATGGCAGGTGCAGAGGATGTCGGAGTTGGGGATTGAGGGTTCAGGAGAGGGGTGGTTTGGGTGGAGCATCCTCGCTCCCCACAAAGGAGACTGGTCGTGGAGAGAAGGCGCAGGCGTCACTCAGGCCAGCTTGCAAGGAGAGACACAATGTGCTCGGGTTTGCTCATTTCCATCTCGCAGCCCGATGCCACCATGCTAATGGAGATCAGATTTTCATACAAATTCAGGTGAGACACAAAGAGCAGGGGAAGCGGAGTCAGGTAAGTTACTTCTTAAATGGGTTTTTTATTGTTTTCCATGAAGCCTGCACAGAGCTGTTGTCCTCTTTTTAATTCCTCTTGTGGCATTTGTTCCCTTTTTCACTGCCTCCACAATTCTCCCATTCAAGTCAAAAAAGCCACCTCCAAAAGACCAGTGTAACATTAGCAGGAATTATTAGCAGCAGTGATTTCAATATTCAAATGGACATAATATTTAGTAATAGACTGGGAGTTGTATAAATAGAGTGTGAATGCCTAGTAATGAATCATATCAATAATTTTCACATACAGGCTGTGCCTTACAATTCTCAAAGGCCTTTACAAATACCAATTGATTCTCACAGCAGGCCTGCTCGGTGGAGGAGTTGTTATTAGTTCTAGTAGAGGGTGAGGATATTGAGATGTAGAGAAATGATGCTGCTTGTGTAGTTCATGCTGGGACCTAAAGTGAGGAATAGAGTCGGAAGCTTCCTGACTCCCAGATCTCCATCATAGGACTGTGTAGCTCTGTATAATATCTTTGGTGAGGCTGGAAGTGGTGGTCCTAATAGGTGGTGGCTTGATGAAGGAGAGATGGTGTTTGGCAGACCCTGGAGCTGGAGGCTGATGGGATGCCAGTAAAGGCAGGAGCAATGGACGGTGAACAGCAGAACTGGTTTTGATGGTGCTGTGATTTAACCTTATGGTTAGTAGCACGTATGCCCTGTGCTAGTGGGGGCTTGGGGTTTTTTTACTTAAGGAAACAATGGTTTTCCATGCAGAAAAGCAGCAGCTACTGCAGGGATACCGCAGAAAGGATCATTGTCATCCTGCTGTGTTTTGTGACCCCCAGCTCAGTCGAGGAGGGTAATAGCTGAAGAGTACCTGAAATACTGGAAGTCTCATTTCTAGCATAGCATCCTGCTCAGCATTCACTGTGTTTACTGTTGGTCTTCTTAATTCTGCCGTAAATTGTTCCAGCCTTTAATGTCTCTCCCGGTGACCCAGGGATACAGTCAGTGATGGAGATCTTCAGAGGAAAGAGGCAGGTTACACAGCACACACCTCAAACAAGGGAAACTTAATTTATCTTTTGCCCTCACTTTGTACTGAATTCACCGGGGCTGACTCACTTGGAGAAGAGGACATGCTCTCAACTTGTATAAAAACATGACATGGTCCTTCCAGCCTTTCTTTTATTATTATTTAAACACATTTTATTTTGACATCTTACTTGCTGTTTTGAATGACACTGTACACTGAGAAGATGTCTTTTAGCTGGCCACAGTGGCACTTGGCTTTTTATTCTGAGAGCTTACATCATTTCTGAACCCATCAGTGTGCTAAGAGTCCTTTAAATTGGCAGAACAACATGCAATACACTGCACTTGGCTGTACTGAATTTCTTCTGCTGTAGTGTTGCCCAGTGACCCAAATTTCACAGGTCCTCCTGGTCCTCACAGTTCTTCTCACTCCTGACCCATCTGTCATTATGCCATCTCATATGGTTTTTTTGATCTCCTAAGTCATCAATCACTGGGCTAAAACTACCAGTTCTTGTCATCATGTTGCCACTCTCCTCCCCAGACTTCCATGGATGTTGGCAGGAGACCAAGGATGGAAGGATCATTAAAGTTCCTCTGGAACTGAGAGGCAAAGGAAGGATGGGCAACCCAAAGCAACATCTTCCTAGAGATTAATTGCTGAGCCCCAGCCCCAGTTCAGCAAACTGGGACCAGAGATAGAAGGTGGCAACCTGAGACCAGGGTCAAATTATGCACCTTGGCCCTGTGACCTTTGTAAAGAGCATGAGCGTTCCTCAGGACTGTCCCATAGAGCCAGATTTTAGGTGTCAAGCTTTCAGGACTGTTTCAACAAGCTTGAGCAACTTCATTGTCTTAGCTGTCAGATGAGACTTGGCCACATCTCTTCTTTGAAAGCGTTTTTTCCCCTGTCTCCATATTAAGTTTTAATTCCATGTGGACTTTTGTCTTTCACTACCTGCCTTCTAAGATACTTTCAATACTCTTTTTTTAATGATCTTTACCTGAAGCTTTGGGATACTCAATCCAAATAGTATTTATAGTTTCATTAACTCTTTCAGAAAGATAAGAATGTGTCTATTAGTGACAGCAGGACACTATATACTATGCTCTTCCAGCCGAATTGCTTTGTATTCCTCCAGGCTCTACCTTGGGTGTTTTGTTCCATGAACTGAGCCTACCACGTTTAGGGAATAGATTTTCTTTTCCCCTTCTTAAGGAAAAGAAAGAAAAGGGAAAACATAGCAACACCAGCATGGCAACAGCAGCTGCTGCACAAAAGGAAAACAGGCAAAACAGACTTCCGAAATATGTATTCACTGTTCAGCTATTTTTACTGGTTGGTGAGGATGTGGGAGTATTATAACAAAATAAGTAAGGAAATAGCTCACAAATAATTCATAAGGAACTTTAGGTAAGGCTGTATCTTAATGACTTCGGCCTCCCAGCTAGCCCACTAGTATAGCATCCACGTGAATGAACATAAAGGTCACCTCTGATGTACACAATGTATATGTTGTGGATGCATCCATAGATGTGTAGATATAATTCTGTACAGGAAATAACATCAGTGGAGCGTTGAGGTTAAAGAACTGGGCACTGAAATGTAAAGAACTGGGCATCCCAGCATGGCAGCTGAAGAATGAACTCCTTCCATCTGCCTCTGCATTCGTACCTTAGCGGCAGAGGTTCCCTGGCTGCATGGATGTGGAGCCTGGGTGTTTCTGGAGGATTACAAAGAGAGGCTGAGGGAGCTGGGCTTGTTCAGCCTGGAGAAGAGAAGGCTGCAGGGGAACCTCATTGCAGCCTTCCAGTCCCTGAAGGGAGCAGAGAAAGAGGAGGGCAATCAAATTTTTAAAAGGGTAGACACTGGCAGGACAAGGGGGAATGGTTAGATTAGTTATTAGGGGGAAGTTCTTTACAGAGAGAGTGGTGAGGGGCTGGAACAGGCTGCTCAGAGATGTGGTGAGTTCCCCATCCCTGGGGGTGTTCATGGCCAGGTTGGATGGGGACCTGGGCAACCTTGTGTAGAGCCAGTTCTGGAGGTTGGTGGCCCTGCCTGTGGCAGGGGGTTGGAGCTCTGTGATCCTTGGGGTCCTTTCCAACACAGACCAGTCTGTGATTCTCTGACTTGCAGGAGCTATCCAGGGCTCCTCTGCCAGCCCGTTGTGTGACCCTTTATGTCGTTTCTCTGGGGACCTCTTTGCCCGTTGCCCTTTTGTGTGTTTGGACCACACAGGCAGGAACCTCCAGCACAGAACCACCCCTGTGAGCATCTCTAGGCAGAGCTTGGCCACAGGTGGGACCCCAGACATGCTAAAAATTGCCAAAACAGGAACAAATAGCATCTTCCTTGATCAGCCTGAGAAATGTTCTGCTTCCCTATCCCTTCCCCAGGATGCCCTGCTCTCACTGCAGACCAGTAAACTGTGGGATGTCTTTAGCCAAATTCAAAATAATTCATTGAGAACTTGAGAGAAACAGCCTCGAAAGTGTTGAACCTCTTCTGCAGTTGCAGCCTAATCCCTTGTGCTGTGTGAGCCCTTTTTTCTGCTCAGATACAATCCATGAGAGACTGAAAGCAAACACAGTCTCTTAAGTCTCCTCCGCAATCCCGATGCTTTTATTGGCACTGAGAGAAGCACAGCTCAGCCCTCTGCAGCCAAAGCTAGATTCATTTGCCTTCAGAAACAACACAAATCTGTTTTCCTGCTTAAATAAAGTCATTTGCAGGGTTCTGTTGTGGGAAGGATGCGTCAGCTTGTCCTGAATGGAGCAGTCAGGGGCATGAATGGGTTGGTTGTTGGGCTCCAACAGCTCTCTGCACGCTGAAGTGCCCTTCCCGAGGCAGGCTGAGCCTTCGCTCCGGGACTGCGCCCGCAGCCGGTGTGGGATGGCTGCAGGTGCCTCTCTGCATCGCTGCTGGCTTTATTTTGAGCATCCCCTTTCTACACCCTGACATGGAATTTATGATAGGTTTGTTGCAAAATGTTATTAATCCCACATCTCACATGTTCCCTTCCAGCCCCGTGGTTTGAGACAGTTCTGGTTTCTGCAGCAAAGGAGGCAAAGGGGACTCAAGCGCCGAGCCCTCTGCATGGTTCTGTGGTGCCTTGCAGGTGTAGGAAGCCCATTTCTTCTTCTCTCTCAGCCTCAGGTGGTGCTGGTGCTTCCCAACTCTTCAGAGGTGTGACAAGCAATGACTAGCTAATGTTTTTAGTTCTCCTCATTGCTGTAGACTTGCTTGTTCTGGAAAGTTTGGTGTGTAACTGGTAGGGAAGGAGGCTGGGGAAGTTCTCCAGAGGATGTCAGGAATGAGAAAGAAGCAGCTAAAGTGGTTTGGTTCCCTCTGAGGCTTTTTCTTTTCAAATGAAGTTGAAAACAAGCAAGTGAAACACGATGCGTAGAAGCACTTTGTTTGCAAGATTCTTTCTGGTTTTAAATTACTTCATTTAGACATCTTTGTCTATGAAACCTCCAAGGAAGCTCATCCGCTTGTTTTCTCATCTGCATCTTCTGCTTTCTGTGTGGGTTTTTTTAACACAAGAAAGAATGCAAGTATCTCATGTACCTTTACAGGTGCACAAACAAATGTAAATTGAGTTGTAAAATACAGGCTGGTTGAGCAGAACAGAGGTCAGTGATCTAAAATAAACCTGCCAACTTAGTCAGGACGTGCTCTGTGTTACAGCACTTACTGTTTGCTGAGGATTTTTTTTTCCCCGTGGCCTTCTGTAACATCTTACTATATTTTAACACTATTTCTACAGCATATTTAGAACACAAATAGCCCAGATTTGAGGCACTTGAAGAAATACTTCTTGACTCTTTTGCTGTTTTGTTTGCATTTTTAGCTTGTGAAAACAATTCTCAAGAGCATTGTTAGGTGTATCATAGCAGGAACACCTCTGGGCGCGCTGGGGAATGTGTGAAAGCAGGTTTCAAGAGCTTTTATTTTCACACCATGTTTCAGTTCTGTAGTGATAAATGTTTTCTGGAGTACAAACCTGGAGCCCCTCACCTTGCAGGTCTCGCTCCTTGAAAGATAAAAAGCTTGGTGGGTTGGGTTTATTTAAATATCCAGGGTTTGCTTTCGGTGGGGTTGTGTCATTCTTAGCCAGGAGGAACAGGTTGAATGGGGCCCTGGGCAACCTTGTGTAGAGCCAGTTCTGGAGGTTGGTGGCCCTGCCTGTGGCAGGGGGTTAGAACTCTATGATCCTTGGAGTCCCTTCCAACCCAGACCAGTCTGTGATTCTATGATTCTAGGAGCAATCAGCCACAAGGCAAGCAGCACAGGTGGAAAATGCTGTCAATCCCAGGAGCTGAGGGCATTAGGCAGGTGGGATTAGTGCAGAATTTATGGCAAGAGGAGAGGGCATGGCGTGGCATGGGACAATTGAGGGAGGACCAGATCTTTTTGGCAGTTCACATTGACCTATGACTCAAGACAGGCCCAATACCCTCTACCAGAATTTTTCACCATTCCCTGTGGGCTGTGAGCTGGGTAATCCCCATGTCCTCAGCAGCTGGGAGAGAGGCCTTTGGTACCCCTCAAAACCATCCTAACTGAGGGCAGTGCTTTAACCTCACAGGGGCGTGGGGGAAGTATAATGCATTCCAGTTCCTCTCATGCAGCGTGCTGGATCTGCAGGTAGAAACAGCCTGTGCCCATACCCACCGAGGTTTAAAAGCCCAGATTCTTTACATGCCCAACTAGTCTGTGCTTCTTTCAGCCAGATGCAGGGTGACGTGTTTAAAAAAAAAGGTAGATGAGGTACTTAGGGATATGGTTTAGCATAGCACAGGAACAGTTGGACTTGATGATCTAAAAGGGCTTTTCCAACCTTGTGATTCTGTGAGGCAATGTTAGTGCCTTTATTTGCTGTGGTGTCGTAACCACAGACAGCCCAATTACTTCAGATGGGCCTCAGCCAGTATGTCCAGACTTGATTAAGAACTTTTTGAAAGATAAGAAGTGTTTAGAGCTAAGGGCTGGCTCCAGCCTTAGTTATTTACACTGGGATGGTGGGGAGGGGGGATATAATCTTTTATTAGTGCCACTGTTTAAATATTTTGGCTCTCTATTCCAATATTGTGGCAAGAAGGAACCATATGTGTTCCTAGAAAGAGAGCCTAGTGCAGCCGTTAATCAGGAGAGGATCTATTAATGTATTAACATTCAGAATAATGAGCAAAAACAGCATGCACTGGAGAGACTAACACATATCTGGAGTCTGCAGTTTTCAAATGTTTGGAAAATGTTATATTTCTCCATCTTTCTAAAGCTGATTTTCTGCCAAAAGAACTTCTATTCTGCTGTTAATTTTAGAAAGGTTAAATCTATTTACAAAAGCAAACCTAAGCGTGGAGCCATGAAAAGCAGGAGGATGAGGGGAGCAACAGGCTCCCAGGCTGCAGAGTTCACTGTGGGAGCTGATCTGGCAGGGAAACTTGCAGGCACGTCCTTTCCTTTCCTTCTCTTAGTGTTATGCAGAGCAGGGGACGTGTTTGGAGAAGATACAAAGCCCAAGCTCTTTGAGTTGGCCTTTGCTGTGCAACTCCCCACCATCACCTGTCTCTGGAAGGCAACGGACAGCGGACAGCATACGAGCGTCTCTGCAGAGCACTGTTGGGCTTCAGGGAAGATTGCTGAAAGACTTGGCACAGGAAAAGGGCAAATTTTAAAGAGCTCAAGAGTGGGAGAGCTTGCTGGTTGAGCAGCTTGGTTGCCTCGAGGTCATTGCTAATTAGCAGCATCTTGCCTACAGAAGTGAGCATTACGTTTTAATGCTGCTCCGAAAACCAATCACGCTCCCTCCCTTTTGCATCCCATGCTACTGCCTGCTTTGCTGTGGCATCTGGAGCAAGCTGCACAAGGGAAGTGAAGAAAGCCCTCTTAAAGGATGTGGAAGGATGCTGAAGTGGTAGCGGAGCTCAGATGAGAGAGGCTGGAGCATGACAGCTGTTCCTGGATCATGCAAAAAGCCTGCCAGCAAAAATGCATCAATTTGTGTGATATCCGGGTGTCTTGTCTTCTGTTTTCATAATTGCATACATGGTGTCTGCATAAATCTTTCCTCCCCCCCCCTGCACCTCCAGTGAAAGGAGCTGACTGGCGGATGGCAGCACATCAGTGGGAGAACACCAGCAGGAAGAGACAACCAGTCAGACGTGTGTCAGATGGGGAGGGCCAGGGCCTGAGGCAGATTCCTCGGAGGTTGCTCGAACATGGTGCACTCACTAAACAGAAAACTTCTCCTTTTCCCTACGGGAAGAGGAGCATGTTCATCCAGACATGAGAACCAGCAGCGCTGTCTTGCCATGTTCTTCAGGAGGTTAGTGCCAAATGACAGCACAGGGAGCAGGAGCAGAAGCTTTCAGCAAATGCATCGTAGCCCAAAGGTCTGAGTGTCCCCTCGAGGGCCTCAGTGGAATTTCTTTTCCTTTTTCACTGAATACTGAAAGCTTCCTATTTATTCACTCCTTAGCAGCAACCTCTGTCTCTTGCCATGGGCTTCCTTCTTAACGGTGAGACCAGATCTGCTTGAGGAAGGAGGAGTCCCACGATTCTTTGGTTCACTCTGGGCTTCCCAAGAAAATACTATTTCCTGGAAGCAGAACATGCCCAACCTGCACAGGGCAAGCGATTGGCTTCCTGACTATCTTGGTCTTCAGGTTTTCCCACCCGTGGACCCACCAGTCTGGCTGAGTAACTCAACAGATAAAGCTCCTGGTGACCACCAGCTCCACGCACTCAAAAGTCTTGAAGTTGAGCAAGGAATGGTGACATTTGTGAAGTGACATCTTCTCCACCGGTGTAAATCTTCACTTCTGGCTGTAGAGGCAGTATGAGAAATGTGCTTCTCCACAGGGGGCTGTGGGCTTTGAAGGGTTAAAAGTCACTCTTGAAGACACCAGAAAAACGTTTTGCCTGTTCAAAATCAGCTTTACTTTCCATCTTTTGATGTTCTGGGGAGTGACAACTCGCGCTTACTTTGGTCCTGCTGACGGGCGTGCTGATGATAGCGATTTCAGATGAAGAAAGACGAAGAAAATGCGAGCCAGCAGAATAAAAAAGAGCAAGAGCAATAAAAGCACCTTCCTCAATTCACACTGAGATTCTGAAATCTGGTTATTGATGTTGCAGCAGCAACTAATGTTATTCCCAAAGCCAACCCTGGAATTCCACTTTAGCAGATGATAACTATGAAGCAAGTCTCCAGGTCCCATAGGAAGAGGTGATTATTAACCAGTTCTCCTCACTCCTGGTTGAGTGGTGGCTTCGGTCCCCATAGCACTGACCATAATGCAGAGCACTGGCTCTGTGCAGAGGTGGCTAACACGTGTCACCAATCTCCTTGATGTAAAGCTTAAACCAGCATTTGAGCCTGGGGTGCCAGACTATGACAAACAAGAACTAGAAGAAGGCAATGAATAAACATGGTGAGAATTTCAGCTGTAATCTGCCATCAGGTCCATCTGTTACTCCTTCCCCCACAAGCCTTGCAGACTCAATGAGCCAGGAACAGGCATGCTCCATATACTGTCCCACCCTTCAGCCACATATCTAAGGTCTAATTGTCTGCTTGGCGTTAGGTTGATCACTCATGGTCTGTTGAGCCATTATTGGCCACAGAGTTTTCTTCTTTGGTTCTTTAGCCTTCTGTCCGCCCTGCTCATGACAAGACTTCCAGAAGGATATCAGGAAGATGAGGAGGAGGAAGATAGATGTATTAATCACACACTGGTGTGCTGCAGAGTAGCAGTCAGTCCGGTGAGACGTGCCTCACAGGCATGTGCAATCTGCTAATTTTACCATTCTGGCACATTCTCACCCACCCAAAACGAGATGTCCAGGTCCCAAACGAGGGGCAGCTTTCCAGTTGGCAGCAGGTGAGTCCTGGAATCTGTATGACTTATTTGCACCCTGTGTCACTGAGGGTGAGCCTTAAATTTTTCCTGCTTGTTTGCTGTAATTCAGAGAAGGGAAAAGAGAGCTCCCTGGCAGGAGGATGCAGAAGCAGCTGAGCAGAGGAACGGCACGTGCCTGCCGTGACTCAGGGAGTGGTGAAGGCTCCAGCAAGTTCTGCCTGTTGGTGAGCAGTGGTTTGCTCTGGGGAGCAGATGCATATCACCCAGGCAACACGGCAGCTTGCAAAAAGTTGCCATCAAAATTCACCGTGCTTTTAGCTGTCTCTTGTAGATAGAGGGGTTTGCACACTTAGCTGCTCATGTTCTCTTTTTGGTCTTATGCTCACAGCTGCAGTTCACAAGTGGAGTGCCCCCCCGCTTTAGGAACCTGGCCATCTTAATTAAAGCCCACACAAATGGTTTGGTTGGGTTGGTTTGGGTTGGGTTGGTTTGGTTTAGGTTGGGTTGGGTTTTTTTATTGCATTTCTCCCCTAGGTGCTTCCTTTTCATGTTCCAGAAACTACATATTCTTGGTTCTCTGTCCTCTGTTGCTTCCAGCTCTCCTCCCAGCAAAGCAGTTGGAGAGGGATGTGATAAGCAAGTTGGCTGGTTAATGAGATCAGTCCCCTGTCTAAACGAGGTATTTGGGTGTGCCAGGTTCAGTTACTAGTCCCTTATATCTCCCCTAAGGGAGGTACTGCTCAAGGTCTCCCTCCTTCAAGTATCTCCTTCAAGGTCTGTCTGCCGCTGGGTCTCCTGGTTGTGGGACCTGTGGTTTGAATCGTACCCCTGCTTTTCCCTTTGTCCCAAGCCACCACTTCCATTGAGGACCAGGCACAGACCAGGAACTGCCTCTGGATGGCAAGGCTGGAGAGCTACGTGAGGCTGGGGTTTGGCTGGGAAAGCTGATCTTCACCAACACCCAGTCCCTAGCATTGCAGGCTGCGGCTGCTAAGTCATTCAGAGAGAGTAACGGGAGATTTTTCTCTCCCTAATTTATGTCTCTCCTGCATATGGCTTCTATGGAGCTGCTAATGTTACAGACAGATGGGTTGGCATTTTACTAGACAGAACACATGGGGTAGATGTTGTTAATGCTTGTTAACTACTCACTCCACAGCTTGACCAGTCCAATACGGTCACCTCGCAGATGGTTGGAAAGCTGCAGCCTGGGTGCTGGAGCGGTCCAGCTCTGCAGCACGTGGTTGTGACAGCAGTTGGGATAATGTGTGTTTGGCTGCTTTTTCTGATGATCTTCAGTGTTGGTCAGAGATACCTGTGGCTGAGGGGGTCAGCATGGCTTCCCCGTATGTCAAGGAGAGACACTGATATGTAAAGATCCTGAGCCTTATAGTGAGGTATTGGCTTTAAAGGCTTTGTTTCACAGATTGGAATTCTGTAGGATGGGTTGGAAAGATTCTGTGAGCCCTGTGCCTTGCTCTCAACTACACTCCATAATGGTTTATGTCCATGAGCATTCCTGGCAGTGAGTGTTATTTAGCAGTCCAGTTGTGATTTAGGATCTCAAGCTACCTCCAGCTGCCACTGTTAGTTCAGAGTGGACAATGTCCCTTCCTTTGTGACGTGGACAGTCTGCTGTGATTTAGTCTCATACTCAGCTGAAGCGTTTCTGGGTGTCACCTCAATAAATCACTGCAGGGGGGAATCTCCTTGATGGTTGGTTTGGAGATGCCCATCAGTATCTCTGGGTGCAAAAGAGGGTGCTACAGGTTAATCATTTACCTTACCCTCTCCCATCTTTGACAATACCAATGTTCAATTTACATTGTGATGGTGGGAGGCTGAATGCATCCGACAGATGAGATGGGGAATTTTAGTCTCACTACTTGTCCTTTAAAAGTCTCAAAGCACTTTTGGCAAATGCACGGGTATTAATCCACACTGAGCAGTAGTTCTTCAAACCTGTGATTTAAATTGGATATATTTGTCTCTGTCTGTCCCGAACTGTTGAGTAACATTAATGCACCCTGATAATAGCTGTCACATTTTACCCCGGGGGTTGCTCCTCAGCGATAGGTGAAATCACAGCAGTTCAAAGACCTGTCTTCCAGGATGAAAAGCTCTATAGGAATATTCAGATATAAAATAGTAATAGTGCGAATCAAAAAAATACGCTTCCCTCATTGTACAGCCTTTGATCTTATTTTCATGGCATCGCATTTGACAGTCTAAAGGGCATTAACCTGTAGGAGAAACCTTTGGAGAGAAGATGCTGACTTGCCCTCCACTTGCACAGAGCATCGTCCCCCAGGATTAACACCACTTTGTTTCCCTCATCCAGAGGGGTGCAGATGCTCCAGCAGCACATGCCTCTGCTCCTTCTTTTTTTGTATATTTCATCTTTTTATGTTGGCTGCAGGAAGAGCTCAGATCAAAACATGTAGCTGTAGGGAGAAATGCCTGTCTCTGCAGTATTCCTGGAGACTCTGGAGTCTCCTTCTCTCGAGATATTCCAGATCCATCTGGATGCTGACCTGTGTGACCTGTCCTAGGGACAGTGCATTGACAGTGGGGTTGGACCCGATGAGCTCTTGAAGCCCCTTCCAGCCCCTGTGATTCTGTAATTCCCTGCTGCTAAGCTGGTGCAGAATCCAGGACCCCATCTTATTTCTCGTGCGCATAGTACCTGGGTCTTGTTTCTGATGAAGATGGAAGGACGGGAGCTGACCTCTTGCCCAGAAGACGCTGTGGGACTGTGGTTCATCTCAATGTTGAATAATAAGAAAGAGAGAAAGGAAATGTTTGCTATAAATCCCAGTGCACGCAGGGCTCTTTCTCGCTTATCCCACCCCAGCTTTCAATTTTCTTCTTGGCATTGCCAGGCGCTTGCTTTTCTTTGCTCAGCAGCTAAAAGTAGCTTTTTCATTACATTTCCTGGAAGGCCCTTTACAGGCATCCATCCCTCTCTGCCTCGTAAATTCACTTTATACAGCCAGCTGGTGACACGGAGGTCAGAGGTCTCGGCAAGAAGCAATTATTATAAAGAAGTACTCTTCCCCTTTTGGGTTACAAAGAGGATATTAAAGGGGGGAGAAACTTTGCTGCAGACAAGGAATGGTCATTTGTGAAAGGTGGGTGACTTGATTGATGGAGAGTTGCGCATCCTGCGAGAGCTACATCGTGCAAGCATCCTGTCAGGCTGGCTGAATCACAGAATCACAGAGTCGTAGGGGTTGGAAGGGACCTCCAGAGCTCATCGGGTCCAATCCCCTGCCAAAGCAGGGTCCCTAGGACAGGTCACACAGGTCAGCATCCAGATGGGGCTGGAATATCTCCAGAGAAGGAGACTCCACACCCCCCCCGGGCAGCCTGTCCCAGGGCTCTGTCACCCTCACCAGGAAGAATTTTTTCCCCATATTGGTGTGGAACTTCCAATGCTCCAACTTGAAGCCATCTCCCCTTGTCCTGTCCCCACAGACCACTGAAAGGGGCTGCACATTTCCCCCTGAATCCCACACTTGAGATATTTATAAACATTGATCAGGTCCCCTCTCAGTCTTCTTTGCTCAAGGCTGAACAACCCCAGTTCAGCCTTGAGAAAAGCCTGAAGCCTGCCCGTTACCACAAAAAAAGAAGGAAACCAGTAAACAGTTTGCTAAATAACCTCATAAATATTTCCAGCCGTAAGCACATGTTGTGGTACAATTTGTTTGGGTTGTTTTTTCGGGTGTTGGTTTTTTTTTTTTTAATATTTCTCTAATTTTAAATGAACAGCCTCTAATTAAAGTGATTTAGTGGCTACCTGGGGACCTGGTATTTGAGCAGCGCGTGATGCTTAGGAGAGATTGATTGGTGAGGCGTAACTCAATTGGGGGATTTTCATAATGATATCATCACCCGAGAGAGCCAAGTTTGAGCAATTAGATCTCAGAACCTTGTGTCTGGGTTGCTGTAACTTCAGCAGGAGGTTTGCACACGCATGTGTGCACACACACATGTGTGCTTTCCCTGGGTATTTGCTAACCACTCTGGTTTTTTGGCTGTGTCTGTGCTTGGTGTGACTAGTAGCGATGATCTATCAGCTTTGTAGACCTTGGAAAAGGATGGCAGCCCACTCAGCATCTGTGCATCCCCCCTCAGCATCCACATGTGGACAAGGAGGCCTTTGACATTTAGAAAAATCTCGGCATCCAAGGCAAGAGGCAGAAACAAAAGGATTTTCTCATTTAAAGGTCAGAGCCAGCAGCTTCTTAAAAGATGTTTTCCAATAGGTTTGTTGGGCTATGATGGGGTTTGTGTGTATTAATGGGTGTTGGGGTAGGCAGTGGGTACCGCGGGGAAGGTGTCGGAGGGAGGTAAGGGGCTCTCAGGACCACCAGCATGCCCAAGAGTCTGTGGTGCACAGCGATTGGACTGTGGAGGTTTTGGGAAGTGATCAGGCAGCACAACCGACCTTGAGGACTTCTGCTGCTGGGGAAAGGTTTTAGGGAAGAGGGGGTGAGTGTCCCACACAAAGAGGAGGTCTGAGGGATTTGAATGATGAAGGCAAATTGCCAGTCTGGTGGAGAGGTAACCCATGTCAGGATAGGCTTCAGGGTGGGTGGGTGGGAAACACCTCAAGGAAAAGGGAAATGGCAGTGAGAACTGGGGCAGGGAGAGGAGAGCAGGGCCACAGCGTGGTCCATAACACCAGAGGCCTGTGGACCCAAATAGAGCAGGGAGAAGCTCTGCATGGAGCCTCGGGTGCGAAGCTGTGTTGCCCCTTCCCTCGGCACACACAAGTCTGTTTGCCGTGTGTATTCAGAGCAGTTGGGCACAGGGATGCAGCACAGACAGTGATTTATGGGAAGAGCATAGCAGATGAGATGGAGCCTCCATGATACATTCACTAGGTAAATGTCACTGGGCAACGATTCACTTGCTCCTTTTGACCCCTAATAGATCTTAGCCTTGAAAAGTGCCATCTACTGTGGAGCATGGCCAAGCAGCACCTCCAAAGCAAAGGCTTGTGACGGCGCCAAGGGATGGGAAGCCACTCTGGTGTCCCTGCTGAAGTCCTGGACTTCACCCTTCCTCAATTTGAGGTGTGTGAGTTGTGGTTCCCAAGCTGAGCCACAACTCTCGTCTCCTGTGCCTGGCACAAAGCTCCATCATCGCCATTGAAAGCTTGCCAAGAGCCATTTGCAAACTACACCTCTGTCACTCGAGGGCTGTTGTTTGAAGATGCAGAAGCACATGTCCTGCATGGATCACATCCCCAAAAGCAGTTGTGCTTTCTTGTGTGTGAGCCTCTTGAGCCTCCTTTATAGTCCATACATTGTGGCATTACCAGCCCGGCCTGGCCAGCTGCAGGTCCATCCCCCACAGCAGAGCTGGTCAGGACTGCCTACAGCTCCTGCACATCTTCTGCGTTGTCCGCTCCTTCCTGAGATGGTCCCTGTGGGAGAGAAGAGCTCGCTTTTCAACCACGCTGGTAGTTATTTGAGAGACTTTTATATGTATATCTAAACTCTAAAGCTTGAATAATTTACCCATTTCCAGGGTTAAGAGGAAGATTTATGATGTTTCCTTCTGGCAGGCGGCAGCTGATCTTGATTCTCATGGAAAAACAATTGTACTAACAGCTTCTTTCCCTGAGCGGATCCAGGAGCAGCTCCAGCAAGCTGATGTCTCCATGTGGTAAACAGACCTGGTACCCTGTGTTTTACAGGACAGAGAAATCTGTGGGGTAGCACAGCCTGTGAGGAGAAAAACGAGGGGTCACCCTTCCAATCCATGGCAGGATTTGCACACACACACACCCCCAGCAGAAGCGAGTGTGCAGTAACACGGGGCACAGATTGATTTCCATTGCTTTTCTAGAAAAGGTCCCGATAGGCTTTAAATCAGACTGAACTGGCAACAGAGCTTAGTGAAAGCTGGAATCTTTCCTTTTGCAAGTATTTGAGATCTGAATAAAACATAACATAGACCTGAATCTCGGTAGTTTAGTGAGGAAGGCAGATTTTTTTTTTTCCGTGAATTAGAAGAAACCAATATAAGTCTGTGTGGAGAGTACCTGAGAGATGATATTCTCAGAGTATTTAGCTTCAGCATCCTGGGCTGCTCTCTGCTTGGGAAAGCTGGGGGTGTGGGGGATTGGGGGGATGTTTGCATCTCTGGTGGGGCTCTGCATTTGGCTGGCTTGGTGTGGTGGGGAAAAGGGGAGTGAAGTGTGATGGTGGTCCCCAAATTCTTCACTTGTATTGACTCCTGTATGCACTGACTGCAGGGTGGATGGGGGCTCAGCTTTTCCCTTTGTCCTGTGTATTTGGTCTGACTCTAAATCTCCATGCTTTTTCTTTCCCACTTGTCTTTAAAAGCACCAACACACCATAACAACATGGCTCTGAGTAGGACATGTCAATAGTGTTGGGTGCAGAGAGGTTACAGATTCAGACTCACAGAGTTGTAGGGGTTGGAAGGGACCTCCAGAGATCATTGAGTCCAATCCCTAGGACAGGTTGCACAGGTCAATGTCCAGATGGGTCTGGAATATCTTCAGAGAAGGAGATTCCACACCCCCCTGGGCACCCTGTCCCAGGGCTCTATCACTCTCACTGTGAAAAAGTTCTTCCACATATTGGTGCGGGTTAGGGCTGGGTTTGAATTTCCTCTGGTGTCTCTTGCCCCATTCCCACTCATGGACTGTCCCTGTGGATCAGGGACACTTGGTTTGGGTTCCTCAGCTTCATATTTTCTTCCTAGTTGGGCTTGCATGGTTTTCTGATCCATCTAAACTTGGAATTCCTGGGGATGCATCCTCAGGGTGAATGGAGATTGCATTGCAAGGAGTGTGTCATGAATAGTTACATGCAAGTTCTTGTGAGCAGGGGCTGTGTCCAGGAGGGTTTGTGTTTGGGGGGGGGGGGGGCGAGGGTTAATTTTTTTAAAATTGAAAAAATTGATTAAAAATAAAGGGAGGGGGTCCTAGCCATGGACTGTGATGAGGACTTAAGCACCTGTACAGCTCTGAACCTCTGGAAACTGCAGCTTTGTATCTTTCATAAATCTGTTCTTCCAAGCCAGGGTTGTGGGGATACTCTGCATTGATCCAAGCTGGCATGAAACAACCAGAGCCTGCAGCATTCATTTAGCAGAGCATCCCCTCCCTCCTCTCACCCTCACACCCTTCCACATCCCCCTCACCTTGTCATGATCCCCTGCTCTCTCCCACGCCACCCACCCCGGCGCTTCCCTCTCTGCCTGCAGCTCACCGGGTGCACCAGGCAGGGCACAGACCAGCACTTGAAAAGTAATCCTGTGAATTAATGGAAACATATTGCTATTATTTCCTATAATCACTTTATTTGGAAAGCACACACTGCAGAGGTACTCCTGCTGTTGAACTCAAAGCAACAAATCTATCTGTATATCCCAGTCTCTGCGAGGTTATGAACAGATGGGTGAAGAAGGGAAAAAAAAAGCAATAAAAACAAATAATAAGAAAGGTAACAGTAATGGCAATTTTTAAAACACTCCCAGGGAAAAAAAAAAAAAAGAAAAGTTTCTAAATTTTCTTCTTTTAAAGCAGTGTGAGATTGAATGAACTGAACTGCAAGTGCATCCATCCTCAAAGTTAGCATGTAAACATCTCCCGGCAGAGAGGAATTGCCTTTTTTCCGAGTGGCTGCCTTCTTGCCTTGTTCCCCTTGCAGAAGAGATCACAGGAAATCTGGGTGAGATGTCTGGGTTTTGGAAGCTTTGGATGGGGTTTTTTTGAGTTTATTTGATTTGTTTTGGTTTGAATTCCTGGGCAGAGGGAGACAATGGTGGGGAGGACAATGCCTCTCATGACCATTCAACAACCGAGAGAAGCCCGTTGAACGCAATGGGAAATCAGAGTCTTCTCAGAAGCTCGTATTTGTTCACATAACTTTCTCTGAATGCTATCCTTCTGCCTCTGCTGAAGGAGGAAACTTTGGTTTTGAGGAATAATAGGGAGAAATTACCGTTAATCTCATAAAAAAGAAGGAATAATTCAAAGGCAGCCTTCACCCGCGACGCCAGCGAGCTCAAAGTAGGGGGGGGAATTTAAAACGTTTCTGTTACTCTGTTTCTGAGATCATAAACCACAAGTAAATGGTCTGGCACTGGATGCTAAATTTCTGAAGGAACTTGCTTTAATTAATTAAACTAGTAAACCAATTAATGGATTTACTTGTAAATTCTTAGAAAATTAATTCTGTGCCCAAAGAGTGTTTTAAATCTGTGAAGGAGGCAGTGTGTATTTCATACAGAGCTCGAATTCCCATTTTACAGGAATCCAATCCAGCGCTGACTTTGGAGACACAAGTGGTGCATTCATAATGCTCGGACCTTCCTCCAAAACTGGCGCTTCCCATCAGACAAATCTGGGAAGGCAGGGGGGGAAACTGCAAAACAAAACCTGTACTGCTTTCACAGCACCCAGCTCCTCGTGCTTTCCGCAGGCAGCGGATGAACGTCCATCCCTGTGCCTCCAGCTGCCTCCTTCATCTGCCATCTCTTCCTTCTTCCCGCTTTGCCTCTTTAATCTGACCCAGTGGTACATCGGATGTGCAGAAAGCAAGTTGGGTAGCTCTGGTAAGCAGGGGATTAAAGCCTTGAACATCCTTTGGAGTTGCTGAAAAACAACCAAGCTGAAGTGGAGGAGGTTTAAACAAAAGCTAATTTACTTTTCCATGTGGAAACCTTGTTTAGATTCCCTGCCTGGCTCAGGGGTGACGGGGGGCATCCACGGTACCTCATGCTCTTTGCAATCTAAAGTGACACGTACATGAAAAGTTCATAATCAAATGTATCCAGGCTACTGAGAACATGAAATCAGGAACTAGCAGGTTCCCCAGGGCTCTCAGCGGTTATCGCTTCCCTTCTTTCCAGCAGGTAAACCCATGTTTCCTCCTTCCCATGGCAATGCTCTGCCTCCAGGCATCACTGCGCTGGGGTGGGGGGCTGCCCACCCTGACTGGGGGGGATGCTGGCTTTGCCTGGCTCTGCCCTCGCTGCCCCATCTCAGCTCTGAGGGGGAGCAGAGCTGGAGAGCAATTAGGAACGGGGGCATTTTGAAGAGGAAAATGACAGGGGGAAAAAAATTAGCATTTGCTCTGTGATGTTTTTGCTGTTTATTAATAAACAAGCAGCTTTCGTGCCTCCGGGGGCAGGAGAGGCTTCGAGCATTCTGTATTTCTCTTGCATTTAGCTTTTCTTTTTTGCTTGTTTTATATGTTACAGGAGATTTGTAATGTCTTCCCACATGTTGAGTTTCCTTATTTTCATGAGAGCATCGCTGGAATAATTCCTCTGGAGCTCTCGGCTATGCGCTGCCGGGCTGATTTAAACATCCAGAAACACTTCAGGGATGCGGGGTAGATCAGCAGCTCGTTGGGGAAGGAGTTGTGTTAATTAGAAACAGGTCTGCTTTCTCCTACAGAAGTGGAATGACTTCAGGGATACACGTTTTTAGGGGGAGAAAGCCCTTGTGTGTACCTCCTGCCACCTGAGACCTGGAGGGTGGTGGTGATGGTGGGCACTGTGGGCACCCCGGTTCTGCAGCAGCAACAGAACCTGGCCTCTGGACAGCCTCTTCCCAACATGGTTGAGCCCCATATCTCCTCACTGCCCCATTTATCTCCAGGGGATGCTCAGGCAGGGGTCCTGTGTGAACACAGCGCTCAGCAACAGCCCAGTGCTGCAGGGTGCAAAGCCCTGCACTGCAGCAGGGAACATGTCTCCATTACAGGCAGATCTGTGCCAAAGGAGGCTCTGGGGCCATGGTGATGGCTCTCCCCTGTGTCACTGGGGGTGAATTCCAACCCTGAGGTATTAATGGGCTTGTTCTTCTTTCCTGACAGGCCTCCAGCTCCTCTGGTGGAAAAATGCAGCTTCTAGAAACCGAGTTCTCACGCACCATCCGGGAGCTCATTGAACTCCACTTGCTTCGCCAGGACAGCATCCCAGCCTTCCTCAGCGCCCTCACCCTCGACCTCTTCAGCCGCCAGACCATCGCTTAACATCCCACCAGCAGTCACCAGCCAGGTGTGGAGCACTCCTGGGCAGGACACTTGAGGTAGCAAGGACAAATTCTCTCCTTAATTTCTGGCATTGGGTTGCTTCTGTTCTGCAGGGAATTCCTTCTTCCCCCTTCCTTTCGTGCTGAGTCCCAAACTGCAACAGTTCCTCTGAAAAACCATCATTTCCTTCCTGTGAGAATGCATGTCTAGCTCCATCCCAGGGCTTTCCAGTGCCAAGACCCAATCCTTACTTTTGAAACTGGGAAATGTGGTCCTCATTGCCCAGACTGCCTCAGCATGTCTGTGGGATATATGGTGGGAATGGATGGTTTGAGGAACCACAGCATCACCGGTTTGCAGCTTTTCCCAAAAGAATCCCCCAAATCTGGGCCCCAGCAAAGAGAGGAACCTTGTGGGAGGCTGGTGCTTCCTGCCCCACGGTTGTCCTCTCCTAAAGGAAGCCAAGCGCTTGGTCCCTGAGGAGAGAGACCTGGGGAAGTATCAGTCATGAGTAGCAGGTTCTTTGTGGGTACCTCCTGCTCTTGCAAACAGCTCACTGCACAGCGGGGTTGAAATTATTTTCAGATTACCCAGTTACCCCAGTCTGCCATCGCTCAGCAGACAAGCCCAAGCATTCAAAGGGGCCATTTGAAGACCCTATCCCTGTGTTGACACCTCTGAGTTGTGTGGGATTTGTTCCTCACCGAAGCTCTTGGTTACCTCAGGACTGAGGAACGTGGGAGGGAGCATTTTGGGGTGTGTTCACTGGGGCTGGCGTCGGCCTGCTGCCTGACCCCTGGCTGTGGGTACCCACTCACCTTGCTGAGGGCCTCCCTCCTCCTTTCCCTCATGGAGGATGGAGCACCCCCAAAAGTCTGACATTTTGTGTTACAATGGATATCACTCTTCTGTCATACGAATAAAGTGTCACTTCCCAAACTGGATGTATGACTCCTTTATTTGGGATACACACTGTGCTCCCCCTGTGCTCTCACACATGTAAAGCATGGTAACGAAGTGTCCATCAATGGTCTGATGCTGGTACTGCTGTGAGAAGGGAGGACGTCATTAGCTCAGTTTTTCCAGGCAAGTCTCATTCCTGCTGTAAACCAGATTAGTTTGTTATGAACTTCTGTGTATATTGATTTCCTCTTGATATCAGCAGGGACATTCTTCCTAAGCTCGGAGAGATGGTAGGAGCGAGCAGGGTAGAAGTGCTGCAGGGCTGGCCACGCATGCTGGAGTCACTCTGACACCTGCCAATGTGTCTCCAGGCATGGACAATAGCTGCTACAGACCCATGGGATCCGAGGTGGAGGGGCGTGTGCTCCAAGGGGTTCTGCAGCCCCCATCTCCCCAGCCCTCCTCTCCGTGGGGTTTGCAGGGAAGAGCAGGAGCAAAAAAGTTTGGCGTTTTCTCTTCTGCTTGAAGAAGTCCTGGTGGAAGATGAATTGCCTGGCGTGCTGTGCCAGGGGAACGCTGCCTGATTCATATGCGCAACGTGGCACTGAGAGTCGCCTTCCTCAGTCATGGGGAAAATGAATCATGACGTCAGCCGCACTCGGCTCCGCCAACACAATAGCGGATCCTGGCTGCCTCTGAAAATTTCTCTCCTGGCTCCTCGCAGGAGAAATGAAGTAATTAATAAGTTTACAATAAACCCTCTATCTTAGCAAAACACGGGTGAGTCGAGAAGCGATGCTGGAGAGTGACAAGGGAAAACACGTTCTGCCCATTGGAAAGTTGCCTCCCAAGAGTGAAAGGATAATAAGTTGGGGTAGGAAACGCAAGAGTCTTCGGAGATGTCTTCAGTGGGGAGGAGAGACAGATGAATTACTGCTCTGCACCCCGTTCTCCCAGCAAGACTGATTTGTTCAGCTAAGTTTAATACGGCAGCACGGCTGGGAGAGGTGTGACGTGAGGATGGGTGCTTGGCTAGACGTGCCAGCACGGAGCAGCGCCTGGTCCTGCTCTTGCTGGGGTAACTGTGCTGCCCAGGCCAGCAGCATCCCTGCCCTGATCATGGTGTTACACTGGTGCACAGCAAGTGGGCTTGGGAATGTCATGGGAAACTGGGACTTTTAGGAAGCTTGGCTGCTCTGAGGGTCACTGATAGAGTGTGGGGAGTGTTCATGTGGACGTGTGGCCATTGCAGGGTCACCCAGGACACCTGTGGGCTTGCGGTTGGGCAACTGCCCAGTTGACAGTCCTCAGTTTCCAGCTCCAACACCAAACTCCTGATAAGCCCCAAACCTATGGCTGTACCCTGCCGCCACAGCCACTCCCATCTCTGCTGATGTCATTGTACTGCTTATCGCAGCTGTGACAGAGCTGCGAGGAGTAACTGTGACACTGAATTTCACAGTGATTCCTCCTAACATGCTGAGCTACGTGAGGCTCAGCGGGCCATCACGGTGCCCTGCCACCGTGGTCACTGCCCCCTGCATTCCCCCTTCATGGGGCAAAGGCCCAGTTGCCACTGATGGTACAGCATGTTTCAACCACCCCCAGCTGGCGGGGGCACAAGCCCCACCTGGCTTTGGCTCATCACTTGCAAAGCTCCAGCCCCATTCCTGGAAAATCCTTTCAGAAAATCTTGGGAGCTCAGTAATAAATTTGCAGTTGGTTGGAGGGGCGAGGCAGGAGTGTTAACAAGTGTGCATATGCTCGCTGGGGCTCTGTGCACGCTCGCTGGGTTTATGTGCTATAAGCTGTAAAATATGATTTATTAATGCACGGCTGGGGGACTGTGTGTGTCAGAGCACTGTCTTGTTTGCAGCGTTGCCTGAAGCTTCCCTTCACTCAAACTGCTGGCAAGTCCCTGCTCCTCTGCTGATCAACCGTTTTCATCTCCATGCATATCATCTAAATGCCAGGTGGGGTGAAGAGCCATCAGGTACTGCCATGAGGTCCCTGAAGCAGCAGAGCCCTTGGCTAAGGCGGGTACTGCAAAGTTTCTGCATCTCCTAAGGTCGCCTTTTGCTCCAGCTTTGTGCCTCCCAGCTCTCAGCATTGTTGTGTGGTGTTTGTGGGTTGTCCTGGAAGCGTGTGATGTGTTTTCCTGGAAGTGCATTGTGTGTTGTTTCCAGGGTTGTCCTGGAAGTATGTGATGCCTGAGGAAGAGCTAGGGAAACCTTGTTGGGAAGACCCATGAGAAGTTTGTAGGCGTTTGTTATGGATCTTCTCCGTGTAACGCTATAGGAGAAAGGGAAGGAGAAGGGGGGAGAGCATGAAGCTGTGATGGAAGTAGGTACCTAGGTAGTGAAGGGCAGGAGTAGAGCTGGGAATGGATGGAGAGGAGGAAACAGGATGCTGGATGGAAAGGGAAGCCACAGTTCCTAAAGGAAGAAGGAAAAGCCATCTTCTGCTGGCCAACTGAGTTGTTCCCAGAGGCTGTGTACAGCCAAGGCCTGGGGTCTCCCCACCTCAGGGCTGGAAAGCTCCTCTCCTCTCTGCTGGTGCTGCCGTTGCTTCTCAATCCCTCTGCTCGCTCCAACATGCTGAAGAAACACGGAGCAGCACCCACCCCTTTCACTCCTGAGCCTGGCAGTGTCTGAGGGATGACTGGGAATGGTGTGAGTTGGGCTGACAGAGGCAACGCATCAAAACAGACCTCAGGGGAGAGGGGCAAAGTCCTTCCGAGACCATCCTGGAGGCAACGCTGGACCCCGGCATCCAGTGCTGGGTGCAGGAGATGGACAGGGCAAGTGTGGTTCCGTTACAGCTTTTAGCTGTGCGAGGACGTGAGGCAAAGGATTAGGGGGAAGCTCTTTACAGAGAGTGGTGAGGGGCTGGGACAGGCTGCCCAGAGAGGTGGTGGATGCACCGTCCCTGGGGGTGTTCATGGCCAGGTTGGATGGGGCCCTGGGCAACCTTGTGTAGCTCCAGGCCTGGAGGTTGGTGGCCCTGCCTGTGGCAGGGGTTTGGAACTCTGTGATCCTCGGGGTCCCTTCCAACCCAGACCAGTCTGGTGTCAGATGCCAGGTGACCGTAGCTAACGATGGCACATTGAGGCAAAGCATGGTAGGTGGGGAGGGCAGAGCAGGCTCTCGGAGCCTGTATACATCACGTCCACGCTGCCTCCTGTGACAGCAGATTCGGATTTTAATAGCAGCCATGCTAAAAGTTGCATGATAGTTAAAAGCTACAAAATGCACCCACTCTGATCAAGGGCGGGATATTAACTAAATAAATAAATAAATGGGGAAAAAGATCAGCAGAGCTCTCTCACAAAGTCTTTTTTAAATATTAAAATCCCATCCTTCCCAACAGGAAAGCTTTATTTTATTATTTTTATTTCAGGCTAAGAGGAGCAACTGAACAGCAGCTGATGATATCGCATTGACACGAGTTGTCTAGAAAAATAGGGTGGGAATGTCTGATCTGTTCTGAAAAAGGAAGCCCAGCTAATAGGAAAGATGCTGATGCTACTTTTAATTTCATGACTCAGGTTTGCTGCAAAATTGATGGGAATCTGCATCGGAGCTGGGGCACCTTAAAGCAGTTCTGTGCTGCTTGGGCTTTTTCCATTGGTTGTTTCTTTTCATAGAATCGTAGACTGGTCTGGGTTGGAAGGGACCCCAAGGATCATAGAATTCCAACCCCCCTGCCACAGGCAGGGCTGCCAACCTCCAGGGAGCTACACAAGGTTGCCCAGGGCTCCCTCCAACCTGGCCTTGAACAAGCTGAACAAGCTGAATCCCCTCCTGTTTCTCTGCTCCCTTCATCCTCCTTTTTTGGGGGCATCATTAGTGTAAAGATTTTTGGGACGTCCAGGGCTTGTGGATGTTATGTGAAGAGACAGCAGAGCAATCTGGCATCCAAAGGGAATGGGAGGGTTTTGCTTCAGAAATGGTCTATGTAGAAAGCACTGGCCAACTCCTTCTCCAAGGAACAGTGGCAGCCATCCCAGCGGCTGCTCCTGCCCCTTCCACCCATGGTGGCTGGGTCTCCAGACATCCTTGTGTGCGTGTTTTCCCTCAAAGCAAGTACAAGGGACAAAGCAGAAGAAAAATGCACTTTAAAGAAAACACTGCTGTGTAAGTTAGGGACCAGAAAAGCAGCCTCAAAACGCCAGAGGGCTCTGAAGCAGTCCATCTCTTGTGTCTCCATCCAAACCATCTTCCTCCACCAAAGCACCTTCCCTCAGGTTGTGTGGCTCCTATCTCCTGCTTCCCCCAACGTGGGATTAAGCATCTCCTGGCCCCTTTGTCTTCCCTGTGCTGTTTCCTGGCCCAGGCTCCAGTGCTGATGAGTTTATTAGTGTTGCTAATTTTACCTGATGCTGCTTCCTTCTCTTCGTGACAGGTTGTTTTTTTGAACTCTCCAGCTGACTGATTGAGCTCTCTTTAATATTCCCTGGTTTACTTTGAATTCTCTTTGTTGGCTGTTGCTTGTTGTGGTTTTGGTTGTTTTTCTTTAATCCCACCACTGCCTCTTTATCCCTCCCTGGTCCCTCTGATGCCTCTTCAACCTGGAATGAAGCCAGAGACCATCAGGAGGTCACTGAAACACAGACGGTTGTTGGATTTAAATAAGGACCAGATAATTTTATGACCATTAACAAGACTTGCTGCTCTGCAAGCTATAATAATAAGGGCAATCATATCTCATGGTTCGGGGAGCAAGTTGATTGCCTGTAGGAACTGAGAAGTTATCCCTGTATCCCTGATTCCCCCCCAAAATATGATGCAGTTCACAAGATGCACCAGACAGGTTGAGAGGTGGGAGGATGCACGTGCAGGAGGATGTGTGAGGCACAGGGCTTGGCCAGAGGACAAGAGCATTTCCCTGATCACCTCTATTATCACACTCCTTTTGTCTGGTGATTGGAAACTTCTGGTATCAACAGGAGGGAGAATGTTCTCCAGGCAGGTGAAAGGCTCTGAAGCTGGGCAGATGAACCTCTCCTCCATCCGTGAGCATCTGCTGGGTAACATTAGTGCCACACAATTGCGGGCCCTTCACTTTGCAGGTGATGGTGGCTGGTTCATCTCCCAGGTCATGTCCTTACAACCACTGCCAAGAATCGGTTTCACTGAGGAGTAGTGAAGAGGGTGAACTTCACTTGGGTCCTTCAGTTTGGATGTGCCTCCCACTCTCCACTCACCATGGTGTCCGTGAGGGACGCCAGCCTTACACCTAAGGGGGTGATGGCAAATGGCACTGTCCCTCTTTCACCCCTTCTCCTCACTGCTGCTGTCCTGCCTCCTCCGTGTGCACGTGTCTTTCCACAGCTTGTTTTGGGAGTCACGCTCCAGCCCTTGGGGATGTACGTGATCAGCTCCCGCTCTGATCCCGCTGTTACGAGGCAGAGCCGCCCTTGAGTGGCATGCTCTGAAGTGACAGCTTCTCTCACTGTGACTCCTGGGAGGGGAAGGAGCAACCTCGGAGAGGAGGCGATGGCGGGGAATGAACGAAACCCACGGGGAACCAAGGCGCTCATCCCAGCAGCCGCACTGAGACGAGGAGGAGTGAGAAAAGCCCCCCAGATAGCACCAATCTCTTGGGTGAATCCATCCAGCTGATGACAGACATCTTTGGGTAAGTCTGTAGGTGACACTAGCTCTTCATTTCAATGCTCCAGTCTCCTGACGAGTGCACCGGTATCCTGGACACCGAGCCCTGGCCTTGCACAGTCAGAGCATCACCTGTGTGCTTCCAGCCAGGTGGTGGGATTCCTCCCCCCTCTGGAGCCTGCCATGGCATGCTGCCATTCCCAAGCTGCCAGCCCTGGGGTGGGGATTACAGCTCTGACAAATCACTCCTCAACTTTGCTGGCTCATTAGCCAGCACCAAGTGCAGAATAGATCCTAGGCATGCTAATGACCGATTTTAAGGGATCACTGGGCTGGTAAACCGTAATTAAAAGTCTGTAGCTGCACCTTTTCTTTAGTTACGTGCAGGCAGAGCTGGGAGGCACGGGAAGGTGGATAGGCAAGTAGGAAGCCCCCCCACACACACTGACTGCCCAGCCCCAGCGGGTGACCCCGAGGGAGGTTTGCGCAGTGGTACTCACTGCAGTGAGTAGGTTTGGTTGGCATCTCCCAGCGTATGCTGGCCATGGTCATGAGCCATAGTGGGGGTCACATCCTGTACCTTCCTTTGCCCCCCTGTATGGGTGCAGAGCAGTGGTTTGTGGGTGCCTCCATGGAACCATGTCGTGGCTCTCCCCCGAAGGCTCTGTTTCTGCAAAGGGAGCTGTCAGCTTTCGGGGGTCACTGCTCTCCTCTGGTTAAGATGGGGTCACAGCTTCTGCGAGAGAGCAGGACATGCACCCCACCTGTGGGACCTGCCTCCCCATGTGTGCTGCTGGTCTAGCAAATGGCCCCTCTGCACCCCACAGGTGTATTTTTAAAACAGTGGAAGTGCTCAGGAAGGATGGAGATCCCACCTGCATGGGATGCTCAGCCCCAGTCACTCAGGCAGGTAGGGTGGTCCCACAGGGTGCCCTCGAACCCCAACCCCAAGCTAGTTCAGGTGCTGGGCAGACACCCCACAACACCTATGACATCATCCAGCCTGGCTACACCTCCTCTTCCTCGCTTCTCCTTTTAGGCTCTTGGGGCTGAAGCAGAGATGGTCTCAAGGTGAGGAAGGCACCGGGCCACCCAAAAGCCACAACCTCCCCACACACACCCCCCCTTTCCATCACTGCTGTTTCCTGGCTCTGCAGTTAACTCTGGCCTCGCATAGTCCCCAGGTCCTGTAACCGGTGTTAAATGTAATGAATGATCTTGTCCTCCTTGTTTGTCTCCTCTTTAGTGTAACACTGTAATTAGCTTAATTACCAACAGATTCGTATTTTTTTTTGGTAACTTAAAATGGAAATTAAATTTTGCACCAGGTTTTACAGGCTGTTAACGGGAATCGAATAATCAAGCCTGACTCCAAGTCCTTGAAAATGAGTATTAAAAAAGGTCTGAATTTGCATATTCATGTTTTTAATAGGGTTCAGAAGGTATATTTGCAACTGATGAAAAGGATTAATTAAGCCTAATTTGCATAGGAAGAACAGTTTAACCCCTTGCATCCTAGCGAGGCAGAGTCTGACAGTTGGAATGCCATGGCTTGATACCGGAGAGACGCGTGGGCAGCGCGGTGCAGGGCTGAGAGCAGCGCCCTGCCCAGCATCTTCCTTCTGCTGGAGGAGGATGAGACTCAGGGAATCCCAGATCCCAGCATCGCTCCATCATGGTCAGTCCCTCTGTGTCCACAGACACCTCCTGGATTTGGCCTCTGTCCCCTCCCCACCCAGGTTTGTGACCTGGGTTCCACATGGAAATGTTGCCACATCAGGCCTTGAGCAAACCACGCTGCTCCTCCCGGCACAAGCTGGCTCTGCAGCTCTAACAGTGTTTTAAGAACTAATTTGGGTAAAGCCAGCTCAGTTCCCTGAGCTGTTTGCAGCAGAGCTGCCTGTGGCCAGCACGGGGCAGGAGCACCCATGGCTGGTAGGGGCACCGAAACTGTCTTCTCCTGATCACATCTCCGATTTCTCTTTCCCTCAGTGAGGCTGATGCTAATCAGGGGTTCAAAGCTCTACAGAAACATCAGACCAGGGTGAGATTTGGTGTGTCCTGTCCTGCTCCCAGCCATCAGTCTGCATCCATCTGCTCAGGAGGTGACAGCATCCCAAAAACCTGGGACTCGTGCAGCTTCAAGGGATGGGATGTAGGAGCTGCCTGCGCCCTCAATCCCAGCTGGCCACCCCTTCCAGCACAGAGAAATCAGCAGGGTCTTGCACAGCTCTCCTCAGTCATGCTCTAAGTAGAACATACCCCCTCCCCAGATCAATCATGCCCTAGCTGGGAAAGCAGAGCAGGAATGTGCCACTTCCCAGGGCCCTACAAAGCTGAGAACAGAACACAGCTTTGAGTCAGCACCTGAATGTTGCTAAAAAGTGGGGGGGAAAAATAGATAAATCAGGCATTCATTTTGCTTCAGCAGGTGGTGGCTGTGCTCCCCTTGTAATGCTTTGGTGGTGTGTGTTGCTAATTATTTTCTTGCGTGGAATTTGCTGTGCGCAGCGCGCGGGGTTCATTAGGCAGAGATGGCTTTGAAGTGGCGTTCAGAATTAATGCTGGCATATGTAAATGTTTCTTGTGCCATGGAAAAGCTGGCTATAAATGATGTATGAGGTCCAGCGGAGAGAGATGTTTGCTTTGTTTATACACACCTGTTGGGCTTTGGTGTATGCCAAAAACCAGGCAGAGGAGGGTCGGCGGTGCCTGGCGTGGTCCATATATCTGCTACCTGCTGTACGTGAGCGTTTAGCAGAAGTTAGTGTGGCGTCCTAGGGACCCTGCTTTGGCAGGGGGTTGGACACGATGATCTCTGGATGTCCCTTCCAACCCCTGTGATTCTGTGATTCTGTGATCCTCAGCGTGCTGCACCACAGATATCCTCCGGTCAGGAAGACGTGTTAGCGACCTGGCAAGGCTGCCACTGTCTCTGCGCTCAGCATCTTTCCCCTGATGATGAGGAGGGCACATCCTGCTCTGTAAACGATCAAGGTGCTGACCCATCTGCCTCACTCAAGCAAAATTTGCCTCGGGAGAGAGGTGCTTGGTGGTAACACTGGTTTAAGGAGTCCCCTGCCCACCTCCTCTCACTCCCACTTGACTCAGCTCGGGGGTCTGTAGGGCTGTGCTAGCAGTAGAGGCGGCGAACATTTTGTTTAAGAAAACCTGAAGAGAAAACAGAAAGGCCACAAGCACAACTGAGAGAGCAGGAGGCAGTGCCAGGGCAAAAAGTCAGGGGAATGTAAGATCCCTTGGCCCCTGTCTCCACCAAAGGCTTTTAATGATGGCACTTCTGCTGCTGGACGTGTCCCAGAAAAGCTCAGTTCAGCCCTGGGCTCTGGTATGCTCTGGGGGGCTATAGTTTAGCCCAGGAAATGCTGTCAGAGATTAATATTAGTGCATCTCTTCTATAAAGCAGCAGGATCCCTCTTGGATCACCCACCAGTGAGGTGGGGAACTAGCTCCCCAGCATCCTCTAAGAGCTCTTCCCCGCTGCTGGGGTTGGATAGGTCGTGGCTGAACCATTGCCTTCTCCTGGATGCTGCCATGGAAGCTCATAGGTGAGCTGGAGACCTCTCACGGTCTGGGGATGGCTGGTGGGACCCAGCTGTGTTGCCCCATGGAGACGTCCCCCCATCACAGGGCTGGGACACATGGGGCAGGGTCTCTGAGACACCTGTGTTGTGGCAAGGTGGGAGCATCACTGCACCAAACCCAGGGTACTTCTGTGGGGGCAGCTGAGCATCTGTGCTGTTCCTTTCTCTGTGATGAGGTCAGCATTCTGGTGGATATCTGAGCTGAGAGGGCCAAAAAGCGTCATGAAGTGGGTGGCAGAGGAGATACAGTGGCAGGGGGTGTGGGGTGTGGTACATACACTGAACACACTGAGAGGTGCTTTGCAAAGCACAACCCATGATGGTTGTTTCGGGTTGGACATAGATGAGCCCTGTGTTGGTTCCCAGCAGCAGCAATAGTCAGCCCCAGGGCTGTGTGACAGGCAGCACTGGCAGCAGGAGGCTGGGGCAGGCAGCATATGCTGCCCACAGCCACTGCCAGTTTTGAGTGAGCGACTCTGCACCCAGGACACAATGTGAAGCTTCTGGAGGTACCCAGACCGATGGCTTCATTGCTCACCCATGCTGGGGCTGGACTTGTGTCAGGCTCAATGGCTCCATCCTGATGAGATTTTCCTCTTCCCAGCTGTTCCCCTTCAGGCCTGACCAGGGGCAGCCCCCCCTGGGCCACCCCCATCCAGCTGGCAGTGGGTGTGTGGGGCAGGCTGATCCGCTCCTCCGCTGCTGCTGCCAAGAAAACAGGCTGGGAACCACCGAGGTGCGACTGTGTCATGTTTTCTCCGTGGTGTTTACAAACCAGCTTGCTCATCAAACACAAAAGGAGCTGTTTATTTTTTAAGTAAAACAAACACAAAGTACCTCCATCTTCATTCCTGATCCAAAGCTGCCTTGTTCCTGCTGCCGCCGCGCTTCCCACCGCAGTCACAGGGCTGAGCAGTTGGGGTCTCCCTGAGCCCGAATCACCCACCCCATCCACCCATGGACAGGCACCCACACTCCTGCCCTGTAGATGCCCCATCCACACTCACGTGGAGCCTGACATGGGAGCAGTTTCCAGGTGGGAGATACCAAGTTTTGGAGCTGTTTGGAGACCTGTGCCCTTCCATGGTGTGTTCCTTGGCTGGAGGCAGAGCTGCCTGTCACGAGTCCGGTCCAGACAAGCAGCTCAAGGTGAAGAAGGAAGGAGCTGAGCATAAAGCTGTGACCAAGGGCTGAGATGGTGGTGTATTTTCCTACTTCCAACTGTTTATTTACCAGCATGTTGGACATCAGCGATCTCTTCCTCATGCCTTATTGAGAAGCTCAGCTGTGAAATAACTAAATGAACCATCCCTTTTTTATTAGCCTTTGGACTTAGCAGAGGAGCAATCAGTTAATGGCTGACCAGTTTTTGAAGATGCTAAGCACATTACAAGTGCTAAGTATTATTATTTTCCCTGCAATGCTTTATTTTTCCCTCTGAATATTCAGTTTAAATAACCTTTTGAATTACATTATCCGGTTTCATGCGTCCTGCGCTGATTAAATGTGGTGCTGGTTACAATTCACTCACCTCTGTGGCTTCCAGGTCTCTGCAAGCTTCATCCTAACCTTTGCTGCTCAATCCTGGGCCAAATCAGCCATCGTTCTGGGTCCAGCATCTGTCCCAGCTCTGCTTTGGCTTCTTAAAATCAAGTGCATCCTCACCACTTCCCACGGGCACTCTGACCCCTGGTTCCTTGCTCTTGCATATTTATTTGTACTTCTTAATAGGGGAACATCTTGCAACCTTCCCTTTCCTTCCAGCTAAATTAGCTCCCTGGATAAGCCATCTCCTCCCGCTTGCTGGCATCTTCCTATGATGCCTTCTGCTCGTTTGGTTTCTTCTTCTGTGGGAAAGGGCAAAAGATCAGCTGTCTGAAGGAGAGCTCTGTGCCTGGGTGCCAGCCAGACTGCCTTGTCTCACCTGGAAGTGTCCAGCTGCATCCATCTGTGGCTCAGCAGAAGAATGGGACTGGCTCAGCCTTCACAACCAGTGGGTGAGTCCACCCCTTCTCCCAACAGCTCTGGACCATCGGTCAGTGGCTGAGTCCTTCACAGCAACAGACGGGCTTTTCTGAAGTGCTGCCCTCTAAAGCCTGCCTGGGGCAGGGACTTCTCAGTCCCCTCAGCCCCAACTGTATCAGCAAGGGTTCATCCATCTCTGGTGGTGAGGGGCAGTTCTCAGCTCTGCTCCAGCACCTCCAGCTCTGCTTCCCCACTCTTCTGACAGCTGTGCTGGGGCCAGTCTGGTCTCTAGGTTGGAACTGCAAGATGTGTGGGAGATCAGAAACCAGCCCACGTTTCAGCTCACGCTCCTTTCCATCTGCAAGCTCAGCCATGGGAGTAGGTTTGGGGTGGCCACCTGCTCTCCCCAGCCTCTGCTATCATTCTCTGGGTGCATGTCTTGCCCTGAGCCCTGGAGTCTGCGTTTGACTGTCTGGTAGGAGCTGTGCTCAGCCTGCAAAGCTGGAGGAGGCTGTGGAGCAGCTCGGGGGCTTGTCAGCTGTCAGCACTTGATGGATTTCTCATGCATGGGGCTCCATGCTTCTGCCTGGGATTTCCCAGGCAGAGATGTATGTGTGTGATGAACTCCACAGTGGGTGGGAGTGTTGTTACAGCCAGGATGATCTAAGGATATAATAGAGATAAGGTTTGTATGGAGAGGTAATATCTCTTACTGCAACACCTGGGGTCTCTGGGGAAAACAGAACCCAAACCATGAGAGCTTTTGTTCACCAAGCTCTTTGTCAGCCTAAACCTGGCCGGATGCATCAGGGGTGTTTTGGATGGACAGTACAGGACAGTTCATGCCCATGTACTCCATGGCCACTTGGCCAGGGGGCTGCTGGCTCTGCCAGCCCCTTGGAGTGACTCCAACAACTGCTCTGCTCCTGCTCCTCAAACCCTGCTGCAGCACAAACCCCAGGTGGGACAGGAGGATGTGTTTGGGTGAAGCAGGCTTCAGGCAAGGGGAACCTTTGTGTCTTGGCTACAAATGTGGTAGAATGAGATTAATTAATTTAGCTGCATGGTGTGAAGAGTGCCAGTGTTTACTTGTGAGACCACAGATGAGCTTTCGCAGTGCCCAGAGAGGCATCCTGCTGCTCGGATGGGCTGGGTAGCTCTTGATTGCAGCATGGGAGATGCCCAAGGAGAGCTCTGCTGTGTCAAAGTGATGCTGAGAGAGAGGATAAAGATTTAAGAGGCCCCCACCAGAGACAAGCTGCAGGCACCACACACAAACTTGGAGGCATCTCATCACACCCCTGCAGATCAGGACAAGGCAGGCAGGGGCAGAGGAGGATCCTGTAGTGGGATGAGCCAGACCAGAAAGCTGGGGAGCTGCAAGTACAGTGAGTGGGGTGAGAGGGAGGCATGGATGTTGATGTGGGGTTGGTCACTGCCTGTCACAGCTGGAAACACCAAAATAGGCGACTGACCCAGAAGAGAGCCCAGGACACCAGCAAGACAAGGTGGGGGACAGCACTTGCACAGCTTAATGGAGATGGACCAGGAGAGAAGAGCTCCTTAGGCAAGGGCACTGCATGGTGAGGAGAGGAGAGGATGGAAACCATGAGAAAGCTGATGAAAGACAGAAATGGAAATCTTTTAGCCCCGAAGAAAGCGAGGATGGAGTACATTAATGAGCTCTTGAGAGGAGAGGCAAGTAAAGGTGAGCAGCAAATGGCTGTTTCCAGACAGCTGAGCTGAGTGTGAAAAAACAGATGTTGGTGGGGTGTGAGAAGCAGTCGGCACACACAGGGCCAGCAGTGCACCCCGTGTCATTAACGTTCCTACTGAATTATTTAAAAGGGACAGATGCAAACTCAGAGCCTTGGCAGACTCTCCTGGTCACTCTGTAGGGACAGAGAGGCTGCAGAGGGAGGGAAACAGGCACGTTCATAGCCAATTTGCACCAGGAGAAAGGGCAGCAAAACTAGAGTAAAAGCTGGCATCCTGCTTGCCTGCACCCCACAGGATGAAAATCCACAGCCCTGACACTGCTGTGTCTTCTCATCCCTTGCATGGAGTAAACTGAGTCCAGAAAACTGGCTTCTCCCTGGATCAAATGGTTTCCCTTTATGAAGTACTAGGCATGGGAGTGTGGAGGGAGGAGGGAATGAGCAAAACTCTCAAGGTGGGATTTGGATCATCTCTACCACCCCTCTGATGAGCTGGTTGACAGGGGTAAACCAGAGGATATGACACAAAGGTGGTGTGAAAAAGTAACATGTCAGTAAATTCAAGTGAAGGCAGGGTCACTGCTGCAAGCCAAGGAGTAGCTGTTGAGTTGGCCTCTCCAGCACCACTGACCATGGCCACCAGCAGCTTCACTGCCTTCAGTGCCTTGGGACATCAGCTGGCAGCAGTGCTTTGGAGAATGAAGGAACAGCAATGTGCTATACATGTCTCTCTAAAGAACAGCTTCATCTTCAGGCACCTACTCAGGAAAACCAACTTGGGACCTCACCATGAAAAGCCTGTGGTGAGTATATGTGGAGGGAGGAGTGGGAGGAGAAAGCTGGGGCACCTCCAAGGTCCACAGGTGTCTGGCACTGCTCCATACAGCCAGGCAGCATTGCAGCCATGCAACTACAAGACACCCTACTCCCTGCTGAGACCCCCACACACTTGTAGGATCCATGCCTTTCCCAAGTAACCCCTTCATGCCCGCAAGCCCATCCCTTCTCCACTGGTCTGTCCCCATCCTGTGTCTATGAGCATCCACATGCTCGAAGCTCCAAGCCTTGGGGAGTGGTGGCCCTGTCCCCACAGGGCACCACGGAGGAGAGGGATGTGCTTTGCACCAAAGAAGAACTGAAGCCACAGTGAGGTGGTCCCAAAACAAGCAGGGAGGGAGCCACTGCGCCGAGGCAGCGTGTTGTTGGTCCTCCCCTTGACAAGCACTCACAGATGCAAATAAATTCTGACTTGGGCTCCCAAATTCCTGCTCTGCTGGCTGTGCTAAAAATAGCCCAACGCAGTGCGTGCTGGCTTCAATCACCCTCATCGATCCGCTGCTTTTGGGTCCAGTCCAGCAGCACTGCAGCACACCCCTCCACAGCCTGCGGTCTCCCCTGGACCCTTTCTTGCCCAAAGGAGCTGGATGATTGTCCCACCACCACCATGCTGTCCCCCAACCCTTGCTAAGCCCCCTTCTCCTGCAAAGGAGGTGATTTATTGCTCCAGAGCACAACATGCAGCCAGGCTGCAGCAAGCGCCTGATGGAGAGAGGGAGGGTGTGAGGCAGCTCCTGGTTTCTGCAGAGCAGCATCCACCCCAGTGATGAGTTTGGAAGTCTCAGGCAAGGGAGCTTTTGGTTCACCAAGCCCCCAGCCCTGACTCAGGGAAGGGCTGATCTCAAAGCCAGAGGAATGCATTTGGAGGGTGGTTAGCTGGGGTCACTGGGAGTGAGGGAGCAGGAAGGTGTGGGAGCTGTCTGGGCTGCTGGAGCTTGTGCCTCTGGCTCTCCAGTGGCTCTGGGCATCACCTGGCTGGACTGACCTATAAGCATCAATGGGGCTGAAGGAGAAATGGGTCCAGTGGCACCTGAGGCCCAAGGAAAGGTCCCACTGCCCAGCAAGCACCCCAGGTCACTGGCTCGATTTGAGCAGAGGCAGCACTGTCTGGCTGCTGCCTCGGTCTGGGTGATGAACAGGGAGCGTCTTCTTGCCTCAGGGCTCCTGTCCATCCTGGCAGATGTCCTCCCATGGGATCTGCGCTGCTTTCATGGCAGACCCAGCTGAAGCCAGTTCAGTTGCCAGACTGGGGACAAGCACAACACCTCCAGCACACACCGGCTGTGAAGAAGCAGGTGGCCACCAGCTCCAGGGCTGCCACATCCCTTCTCAAGTGGTGTGCTGCCTGAGGGAGGAAGATGGCTGGGCAGTGCCTGCCACCACTCCCTCCTTTGTTGCCCCATATTTTTATCATGGACATTGCACTTCCCATGGTCTGTGTTTTGAAACACATTGACACAACTGGTGTGCACACCGGGACAGGTGGGACCTCTCGGGAACACTGGGCTTCAATGGCATGTGTCTGTATGGAGAGAGGCTTCTGTCCTCACTTACAGCCTTTTAAATAACATCCAGGCTCTAGATGTGACACAGACTTTGCAGTATGTGGCAGGGTCCTGTTGGGACCAGAGCAAGGACTGAGCTGTGGGCCGTCAGCAGAGGTGACAATGGTGAGGGGACTGTGGGCAGCTGCCTTCGAAGCTCTCCAGGAGCATCTCCCAGGAGCAGACACACACCTCAGTCAGCAAGGACATTTCTGGGAGCAGAAGCAGGGATGGGTCCCTCTGCTCTTTTTCTCTGTTTCATTACCACAGGAAAACAACTGCTCTTTCTTTAAAAAACCCAAACAAACTCCAAAAGCCTTTGCTTGATGCCTTCACTGGCCCCTCCTGGGGCTGAGTCTGTCCCTCACTGGGCAGAGCAATTCCCACCACCTCTGCCTTCCCCTGCCTTTGCATCCCACACCTCACCCCACTTTTCATCCCCCTCCCTCCCAATTTTCCCTTCCCTCTTTTCACGCTCTCCAGTGGCAGAGCCCAGACTGCTGCAGGAGGGGACATGGGAACCTCTGCATCCTTGGCACTGGTGGTGGCTTTCACTGGTCCCCATTGTCCCTTGAGGTGGGATAAAACCAAGGAGAAGCCTTTCCCCTGGCCTCCCCCCTCCTTCACTTGGACACGTCCCCACATGCCCCCTCCCTTCTGCTTGGCAGGGAGCCCTCTTGCTTTGGATGGTTCTGGGGCAATAGGAACAGCCTGGCTGGACAACGTGTCCTTTCACTTTGGAGAAGCTGCTCAAGAGCTTGGGTGGTTGGACAGGAGACAAAATCAGGAAGAAAAACACCTGACGGGTTGCAGGTGGTGAACATCTCCCTCTGCCCTCAGTGGGACCTGTAAAGCAGCTGCCTCTGTGGGGATGGCAGATGCTGTGGACAGAGCTCACCAGCCCCTGCACAGCGGCACCCCAGGAGGTCAGTGCCTGATGCAGTAGCTGTGGGGACAGTGGAACTTCTTCCTTTTTCTCACCTGGATTTTTTTCTCAGCTCATCTTGTGGCATCTCACACCAGGGCATGTGGACCAGAGCTGCCAGGACTGCACCCTGTCTCAGAGGGAGGGCAAGGAGGCTGGAACGCGCTCAGAAGCACAACCGCTGCTTCATCACCCAAGGAGCCACCTGGAGCTCTCTGAGACCCACAGCAAGGTCCCACCAGGGATGAGGTACAGGGTGCTGCATGTGTAGGTACCCCCATGGAGACACCTTGGAGTTGGAGGGGTTGCAGACCTTTCCCAGCCCTCTCTTTCTCCAACTGCAGAGAGTTTGCATCTGGGAAGTGTTTAATTTAGAAAGGCCAGTGCTGCTGTATCACATTCCCTGTGCTGGTCTCTGTTGGTTTATGACCAGTGAAATCCTGGTGTGAAAACAGAATCAGGCTTTGATTTCCTCTGCCCCTGCTGTTTTATGCCACTAACAACTTCACATTTCTATAGCAGCTTTTATTCTAGGAGCTAAACGGGCTTCACAGACAGGCGATTAATTAATTGAGCCTCCCCAACCAGCCTACGCCCTCAACACCACAAGGAAGTGTTCTGCAGAGGAGGAAACAGAGGCAGAGAGGAGCAAAATGACTCGCCCCAGGTAACGAGATGAACTCGCTGCTGACGTGCTGCTGCCTCCACAGCAAGGCGGTACCCGCTGCTGGTCATGCCAGCGCTCTTGGCAGCCATGGAGATGGGCATGATGTCATTTCCAAACTGGTGTGGGAACTAGTCTCAAGGAGGGGAGTGACTGAGGAAGGTCTTTTGGTGTCTGTCAGTGACTGCTGTTTCTGGAAGCCCAAATTAACTCATAAGCTGCCACCACCTTTGAGCATCCTCGCCTCTTGCTGGGGGATGTCCTGAGACCATGAAAGAGGGACAGGAGGTCCCACCACTGTTTCCCCCATCCATTCATACTGACCAACTCCTGTCTCTCCAGGAGGTACTCAGGGTTTCAAGGCAAGGTGGCTTCAGCTGAAGAGCTTGCTTTGTTCTAGGTATTAGCTAGCTGAGATTTGGGAGGGACCTGCCATGGCATCACAGGCCAAGATCCTCAGCTCCTTTCTCCAGGTTCTGTTCACTGACCAGGAAGCAAGACACAGCCTTGGGAAGCTGCGTACTGTGGGCAGGATGTGGGGCACCTGGAGGAGGTGGGGAAATGTGCCTTTGCTCATACAGAGTGAACATATTCGTGGGGAAATCGCCTGCCTTTTATTATGAAACCCTGCTAATGGTTTGTTGTCTACACAAATAACCATGGGGAATGAACTCATGTGCTTCCCAGCCTGCTCCGTGTCTCCCTGGCTCAGCTCCTCTCTGCACAAACATAACCTTTTGCAAGAATACCTGTCAAAATCACTTTGAAATACTGAAATAACAGGATGGGATATGGTTTTCTCCTGGGCCCTAGCGCTCATCTGTCGGGACTAAGGATGTCCATCCAAAGAAGGCTGTGAGCAGGATGCAAGGAGGAGACTCTAGGAAGCAGCAGAACCCCAAAGGATTACATCTGGGGAGCTCGTCACAACACTGAGCTGGTTGGCTGGGCTCTCACACTCACTGTGGAAGCAGAGCAGTTCACCAGCCCTGGTGTGGCCTTAGTGAGGCATAGGGGCTTGTGACTCATTTGGAGCTAATAGGGGAAAAATCATGTCCTTCAGCCACCAGCACAGCCTGGGAGTGCCTTCACAGCTTCATCTCCTCCCTCCTCCTCCTCATCCCATGTGTATTTCAGAGATGGAGCAAAAAGCTCCAGTGTCTTGGACATGCATTGGACAGCAATGATTGAGGGGTCTGTGGCTGCTTGGGAGGACACAGGACATGGACACACCGCCATTTCCTTCTCTTCCAGTCTTGGGAGTCCCAAGGCTTGTTCAGGGTGTACCCAAGCTGTCCATCTCCAAAGCCACTCATGGAAAACGGGAGCCAAACTGGCCCGTGGGTAACACCAGGGCTGCAGGCAGGAGGTGATGCACTCACTGCCTGGGGCTGCAGCTGCATTTGGGGTCATTTGTGGAGGACCTGCAGGACATGGGGTGGTGGGAGTGAAGGGCAGGATCCCTGTGCCAGCAACTGTGCCTACTGTAACAGCTCTCAGTAGGGACAAGCTGTAAATGCTTAGTGTCTTCTCCCTCTGCAAAAAATCACTCCTCAATTATGTCCTCTGGAGAGCAGCAAGAGGGTTTCTGCTCTAACTCATCATTGGCTCCACATCTTGCAAGGGAAGGGGACAACCCCCCCTCATTGACTGGCCCCAAGGGCCATTGCTCCCCAGATACATCTGTTTTGGGGGAGATACCTTTTAATTTGCAGGAGAAATTCTGTTTCTTGGTGGATCTGCTCAACCAAGAGCTCCCCACTTCTTATGCTCTTCCCCAAGAACCCTTCATTTTTCATCCCCTTCCCTGTGCCTGGTGGTGATGGTCTCCCTGGAATAAGGTGGGGGATTCTGCTTTTCTGGGTATGTGCCTTTTTCTCAATGTACCTGGAAGTGACAAGAACCTGGACACTTCCAATTGTTGGGAGAAACCAAAACCAAACACTTAGAAACCCAAACACCCTCCTCGACCTCCAAAGAAACATCCCATCAACCACCCACCCATCCACCAACCAACAAAAAAAAAAGTCCTTCAAACCAAGCTCCATCTCTTTCTCTAAAATCCATGATTAAAACCTGGTACAAACAGGTGAATATAGATATAGATATATATATATATTTTTAGTAGATGTAGTATTGTTTTTTTTTTCTCCTCTCTCTTTCTCATTATACAGCAAACATTGCAAATATAGAAATTTTTTTCTCTGTACAATTAACGACTTCGGTTTACAATGCAACGTGTGGTAAAACCTCTCAGTGAGTGAAAATGTGAACGGGCCTTCAACCGGGTGAAAGTCTAAACTGGAAGACTCCGTTTGCAAAAACAGCCCAAAGGATGAAGCTCCTTCTGGTCTCTTTTTGGTTTTGTTTTTTTTTTTTTGTTTTTTGTTGCTGTTTTTGTTGCTGTTGGGTTTTTTTTGTTTGTTTGGAAAGGAAGGAAGGAAGGAAGAACACAAACTGTTCACAAAGAATCCACAAAATCACGGAATAGGGACTCATGCAATGCAGTACTGGGAAACGCCAGACCTCAGCTCTCTGCCCGCTCCTTCACTTGCTTTTTATATTCAATTTTTTTTCTTTTTTTTTTCTTAAAAAAAAAAATCAAAATGAAAGAAAACTTTTTTTTTTTTCACTCCACAGTCCGTTTGCTTTGTAAAGTTTGTGTTCAAATTTGGTGCTTGTCTCACCAGTGTGAGGGCATTTTAATAATCTCCCTTTATATATTATATAGAATATTTATAGATTTCCATAATTTGTTCTCTCTTTTATTTTTTTTATTGATTTTTTTTTTAATTTTTATTTTGTTTCAAAGACAGTCTGAATAAAAATAGCTGCTGCGGATTTCTTTTGGTCCAGTTAGTGTGTTAAGTCACGAGTTGTGTGAGGACTCAGGACTTTTGCTGGGCTGAGACGCCCTTCCAGTAGTCTAAGATGTCATGAAGATCCTCGTCTTTGGCAAACTGGACCTTTTTGCGTAGGGCATGGCCGGCTGCCATATACTCCTCCTCATCTTTGTGCCGCTTGCGGTTGAGTTTGAAGCGCTCCCAGATGCTGTGCGATGGTTTGCAGGTGTACTCTGGGCTGGAGGTGTAGCTCAGGTTGTGATACTGAGGTGAGAGCTGGGAATATGCCAGATCTCTGGGGCGAGGACGCGTCAGAGGCTCCAGGATGGAGGGCTTTCGCCCCGCCATGCTGTCGTGCTGATCCCCTTGGTGCGAGCCGGGATACGAGTGCCGGTGTTCGCTGTACTGACGGATCTTCTCCGCCTCTGCCCGCAGGATGGCTGCGGCCGGTGTCACAGTGAGGATGGTGTCGGTGGTGGGGGACGTCTTCTCGATGTATTTGGCTTCTGATTTGTGGCCCGATCCCTCTGAGCGGTAGGACCTGGGGCTCCGTATGGAGCCGCTGGAAGAGGTGCTGGAGCGTTTGGGGGCCGCCTCCATGCTGTGGTGCCGCTGGAGAGGGTGGTTGTAGCTTTCCTTGTAGACAGGGGAGAGGAATCCATGCTTGCTGGGGATCTGCTCTGACAAGAGCACCAGCTGAGGCTCCACTGTGGAGACTGCCCCCGATTTCACCCCTTGGAAGGAGGTGGACTCAGATTTCAAGGCATCGATACAGTTGTTGATGATCTGGTTCACCTTGTCCACCTCCTTGGCAATGGTGGAGATCTCAGCCACAGAGCTCTGGGTGTCCGGCGGCAAGGACAGCTCGCAGTCTCGCCTCTCAGGCTGCTCACCCGTCCTCACCTCCATGTAGTTGCCCTTGGTGGTCTTAGGGGTCTCACTGCTGTCAATCAGCTTGTACTGTTCGACTTCACCAGCAGAAGGCAAGTAGGGAATGCGGGTCACCGTCTCCCCACCCAGCATCTGTCCCTGGGATAGCTGGGTGATGCTGGTGGTCTCCATTTCTGGCCCATATTTCAGCTCAATGATGGTCTTCTTCATGCTGCCGGCAGCCTTTTTGTGCTTCTCTTCCTGCTGGCGCCTCTTCCGAAGACAGTAATACACAACACCTAGGACAATCACCATGCCAAAGAGACAGCCCAGGATTGTCATGATATAATGGGTAGCAGTGGAAGGGGTGGGCACCGGCTCCTTGCGGTTGGGTCTGGTGGGTGTGATGGTGACACAGGTGTGGTTGTACTTGGAGTATTGGTGGACAGAGACTACACAGTAGGTGTAATCTCTTTGTGCTACTAGGTTGCTCACGGTGATGTTCTCCTCCTTCTTCCTGAGCTTGGTAATCATGGAGGAGAAGCCGTTTTCAAACTGGGAGAGGATGTACATCTTGCTGAAGGGGTAGGGGATCTGCACGGTGAGGACGGCCGAGTTGTGGTTGAGGTGCTTCACCTGGATGTTGGGGCGCACCTCCGTCTCTCCAATGGGTGTGAAGAGGGAGAACTGTGGGGTCGTGCCATCGCCGGAGGAGCAGTCCTCCTCAGAGCAGGGGCTTTCAGAGGGTGCCGTGGTCACCTGGTACCTGGGAGGGATAAAACGAGGGATCACAGTGTAGGAGCCACCGGTGCAAAGGGAAGAGAGCATGCTCAGAGCATTGCGGTAGCCAGTCCGGCCTTGGCCTAACAAGTAGTAGCCCGTGTAGTCGGGTGGGGAGTCGCACTGCATCCGGTCATAGGTGCGTGTCATGTTGGTGAAAGCCTCCAGCCATTGCAGGAAGCCAAGGAGCTCACAGGAGCAGTAGAAAGGGTTACTGTAGAGTTCACAGACAGAGAGCTTGTTTAGGCCCCGAAAAGTGTTGCTGTCAAGTCTCTGGATCCTGTTCATGGACAGGTCAATGTTCACTATGTTGGGGCACTCCCAGAAGGCATTGGGGGTGACGGACTCGATGAGGTTGGCCTGGAGATAGAGGTACTCCAGCTTCCCCAGGCCCCGGAGGATGCCCTCGGTGAGGTTCCTCAGTCGGTTGTAACCCAGCTGCAGCACCTGGAGATTGAACTGTCCTGAAAAGGCACCGTCCTCGATGTAGGAGATCTCGTTCTTCGTCAGGTTGAGGTATGTCAGGTTGCCAAAGCGGCTGAGCGAGGCGTACTGCACGCTCTTGATCTTGTTGTCGTTCAGCCGCAAGTCCACGATGGTGCTGTTGATTTGCTGGGGGATGGACTCATAGGGGGGCTGGTTTTGGCTGCAGATGGCCAACCAGACGAAGCCCTTGTCCCCCTCGATGAGCCAGCAGTCTGCCCGCACCCCGCTGGCGTGCAGGAGAGAGACAGCTGCCACGCACATGCAGAGGGCTGACGTCGAGGCCCACCGGCGACCTGCCATCTGGAAGGGCGGCGCGGAGAAGGGGTTCCTGCTCTGCCAGAAGCGGGGACAGGGGCTGGGAAGACGTGGGCTAGTGCTTCTTCAGCAGCTTTGTTCGCCTCTCCCTTCTCCTCATGGCTTGGAGACAGGGGGGAAGTGTCTGTGGAGAAAGTGGATCTCAGAGCCCACGGTACTCGGCAGCCACCGGCCAGGGGCTACTACCAAGGCCTGGGTGGCTGAGGCTGGTCCCACATCACCAGGTCTCTGGCATCTCGGGGAGGGAGTCATGAAGTTAGGTGCTCGTGTGGAGGAGTCCCTCTGGCTTAGAGACAAGCCTTCCTCTCACTTTTTATAGTACATCTCCTCATTTTCTTTTTGCTGCCCATCGTGATGCTGGTCCCCATCTCCATGTACCTCTGTGGGTCTGGCTGTCCCCGCTTGCTCCCTGGGCTCACCTGCACAAAACAAAACACAAGCACAAACTGAACACAAAGGAAAGACAGTTATTAGCATTTAGAGGTGTTGGAGATGTGTCCAACCACCCTGTTAGTGTTAGGCACTTGCTTTCTAACTCTGGCTACCGCCTTTGAAGGAGCCTTTAGTTTATTTGGGTGCTGCTGCCAGTGGTGTTTGGAAGCACTAGGGAAGGTGGTCACTGAACACAGAGGTCATCGCCCTTTGAGCACATTGTCCAGTGTCATGTTATAGGCAGGTGAGAGACCAACGCACATTCAGGGCACTGTTCATCTGACCTATTTAGGTGTCTACCTTAGAAGGAGAAGAGTGATGCCCCAGAAGTGTCTGTTCCTCTCTGCTGAGAGCAGATGAAGTCTAGACAACTCCCTCTGATGTAGATTTGATGCTGCAGCGTTTTGCTGAGGGGAATCCTAACTGTCTCATACGCTGGTGTGCGCAGCAGCGGTGCCCACAGAGGGGGATGCTCAGTGAGGACACTGTGTGTCTCTGACTTCATCACTTCATGGCATCTAGGATAAAGCCCAGTATCAAGTGTCTACCCTGTTTCTGGGAATCTGTTTGACTCCAACGTTTCAGGGCACTGTTAGACTACAAAGCACACTAGTGTGATTGTCCACCATCCAATGTCCTTGTCTTCAGTGGGGGCTTGCTGCCTGTCTCCAAGACCTCTCTCTTCCACCTGGTTGAAATGATGCAGGTGCAAGGGGGACACTCAACTGCTCAGTGTCATAACAAGAGTATTTGCAGAAGATGGGAAAGACCTTCCTTCCCATCAGCAACTCCTGGGTCATGCTTTTCTGCAAAATGTTGGAAATATCCCACATGGACATCTGTACTGCCAAGCAGCTCTTGAGCCTGGTGGGATGGATGCAGTGAGGGGTAGTGGCAGAGGTGGAGTTACCCACAAATGGGGAGAAAACACCATGGCCTATCTAGGAAAATCCTTGGGATTTTCATTGAGAATGGGAGTTCTGGTTGTCTCCCTTGTCCCAGGGCAGACCATAGGAGGCAGGGAAGACACCACCAGCTCTCCTTGAAAACACAGCTGGTAGGAACTGGAGAAGAAAGGGGCACATCTCACATCTCAATTGTCCTCCACTGGATCTGCAAAATAGTATAAATCCAGAAACTGGTTTCAAAACTATTTCCCAGTGCCCAGGCAGTGAAGGGACTGTGGTGGGTGCTGCATGCCTAAAGATGATGAGGCTGACTGTCAAAGGGTATTCAGAAGCAGATGCCATGCTCTTGCCCTTGTCCTGAAGAAACCGTGTTCTTTCCACCCACGATACCAGGCAATGAAGCAGACCATGTTTCATTGCAGAGAACCCTGTTAACCATTCACATTTTATACCTCAGTAAACAGTCCAGTAATAATAAACACTAAAACAGTTTATTTGTTCTTTCTGGATTGTGAGCAATGAGTCTATTCCCTGGTGGCACAGTTGGGTTTCCATTACATGAATAACAAGATCTGCTCCCTTCAGGCACCCTGTCCTCCAGCAGACGCCCCACCAGCTGTTAGGGGAGATGACAATGTAGGGAAAAACAGCAGCCAGACACCCAGTGCACCCACGGAGGTCACGGTGTGCAGTACACCCTTCATGCAGACTGTACTGTCTGTGGTGGTTGTGCAGTCACATGTGGGTGAGATGTAGTAGCCCTGAGATGATGTTTCTGTGGGACCCTCCCTGGGTAGTTAAGGGTCTCTTTCTGCCTCCCTGGAGCTTGGTGCTCTCCTATCCCAGCTACACTTGGCACAAAGCTCAACAAAACCAGATTTTTCAAAAGTTTATTAGAAATGGAGTTTAGGTGGAAGGGATGCTTAGGGCAGACAGCTGAATCTCAGGTTTCCATCTCCCTGGGGTTATAAACCCAGACTTTAGCACGTTTTCACATTGCTATTCCAGCTGAGGCACTGATATTGCAGTAACCCCATTTTGGGGAACAGTTGCCCACTTGCAAGGACGTGCTGTCCCTTCCCTGGGATGCTTTGCCAGGACCTGGGAGCCCATTTTGGCAAAGCTGAGACCTTGGAGCCAAGGAGGAAGGGAAGAGGAACTGTTGTCCCTGAGGTGTGGCAGGTGAGTGCCTCCCCTTACACCTTCCCAGCTGACACAGGCTGCAGTGCCAGGCTGAGAGATGTCTGCCGCTACATCGCTCCCGGCACTGGGCAACTCAATTAACCTCTCTGAGCTGCAGTCTCCTCTCTGGTACTATGAGATAATGATAGTGCTTCACAGGGCTGTGGGAGATGGAAGGAAATGCCCCAAGCTCCTCTTGTTGGGCTGAAAAACCCAGAAGATGCGTTGTGCTGCAGGTGGAAACTTTCTCTCCCTCTCCCTCTCCTCCACCCCAGCAACCAGCCTGGCCTCCAGCTTCTCAGACTTCCTCCTGTGGGGGTGCACATTGCCCCTAAGGGTGTGGGGGGAAGTCCTGGCCCGCAGAGCCATCAGCACTGGGTTGTTCCCCTTGTCCCTTTGGGATGGCACAGAGGGTTCTTTCCAAGCCCTGCAGTGCTTGCCCTTGGTGTGAGCATCTCCCTGTCCTTCTCCTTAGGCTTCTGCTTTATGGGGACATCCTGCAGGCAGGGGAAGCCGTGCTGAACTGAGACAGCACAGGCAGCAGGGAGTGATGCATCTTGGCATGATCTCTTTAGCAAGCACTTACTGTGTCTCATCTAACTCACATTTTGACCCAACCATCTTATCTGGGCCAACTGGTGTTTTGGATCACTCTGTAGAGCCAAACCAGTCTTTTTGTCACAGAGGAAGGGTTCTTGTCCCTGCTCCCAGGGACAGCTGTGGGCTGCAGCCTGTGTCAGAAGGCATTAGCTAATGGAGCAGGACCATCCCGTGAGCAAAGAATAGAGACAGACCCTCCGTGGACCTTCCCACGCTGATCCCCTATAGTCTTCTCACCACCCATGTGCCTCCCTTATCAAATTGGAGGTGCTGGGGGTGAAGAGGAGCAATGGTAAATGATTCAAACACGTTCCATAAGGCTCCTGCTGTGTGTTTTCTCTTCTTTCCTGTACATTGCCTATCAGGCAAGTCCTTCCCAACAACAGAAAGGAGAAAAGGCATTTTATCAGCAGCCTGAGTTTAATTTCAGCTCATTAAAGCAAGCAATTTGCTGGTTTATTTGCTTTCCAAAGTGTGAATAAAATGACAGCATTAAGGAGATGTAAGAGAGGAAAGAGGGGCTAATCTCCCTTTTTATTAGATTGCCAGGACATGACTGGGGTGTGGAGAAGTGGGTCTTGTTGCTTTGCACGGAAGGGATAATTGTTCATCTTGTTGGCTCCTGAAAGGCTCCTTCCCAGCATCACGCCAGCGCCGGTGTGCGTGGGTGTGTGCGCTGCCACATCAGCCAAGCGCCGAGCATCCCACCAGGCAGGATGGGAGCAGGGGCACTGGAATGCGCTTCCCAGCTCATCTCCCCGTAACAGCAGATTAACAGACATCCATGAGGTTTCTCCTTCTTCCTTTTTTTCTACCTTTTACCTCGCCTCTAATCTCCCTTTTCTGTTAATTTCTGCTTCTGAAATCCTGGGCTTGATTCTTGCAGGTTAGAAATAGAGCAGCTGGTAGGCTGAGGAGTCCTTGCTGTTCCTGACCTCCTGCAGCTGTGGCATGGCTCTGGAGAGCAGGGGAGACAACCCTCCACCTCTACCCCACAGACTAGGTAAAAATCGGTAAGAAAAAACAGTGGTTTAACCTTCCTGCCTGTGTGATTTGTCTTTGCCCAGCTGTCCTGGTTTTATTCTCCTGATAACCCGACTGCACATGAGTTTTCACAGTCCTCTGACCCCCCACAGAGCTGCCTGGGAAAACCAAGGAACAAGCCACTTACAACTCAAATGTGAAAAGCAACCAGTGGAGATTTGGGGTTATTGTTCACTGATTGAGAAAGAAGCAAAAGAGAGGAGTGAAGGTGATGTGAAATAGCAACGATTTGAAATGATGACTCTAAACCAGAGATACTTTGAACATTGGCGCTATGTCGATGATGTCAACATCCATGTCCATGGGGAGGCCACGGTACCCACAGAGTGATCTGTGCACTGCAAACACTGCTCTATTCCCCCTTCCTTCTGCAGCACACTTTGTCTAGCTGAGATGTCATGCTGATCTGGCTTACAGAGGCTAGCAAAGGGGCATCTCCCTCACTCCTTGCTGCCCATACACATTGCCTCTGATCTCCAGTAGCCCCACTGAAGCCTGGATCCATGCTTCACCCTGCTGAACCCCAGCCCTGACCATGATTCCCTCCCCTCCTACATGTCCCTGCTTCTCCAGCCCTGGTCCCCATCAACAACACGGAATGGAAGAGGGACTGTGGGGATTTTGTGATGCCCACAAGGCTGCAGCCTGCACAGAATGAGCAGCAGCAACCTCACCCTGGCAGAATGAGGCAGAAAGGGATGTGGAAAGGAGAAGGCAAAGCTGGGGTTCCAAAAACCAGTGCAGGCTGGCAAGTTTTTACTTCCATCTCCTGACTAATGGCAGCTCAGTAAATTAAACCAGAGCAGCAGCTGCAAGGAAGCAAACAAAGCAGCCGTGGGGGCTGGGGAGGTAGAGGCAGAGCGAGCTGGGCAGCACATATAATAACATGCTGTCCTGGCACTCAATTCCTAATTTTGTTATTCTACTGAATGAGTTATTTCAAACTGTGGATTAGATTTGCTGAGTGAAGGCAAGCAGCCAGATTAACGTGTGTGTGTGTACACACACACATAAAGCCAACAGTGCTCCTCTCCTTTCTGCCTCTCTGTAACTTCATTCTCCCTAGCTGCTCCATCTCCAGCTGGAGTGTTTCAGCTCCTCTCAGACCCTCTTTCACAGCCTCTCAGGCCATTTTATTCATAAACGAAGGAGCTCCACTACAAAGACAGACAGAGTAAAACAGGAGCGCTGCATTAAGGACCATAAATGTTTAATCACCCAAAGAAGTGGGGAGGGAAAAATCTGGTTAATGGGCCCCAAATTTTAAAATGAACCTTGGCTCTTCATTATGTATAAAATAATCCAAGGAGGCAGCTCCAAGATGGAGCAGAAAGCGTTTATTAGTGATGAAGTCTCCCCTAAATGGCTTGATGTCCATCCCGTATATGTCAGGTGTGGAAAGGAGGCTTCTAGGCAGGTTTTGCTGCTCATTCATATTCCTGGTGTTTGCTCCAGGCCTCCTGCCGGGTGATGCTGGTCAGAATCACAACGACGCTGAATAATAAAATGCCTAGGCCTGTAAAATTGAAGTTCATTTTATATCCAGAGGTCCCAGTACTAATATTGCCTCCACAGGCAGGGTTTAGGCAGCATTTTGTGCAACCCAACCCTATTCCCGAATGCCCCACAGTGTTAGATAATAGAGTTCTCCAGTCAATTCTACTCTCTCTCCTGCTATTATTTATTATTTAAGAAAAATAGGCAGGGGAGAAGAGATATATTTTCCCCTGAGGTTTGAAGAGAGATGAAGAAGGGATGAAGTGCTGAAGTAAAGGGGAGCTGAGAGTGCCCAGCATCACATACAGGATATCTTTTGCTGAGACCTTGGGAAGTCACAGACTAGATGACAAGTAGCCAGGTGAGAGGGATAGGGAAGAGATCTTTTTTTTTTGGTGGGTTTAGGTTGGGAGAAACAAACAGAAATTACATACTTGGTCTGTATCCAGGGGTATTACTGTTACTGGTGTACTGACACCCCTGGGCACTCTGCGGTGCTAGGGCCAGTGTTTTTCTCCTTGAGTTGTTCCTATCAAGGGGAATACAAGTCAATAGAGACAAAGCAGTAATGGCTCTTTGGCTGCTGGATGATTTTGCAGTCTTTGCAGGAGGCATGGGACACTTTCTGCAAGTCAATGACCAAATAAATGTCAGTCTCAGGAGCTTGAAATGCATCTGGCTGTCAAGGCCCTGAAGACACTAATGATCATTCCCTAAGCAGCCTCACCTGGGGTGTCCACCCACACCTTCTTCCCATGGGCCCAGGAGCTCCATATAAGGCCAGCCCTGGGGTGTTGACCTCTCCCTGAGCTTTGCTGCTTGTGTGCCTGTCTTTAGTCCTGCCTCTGGATCTGCCTCCAAGATAGACCTGTGTGGTAAGTGGCTTATCTCCTGGATGGGCCCCCTCAGACATTATTTATAAATTGTGTCCAGTGCTGCCCCTGGCCCCATCTCCTTTTGTTACTGGATGGACCCTGGATAGGGTTCATCCCATGTCTTGCCTGGGACCCTGTTATGGGACGTTGCCTGCTGTGCTTGTGTGCTAGGAGACATCACCCTGGGTGGGGAGGGACCCCTGTGTGCTGGAGACACCTCTGGCTTCTGCCTTCCCTTCCCTTTGAACAGCTGGAAGGTTCTGGGTTTGGATGGGTTAGTCAGAACAAGCCCACAGCCCTGGCCACTGCCTGATGCAGGTTTCCATAGGAGGCAGCTTACTCAGCAGCTGGTCACGTGGGCAATTCTCCAGTAAAAATGGTTTTCTGGTAGAAAATGCCATTTATAAAAATTAAACCTTTGGCTGAGAAGTGGTGATCTTTCTTGAAAGATGAGATTCAGGTCAATCTATGTAAACTGTGTGTGCTATGATGTCTGATGGGAACCCTAGTTCCAAGTCATTGTTGCCTCCACCAGCCAGGCTGAGGCCAACACTGAGATCTGGCAATAGCTAAAAAACCCCACCCTGTTTGCACAAACATTTTTAAGAACCTTTTTGTTCTGTGGCAAAATAAATTCTGGGTTAAAATGACAATCTTTCCAAGAGAGGTTAGCTCTTGGGATTTCAGGAAATACAGTCATTCTGCTTTTCACTCAGCTGCAGTCTGAAGTCATTTACATCCATCTCATGCTGCTTAGCTTCCAGGGTCTATCAAGATGACAACCCTATCGTGCACTGCTGTGGACCACTGAGCAAAATTCTCTGCTGAGTTTAAGTAAATGCATAAATGATCTTCCTGGTGAACAACCTCTTAAACCCAGCTGGGTTACCTGTGCATTAAATCAGCCTTCTGAAATACCAGCATGGGCAGATATGAAATGTCAGCTCCAGCCTATGACAGCGCAGTTGAGCCCTCAAAGAGCTAAGAAGAGCAATTAGAGGGGCAGAGTTACAGCAAGGTGAAGAGGAAAAAGATTTTAGGGGATGTAGAGAACTGAGAGCTCTGATCAGATAGAACAGCACTAATAGGGAAAGTGTGTTTCCATGGGAGAAGGCCTCTCTAGTAGAATTACCTTGATATGGGGTTCTTCCTTAGGAATAATCAGCTCCATTATGAGATGGTTATGCTGATGTGAGGCTGGGGGGAAAGCAGAGGTCTGGTGTGGAGGCAGGACTCCCGTTTGCCCCCCTGTAAACAGTGCTGAAGATCAAAGCGTGTTTTTCCAGCACTGACACAAGGGAGGGAGCCAGCCCCGTGCTGGGAAGGGAAGCTGCTGGTGTTCCTCAGCGCTGACAATCTGAACTGTGCCTTGTCTCTGCTGCATTGTCATCCTCGCTCAGATCTTTGCTGCTACTTGGGAGAGGGTTTTACCACTTTCATTAATTCATTTTTGCAGGAGTCCCACATAACCCTTTGCATCCCAGACAGGAAAATCCACTGTTAGACAGGATGAAATCTGGTGGAGAATCCATGAAATGCTGAGCTTTGCTAGAAATGACTTTGAGGTGCAAGTGTTTTGTTTGCTCTGATATTTTTTATGGTTGTACCTCCAAAAGGACTCTTCCCTCTCTGTCCTACTAGACACCCATGATGGTGTGGCATCTCCAAAGTGGGTCTCTGGCCAGTGTCAGCCTTAGTTGGAATTTCTAGATGGACTGTACTGCTGAGCAATGGCAGACAGACAAGAAAATATACAGCACATGTAGAACTTCATGCTAATGGTCTGTTGTCATCTCTGGGCAGCCAAGTGTCCTGTGCGCAGGAATCACTATGGCTCTGCTGTAGGCAAACACTGATGCTAATCTCTTACTGACTTGTTCACCTTTGAAGTTGGTCTGCTTCTGTGGTTGGAGAAGACTTCCAGATGTCTCTTCCAACCTTAATTTCATGATTTTAATGCGCTACCTCTTGCTCTTTGGAGCTGGGGACCCCAGCTGAAGGCTGAACCCTCTGGCTGTCCACTTTTGGAAGGGGGTTTCTGCCCAGAGACGGCAATATCTGGCAAGCCCCAGTGCCCTACAGGCCTAATTTTAGCTCAGTGCTGCAGGCTGGCTTCCTGTCATGGACCAGGAGAAGGTTAATGATCATCTGGGCAGCTCTCCAAAACCAATCTAATGTTTATTCAGGATAACAGCATTGCAGAGGAAATCAAGCATGACCACCTTCCATGCACAGCTTACCCAGCATGTACTGCTCCTGCGCTGCTGGAGGAGCTCAGGTTTGGCGGCTCTTGGGAGACACACACTCATCCTTCCCTAGGTCAAGACAGGTTCTTTGCAACATTTCTAACCCTGCCTGTGTCCTGACCTCTGAACCCAAACAGATGCTGTGTAGAAGAGCACTTGAACAGGCTGTGGGTCTGTTTCAGCAATGGGAATACTGCTAAAATTTTACAGGAGGCTCCTCATGGGTCAAATACCAATGCTGCAAACAAATACCCTGCCACAAGCACCTTAGCTTGTTGGCCTCTGGGAAGGGAGGTGGTTGAGCTCTACTGCAGCCTCCAGGTCTCTGGTGTTAGGACCTGAGGGATGTGGGACAGTGGTCCCAGCCCTAGTGGTGGTGGGCTTGGATTTTGCAGGTCTGGGATGGGGCTGAGAGGATGAAGAAGGGCTGGTGTGGGTTGTTAGCACATAAGGTTGTAGAGGAATGCAAGAGAGCAGTGTCTATACACTCTGGAAGAGGGCAGAGCCCCTAAAATGGTTGTGGGTGTTTATTCACCTCAGCTGCTGTTTAACAGGCTAATTTCAGCCATAAGTTTACAGCCTTTGTCCCACCAGCACAGCCCCTGCAGTTATTCTGCTGTGTCTTTGACACGACACGATTGGACATGTAGCGGACTCATCCCACGGATACCCCACACTCCTAGGGAGCTGAGTATGCTGCTCAACTGGGGCTCCTCTTGGGCTCCATGAAAGGTTTGGTTATGAGCCAAAGCCTGAAGGCCTGAGATGTGCTGTGCTGAGGGAATGACTCTCCTCCAGCTATGAGCACTCAGACAGACCTCTCGATGCTTCCCTCACAGTGCAGAAAAAAATTCAACAAAAAGGGGTTTTTTTTGAGTGCTCTGTGATGCCAGTACTGGCCTCACCATCAACAGTCCCAAAATAGCTGCTACTTGCTGACTTCCTAGGCACGCTCCAAGAGGCATCATGAGAACATCTATTTAGCAGGGTCTCTGGAGAGCACCAGGGATGCGCTTCCTCCTACCTGAAATGGTCAGGGAGATGGCTGGGCAGCCAGATGGCTGTATTTGTGTGGAGCTGATATTAATGTCTCATTTGATTGTGTTTACAGCATGGTTAATGTGGCTCCTAGATTCCTGAGCAGGTATCTTTATTATGTTATAGCTAAACAGAACAAAAAACAAACAGAACCTGGGCTCTGCTGGGGGGGAGGGGAAGGGGGGGAGAGGATGGGACATGAGATGACAGGGTTGACTGTATAAACTGGGTGCCAGTCATTGTTTCTCTCAAGGGTAGCTCATTTCCCATTGAACTATGCCCATGCACTTGTGAGAATAAGAAAAGCTCATCTTTGCCCATAGAGGATTCTCAGCCACAGGTATGAGGGACCATTGGGTCTCCTCTGTGGTGCCAGCAAGCCTAAAACCCAACCAAATGGCCTTCTGCCCAAAAGTGTGTGGGTAGAAGCAGAGCAGCTTGGGAAAATGGGTCATGCTCATGCCAGGCTCCATCCAAGAGAAACTGATTTTGCCTTGACACATGGTTAATACCACATTGCTGGTGAAAAAGCAGAAGCAGGAGCTATTGGTGTGTTAGCATGGGCTTGTGGCACACAAAAGACCTTCCTCAACCTCCTATCTGCTCCTCAGCAGGGTCTGCAGCCATTCTCTGAGCTGCTGTATTTCCCTGCTTGTCCAGAGATCTCCAAAAGATATAGAGAGTGGAAAGAAAAACTTTGGAGCCCAAGAGAAGAGGGGAGCTATGCCAGGATTTGGATTGCCCGTCCTTTTCATAAACATTTCATGTGGAGGTTACCCAAGTTGAAAAAGCGAGTGAACCCAGAACACCCACCCTCTCTGGAGGAATGGAGTTTATCGTTAATAATCTACTGCTAAAAGGGGAACATCTGTTTTGGACAAACTGTAATGAGATTTAAACCCCAGGTGGAGGGAGGACTTCACAGTAATAAATGACTTTCTGTATGTCTAAATAGTTTTAATTTTTTTTCTGGCAGAAATAGCTGCTTTTCACCTCAGGCTTCTTTTTGCCAGCTCTTTTTGTTTAATGATTGCTATTAATTTCCAGGGTGGCAGATGGATTCTAGCCTGGTGTAGTCTGAAATGAGGAAAAACAGCCCGTGAAGGTGTACACAGGTCACACGTGTGTTGGTGGGACATCACATGTGGGTGTTTGCTTTCCAGGGGAACTACTGTTTCTCAATAGCTTCTCCCTGCCCCTGGAATGTTTGAGCATCTCTCCCTTGGATAGGAAGAATTAACTTCCCTGGTCACTGCTAGTAGCTCTGCCTGTTCAGCAAAGCTGCTGATTTCAGCAAGGCTTTGGGAGGAATTCAAACAAGCACTGAAATGCTTTGCTAAATCCAAGCTGAAGTGAGCTGGAAAGCAGTGTGTGGTCCCCAGAACATGGGAAGGAGCTCCCTGCCCTCCCTGGGCATTGCCTGTGGGTGGGTACTGCCAGGTAATGGGGATTCCTCCTTAGGCATGAAACACATTTTTCAGTGCTTTTCCTGGTGTGGTATTATTTTGGGATTTTTTAGTGTGGGTGTTGCAAACAGGCAATCTTCCATCCTTTGGCAGTGGAGACAAGTGGCTGATCCTGAACCAAGAAGTCCCTGCTGCAAGCTCCTAGTACCCAAAGGAGGACTTTATCCTCTCTGCCACCACCTCCTTCTCAAGGAGAAGCCCACTGACCAGATAATCCAAATTAGTGCTACAGTGTGTCAGGGTGCCCTCCTTTCTCCTTCTCCTGCTGTGGAGCATCTCTGGACTTCACTCAGGATGCAGGTGTACAGGCTATGCAGGTGCCCAGGTGAGAAGCTGGGTCCTAGAAATGAGGCTGATGAACCATGACATGGCACCATCCTGCAGCCAGGTAGCTGCCCCAGTACAAGAGTGTGGTAGAAGACAAGGAAAGGAGGGAGAATTCTTGTTGCCTGGGACCGGGTGAGCCCCAGGGATGGAGGGAAGGGGGGTTGAGATAGAAAGTGCAGCATCTCAGGTGATGCAGATAATCTCTTTTAATCTCCTGCTCAAAATAACCCAAAGTCAAGTAAAGGAGGGATTATATGGCCTAAGCCACTGTTATCGCCTGGGTGTAACAGACTTCCCCTGCATCTGAAGGGCTGCTGAGGAAGAGGAGCTGCAGCAAACAGTGGCCTGCTGGAAATGCCTCCCCAGTACAGGTGGCTCGGTGGGCTGGGGATCCTGCTGTGTTAGCCCAAGGAGAACTGGGGAGGCTGCAGGTTGGGCAGCTGCTGGGAGCCTGTGCAGGTCCCTGTTCCCAGGAGAGAGGCTGTCTGAGATTCCCACCCGTCACCTTGGCATTACCCATGAGTTTATTCTTAGGGTAGGAGCCAAAGCGCTTTATAGTCATTAATTATCCTAATGGGGAAGCACTATCAAACCCATTTTACAGATGAGAAACCTCCTGGGGAGGTAAAGGACACATCAGGTGCTGGGGCAGGGCTAGAGTGAGGTTGTCAGATCCTTTCCTCCCAGCTCACTCTAATTTAATGGGCCTTTTCTTATGTCCTCTCTGAAGCATGTTCAGAGCAGCCATGAGGCACTGGTAGGCTGAAGGTATCTTCCAGCCTTTATACAAAAGCCACATCAAGGCTGTGCTGCTGTCAGAACTGAATTAGAGCCCTATCTATCAGTGCCTGGTGATGCCTACCAGATAGCAGCATGGAGACAGTGTGAACTGGGGGTGTTGTCTACCTGGACTTTAGTAAAGCCCTTGACACAGTTGCCCACAGCATTGTCCTGGAGAAACTGGTTGCCTGCAGCTTGGATGGATATGCTTTGCTGAGTAAAACAAACTGGCTGGATGGCCAAGCCCAAAGAGCTGTGGTGAAGGGCTTAAGCCCAGTCAGTGACCAGTCACAAATGGTGCTCCCCAGGGCTCAGTACTGGGGTGAGTTCTCTTTATCAGTGATCTGGACAAGGGGAACCAGTGCACCCTCAGTAACTTTGCAGGTGACACCAAGGTGGGCAGCAGTCAATCTACCTAAGGGTAGAAAGGCTCTACAGAGAGGGGTCTAGACAGGCTGGATCAGTGAGTGAGGCCAACTGTATGAGGTCCAGTGAGGGCCAGTGCTGAGTCCTGCACTTGGGTCACAACAATCCCATGAAACACTTACAGGCTTGGGGAAGAGTGATTGGAAAGCTGCCAGGCAGGAAAGGACCTGGGGATACTGGTGGAATATGAGCCAGCAGTGTGCCCAGGTGGCTGAGAAGCCCAAGAGCATTCTGGCTTGTGTCAGAAGTAGCATGACCAGCAAGACCAGGGAAGTGATCGTTCCCTTGTACTCAGCACTGGTGAGGCTGTAGTGTTGTACTTGAGTACCATCACTACAAGACAGACATTGAGGTGCTGGAGCATGTCCAGAGAAGGACAATGATGTGCTGAAGGGTCTAGTCCAATGAAGAGCAGCTGAGGGAACTGGGCTTATTTATCCTGCAGAAAAGGATACTCAGGAGATTTTATTGTGCTCTACAACTACCTGAAAGGAGGGTGTAGTGAGGTGGTTGTTGGTCTCTTCTCCCAAGTAACAAGTGATAGGACAAGAAGAAAAGGCCTCAAGTTGTGCCAGGGTGGTTTAGATTGGATACCAGGAAAAATGTCTTCACAGAAAGGGTTTTCAGGCCCTGGAACAGGCTGCCCAGGGAAGTGGTGGAGTCTCTGTCCCTGGAGGTATTTAAAACATGTAAATGTGGTGCTTAGGGACACGGTTTAGTGGTGGACTTGGCAGTGCTAGGTTAACAGTTGGACTTGATCTTAAAGGTCTTTTCCAACCTAAACAATTTTATGATTCTATGTTCATTTTAATGAGCTTGTCCCTGCCTAAAGGAGAGAGAAAGCAAGAGGCCAACTCAGTTTAATAAACTCCAGTGTGCAGATTTAATCAGATGGATCATTGTTCCCCTGCATAGGGATGAATATATTAAAAAAAAGATTCAAACATTCCCTCTTTGTTTTTCATTTGTATTATGTGCTATGGTGTGATAAAACATCCTGGGGCCAACTTGTAAGCAATAAAAGAGACTGTGAAGGAGAGGAAAGTACTGATCCATGTGAGTGAGCCCAGGGACTGTGGGGAGTGCGGCTGGTGGGCAGGGCTCAAACTGAGGGGCTGCAGCATCCTCAGCCCCACACTGAAATCACAGGGAAGATGTTGCTATGGGGTCTGACCTGCCATCAGCTCCTTCTCAGGACCAGTGCAGTAAGGTTGTGATCGGAGATGACTAACAGAAGTTCAAGTCCAGTGTTAAGAGCTGTCCCTGGGCAAGCCTGAGACCTCCATCTCCCTACAGAAATGTCTCTGCGCAAGCATATCCCCTTCTGTGCTCCTGCACCATGGGGGGATAGAAGAGCTCACCCAGTCCCCTGGTTTCTGCAGGAACACCAGCTGAGGAGATGTGCTGGTGGGTTTTTAGGGTTAGATGGCAATTGCCTTCAAGGAAATGGTACAACAGGACAAGGTTTCTTCTGGACTATCCCTTTCTTCTTGCCATATCTGCCTTTCCATTGCATCATGGCAGGTGGATATGAGTGGGGTCCTGGGTGCTGCTTATTAATTTAGGGAAACTAAATAGCTCTGGTTGTGAAGCTGCAAGCTGCTGTGTGCACAGGAGCAAGGTGAGGGCTGTTTTATGGGAGGGAGCAGGGCTCTGCCACTGCTTGCTGACTGAATGCCTTGTTGCTGTGCTGCTGCCTGTCCCTGGGGACAGCACGCGTTGCAGTGAGGCACGGGGAGATCTGGATCCAGCACAGAGCAGAATGGGTCCACGGGCAGCACGGGTAGGATTGTGTCGGTGCGTGGCTCTGTAATGTGTGGCTCTGGGTGTGCTACGTGGGTGTGAATAAAGCCAGCTTAGGCTTACTAAATCCTGAGCAGACCACCTGGAGCTGTGGTCAAGGACAGACTTTAGGGGCTTCCAAGCTGCCTCTGCTGAATTCACCTCTCTTGCCCTGCCCAAGCTCACTGTCCTCAGCACAGGCTTAATAACCTCCAGCCCTTCCTCTGCTCACTCTTTTCCAGCCTGTCAGGCTCTGTGCTACCCTGAGCCATGAAGAATTGGCTCTCCAAGGCTAGGATGGGGCTGGATTTCAATTGTTCTCCTTAAATGTGAAAGCTGGAGCTGTCCAGCTGCATTGGTGTATGGTGAGACAGCATCCCTGTCAGGTTATGGGCTGATACTAGCCTAAAGGCAACCCAGAGGTATTTTTAGCAGGAGGTTGCAGGCCCCCCCTTCCACAGAGTGAGGCTGTGCCTGATAGTTTTGCAGTCTAGCCCTAGGACAGAGGTTGGTGATCACCTCCACTGACGGCTGTGAGGCTATAGTAGTGTTTGGAGGAGGGAGAATTGGTATCCCCTCCATTTGGAAAGATTTCTCTAAATTGTGTTATTGACCCACTCACTTAAGAGTCACTTGTGGCCACTTGGTGTTAAATATCACAAAGTTTGGCTTCTAACACACCCCCATGCAATCGCTTCATTAATTTGTTCATAAACACTAATAAATAATCCCATTTTCATTCCTACCATTGTTTAAGTGGTCATTAATTGTGGTTTATACGCTGTCTTTGTGTATTTGTGTACGATAGCTTCTTCATGATTCCTTGATTAACTGTGATTGATTGTGTATTTTAAAATCAATTAAAAGTTTCAACACTAAAAGGTAGAGTCTTTAGCAGTAATGCTCCAAGACATTGCCATTTATAACAGAGCTATTACAGTGCTGGGATCCATTAGTGTTGCACGCTGTGATCTTTATTTTCCAGACCTATGCCAACACATGCATGTGAGTGTGCATGTGTCTCTGTATTTTGTGTGCTTTATATGGCTAGAAGAGGGTATATGGTATGGGAAAGGCACTCAGCTTTTGGGATGCTTGCTGGACCACATAGGGTGGGCTGTTTTTTGTAGATGGCCATGTATTGTGCACTCCCTTCAGACACTAATGCAAGGCCTGAGTCCCAGCACCCCATAATTTCCTTGCTGGTGTGACAACACTGTGTGTTAGTAGCCAGCTCCTCTTTACAATCAGAAGACTAGTACCCCCAGCTTAACGGGGCCACAAAGTGGGGGGGTGTCTGTCTGCACTGCTGTTCTAGTGACTGTATCTGTGCCTTGGTGGGGTCAAGGTAGGGAATGCGGGGGAGGATCGAGGTGACTGGAGGCCTCTGTTTGTGTCAGTGTGGATGGGATGCTGGTATGATGGAGGAGGAGGATGAGGGGCAGCCACCACCTGGAGCACAAATCTCTCTGCCCGTGTTAAATCACCTTCTCCTATAGCAATATAGCTGCTGTGCTGGGCAAACGCGTGTCTCCGGCACCAAAGCAGGAGGAAATGGGGTTAACACAGCTCTCTCCATGCTTCCTGTCTTGCCCTATAAATCTGAATTCTGCATGCCTATGCCTCTGTGCACACCAGAGCATTTCTGCTCAAGCAACTTCTCCTGGTCTGTGCAGTGAATCAGGGGTGAGGACGCCAAGTAAGAGATTTTGCACTGACCAGTGTGAAATCAGGACCTTGTAATTGATCCCTATTTGTCCCCCCATCCTCCTGGGTGTCTGCCTGCTGCCACAAGCAGAGCCCTCCCATCCATCTGCCAACTCAGGCAGAGGATTCCTGCACGCTGATCTGCTCAGAGATATTTGTCACCCACCCCTTGCCCAGCAGCATGCTGCAAAAAAAAAAAAAATGCCTCAGTGCCCTCAGTACAGCTGCTGGGAGCACCAGTTTAAAGGGAAACCACCAGTCTTGCTAAATGACAGGGGGACCAATTTGTGTAAGCCCTGGAATGGGATCACTCTGTCGTATTAACTCACCCGCTCACGTTGATGTTAATGAAATAAAGAAATATGATGGTTCCAGACTTTTAAACTTCTTATGGCTCGATTTGCATAATGGCCACTGCTACCCTGAGCAGGAACTGATCTGTCGAAAAATATTGTTGCAGCCCTCTATCATTCAGCTCAATGGAATGCACAGATTGGCCCAGGGGGGCTGTTTTTTGCTGATGGAGTGGAGTTTGCCTAGCACCGAGCATAAAAAGCTAAAATTAGGACGCAATCCAATATTGTAAAAAAGAAATTGGTTAAAAGTTATAGATCAATAACTGTTAACGTGGCTCTATTTCTCATATGGATCGTGTTTCTGCTGCTCGTGACGTGGAGACAGGCTTCCTCACGCTGGCTGAAGCAACTCTGTGGTTCCCCCTTAGAGGAGCCTGCAGCTGCCAGTCAAGGCTCAGCTGTCCTGAACAACCCTGTGAGCCCATCATGCTGCGTGGAGCTTCCTGCAGAAGTTTCTCCCTTTCTCCCATGGTCTATGAAAGGTTGTTCTGGACTGCACCCAGCACCTGGGGCTGGGCATCAGTCCCATCTCTGCCTTCCTGCCTAACCCTTGGCCTTGGGTTGTGAGCCTGGGAGTCACGCCAGTGCTCTGGGAGCATCCCTGTGAGAAAGATCATGTCTTACTCCTCAGCAGCCCAGACCTGCACACCTTGATGACCTACAGCAACCCTATGTGATGCCTTAGATCATAACTCCTTGATCACCTAACCAGAGCAGAGGTTTCTCCATGTCCTACACCGCTGCTCCTTGATTATCTAGATCTCTGTTCTTTGATGCCCTAGATCTCTGCTCCTTGATTACCTACATCTCTGCTCCTCCGTGCCCTAGATCTCTTCTCCTTGATTATCCATATCACTGCTTTTTGATGCCCTAGATTTCTGCTCATCGGTGCCCTAGATCTCTTCCTCCTGCAAAGACTGTGCCTCTCCCAGCAGACAACTGCAGTGTTTCCAGCTCTTGGAGAGCAACTGGATGCTTCCTCCTCTACGGGGAGCACAGCCTTGGTCTTGGCACGTGTCTGTCCCATCTGTAAAGTGAAGCAAGGTAAGCATCCCTCCTCTCCTTTGTGTGTGCTTACACTGTGATGCCCACACAACAGGGCCTGTGGCTTCCCATCAGTGTGTGTTTTGGATGTGCAGACCCAAACTCTCTGCTACAATGATGGGGACAGGGGAGCATGTGGGAGAGGGGAGCTGGCTGAGCACTGCCAGCCAGCATGCCAATGGCCCTTCTGCCCCCAGCAACCTTGGGCTTGCCTCCAATAGCTCATTACAGCCTGCCTTTGATGACTTGCCTCTCCCCCTCTCTGTACTTGGAAATGCTGGAGAGCTTTCCTAACCGATAGCATCAAAAAGGACATTTTTATTTCCAAAATATACAATGTAATTAGAACTGCAAAGGGAGAGAGCAGCCAGTCCATAAAAACACCAGCTCTGCGACAGTCTCTGTCCTGACCCTGCAGGAACCACAGACAAGAGGCTCCTGGTTTTCAGTGGGAACAGGACAGCTTCCCCAATATTCCCAAGCTAAAACTGTGTTCTTCCACTGTGTGGGAAAGGTTTGGTGTGGAAATGCCCTCACCTGAGGTCAAACATGTTTGGCTGAATCGAGCCCATTGCAAGGATGGAGCAAAGAGCTGCAGCCAGCAACACAGAGCCCCTTATCGGAACTGTAACCGTGTGAATGTACCTGATCCAACTGCTGCAGATCTCGCTGTCACCCATGGCTTTGCTAACACAGGTGCTGTGCTGGGACCATTTCCAGCTAGGCAGGTCCATCCTATGCCACAGGAGGAAGGACCACACTGCACCCCTCTGCCAGCTGCTGCGGTGGGCAGGGGCTGCCAAACAAACCAAGGTCCAGTCGTTCCCATCTCTGCAGCTGCCCTGTGAAACTGCTGACATCTTAAAAATGTGATGGGGTTCATTTCCTGCCTCCCTGCACTTAAAGCGCCAGCTCTGCCTTTACCAGCAATGCCCACATTAATTACTGTCATAGCCCAAGTACCTTTGCACGTGCCCCCTTGCCTGGAGAGTCTGTCCCAGCAATGACCTCCATTTCTGTCCCATCCAGACCTTTCCCAAGGCTGGGATTTCCAGCCCTGCTGCCTGCAGGAGAATAAAGCTGGTGTCAGGAGAGCCCCAGGGAAGGAAAGACAGGCAGTCAGATAGGTCTACTGGCAGGTCAGCTCTGGCCCAGGCTGAGAGGCTCAGCTGGAGTGTGAGCATGGTGGGGTTTCCTTCCCCCCCTTCCTATCCCCTTGTATCATTGAGCCAGCAGCATCGGTCCAGCCCGATCTCTGGGGCTGTGGCTTTTCCATGTTGCATAAATGATTTAAATGGTAGTTGGGAGCAAGACACTGACTTCATCACTGGGTGGTGGAAGTGCTGCTTCTGGGACTAACTGGAGTCCCCATGCTGAGTCCCTCTAGCTCTGAGCTCCAGGGGATCAACCTTCAGCTCCCCACCAGTGAGCCCTGAACCTCCAGTTTCTAAGGAAAAAAACCCAAACAATTTATGGAACAAGGCCCAGCTCACTGTAAACATAGCTCCTGGGAGATGGGGACAGGCCAGTCTGGTCTGCTTTTCAGTGCCCTGTGGACTGCAGAAAATTACATACATCATCTTCTTTGCCTAAAATGCTGATTACCCACTGTTAAAGCACAAGCATGTCTTAGACTGTGAAAGGACATGCATGAAAACTATAAACCACTAGAAATTACGAGGCAAGGGGAGCCAGAAACTGAAATTATCATCAACAAAGCCTCTTTAGTGTGGCCTGAATAGCATCCAATCCTGGTATCACACAGCCTAGTCAAAAGCCTGACCACAAGTGTACTTCGAACACATGCACTCACCAACGTCAGGACCCGGAGGAGACTGACAAGCACAAGAGAACACAACCTTCATTCCGGATACTCCACTTCTGCCTTTAGCTATTCATCTCAAAACCCCATGGGAAACACCAAGCCTGCAAACAATCAGCAGCAGTTCCCCAGAAAAAAGGTCTATGAATTACAGTGGGTCATGAGCTGAACACAAGGTATCGGTGTCGCATCAAGAGGCACACAGTGCCCTGGGATACACAAGCTGCAGCATAGCCTACAAGACTCACAAAATCCTTTCTTGTCCATTCAGGGCTAGTGAGGTCTATGCTGGAGTAGATTTTGGTATTGGCAGCTCATATCAGAAAGGAGGTGGTGCTGCTGCAGGCAGCACGGAAGAAACAATGATCAGAGGTCTACAAGACATGACCTACAAAGAGAGATTGAAAGAACTGGGTTATTTAGCCTAAAAGAGATGATGGAAGAAGAAATGTGATAACAGTCTTCAAGTGCTTAAAAGGATGCTGCCAAGGGGAAGAGAATAATCTGTTCTTTATGTCCATGTTGGACAGGACAAGAAATAATCGGCTTAAATTGCAGCAAGAGAAATCAGGTTAGACATCAGGGAAAAAGGGCTCGTGGAGCATGGCAGTGGTTACCTGGGAGGTGGAGGGGCTCTGTCCTTACAAACGCTGTTTGGGCACAGGTTGGTGCACATCTCTCTGGCTTTCCACAGGGAGAGAGGATGTGCTGGGACAGGACTGCATCCTTTCTACATCCCCATGGTGTCTTGAACATGAGGTCTAGTGCTTCTGGTTTTCCTGAAGTGAGGTAATCCTGCAACGGTTGCTACATCTGGCTGGATGAATGCCAGACACTTCAGCTTGTGAGAACTTCCAAGATAGCAAAAATTTAATTTTGTGGCAGATTTGGGGCACAAGTCAATATTTTGGGTTATTTTTCTTGCAGTAAAGAACTACTTCAAAATGGATTTTCTTTTCCTCCCATCTCTTTCAGCTGCTCTGTTGCAACACAACGTGGAGCATCCCAGCCATGCCACAGGGGTAAGCTGAAATGACGCTATCCAAATGAAACCTGTTTAATAATGTCCTTCCTGAAAACATCAGTGAAATCAATGTCACTCCTCCAAACAATTAGGTGGAGTTGAATCACCAGTTTCTGAATGAACCAACGTGCCTTGAGACATTTTTTAACCAGCTTGGAGGACTGTTGTTACTGGAGAGGTTAAAAGAAAACAAAAAGTGGGGTTCTTCCAACCCTGATGTGCCCACAGTGGGCAGTAGCTGGTGTGCCAGTGTCTAGGTATGGGAGATTCACCATGGTGCACCAGAGCAGCTCCATCCACTTCCACTTGGCAGCGCCTCTGCCATGCTGCTGAGCATGCGCCTTTGGGCTAAAGATTAAGAGATTCTGTGTTCTCAGGAGAAATTACTATTAACCCTGGATTCCAAGAGCAATCCTTTATTTTAAAACCTGCCTCCTAATTCATTTTACATTTACCCATAAAATCTTGGCTGGGGTTTCCAAGAGTTGCAGTCCTTTGGAAAGGCCAAGTCTTTGAGCTGACTCAGCAGAAGCTAGCTTGACTGAAGCAGCACCTATTTGAGTTTATACCACTTCTGGTCAGGGTTGAAAACAAAGAAACAGAAACTGGATTCTCCCCCAGCTTTGTTTTCTCCACAGGCTCTTGGCTATGTGCAGTGAACCTTGCTGCTGACCTGCAAGGCTGGGGCTGGTGAAATGGAAGAGAGCAGAAGGCAGCCAGCAGGCTCCCTGCTGCTCATCCCATATTCTGTTGACTTAAAGTTTAGTACAGCTGAGATGAGGATCAGAAAGAAAATGAAAAATGAAGAACTAATGAAAGAAAATGAAAACCCTGTAAGTGATTAATTTTCAGCCTCACTGCCCTGCATCAGTCTCAAGGAGGGACTGGGGATGCAGCTAATACTTAGCTTATTAAAATATCACCCTGGTTCCCCCCCAGGATGCTCTGGGACAGGTAAGATTTGTCATGGGGAAGATGGTTCCAGCTCCCTCCTATACTGCAACGGGGGCACATCGGGACTTGGTCTCATTTTAATTTAGCCCATGGTGCCAAGCCTGCTTCTGCCTTTCTTTTCCCATGCTGCAATTGCCTCAGTTGTGCCCGTGGTGCAGCCTGGCCTCTGGACACGATGTGTTCATGGGGCAGTGCTGTCCCAAGCAGCCCTTGCTTGAAAGATGAGTGTCTCATCCACAACACTAGAGCCTGGCCTTCATCCTCAGGCTCTCCTCCTCATCAAAGACCTGGAGCTGGAAGGAGAAGATGGGTCATGGAGATTGGCTAAGCTGCCATGCCAATGAGGTACTGGAGATTGCAGTGGGATCCTGTCCCAGGTAGACCAAGATTCCTTCACTTCATGGAAAAACTAATTTTAGGCTCAAGGGAAGCGTGCTAAAAGTCAAGCATCTTCTAGTACCTTGGAGAGTGTCTGCTTCTGATGTCCTCGCTGTTATGAGATGTTTGAGTGACAGCCAGGCTATGAAATACGGCCAAGGCTCTTTGAATTGACAGCTCATTCCATGTACAAGCAAAGCCTGGAAGATAGTCCAGAGCTGTTTAGCAGGAGCAAGCTAATAGCTAAGTACACAGAGGAAACCTCGTGAGAACATCAGTATCTCCTAACTCCAGCCCTATTCAGAATGCCAAGAATTGAGTCAAATTGTGTCCTATGGCCAAGATGCCCAGAAGGAATAATACCATAAATTGGCAAGGTGGCAGCTGCATTCATCAGCTCAAACAAGTTGGCCATCCATAATCCAGCAGTATTGAAGACCACTACTTCAGCTCTAGTATAATTTCCACCTTCAAGTATGGGTGGGAATGCATGGAATCTGCCAGCAGCCCCAAGAGATGTGTCACTACTACTGAGAGCCAACACCAGACAGTGATCCAGGGATATGAGATGCTACTAATGTATTAAAGCAAATGCTGAGAATCATCAAGGGATCCAAACTCCCTCAACCCCAACTTCTTCTGGAGAAGGCAGGAGGGTGTGCCTTGGGTTGTGCATCAGTAATGATGATCAGTGACCTGGGCATCCCCAAACCTGCATTTTGGGCACCCTACACCTGGGGTGGCATTGGGAAGCAACTTGTACTGGGCAGTGATTTGGGGCCAGCTCTGGCACGAGCCAAATATGGTGCCCATGTGCAGCAGGGACAACACCCAGGATCCTGACTTCTCCATGCACGAAGCCTGTCTCCAACCTGTTGGCATGTGAGTAAAACCACAAAGCAACCTGCCAGCTCCTGTCTCTCCCTCAGAAACTGGGAAGGAGGGTGGGAAACAGGCTGCAAGTCCCCAGTAACTCATGCCCACTGCCACCTGCTTGCACGCACACCGCATCAGCCACGCCTGTCACTGCCGATAGAGGTTCACCGCCACCGCGCCGATCCCCCTGAGAGATAGCACAGCGTTATCTTCACTCTGCTGCTCATGCCACCACTGCTGTATTTACCAGGGATCGATTTGAGTGGGGAGATAACTCCTCCAGGGTCACATCCTGCCTTTCCCTGCACAAACTGACAGGGCTCCCAGCTGTCATGGAGCTCTGGTATCCTTCCTGGAGCAGGGGAAGCACCGGGAGCAAGGGCGGTTGCTCACCTCAACATGGTCTATAATGCAGTGGCTGCAGGGAGAGGAGCAGTGAGCCCCCAGCAAGGACCTTCTTTCTTTGCAGGGGAAATGGGGTGATTTGAACTCCATGGGCCTTCGAGAGCTGCACAGAGTTATTCGTGTAGCAGCTAATGAAGCTCACTCAATCCATAAAGATTTTAAGTCAGAGGTTTGATGTTAATTATGGACCAAAACATTTAATAGCCTGTTACACTTCCATGAGGCATTTTTTTAATTAAAAAATGATATATTGCACAAAAGGGGGAAAAAGGGAGAGGAATAATTGAAGATTGTTTTATTCCAGAACAACCTGAGGTAGGGAAGGCAGCAAGGAGCCATCGTGCCAGGGAACGTGAGGGCAATGCCAGGAGCTGGCAGCACAGGAAGCCGGGCAGGGAGCAGCCTCATCCCGCTGGGAGCAGGTGCCAATGGAAGGGGAGAACAGCCTGACCACAGGCTGACATCCAGGTAAGGCTTTTGGCCACCACATTGGCTTACCTTTACCTGTTGAACCATCCACTTGTGCTGCAGGGGACTGTTTCTAATCATTCTTTCTGAACCTCTGTCAGCTGTCTCTCAGGAAAAAGCAGCTAAACCCCCAGGGGGGGTGGAAATGAGTCTGGAATGTCTCGCTCTGACGTTACTCTGTTTTTCATTCAATATTTAAAGATGTGTTTGAGCAAGGGCTGGCCTGAGATGCACTAAAATAGTCTGTGCAAAATGAAAGGTCTTCATCAGAGCAAACCAACACTTCTCCTGCCTTGGGCAGTGCCCATCAGTTGGTGGCCCACAGGGTAAGGGAGGGAAGCAAGAGAGAGCCCAGGAGGGAGCAACTCCAGGTGGGAGGTCAATAGTAGCTCACTCAAGAGGAAGAGAAGTGGGATGGAATTGTGCCCCAAGGCTTCCCAGGAAAAGTTAGGATGACTGCTTAAAATGAGAAGTAGCAGGACTACAACCCCCAAGTCCCTGTCCATGGATGGATTTTCCCAGGTCCTCCCACACCTCCAGCTCTTTGCCTTGATGTTGTTCACTTCCCCCAACTCTACAATGGGAATAATATTATTCCCTCCTCACAGGGTTTTGAGATGCTCAGTTACTATGGTGATGGGGCCATAAAAGTACCAAAGATAGCAAGAACAATAATAATATCAGACATGGTAGGAGCCAAATAATTGCATTTAGGGCACGCACACAGCACAGAAGGGAGAGCCACCTCCATGCACCACAGCTCTCAAACCCTGGAGACAAAACTTTTGTTCTACCAATGGGCTCACAGCCGACTTTAAAGCGCTGATTTCCAATTCCTCCAACATCCACCCAACTGCGAGGAGCGGCCGCCAACGGCTGCAGCTCCAGGACTTCATCCTACCTCTCCCAAGAGCCAGCCAGGAAGCAGGGTGGGGGGAAGGGGGGGAAACAGTGGGACTGACTGCCCCTGCCAATGCAGAAATCAAATGTTCCTCGCACCAGCGCTGTAACACAAAGTCCTCGCAGATGTTTGGCCGACGCATTGTTTGACCAGCTGAGCGTTCTGCCGCCCAGAGTGGCAAGCGTGCCCAGCACAATGCTGCTGCTGCTGCCTTGCTCCTTTGTCTCCGTTGAGTGCAGCCCTTGCCTCATTATTTTTTTTAATTTATGGGTTTTTAATTGAAAAAAAATGTATAACATCTGTGGCTGCTTAATAACACCTGTGCGCAACAAGGCTGCTTTTCAGCGGCAATTGTCACAGCATCCTCATCTGGGCAATGCTGAGCCGGTGCTACGTGGCCTCCTCCAAACTGCTCAGGCAAGAATGATCCTTGGAGGGCACGTAATTAACAGGCAATGCAAAACAAGATGCCGTGAAAAAAATGATGAGAGACATCCCTTCTAACAAGGGGAAAGCTTGGAGATGAGCAGGTGATGAGTTTACAATGCCTCTTCCAAAGGAACACAGGCTGGTACTCATCTGGAGAGCAAGGCAGCCAACTGCACGCTGGTGTTATGGTCTGGGGAGGTGCAGTCAGGATTTGGCCTTTCCATCAGCGTGGTGGGCAGTGTTGGTACCCCAGTCCTTGCCACACACTTACACTGTGGCTGCCCCCAGCTCCTGCCCAGGAGGAGTGCACAGGGAAGGCTCATCTCCCCACTACACCAGCCCCTTACAGTACTGTGTGCCACCAGCAGTGACATACTGCTCTGGTGTTTGCTGAGCCCAAGGGAACTGTTGGCAAGGTGAATACAAAACCCCCCTCTGACATTTACACAGCAGCTCTACAATGGCTGTGAGGACCCACTGTGCACATCCACGTTCTAGCAAATGTTTGCAGAATCCCAGATGTGGGCTGGGAGATGTCACCACCTGAGCCGCTGCGGTGCTGGCATTGCAAGCCTGCCAGCTGTGGACCTCACCACAGCAAATGCAGAAGGCAGTAGACACCCCTAAATGGCTGAAAGCCCAGAATCCTTCTCCTTCATCATGAGGTCTGGAGTCCTACCACCCCCCAGGTAGTTTTTACCACGAGTAAGAGGATCCTTAAGCTCATTACTCGTGTCGCCACCCAAATCCTCATGGTTTTGACAGCCGTGAGTGCTGAGGCAGCTCCTACTGAAAGCTGCCTCCCTGCAGCATCTCCTGGGGCTTGCTGCGCAGGTGCTGGCTATAAGCTGTTTGGCTGTTCAGAAAGCACAGGGCAGCCTGCGAGGCTTACAGGTGCCTCTTACATTTATACATGCTCATGACAAAGCTGCTGGTAGCATGAGTGAGTGAGGAGCTGGGGGGAAACAGCCCCACCTGTGCCCAGGCTGAGGTTTCCTACTTGCAGGAACCTCCCTGTACAAAGCTGGAGGAGGGTTTATCCACTCCTCAGAGCTGTGGGAAGCTCAGGCTGCCCTGAAATCCCTCTTCCTGCTGTGACTTGGTAAATAAATAAAATCCCATTCCCTGCTGAGCTCTGTAATGGAAACAGGGCTGCTGGGGCTGCAGACAATGAGCCCTCTCCTCCCTGGGCTTTGCCGGGGCCAGTGGGTAGGAAGCAGGGGCCAGTGGTGCAGTTTGGCCAGGGGAAAAAGGAGAATCAGTGCAAACATTTCCACACCCAGCCCTTTCTTGCTGCAGCTCAGTAAATCCCCTGTGCAACACAGGGTATTGGAGCCTATCATCCCCTTGCACATCCCTGGTGCAGCCCCCACTGCTCTCCCCTTTGTCTCAGAAAGCTTCAACATCATCCCCCCTTGCTTGCTCATATGTTCAGGCAATGAATTCCCCTCATCTCTCAGAGTACATTAAAAAAAATCAATGTAATTACACAGCAAACATTAATTATGATTTTAAAAAAATGCAACTGAGAAGGATTGATCTGGAGGAGGGCTGCAGCTAGCCACTAAATTACTGAAAACCAAGTCACTGGGGCTGAGGCCATGAGGATGTGTGGCCAGTCCAAACAGCAGAGCATCCTTGACCACTTTAGTCTCTGGTTTCCTTTCCAGCCCAAGATATAAGTCAGAGGAGTGAACAAATTTAATGTGTGTGTGCCTGTATCCAGGTACCCCTGGTCATGACAACCAAGTCCTAAAGGTTTCATCTCGATCAGGTGTGGAGTGACAGCAGCCATGCTGGAGGAATGGGTAGTGAGGACCCTTCTCAGATGGTACCGTAAGGCACAAGAACAACTCAACCTGGTAATTTTCTCACTGCAAAGTCACGGTTTCTTCCCCGGTCTTAAACCATGAATAAGCTCTTTATGTAGCTCCACAATGGACAGAAATGAAATTGGGGTTCGTCAGCAGAAGAAACCTGGAGCAGAAGGATAGCTGGGAGCATCCTGTCCAGGCATGTGAGTGACACAGACAGCAGAACCCTGAGCGGGGTGAATTTGGCTCACCGAGGACATCACCCATGCAGGCACTGGGAGGTTGGACATGACCTGGTATTGCTGGTAAGCAGGGAGCAAGTTGCTTGTTGCCATATAGTAACCCCAAGAATGTGGCTAATGCATCTCAGGGTGCTGGAAATCCCTCATCACTGCAGTGGGAGAAAGAATAGAATCTGCATGGAGGTCACCTCCATGCCGATACTCCTTCAGTTAGTTGGGACAGGGCTCCCACACACCCTTTACAGCTTGCACCTTGCTCTCAGGAAGCTTTTCCTGAGCACCTAACCCAAGGCCTCTTGGTGGCAATTAAAGTCTACTACAGCTTGTCCAGCTCTTGACCAACTGATCACAACTGTTTTTATAGGTATCTTTTCCACACTGGATGAGTATCACCCATCCCCCTGCCTTCAGTCATCTCTGTCCTGGAACACAAACCCAGCTCCTTCAGTCCATCTTCCTGGGGCATGTTTTCCAAACTCCCTCAATTTGTCTGAATCTCTCTTAAAGTTGTGATGCCCAAACCTGGAGATATATGTCTCCAGCCGATGCCTCGCTAGCACTAAATAGAGCCAAATAAATTACCTTGCTGTCTTCCATCTGAAACGATTAATACATCTCTGGGTAAGATGTGCCTTTTCTCTCCCTTCCTAAAGTATCAGGTTATTGTCTGCTGCTCAGTCTGAGGGCTGCTCCACTGCTTGAGCCTCAGATGCTCTCCCGCTGGCTTACCAGTTCTTCCCCATCTTATATCTGAGATTTTGATATCGCCCTCCTAAGTGAAGCACTTTGCACTTGACTTTATTGAATTTCAGTGTATTGATTTCAGGCCATTTCTCCAATTTATCAAGATCATTTTTCTCTGAGGAACCTTGCAGCAGCTTGTCTTATATCTGCTCTGTTGACAAAAGGTCTTCAGTCCTCAGGGCTATCAAGCCAGGTCTTTGCATTAGTCCTTAAAATAGTTGGAAAGGACTACACAGGATGCACTGGGACAGCAGAGGATGGTGTCAGGCCAGCTCAGGCAGAAATGGCCCCACGCTGCCATCTCAGCCAGGCCAGGCACAGAAGCAACAGGAGGACGTGAGGTGAGATGAGCAGGATGGAAATGTTCATGGGTCCCTGAGAGTGAGAGTGGGGTGACCTGCTGCAAAACACTGGGACCCTGCCACAGCCCTGGAGACAGCCCTGGAAATGGGAGGATGGAGGGGAGATGAGTGCTGGGATTGAATGCTCCTTTTTTCTTCTCAGGTCAGCATGTGATGAGCTGCCCCATTTTCCCCCCAGGGGCTTGCAAGCAGACCAGAAGTCCTACAGCACCGGCTGTTAATGGCACTACTTGGGGACAGCAAAAACTGGACTAAGATGGGGACAGGAGTCCACCCTGGAGTGCACAAACCAGGTCAGAGGTTCTTATTGTTGTTGTACTGTTATTACTACTTCTACTGCCCAGAGGTTGGAGTGCTCCACTGTTTAAGGCACAGAAAGAAGCTTGGGAAGCCACTGCTTGTCCCAGGGTGGAGAGAGCAGCTCCTAAGTCTTCTTCTTGGGCACAATGAAGAAGCACAGGGCTTTGGGAATGCATTATGGACCTACAACAGCATCCACCTTCCCACACCACTTTCCTTCCTCTGCTTCTCTCATCAGCTTGCCGGCAGCACCTTCCCCTGCCTCCTCCTCCTGCACCCTAGGGTGGGCTGAAGTTCAGGCAACAATTACCCAGGTACTGGCAAGAATTTCCTAGAAAACTTTGCAAAAAAGCACCTCCTGCAGAGCTGCCTCCTGATTAAGTCCCCGTTCTTCTGCAGGGGGGGCAGGAGAAACGGCTGAGCTTCAGCTGCAGGCACAGCAGGAGGGCTGGGGAAAGCACTGGGAGAGAGATGCAAACAAACCTGGGGAAGGGGCAAAGCAGAGGCGTAATGGAGGGGCCAGAGCAGCCTGGGAGATGGCAATGAAAGCAGTTTCCTTGGGAAAAGGCTGGCAAGCTTCAACTGGAAAAGGGACACCAAGGGGAGAGATGGGAGAGCTCCTTCGGGCATGGAGAACATAGGGAGGGAAGAGGCGTGAAGTTCCCCAGCAGCCACAGGAGCTCACCCTGCCCCTTGTCATGGCAATGATGCAGACACAGACATGTGATAAGCCCCGCTCTGCACACACTTTAAAATCTAAGTAGCTTATGAATAAGTAATAATCCCTTATTCCCAGCGCCATAATCTATATTTAATTAAGAAAATAACTAAACGGTGGGAGTAAAAGGGTCTGTGTGGGGAAATGGAGACAGAAACACTGCTGGATAAGCTGCAGTAAGAAGGGGAACAAAGGCTGGCCTTGGCATGGCCAGGGCAGCAGAGCCACGGCTTCCAGCATGGCCATGAACTCCAGGTCACTTCTTTGGTCACCAGGTGAGCTGAAGGTTGGCCAACAGGGACTGAGTCACTCACATGAACTGTGAATGTTCCTTCTGTTCAGTCCTGGTGGTGCTGCTGGACTGTGCATGTAAAGCAAGACACCGGCGTGCCAAAGCAGCCCATGCCTGGGAGGATCCAGCAGCACCCAAAGCAACATCCCCAACGTCACCCAAAGCACCTACAACAAGCTGTTTGGTGCCTGCATCTTATGATGTTACTGTGCTAAAGCATCCTTGGTCAGGACGCTCCAGTAGCAGAGGAAAGCGAGCCCTGCTGCCTGACTGGCACTCAGGGCTGGCACGCCAGGGTAATGCCCACTGTTAGGCTGGGAGGGGCCGTGCCAGGCCAATGCTGGGCCCATGCCCAAAGCATGTGGAGATGTTCATGTTACATATGCAAGAGCTTCCCACCCCAGGCCAGAATCTATATCAATGCTCTACTGGATCACTTAACACACCCCTGTGCTCCTCACCGTCCCCCCAGCACCCACGGGCGTTAGCTACTTCTCAGAGGCCTTTGCCAGCTTGGAGCCAGTGCCAGGCCAAAGACTGGAGTTTGGCTTTTCCCCTGGTCTGTGTGCTGACAGCACTGCGGATGGTGCTGATGTCAGCCCTGATCAACCTCCGCTCTGGGCAAGAGAAGACAGACACAATCCAAGTACTCTGCACCTGTGCCCAGAGCCCTTCCAACACCACCAAAAGCACCTCCCGGCTACAGCCCCAGACCTTTCCCACCTGGCATCTTCCCTGGTTCCCCAGAGCATCGCTGCAGCCTTGCTCTGTTAACTATGTTTTGCTTTATCATTTCATTCACGGGGTCTGCAGGTGACAGATCCCCCTCTGCTTCCCTGGATTGTCAGCAGTGGAACTGAGAGCACATTTTAAAGCCTTGGTTAAAGAAAACAAGAAGAAAATCTCAGTCCACATACTATACATTATAAATAGACCGTCTGGTTTTTAAATTGAAAAACAACAATAATCACTGCTAAGAGCCTGCTGAACAAAAGCAGCCTTATTACCACTGGGACAGATTCATTTTTACCAAAAGAACACAAAATATTTTTTAAGCTGCTCCTGAGCTCCTGAAGTTGCTAATGTCCTGCTGCTTCCCCTCATCTCCGTCCTGGGGAGCTGAGGGAGGCACAGCGCTGCAGTGGGGATGGGAAGAGTCGTGTGGGCAGTACAAAGCAGGGACAATCCCTTTGGATGTGGGCAAGGGAGAGGGAGGTACTTTGGAGTAGGTTCAGCTAAGCCAGGCTGCAAAGAGAGAGAGAGAGATACTGTTGGGTTTTAGTTGCACTTGTTGCCTCTAACCGCTGCTTTACAGCAGGGTGACAGGAGGTCTGGAGAAACCATCAGCTTATCCATTGACTTATCTTGGTAGAACTGGGGAATGGGGATGGGACAGCCTGTATTGCAAGGGGCAAAGTGTTTAACAAGGCAAGATAAGCTTGTCTTTCAACTCCTATTAAGCAATAGAGAAGAGCACAACTTCCAGAGAGCAGTTGCTGCTGTGAAGGTACTGTGGTGAGAGGTATGGTCCACAGCAGGTTGGTGGGCAGGCACATGAGCTGCAGGGACCTCTTGGATTTGGGTTGCCAAGGGTCACAGCTGAGAGAACTCTGCCTCATTGTCCCATCAGAGCTGTCACACTGCCGATTGCAAGGCCCAGAGAAGGGCAAAGAGTATGCTGAGGGACCTCCAAAGCCTAGCAGTAGAGGGTTGGGATCCCCAAAACTACCTGTACTCCATGTTTGACCAGAACAACTGACCACAGCAGGGAGACTGGCCTGCAGAAATTGCTGTGTGGAACAGGAGCACCTCAGTGGGATGAAGAACGCTGCCACTAGGCATCAGGGCTGGGAGAGAACACACCAGCTGAGCACAGGAGGAGCATAACCATCGCTCCTGTGATGAAAGCAGCCCCATGTCAAGGTCCTGAGATCTTTCTTTTGTCTCTTCCCAGGCCACAGTATGGTGAGATCACTAGAATCCAAGTGCTGGCTGCTAAATCAAATCTGCCATGTACTTTGGGAACAGCCTGGCACCACGGAAACCAGCAAGGTGCTGCAAAGGTAGCTGCCAGCCCAGGGCCAGGCGCATGGCTTGAGCAGGTGGGAGACTGGAACCGCTGGAGTTAACAGTACTGGGTTTTGGTGCCTGAATCAGAGGGCTGGACAGAATCAGCCATCACTGGTCTGGAGCCAGCATCCCAATGACTGCAGAAGAAACTCACACTCACTGGATCCCTGCCTGGGCGCTGTGTCAGGCACGGCTGCCAGCAGGCTCATGCAGTTGGCCCGTCCTGTTGTTACGATCAGAAATAAGTGATGTGGGACTGACAGCATCCCAACAGCCCTGGCCACACCAGCAGTTACCCTGAGCACAGTGCTGGAGTAGACATACCCTTGGAGATGGGGCTAAGAGGGTCTTCTCTCTGCCAGAGTCTGAATGCGGCCTTCAGAAAGGACTGGTAAGGTTGACCTACCAAGTGATGCTGATGGCTCCATGTTGGAAGTTGTCTTTCTGAGTGCAGCATGTAGGTTGAAATGTTAGAGACAGATAAGAAAGGTGCAGCCTTGGAGGTGGAGGAGAAAGAAAAGGAACAAAAACAATTTAATAATGAATATATTATGTAGACATGTTATGCCTCTTGCTTGCTGGCACGGATTAATACCCATAAATCAAAGAGGAAGGGACTGCTTTTAATGCTGGAGATGGAGGCTGGGCCTCAGAAAATTGCTAAGGGGGCATTAATGAGGAGAGACATCTGGGAACGGCTCCAGGTGCATTGGCTGCATGCACAGGAAACTGCAGAACCAGTCAGCTAAAATTTATCCCTGTGCTGTGGACATGTGTGGTCCATGAGGACAGAAGTGTGGGGACCATGGGTCCCCATATGCAGGCACTGGACAAGCTTCAGAGGAAAGTGGAAGGTCCCTTGGTTCTCTGCTCCACAAGGCAGGTCCTTGTTTTCCTTTCTCCTGGTCTGGGCTTGCACACCAGAAAATCTGGCTCCATCTTTTGACTTTGCTCAGCAAAAAAGTCCACATGGACCAAGTGATAGGACAGGCTCAGTCTGTGAAAGCCGGGAGCCAAGACTATGGTAGGACATGCTATTACATCTGTCCTGCCTCTGCTGGGCATGCCCTCACTAGAGACAAGTCAGGGATGGTGTTACCACAACTGCTGTGACCTGGAGGATGGGGGACAGCACCCCTTTGATAAGCATTGGATCAGCCAGAGATAAGGACAGCCTCTTGGTACTAGAAGGAGCCCTCCAAGAACTAGAAGGAGTTCTGATGGCACACAGAAGGGGCAGGGGGCAGAGGTTCAAACCATGCAGCATCTCTCTGTGACATTTCTGGAAGCCACTCTGAGCGTGGCTGGTGGGTATCTGGGCAAGAGGCAATGGCCTCGCTGAGAAGGCACAAGCCCCAACTCTTTAATAAGGCTCTGCCCTCCTCGGGATGTTCCCCTTTCAGCAGCACAAGGCCCCTTCCAGGATTTCAGAGGGACATTCAAGCCAATGGAGATGATACAGTGTGACCTTCCACATCCCCGGTAAGGCTCAGCGTGGCAGGGGCTGCTCTCAGGAAGGGGTGGGGGGGGGGCACTTCTGCTCTCAGTATTTTTCACTAAGGCAAGGGCAATGAGTGCCAGGATTTCGTTAATCACATTTCATGTGCATTTGTAAAACCCTTGCAATCCTCACTTTTTAAGAACATCACCCCCACCTTCTCCTCTCCCACCCACCCCGTACCCTGGCATGGGTGGCCTCTCACACCTGGCCTTCTAGGACCACCTCCTTCCACTTGCACTGACCCACTTTAGTCATCCTATTTACAGTCAAGCCCAGGGAAGAAGGCTGGATCCATGGAATAAATTTGCAGAGCCAGGGAGCCAGCCGGGGACGAGCGAGCAGAAACAGTCTGTAGGAGAGAGACACCCACACCCGCGCACACAGGGGGAGGCGAGGAACCTGCCAGGGAGATGGCTGGGAGCAAAGGATGCTAAGGAAGCATATGTTCACAGTATGAATAGATTAGAGGGGGGAAAGGGAAAAGAAAACAAGGCAAGAAGGGAGGGAAGGGCATGGCAGAGGGGGATGGAGGGCAGCGGGAGGGAAGCCCACCAGCCAGCCAGAGAAATGAAGCCCTGGGTACTGCTTTTCAGGTTGCACTGCAAGGGGAATGTGTGATGTGGGAGAAAGCTTGGTCCTAGCAGGGGGAAATCTGCCTCCAGGAGAGTGACAAGGGACATGGGTAGGGCAGGACAGGGAGCAGGCAGGTTACTGGCTTGGAGGAGGGAAGGGGGAGAACTGGAGGACCATGAGGGCTGCAGGGACTGAGCTGTGCACAGGGAGAGGAGGGATGGAGGAGGCTGAGCATTTGGAGATGCTTCAGATTTTCAGGGCTTATTTGAAGTGATCAGCCAGCTCCTTGGAGTTTAACCTCTCATCTGACGGGAGCAACCCCAGATCCTGACAGCAGAGCAGAAGGAGGTGCTGTCCCAAGGTCCCAGCAGAGGGCTGGAAACCCCAAGCACGAGATCCAAAGGGTTGCTACAAGCAATCCCACGTGGCAACAGGAGAAAGCCATGCTGGGGCTGAGCTCACAGGCAGACAGGCTGAGCCCTCGGAGAGCAGAGAATTGCTGTCTGTCTGTGTCTGTCTCTGTTTTCCCTGATTTTATTGTGTTTTGTTTAATTGAATCACACACACACATGCACACAAAGCCCCAACTCATGGTGTAAAGCCTGCAAGGAAACGAGCAGCAAATTAACGTTCCAGGAGGAGCGATGCCGAGCAAACACATGTAGCTCGGCATGAGCTGCAAGCAGGAGGGAGTGAAGCAGCAGGAGGAAAGGGGGAAAGAGGAGAAGCCTGCAGAGAGGGGAAAGGGAGCTGCAAGAGGGTTTTCCAAGGGGAAACGGAGCTCGAAAGAAGCAGAACAAGGGAAGGAGGAAAGCTGAAGAGGAGAAGGAAGGGGGCAGCACAGATAGGGCTGGTGTTACCTATGAGGTTAAACTGTCCCTGATCCCTGTGTGGAGCTGGTCAAAGCATGAGAATTGCTCAGGGCTGGGGTATGGCTGAAGGGACATGGTGCAAAGTCCCAGGGGTCCTTTGCTGCGCCAAAGGTCTCCTGCCCAAATACAAACACAACATCCCTCTGGACATAGCGCCCCACTCCACCTAGGCCTCTGTCATGACCTGCTCAGCCTCTCTTGGCATGGCAATCATACCATTCCCTCAGTCCTGGGCTCAGCTAGGACCCCCCATGCCTCCTGTGATGTTTGGTGGACCTGCAACTCCATTCAAGGTGCTTAACCTCAGGAAAATATCGGATACCAAGGAATGACAGACATGTGGGATGAGACCACCATGTGCTGGGGGATGTGCTCCAGCACTCCCCAGGCTCCTCATCCCCAAGAAGCAACACTCCAGTGGCACCATCCAAACCCTGGATGACCAGTGCAGCCCTGAGCCCAGCCAAAGCATGTGGACCAACAATCTCCTTTGCTGTGACCACAATGCAGAGGGCAGGGACATCAGAGCAGGAAGGGGGGAAGAATCTCCACGATGAAGAATTAGCTGTGCAGAAAGGCTCCTACCTCACAGCTCATCCCAACTCATGAGGTGCCGGGAGCACAACACTGATCAGCTACAATATGAGATGATGAGATGCTCTTCAGCACTGGAGAAGTGTGAGGTTAAAGGACATGAAGCATCCTGCCAAGGCTTGCTGTGACAGGCCTCACATGTGTTTAGTCACATCCAGCTATGAACCCACTCTGGAAACCAAGACATTTATTCAAAGGAGCAGCAGCATCGCACACTTATCTGCCTGTGTAAAGGAGAACTTCAAAAGGGCTGACAGTCATGGAGCCCAGCAGCAACCTTTGGCTAATTAGCTGTCTTGATTTCCTTGAGGTTTATTTCTACACTTCTTAGGCCCAGAGATGCATTTACTGTAATGTCAGAAAGGTCGTGGCAAATACAGAGCTTCCTAAAGATACCTATACCCACCCCATGTGGCTTTTGGGACTGAGAGCTACAGCTAGGCTTGGGACAGGCAGGCTGGCAATGATGGAGGTTTTTGTCTTGCATGGGACTTACTGAGACTGTGTTGGCAGCAGTGATGGGGGCCATGAGCTGGCTCGGGAAGGAATGTGAAGTCAACAGAGGCAGGTGACTAGAAAGGTGGAAGCAATGCTGAACCTGCAGAGAGGAGTGGCTGGAACCCACTCACAGCTGCTGGGGGAGCTCACAGCCCTGGCTGACACCCCCTCCAGCCCAGGGGCAGGTTTTCATGTCAGCACTGATGACTTCCATTTGGTTAAGCCGAGGGTAACCACAGCCTGAGCTGCTCCTGCCTCTCTCCATAGGGGAGCGCAGCTCACGCTGCCGGCAGTGTGCAGAGCATCTCCCCCCACCGCCTCCTGTGGGCTCTGGACCCGGCGCTGGGCAGAGGCGTGAGACCAGCCTGAGCTGCACCATCAGGAAATGCAAAGGGCAAGAAAACAGCTTCATTATCTCCACGCAGTGATCTCCAGCACAAACCACTCAATACGTGGCTCCCCCTGGACTGTGCTCAGCAAAGATCAGTGGGAAGAAACCAGAGAAGAACCCTTGCATTAATGATCAGAAACAAAGCAATGCTCCTCTGGCCCCGATCAGTGCTACCTTGACTAAGAGACCTCTGAGTACCTGCAGATGGGTGGCAGGCACCCAGCACTTCAAAGAGCCTTCCCCCTCCTGCCTGGCCGGGTGTCAGTCTTCAGGGCTGGCCTGGGTGTCAGGAGGAGAACTTGGCACCAATTAAAATCCAGGCTGTTGTATCCTTTGAACCACAGAGAGACAAAGCCTGTGAATTCAACCTTTGCCCCTTTTTTTTTCCCCCCAAATGATGTCAGGAGTTGAAGGGATGGAACAGTGCTGAGTGCAATTGCTGTCAAAAGCTGCTGGCTGTTGCAACGTGCTGCTTGAACTCCACTGGCAGAGTCCAGCCGCTCAACTCCAGATCTTTCATTTTAAGGGTCAAATCATTATGAACTCACTCAGGGAAGTTAATAGGAAGTTTACCTTTGCCTCAGCTACATAAAATCAACAAGAAACTCCCAACTGCCCACAGTGATGCACTGCCCTATCTCCAATCCCAAGCATTCCTTCCTGTGAGTCAAACTCACGTTGTATTTTTCATTTTGAAACCCACTCTTAGAATTAAAGCTTACTCTGCCTGATCAGAACCAAACGTCTTGGATAACTAGCAATACGACAAAGGGCTTGATTTGGGGGCTGACAATCAGCCAGCACGCAAATCTGAGCCTGCTCCCTACTTCTGCTGAGGTTCAGGTATTTCAGGCTGCTTCTCTCTGCTGGGATGATGCACCTGCATCTCTGCAGCACAAGGCACAGCAAGGCTCCCTTCAGCCCCCCCAGTGTGCAGCCGGATGGGCCCTGACTGCACCAGAAAATCTCTCTGGCTATGAACCAAGCACCTTAAAAGCCCTTTGCAGCTCCCTGTACCAACAACCCGCACTTGGGTTGCTTCAGAGGATGAATACCACGGGTGCAGTTTCAAAGCATCCTCCTGACCTTAACGCTTGCGAGCAGACCAAAGCACTTTGGTACCCGGACCCGCACACAGGAATGACGCTGAGCTATAAGCAGTGCAGGCTTCAGCAGCCAGGAGTTACGACACTGCTCCATGCAGGCACGGAGGGACCTGCAGCACTCAGCCCTCAGCCCCACCAGCTTTCATTCCTTGTCCCATACACCTCAGACAGAGCCACAGCATGATGAGGGGAGCCTTTAAAGAAGTTGCTGCCATTCAGGAAAGGACGGCCCTGGGCTCTGGGGTCACGCATGGATATGTGCGTATACATTATTTATACCCTCCACATGACAGCTGCTGGCTGTATCTACAGCCTCTCTCCACTGACGCCTCTCTCTGAGTCATGGCTGCGTAAAGCTCCTTGACAGACCTGGAGGATGAGAGACGTGGTAAAATCCCAAACATGAGTATTGCATCAAAGGTACAGTGATTATCAGAGCACAGATAAATAACAGCTTCCTCTCAATTTTGGTGGGGGGAGGGTGGGGTGTGGGGGAGGAGCTAGGGCTGTTGAATCACCCTCCTGGAGCTTTCAACCCTGGAGGTTTCAGCCCAGGAGGGTGGCTGTAGCATGGGGTCCAGACTCAGGGAAATGTGTGACTGTGCTCATGATGCCAGGGTCAGTTCCAGATGCAGTGTAGGGTGCAATGAGGGTGTCTGTTCATGCTGCTGAGGAGCTGGGGAGCTCAGCGAGGAGCTGGTGGGTGGAATCAAGTGGTATTTCTCCGGCATGGAGAGTTCTGACAGTCCTCCACACATCCCTGGCTGTATAAGCACAGTGAGCCTGGCTGAAACAGAGTTAATTTTCCCTGTAGCAGTCCTCACAGTGCTGTGCTTTAGATTGGTAGCTAGGAAGGTTTTGATAACACACTGATGTTTTGGCTACCTCTGAGCAGTACTCACAACATTTCCCTCCCCCCTGCACCAGTAGACTGCGGGTAGGCAAGGTCTTGGGAGGGGACATAGCTGGGACAGATGACCCAAACTGGGTTAGCACCAGTCCTGCCACTGCATCTCCCTGATGATTTTCCTTCTCTCCTTACCCTCTTCCTTATTTTCCCCAGGACCTGGGCCTGCTCTGAAACTGCCACTCTACCAGCCGCCCAAGATGTGGGAAGGATACAGGACCATCCTGATGGATGCAACAACTAACAGCAGGTAACCTCCATTACAACAGGCATTCACATTTACAGCTGCTATTTCAACCAGCCCTTGAGGCTGGACAGGAGCTCCTCCAGACATATGATACCAGAGCTCAGCTCCAGGGGATAGCTGCAGCTCATGTACAGCCCTGCCCAGCATCACTGGGCTCTGAGACCTGGAGATCATCATGGAGTAAAGACAGCCCCATCCTACCCCTCTCTGGGAACACGGACAAGGACGAGACATTGGGGAGGATCATTACTTTGATAGTGGGTTGGCTAGCAAGGAAAGCTGCTCCTTCCAACTCCACCTCTCTGCAGAGTCAGTGACTCCCTCTCTATGCATTGTGTTTTATTCTATATGTGCAAAGCAATTTCCATTGAGGGTAGGGACACTGAAGCACAGAGAAAGAGGAGAATAATATATCTTATCTTTCTTTAATCCCCACCATCCCAAAGGATGTCAGTGCCGTCTGCTTTACTTTCTATATGTATGCACAGTTAATTAGCATCACTACAGAACTGCAGGTATTCTCAGACTTAGTAGAGGGAATATCTTGTAATAGGAGGGTAAGCAAATTGTTTCTGCTGTTTCTATTACAGCCAACTTTGATTATCCAGGGTAATGGGATAACAGGGACAAAGCAAAAACATGGATAACATGAAACCTATGCAAATTAAGGTAGGGAAAAAAAAAATGATGCTGAGAGTAATGGAGGAAAGAAAGGTCAGCAGTACTGATTAAGGAGCATGGACATCCCTGCGCTAGCACTGTCCTAAGCTCATAAATCCATACCTGATGGTACCTTAGTTATGCAGCAAATCTATAGGGTCTGTCACGATGCAGGGGAAGCAGAGACATCCCCTGCACAGTGAAGCCAAGCTGCAGCAGAGGGAGGCGAACTGCATTAAAGCCCAGCATTTCAAAGCCTCCCTGTGAGGGATTTGTCATTAAAATGAATAAGATTTGGGCACTCAACCCACCTCCTCCCTACACGAGCAGGAAGAAGCCCAATTTAAAGGTCAGCATCTTAATGGCTTTCGCTGTGTATATACCAGGATAACTCCTCTCCAAACAGAAATCCAGCACCTGCTTGGTGAGCCACAGCTACTGTTTGAAGGAGCACGACAAGAGCATCCATAGCTGAGGACTAACAGGTATACAGATGGGGATGGCTTCTCTGTTAAAGCAGAGGGGGAGAGGCTAAGAGGAGAGAAGAGCTATCTCCAACTACATCTCCTTGCAATATGGCCCAAGTTGAGTAAAGGAAACAGCACTTGAGTTGCTCTGTAGAACTCCATCTTGCCAAAGACCGGATCCACCCCACTCTGCCAAAGTGGATTTTCAAATCCCTAGCACCAACATCCCGGAGGCAGCTCTGAAAAATCTCTGGTGGTGGGTGGATAAAAAGGGCACCAGTAGGGATGAGACAGAAACAAGAGAGGGAGGAATCTTAGAGGAAAATGAACCTTCTTAATAGGTTTTATTGATTTAACCCAAAGAGAGAACAGTAGGGGGAAATTTATGCCATTTAAATGCAAACCAGCAATAAAAATAATCATTAGAGTCATAATCTCAATCTGTTAGCATTTTATGTAGAAATGAGCTTAATGGGAAATATTTTCCATGTAAACTATTTGCAGTTACTTACTACGAATGAGCCTTTTAAATATAATTCAATCATTATCACAGACTTTTTTTTTTAAGGGGTGGTTTTCAGTCCTCAGTTCTTTAAAGTGCCTGATGATTTCACAGCTCCCATTGAGTTTGACTTGAAACTACTGGCCCATCCCAGCTGTGAGCCAGTGTCCTTATCCCTGTGGGTAGTCCTGTTTCCATACTGGAAATACACAGGGATTTTGATGGCAGCTAAAAAGCATCATTCTTAACTCAAAGAGTACTGAGATTTTGGGACTGGCCAAGGAAGTTGCATCACTCACTCAGATCTTAGGACCTTTGATTGAGGAAAAGTGACTTTAGAGGATGTTTCCAGACCCTTCATCTTCCAGAAGAACTGGGAACCACCTGGAAATCTTTCTTAGTTTTTCCTCTTGTAAAAGAGGAGGAAAACGTGGCCTGTTCCCTTCACGGAGAAGCTGCAGGGCTTATAGCCTGGGTGGGATGCCCTCTCCCAGTGTGGGAGGGTAAATTGGATGTGTTTGCCTGCATCTCAGAAGGAGCTTTTCTGGCCAGTGCTTGTCCCCAGGATCAGCCCCCGCGGGGACACGGCGCTGCCCACGTGCGGGTGCTCAGGGGAGGTCATCAGCCCTGTGATTCCCATGCCATGAGCATCTCAGCCACAAAGAAAGAAATAAATACCCTCCTCTGCCTGGGGACACCTTTTAATCTTCTTGTTAGATTTTCATACACTAGTCCTGAGTCTGGGCTGGGCCAGGCATGACCTCTTTAGCATCCCATCCACAGGACTCTGCTAAACCAAGGCCACCATTTTATGCCACGTGCTGCTAGGGGTGGGGGCCACTCTCATTCCAGGCACAGGGGGGGTTCCCACCACCCTGCAGCAGCTCATACCCTGCCCCAGAGGGTAAAACATCCCATAGAGGTGGTCCACCTGGACCAGCATCCCCAAAAGCTCCCGAGTTCCTTGCAGACCTGCTGGTAGCAGGACGACTACAGGTGCTGGAGCCAGGCTCTGCAGAAGCCAGGCAGCTGCCAGGCTCCCGTGCCAGGGACTGCATCGGCAGAAGCCACCACAGCTCCTGGAGGAGGTCTGGCCCTGTGTTTACAGGCTGGAGAGCTGATCCAGCCCCCGATGTGCAGCTCATTGCCAGGTCTCCAAGCACACACCGGACCTCACGCTGGGTGGGTAATTCAGGCTCACAAGGGGGTTATTAAAATCCATTCAAAGCTAATGTCAGTCATTTTGGTGTTAATGTCAGTGGCTGAGAGGCACAGCAGGAGCAGGGGGGAGAAGGACTTTGATTTCCCCACTTTAATTTCCAAGCAGAGCGGGCTTGGCGGGCAGCGGTGGGACATGGGGAGCAAAGGTGGGTGGGAGCCTGTGGTGCAGCATCTCATACTGCAGACAGGTGGGAGTCATGGTTTAATCCCATCAACCAAACATTTCACTCCGTGTTTTATGTGACAGCATCATTTCCAGCTGCCTCAGAGGCCCTTTACCTGCCAGGTCCCAGGAAGCAAGTCTGCCTGAGCCTTCAGCTCTGGCCCTGTGGCTGGGAAGGGGCTGATGGTGCTGCTCTGCACTGGTCTCCGTTGGGTCAGGTAGGTGGGATTGGCGCCAGGCACTTCCCATCAGGTGTATTTGGGGGTTCAAACCTCTTTCCCCCATGGTCAGCCTTGGGTCTGTGCTGACTGGCAGCCCCTCAAACCCTCTGGGCTGGAAGCGGGGCTGGAATTTATACACATCAGTCAAACCAGCCACTGGATTTTGAAGAGGGAAGGGTAATTTCAGGATGTGTTGCCATCACGCAGGCTAGGATAAGAGTAATCGGAGCTTCGGGCCATAAGCCGATTCCTCGCGAGTCTCAGGAAGGAATTAGCCCCGTCTCCTCCATCCTGTGCTGCTCAGCACACATGGGAGCACACCTGGCAGGAGGCTGCACCACGGGGACACACATGTCCCAACGCTTGCTGGAGGCTGGGTGACAAGGACACTCTGCAGGCAGTGCAAAAGTCCCATCAGCAGAAGGAAGGACAGGAAAAGCAGCAAAAAGGTGCTGTAACATGGCCCATGGGGCACATACTGGCCAGGCAATTGCCTCTTTGCACAGGGATTGTGGTGCTGGGACCCCTGAGGTGCCACACCGCTCCCCTCCATCCTCAGAGCTCCCTGCCCTGTTTGTCCCCAAGTTTCAGCATCTGCTTGCAGTGGGCATTCCTCCACGTTGGCTGAGAAGTGCAGTGGAGTCTCTTAATAGCTCATCCTGGCTGGAAGCTCTTCCTCATATGTAAATACTGTGTGTATAACAGCGGCCTCATTCCATACTACAGAAGTGTGTCGGATGCAGCTAACCATATGAAGATGACTTAAATGACCTGAATTTAACATTTGGTTGTGTAGCCTGTAGATTTCATTGAGGTTTTGGGTTAGAAACATTGTTACTGTCGTCTGATTTCCTGCATAGTGCATTTTACCCAGGTATTTAAAGCAGGTCTGGCCATTAAGCTCCATCCTTCTGACAGACTAAAGTTAGCCTGGTTCATAAGCAAGAGGGGTGGCTGTTGGAGGCAGATTGATCACCAGTCACCCGAATGCCTGAGACCATAATGTTGACCAACATTAACTTTTCAAAAGGGTAGATAATAGCAGGACAAAGGGGAATGGTTTAAAGCTAAAGGAGGGAAGGGTTAGATGAGATAATAGGGGGAAGTTCTTCACAGAGAGAGTGATGAGGAGCAGGATCGGGCTGCCCAGAGAGGTGGTGGGTGCCCCACCCCTGGGGGTGTTCAAGGCCAGGTTGGATAGGGCCCTGGGCAACCATGTGTAGACCCAGGCCTGGAGGTTGGTGGTCCTGCCTATGGCAGGGGCTTGGAACTGTGTGATCCTTGGGGTCCCTTCCAACCCAGACCAGTCTGGGATTCTATGATCTCTGGAGGGCGGTGAGTCCTGGCTGACAATACTGCCAAGAACCTGGTTATTTTGCTTTGGTTTGTCTGATTTCTGAAATGATGGTAACAAATGGTTCTGAGGTCAGAGCTAGTCTTCCAAAGCAATACTGGTGCCGCTTTTTTCACCTAGAAAAGTGCTGCTATTCAAAAATCAACAGCATCAGAGAAAAGTGAAACTCAAGTGGTTGCCAGCTATCAGCCAAATGGGTTGATGGGGTGGTTCAGGATGACAGGATCACCAAGATGTGTTGCACTGGCAGCCCCAACTCCCATCCTATGTCCCTACCCCCCTGCGCTGGTGCTGGGGTGGCCAGGGGAAGGGGCAGAGGAGGTGGGAAGGAGCTGCATCTCCCTGTGGTCAGCATCTCGTGCTTTGTGGCAGGTTCCCAAGCAGCTGAGAGTGGGCAACGGTTTCTTTTGCCAGTTTTCTAATTTATCTAATGAGCAAGAAAATAAATCAAGCTGACAGTCACCCAGGTGGTTTTGAGCCTCAGCTCGTCACAGTCCCCTTGTTCTTCCAGCCCATTTTATAACAGGGTTATAACCCGAGGACACGGCAATAACTCCTGCTATAATCTTTTCTTTACTAACGTCACTTAGCAGATGGAGTCATTTAGAGGTGCTCACGTTTAAATGAGGAGCTTGCCCTGAAAGGGACAGAGCTGGGGCTGCTGGCAAGGTTTTCAGGATCGTCAGCCTAGAAAATGCTTAGCAGGGGAAGCAGTTGGCAGGCAGATTTCACGGACATGGCGCCGGCATCCTTTGCCAGCAAAATTACAAGGCTGAAATCCTGGAGCTGGATGGGGCCAAACTGTTCACAGCAAACAATTTAATTGATGAATGAAGTGAATTGCCCAGGAGATGATTTTTCAGTCATCTGCTCATTGCGTGAAGCCACGTGGCCAAGGGTCCACGCAGTCATGTGTCACCTGCCCACATCAGGGATGGGTTGGTCAGGGGTCCCCATCATGTAGACCTTCCCCAGAGTCACCAGGGCACCTGCTCCCCCAAATGAGCAGCCCAGTGTTGCAAGCACAGCCACCTCTGGGCTTGCCAGTCCAAAGATACTGCACTTCCCTACAGATTTCTCTGTTCTTAAGCCTTCGTGGCTGGACCAGTGATGGGACCATACAGAAGATCCCAGCACTGGCTGTTTGAAAGGGAGCCTACATGTTGTGAAGAATGGTGCCAAACTAAGCAGCAACACCTGCATTTCAGCTTCTGCAAGAAATACAGTGGCAAGCTTAGAGGACTCTCCTCTCTACCTCCCTGACCCCCTGCACAATGCTGCACAGACTACCTTCATGGGCTCCTTTCATTTGGTCTAATAAAGTAAATTAGCTCTTCAGTCCTTCCAAGGAGAATAGCCATGAAAATGTACATTGAGATGAATGCTTGCAACCCTTGAAAATACTTCTTGCTTGTGAAAAGACTTTCGGAGAAATGAATAGAAGGGACAATAATTACCAAAGTAGGGGGAAATATTGTTCGTGCTGGCTAGGCAGCATTTGACCCAGCCCTTGCAGAGGCTGGGGAGAAGAAGGAGGAAGGAGGCAGGGAGCTGAGACATTAATGGCAATCATTGTTCTGCAGGGAGCAATATCTCACAGTGTCCACGGAGACCAATCCCAAATTATTCAGCCTAATAGTTCTCAAAACAAACTCTTATTCTGCTCTTTTGTGGCAGGCATGAAGCTTTCTCTGCAAGCTCCATTTTCACATCTTTGGTAACTCGTTGCTGGATGGTTTATCTCTCAATTGTGAAAACCCTACAGGTGCCTTTGATGCAAGCATCTTTGAGACACCGGGCTTATCAGCTCAAATAACACAACTGTCTTTCATCCTTTGTGTCCCAAGCCTGCTGTTTTGGCACTTATATTTGTAATTCATTGCCTGGCTCCGGGTCTGGATCTGTCAGGACAGTCTATCTGCCTGCACTGCTGAGATATTTGTGGATGCCTGGAGGCACAGCACCTAAGCTCTGTCTAGCTTCTAGGCTCCTAATTGGTTAAAAGTCACTTTGGAAAGGGGGTCTTAACAGCTGTAGACTTGCAGGTGCTTACACAACGACTATTCCCCCGGGTCAGGCTGTCCATCTTTCCCTCCTCCCATCAAGGGCTGTACCCCCTTCTTCCCTTCTGGCCTTTAGAGATGCCCATGCATCTCCAGCACTACCATTCCTCCCTTCCAGCCCAGGTCCAGCCTGCAGACCTGCATGCCTTTCACCAGCACAAATTTTTCTTCAAAATAAAAGAGACAAATGAGGTGGAAGAAGAAAAGGTGAAAACATGATAATAGCTGAGGGAAAAGGCCACTGCTATAGACTTGACAATGCTGGAAATGGAGGCTCAGAGAAAAGTTTTTCTCTGAAAATTACTCTTTTCAATCTCAACAGCAGACTGAAGAGAAGTTTAAGCACACTTTTTAACACCTTTTGTACTCAAATTCCAAATTCACCTGTCTACCCAAGCAATAACAGAAATAATCTTTTTTTATCCAGCTGCACATTTTGCCATAGAAATTTGTTTCCATTAAACTATTCCCTTTTGTCCTCTTAAAAAAGCATATTTTAAATAATAACAGTGTAAAAAAAAAATTATACACTAGCCAAAAAACTCAACCCTGTCGACTGTGCACTTCCATACAAAAGTTATCTCTTTCCTTCCACAGATTGATGAAAACCCTTTTCATAATGTCAAGGTGGAGATGAGAAAGAGGGAGAAAATTTCTGAGTGCCCAGCACAGCCAGTCATTTCAACAGCAAACACATGGCAAACTCTGGTCTCAGCAAACTAAATTACAGCACCAACATGAACCTGATGTTCTCCTTCTACTTTGTAAAACATGATTTTGTGGAAGTTGGGATGGAGGCACATATTGCAATTCTCATCTGGGGGGGAATCCATATTCCTTAAATCTTAACAGGAGAATGTAAATGCAATCTTAAAATGTAAACAGCCCCCCCCCCCCAAAACTGTAACTATGATGACTGTCACCACACTTTGAGGAGTGCAGGAGCCGCAGCTCAGCTGTTTGGGGTTATCCCAGGAAGGTCCACACTTAGCCAGAAGAAGCCCAGCAGATACCACCTCAGGAACAACAATGTAAGAAATATAATCATAGATCATTGTCCATGTCTGTGCCAGGGTCTTCCCTGTTGGGAATGAACACCACGAGGCTCCCCTTATGCTCCATCCTGGGGAGGATTTCCAGGTACTTGAAAGCTCCCTAAAGAGACTTGCTCCATCCATGTGATCCCTGTCAGCTCTCTGCCATGGACAGCTGCCTCACACCAGCTACTTCCCTCACTCCAGAGATGGGATTGAAGAGGTCACCCCTTACCTCTGCACCTGTATGTGGCTCCTCGTTCCTGTTACGGTCGTCAGGGTCTCCTAGTTGGTGTCTGCAGGAGGCACACTGGGCACAGCATTCAGGATCCCGTTAGACAGTCACCAAGCCCAGTATTTGAACTGCAAGGAAGGAAAAGGAAACATAAGAGGGATTTTCATCAGGGGGTATAAAAGATTGATTGACAGCTTGATTAAAAAGAAGCTATCCCAGGGACAGCATGGTTGTTCAAGTCATGGATCAGACAGAGATGCAGGGACCAGATGTGAACGGGAAGAGGACCAAGGGGAGTTACCAAATGAGATCAGCTGCTCAACATAGTAACTCAAAAGGAAAAGGAATCCACCCACCAGTGGAACAGGGGCTGTAAGAAAGGCTTGAAGGGGACCTGAGGCTGAAGTAAGAAGAATGGGACAAACGCCAGACGGGGACCAAAAGAGGTGCAAGGAAGATGGATGGCTCTGGGCATGCACCAGGCAGATGGTACAAGACAGACATCAATGCAGAGCTCCTGAAGGAGTGAGGAGTCTCTGCTACCACCAACACCAGCTACCCAGCATGGACAGATTTTAATAAGCTCAATAATGATCTTCACACCTGGGGACTGGTATCATAAACATGTTTTTAAATCTTAATTGTGATTTTATTGTCCTCACTGGTCACTTCCAACCCTCTCTCTGTTCTTCTTTTAATTTTGGATGCCTGGCCAGCCAGTGATCTCTGTGCTCACCACTGCTGTCAAGCTCCTGCTCACCTGTGATGTGAGACAACTGCTATAGCAAGAAGTGACAGTGATCGCAACAGTACTCATCTTTGTGATATTCAATGTCTTGTTTTATTATCATCAACACAATAACAATAATAGCGATATTAGTGACAACCATTCTAGCATTCCTCATGTTGGCAATATTCAGACACCACCTAAGAGGTATTTCAGAAAGACAACACAAATCCAGTGCAAGATCCAGGGGAACAGGGCAGTTAATTAAACGTCAGAGTGATGGACAGAGCTGGGACAAGTCTGGAACAATATCAGAGAGCTGGACAACATCTGACAAGCATGAGGAGATGGATGGATCTGGGGCACATCCCAGACCTCTTTCCCAGTGGATGCAGAGCCCTCCTACCTACACGCATCTTTAAACACAACATTGCTCCCTGCTCTGCTGCTATTTCACCGACTTAGGCAGGTGAGCAGATTTTTCTGGAGAAAGCTGCCTTCCAAGCCGTGTCACTGATCACAGGCTGATCCTGTGACATTTTATTACCTCCAAATGGTGCAAAGAAAATAAAGAGCCCCATTGGAAATGACAGCGGCTTCAAGCGTGAGGTTTAACCAGCATATGTGTGAACTCACTGCAGGCAGGATTTATTATATACATTTATATGTTTTTGGTGAAAGAGTTCTTCTCCTTTCCCCAAACCAGACATTCACAAGAGAGGCAGGTGGAGGACAGGGGATGGGAAGAGAGAATGGCAGCCGGAGGGCGTTACAAAACTCCAAGAATAAATATTACAGAACAAAAGCAAGCCTGTGACAGACACCAGGCAATCTGTAAGTCATCAGGAGAGCGGAGAGCATAATAGACTAATCAATCAGGTAGACAAGGGTGAGAAGTGTCACGGGGAGGCAATAGGTAGTTGGAGGTCAGTTATGAAATATAATCTGTAAATTGGAAGGAGAAGGACAGTAGCGCAAGAACAATGACAGGTATTTGAATGCAGGTAGGTGAATGTTGGGTGGGTGATTTCCAGGAGAGTGAATGTTGGATAAGAATATTACGGGGGTAAGGAAAAATAACCTGGTATTTTCGAGATGGGCACACACTCTGCAAAGTGAAAGGCTGAACTGGAGAGACTTTAAAGTGTAGCTCCATTTCAGAAAATGCTGTTGAAAGACAGATGGTGGGGCTCCCTGTTGCTTGTTCCTCTGGGTTTCCAGACAAAGTTTGGACGGTCAGAAGCAAAAGAAAAAAGAAAAAAAAAATGTGATGCTTTTCCTAAGTGTAAGGCCTGCAAATACCATCTGGGACCTGAAAGCCAAGCCAGATCCTTTCTAGCTTGTGCTTTCTCATCAGCGATCCTGGCATGCGTAATCTCTAATCTAGTTAGCTGAGATGCGGGGAAGTTGCACACTGCCATGCATGAGAAGATGGGGATTCTGCAGGTGAATTTAATTATTCCTTCCACAGAGAAAGTGGGAGTCAATAAGGCACCACTCGCTCTCCATTAGCTATCCAGGCTGCACAGCGACAGGCCAGACAGCATCACCTACGTCTCTTGCTAAGCTAAGCAGCTATACAACCACTACAGCCAAAGAAAAGCTTGACTTAACATGAAATCATTTCTACCAACGCTTCTCTGACCTTAACTGCGTATTACAAAGGTGCCACGCAGCCCTCCTCACAACAGCTAGACTCAAGCAATTAGAGCTGAATGAAGAATTGGTAATGAATAATCTCTTTGGCAAACCCCTCGTTTTACGCTGGCGAAACGTTCACACGCAGATTGCAAAGTTCTCACATTTCCCTGTAAATAGAAAGAACTTGCCATTCCCCCCCCCCAGCAAATAGCACTGTAAGAGTTCATTGAAAACAATCTATATTCCAATCGCAGGCTGTGCTGATGGGCTATGGCAGCCACGTGGGGCTGGTTCTGCTCCTCCATTGGGCGAGGGGCTGGAGTGCCTCCAAGCATTGCAAATCAGGACTGTTGCCTCTCATTTGAAATTCCCTTTTGATAAACCTGTCAGCATTAGAACACGTTCACTGCAGCGAATTATCAGCCATGGGTATGGGCAACGTGGGAACAGAGCCCAGCGAGGTCCCTCTACAGCTGATGGAGGGGGCCAGCGAGCTTCAGAAGCCACTGGAGATGCTGACACCAAGGACATGTTGGAGAACCTGAAGACCCTGAGATGGAGAGCCTGACTCCCTTAAACCGTGTGCTTAACTCTCCATGCCCAGGGGTGGCTGAGGCTGGGACAGGTCCTGCAGAGAAAGGGGCACTGGTTTGCAGCCCAGAAGGTTACACGCTGCTCACATGAGGCCAGACCATGGCCCAAAAGCCCACCTACCTGGTTGCTAATGAAGCTGAGAACAATGTGTTCTCTAACGGCCTGAGACACGCAGGGAGATAAGAGACTGTGGGGCAATAAATCAGGCTTTCAAAGCAGAGCATATTAGGAGATCAATGGGACAGATATTAGACCGAAGGAGCAAGCACCAGAGAGACAGGAGCAATTCTGTTCCTCCTCCTTCCCGCCGTTGCTAAGGAATCTTTTTTTTTTCCCCATTTAATAACATCCTCATTGTTTTTAAATGAGCAGCAAAGCCAGTGGGTTCCACGTGGCATTAGCAATGTGTTTGTGAAAGGGAAAGCGACTGGCTCCTAGCAGGATTTGATAAAAGCCTCTCCAAGCTCCGAGTGATTTACAGCTCGGGAAAACAAACACGGACTGATACAAATGCAGAGAGAGGCAAAGACGGCACCGACATCCAGGTACACTCAATTACCAATTCATCAGCCCGAGTGAACTTGAAGGGCTTTTCAAACTCTACATGGCTCTAAATTAAAGGAAATCTTTAGATGGATAGCACTCTGTGATAGGGCGAGAAGGAGACTAATTTGTTGATCTTCAGCTTGGGAACTCTCACCTTTCATGGGCGAAGGGCCAGGGGTGATGGGGGAACTGGTGGCAGATCCCACTCCCCACAAGAGACCCAGGGAAAGGACTGAACATCAGGATGTTGTTCATGTGTTGCTGCAAAGCTGCCAGCACAGACCTTTCCCTCCCTCCCTCTTCACCATGCCATGCCCCAGTCTCTAAATGGACTTTTCTTCCTGTCTCTACTAGAAGCTCTGCTTTCACCTGCCCTGGAGGTGTTTCTGGCAAAGCTGTGAAAATAACCAATTTTTTGGATCATTGGCTGAACTAAAAAAAAAAAGGAGAAAAAAAAAATCACTGCACAGTGACCCCGAACTGGAACTGCCCAGAGTCTGCTCAGAAAAATATATAGAGAGGAAAAAAAAATATATATATCTATGGTCAACCAATTGTTTAATTCAATCTGAAACTAACTCATGGGGAATGTCATTTTTGCCTCCATCCCCTGCCTTGAAACCAATTTTTTTTTGCAAGAAGAGATGATTTACAGCTTCCCAGCTCCACGCTCCAGCAGCACTGACACCGATGTGGCGTTTGATATCTTTCCCTGTTGCATGAAGCTCCTCAGCAGTGGGGGACGGGGCCCTTCAGTACTATTGTGATAAAAACTCAGAGGCAGCTGGGGGTAAGCGACAGCATCGCAGGAACAGAGGGAGTCCGGCCGCCGAGAGACTGCGGGAAACTCTTTGTTAATTGTTCATGTGGAAACTGTTTTCATTTCGGTGCCTAATTGATATCTTGGGGAAACAGCATCTTTGGAAAAGACAGCACATCCTCCCCAGACTCTGCCTGTGCATGCTCAAGCAAGGTGCTCTGTACTGCCTGTGCTGATGGAGCAACTTGTGCCCCCAGAGCTGCAGTGCTGTTCCTCTCCCCCCACCCCACATCCTCATAGAATCATAGAATCACAGACTGGTCTGGGTTGGAAGGGACCCCAAGGATCACACAGTTCCAACCCCCCTGCAACTGGTGGGGCCACCAATCTCCAGGCCTGGATCTACACAAGGTTGCCCAGGGCCCCATCCAACCTGGCCTTGAACACCTCAGGGCACCCATCCCCTCTCTGGGCAGACTGTTCCAGCCCCTCACCACTCTCTCTGTAAAGAACTTCCCCCTAATACCTCATCTAAACCTTCCCTCCTTTAGCTTTAGTCCATTCATCCTGTGGTTCTGGAGAGCTGAACCAGTGTAAGAGGACCAGGGCAGCTGGGAGGGTAGGTGCTGAGCTCAGCTGCCCCTTGAACCTTTAGCAGAGAGGCTTTGGAGAGTTTTGAACTGAGCAATGCCGTTCTTCAGCAAGGAGAGCTGTGCCAGCCTCCCATCTCCATTTGGTGGTAGGGACTGCTCGCATCCCTATGGGAGCTGCCAGCACCATCCTTCCTCCTGCCAGAAGGAGCATTGAGCCCTTAATTTTCCACTGGATATTAGCCCTCCTCCCTCCTCTTTCCTTAGGCCTCCTCCAAAGACAGCAGCCATCGCTCACACCCGCAGCTCCAAGGCTGGCTCTGAACTATTTAAAAGCACAGCAGGTATTTTAATTATTCACATCAAGCGCGCCTTGCTTGCTAACGACTCTCTGAAGCTGTCATAGCCAGCACAGCGTGGAGAAGAGCCCTGCCAGGCAGCTTCCCATGGTCCAGCCTCAGGGCAACGCTTGGGTCAGCAAAACAGTCATGATCAGATGATGTCACCCCAGGCAGAGGTGGCACAGAGACACTTGGGTGAGAAGCACCCTGGCAGATCTGTCCAGTCCCTGGTATACTTGCTCGCCCACCCAACCCATCACTCAACCTCCTGCCCAGCCCACCCTGCGGCCACTGTTAGGGCACCTTGAACCCTCCAGGCCTGGGGTATCTGCCCAGCGTTCTGCTGTTGCTGTGAGCTGCTGTGCCCCACGCTGGTAGATTGGCTCTCACAATACTTTATGGGAGCTGGAATTATCAAGAGTCAAGGAAATGAAGGGGTGCTCACACAGCACAGCTGAGCAGCTTCAGATGAAGACAATAGTGAGGATGGCATGATTCCTCACTGCCTTGAGCTGTTCCCAGGGTTATATGCAAAGAGATGCTTTGGCAATCAAGCCCTTGCCACCCTGCGGCAATGTTTCTACTTGCTGCCATCAAAAATGTTTGCTGCAATAGCATCCACTCTTCTGGCCCATGTTTCTTCCTCAGGGCCCAGCACTGGGGGCTTGAGGCAGAACAAGCTCATCTTTTTCAAGGGCAAATAGGTGCAGAAAGAAGGATGGTGTCCCACCTCCACAGCTGGAAGAAAGACTTGTGTTAAAGGGAGCCAGGCTTGCACCAAGCTCACAGAGGCTCTTCTCAGCTCCAGAGCACAGGCATGGGGCAGAGACAGGCATCCCACCTGCACAAGGACTGGAGCTGTGGGCTCCTTAATTTTGACCCCACTGAGTCTCAGTTAAGCATGAGCTTTCTTTTCTGGGCCCTGGGATTTCTATCTGAGGTTGCTCCTTTCCCTTGACGGTTGCCCTTGGTTATTTCTCTTATTTCTGATAATTATTAAGTGGCTCTTCTTCCCTGCCTTTGCTCACCACTGTCTCAGCGCAGATTTGGAGGATTTCCAAGAATACCCAGGATCTGCTTTCCCCCACCTCTACGTGAGCAAGAGCCTCATCATGGGCAACCCTGAGCTTCGGCATTCTTCTCTAGCAGTAACACCCCATGGGCAAAGCCTGCGAGCAGAGAACACCCCACAAAAGCACACGCCCTGGTTGCAGACCTGGGGTCTTTAAGCCTCCTGGACCACCAGCACCAACCCCTCTCTTTTTAACCTGTGTGGTTTTTAATGCTAATTCCCACCACATGCCCAATTCGAAGCTCTAATAATGAACAACTGCTTTCTTCCTTTCCTTCTGATTTCATATTCATGAGTCAGGGTTTCCTGGCACTAAACGTAAATGCTAAACGGAAATCGCTGCACAGTGACATGTCTGTGTAGCTTCACTGTCCATTTATTTGCCTTTTCAAAGAGCTGCTGTGTTAAGCAAGCATCTCTGCCTGGATCCTATCTGGAGGAGTTTGTCTGGTACGGCGTGGTGCCTGCCGGGGTGGGGGAAGAGCCTCTGTGTGATGGTGTCTCACAGCTCTGTTTTTGCTTCAGGGTATTTCTTGTACAATAGTTCGAGCTCGGTGAATACCTCAACCTTTTCTGGAGTATTTGCTTGAATCTTGGCAGGCTGTGTTCAGAGCTGACACAGCGAGGGCTGAAGCAGGGAACTCCCAGGGAGAAACACATCCATCGCTTCGGCTCGGACTCCACTGAGGGCTCCCGCGGGCAGCAATGGGCAGATGTCTTGGCAGAGGAGGCAAAGAGACACCTGTAACTTCACTGGGCAGATTATTTTTTTCAGGCAACTCAAAAATTCACATACACGTGGAAAACCAAAAAAAAAAAAGCCCTAAAAAATTCAGGATTCATCATTACTGCTCTCTCCCAAAAAAAAAACCAGAGGGATGAAAGGCATCTTGAAAATGGGAGTGTTTTCTGTTAACCATAAGGGTCAAAATGTTCCAGTATTTTCCGTGAAGACTCTGCTTCCATGCTGAATTCAATCCTTTTTAAAATATGAGGGCAAAAAATAATCTAAAGCAAAAGTCAATGGAATTAAATCTTCATCTATTTCAAGGTGAACCAAGATGTTCTTCTCTGCAAAGGTGAGTAGTCTCTTCTTCTAACTTGCCTGGGATGAAAGCTTTAGATACACACACTGGCACCCTGAAGTTCCCCCTCCAACAGTCCACCCTGCCCATAGAGCAATACATTGCCCACCTCTGCTGGTGAACCATGATGTCCCACTGGAGACATCATCATCCTAACCTATCTGCTCTGCAACCAAACAGGAACAGATATCACCCCCTGAGAACAAGGACAACCACCTGGGGATGGAGCTGGGCTGAGCTTGCCTCTGACTATTGTCTATTCTCTTCATGGAAACACCAGCTGAAGGTGGCTTTGCTCTAAGACATGGGCTGATATCCAAGTTTCCCAGGCTGCTCTGATGGTTTTACTCCTGCAACAGTCACCCCCATGGGCCAAGGTGGGCAGTGAGGAACTGCAACAATGGATATAGCAGCTCTTTACTTGTCCAATGTGAGAAACTTCACCTTCTCTCAGCTGCCTCCGCTGCTGTTTCCTTCTCCTGGGCTCTGTGGATACACTACAACTCTTTATGGTCTTGTTACTCTATAACCTTCCTCCTTTCCTTCTGCAGCCATCCACTGCCTTCCCCTGTCTGCTTTTTCCCAAATACTTTAACAGATGAGCTCAAATGAAGGCAAGAGCGAAGGAGATGAATTTCAGGCCATGAGAAATGAACTCACAAATGTTAGCGTTATCAACCAACCAGCTGAAGAGTTGTGCTCCCTGCTCATGAAGGACATGCTGTGTGGCATGTGTTCAATCAAAGTAACCAATGGGGACCACATTTTGAATATTATCTACATTGAACAGACTCCTTGTGAGGAAATTATGCGGCAATATTTAATGGTGGCAATGATTCAGCAAGTAATAGAAAGAAATATTCCTCAAACCATCATCAACTTCTCATGGATAACTCCCAGATGGGACTGAGGGTAAAAACCCTTTCATTAAAAAGCTATTCAGTTATGGTAAAACTGCCATATGTGTCTCACGGAGACAGAAGAAGTCTGATT